>NW_024609867.1:0-1489685 GCF_016920785.2 Ixodes scapularis | reverse complement strand
GTGTGAGCAGTACCTGTGGAGCGTGAAGAAAAAGAAACGAAAGGCCGTCTGCGAGCTACCGAAGTCTCGGAAAACGCTCGGCGAGAATGCCACCTTCGTGAGACAGATGTACGAAGACCCCGACGGCCAGGACTTCTTCGGCAGGTATTACCTCATGAAGTGGCATACTGTATGCACTATCCTGACTAAATAACCCAGAAAAGCTGTCAGAAAAACCATATTAGAGACCCCCTCACCCTTATAGCATGGCGAGGTGCGTCCACCTGAAACGCAGCAATGCTGCTTGTTTCCATACTTTTATGTGCTCTTACCATGGCATTGTTCAATGCATGCATGTATATTAGCACTAGTAAGTTTAAGTTTAAGTTAAAGAGCTCTAGTAAGTTTTGAAGATTGAAAGCTATTAAGTGCTTTGTGTCAGCATGCCCTCACTATTTCTGTAAGACCAATGCAATGCATAAGGAAACTGAAGACTTCATCTTTTTGGGGGGGGGGGGGGGGGGGGGCTTGTCAATTGATCGATTAAAGCTTGAATATGATTAATTTTTTAACCGGTTAATCGGTCGAATTCGAATGAGAGGGCACAAATTAAGAGTTTAATGTTTCTCTCTTCCCTTCTTGTTACTGCAGTGCTCTCCAGAGCGTAAACATAAGCCACTTGGTAAGCGAGTATCACACAAACAGTACCAACATTCATCATGGTTAAAGCAGGGGAAAGAAAGATTTTATTGAAGTCACGTGACCTTCGATAGGGAGTTTAGCTCCCTCACTTGTAAATTTGACGAAATTTTCATCCCTCGTGTTACAATGGGCGTGCAACTCGTCGCACCATTCAGTGACGACAGTTCAAAAAAATGTCTGCGCCACTTAGGTGGACAAAAGACTTGCACCTTCACAGGGCCAATTTCCGACATTCTGCCAACTCCTAGTTTTTCCTAAAAATAGCAAGAACGCATTGGAGTATGACGCAAGCTGGTTAACTGTATGTACCTGTCTGCGGCCCCGGTGCCTGGGGCTAACACCGGCCCTTTCTCTTGAACACTGACGCGAGCTGTACGGAGCACCCTGTGATTACTGCTGATGCAATGGTAGCAGAGGAAATTGCGTGCCATGTAAATAAGTATTGTCACCTTCTTGCTTTTGTTAGACCAACGGTGGTGTGCGGCTCGCTCCTCACGGATGTGGAGGCATGTCACTCAACCCTGTGACCGATACTGGAAGCTAAGTAACTGCACTGCAACACAGTCCCACTTTGCCACTGGCAAGAGCGACAAAACTACTGTGCTACTCCCAAGAGCCCAGGTGGGGCAGTGAGGAGACAGCAAAGAACTCCCGCACGCATCCTTTTTGACGGGGGAAGCCAGCAAACCTTTGTGACGGAATAACTCTGACGTTAACTGCAGCTCGAGGTTGCTGGTGAATAATATAATACTGTCCACTGCTTCGGAGGAGCACCAAGAAAAATAGTGACAAGTACCAGTGGCTTAGTAGCCAGACTCGTTCTCCCTTCAGAGGTAATTTCTTTTAAGATGTAATACTGAATTTTGTACCGAGCAAACGTACCATCAACCCGTAGCTAGGCCCATTTCGAAGGACTAAATTCTAGAGCATACATGACCTCTACGTAGCACCGAAAATGACATGACTCGGGCTACAGACAACTTACATCCGGGTTGATGGAGACCACAATCGCCATGCCTTTCACGCCTTTCGCCAGCTTCCGGTTCAGCGCCAACAGTCTGCGCTCGTCCTGGGGATCCACCCAGCACTGTGGCTGCACCTTGAAGACGAACACTGTGGTGGCAAGTGTCCTCAGATGCTCCACAAATCCTGCAAATGAGCGAACAAGCTACTGTGTCCAAACACCATGCTATCTGTGTGAAATACGAGACAAATCGGGAAGAGATAGACAACATACCAGGATGTCGCGGCAAACTTCGTCCAATCGCCTGCCATTGTCGAGGTCGTTACCCCCGACGTAGACGACAAAGAAGTCCACCCGCCTCAGAAGCCACCCCCCAAACCTTCGTAAGCAGCGATGCCGCGGTGGCCCCCCTACACTAAACGTGCAGGTTTGCACGTCACATGCGAACGTCAGGTGCTGTCTGGTCAGGAACTTCAGTTGGCTGTCGCCTACCAGAATTCCTTCCATGACTGCAAAATGAGGGAGCAAGAAACGGGCCAGAAACCAGGAGCGCAGAACCGCGAGAAGGAGAGTGCCGACAAGAACAAAGAATCGGATTGGATCGGATTCTGACAGTTCCTCACGTTGTCAATGTTGACACTTTATGCCACAAATTATTCCTGTGCATTTCGTTTCGTGGGACTATTATAAAATAATGCTCAAACGATACGCATGCGTGACTACGAGTCTTGGTGCTTTTTGTGGGTTTTCCTAAAGGATTTAGTGTCCAAAAACAGGCGATTAGCGGGACGTAACGTTGACCGGGACTCTCAAAACAAAACAAGGGACATTCTTTGTGCTCTCCTTTTTTTTTTGTTTTCCGGTTCTCAGTTTGAAAGATTAGTGATGGACGAATTTTCTCTGAATCAAGATTCGGAAGAATTCGGGGGAGCAGCCGGTGGCTCCGTCCGAGGCGTTGGAATGATTGTGAACATTGCCAGACCAGGGTGATAAATTTTTCAACTTTTTGTTAGATGAAGCCAAATACACTTCACGAAAAATATCTTAGCATAGTAATTTAATTATTAATAAACCCCATCTGTTGACATTTCATTGTTCTTGGTTCAGTTTGCTTTCAAAAAAGAGTGTATGTCATGATCCGTAGCCAGCTTTGGCGATAAAATTAGTTTCGGTTCCAAACAAGTGCTGCCTACAATTAATAAAAATACCCAGTGCATGCCCGTTGAACCCAAGTCACCTGGGCGGCCTCTCTTTTCAACACGTCCATGCTCGGTGAAAAGCAGTGATTTATACGCACACCTTTATCACCCCCCCCCCTCCCCCCAACTTCCTGGGTTGAAAATCTTGGATAAAACCCTGGTGAGAAGAGTGCCAGTGGGAACACTGGTGTTCACGTCATTCGTCCCATCACTAGTAAAGGTGATGTGCTCAGAGCTGCAGTTCCCTCTTGTAATTTTAGCGGCTGTGATTGACCACTGCATTGGCAGTCATTCTGCAGTTCCTAAGATGTCCTCAAAAGGTTCTGGTATCGGCAATAGACCTTATGCGAAATTGCTTTGTGGTCTGACAACACTGACAGTGTCGCCATTTTAATGTTGGCAAGCGCTGTCGGTACCGAAGCACGGTGGAGGCATCGGAGACAGCCGTACGGGCAATGTGCGATGGCACGGTAACTGTTTTTCGCCTTCTGACCAGTTATGTGGACGAACAGTTTAAACAACCTACCGCAACTGTCTGACAAGACTCTCAGGGGCCTCTGCACGCTGACAACAACCTTGTCGAAGCAGCGGACCAAGCCCTGCGCCTTCGCTGTGGAAGCTTCTTGTCGCCAGCATGTGCACAGGCCTCTGAAAGGACTAGGCCGTCATGCGTTTCATCTTTGAGAACAATTTTAATTCTTTTTTCGATGCGAATACGATTGAAGTCGTACTGTTTAGCGGTATACTGCTCCACAAAAATACATAACTCAAAATGAGTTTTTCTTTTTTAGTTCTTACTGGCGGAGGGTTTTTTGGTGGAACACTCTGTGTTCTAAAAGAAACTGCCCAGGGCAATATTTTTCAAGCATTGCAAAGGGTTGAAATTGGTTTCAGATAGCATTGACCTCAAGCACAGTTTGACGGATGTTGCGCTCTTGATGAAGATTTGTTCAACCCTGGCAGAATAACTGCGGTGACTTTCTCAAGATTACCCCCGAGCTTCTTTGCACAAAACAAAATTTCTACCTCAGCTGCGACGAAAAAAAAAAAAAAAGAAAGAAAAGGAGGTTTTAAAATGGAGTTGGCACCGCCTATGTTGCTTCATTCGACGTCGGCAACAAAAAATTTTGCCGCCGCTGACATCAAAGTTTTAGCCACTGCGATGAACCTAACCCACACCGTGACCTAACCATTTCAGTGTTAACCATACACATCTTCAATTATGGTTGGTGGCGTTGAATATAAAAACTGCCATCTTTTTGCCTCTCTTAACAGCCTTGGTCTCGTCCGCATGCATTGAGCTGCTTGCGCATCAAGAAAAAGGCAGCCTGATACTACAACGCACATAAAATAAAAAAGGTCAAAAACAAATTTGGTGCAACTTATAAAAAGAGACTAGGGCTCAGTTCAACAGTTGTAAATGGCTTCACGCCACGTGATAACGTCCGCATGTTTCTTCGCGTTGTCACCGATTGCTTTTGTCAAAAGCTGCGTCTCAAGTGACAAATAAAAATAAGCAAAAAATGTGAACCCCGTTCACATTTTGTTCACGTCATGCATGAATCGAAGGTTTATCGCTGCATCCGCAGCGGAACGCAGCAATCATTGGCATCGCATCTCTCGCACGAAGCGCGCGGTCGCTTGTTTACATGGGGTCCACCACTGGGGTCCACCGTGCATGGGGTCTTCGTCGGTCGGGTCTCTGGTTTCATTTTCTCGCCACTAACAAGATGGCGAACGTAGTTCTTGGCGCGCTACTAGATGGCGCTCTAAATTTCGCATATGGCCTATTCCTCTACCTGTTCACAAGACAAGGAAGCACCACTTTTGAAAGAAAAAGCCATGTTCCTTGAGGCATGCATTGCAATTCCACACCCCAATGAGCTGGGTGTTCGTTGTATCAGTAGGGGTACGTGATACAGGCACAAGACCTGTAGAAATGTTGCAGCTTACGTATCCTGTAACAAATGTTGCCGATGGTTGTACCTGAAAGCCTATCGAAACTAGACGATACAGTTACAACAGTATTTAAATGGCTTTATTCCATGCAGTTCCAGGCAGCCTACGATCAATGCTGTACGTGCAGGTCCCATTTCCAGGCTTGGTCCAGGATCGCTGTTTGCCAGGCTTGTACCAGCACCTGCGTGCCTGTTGGTTTGCAAGTGCATGCACCTAGCCCGTCAAAATGGAGTTCCGGTTTTTCTTGTCTGGCGAACAATAATCGCAATGTGAACTTTTAAGGTCTGCGCAGCGAGCTTCGCTGCCACTGATTTAGTCGAGCAAAAAAAAAAAAAAAAAAGCGGAATCTCCATTGTGATGTGTGACTCCTATCCACTAAACGGGAGACACGCTCTCTAGCAGTCAAGCTCTGCCGAGAGACCAGCTGGCTTGATCTGGCTCCCACAAGCCAGTCTGGGTAAGGAAAGTGTGAGGATGCATGAAATGATTCCACAGGTAAGGATATGGAGTCTGTCTCTGCAGTCTCCACCCCTCGACCAAGGCTTGTGCCTGAAACTGGAAAAAGAAATAGAAGCATCAGGCACACAATACAGAACTCTACTGTTGATGAACACCCAGCTTATCAATGAACCTAGCAAGAGTAACCAAATTAAGTGTGTCCTTCCTGGACATGGTCCTTACTGCCTGCACATGCAAAGCAAAATCCAGCACATGCAGTCCAACTATCAAGCAAAGCCAGCTGTGATCAAGGAATGCCCAAACTGCACCGTAGCGCGCACACGCTCCAAGAACGCCGTGCCTCGGTGACGCATGCATCCATGCAATAAGCGAGGCTTTCGAACCCAATACTATTCTACGCGGGATGCTCTGTGAAAAATCTCGCACAATTAAGAAAGTGCAATGCTTGCTTGACAGAAGCAATTGCAAAGGCAAAAGTAATTTCCCTCAACAAATAACAAACCTCCAAAAGTTAAAGGGCCCCTGAAAAGAAAAAAAAAGTTTTTTTTTAAAACAGTCTGGTTGGGACACGCGTGTCAAAAAATAAATTTTACGCGAAAAAAAAATTTTTTTAGAGCAAAATTGACGGCGAGAGATTTATTTGAAATTTTGCGCGCAAATTCCAGGTCATTCAGCTCGGCTTCTCATTGGCCAATAGAATGAGTGACAGCTTAGATGTTGGTTATAAAATCTTCGTGATCTTTTGAGATCGCCTTTTGAATTGCATATTTTTAGGTTTAAGAAACAATCCATCGAATGAACGTCGCAATTGCTTACAAACGTTTTACAAAATCGTAACTTCCGTTCGGATACTGCAACAAAACAACAAACAAAAGCTTCGCCATTTTGTTTTCTGTCATGGTCGCCGTCGTTGTAACGCGTCTCGCGTACCTCGGGTGGTTTTACAGTTTTATCGCGTTTATATGTGAAAAGCTTCTGAAGAGGGCTTGTTGCTTGCGTTAGTTAGTCATCGTAAGTACTTGGGAAGTGGCGCGGTGTGACAGGTTTTTGTTTTCCTGCTCTTCTTTGCGTGATCCGTGTGTCCTGTTTGACCCATCTTTTGTATGTTTTCTGGCGCGCTCCAGTGCCAATTTTTTTTAGATGTCAGTTCCCGTAAAGAGTTTAGTGAAGGCACGCGGCACCGCACTTAACGTTTAATAAAAAAAATGAGTCACCACTGCGTGTCCTCGCGGCGGCTTGAAGGGTCGTGCGGCTCGGACGAACTCGTCGAGGCACCCGCTTCGCCGCCTTCAGCAGCGAAGTGGGTGCCTCGTCGCGAGTGGTTGTTTCGCGGCGATCGGAGCGGACGCCTTCCGGCTGGCGAGGGGTGTCCTCGTACGGGCGAAGGCCCAGCTGCTGGCAGCGTTGAATGGTTGAAGCAACCGACGCTTCAGGTCGGGGTCCATCGCGACGAGTATGTACTGTGTGACCACGGTACGTGCACGATACGACGCGGAACGTCGTGCGACCGGCAGACACGGGCTGTGTTCCAAATCTCCATATAGATCCGAGTTATTCCGGCGGATCGTATCACGTGACAGCACAGATTGAAAAACGTTGTACGCGGGTGGGTTTTAGAACGCCAAGGGTACAAAACTCTTACCCTGGGGTAAGATCGAGTAAATTTTGGAACACGGCCAGGAAGTAGCAATGGCTCTCGTGCGGGGCGCAGCCAAGCCGGGAAAGTAGCCAAGCCGATCCACTACGAAGAGGCGGGGTGTACCTCTCCTCCACGCGCCCGAAATGCCGAGAGAGAAAAAGGTGGAAAGGAGGTGACTGCCGACTAAATTGCGTCTGGCGCAATCAATATTGCTCTAAAAAAAATTTTTTTTTCGCGTAATACAACAGCAACAATTAATATTAATTTTTTGACACGCGTGTCCCAACCAGACTGTTTTTAAAAAACCTTTTTTTTCTTTTCAGGGGCCCTTTAAGTGCAAAGCAATGAGGCACAATACGCTCTGAACGTAGTGCTAAGGGATGCTAGAGAGAAAGGAAACTTGCAATGGACACAGGAATAAGCAGAACAAGCATGGCACCATACTTACCAGCAAACACTAGCAGAGCCTACGAACAAGACATGCATGTAGAAAAGCAAGTAAAGTGGCTTAATATCACTGTGATCAAGGGAGGTCCATATTGTACCGGAACACACAAACCTCCCAATAAGAGTGCCTCAAGCCCGACATGCAGCGAAAACATTGCAACATGCCAGGTAATTGAAGGGCCATTACAGATCTTGCCTGCATGAAATGAATCATACAATTAAGAAAGGTGAAGAGAGAAAAACTAATGAGGCAGCCTAAGAAGACCAGGGAGGGCAGCAGTTGAAAACGAAGATCCTTAATCTTCCGAGGCAGTTGAAGGACCATTACAGAGAGTGCCTACATGAAGCGGATCATGCAACACAATTAGGGAAAGAAAAGTATTGTAAGAAGCAAGGCACATGAATGGACAACCTAAGGAGATGGGGGAGGGCAGCAGTCAAAAAAGATCCCTAATTGAGCTAATGAGTTAATATCAGAGGGGAGAAGACCACCCCCCGGTAGGGCAGACAGACTTTCATAGAGATTAACTACTGGATGTGCCCACCATATTCAGAGATCGATATAAGTAGGATCATGTTCCTCGCTTCCTCCCATTCTTGTCTTCACTGCTGCTCTCATTGTTCCGTTCTCTGCTCTTCCCTTTTGTCTCTCCACTGTCTCTCCATTTCCGCTCTCTCACCCTGCCTTTTCTCTCTCTCGTCGCTCCCGTCTCGTTTTCGTTGCCCTTCTCTTTCCGTTCGGCCAGGACTACCTCGTGCGCAAGATCTGTTATCTGTCGGATGTAGGACAAGCACCTGTCGATGCTCATCTGCTGCATGTACAGACGAAGGTGCGACAGGGACTGTGCTATCTCATCAGTGTGTCCTGGGGGGGCAGTCAGAAAATCGAAGGCTAGCGCCGCAGCGGCTCGCAGGACCTGCTCTACTGGTGTGTTCCCTTCGTCCGCAGACTGCCTGTGCTTTCCACCTCGGGTTTGTGGTGTCCATGACGCAGGTTGCGAGGGCGCTTGGTGCTGTGGCGTTTCCTGGGGCATTTCCTGCACGTCAGTGGAAGGTGGGCTTGGGGGAGGTCCAGTTCGCTATTCCCGCTGTGCAGCCAGGAATGCAGCAGAGCGGCAGAGCGAAATGCAAACAGAAATGTCGGTAATAGCCAAGCGATCCTGAGACTTTGCGCGTGGCAAGTGGCATTGCAAAGGACCACAAAATAAAGATGCAGAAAGAATTACCACAGAAGCTGTGACAGCACCTTGCTCAACTGCATCGGTGATGTCCCCAGATGGCAGGCTAGATGCCCGCAGTGGTGCCTATCATTCAATGGAAGAGCTCTGAATTAACCAAGCAAAGATGCTTCTGCAGCATGAAACATGGCTATACCCCCTCCCCCACTGGCCCCTAGGACAGAGATTGAGTGCTTGAGTGGCTTTGAGATGGTGTAGCACTCGAAAGTCCAAGTGAAACACAGCCAAAAGAATAATGTAGCCACTTACTAAATCAGACAGATGAACACGAGGTAGAGAAAGATTAAGATTATTACGAGTGTACCTTCGTGAGACAATAGAGTTGCCAGTCAGGAAACGGCAGCTCTCAAAATAGGCCCACTTTGGCTTGAAGACGTCGGAGGTGCCACATCCACTGCGCTCTGAAGCTGCCACCTTCGCTGCCTCCCTTATGTACTTGTCATGGATGTACTCCCACCTTAATTTGCACAAGGAGGCTGAAAAAATGTAGATAGCTTTGTGGGACATGTCTCACAAGCATCAAATACTTGTACTAAAATGTGCAAAGAAGCAGAGAAAATTTTTTGAAGTCAAATGGCGTAGTACCCTCCATAGGCTTAGAGTGTGCGCAAACTAAGGCTTCAAAATGCTACACACAACACAGGTGCCATAAGGGAATCACAGATGCGTACTAGGCTGCATGGGACGCGAGAAGTACTAGTCAAAAATTGGTTGAATACTGGAACAGTTGAAAACTAGGGTCGACGCAATTTTAAGAAGCCAGTTATGTACCGCTCGCAAATAAAAAAAAATGTTTCATACTTTAAAGGCGCATTTGCGAGTTTTATCGCACAAGAGCTCGTTCCCAGAAATAATGTGAAACTGTTTCAAGTTCAAATTTTCGCGCTATGTCAGATTGTTTTTCTTCCGGCACACACGCATGCAGACCACGGGCTCCGTTCACTACGAAAAACTGTGGGACCGGTCATTTTCAAAGAATGTGGGGTATGCGCTTGCCTGCAGGTTGCCCAAGCATCATCTTGGTTTTGTACAGACCTGGCGTATGCAGCGAGCAATAAAAGGAAGCATACGTGCCATGGTCGAGTCGTGTGCGTTGAAATGCCTATGACGAGTATGTAAATCGCCCAAATGTTTCACAGAATGACCATGGCCCTTTCAATCACTCGTAAAAGTACATGAAGAAAGAAAAAAAACCTATATAACACGCTGCGCCAAGAGCACAAAGACGGACACGCTAAGTTAGGAAAGGTTGCGTTAAAAAACATGCCCACAGAACTCCGATGTCAGCGGATAAAAATGCATACTTACGGTCGGTGATCTTCATCGCCTGCGCATTGTCTTCCTATGAGTTCTTTCGCTTGTCCTGGTCCTGGTAGTTGCTACGATACCTGTCGTAGATCCAGGGGTACTGCTGAACTAGCTGAATTAATCTATAGGTTTCCTCGGGTATGTCAAACGCAGTGGCAACTTCAGCCCTCTTCGCGGCAGCGGCACTCTTCTTTGCAGCTTGAGCAGCTTTCCTCGTGTCGGAGACGGGCGGGAAGTTCATCATCGCAGCCATTCTTGTAAGCAAGCAGTGACATGGAGCGTCTGAGGCATTTGCACGCGGAACCACGTGAATGCCGGTGGCAAGGAGGGCGGAGGAGGGAAGTGCACCGCGCTGATTGGCCGCGGAGAAAATACAGAAACCTACGTCAAAACACGGAAAGGAGAAAGTTGAAAATTTTTCAACTCTTTTCTACGGGTGCTGGAAACCGTAACTATGTCACCGCCTGTACGGAGGGAGCGCTGACGTTACTACGGGTTCCGGCACCCGTATTTGTATTACGGGCCTGTTTGAATCATGCTTAAGTCTTCCATTATTCTGACTTCTTCTTTGTCCCACCTGCTTGCGCAGTTTCTTTGATCACCATGATTCCCGGCTTTTGGAATATTTTGGCAGCAGGATGATGCTATACCTGGATACAAACCTTACAAGGCATGTATCAGCTCCATGGGTGTTGAACATATCATGCTGTGGTCATACAGTCCTCAAAGCTGGAGATTTTAAAGGGAAGTAGACAGCACAGCACAATTCGTTAAAGCTCCACAGAACAGAGATGTACAGTCACCCAATTTTTTAATAATATCACGCGAGCGTTGACCGCCAGGACGGGCAGTGCCGTGCCGCAGAGAAATGCAGCGTCACGGGAGAGATTAAGCGCGTGCGCACAAAGCCCTTTCCGGGGAGCGTTGTCTGTTAGGCAATTCCGCTGATCTCACTCAGCCCCTGCTCAGTAGCAAAAACGCGTTGCGCCGATTTACCGCAGCCGACGCTGCGAGCCATTTTGGCCAGTCCATCGCTAAGGGTGTGTCGGCGATTGACACATAAATATTCGGCGTTTATCGGCTAAATCCGAATTGCCCAAAATTTTACCGGCGGGTGTGTATCTGAATTTTTCGGATTTATCCTAAAACACGGAGCCCTACTTATAATCGTTGCCATTGCTGGGTACTGACAATTATTTATACTTATTGTTTTTCTAGAACTACAACTTCCGTGGTGTGAAACTAGCACGGCGAACCGAACGCTCGTGGCGCATAAAATACTGGCATGGCCTGTGAATGACGTCACATGCAAGCTATGAATACACGGTGCAATGACTATTTTGAGTGAGCCCAGAGCTGCATGGTGAACAGCAACAACACAGCTGATGAAAGGGTTTCCCACGGTAAGCGTTCCATTCCTTTCTCTTGTTCTTCGTTTTGTGGCTGCGTTGCTTGCTCTTGGTTTCTCTCTTGCTGGCGAGTTGTCACCAATGTTGTCTCAGGCTTTCCTTTTCCAATGCATTTAATTTCTGTCCTCTGACGTCGGGGTGCCACGGCAGTTAGTCACCGCTTGTCCATGATCCGATGTGCTCTTTTGCACCAATCCACCCGCTGTCATGATCGGGTTGCTAAAACCCCTTTCCTTTCTAAACAAGTTGTTTCCTAGCAGAAAGCCTGCTCCGTTGGGCAATCCACCCTTGCACAGCCCCACCACACACTTCGGGCGCCTTGTCGTGTCCTCTTCCCAAGGCTTGGCCAGACATATGCACCTTTGCAAGTAGACACATAGCTGTGCCCTCGAGCATGTAAATGCTTGTCCGCGACTGGAGTCTGTACTCGGCGCCCACGAGGCGCCGATCAACAAGCATAATCGTGCTTCCCGTACCATGAAAGCCCATCACTGCAGTGCCATTAACCACAACTGGCCATCAAAACTGCGTGAACAAATTTGTTCCGACAGTGTCAGCTAAAGAGTGCCCTTGATATAAAAAAACTCTCTGCTCCTGGACCCGATGGACTGCATTACGAAATGCTGCGTAATCTCTCTCCAGAGTCTCTTAAATCCCTTCTTAATTTCTTCAATTCATTGTGGAAAAGGGCTAGCTTTCCAGTGGCTTAAAAACTGGCACACATTATCCCTCTCTTGAAGTCGGGTAAGGATCCATCTCTGCCCTCTAGTTACCGTCCGATCGCTTTAACCAGCTGCCTTGGGAAGACATATGAAAGATTGATTAACAGGCGGCTGGTGTACGTTCTAGAAAAGGAAAGTATTTTGCATAACAATCAGTGCGTGTTCCGCCGAGGACGATCCACTTTGGATCATTTGGTGCGCTTAGAAACGGCCATACGTGAAGCATTCGTGAATAGGCAGAATTGTGTATCGATATTTTTTGACTTGGAAAAGGCCTACGATACAGCATGGAGATATGGCATCCTCCAAGACCTTTATGGCTATGGAATTCGTGGCCGTATGCTGCAGTGCATAAAAGATTTTCTGACGGACAGGACGTTTCAGGTTAGATTAGGAACTGTTTTGTCGGATCCATTCGTTCAGGAAAACGGGGTTCCCCAGGGAGGTATCCTGAGTGTTACACTTTTTGTAATCAGAATGAATTCTCTCACTCAGGTTTTGCCACCGTCCATTACATACTCACTTTATGTTGACGATATCCAGATCTCAGCATCGTCGTGCAATCTCTCGAGCTGCGAGCGCCAGTTACAGCTTGCCACAAATAAACTTGCCAAGTGGGCGGATGAAAACGGTTTTAAGTTTTCTCCCGAGAAAAGCGTCTGTGTCCCATTTTCTTTACGCCGTGGTCTATCACTGGATCCATCCTTAAAACTGCAAAGAACCTGCATCCCTGTCAGGAAAGAGCACAAATTCTTAGGTGTTACCTTTGACAAAAAGCTCAATTTCATTTCTCATCTGAAGTCACTCAAAGAAAAATGTCTCAAAACTGCGAATATTTTGGAAGTCTTAGCCCATAAAACTTGGGGTCTGACAGGAAATGCCTTCTACAGCTGTACAACGCTCTTGTTCGATCCCGTCTCGACTATGGGGCTCCAGTTTACGGTTCTGCACGACCGTCCGCGCTCAAGATATTGGATCCAGTCCATCACCTTGGACTGCGACTCGCAACAGGTGCTTTTCGGACGTCCCCCATCCTCAGTCTGTATGCTGAATCAAATGAGATGTCACTCGAGAAAAGACGCCAACATCTAAGCTTAACATACTACTACAAGATACTTGCGAACCGTAACCATCCAACCTACAACTCCCTCCAAAAATCTAGATATTGCTGCCTCTTCCAGAATAGGCCAAGCATCGTAAGGCCCTTGAGTTTCCGAGTACAGGAATTTTGTTCCTCACTTGATCTTTGTTTGGACAAAGTTAATCTTATGCAGAATGTAGAGTGTGTTGTCCCCTGGGACATTCTGCCATTTGCTTGTGACTGGGCTCTCACAAGGTTCAATAAACATAGCGTCTCTGCCCTTATCATCCAACAGGAATTTTCTGAGCTTGAGAAGAAGTATGAAGGCTACACACATTTTTACACTGATGGTGCTAAGACGTCGTCATTTGTTGGCAGCGCCGTACATTCTGATTGTTTTGTTAAAGTGAAACGTCTAAATACTTTCTCCAGCATTTTTACAGCTGAAGTTTATGCAATATCTATGGCCATAGATTATATTCTCCGAGCTAAAATAAAGCAGGCTGTCCTATTCGTAGACTCCCAGAGTGCTGTTACCGTAGTATGCTCTTTGAGAGTTACTAAAAATATGCTGGTGCAGCAACTACGAAATAAGCTCAATAAAGCTGTACATGGAGGCCTAAATATAAAATTTTGTTGGGTGCCCAGTCATATGGGAATGAAAGGTAACGAGGAAGCAGACAGACTCGCTACATCCTCAGGTAATCTTCTCCCGTCCCACGCCTGTTTGCCACACCAAGACATTAAACCTCTAACAAAGTCATCCCTTCTTCGTTTATGGCAGTCTGAATGGAACATGGAGTGCAACAATAAACTTCATATTACAAAGCCAGTTCTCGGGCTCTGGGAGAACTCTTCTCACAGGAACCGATTCCATGAAGTATTGTTGTGTCGACTTAGAATCGGTCATTCTTACATATCACACAAATATCTCCTTTGTGGCGAGGACCCACCGGTGTGTGAGCATTGTGGGGATACACTTACCATCATGCATATCTTGTGGCTGTGTCCAGCTTTGGACAATGAACGTCGTATCCACTTTTCTGAATTGTTTCATTTCCAAATTCCATTCCATCCTGCTCTTTTACTGGGAGAATATCCCCTCATCCCATTTGACCGTCTATTGACTTATATTACTAACACAGGTTATATTAATCAGATCTAGTTCCGCATAGCTAATTATTATTTTGTAGCACAGTAACAATAACAGCTTGTTTTCCTTCTAACTTTGTTTGGCGCAGTATGGCCTCCGTTGCTGTTGCGCCATAAAACCCCCAAACAACAACAACTGCCGCCCGCGACAGCGACCAAGATCCGCTACCTGCTGTTCTCTCAACGTGCAGAGGATTCATACAGCACGCTGAAGCGGACGCTCATTTGCCGGGTAGACGGAGTGTAGTCCCGTACACGAGTTCAGCTGTGCTGCAGCCGCTTCCTCTTTAGCCTAAAGGCATTTCCGACTTTTTCAAAAGCTTTGCAAGAGGCGGCTGTGTCTCGAGCTCCCACGACCTTTCCTTGAGTGAGGCATTTAATTTTGAGCGGCCGGCTAGGTACATCGTCATACATTACAATTCCGTCTGGCGAGCATCCCAGCCAGGGATTTTCTGTGCACACCAAAAGCCCACAGGTCACAACTGTGTGGCCAGTGTCCCCGATATAGCGGGCGCTTGCCAGTGGCTCCTTTCGGGCTCCATACCGGGTGTTCTCGTTTCCTTTGAAGCTTGGGTTGAGGGTGCTCGAAACCTTCTTCTCCCACTCGTTCTTGCTGTATGTGCGGAGGGGATAGCATGTTGTTCCTGGATTTTAAGAAACAAGGGCAAAGTAAAGATTTTTCTGTTTACTTTGTAAGCACATTATTTCAAAGTCCACTGTCTCTGACACAGGTTTAAATGTTAACATTTGTGGCCACGTGACACATCTATGAGACATAAATGGAGAGCTGTCTCACTGCATGATCAACAAATTGTGCTGTGTTGGCGCGTGACGCAATTTTGTTCTTCTTAAATTGATATTGTATTTGATAATAGTATTGCTTTTAATCATGTATGCCTGAGCATGTGCATGTTCTATGCTGATCTGGCCCATCCCCTTACAGCATGCTATCTAAGAACTCCAACCAGTTGGTGTCCTCCTTTATTTCAGTCACTGTGCCAGCCTCTCCAGCCCCCAACTATGTGGTCTTGGCTTTAGCTCATAATGTGCTTAGGTGGGCCAGTTGGTACATTGCAAAGGGTACAAAGCGCCAAAAAAAGCATGAACCAAGGCACGAAGAAAACAACGACACAGGGCACACTCTCAACTGAATTTTATTAGGAAAAGTATATGCTATTACAGTATAGACCACTTACAACGTAACCGCTTATAGTGCAGGACCGGGTATAACACGGTTTTTTTAAACCACCGGTTCACCTCCCATATAACTCCATGTATTTACATACCGCTTAAAATGCAGGCGCGCGAAGGGAAATACCGGTTATAGTGGGGTTTTTGGCACAGCCCGCCGACCGCGCCGACGATCGGAGCAGCGAGCTTGCTTCCCTGGGCGACACTAGATAACGGCGCTGACGGCGCGAGCCGCAAACTGCACTCGCAGGGCGAGGAGGTTGCTCGAAAACGCGGGGAGAATCGAAAAGGGAGAGGCTTCAGTTGCCATAGCGACGGAGGGACGCACACACGAGTCGTTCACGTGCGTGCGTCCCTCCGCTGCGTTGGAAACAAAGAAACAAACAACCGCAACGACAGACCAATCGCAGGTCGAGGAGAAGTGTTCGCGCACAATGCATGCCGGTCGCCGGCCGGCTGCTTTTATTCCGCAAACATGGCGTCGGTTGTGATCGTCGTCGTAGATGGCATTCATCTCATCGTTCTGCGTAAAAGCGCTATCCTTGTCTGTGAATTTTCGTTGTGTGTCGCTATGATAACCCAGCACGTACTAGAAGGGAAGATCCACCTACTCGTGTGGCGATGTCGTGGTGGCGCTCTCAAGACGGCAGAAACGCCCGTGTCGTCGTGTTTGTTTACTTCGACTACAGTGGTGATTTCTAAGCATTTGTGTCCTCGAACATCGCCCGGATTTCTTATTTGGCGCATTTCATGCGTGTGCTGAAGTTCAAGGTATTACTGGCGCGTACCGTATGCAGGATGCGAATTTTCATGCGTTTTCATCTCCGGAGAAAAGTGATTAGGGTTAGCAATCCTGAACGCTCGCAACGTCCGTCCGCAACCCGCGACGCCGTTAAAAGGCTGCGCCAGGCAAAAGCCGCTCATTTCTTTCAAAATGTGTGACGCACTTAAGAGTAAAGTGTACTAGTCTGGTGAAATAAAGACTTTCCTCAAACTAAGCTTTATTTTTCATCTAACATAAAATAAATTCTTTTACAAAATTAAGTTGTCTCATGGCATGTAATTTTGGCCTGAAATATTGATGTTTTGGTTATAGTGCGGTATTGCTTATAGTGCGGATTTTCGCGACTCCTGAGACATACGTTATATGCGGTCTACACTGTATTCCCAACAAGAACACACAGTCATCAATCAATCCCTGCCCAGCTCACGTTTTAGGTACACATACTCATACTCATCCGTAGATAGGGCCAAAGACGTTTCGCTGGCACGCATGTTCCCCGTGGCCCTTATCTCAAATGTCTCGTGTAGTTCACGTGACACCTTGTTTTTGTATTTTGCCAAAATTTTTGTGCTGTTGAATGCCGGGGTGCAAGGGCATCTGCTGCAATCAACGGCGAGATGCCCGGACGGTGTCATCCTAGTGGAAGCTGCATGTGCGCGGGCCTGATCATTAAGGCATCTGCCTGTTTGCCCTACATAGCTTAAACTACGTGTCATCGAAATCTCGTACACGACGCCAGTCGTACAATCTGTGTACTTGTTCCTATGCCTAGTGTTGCACGGTTCTATGCTTGGCTGGGGATTATTGATTCTTCGGCAGATGTGTTAATCAACAAAAATCAACAATCCCCAGCCGATCATAGACCCGTGCAACACTAAGCATAGGAACAAGTACACAGATTGCACGACTGGCGTCGTGTACGAGATTCGATGACACATGGTTTAAGCTATGTAGGGAAAACAGGCAGATGTCTTAATGATTGAGCCCGCGCACATGTAGCTTCCACTAGGACGACACCGTCAGGGCATCTCGCCGTTGATTGCAGCAGATGCCCTTGCACCCCGGCATTCAACAGAACAAAAAGTTTGGCTAAATACAAAAACAAGGTGTCACACAAGCTACACGAGACTTTGAGATTAGGGCCACGGGGAACATGCGTGTCAGCAAAACGTCTTTGGTCCTATCTACGGATGAGTATGAGTATCTGTACCTAAAACGTGAGCTGGGCAGGGATTGATTGATGACTGTGCATTCTCGTTCGGAATAGTAGCGTGTACTTTTTCTAATAAACTTTAGTTGAGAGTGTGCCCTAGCTGTGTCGTTGTTTTCTTCGTGTCTCGGTCCGTGTTTCTTCAGCACGTTATACCCTTTAGCACATAGTGGCTTAAAATTAACTGTTGGGTTAGTTGGGTAAACAATGGATAAACCATGAACTATATTGTGTATTAAAGAACTATGTATTTAACATAGTAGCTTGAGGATACCGTAGTCTTACTACATGAATGGCTGCATCACTGGTACCCCAGCTGCGTGTCTGCATGCCACCATCCAGAGAGGCATGACAATATGTCGATTTATGCTAGTTCTCCGCAGGGGGCACCTGTGGAAGCAGGTGTTTGGAGAGTGGCGTCTCCACGGACCCCGAGCCCCGCAGGGGGTGCCTGCACCTTAGGTGCTAGGTGAGTAACGTCATCACGGACCCCAGCCACGTGGGCCACCATACCCGCACGCAGGGGGCACCTACTTTTGTAGGTGCTTGGTGAGTGGCGTCACTACGAACCCCGAGCCATGTGGGTTCGCCCACCCACGTCTGGCTGTGCGTGGCGTAACCGTGTCCGGGGAAAAGGGGACCCTGGTGGTTGAGTTGAGCCCGGGGTATGTTTGGACCCTTCGGGGCCCCCCGTCTACGAAAAGCAGGGGCCCCCCTGCTTCTCGTAGACGGGTGACCTGGCTTGGCCCGACCAGGATGATTCAGTCAGTCGCCTCTTCTATCTACCCTCTTCTTCCTTCTTTCACTTTTTCTTCCACCTTTTTCTTTTTTCTTCTGCACTCTCTTCCTTCCTTCTTCGCCTTCTTAGGCGGCAAGGGCCAACCTTGAGTGGAAACAGGTCCTGTCCCTGCAACCACACTCGGTTATACTGCCCGGGCAGCACTGGTAGAGTAATTGTGTCAGCCAAGCATTTCTTGTTATGGCACATTACCTGCCCCCTCGTTGGGCTCTGTGGTGGGCGGTGCACCCGGGCACTGAAATTCCTTTCCATCTTTATGGGTTCCAAAACTAAACCAACTGATCGGGCCCTGAAAAGGACCCGCATCGAAGTCATCGACATTTCCACTAAGACCCCTGATCTTTTAAAATTTCCTAAGTTTCTTGTTCTGCACTCTGAGGACGAAAAGCCACTGGCTAAACTTTGTCCTTTTTTAGTTTCCAAAGGGCTTGAAGGTGTTATCGGTGCAAACTTTAGCCCCAAAAAGATGGCATCAGGCGACCTTCTTGTAGAGGTAAATACAAAAAAAACAGAGTGACTCACTTTTAGCCCTGAACTCCGTCTCTGACTACAAGGTCAGTGTGACCCCTCATCGAAAGTTGAACACTGTCCAAGGCGTCATCTCTGAAGATGACTTGCTTGACTTGACAGATACAGAGCTAGTTGAGGGTCTCTCGGGACAGGGAGTGGTTGCAGCACCATCCGTCGCGACGGCATAGAACGCAAAACAAGGCATGTTATTCTCACTTTCGACTCTACGACTCTACCCACTAATGTAAAGGCAGGCTACCTTCAGTGCCGTGTCTGGCCTTATGTGCCGAACCCTCAGCGCTGCTTTAAGTGCCAGAGGTTCGGCCATGGGTCGCGGAGCTGTCGAGGTAGCGAGACGTGCGCCAAATGCTCCAGTAAGGAGCACATCGCTGATGTGTGTGAGAACGAAGCTCAGTGCACTAACTGTAATGGGAAACATCCAGCATACTCCCGATCTTGCCCGTTATGGAAGCAAGAAAAACAAAATTCTCACCTTAAAGGGTAAAGAAAACATTTCCTACATTGATGCAAAAAAGCGTTTTGCCTTCTTCTCCAAAGGCTGTACATAGGAGACTGGAATGGCCAATGGTTTCGACTGGAACACAGATGTCTACAGACGATCTGCGCCTCCCGTCGAGGTCTCCGGTGTCCTCGGGAGCGGTGCCAGCGACACCGCTTTCGAACCGTAAGGTGGATGCTGCCTCTGCTGCATCCACCTCAGGGCAGGGGCTGACCTCCCCTGCTCCACCTGGCCCTTTGGCCCCTAAGGGCCGAGGCCTACCCCCTCGCACCTCTGCTCCACAGAGGAAGCCCGGGGAGCCGTCAAAGCAGTCGACCTCCAGGGGTCAACTGCCAGCGGCAACAGACGAGCCCATGGACGTAAGTGGGCTCAGGTCCAAGGTGGATGCTCCCCTCTTAGAATCGGAGTCGTCTCTTTCTGTCGCCAGTGACCCCACTTGGAAACAGAAAGATCCTCCTAAAAAGCAGAGTACCACCCCACGTGTAAAAATAGATTTTAAACCTTAAAGGGCAACTCCGCTCAATTCCGAAAAATTTAGGCTTACATGTGATTCAAATTCACAAACACTACTAAACAGCTCTACGTCTTCGGATTCGCGAAATGTGGAATATTATTTGTGTAATCCTAATTTAAACATCAGCTGATACCGAAACCGAAACTTCGGTTGCGTCAGGCAACATTGGTCTCGGGTCGTCAGAGTCATGGCCACGTCACGTCGAACCACGTTTTCTTGTGACGTTCAGGAGGGAGCAAGAAACAGGACACACGACACGCGGGCAGGTCGCTTTGCATGGCGTGGACGGTGATGGCCTGGGGCAGAGGGGGAAGGGGAGAGGACGAAAGAGGAGAAGGGAGCGGAGAAACAGACCGATAAGCGCGGAGGGCAGTGCAAACTAGCGCATCCGCGTTATGGTGATCACGGGAACGCTCGGTCAGCCAACACCAGGAGGAGAAACTCATGACGTCATCGTTCAATTTCGCTGAGAAGTAAAAACAAACAAAACGTGAGAATGACGTAGTCATGCCTCTGACGTAGTGGCTCAATGTCGGCTGCTCCAACTCCGTGGCATTGACTGCGCTGATGATTGCGCCTCGCACCGCACGCTAGAGTTGGCAGATTTCGGCGTTCTGGCTCGCTCGACTGTTTGCTGGCCAGTTTACTAAATATATAAACGGAATTAGATTGCAATATTTGACATGGGGTCTTCCTATATGATACTGAAGAGGGCTACATAGTTTTTTTTCTAAATATAAAAAATGAAGCGGAGTTGCCCTTTAACAGGATCTCCCTTTTAGGTCACTTTTATAATTTTTTTTTCGTTTAAATGGCAAAGAACTATGGTATTATGCAGTGGAATTGCCGTGGTCTTTTCCCTAATATTGATGACATAAATTTTTTTTCTTGATGAGCTTCGACCTGTCGCTATATGCCTACAGGAGACTCATCTCAAGGACACACAAACAAATGTTCTACGTCGTCATCAGGTTTTTAGAAAGGACCGTGCATCCCATAGCAACTCCTCTGGTGGAGTAGCTGTGGTTTTGCAGAGTGGTATTGCCTGTACTTCTGTTCGTCTCACAACCTCTCTAGAAGCAGTGGCAGTTCGTATTCTTCTTGACCGCCTTATTACGCTTGTTTCGCTTTACTTGCCACCAAATATTCCACTGCATTTACATGACCTGCATGGACTTGTAGCGCAACTTCCGCAACCTTTTTTTAATCTTGGGGGATTTTAACGCCCACCACCCCATGTGGGGTAGTGCTCGCCAAGACTCCCGTGGTGGTGTCATTCAAAGATTTTTATTGTCATCCGGCCTTTGCCTTTTAAATGGACACGATCCTACATTTTTTAGTGCAGCTCATAATACTTTCACTTCCATCAATTTGTCTCTTTCATCCCCAACTTTACTTCCCTGTTTTTCTTGGAAGGTTTTAGATAACCCCTTTTGGGAGCGACCATTTTCCTGTTTTTTTAGAAAGTACTGTAGCACCTCCTTCACTTTCAACACGTATCCCCAGGTGGAAATTAGACAAAGCTGACTGGGCTCTTTTTGCATTGGAAGCAGTGCTTGACCCAGCTAAACTTTTAGCTATGACTCCGGAAAATGCCACCTTGTACGTTACTGACCGTATCATAAATGCTGCTTCTGCCTTCATTCCTCAAACATCTGTAAATCTTCCTAAGCGCTGCAAGCCTTGGTGGACCAAAGACTGTTCTGTTACGCTTGAACGTCAGAGCAGGGCCTGGGGCACTTTCTGCCACTACCCAACGATCTGGGACAAGATAGAGTTTAAAAAATGTAAAGCAAAGGCTCATTGGACAAGAAAACAAGCTAAGAAAAGCTCATGGATGAAATATGTTTCCCAGGTGAACAGTTTTGTCACTACTAAGGAGGTGTGGGACCGAATGAGGAAAATTCGGGGCAACTACCTCTCTTTTAGAACGCCTCTTTTTCCCTCGGCTTCGTCAACCTTGAAAAGCCAGGCAAATGTTCTTGTTGAACATTTTTGTGAAGTGTCTAGCACATCTAATTATTCGGCAAAATTTAAGAAGTTCAAAGCTGTAACAGAAAAGCACCCAATTGCTATGTCAGGATCAGACACTCTTGTATACAACCAGCCTTTCACAATGTGCGAACTCGAGGTGGCCCTTGGGTCAAAAAAGCAGTCGGCACCTGGTCCTGACAAAATCCAGTATGAAATGTTGCGGCACTTGTCTCCTGGATCTCTTGGCCAATTGTTAACCTTTTTTAATCATTTGTCGATGGCTTCTGCCTTTCCTCAGTGCTGGAAGCGGGCACATATAATTCCTCTCCTGAAACCCGGTAAAGACTCTGCTCTACCAGCAAGTTATCGTCCCATTGCAATGACCAGTTGCCTTGGGAAAACTTAGGAAAAACTAATAAATAGACGATTAGTACACTTTTTAGAGACTGAGTGAATTTTAGATCCCAATCAGTGGGGGTTTAGAATGGGGAGATCAACATTGGATCATCTTGTTCACCTGGAAACTTTCATACGTGAAGCATTTGTTCATCGACAGCACTGCGTTTCGGTATTTTTTGACCTAGAGAAAGGATATGATACTACTTGGCGTTACGGGATTTTAAAGGACTTACACACACATGGTGTTCGTGGCCGCATGTTGCGCTGCAAAAGGGAGTTTTTGATTAACCAAACTTTTCAGGTTAGGTTTGGTTCCACACTTTCCGATGTTTTTCCTCAGAAAAATGGCGTCCCTCAAGGGGCTGTATTGAACGTCACTTTGTTTGTAGTGAAGATAAACAGCCTTGCTGCAGTGATACCTCCATCAGTTTCATATTCATTATACAGTTGAACCTCGATGTAACGAAGTCGGTAAAATTCGCAATTTACTTCGTTACATTGAAATTTCGCTAAATCGAAATTTGGCTTTAGCATGCAAAAAAAAAAAATTCCGAAACATTTTACGGGTATGAAAACTCACCGAAAATGACATTTATTTAGGGGCAAAGTACAGGGTGTCACAAAAGAAAATTTACACGGTCTTTTTTACCGCAAAAATGAACTAGGCATCGCCGAACGCTCGTTCTCCGCCCAAAGCTAGCGCTAGAGGTCACAACCAGATGCCAAAGTTTCAGCCCGATCCGATAACTTAATCAAAAGTTATAAGTGATTTTCTGAAAATCTCAATGGGAAAATGGAGCCCGTTTTCGCCCGTTTTCGGTTTCTGGTGCCATAGGACCCTATGTGTTTGAAAACTCCGTCGGCCGCCATTTTCCCATTGAAATTTTCAGAAAATCACTTATAACTTTTGATTAAGTTATCGGATAGGGCTGAAACTTCGGGATCTGGTTGTGACCTCTAGCGCTACCTTTGGGCAGAGAATGAGCGTTCGGCGATGCCTAGTTTATTTTTGCGGTAAAAAAGACCGTGTAAATTTTCTTTTGTGACACCCATAGTCCGCGAGTTTTGCTTGCGCCTTGTCCGACAGTAGCAGCGGCGTCGGCGGCGTCATACGGCGTTCGAGCGCCCAGAGCGCTTGCACGGCATCTTGCTGCCCTTGCTGCCCATGCGACGCCGTGTACCTCCTCAGTACGTCCATTGCGTAAGCACTTCTCGAGTGCTCGTGATCTCGGCAGTTTCTTCAGGATGGCGTCCAAAACGTTTGCTTTCTCATCCAAAGAAAGAACTTTACGTTTCCTTATGGCAGCACGCACGTAAGTGAACCGCCCGGTTAAAAAATAAAGCTGTTTAGTTTAGGCGGTGCCAATGTTTCCAACCTACACAGCACTCTTGACCGCACAGTTTACTTGCCCCCTTGCGCCCACAGTGTGCTTGCGCCTTTGCTTTACATCACGCTCGCAGGACGATAATCGGTCTTTTCGGTCTTCTCCTAGATGGCACTGCCCGTGCAGTCGCGCGGTCGCGCCATCACGTCGCTCCCCCGCTCCCCCGCTGAAGTTGGCTCCCGCGCTACCCGCGGTACAGTGGACTATGATGATCAGTGAATGTCAGTGGTGATGCTGTTATGCCGTGTTAACTTTTTGCTCGGCATTTTCTGGCCAGCCTCGCGGAATCCGCTTTGCCGCATGCCTCGCCGGCGCTACCGGCGCCGCATCCTCGGGCAGCCTAGGAACGTTGGAAGGCCTGTCCCCGTGAAGTAACCTATCAAGCGCTCGCGTTTGCGCATAATTTCTTTTTTTTTTTTTTTAACCACAATTTTTTTGCGCAGTTGTTTTTTAGAGTTGATTTATTTATTGCCTTTTATGACAATGGCGCTTCGTTATATTGAAATAGCAGCAAAATAGACTTCGTTATATAGGGACTAAAAATACATGGGGTCTATGGGCAAGAAATTATGAAAAATAAAATACTTCGTTAAATCGAGGATTTCGTTACATTGAAGTTCGTTATATCGAGGTTCGACTGTATGTAGATGATGTGCAGATTTCCTTTTCGTCCTGCAATCTCTCAAGTTGCAAGCGCCAGCTTCAACTCTCAATAAACAAAATGAGCAATTGGGCCGTTGAAAATGGTTTTAAGTTTTCATCTGAAAAAACAGTGTGTGTGCCCTTTTCACTATGTCGTGGTCTGTTGCTTGATCCTTGTTTGCAGCTCAATAGCACTGCAATACCTGTAAAATATGAGCACAAATTTTTAGGGGTTATTTTCGACAAGAAACTTACCTTTCTGGCTCACATCAAGGAGCTGAAGCAGAAATGCTTGCGGTCGTCTAACATTCTTAAAGTGCTTTCACACACATCCTGGGGGTCTGACAGACGGTGCCTTTTACGACTTTATAACTCCTTGGTGCGGTCCCGTCTGGACTATGGCGCGATTGTTTATGGGTCGGCACGTCCGTCTGCCCTAAAAATGTTGGACCCCGTCCATCATCTGGGGCTCAGGCTTGCCACGGGAGCATTTCGAACCTCACCTGTGCTTAGCTTGTATGCTGATACACATCCAATGTCCTTGGAAAGACGAAGGCAGTATTTGAGTCTTTGTTATGCTTACAAGATATACAGCTATCATCATCATCACCACTTTTGATGCACTTCAACCTTCTACGTCCTTCCGACTCTTTGAAAACAAGCCGAGCATTGTTCGGCCCCTGAGTTTCAGAGTGCAGAGCATGGCAACATCGCTCCATCTCCCCTTCAGTGGGGCTGCTGTGCTGAGGGGCAATGATAGAGTTGCGCCTTGGGACCTTCTGCCAATTTCTTGTGACTGGTCACTGTCTAAGTACAGAAAGGGAACTGTTTCTCCACTCGTTCTTCAGCAGGAGTTTGCAGATTTAGAACAGAAATACAAGGACTACTCGCATTTTTACACTGATGGATCGAAAACATTGACTTTTGTGGGGTGTGCAGTTTGTTCCATTACCTTCAGCAAAGTTCGACAACTCCACACTGTTGCAAATATTTTTACTGCCGAATTGTACGGTATTTTAATGGCTGTTGAGTACTTATTAGAGAACAATATCATGAAAGCAATTCTGTTTGTCGACTCCCAAAGCGTTCTTCTAGCCGTTTCGTCCTTAGCAGACAGCAAGAACCTTCTCGTGCAATGTCTTCGGGTACGGCTTAACCGAGCACTTCAACTGAGACACCAAATTAAATTCTGCTGGGTCCCAAGCCCAGAGGTCGGCATTTTAGGTCGCCCTCACTCACCCTCACCCTCACAGCCACACTCACCAAAGCCCCTCACTCACCCTCACCCTCACAGCTACACTCACCTTCAGCCCCTCACTCACCCTCACCCTCACAGTCACACTCACCTTCAGCCCTTCACTCACCCTCACTGAACCTCACGGCCCTCCCGCACTCACCGCCCTCACGGCCCTCACGCCCCTCACTCACTCATGGCCCTCACGCCACTCAGCGCCCTCACGCCACTCACCGCCCTCACGGCCCTCACGCCCCTCACTCACTCATGGCCCTCACGCCACTCACCGCCCTCACGGCCCTCACGCACTCATAGCCCTCACGCCACTCACCGCCCTCACCGCCCTCACGGCCCTCACGCCACTCACCGCCTTCACGCCACTCACCGCCCTCACGCCACTCACCGCCCTCACGCCACTCACCGCCCTCACGCGCCTCACCGCCCTTGCGGCTCTCACACCCCTCACGCTCCTCACGCACTGATGGCCCTCACGCCACTCAGGCCAACTTCAGATGGGGCAATTTCGCCCAGAAACTTTACGTCGCAACACCAGCAACACGGGCCGCCCGCGATCACACGCAGCAACCAATTGCTGCAATTTGCCATCGTCATCATAAAATTTTATTTTTCTTGCACTATTCAGATACAATTACAAGTTATAAACGTGTTTTTATGCATTTAAGTCTCGTTAAGAATACCAATGCACCTTTCTGGAACAGTTTATTTCGAAAAAAAAACGATCGATTTCAAACCAGAACCAAGTCTTTCGGTGTCATCATCACCGGCACGAGGTATCACGTGAAAATTTTGCGTCCCTGATTGGATGCAGCCGCTTCAACCCATTCCAATTGCTCCGAGTTGCTTGCTTATTTCGAGCCGGACCCGATCTCAGCAATTCGTGTCGATCTAAGGAAAGCTAGAGAACAACCCGCCATTACCACCAAAATTGCTGAGAAAGATGATCGATCTGAAGGGGGCCTCACGCACTCACCGCCCTCGCGCACTCATGGCACTCACACCCCACCTCATGCACCCACCGCCCTCACGGCCCTCACAGCCCTCACGCCTCTCATGCCACTCACTTCCCTCACGCACTCATGGCCCTCACACCCCTCACGCACTCACCGCCCTCACACCACTCACGCACTCATGGCCCTCACGCCACTCACCGCCCTCACGCCCCTCACGTACTCATGGCCCTCATACCCCTTACCGCCCTCACCGCCCTCATGGCCCTCATGGCCCTCACGGCCCTCACGGCCCTCACGGCCCTCACGGCCCTCACGGCCCTCACGGCCCTCACGGCCCTCACAGCCCTCACGGCCCTCACCGCCCTCACAGCCATCACGGCCCTCACTCACCCTCACACTCATGAATTTTCCTAGTTCAGAAACTCACTCACCCTCACCTCACCTGTGAAGATGAGGGTGAGTGAGGGTGAGTGAGGGCCCTCATGAGTGAAGTTTGCCGAGGTATGCCCAAGCCACGTGGGTATTTCTTGCGATGAGAAAGCAGACTTGCTTGCTGCCTCTGCAAAAGAATACCCAAAACTGCCTCTTGGCCTGCCACACCAAGACCTGAAACCGATCATACAGGAATCGATTATGAAGTCATGGCATTTGGATTGGGATTTGGAAAAAGAGAACAAGCTTCACAATATCAAGCCCCAACTGGGGGTATGGAGGAGTTCCTTCCATAAAGTCCGTCGGGTTGAGGTTCTCCTTTGCCGCTTAAAAATTGGTCATACTCGTTTGACTCATTTGCACCTGCTCTGTGGTGAGGATGTTAAACTTTGCGACAAGTGTGGCAATGATATGACTGTTTTGCACATCCTGTGGCATTGCAAAGCTTTAAACCAAGAGCGCCGAAAACGTTTTCCAGACCTTTTTCGCGATCACCTCCCCTTCCATCCATATTTCCTGCTTGGTGATCAACCATTAATACCACTCGATCCAGTTTGAAATTTCCTTCATAACACTGGCCTTTTACACCAGCTGTAACTTGCAGTGTTTTTAGATCACACCTCTAAGCCCTTTGGGAAAACCTTTGTTTGGCGCAATATGGCCTAAGTTGCTCTTGCGCCATAATACCCCAAATCATCATCATATGCTAGTTCATACCAGCTACACTAGGTTATGCCACAACATGGCGGGATGCATCACACAAGCACAAGACATACTTTGCCCGGCTTGCTCCACAACACTGCTAAGACATGATACTCTACAGATCACCATGTGTCAGGAAGCAATGAAAGTATGTTATTAGTTCTTGTAATCAAAAGAAATGACATTATTACTTTGCTACAAAAGAATGTAACTCAATACAAGTGATGGTGCTATTTGCAATGGGTTACGCAGAAGTATGGATACCACACCACGTTTGTTAGCAAGGCAAAAAATGAAAACCTTAGTTTGTGAATGACCTTCATACGTTCTAGGTATTATATTATTTCAAGGGGGCACCTACTGCAAAAAACACTGAGCAAGTGCCCACTTAAAATTTTGAAAACCTTTAAAAACGTCCTGAAAAAAAAAAAAAAAAAATGCAGAGGGGGCTCAAGCTAGGGCGGGCTTCACTGCTTTGCACTGGTGCACTTGGAGAAGCGACCAATGCAGAAGAGCATTTCATTTTGCTAAATGGGCATAGAAGTTTCTGGTGGCATTGGATATGTTCTTAGCTTATTGTTCAAATGCTTCAAAAGTAGCAGGTCATTGCTAACTGTGACAATGGCACATGCTCAGTATTTCACGGTAAACCCATGCAAACTATGAGGCCCATGTATGACAGACATCATGATGTCGTGTGCTGGAGCTACCTGAAATATAACCTGTTTAGAGAGAAGTAATGGAATGGGCTTTTAACTTACTAGCCAATGAGCTTTTACCTACCAGTGATCCTTTTCTTTTGCTCTTCCATCCACAATGCTTTGCTTGTTTGAGTTGAAGACAGGAGCCTTTGCACATCACCAGGAGTAACAACTACATTGCACGCATAGAAATCCTCGCAGCTCGTACTAATATATGGGGCCTCTTCTTGAGCCAACTTGTTCAGCACAGTGTTGCCTGATGAAAGTGAAGCCACTCGCTCGAACAGGGCGCTCTCGACTTCGAGTACACTGCAAGAATTGGGTGTGGGGATGTTTCTTTTGTACAATTATATCAATTAAAACTAACAAATATTCACATACCTGTTAAATTATTTCTTTTAGGTGTATATAGAGCATCATGGCACACAACCCATAAGTTATAACTTATTTGCCATAACAGCAAATGTTTCCATGAAATGAGGTTCCAAAATGCAAAAGAAGTGCTTAGAGAATGCAACAGCGTTTACAACTGGCCACAAGTCAAGCTGCCTTAAGATGGACAGACGGTTTAATTGTAACCGTTGCATTGCTATGTACGTACAAAAGTGTGTTTAAAGAATGATGAGATATAAGTCATCCTCTGCTGGGCTGAATTTTGTCTGTTAACACATTACTAAAGCTGGATTCTTTTGCTATTGTGTGTGTGTGTGTGCTTTCAGATCATATTTGTTTTGTGATCAATGTGCCGTGTTAAGACATTTAGAAGAAAACAATTAAAAAAAATAGAGAAATTTTGTGGCTGCCTTACCTGCTTGGCTGCTCACGACGCTGTCGCTGCTTGAAAATAAATGCCAGAAAGTTGTGTAACACTGGATTAACATATGAAAAAGGTTTGTTCAGTGGTGACATTACATCGGACAGAGATGGAGATCCATTTGCTAAGAATATTTGATTGTGTCCAGATAGAAGAAAAAGTCCTTTTTTGAGTTTGTAAAATGCCCTATCTCAACCTCTTGGTAAAATTACGTAAAGGCGACATCCTCAGACATTTCAAAACCAACAAAACTAATGCACTTTTACGTACTAGAACAGCTGCACAATTAAGAAAATTTTTTAGCCCATTTGTAATAAAATAAATGCACTGAAACAACAATGTTAAAACAGTTTGTGAATTAACTCCGTGAAGTCTCGGGATGCAAACTGCGGATGTCCAGAATCCCGAGGCAAGCAAGACAATTCTTCACTGCAGCAAAAACTGCTTGCACAGTCGTAGACCCAAGGGAGACGACTTCAGGAAACCTTCAGTAGCATTCGACGACCAGAACATACCTAGTCTCGTCCTTTTAATTAGAACATACATATCCGCAGGCGCTGCCATGGTCTGTCAGGCATCGGTGTTGGTATCAGTGGCTCAGGGGGCACAACTCAAGTCTCAGCGCACTGAGAAATGAGATGCTCGATGTGCAAATTGCAATTGGGCAATCAAGTGCACACTCTTAATACTTCATGTAAACTGCCCTGACTAGTTTCTTTTTGCAATAAAAAAAAAACACTTTTTTACAGAGAGGCAAATAAACAGAAAATGTAAAAAGATTAAAATTATCCTTAAATGTAAAAAGATTAAAATATTGCATAAATTGCCCCGTTTTCTTTCAATATATATAAAAAAGATATGAGTGATACGCCTGCTAGGGCACACACACACAAACGAAAAAAACACATACTTCACAGCCCCCAAAAAATACTTCATGTAAATTGCCCTGACTAGTTGCCCTGACTAGTTTCTTTTTTCTTTTTGCGATAAAAAAAAAAACACTTTTTTACAGAGTGACACGCCTGCTGGGGCAGCCCGGATCACATAAAAAATTTGTCATAATATTGTTTAGACATGCCAGTCGGTTGCTGACGTCATCTGCCTCCTTTGTGGTGTCGGGGTTTCGGTGATGCCTGATGTAGTACTGCAAGGCATCTGAAAGAAAAATGAACATCAGTAATTAGGACCATGGTAGATTTATTTGCACCCACCTGTTCTAAAATGGTGTGGAACTAATGTCCCAAATAACAAATATTATAAACAGTATGAGAGGGAATATGGAAGTGTGTGCCAATCCTACATGTGGCGCCAGTCTTGCGGCAATTACGCAAAGCGACGCCTAGGAGTGAAAGGACCCTGCTGTTGTTAGCCCCTTCTTGCCTCCCTAGTCTGTCGCCTGCTATGTAACTCGCAACCACTGTGGTAGAGATCTCTGAAGCTGTAAGTACAGTGCGCCTCAAACTTAACGCCGCCACGGCGTTTTCCCTTTCTGACAGTCTCTGCGGTGGCCGATTGAACTATCTGAAGAATGTTAGGGTTCCCGATTTCTGTCCCATTTTGAGAAGGCATTCCAAAAGTTTCGGTGACAAATGCAACATTAAGTAGCAGATACGAGCTCAATGTTTGGGAACCCAGTGGCGGCGTTAAGTTTGGGGTGCAGTGTACACTGGCGGCTGAATCATTAGCATAGCTGTGCCAAACAGGGTTGCTGAAAGCCAATGTGAATGCAAATTGAGGGCTGCATATGTCAATTTGTTTTCCTCAGAGAGTTTCTACGCGCTTGCTGTTAAACATATGACAGTACAGCTGACAATAACATTACTACATGTTTCTGGCCTAAAGTGAAGAAATTATTCATTGCCTCAATACTGTAACTAGATTATCATCATTTGTTGTTTGCGAGGGCATCTTTTACAAGTGAATACACTGCTAATTGTGCTTGCCCTTTTCTAAAATGTGGAGTCGGGTGCAGTTGTTGACAATAGAGATTACCAGCGGGCGGAATTTTTCACAAGTCACTCACTGAGACCATTGAGACAAGCTATTAACGCCATGAACAGTCCCCAAGAAACTAGCTTGAAGATTAATAAAGCTTACAAAGATGCTAATTCCAATCCTTCAAAATCATATACACAGCAGGCGATTTCTGCCCCGTGCGTTCTAAGCGAACAGGTGCAAAACGCAAAAGGCAGGGGGGCAGCCAGATGCCAACAGAGGATTTTCGTACCTATGTATTGTTCTGAGTAGGCAGTGCCACAAGTGTGAACAGCACATGCTCCGGCTGTATCTTGTTCTCCTCATAATAGCATATCTCACATTCCACTTGCATGTTATGCAGCTACATTTAAAGTCCTATGCCAATGTGCTGGTAATATTGATATCAATTCTTAGATATTGTGTTTCCTATTCCAAATCATGCTAATCAATGTTTCAGATTTCTTTGTTGTACAATGCTTGCATTTAACAACATGCCACACATTTTCATGTTGCCACCCTTTTTGAGCCCAAATTTCTCAAGAAATTCGGGCTCAAGCATAAGAGAACTTGATAAAATAACATCACCATAGGCGCCTTCAGATTAGAAGTCTAAATCTTGACAAGACAAACCAAACAATATTTTCACTGGAGAAAGTTGAAACTTACTTTTCACTGCTGCCACCTCCCTTGGTATGAGGGCTTGCTTGGCCACCCCTCCACTCCTCACCAGCCGGCGGCTGACCTGGCCCGTGACGCTGCGTTCTTGGAGCTGCTCAGCCGTCCAAAGGCACCGCATCACATCTTTTGTGAAGCGCCGGTCCGAAGGCAGCTTCATGAGGGGCCTCATCTTTTGCTCCGCGATGTAAAGCTCGTCCCCGAGGTGGATCTGAGGAAAATGCGTACAAGAATAAAGGGTACATTCAACAATAGAACCTCATTGATATCTTCCCGGCTGCTATACTCATGAATGCCAGGTCCCGTGGAACTCTCATGGGAATGACTGTACTGTTGAGACCAGTTATAATGAAGTCATTGGGAGTCGGAAATCCGCTATTTCGTTATAACCAACGTCAGTTAACTAACTGCAAAAGGCAATGGAAAATCGTTATCGCTTCACCGTAGCCGCTATTTCATTATAACCGGTCTCGACAGTACTAATTTCACGTTTACAGTGTTTGCCTTCCCGGTGTTACGTCCAAAAACTGTGGACGGCTGGCTATGACCACCCTCTTTCTTTGGCTTTGCTCATCTTGTTTTCATCTGTCTCTGTCCCCGCAGGGGGCGCCTACACCTTCGGTGTTAGGTGCTTGGTGAGTAGCGCCACCACGGACCCCAGCCACACGGGCCACCATACCCGCACGCAGGGGGCACCTGCCTTGGTAGGTGCTTGGTGAGTGGCGCCACCGCGAACCCCGAGCCATGTGGGTTTACCCACCCACGCCTGGCTGTGCGTGGCTTAACCCGTGTCCGGGTAAAAGGGGACCCTGGTGGTTGAGCTGAGCCCGGGGTATGTTTGGACCCTTCGGGGCCCCCCGGGCGAGGCAATACACCGCTTCGACCTCTGCTTCTCGTAGACGGGTGTCCTGGCTTGGCCCGACCAGGATGATTCAGTCAGTCGCCTCTTCTACCCTCTTCTTCCCTCTTTCACTTTTCCTCCCACCTCTTTCTCTTTTCTTCCACACTCTCTTCCTTCCTTTTCCACCTTCTTAGGCAGCAAGGGCCAACCTTGAGTGGAAACAGGTCCTGTCCCTGCAACCACACTAGGGTATAGTGCCCGGGCAGCACTGGTAGTGTAATTGTGTCAGCCAAGCCTTTCTTGCTATGGCACATTACCTACCCCCTTGTTGGGCTCCGTGGTGGGCGGTGCACCCGGGCACTGAACTTCCCTTCCCATCTTTATAGGTTCCAAACAAAAAAACACTGATCGGGCCCTGAAAAGGGTCCGCACCGAAGTAAAAGACCATCCTGCACAGCGTATTGAATTTATAAAATTCCCAAAGTTTCTAGTACTTCACTCAGAGGACGAAAAGCCACTTGCAAAATTATCCCCCTTTCTCATATCAAGGGTGCTTGAAGGTATTATTGGATTTAATTTTAATGCCAAAAAGATGGCATCAGGTGACCTTCTTGTCGAAACTAATACAAAACAACAAAGTGAAGCTCTCCTAGCTTTGAACTCCGTCGCAGATTACAAAGTCAGTGTAACACCTCATCGCAAGCTGAACACCGTACAGGGAGTCATCTCTGAGGATGACGTACTTGAAACATCTGAGGCAGAGATTGTTGAGGGCCTCTCTGGCCAAGGGGTGGTAGCTGCACGCCGCATAACCATCCGCCGAGACGGCGTTGAACGGAAAACCAAACACGTCATTCTGACCTTTGATTCGACTACACTACCAGAAACTCTGAAGGCTGGCTACCTACGGTGCCGTGTACGGCCCTATGTGCCGAATCTTAGAGGTGCTTTAAGTGCCAACGGTTCGGCCATGGGTCACGGAGCTGTAGGGGAGCCGACACTTGCGCCAAGTGCTCCAGCAGAGAGCATGTTGCTGACACTTGTGAGAACAGTCTAAAATGCACAAACTGTGACAGTTTGCACCCGGCATACTCCCGCTCCTGTCCATTCTGGAAGCAAGAGAAAGAAGTCCTTGCTCTAAAGGCAAAGGAAAATATTCCCTACCATGAAGCAAAAAAACGTTTTTCTTTCTTGGCGAAAGGCGGATATGCCGAGGTCGTGCGTAGGGGACCTGCACGGCCAGTAATGGCATCGCTGGGAACCCAGACGTCTCCAGACGATCTGCGGGTCCCGGCAGAGTCCCCATCCAAACCCATGGGAACGGTGCCAACGGCACCACATTCCAAACCCAGGGAGGGTGCTGGCCCGTCGGCATCTACCCCAGAGCAGGGGTTGGCCCCCCCTGCCTCTGCGTTCCCCCGGGGCCGGGGCCAGCCACCCCGAACCACTGCCCTGAGGAAGCCCGGTGAGACGTCGAAGCAGTTGACCCCCAAGGGTCAACTGACGACACCACCGGAAGAGCCCATGGAAGAGTGTTGGCTCAGATCCGACGACGGGGCTATCCTCTCGGGATCGGAGTCCTCCCTCGCTGCTCCCACTACCTCTAGTGGGAAGCAGAATGATTGCGCGAAAAAGAAAAATGCTCCTCGCATAAAAATTGATTTTAAACCTTAGTAACCCAATTTTACCCATTCTTGCAGTTTATAAGTTAAAGTTTATTTTAATTTTAGCACTGCTATGAGTAAACAATTGGGTATCATGCAATGGGACTGTCGCGGCCTTCTTCATAATATTGACGACATTAATCTTTTCCTCGATGAGCTTCATCCTGTGGCACTCTGTTTACAGGAAACCTATCTGAATGACAAACACACACAGGTCTTACGCCGTCCCCAGGTTTTTAGGAAGGATCGCCTTTCTCCTAGCCCTTCTGGAGGTGTCGCAGTAGTAGTGCAGAGCGGGGTTGTGTGTGCTCAGGTTCCTCTACAAACACCACTCGAGGCTGTAGCAGTTCGCGTTCTCCTTGACCGACTCATCACCCTCGTCTCTCTCTACCTGCCACCCAACGTTCCATTGCAGCTCCACGAGCTACAAGGACTCGTAGATCAGCTGCCTAAGCCTTTTTTAATTTTAGGTGATTTTAACGCCCACCACCCTTTGTGGGGCAGTGTTCGTCAGGATTCCCGTGGTGGAGTTATTGAACGACTTTTATTATCCTCCGGGCTCTGTCTTCTGAATAAAAAGGAGCCAACGTTTTTTAGTGCTGCTCATAACACCTTTACATCAATAGGCCTTTCCATATCATCACCAGCTTTACTTCCGTGCTTTTCATGGAAGGTTTTAGATAATCCATTTGGCAGTGATCATTTCCCCATAATTTTAGAAAGCTCAATCCCTCTTCCGTCGCTTGCGACCTGCCTTCCAAAGTGGAAATTAGAGAAGGCTGACTGGGCTCTTTTTGGTTTAAATGCCGTACTGGATCCATCGCTCTTTCGCAGTATGTCCCCCGAGGAAGCGACAATGTTTGTCACTGAATGTCTAATTAATGCTGCTGCATCTTCTATTCCTCAAACATCCGGTGTCCTACCCCGGAGATGCAAACCTTGGTGGAATGAGGACTGCACTGTCACTCGCAGGAAACAGAACCAGGCATGGGGTATATTTCTCCGTTATCCCACTGCTTTTAACCTGATTGAACTTAAAAAGTATAGGGCCAAGGCACGTTGGACACGGAAAGAGGCGAAGAGGACATCATGGAAAAAATATATATCTTCTCTAAATAGCTTTGTTCCAGCTAAAGAAGTGTGGGATTGCCTGTGGAAAGTTCGAGGAGATTACCAATCTTTCCGAACTCCTCTGTTTTCTTCCCCCTCTGTATCGCTGCAAGATCATGCAAATGTTCTTGGGGAGCATTTTCAGCTTATTAGTAGCTCCTTAAATTTTAGCGAAAAATTCAAGAAGTTTCAGTCGACTGTTGAAAAGCAGCCCATCTCGATGTCAGAGGGTGGTTCATATTTTTACAATAGACCATTCACAATGTGCGAACTCAAGGTTGCTCTTGGTGCAAAAAAGCAGTCTGCACCAGGGCCAGACAGACTCCACTATGAAATGTTAAGGAAACTGTCCCCTGAATCTATGAACGGTCTGTTAACTTTTTTTAATCATCTATGGCAAGCTGCTGCCTTTCCTCGTTGCTGGAAACATGCCCACATAATCCCTTTCTTGAAACCAGGGAAAGACCCTTCCACTCCTACAAGCTATCGCCTCATTGCACTCACAAGTTGCTTAGGGAAGACTTATGAGCGGCTTGTGAATCGTCGTCTTGTCCATTTCTTAAAGACTGAGAATTTATTTGATGTAAACCAGTGCGGCTTTCGGGAGGGACGAGTGACCACAGATCATTTGGTTCGTCTAGAGACGGCTATACGTGAGGCATTTGTACACCGGCAGCATTGTGTCTCAGTGTTTTTTGATTTGCACAAAGCATATGATACCACATGGAGGTACGGAATACTTCGTGACTTGTACGACTGTGGTGTGCGGGGCCGCATGCTTCAGTGCATACAGAGGTTTCTCAGCGAAAGAACTTTTCAAGTCCGATTGGGCTCCACACTGTCAGATGTTTTCTCTCAAGAAAATGGTGTTCCTCAAGGAGGAGTGCTGAGCGTTACCCTCTTTGCTGTAAAGATTAACAGTCTAGCTAAGGTTATGCCATCATCAGTAAATTACTCTCTATATGTGGATGATGTGCAAATCTCTGTTTTCCTGTAACCTCTCCAGTTGTGAACGACAGTTGCAACTTACAATCAATAGAATGTGTAAGTGGGCAGACGAAAATGGCTTCAAATTTTCTCCTGAAAAAACAGTCTGCGTTCCTTTTTCATTACGCCGGGGATTGTCTTTTGATCCTTCCTTGCATCTTAACAGCATTGAAATATCAGTCCAGCAAGAACACAAATTTTTGGGTGTGATTTTTGACAAGAAACTTGCCTTTGTGCGCCATCTGAAAACTTTAAAACGGAAATGCTTGATGTCATCAAGTATCCTAAAGGTGCTGTCGCATATGTCGTGGGGTTCTGATAGGCGCTGTCTCCTGCAACTGTATAACTCCTTAGTTCGATCCCGCCTCGACTATGGTGCAGTAGTATATGGGTCAGCACGGCCATCTGCTCTTAAAGGGACCATGAAATGACCTTTTTACTTTTTCCAGATAACTTTTACATTAAACCGTCAATGTTCACTGAATGCCGAACAGGCATCCGTTTTCGTCTCGGTTTATTAACTTTTACACAAAAAATTATTGAAATATCGACTTTTTCATTCTCTCCAACTGACCGCAAAAGAAGCCGTGACGTAGACCGTTTCCGGAACCGGAAGTTCTCTCGGCAGTAGGAGAATGGGAGTGTTAGCGGCAACGAGTTGGGGTGCGCCGGTAGGTTTTACTGCGCTGATGTCACCGACGTATTTCCTGAATCGGCGCCTCTCATCGCCGCATCGCAGCTGAGCGAAATTCAATGAGATATGTTGCGCTACAGCGACAGCATGGGACTAGTCCCATACGCCGGTATGCCTGTTGGGAAGTGCAGCGAGTCTTGTCACCACCCCGTCATTGTTGGCAGAAGGGCCGGCCCGTGTCAGTCGTTTGCAAAGCGACGTAGATGGCGTTTTTCGCGGCCTCGGAGATGCAGGAGCGAGCCGACGTTAAAAAAGATACGTTTGAACTACGAGTGTGAGCAAGAGCCACGTAAATACCTGCTTACACTCGGAGCGGACGCGCGCGCTTGATGGAAGTCTTGTATTCGCGCTGTTGGTAAGCGCTTCGGGACAGTTCTTTTACGATTGCAACTCGATACTGACGCGACACTCGGCAAAGAAAGGTTGGACCGGGGTCGACAGTGACGTGCAGTCTGTCAGAATAAAAATGGCATACCAATAACAAAGTGTACATACCGTGTTACGAAGGCAATCCATACGGCGTTTATTTCAGCTCTATATCACACAAAACAAGAAGATAGAATCGACGAGAGTCCCTTTTCGACGAGTGTTCGTCAACACTGCCTCGGAAAACAAGGGGAAGAGATTGACCTCCTCACCTCTTAATCTAGAATTGAGGTCAGTGATCAAACTATAATACGGGAAGGGTCCACAAGGGTCGCGCGGGCATATTCCATTTAGCACGCCAGCCGGTCGTAGGCAGACGGTCTTGCGACGAAGCAACGCAGCGCCGAGTCGGAATGCCTGCTAGGCCTATACGCTTCGTCGGAGTCGGTGAATCCAGCGTTCTTGTTCGTCGTGGTCTGTTTTAAGTACTGTTTTCTTGCTGCTTGAAGTCGGCACGCGCGGGAAGAACACGTAGAAAAATAAACGTTCAGTCAGTCAGAGTTTTGAGAGGAAGGAAAACAAAGAAAATAAATGTTCGTCGGTCGCCGTCACCCAAGTAACTGGCGGCCCTGCCCTACTGCGCAAGCGCAGTAGTTGCTTCGTTTACCACACGATAGATGGCGCTTGGCTCTCAGCATTATCAAATTTGGCAATTTTCGCCACACATCTCTAATTATGCTACAAAATGTGGATCTGAATATTATTTAACAAAACTTTTAGGAAACATTCGCCGGCTATTTATTGTTTACGATCGCGGTGCTGGTGAGGTAGGCTCTTACCCAATAGGCGATGTGGATTCGGCTGACGTGCACCGATTCTGCGTATGCATCGTAGTGAACAGGCGAAGGAAGGAAGGCGCAAAAGAGTCCAGTTTTCTTTTAAAAGTTCTATAGCAAATAATTTTTTTGGGCTCCCTATTTTTGTGTTTTTGTGTTTCTTTTCACACCTTTTACGACGTGCGGTGGATGAAACTCGATTTTAAAATCATTTCATGGTCCCTTTAAGATGCTTGACCCAATACACCACCTTGGACTACGACTTTCTACAGGTGCATTTCGCACATCTCCTGTGAAGAGTTTGTATGTTGATACGCATCAAATGTCCCTCGAGAAGCGGAGGCAGTACCTCAGCGTCTCTTATGCTTACAAAGTATTTTCAAATCCAAAACATCCCTCCTACATTGCCCTTCATACTTTGCAGAAGCTCACAGCTTTTTGAAAACAAGCTGAGCATTGTTAGACCATTAAGCCTCCGTTTGCAAAGTACTTGTCAATCCCTTAATATCCCCCTTCATGAGATTCCCTTGCTTAAAAACACTCGTAGGGTTGCCCCTTGGGATGCTCTGCCGGTTTTCTGTGACTGGTCACTCGCAAAATACAGTAAGAGGGTCATTTCAACATAAATTCTCCGGCAGGAGTTCCTCTCCTTGCAACAAAAATATGCAGACTACCTGGAGTTTTATACAGATGGGTCCAAATCGTCGTCTTTTGTAGAATGTGCTTTCTATTCCGCCTCCTACAGCAAAGCCACACAAGCTGACTCTAGGGCAAGCATTTTCACTGGAGAGCTTTATGCTATTTTACTAGCGGTCGAACATATACTCGACAATAGTATTATGAAAGCTGTAATTTTAGTCGACTCGCAAAGTGCCTTATTGGCTGTGTCCTTCCTGATGCCCACAAAGAACCGCCTTGCACTACATCTACATGGTAAGGTCAATAGCGTCCTGCGACGCGGTCGGGACATTAAATTCTGCTGGGTGCCAAGCCACGTTGGGATTTTGGGCAATGAAGAGGCGGATAAATTGGCCGATCTGCCCAAGGCTCGTCTATAACATTCCATTGCTTACCTTACCAAGACTTGAAACCACTTCTGAGGAAATCTATTTTTCTCAAATGGCAGCTGGAATGGGATACAGAGAGCAACAACAAACTTCACACTATCAAGCCCGTTCTGGGCGTTTGGGAGAGCTCTTACAACAGGGAACGTCGTGTGGGGGTTCTTCTATGCCGTCTAAGAATAGGTCACTCCCGTGTGACACATCAGTATCTGCTTCGTGGTGAGGATGTTGCACTATGTGAACATTGTGGAGAGCTTCTGACCGTGTTGCACATTTTGTGGCATTGTTCGTCCCATCAACCACTCCGTCAATCATGTTTTCTCGAACTTTTTAGGGATCATCTCCCATTTCATCCCTCTTTTTTGCTTGGTGATAAACCTTTAGTTCCATTCAGCCGTGTCTTAGACTTTTTAAAACAAACTGGATATTTATACCATTTGTAAATATGTAGCCTCAAAGTAAACTTTTGTTATAATATGCTCGAAATACGTTAAGTTTGGCGCATTATGGCCCTCGTTGCTGCTGCGCCAATAAACTCCTAATCATCATCATCATCATAAAGCAATTTGCAGACAAATTTGAAGGTCTAACAAAAAAAGTAAATCAAATTGAAGCAACAGTTCAAGAAATGAAAGAACAAAAGGTTAAAATCATAAGCATTGAAAAACATGTTAAGGCAATCGATGATGACTTGAAGGAATGCCAAAAAAAAATCGTCGACTTAGAAGATCGGAGCCGCCGTAACAATCTCGTGGTTTTTGGTCTTCCAGAGGCTCAAGGGGAAACAAATGACTCATTGCGGTCAAAAGTAGTTGGTGATGTGTTTGAAGAAAAACTTGGAATTCATGTTAATATAGTCGAGCGTATACATCGCGTGGGGCGAAAATCAAACAAAAACCGCCCAGTTGTAGTTAAATTTCTGGACTATGCAGAAAAGGAAAACGTGCTAAAAAAGTGAAGGTGTTTGAAAGGGACTAAAATAACGCTAGAACACGATTATTCTTGGCAGACTATTCAAAGGCACAAACAATTGTGGAAAACCAGTAAACCCAATTGCGATAACGGGGAAACTGTCTTCTTGATTCACGATAAAATTAAGATAGGAGGCCAAATTTTCAAATGGGATGATAATGGTGGGGCAAGTGTGCAAGTAAAAGAAATCGACCAACTCGACAAAAAAGTGTAAAATGACGTCAAGCACACTCCGGGAAACCCCACCGAAAGACGTTTCGACTTCTTGCCTTCAATGCGCAAAGTATTGTGAATAAAGTAGATGATTTGGAAACAATCTTGCTAACTCATGACCCCGACGTGGTCGTCATCACGGAAACGGGGCTTCACACTGGTATTGGTAATAATGAAGTTAATCCGCCTTGTTACAAAATGATTAGGAAAGACAGAGGGTCAAGGGGCGGCGGCATGGCTATTATCGCAAAAAGTTCGGTGGACCTGGTACCATTAGATTGCGTTGTCAACGGGGAGGTGCTATGGTGTAAGATTAAAGTTCACGGTAACGTGTTTGTTGTTAGTGCTGTATGTAGGCCACCAAACACCGCCCCGAGGTTTTTAGAAGAATTGTGCGATTACATGGCGTTGTGCTTCAATGACAAAACTAAAATTATTTTGACTGGAGACTTCAATCATGCTGATATTGATTGGGCAAGGCAAAAACTAGGTAAAAATGAAATGGCGTCCTCCGAGCTTTTGTTAGATATAGCACTCAGTTTTAATCTTGTGACAGCCCGACAAGAGTAACAGATACGAGCCAATCAATTCTGGACTTACTTTTTGTTAGCAACATAGTGGAAGTGGATAAAGCACATGTGCTCGTCGGAGTGTCAGATCATAAAATGCTGTCAGAGATTTTCAAAATGCTGATGATGTGTCCATCCTCGATTATTTAGATGAACATTTTGACCATTTTAGTCAGTTAAGTGATGTTACCGAATTATGGAAAACATTTAAGAGTATTGTTTCCTACTGTACATATCACTTTGTTCCGACAAGGGACGTGAGAGCACAACGACATCACCCATGGATAACAAGAGAAATTTTGCAAATAAAGTGAAAGATCAAGCGCAAAAGGAAAGTAAAACAAAATTCCTCAGACATTGCAAATTTGAGGCGACAATTGGGGCAATTTGGGGCGACAACAGCGGACTCTAATGGCCCAGTGAGCTGATAACAATGCCAGAGCGAAGCACATGACACTGGGGGGAACTTTATTATACCATTGTCACATGTGTGACCCAAGATCTTCAAGAACGCACATTATAAAAAAGAAATTCAAAACAACCTCATTGTTCTTTTAAGTGAAAGCATGGCGAACAAGTGCATCTCTCACAGATGCACCCACTGCCATGGGCCGTGCCCTACGAGTTCTTGCTGTTGCCGTGGGTTGAACACCATCGTCGTCCTCCTCCTCCTCCTCTTCCTCCTCCTCCTCATCCTCGGATAAGTCAACTGCAAACATAAAAAGAATCATTAAAGCTTTCCTAGTTATATTAACTCGGAATGTCAATTGTGTATAACGTGTTAGCTGGCACCCAACTACACAAACTCTGTTAGCTGGTAAACGAAGAAAGAAATGGCTTCATTCTCGTGAGCACTTCAAGGGTACCTTGCTTTTAACACTTTTAGCAGATAGCTTTCCAAAGCTCAGACAAAATGCACACTCATAGATAGGGATTATTCCATTTCCATACGCTTTTGTTCCCATGCGAGATTATTTTTGAGAGCTGTGGATGTCGGGTGACTGAATAGTGCCTGATATGTGCAATCATTGGGGATTCTGCACATTTATCTGTTCTGAATCTTAGAATCATGGGGTTGATCCCCACCTCTGCCCGTTTCAATCTAGATGAACATTTTAGTGCAAATTAAAGACCCCAGGCTTGCAGTCATACTTTGCTGGCTAAGTTGGTTATCTGCAACGAAGACAACATATGCTGTGACAACCGCTATGTCCAAACGCCGAGCTTGCTTGTTTACACGAGGCCTGGTTCAGACACTTACGTTCATCGCATTCTGAATGACTGAAACGACAGTGTATATCGTATACAATGAAAGAATAATATAACAATTAGCTTTCCTGAGCAATAATGTACCATGATCTTCCTACTTTCCCAGTCGTTGCTGATTCTTTTTTTGCTGCGGACACAATAGGCACAAATTTCTAGGGATGGGCGAATATTCGGTTATTCCGAATAGCCCATCGAATTCTGTTCTATTCGGCATTCGCCTCGAATCGAATTGAAGTATTCGACAAAATCGAATTATTCGAAAATATCGAATTATTCGACCTTTCCGAATACTCGGGCTTTGATTTCCGGCCAGGTGGCGCAAGCTTCCGACCATTTCGTGCACCCGAACTCAGTACACACCTGGCGACCGATCGCCAGCGACATCACTTCTGCCAAATCAACGGTCAAAATGGCGTCGATGGCGTGCTCTTCAGAGCGCGACCGGCTTTGTTCAGAGCCCTGCGAACGCGATTCTCAGTCCACCGCCTCGTGCTCGACGTACGCCAACCCGATTTGGAGCTTTTACTCCAAGCTCTCCGAAAAGGGTGCCGCACGCTGCGAAGCCTGTGGATCAATTTTGAAGACTCCCACCGGGACGACCACGACGTTGGTCACTCATCTGAAGAGGCATCCTGGCAAGTACAAAGCCTACCAGGTTCAGCGTCAGCGGAACCAGCGCCTGACCACAAGAAAAGATGAAACGAAACCAAATTCATCTCAGTCATCGGTGGCTACCGTCTTCAAACCAAAGCTACAACCAACGGCGCCGAAGGCAAAGGAAATGACCAAGAAAATCGCCACGTTCATCGCTCGTGCCTTCCAGCCGTACAGCGTGGTTGAAGACGAAAGTTTCATTGACATGATCAGGTATGCGATTCCTGAGTATGTTGTTCCGTCGCGGAAAACGTTTTCAAGAACTGTCATTCCAGACTTGTACGCTGCGAAAAAATCTGAACTGAAAAAGCGTATTCGAGCCATCTTCGAAGGCGCAGTCGAGTGTTACACGTTAACAACTGATGGGTGGACTTCGAGAGCGGGCGACAGTTACGTGTGCGTGACCGTTCACGTACTGGATGAAGACTTCGTGCAGCACGTGTACGCTTTAGCCTGCAAGGAAATGCCTGAAGAGCACACCGCAGAGAACGTTTTGCGCTTCCTCCGGACAGTCGTTGAAGAGTGGGATCTTCCTGACAACATCCCTATCTTTGTCGTCACGGACAATGCAAGGAATTTTGTTTCAGCCGTCGCTAGGTCGCCGTGGTTGGGCCTCCAGTGCTTTGCCCACACGCTGCAACTGTGCATTAACGACGCAAAAAAAGAAGTTGCTATCTTCTCTCAGCTTTGTGCAAAAGCAAGATGCATTGTGGGGCACTACAAAAGAAGCGCACGAGCTCGCGGGCGACTCATCGAGATCCAGAAGGACATGCACATGAATGCTCTGGAAGTGGTCCAGGATGTCTCCACTCGTTGGAATAGCGAACATTCAATGATGGAAAGATTGGTGAAACTGCGTGCCCCTATTTCTGCAGAACTTTCAGAGTCGGATTCCGTGGAGAACTTAAGCACAAAAGAATGGAAACTAATGGCTGCTGTAGTAAAAGTATTGCAGCCCCTGCAACAGGCCACGGCAGAGTTGTCGGCTGATAGGTATCCCACGCTTTCACAAGTGATTCCATTGCTTCACTGTACACATGTCGTGCTTCAAGAGCACAAAACCGGAGGTGAAGAAGCAGCACCATTTGCTTACAGTCTTGCACGCAGTCTCGCTACAAGGTTTCCTGATCTGAAAATGTCCCCTGTGCCTGCACTTGCAATGCTGATCGACCCACGGTATAAGAACATTTGCTACCTCACAGAGAGTGAAAAGAAATGGGCAAGGGCTTTGCTCACGACAACAGCAGAAGAGCTTGCGCCAGCACAGCAGGAGCATGTTCCAGACTCTCCCAGCAGTGCAGGCCCAAGTCACAGTGCAACCACTTCAAGTACAGTGTGGGCTGTTTTTGCCTCTTTAAGCTCCAGTGCACACCAGGAGACTGCACATCAACCTGCTGCTGGACAAGTGACCGACTACCTAAGTGCCCCTCTGTTACCTCGCTCAGCTAGGCCACTGGAGTGGTGGAAGACTCGTGGTAGTCATTTGTACCCAGGCCTAGTCAAGGTTGCTCAGAAGTACCTGTCCATACCTGCCACGCAAACAAGGAGTGAGAGACTGTTCTCAACAGCAGGCAATGTGGTGAGCAGCAGGCGGGAGCTGCTTCTCACGGAACATGTAGAGCAACTTGTCTTTCTTCATGACAATCTGTAACTGATAAAAAAAAAAAGACTTCCGACACAAGATGTGCCACTTCTAATAAAAAGTTATATCAAAGCTGATGTGCACCAACATTTTTCTAGCGTACGAAAAGGTTTAATGAAGTACTAGAACATGCAAATTTGCAAGTATTGCAGGAACACTTGAAATTAACAATTGCAGTACTTCTAATACCAAATAAGGGCAAATATAAAACTATAGTTCAAGCCTATCTTGGTATTTGTTGCTTGTATTATTCAAACTATTCGATTCGAAATTATTCGGCCAAAATCAATATTCGCTTCGAATTCGATTCGGACTCAAAATCCACTATTCGCCCATGCCTACAAATTTCCAGTTTGCTGGTGTACCGTGTTCAGCAATGCCTACAGCTTTATACATTTCTGCATATTTGAGTAATGCAAGCAATGCATTTGGTTGCAACACAATGCCATGAACAGTAGTTGACCAACAGACCGAGCTCACAAAACCCTCTGCATAACTGACATCGCCATAACTAGCTCACAGTGAGAGACAGCTGTGTGTGCCGTCTGGTGCTTTGCAATGCCATGCGTACACAAAACTAAATTTTCCTTTACGCACTGCGGAAGTAGTGGCATAGCACATTTCGACAGTGAGATTGGTCTATTGAAACCCCAAATACACTGCCTTGCTGCCAGGAGCGCTTAAATTGTGGAAAAGGCCTATTATATTACCTAGTGGTTCGTTGAAGGACACATGGTGGCGCATCCAGTAGTTGTGTAAAACTACGCAGGCCACAGTGATGCGGCAGCAGATCTGAGGCTTGTACTGGAGTACTCCTCCAGATTTGTCCAGGCACCTGAATCTGGACTTGAGGAGTCCAAACGTTCGCTCAGTGACCTGTCGGGTCTTCGTCAGCGCCTTGTTGTACTCTTCCTCCGGTCCATCCTTAGGTGCCCTGATTGGGGTCATTAGCCAGGGCTGCACGGAGTAGCCAGCATCCCCTGCATTATGCAAAGACAGGCTTGAATAGTAATTTCATGTCACCACATTTGACTGTCATGGTTTCTGCAATAAATACTTGTGTATACATGGCAAATATACATATATATGTGACTTGCATGTGACGTCACGAGACCACACTGGGAGTCCTTCCGACCACTACATCCTGTTGGCTCGCTGAGGCATCATAACCTACAGCCGGTCACAGGTTAAGAACGAAGTAAAAGCTCCTCCCACCCCTTTCCACTTCAGCGGAGCGAACGGTAGAGAGAAGGTCGCCTTCTCTCTGGCGTTCACTTTACTAGAGTGGAAAGAGGTAGGAGGAACTTCCGCTTCATTCTTGACCTGTCACCGACTATAGATGAGGTTCCCCTCAAACTCGCCTTTGTCCCCCCAGGAATTACCTTTTACCCCGAACTTCACACACAAAAGCAATCCTCCCCCTTACCCACTTATCCAGAACGGAAAGAGAAAGAGAAGGCAGTATTTGTGGCCACCACTGAGAGAGGATAGTGTTTGTGGCCATCAACATGGTGTCTGTAGTGACGTCGGTGCAAGCCATGTATAGTGTGGCGCTGCAATCTTGAATTGTCAATACAAAACAAAACTGCAAAGAAATGCATTTTGATCATTACTGCTTTCGGAGCACACTCCCAAAAATTTAAGACTACTGGACGATGTCTCTTACAGTTATAGTGCAAATTATTGCCTTTGTATTAGGTTTTCTTTGTGTGCAGCAATGTTCTACTGCACCCTTTCAGTAGAAACTTACCAAGCAGCCAGCCATCATGGGCAGTGCCAGCACACTTCTCATAGACGTCACAATTCCTCCACATAAAACTGTCGTGGGTGCTGCCAGGCCACTTGACAGTCAGCTGGGTCACTACGTTGTTGGCATCACACACAGCCTGGACGTTAATCGAAGTGTATCCCATGCGGTTGAGGTAAACTGGTTTGTCCTTCTTGGACACCTTGATGGCCACATGGGTGTCGTCTATGCAGCCGAGCACCCGTGGGAAGCCAGCGATCCCGAGGAAACCTGTAGAATGAGTTAAAAGAAAACAGACATGCAAGTATGATACAACTGTAATCCTGATACACTTGATTTCACCACAACATGGTGAATAGATAATGCCGTGACCTTAGCAAGCCAATCACAATGTCGGTGCGGGCATGTAAATTTGAGGGTTTACATGCCAAACCAATGAAGGGCATCTGACACGGCCCAGTGGAGTACTGACAGTCCATTTTGGCCACCTGGGGATCTTTTGATATGCAAACAAAACTTCGGCTAATGGCACGCCTCCTTCTGCGCAATAAGCCTCCGAGATATTGCGGGGACCTTAGCCAACCCGCCACCTGGGCATCTGCAGGAAGGTGCTTTGCCTAGGAGCTACAAGGGCAGCCCGGTGTGAGGCATGTGACAATGTATCGGTACTCCTCCCATGAAGAGGAATTGTATGCTTCGCATTGTTGCTTAGGTTGGCTCAAGAAAGCCGTAGCATTCGCTCGTTATCAAGTTATGCTGAGACAAGGTATAATTGCATGCTCAGCATGTGAAAACTATTAGTGCCTTAAATGGTGTACACAACCTCGTGATATGCCCCTAAGTAATAATGCAAAAACTGGCATGCTCGAGAAAGGCGGTCTCATTTCTTGTATGCACAGGACTCTGTGCTCCGTGGACTTGTAATACATGATGGGAAAAATAGCTCAGAAAACCCGGACTATGAAGAACAAACACGACAGGACAATGCTTCAATAACAGCACTGTCCTGTCGTGTTTGTTCTTCGTAGTCCGCGCTTGGTCAGTCACGCGACGGAGCACACTAGATCAAAGAGACGGGAGCGAGCGACCAAGGCGATGAGCTACATTTCTAGAAAACAAAAACAGAACGACCCGACGAGCGACGGTGAGAATTCTCCGTCGCTCGTCTCATCGCTCGCTAAATCGTTTACATGCGGTTCAGCTATTTGCTTTGGTAGTCAAGATAGATACTTTTTAGTGTCTGCGCGTGCTGTACACATAAGTGGCGGTGGACTTTGCGCCTGGATTGATATCAAGTGACGGTAGGCATACGCACTCCCGTCATGCTATTATATTTAGCGCGTTTGTAGAACAGCGACTAATATGCTCGCAATCGGTTACGTTTGCGCCGGCAGAAAAACGCCTTAGCTAACGCCGTCGTATGCTCACCGATCGAAGTGAGGGACGCTGCTCTCCGTGACGTTGGGAAGCAAATCACCTCCCCGGCTATCAGGACGAGGGCCTGGCTCACATTGTTGACGATTCGTGAGGTACTCGCCTGGCTCAGGGGGCCCACCTTGCCTACCACGGATTGGAAGCTACCGCTCGCGTAAAAGCGTAGCGCCACCAGCACCTGCACATCGACCGGCAGCGCGCAACTCCACTTTGTCGGCCGACGAAGAGTTGAGGCGACCACGTCGCACAGCCGAAGCACGGCCTCCTTCGGCAGGCGGTAGTATCGTTCTAAAATGTGCTCCGGCACGTCGTTCACCGTAATCCGAGGGTGGAACACCCGCTCGCGCCTCAAAGTCCTCTGTCCGTCGAGGCGCATCAGCCAACCGATATAGGCAGCCATGTTGGAAGAAAAGTTTGTAAGACAGCTCGGAGGCTGTCGTAGGATTCGTTCATACAGCACGCAAAAGTTACGAACATTTCGTTTCGTGAATTCGGATTTGTTCTCAGGTTTTGTCGTAAGTACTTTTTTGTTCGTAAGTTCGCTTCGTGAATCTGGCCTCAGATCGTGCGCGAGATCTCGAACGGGAATTTCCCGCACCTCCGCTCGCTCCACGGCTCGCCGAGCGCCTTCTCTTGCCGTTACCCAGGTGGCGATCTTCCGAGGCATAGTAGTATCCTCTGCTGCTGCTGCAACTGCTGTTGTAGCCGTTGCCATAGGCTTCGGCCGCGGCAGCTTCTTCTTCTCGTATTCTTCGTTCCCATTGGCGCCGCTTGACCAGGTATGGGATTTTGTATTTGGCCTTGCACTTGCGGTCTCCTGTGACGTGACCTTTGCCGCATAGGAGACACTTCGGCTCGCACCGATGTTCCGAAGGCGGGTTGCTGCAGCCGCATCCGCGGCATATCTTGTCGTTGGGGCTGGGGCACACGTCGGCTCTGTGTCCCAGCCTCCCGCACTCGTGACATACGTCGACCTGCTTCTTGTAGAGGGTGCACCTGACAAGCATCGCTCTGTAGTACACGTATCTCGGCACGTGGAAACCATTGAAAAGGATGATCACGTTGTCCGTGTTTCCCATGCGTTTGGCGTGCAGCACACTTGGATTGCGCTTCGTGATCAGGCTTCTGACGATGTCCGCCGGGGTCTCATCTTTGGAAATGCCTCTGATGAGGCCTTTAGAGGTGTTTTCCGGAGCGGCTCTGTAGGCGCTCGCCTCATATTCCCGCTCTCTGATACGGAGCTTGGTGATGGCCCCGTATTTATAGGCACGGTCTTCCGACGGCGTGCTAAGCACCACGACGTTCTGTCTGACGTTGAGGCAGATGCTGTCCTCTTCGGCTGCTTCGCGGCCTATTTTCGCCGCGCTACGTAGGCAGCAGTAGATGTGGTCCATCTTGTGGTCGGACACATTGAAGCCACCTCGGGGGCGCACGACGACCCTGTAGTCGTCCGTCGGCAGGTCTGGCATCCGGCTCACCATGGCTATTTGACTCACTTTGCGGGCGTTCTTCCTTTCGTACTTCGCCGCCTTGTCGGCAACCATTGAAATCCCCAAGGTCGAGGTAGCCCCCTTCTGCTGGTGCCCCTGCTGCTGGGTCTTTGCCGATTCCATCGCGCTGTCGGCCCGTTTCTTGTCTCTTTTGATTTCACACCAGCCCGAGCCCTCGCCGAACTCGTCCGGCCGCAGCTCCTGCCCTTCAACTTGTACGACGTCCATTTGGTGCTGGAGTATGCCTGGCATGTTTCTGACAGAAATCGGGGGTCTCCGAAAAAGTCCGTCGATACAGTGGGCCTAGCTCGCCCTGCCGCCTCAGCGGCCGGGCTATGGCGTCGTGCGTGTTTTTTTGGTAAGGCTTAGCGTTTCCCGCCGGCGGGACGGCACAGAAATGCCGAACAACGGCCAAACAACGGGCCCACCTGGTTAAATTTGGTACCGGCGAGGTCCTCGTAACTTCCATCGACGTCTGGTAACCAAATTTCACGAAAATGTCCAAAATCCGCCAAAACAAACGTGGGAAATTTGCAGAGCCGACGCGACACACGTCCGCACTTCGTGGCCCCCTAGCGGCATCCCTATTGATGATGTAAATTATTTTATGGACGAGCTGAGACCCATTGCACTCAGCCTGCAAGAAACACATTTAAATAACACTCATACGCAGATTTTACGTCGGCACAAAGTTTTTAGGAGAGATAGACTTTCCCCTAATATATCTGGAGGAGTGGCACTAGTGGTGCAGAGTGGTGTTGCTTGCTCGGAGGTCCCCCTTTCTACGCCGTTAGAGGCTGTAGCGGTGCGCCTTCTGGTTGACCGTCTGATTACGGTAGTTTCTCTTTATCTGCCACCTAACTCTCCACTGCATATTTGTGAACTTGAGTCACTTGTAAAACAATTACCTCAACCTTTTTTAATTTGAGGCGATTTTAATGCCCACCACCCTTTGTGGAGTAGTGCTTGCCAGGATTCACGTGGAGGTGTCGTAGAGCAGTTTTTATTATCATCTGGGTTGTGTCTTTTTAATGGGAGGGAACCTACATTTTTTAGTGCAGCACATCAATCATTTACATTTATTGACCTTTCTATTGCATCACCAATTTTACTTCCATGCTTTCCATGGACTGTTTTAAATAACCCTTTTGGGAGCGATCATTTCCCTATTGTTTTAGAAAGCACGATGCCAATTCCTTTCATTCCGACACGACTTCCAAGGTGGAAATTGGAAAAGGCTGATTGGTCTCTTTTTCGTTTGGAGGCTTTTATTTATTCATCTGTTCTCGTAAATATGAGCCCTGAAGATGCCACGCTGTATGTTCCTGAAGCGATTATAAATGCCAGCTCACACAGTATCCCCCAGACCTCTGGACAACTCCTCAAGAGGTGCAAGCCATGGTGGAACAAGGACTGCTCCACAACACGCAAGTTGCAAAACAAGGCATGGTGCATCTTCTGACGTTATCCCACTCAAAGGAATCTACCTGAATTCAAGAAAAGGAGAGCCAAAGCTCGCTGGACGCGAAGACAAGCTAAAGGCAGTTCGTGGAGAAAGTATGTGACCTCTTTGAGTAGTTTTGTTCCTTCAAAGGAAGTGTGGGATGGGATCATCTTAGGAAGATCAGGGGAGAATATCGATCTTTAAGATACCTCTTTTTCCATCAGCAACATCGCTTAAGGAACAAGCAAATGTTCTTGGTAAACACTTCCAGGAAGTGTCTAACTCTGCGAATTATAGTGAGTCTTTTAAGAAGTTTCGATCAGCAGCAGAAAAACAAGCCATTTCTTTGTCTGGTGCCCAGGGTGTTCCATATAACAAGCCATTTACACGGTGTGAGCTTGAACTGGCTCTCGGCGTCAAAAAAGACTCTGCGGCTGGGCCGGATAGGATTCAATACGAGATGCTAAGGAGACGATCGCCTGAATCTTTAAACAGCTTCCTCACTTTTTTAAATTTATTGTGGGATGCTGCTTGTTTTCCTGACTGCTGGAAAATGGCACACATAGTTCCTCTACTGAAACCCAGCAAAGACCCCTCCTTACCTACAAGCTATCGCCCAATTGCATTGACAAGCTGCCTGGGCATAACCTATGAGAGACTTATTAATTGCCGTCTTGTCCACTTTTTAGATTTTAGAGGCAGAGGGCGTGTTTGATAGGAATCAGTGCGGCTTCCGAGCGGGCCGCTCCACGGTTGACCACATTGTCCGCCTGGAAACTTGTATTCGGGAAGCATTTGTCCATCGCCAGCATTGTGTTTCTGTCTTCTTTGACCTAGAAAAGGCTTACGACACGACTTGGAGATATGGGATCCTTCGAGACTTGTACTCATATGGTGTCCGAGGTCGCATGCTTCGCTGCATTCAAAGTTTCTTGACGGGTTGGACCTTCCAAGTGCGTTTGGGCTCCATCCTGTCGGATGTTTTTCCCCAGGAGAATGGCGTCCCTCACGGTGGAGTATTAAGCGTTACACTCTTTGCCGTGAAGATTAATAGTCTGGCTAAGGTTATACAGTAAAAGCTCGTTAATTCGAATTTCACGGGGACGCAAAACAAATTCGAATTAAAAGAAATTCGAACTAACGAAAGTCAAAGAATTGCGGTCACGTTTGGAATCTAGAGGCCACATAATCGCTCGGGGCCGCCATCTTTATTGAGCAAAAAAGTCGCTTATCTTTTTCTGCTTTTTTTTAAAGAAAACAGCTAACTTTTCCTTCAAGAGCTTGAACGTGGTGGAAAGCATCTTCTCCGTCTTCTTCAAAGCTAAAGAAGCGACGGACAACGTCGAAAGCCTCCATGACTTCCGACGCGCATGGACGCACAGGCGCTTCTTCGTTTTCTTCTTCACCATCATCGTCCTCCATGGCGGGTTCTCCGCCCCTGACATGCGCGATTATCTTCTCGTCGGTCAAGGCACCACACACCATCGCGCTTTTGTCTGCATCGACGTAATCCGTGAAATCGACGTCTTGCAGCGCCTGGCGTACACTCGCCGGAATGTCTTCCCCGTCCTGTCCGGAATCGGCCGTGGCCGTCGAATCGGCTGTCGCCTCTGAGCTTGCAATATCGAAACTGCAGTGACGGAAGCAGTTTGCGATCGTTGCCGCTGTCACCTGTTCCCAGGCATGCATAAGCATGTGCATCGCAGTAAGGAGCGTGATGGTGTAGGGGCTCTCGTTTCCCGAGCACAAAATCATGCGCTCGAGCAAGTGGCGTCTATAAAATGTCTTCATGTTTTTAATCACGCCCTGGTCCATGGGCTGCAGCATGCTGGTCGTGTTGGGTAATAGGAAAGCTAACTGAACGGCCTTCAGCTCAATGTCCACATTGTGGGCCGAACAGTTATCGACAAGGAGCAACACTTGCCGATTGCGCAGCTCAAACTTTTTGTCCAGCTTCCTGAGCCACTGCTCGAACAACGCGCCGGTCATCCACGCCTTCTTGTTTGCCGCATAGTCGGTGGGCAGAGAGCGTATGTTTTTAAAGCAGCGAGGCTTTGCCGATTTGCCTATCACAAAGATAGGCAGCTTCTCCGTCCCCGTCATGTTGGCTGCAAGCATGACAGTTACGCGTTCCTTGCTTCGCTTACCGCCAGCGCAGTTATCCCCCTTGTAGGTGATGGTCTTGTTTGGCAGGAGTTTGAAAAACAAAGCAGTCTCGTCTGCATTAAAAATGTCACGTGGCGAGTAGCTGCGCAGGTAGTCTTGCAGCGCTCCACTCTTCCACGTTGCGCACGTTTCCATGTTGGTATCTTGCCCTTCCCCAGACACTGCACGAAAAACAAGGTCGTGCCTCTCGCGAAAACGGTGAAACCACCCTTCGGAGGCGGCGAAGTCGTCGTGTTCCAGGCGCAGTGCAAAGTCGGCTGCCTTCGCCATTATGACGGAGCCGCTTAGCGGAAGGTTCAAACTTCTCATATCTTTGGATCCAAGTCACCAAAGCTTTCTCTAAATCCGGGTACTTGGCAGGGCGAAGTCTTTTGCGGTCGCCACTGAAGGCTTCGACCTCGTAGGCATCCACGATAGCCTTCTTATTCCGGATGTACGTAGACAACGTGCTTCGAGAAATTCCGAACTTCTTTGCGATATCTTGCTTGCTTGCATTCTTGGCATCGACCTCCCGAAGAATTTCAACTTTTTCCTTCAGTGTTTTGGCGCGGTACTTTCCGCGAACCGACGTCGACATCGCGAAACGGCAAAAAAACAAAATAAGCGAGAGGCGGAAAGGCCTAGCCGGAGACGACGGAGATGCTAGCTCAAGGACAGCCCGGCGAGCTGGGTTGCTGTGTCGGCCGCTGCGCCGGACGCGCCATCTATCGCTTGGCTTGGAAAGCTCTTCACTGCGGTTTACTATACCTCCGCACGGTGGCGCTTGGTTCGAATTCTCGGTGGCGGAACAAATTTGCCAACCAATTAGAGGAATATTTACACATGGAACTCAATGCAGCGTGGCCGGACCATGGCGGCTGATTCGAATTATCGGTAATTTCGAATTAATGAAGTGTGAATTATCGAGCTTTTACTGTACCACCATCTGTATCCTATTCAATGTATGTTGACGATGTGCAGATATTGTTTTCTTCTTGTAACCTGTCCAGCTGTGAACGGCAATTGCAGCTCACTATCAATAAGATGAGCAGGTAAGCTGATCAAAATGGCTTCAGCTTCTCTCCCGAAAGGACAATCTGTGTTCCCTTTTCACTCTGCCGTGGCCTGTCTCCAGATCCAGTGTTGCACTTGAATGACGTTGCTATATCTGTAAAGGAGGAACACAAGTTTTTAGGAATAATATTTGATAAAAAGCTCACTTTTATACCCCGCTTGAAAGAGTTTAAGCATAAATGCCTACGTTCATCAAATATCCTCAAAGTCCTGTTGCATACGTCCTGGGGGCCTGACAGACGGTGCCTCTTATGACTGTGTAACTCCTTGGTGCGGTCCCGCCTGGACTGTGGCGCGATTGTTTATGGATCGGCGCGTCCGTCTGCCCTAAAGATGTTGGACCCCGTCCACCATCTGGGGCTCCGACTTGCCACGGGGGCATTTCGAACATCACCTGTGCTGAGCTTGTATGCTGATACACATCAAATGTCCCTGGAAAGACGAAGGCAATATTTGAGTCTTTGTTATCCTTACAAGATACTCAGCTATCCTCAACATCCCACTTTTGATGCCCTCCAACCTTCTAGATCCTACAGACTCTTTGAAAACAAGCCTAGTATTGTTCGGCCACTGAGTTTCAGAGTTCAAGGGATCACTACATCACTCCATTTTCCCTTAAGTGAGGCTGCTTTGCTGAGGAGCAATGAGAGAGTTGCACCTTGGGACCTTCTGCCAATCTCCTGTGAGTGGTCACTGTCCAAGTACAGAAAGAGAGCTGTTCCACCATTTGTTCCTCAACAGGAGTTTTTCGATTTAAGGGGGGGTACGGCCACGAAATTCCATTTTTTTCCGAAAAAATGCATTTTCAAAAAATATTATATTTGGGTTCACTATGTTCTGAAGCATAGTTTCAGAAAGTTTTATGTATAAATGCGCAGTATTTATTTCGCAAAAAATTATTTTCGGCAAGCTCGCGGCCGCGCGCGGCGACCCGCCGAGCAAGCAGACGGCGAAGTTCGGCATTTTCAAATTAGGCCTACTCCGCGCTCGTTCGACGCAGCCGAGATATCTTACCCTCGTTGGAAGCGCCGTTTCTTCTAGTTTCTGCCCACAGAAGCTTGCTACGTTTGAGGCTATCTGTGTCCCTGGAGAACCCCGTACATACAAGCAGAAAAAACGTGGGAACTATGATACCAGCAATCCCATTGGTTGTGACCCGAAACAGGGCTCACGATTGGCCGCCTGCGTGCGCTATCGGCAGCTTCTTTCGCTTCTGATCGTATCGCTTCTGATCGTATCGCCAGTTTGCCGCTGTTTAGATTCGTTTTCCCTCTTTGTTCCCGGTAGTTTTTCTGCCGAGAAATGCCTGCTTCCAAAGTTAGCACTCGCAGTAGCTTTGGCCGGCGTTCTCAACGGCGGAAACAAAGGGCCGGCGGAGACGGGGAGCCGTCTCCGCCGGCACCATCGTCGCCGTCTCCGCCACCGTCGTCACGATCTCCAAGCTCAACTGGTGCTTGGCGGACATCGGAGCCTACAGCTTCATCTCCGAATCGGATGTGCTCACCACGTTCGAGAGGAAGCTCAGCCTGCGCGATTTCGACGCGGGGATTACGGACGACCCGGAGCTGACAGACGCTCCCGTTGAAAAGCCCCTGAACGGCTCCTCAATGTGTCCGCCATGCAGACTCTTGTTGCGATTTTACTCTGCCTCAAGTGCCACGGAAAACTACTGAGCTTGCAGGAAGTTGACATCAACGTTTAGTTTGTTGTTAGCTGCTCGACTTGCGGAGACATCGTCGCGACACCGCACTCACCATCAATCGGCAAGTTTCGAGAGAACGAACTCGCGGTACGTCTAGGCGTCGTTGGAAGAGACTGTGGCATCAGTTTCACAAAGCTCACGAATCTCTTCGGGGGCCTCAAAGCAACTGCCCTCCTCATGCTCATGTAGTTGAAGGTGCCACCAATGACTCGGGTAAATTTCGAGTTTCTGGCACCGTCCGAAAATAAAAAAAAAAACAAGTTGAAACTTCAAACGCATTTTTCTCAGTTTCACTTTTTGGCAGGAATTCTTGTTTTAGGAAAGCTATCATTTGACATTCTGAACACAGAGGGACATCATTCAAGGTTTTCTGGGACTGAAATTTTCTGGGGAACAAGATAGATTACTTCACAGTTCAAAACATCTACTCCTTCATGAAAAAAAAAATTTTTTTTGAAACAAAAAATTTACATTTTTTTTTTAAATTTTGGGATGTTCTTATTTTTGTTATAATTGAATATTTTGCAATTTATTTTTTATCTAGGTTGCACTGTGGGTATTGTTCTTCACATTAAAGCAAAAAGTTTGCCACCAGCTAATTTTATTTTTCTACGATAGACTTCCTAATGAAGTGTCTTTTTTCTGAAGTGCGAGAACCGTAGCATGCTGTAAAGTTGACCAATAATGCTAAAACTTTGCAGATTATCCTTCCTCATAGTGCTGAAATAACCCTCAAAATTTGAACCAAATTGGGTGAAGGGTTCAAAAGTTGACCCTCCCAGGCCATATCCCCCCTTAAAACAGAAATACAAGGACTATTTGCATTTTTACACTGATGGGTCTAAAACATCAACTTTTGCGGGATGTGCAGTTTATTCCATTGCTTTTAGGAAAGTTCGACAACTTAACACTCTTGCAAGTATTTTTACAGCTGAATTGTATGCCATTTTAATGGCTGTGGAGTATTTATTAGAGAACAATATCATGAAAACAATTCTGTTTGTCGATTCCCAGAGCATTCTTCTAGCAACTTTGTCTTTAACAGACAGTAAGAATCCTCTTGTGCAACGTCTTCAGGTTCAGTTAAATCAAGCTCTTCAACAAGGACACCTGATCAAATTCTGCTGGGTCCCAAGCCACATGGGTATTCCTGGCAGTGAGAAAACAGACTTGCTTGCTGCCTCTGCGAAAGAGTGCCCAAAACTGCCCCTTGGCCTGCCACACCAAGACCTGAAACCGTTCATACAGAAATTGATTATGAAGTCATGGCAGCTGGATTGGGATATGGAAGAAGAGAGCAAGCTCTACGTCATCAAGCCCCTTCTGGGGGTATGGGAGACCTCTTTTCATAAAGACCGTCACGTTGAAGTTCTTCTTTGCCGCTTAAGAGTTGGGCATACCCGTTTGACTCACCTGCACCTGCTTTGCGATGAGGATGTTAAGCTCTGCGACAACTGTGGTAAAGCTGTGACTGTCTTGCACATCCTGTGGCATTGTAAATCTTTAAATCAACAGCGCCAATCATGTTTCCCAGAACTGTTCCGAGATCATCTTCCTTTTCATCCACATTTTCTACTTGGTGATCAACCCTTGGTACCGTTCAATCGAGTTATAAAATTCCTGCATAAAACTGGCTTTTTACACCAGCTGTAGCCTGCAGTTATTTTAGATTGCATTTCTAAGCTCCTTATACAAACCTCTGTTTTGGCGCAATATGGCCTAAGTTGGTCTTGCGCCAGGAAACCCCCAACCATCATCATCACACCCTCAAGTCTAAGTGTCCCTCTAATTTTTTTGTCTGAAACTGTGTCATCAAAAGTTATTGCATGCTTCATCACGGCACAATTTTGTCAGCAATGCTGGCTCACATTTGTGTCTGGAGCAGTATCCTCTTGAAGTTTGCGGAATGCTTGGCACACATGTGCATCCGTGTCAACAGAATGATGACGTTTTGCACATATTTCTTGCACAGTGCAAACTAGTTTGTTATATCCCAGGTTGCGAATGAAGCTGTGTTGTGTTTTCTAGAAATGCGAAAGATATGCATTCACTTTTACAACATGGGCCCTGATAAACCACAATTCCTGGTTGACCGCAAAAATTTGCACCGAAAACACTGAATTTCGGAGTTAAAAGTGAAGCACCGAAACGACAGACTCGAATTTGGAGAAAATTAAACATTAAAAATATGAAACACTAATTTTTACATAAGGGGGAAATTTTGTTGCATCTGCAGAGACCGAACCTTTTTACTAGGGTTCTAATGTTCTTGAGGCAGAAACAAGTGTAGTAAATGACAAGCAGCTTTTTTTCCACGGAAAAATGCCATTATTTTCTACTTACTGATAGACCCCCAAAGCAGAGTGGATCGGTCCCGCTGAGGAGCTTGAATGCTGCCGAGTACCCTTCCGTACTGTGCTCGTTGTGCAAGAGGACTGTTAAGGGGACGGCGCCAGCCATTGTTGCCACCAGCACCACTGTCACGGTGCACTTGGTGGTGTCACACAAGGACGTAGAGTCTATAAAGACAATGTCCCTCGCTGCCTTCAGTGCCTGGGCCCGCCGCATAATGGGAGTCACGACCAGAACTGCCCAACAGCTGCTGGTGTCACTCCGGCTGACCGTCACGCTTGTGCCTGGAAATTGTTAATTAAATTGAGGCACGGCTCTTTTTAATCACTTTTCTCAAGTGAGCTTTACGATGCAATTCGCCTCTGTACCCCTAAGCTTCCCAGCAAAAAAAATGTGTAGTTACTGCCACCATCAAGACTGCCACAGCTACATGTGACGTGCATAGAGCCGAGAAATGTGAATGTGAACTGGTGTTGCTCTCTAATAGCATGTGCCTAGTGGCAAGTGCTGAAGCTCACAGATAAACAATACCTCTCTTTTCACAAGGTGACGCATGGAGTGCAATAATAAACTTTGTATTGCAAAGCCGGTTCTTGGGCTCTGGGAGAGCTCTTCTCAGAGGAACCGATTCCATGAAGTACTATTGTGTCGTCTTCGAATCGCTCATTCTTACGTAACGCACAAATATCTTCTTAGTGGAGAGGACCCACCAGTGTGTGAACATTGTGGGGATACGCTTACCATCATGCATATCTTGTGGCCGTGTTCAGCTTTGGACAAGGAAGGTCGTATTCACTTTCCTGAATTGTTTCACCTCCAAATCCCATTCCATCCTGCTCTTTTGCTGGGAGAATACCCCCTCATCCCATTCGACCGTGTGTTGTCTTTTATCACAAGCGCGGGTTTTATTAATAAGATCCAACCCTACGTCGGTAATTATTATTCTGTAGCTCGTTAACAACAACAGCTGGTTTCTTAAATTTTGTTTGGTGCAGTATTGCCTCCCTAGCTGTTGCGCCATAAAACCCCCAAACATCATCATCATCTTCACAAGGTGACGTGGAAAGATACTCTGGTAGGTCATGTGATGTCAAAAATGAGCCATGGCACTGTAATAACTTGTAGCATACCTCGAGCAGCATAGAAGCATAGAGGGGTGCCTTCTCCTCCAGCTTGGAGAGAGCGTCGATGGGGCCACCACCGAAGCAGGCGCTCCTCCACACGGTGTGCCAGTGTTGCACGGTTCTGGCCAGACGGTTGAGGGCGCCGTTGGCCAGCAGCTCGGGACCGTTCTCCTCCATGCAGAGTTTGCTCTCGTGGAGCCTCCGTGCCTCGCTGGCTGCCATCCCGTCGCTAAAGTAGCCCATAAACGTCTGCCTCACGGTACGTGTGCCCCAAAGGAGGCGCAGAGCGTCTGCTGACTGTGTACTATGCAAATGTTGAATGTCCATTCGTATGACAGTAGCCAAGGGAACGTCCCTGCGCAGGTACGGGTCGTTCTGTTTTGAGCCCTTGCTCAACTTTTTTATCTTTACGTCGAGTCTGGCCATGCGCGCAGCGTTGCGGCGCTCGGACACCTTGTTGCGAGGGTGGTGCTGGCAGCGCCAGACCTTGTGGAAGACCATTCTGAAAATACCACAGATGCAGCAAAGTAAGGGGGAGCACCCTATGAGAGGTTCATTTGGCTCACTCAGATGGCTCACAGATTTGGCTCACACATGGGAGGAGTGTTTTTTTCGAATGGTGTCCGCGGGTGCTCTTCAGGCGTAAAATTGATCGTATAAATAGACCAATGATTGGATAGCAGTGAAACCCCTCAAGGTCTCTTTAGGAGGTGCATTTATCATACTCAAATTTCATGAGTAGGTTCCCGGAATAAAATCTAGGAAAAGAAAAACGGTATATCTCTATGGCATGGGAAAGTGCCGAGAGCCTACACTAATGAAATTTGGGTATGGTAAACACACCACTTAAATACACATTGGCAGGGGTTTATCCAGAATTTTCAACATGGGGGGGGGTCACAAGTTTTTGGGCGGCTGTGTGGGGTGTGTGGGGGAGGGGGGGTGTAGCCTTGTTTGTGCTTTGCACAAAAAATTCGGGGGGGGGGGGGGGGGGGTCGGGCTTAACCTGGGGGTGTGTTAGGGGGGGGGGTATAATGCTCTGCGACATTGGAAAGTTTCTCCGCTTTCCATTCATTGGCTATGCGCTCCATTTCACGACTATTAACAACTGATTACACAAAGTTTGATGGTGTGAAACAAATGCCATTTAAGCCCATTTTCACCCTTACTAAGCAGGTTCAAACAAATCCGCTGCATGCTCTATTTTTTCTCGACCTGCACGTCTGCCTCTCAGTGACGAATGTGTTTTCCATTCGCTGTTTTCTCAATAACTGTTCTGAATTTAGAAAACCTAAATAGCATGCCGAGACGGCCAAAGATTCAGGATATATAGTTCGAGTAGCTCAAAAATCGGCGGAGTACCCCTTTAAGAGAGCCGCATTCCAATTATCATCGATGCGGTCCTCAATCGCGGAAAGCATGAATGACATGAACGTACCGTTGTCCCCTCCTTCTGGACCTTTCGGACGATCCAAGACGTGTTTGTTTGGAGACTGTAGGCCTCCAGCCATTCTTCGACGGCCGCTTCGTTCAGGTTCGCGCGAAACACTGATTCCTTTTCCGTCGACGTGAGGTCGTCCTTCACTATCTTCAGCCGCTCGAGCGGCGAAGGAGGCTCGTCCATCGTTAAAAAAATTCAGCGGTTCAGTAGCAGTGATACACAGAAGACAAGTCGCACTTTCGTTTCGCGCATGAAAGCACAAAGCTCACCACTCTGGGGAACGAAAAACAGTGATGCAAAGCACATTCAACTCGTGCACGAATGCGCAGAGGTCAGGATACTGGAGAAGAAAAGTAACGGTGATTCAACCCGCTCACAAATGTCTCGCAGAACACGTCGCCGATGGTTCATTCAGTGACACACAACACATGTACCCGCACCACCGTGGCCCGCACCTTCCCCGCAGGGGGCACCTGGGAAAGCAGGTGTTTGGAGAGTGGTGTCTCCACGGACCCCGAGCCATGCGGGTTCGCCCGCCCACGTATGGGTGTGCGTGGCTTTCCCGTGTCTGGGGAAAAGGGAATACTGGTGGTTGAGCCGAGCCCGGGGCAGGTTTGGACCCTTTGGGGCCCCCCGGGTGAGGCAATACACCACTTCGGCCCCCGCTTCTCATAGACGGGAGTCCTGGTAAGGCCCGGCCAGGATGATTCAGTCTAGTCGCCATTTCTTCTACTATCCCCTCCGATCTTTCACTTTTACCTTTCCTGCTTCCTTTACTTCTCTCTCACTTATCTTACTCCTTTTTCAACCCTCTTTGGCGGCAAGGGCTAACCTTGGGTGGCAATGGACCTCTGTCTTGACCCACGCTTGGGTATAGTTTCCCGGCAGCACTGTTAGCGTTACGCTAACAGTCTCCAGCCAAGCCCATCTTGTTATGGTGCGTCACCTAACCCCTTGTTGGGCTTGGTGGTGGGCGGTGCACCGCGGATACCGAGCACTCTTTGCCCTCCTATGGCGCCCCACCCCTCCAAACCCCGTTCAGGGCAAGCCTTTAAAAGGCGCTGCCTTGAACACAAAACCATTGAAAAAGAATCTAAGGAAGAAACCTTTACAAAGTTTTTTGTCGTTCATTCGCTGGATGAACAGAAACCAGTTGCAAAGCTCTCACCCTTTGTTGTAGCTAAAGTTTTTGAGCGCCTTGTAGGGTTCTCCTATAAGGCTAAGAAGCTCCACTGTGGAGACCTCCTTGTGGAGGTAGAAACAAAAAAAAACAAAGTGAAGCACTCTCTAAGATGACCAACATTGTTGATTTGAAAGTGTCGGTGAGCCCTCATCGTACACTTAACACCATTCGTGGTGTCCTCTCTGAAGACGACTTCCTTCATACCATTGAGGATGAACTTCTTGAGGGCCTCGAAGGCTCTGGTGTCATCGCCGTCAAACGAATAATGTTTAAAAAGAATGGTGAAGAAATTCCCTCTAAGCACGTTATTTTGACTTTCGAGAGACACACTCTACCAGAGACAATCAAAGCAGGGTACCTTAATTGCCGGATCCGCCCTTATGTCCCCAACCCACAGCGGTGCTTCCGTTGTCAGCGTTTTGGCCACGGGTCACGCAGCTGTCACGGAAGGGAGACATGTGCAAAGTGTGGAAGTCAAGGCCACGTCTCCGACATTTTCGGGACCGTGGCCCATTGCGCTAACTGCGGTGGACCACACCCCGCTTACTACCGCAGCTGTCCTTTCTTTCAGCAAGAAAAAGATATTCTTGCCCTGAAAGTCAAAGAAAATATCACATACGTGGAAGCAAAAAGCGTTTTTCTTTTTTGTCAAAGGGTAGTTATGCTGAGGCGGTGCGCAGGGGCCCTGCACCGCGCTCGGAGTCAAGGGCCACCCAGGTCTCTCCCGAGATCTTGGCGGCCGACCTCAGGGCCCCAGCTCCTCGACAGGGGCAGCAGCAGCTTCCCCCAGTCCCTGGTGGTAGCACGCGTGCTGCCCCTCCATCCGCCCCCGCAGGGGGCACCTGCGAAAGCAGGTGTTTGGAGAGTGGCGTCTCCACGGACCCCGAGCCCCGCAGGGGGCGCCTGCACCTTAGGTGCTAGGTGCCTGGTGAGTTGCGTCACCACGGTCCCCAGCTACGTGGGCCACCATACCCGCACGCAGGGGGCACCTACTTTGGTAGGTGCTTGGTGAGTGGCGTCACTACGAACCCCGAGCCACGTGGGTTCGCCCACCCACGTCTGGCTGTGCGTGGCGTACCCCGGGGAAAAGGGGACCCTGGTGGTTGAGCTGAACCCGGGGTATGTTTGGACCCTTCGGGGCCCCCCGGGCGAGGCAATACACCGCTTCGGCCTCTACTTATCGTAGACGGGTGTCCTGGCTTGGCCCGACCAGGATGATTCAGTCAGTTGCCTCTTCTACTATCCCCTCCCTACTTTCACCCTTGTCTTCCCCTCCTTTTCACTCTTCTCATTTCTCTTCTTTCCTTTTTCAACTTCTTTGGTGGCAAGGGCTAACCTTGGGTGGTGACAGACCCCTAGTCCAGAACCACACTTGGTTATAGTTCCTGGGCAGTGCTAATAGCATAACGTCTCCAGCAAAGCCCTTTTTGTTATGGTGCGTTATCTGTTCCCTTGTTGGGCTCCGTGGTGGGCGGCACACCACAGGTTCCGAACAAACTTCGCCTCTTATGGCTGCCTCCTCTTCTAAACCCAACACGGTGCGCCCCCCTAAAAGGTGTTGCTCCGTACTTACTTTTGAAAAAGCATCTGAACCTCCAAAGTTTCCAAGATTTTTTGTCCTTCAAGCCCTTGATGAAGAAAAGCCACTGGCTAAGCTCTCGCCTTTCCTTGTATCTAAATGCCTTGATGCCATCATTGGCAAAGATTTCAAGGCGAAAAAGCTTTCTGGCAATCTTCTCGTAGAAGTAGAAACTGAAGTTCAAAGCAGGACACTTCTAAAACAAACATGTCTAGGAGAACACAAGATAAAGGTCAGCCCACACCGGACACTGAACAGTGTCCGAGGTGTCATCTCCGAGGCTGATCTCATTGACTGCAGTGAGGACGAAATTCTGGCTGGACTCCAGAAACAGGCTGTGGTGGCCGTCAAGCTACTCCTGCCCGTCTTTGCGGATGGTTATCATTATCCGCAAAGACGGGCAGGAGCAGCCAACCAAGCATCTGATACTGACCTTTGAGCTGCATACGCTTCCTACGACCGTTAAAGCTGGTTATTTGCACTGCAAAGTCCGGCCTTTCATTCCCAATCCACAAAGATGTTTCCGATGTCAGCGCTTCGGGCATGGCTCGCGGAACTGTCGGGGCCGTGAAACTTGCGCAAAGTGTGGCAGCAACGACCATGTTGCTGACATTTGTGAGAATACTCTCAAATGTGTCAACTGCCAAGGCAATCATGCTGCTTATGCCAGAACATGCCCACAATGGAAACAAGAAAAAGAAATTCTAACCCTTAAAGCACAAAAGAACATTACCTACCCGGAGGCAAAACAACAGTATTCCTTTCTTGCAAAAGGAACTTTTGCCCAAGCGGTGCTAAGGGGACCAGCACCGCGAACAGAATCGAAGGCCACCCAGGTCTCGCCTGAGGTCCTGGCAGTGGCTCTTCAGTCCCCAACCCCCCAGCAGCGGCAGCAGCCTCCTCCGGTTTCTAGAGGAAGCGCGCCAGCTGCTTCCCGACCACAAGACAGGCAGGGAACCCCTCTGTCTGTCCCGACTCCGAGGGCCCCCACCAGGGAGAAGGAGCGAGAGTCTCGCCCCAACTCACGGGAGAGGACCTCGTCCAAGGAGCGGCATCGCGCCGCTCCTTCAACAGCTGAGGGGCAGGGTCAGATGCAGTTGGGCGACACTCAGCCCAGCACCTCCACTACTGCTCCTTTGAGTGAGGGCGGTCGTGGCCGGGGAGTTCGGCCCTGTGCCTCGACATTGCCCAGACTTATACAACAAGCCTCGTCTCAAGAGGTGGAGGCGAAAGACGAGGCCACCGAGCTTTCCGCTCTTTCGTCCGACCAGGACGACATGGAGTGGGAGACAACCAAATCTAAGAAAAAAACAAAAAAGCCAGTAATTCCACCAAAGTAGTTTTTTGTGGGAACTACATTTTTGGATTGGATTTAATTGACTGTGTTCCGTATACTTTCATCTACTTCTGATATTAATGCCTCCACTTCTCCTTCAATGGAACTGTCGAGGCTTACTTGCAAACTATGATGATGTTACTGAGCTGCTAGAGGAGCACAGTCCTATTGCCTTCTGTTTGCAAGAGACTCACCTGAAGGAAAGTCACTCGAAAATCCTGAAGCATTTCCAGCTGTTTCGCAAGGATCGTCAACATTCGAGCCATTCGTCTGGAGGTTCTGCTGTTGTTTTACAACGCTCAGTCCCTTGCACTGAAGTTCCCTTAAACACATCACTAGAGGCTGTTGCTGTCCGTATACTGATTGACCGTTTAATAACTATTTGTTCTGTATACATATCTCCATATTATCACCTGGAGTATAAAGAGCTCGAAGCTCTTTGTGATCAGCTACCTCCTCCTTTTGTGCTCGTAGGCGATTTTAATGCTCATAACCCTCTGTGGGGAAGTGCACGAAGGGATACACGAGGAGCGCTTATTGAACGTTTTTTTGGTTTCAACAGGATTGTGTTTGCTCAACTCTAAAGAGGCTACACACTTTTCCTCAGCAACACATACATTCACATCAATCGACCTTTCACTTGTGCATCCGACATTACTTCCACTGTTGTCATGGAAAGTCATCCCTAATCCCTACGGCAGTGATCATTTTCCCATTATTTTAGATTTCCAGAATCATCCTGTCACACTTCCAACACGGTCACCTCGGTGGAAGTTTGACAAAGCCAACTGGACACTTTTTAAGCAATCATCTCTTTTAGCTATTACATCCCTCCATCAGCTCTCTGTCGATGAGGCAACAGGTCATGTCACAAAACACATACTAGAAGCAGCTATGCTTGCAATACCAATGACGTCCACTCACTTCCCCAAACGGCCTAAGCCGTGGTGGAATAAAGACTGCAAAGAGGCAAAGAAGAAACAAAATAAAGCATGGGGCATATTTAGGCGATATCCAACGCCAAGTACAGTGCAGTCCACTTATAACGATATTGAGAAAACCGCAAAATCCAATCGTTATAGCCGATTATCGTTATATCTGGACCGACAAAAAAAAACACAAAGAGAAGTTACTTACGGGCGATGAGTGAATCAGGTCGTACAACGCGAGCCGAGGCAAAGAAAACCGAAGGCTTTATTAAAAGGTACGAAAATGACTATAAAATAATTTAAGCATGCTTAAAAAAGTCGGAAATTTGCGCTTGCTTGAGCTGAAGTTTGACAATTGCCGTGTGCATTGCTTCCAGTTGTTGCGCGTACGCTGGCGGCAGTCCTTTTGCGTGCACAAAACCGACCAGCGACTGGATGGAGAGCAGGGCATTTTGTGAAGACATTAGGGGCGGGGTGTTCTCGTCGCCGCCGTCGTCGTCACTACTTTCGCAGTCGCTCGATGTGAGTTTTCGTCGCGATTGCTGTTCCTCGGCAATGGCCTCATCAGTAGACTCCTCGCATGAAGCGGCAGCGTTGTCCGCGTTCAAAAAGTCTCCCAAGAGAGCTCCGCCGATGTTCTCCTCGGAAGCTGCTATGTGGTCCCAAAGTTCACCCACATCGGCAGGTTCGATGAGCAAGTCATTTGTCTCTTCCGAGACCGTGGCGTTGTGGCGCACGAAGCCTGCCTTTTTAAAACAGTTCTTGAGTGTAACCTGCTTCACCTCATACCACGCACCATGCACGAACCGCACCGCTTCTAACAAGCTCACCTTCAGGTCAGGAGGTCCGCCGGCGTATTGAGACAATCCTGAGCAGTCTAGTTTCATGATGAGCCATTCCAGCATGCGACGTCTGTAGAGGGCCTTGAAATTGGCGATTACGCCGGCATCCATGGGCTGCAGACCTGCCGTGGTGTTCGGAGGCAGAAACATTACCTCAACGGACGTTAGCTTCGGGCTGACGTTGTGTGCGCTGCAGTTGTCGAGGAGCAGCACCACTTTCCTCTTCTGCTTCTCCATAGCGCCGTCAAACTCGAGGAGCCATTCCTCAAAGAGATCTCGCGTCATCCACGCTTTCTTGTTATTTCGATAGCGGACTAGAATGCATTGATTCCTAAAGCAGTGAGGCCTTTTCGATTTCCCGATCACAAAGGGCTTGAGACGCTCGGTACCGTCCATGTTTGCGCACACAAACACCGTCACCCGGACCTTGCTATGTTTGCCACCAACGCACGGGTCACCTTTCAGCGCGTGCGTCTTTGTAGGCAGCATCTCATAAAAGAGTGCTGTTTCATCGCCGTTGAAAATGTCACTTTCTTGGAAGCGCTCCAACAGCTCGGGTAATTTCGTCGCCAGCCATTCGTCTTTCGCATTTACGTCCAGCGAGGCAGCCTCCCCGACGACGTTTTTATAAACGATGCCATGGCGATCCTTGAACCGCTGAATCCATCCTCCGCCGGGTTCGAAGTTTTCCCGTCCCAGAAGGGAAGCAAATTTCTTCGCCTTTGCGGCAAGAATAGGTCCACTTATGGGCACGTTCCGGTTGCGAGTGGTCAAGAACCACTGGTACAGGGAGTCTTCAACGTCGCCGTACAAAGGATCCCTAACCCGCTTTCGCTGGTCGTCGTGACCGCTGGTGCCAGCCTTCTTTAAGACATCTCCAGCCTTGATGATTGTAGAAATCGTTGATTGAGACAGCTCGTATCTTTTTGCGAGGCTACCAACCTTGAATCCTTGTCGGAAATCCCGGTGAATTCGCTGCTTCACCTCCAGAGATATCGCTTTGCGCTTAGTCGGCGCCATTTTTACCTCACGAACGTACGAACGTGCGGAAACGGGGGAAAACTAGGAAGCGTTGCGCGGCGGCGGCCAAGCAAGCTCTTTCTCTCCTCCCTTCAGCGATTGCGATGACGATAGCACTTAGTTCCGAAGGATGAGGCTGAACTTTTTAAATCGGGCGGCGCCTCGCGTCACCTAGCGGATCTTTCCACGCCGACCGGTTTTTGATATTTTTACTAGTTTTCATGTCGTTCGCTTCAAGTATTTTAATTTTTCTCAAATTTCCAGGCAAATTTTTCGTGATAAGCACCTTCCGGGCGGCCAGAATTCTATCGTTGTATCCGATATGTCGCCGATAATTCTATCGTTATATATGGTTTATTTTTACATAGGGGCGATGGGAGAATTGACAAATCTAAAAAATTTGATCGCTATAAGCGATATATCGTTATATCTGGTATCGTTATAAGTGGATTACACTGTAATCTTATTTCGTTCAAGAAAATGAAGGCGCGTGCACGATTTGTCCGCAGGCGGTCAAAGAGGAATTGCTGGGAAAAGTATACATCTTCTGTGAACAGTCAGGCAACACCAAAGGAGGTTTGGGATCGAGTTCATAAAATTAATGGCTCGTATCATGCTTTTTCCGTTCCTCTTTTGACAAAAAATGGAATATGCCCTGAAAGCCTCGAGGAACAAGCAGATATTCTTGGAGAACATTTCGAATTTGTTTCTAGCTCAAGAAACTACACACCTACATTTCTTAAACACAAAGCACAGATGGAAAAGAAGGCTGTTAACATTTCGAGTGGTTTTCAAGATCCCTACAATGCTCCATTCACAATGCGTGAACTTGAAATGGTTCTCCACTGTCCTAAACAGACTGCACCTGGGCCAGATGGAGTTCATTACATTATGCTCCAACATCTTCATCCTTCAACTCTTGAGCTTATCCTATACCTTTTCAATAAAATCTGGTCTGAAAGCCATTTTCCGTTCACTTGGAGGGTTGCCTTCGTGGTCCCTTTGCTGAAGCCAGGAAAGAATCCTTCATGCACATCTAGCTACAGGCCTATAGCTTTTACAAGTTGTTTATCAAAGACTCTTGAAAGAATGATCAACAGAAGGCTCGTGCATTTTCTTGAAAATAACAACATTCTAGACAGATACCAGTGCGGCTTTCGATCTTCCCGATCCACAGTAGATCACTTGGTTTGTTTCGAGACAGCCGTGAGAGAGGCGTTTGTGAACAAACAACACTGCCTTTCCGTGTTTTTTGATCTGGAGAAGGCCTATGATACTGCCTGGCGATTTGGAATACTGCAGGACCTAATCGACATTGGTATCCGTGGGCACATGCTCGGCGCAATTAAAAGTTATCTAGAAAGTCGTTCATTTCGTGTAAAGCTGGGTACCACCTTCTCTCGAGATTTTTTGCAAGAGAATGGGGTTCCCCAGGGGGGTGTACTTAGCGTCACTCTATTTATTATAAAAATGAACTCCATTGCCCATGTAATACCTCGTTCAGTTCAGTATTCTATCTACGTTGATGACCTTCAGGTTTCAGTGTCATCATGCAATCTTTCCATCTGTGAGAGGAGGGTTCAAGTGGCAATCAATAATTTAACAAGCTGGGCTAACACAAATGGTTTTAGGTTTTCTACAGAAAAAACTGTCTGTGTATGCTTTTCTCGCCGGCGAGGATTTTTTCTAGAACCCTCCTTAACCATCTATGGGCTTCCTATCAAGGTGAAAAGTGAACACAAGTTTCTAGGTCTCCTCTTAGATTCAAAGTTAACGTTTGTTCCACACATTAAGCAATTAAAGTCAAAATGCATCAAATCACTCAGCATTCTCAAAGTGTTGTCCCATCAATCTTGGGGTTCTGATCGACTCTGTCTCCTGCGCATTTATCGTGCAGTAATTCGCTCCCGACTCGATTATGGCAGTTTTGTGTATGGTTCAGCCAAAGCTTCAGCATTGAAAATGTTGGACCCCATTCATAATCAGGGGCTACGGCTAGCCACCGGTGCTTTCCGCACTTCTCCGATCGCCAGCCTCTATGCAGAGGCCAATGAATATTCTCTAGAGAAAAGACGTTTCGCCTTGGAGTTTATGTATTCACTCCGAGTAAGATCAGTCCCTCTCCATCCAGCTCTTGAATTGGTTGAAAAAATCAAGTTTGAGAGGACTTTTCAAAATAAGCCAAGTATCGTCCCTCCCTTTGCTCTGAGGCACGCTAAGGCAGCAGAGTACTTTGACCTTGACCCAAAGCCCCCTGTGACAAAGTACAGAAGCTCTGCAGCTCCTTGGGAGTATTGGTTCATTAACTGTAATTTCACCTTGACAAATCACAGAAAGAAAGATACTCCCGATGAAGTGCTGAGGCAAGAATTTTCTGAAATACAAAGCCAGTACCAACATCACTTCAGCATTTACACAGATGGCACTAAAACAGATTCTTTTGTTGGCTGCGCAATGGTTGGACCATCTGTTTGCCATGTAAATAAACTTAACGCTTCTGCTACAATTTTAACAGCAGAGTTGCAGGGTTTATTACTTGCTGTGGAGTATACACTTAAGAAAAGGCTTCGTCGATCTGTAGTTTACACGGACTCTCTAAGTGCATTAAAAGCCCTTGTTTCACTAAATTTAGTCAAAAATCCTTTGGTTGCTCAGCTGCAAGATAAGATATCAGCCACCAAAACTGGGTACGAAATTTTTTTTTGCTGGGTGCCAAGTCACGTTGGCATCCCGGGTAACGAGGAGGCAGATCAGGCCACTCGCTCTGCCGTCACACACTTTGTGGATACAAGAGAAATCCCTCCAAAAGATTACTGCAAGAAGGTGAAACGTTCCATAATGCAGAAATGGCAACATGAATGGGACCGCGAAGTAAACAACAAGTTACATGCGGTGAAGCACATACTGAAGGAATGGGAGAGTGCCCGACATCGCGAACGTTTCTACGAGGTGGTTCTCTGCCGTCTAAGGATTGGCCATACACGACTAACGCACGGGCATCTTCTGCGTGGCGAAGATTCCCCGAAGTGTGAGCATTGCCATAGCCATCTAACCATACATCATATTTTACTTGAATGTAATGCGTATGACCCAGAACGCCTTGACCATTTTTCGCAGCTATACAAAGAGCATACCCCATTACATTTTAAGATTTTACTTGGCGACGAACCTCTTATTCCACACTCTTGTGTTTTTAATTTCCTTAAAGCAATCCCCCGCAGGGGGCACCTGTGAAAGCAGGTGTTTGGAGAGTGGCGTCTCCACGGACCCCGAGCCATGCGGGTTCTCCCGCCCACGTCTGGCTGTGCGTGGCTTTCCCGTGTCTGGGGAAAAGGGCATCCTGGTGGTTGAGCCGAGCCTGGGGTAGGTTTGGACTCTTCAGGGCCCCCCGGGCGAGGCAATACACCACTTCGGCCCCTGCTTCTCATAGACGGGAGTCCTGGTAAGGCCCGGCCAGGATGATTCAGTCTAGTCGCCACTCCTTCTACTATCCCCTCCCTTCTTTCACCTTTGTCTTCTCCTTCTTTTCACTCTTCTCATTTCTCTTCTTTCCTTTTCAACTCCTTTGGCGGCAAGGGCTAACCTTGGGTGGCAATAGATTCTCTTGTCTTGAACCACACTTGGTTATAGAGACTGGGCAGCACTAATAGAGTAACGTCTTCAGCCAAGCCCTTCTTGTTATGGAGCGTTACCTATTCCCTTGTTGGGCTCGGTGGTGGGCGGTGCACCACAGTTTCCGAAAACCCTGCCCCTTCATATGGGTTCCAAGCTTACACCTTCTTATCGGGCCCCCAAAAGGGTCCGCACCGACGCATATCTACCACCTTTGGACAAGAACAACACTGACTACGTCACTAAGTTTTTCATTATACATTTCGAAGTTGAGACGAAACCGATGTCGAAACTCTCCCCTTTCCTTGTGGCTAAGGTCTTAAAAGACTTGGTAGGGGAAAAGTTTAATGCAAAAAAGACTTTTTCTGGAGACCTTTTGGTAGAAGTATTTGAGAAAAATCAGGCAGCAGCGTTGCTCTGCCTCAACCATATCCTTGACACGAAAGTAAGCGTCTCTGCACACCGTACGCTCAACACCGTTCGTGGTGTTATATCTGAGGATGACCTGATGGAGAGTCAGGAGGAAGAGATTCTTGAAGGCACGCGCAGCCAGGGTGTTGTTGCTGTAAAGCGCATCACCATCCGTAGGGATGATAAAGAACTTCCTACGCGACACTTGGTCCTTACCTTTGAGCTCAACAGCCTGCCTTCTTCCGTGAAAGCGGGGTACTTGAATTGTAGGGTCCGGCCTTACATACCTAACCCTGTCCGTTGTTTCCGTTGTCAGCGCTTTGGGCACGGCTCGCGGTCATGCCGTGGCCGTGAGACATGTGCCAGGTGTGGTAGCTCCGAGCACAACGCTGACGACTCATGAAGACATGAAATGTGTAAATTGTAAAGGCAAGCACCCTGCGTATTCTAGGTCATGTGAACATTTCAAAAGAGGAAAAGAAATCCTAACGCTGAAGGTGAAGGAAAACATCTCTTATCCCGAAGCAAAACGTCGCCTCTTGGGTTTTCAGAGAGGCTCTTTTGCCGAGGTGGTGCGCCGGGGACCTGCACCACCTATGGCGTCTGTGGGAACGCAAGTGTCTTATGGGGACCTTGCTCAACCACTTAAGTCCTCTGGTCCCAAACTAAAGGTGCAACTCCCAGGGCGCGCTATCTCAGCTGCCCGGGCAGGTGCCCTCCCCAGCCGTGCGAAAGGTTCGGATTTATTATCCGAGCAGACGGAGACCACCCCGTCGCAGAAGAAAGGCACCTCTGGAGCAGTGCACACTGCTCTACCTCGAGATGACAGGGTGGATGCCGGTCCGTCGGGATCCACCCGAGCACAGGGGTCTGCGTTCCCTGCACAGGGTTCTGCACCCCCTGCTTCTCCGTTCCAGCCACCACGAGGTCGGGGACTTGGTCCCTCTGCCCCTGGTGGATCTCGGAAACCGGGGGAGCCGTCGAGGTTACAGGCCTCCAAGGAGGAGCCCCTTTTGGCTCCAGCTGAGCCAATGGACGAGAGTGGGTCAAGGTCCGACGAGGACAGACCCCACTCGAGCTCCGAATCTTTACTTCCGGCCTCCGGTGGCACCACGGGCAGGCCGAATGACACCTCCAAAAAGAAAAATGCTCCGCGTGTAAAGATAGATTTTAAATCGTAAAAAATTTGCTTACTCTTGAGTTATTTTTAATTTTATTTTTATTATAAACGTTAAAATGGTCCACAATTTTAGCATTATGCAGTGGAATTGTCGCGGCCTTTTTCGTAACATTGATGACATACATTTTTTTCTTGATGAGCTCCATCCTGTGGCCTTATGCCTACAGGAGACTTATCTGAGTGACACCCACACAAAAGTGTTACATGGTCATCAGGTTTTTCGAAAGGACCGCATTTCATCAAACCCTTCGGGTGGTGTAGCAGTGGTAGTGCAGAATGGAGTTGCCTGTGCTCCAGTCCCTCTACAGACTCCCCTTGAGGCAGTTGCAGTTCGAATTCTTCTGGACCGCCTCATTACCCTTGTATCACTCTACTTGCCTCCCAACACTCCGCTGCATTTGCAAGAGCTTCAGGGACTCGTCGGCCAGCTACCCGAGCCCTTTTTAATTCTTGGCGATTTTAATTCCCACCACCCCTTGTGGGGTAGTCCTCGACAGGACTCTCGTGGTGGAGTCATTGAGCGACTTTTATGATCATCCGGGTTATGTCTTTTAAACCAAAAAGAAGCAACGTTTTTTAGTGCCGGCCATAACACTTTTACAGCTATTGATTTGTCCCTGTCATCACCATCGTTACTCCCATGTTTTTCATGGAAGGTTTTAAACAACCCTTTTGGCAGCGATCATTTTCCCATTATTTTAGAAAGCGTTAAACCGATTCCATTGATTCCTACTCGCCTTCCCAGGTGGAAGTTAGAGAATGCCGATTGGTCTATTTTTGAATTAGAGGCTGTGATTGATCCATCTTTGCTTCGTACTATGAGCCCCGACAATGCGACAGTTTATGTCACTGAATGTATAATTAGTGCAGCTTCGAATTCTATTCCTCAAACATCTGGACATCTTCCTAAGAGATGCAAACCGTGGTGGACTAAGGAGTGCACAACCACTTGCAAGGACCAGAATAAAGCCTGGGGAGTTTTTCGTCGATACCCTACCAATCAAAACCTAATTGCATTCAAGAAAAGTAGGGCTAAGGCGAATTGGACACGAAAACAGGCTAAGAAGGTTTCATGGACCAAATATGCCTCTTCTATAAATAGCCTTGTTCCAGCGAAGGAAGTGTGGGACCGCCTGCGAAAAGTCCGAGGCGACTATCAACCTTTCCGAATTCCTCTTTTTCCCCTGCCTGCCGTATCTCTCAAAGATCAGGCAAATGTTCTTGGTATGCACTTCCAACATATATCTAGTTCTTCCCACTTTAGTGTAAAGTTTCAGAAGTTTCAGTCTACTGCTGAAAAGCAATCAATCTCGATGTCAGGATATGACCGGGCAGCTTACAATAGACCGTTCAGTATGTGCGAACTGGAAGTGGCGCTGGGTGTAAAAAAGCCGTCTGCACCAGGCCCAGACAGGATTCATTACGAAGTGCTGAGGCACTTGTCCCCAACATCATTAAGTCATTTGCTTATGTTTTTTAATCATCTATGGAAAGTAGCTGCTTTCCCTCGATGCTGGAAAAGCGCCCACATCATTCCTCTTCTGAAGCCCGGTAAAGACCCCTCTCTTCCAGCGAGTTACCGTCCCATTGCGCTCACTAGTTGTCTTGGGAAGACTTATGAAAGGCTCATTAACCGGCGTCTGGTGTATTTTCTGGAGGAAGAAAATATTTTGGACATTAATCAGTGTGGATTTCGGGAGGGACGATCAGCCACAGACCATTTGGTTCGTTTGGAGACTTTTATCCGTGAGGCATTTGTACATCGGCAGCATTGTGTCTCGGTATTCTTCGACTTGCAAAAGGCCTATGATACCACATGGAGGTATGGAATTCTTCGGGATCTACACAACTATGGGGTACGAGGCCGCATGCTCCAGTGTATACAGAATTTTTTAAGCGACCGGACTTTTCAGGTCCGCTTGGGTTCTACACTATCCGATGTGTTCCCCCAGGAAAATGGAGTTCCTCAGGGAGGAGTTTTAAGTGTTACTCTGTTTGCTGTAAAAATTAACAGTCTTGCAAGTGTGATTCCACCGTCTGTGTTTTACTCATTGTATGTGGATGATGTGCAGATCTCCGTTTCTTCTTGCAACCTCTCTAGCTGTGAACGACAACTACAACTTACAGTCAATACGATGAGCAAATGGGCAGATGAAAACGGTTTCACTTTTTCTCCCGAAAAAAACTGTCTGCGTTCCCTTTTCGCTTCGCCGGAGATTGTCCCTTGATCCTTCTTTGCATTTAAACCACATTGACGTACCTGTTCGCCAGGAACACAAATTTCTGGGCATAATCCTTGACAAGAAGCTCACTTTTGTACCTCATTTGAAAGAAGTGAAGCGCAAATGCTTAAAATCATCAAACATTCTCAAGGTGTTGTCCCACAACTCGTGGGGGTCCGACAGGCGCTGCCTCCTGCGACTACAATTCCTTAGTTCGGTCTCGCCTCGACTATGGTGCAATTGTGTATGGATCTGCACGTCCATCTACACTAAAGATGCTGGATCCGGTTCATCACCTGGGGCTCCGACTGGCTACAGGTGCTTTTCGCACATCACCTGTGTTGAGTTTATATGCAGAAACCTTTCAGATGTCTCTCGAGAAGCGTAGACAGTACCTTAGCCTTTCTTATGCTTGCAGGGCCTATTCTGACCCGCAACATCCATCCTACACTAGCATCCGTACCTGTCGATTCTCTCAACTTTTTGAAAACAAGCCACATATCGTGCGTCCTATTAACTTCCGCATTCAAAGCCTTTGTGCCTCCCTCCAGTTTTCACTGAATGATGCTGTCATACTAAAGCACAAAGAAAAAGTTTCTCCGTGGGACGAATTGCCGATTTTCTGCGACTGGTCGCTCACAAAGTATGATAAACGGGCTATTTCCCCTCAAGTCCTGCAGCAGGAGTTTCAGTCGATGCAGGAGACATATAGAGATTATACTGAATTCTATACTGATGGGTCGAAATCTTCATCTTTTGTTGGTTGTGCCGTATATTCTAGTTCCTTTGAGAAAGCTTTACGAATGGATGGTATGGCAAGCATTTTCTCTGCAGAGCTTTATGGTGTCTCTCTAGCCATTGAACATATCATGAGTAACAAAATATTAAAGGCTATCCTTTTTGTCGATTCACAAAGCGTGATACAGGCTGTCTCTTCTAGACTTCCCACAAAGAATCTTCTTGTACTACATATACGGTCCAAAATAAACCGGGCTCTCAAACTCGGACACACCATAATATTCTGCTGGGTGCCCAGTCATGTTGGAATTCCAGGGAATGAGCAAGCAGATAAACTGGCTGCAGGTGCAAAGGACTCGGCAACATCTCTTGGGTTACCCTATCAGGACCTTAGGCCCCTTTGGAAGAAATCACTTTTGAAGGCATGGCAGTCGGAGTGGGACGCGGAGAGTAACAATAAACTTCATGTCATTAAGCCCATCTTGGCTCTGTGGGAGAGCTCATTCCTTAAGGAACGTCGACTGGAGGTTCTCTTATGCCGCCTGAGGATTGGCCATTCACGTCTGACTCATCTACATCTTCTTTGTGGCGAAGACGAAAAGCTCTGTGCTCATTGTGGAGAAGTACTGACAGTTTTGCACATTTTATGGCATTGTAGATTTCATCACCAACATCGCCGACAAAGTTTTCCTGAACTTTTTAGAGGTCACCTTCCATTTCATCCTATGTTTTTGCTTGGTGATCATCCTTTAGTGCCACTTAACCGTGTTATTGACTATCTTAAAAAGACCGGATATATATACATCAGCTGTAACTTTTACCATGAAAACTTTAATATCTCTTTCCTAGTATAGCCGTCTTAAGTAATTTTGTCTGGCGCAATATAGCCAAAGTCGCTCTTGCGCCATTAAACCCCAATCATCATCACATCCTGCGAATGGCACCCAGCACATTTGATACCTCGCTGCAACTCATCCGTCCAGCGATCGAACGTAAGGTGACGCCGTTCCGCGACCCGATATCAGTACACGACCGGCTTGTTATCACCAGCAGGGAAAGAGGGGGGGGGGGGGCCGGGGGGAAGGGGAAGGGAGATTGACATTACGGCGTCAGCATATCGCCATCTTGATGTTATAATAAATCTTCCGAGTGAACAAGCAGTCTTGCGGAGAATTAAAAGCAACTGCGAGGTGCACTAAGCGAGCGTTGTATGAAAAAACACGCGCGGATTACCAAGACACCTTTTTTTTTGTGATTCCAGATTCCTTGCAAATGGCGACACATTCCATAGTTCGTCTTTTAATTTTTTGGTGGGCCGATCAACAGCGGCTGGGATTGTGAAGGAAACATGTGCTGCAATGTGGAACATTGTGCAGCCCATCTACGTGAGATTTCCACAGGGCCCAACTGAATGGAAAAAGGTTAGGGACGGTACCTGTTAGGTCACACTATGCCATGCTCACTTCCTACTTTTTTTATGACCATTATTATTTCAGATTGCAGCAAAGATAGATTTACTCTGGAATTTCCCTAATTGTATTGGTTGCATTGATGGAAAACATGTCAGCATTGAAAGCCCCAGCAACTCAGTTGCAAGAAACCTGAACTATAAGAAGACATTTAGTACAGTTCTTGTGGCAGTATCTGATGCACGCTACAGGTAGGATTCATTTGATTAATTATTTAAATAAGTGTTTGTAATAGCATGGCATGTTGGTTATGAGTGTAAAGAAAGCTACCACTACTAAGGAAACAAAGATACTGCAATTTTGTACTTTATATTGCTCATATTGAATGTATCGACTTCTACCTGCTGTTTTATTTCAGCTTCACGTATGTTGACATCGGTCATTATGGCGGAGAGAGTGATGGAGGTTTTTTTTTCAAGGACGCCACTTTTCGGGGTTCTAGCTGACAGCGGATATGGCATCCCTCCTCCAGCAAATGTGGGCTCTGCAGGCCCGATCCCCTACTTAATGGTAGGGCATGAGGCGTTTCCGCTCAAGCCCTTTCTCATGAGGCCATATCCTGGGCACGGCAAGTGTTGCTATTGATTTTCGTATAGTATAGCTCACATTATTTATCTGTAAAAAAAGAAAACAGCATTGTGCTTTCTTTTTATTTAGAAATTATTGAATACTCATTTCGCACGTCATGAAATTCGTTATTTATTGAAATGTACTTTGCGGGAAATGCCATTATTTTATTCTGTTAGCAGATGCATTCGTCTATGCAGAGTCTGTTAATTTAAACCGGAAAACACGAGCGCTCAGCCGGCCAGAATTGGCACACTATTGCTCAATAGTCAGCTTAATCAGAGACAATGTTGCGCATGCGGTTTGTGGTGGTCAATACTGACGTCTCAATTTTGCATATTTCTTCAGAGCTCCAAAGGTGCTGAAACAGTGAACCTGACCGGGAAGAGCACCTGAAAATGGCCACCTTTAATTACCGGCTGAGCCGTGCCAGCCGGCTCATAGAAAATGCGTTTGGGATCATGGCCAGCGGGTGGCGAATTCTACGAAGAGCATTTCGGGCCTCGGAAAAAACAACAAAAATATTGTGAAGGCGTGCGTTGCTTTGCACAACTTTCTGCTCAAGAATTCTGCCATGTCAAGGTCAGCGTACAATCCTCCGGGCTATGCGGACAGCGAGGACTGGCAAGGAAATCTCACACATGGGTCATGGAGAAATGACAGGGGGCTGCCGTTGAGGGACATGGCAGGCCTGGGGTCCCACTCTCCCGAGTAATTGTTCCAGCAGATGGGCCGCGGGGATAAAAAAGTGATATTCAGGTTTGCAATTTCTTACTTGCGTGCATTACCGAAAATGCTATGCCTGCTGACTTTTTATTCCATTGACAGACATTGTGTAATCTTGTATTCCAGGACTGCTTTGGCAGTACGGGACTGACTGGCCACATACTTCCTCAACGATGGAAAGGTCCCGTGGCAAGAAAGAATCGTAACTCGAGCGGGACAGCAGGTAATGACCGATCATCAAAGTAACTAATTTTTCAACGAAATATTGATTTCTTCTCTGAAGGATGCTAACATCAAGTATAGAAACTGTACACGATAAAATTTGTAAGTAACGTGTGTCACAATCTTTCTTGAACGTGGACGAAGGGGGCCGAAGCACCCGCCGAGAAGAGACGACACGCAGCCTGGTGGTTGTGAGGGTGGACGATGACTGACCGAGGCGACGTACGCTCCACGGTGTTTATTGGTGCGGTGACCAATGTTGCCCGCCGAGCCTGATGGCCATCGACGGGTGGACGGGAGAGGGCGCTACATGCTTGTCACAACGTGCTTACTTAATTTGTACTATAGATCTGCAAGACTAAAGTCTTAGATAAATAACACGAACAATGACGTTTCGGTTGAGCATTCATTTCAACATCTTCATCTCAGCCTCATACAGCAGTTGATTGATCTTATGCATTACTTCACATCTTAGCTTTTGTGAAAGCAATGCCAGTTTGGATTCAATCCATTGTGCCCTCGCCGTACAGTCGTTTTTAATGACAGGCGTGTCGGTCTTGTGCGAGATGGCGTTCAATGTTGCCGAGCAGCTGTGGAGGACGCTCTGCACAGAGTCCTTGAAGTTATCCTGGCCCCGTTGCTTCTTTTTTCTGCAAAACAGTCCAAACGTTGATTTTCACGCAATTGTCTTTTTTTAATAGGAAACAACGCAAGTACCGGGATGATGGCACTTGGTCAGCAGGCCTCTTGGCTTATCTGGGCAAACCAAAGGAAGCAAATCAGCCAGGACGTACAAGAATATTGAAGACATGATTTTCTTACCGTGAAGGACCTACATCGGCTCCCGTGCCTGGGTGTTCATAGATGCTGCAAAATAAAGGCAGACTGTGAATTTGTGCTTCAGTATTCTAAGAGGAGTATGCAGTGCACCTTGCAGCACCAATAAATGATTGAGACCGCACACCTTGGGCTGTTTTCCTTTGATAGCAAGAGAGCAGGGCCATTGGAGTACCTGGATTATTTACTGCAAATGTACGGCGTTTCACTCATGGCACAGGCCATGCCACAGGAAAGAGGTTACGACAAAGCAATATAAAGTATGCTTACATTGCTTCAAAAACAACCTTAGCAGGGCTCAGGGGACAGCTGTGCGTAGAAATTTTGTTAAAGTTAGTACCACATTTTTGTTGTGCTCTGACCACAGGTAATGTAAACACGAGTGGTGTCTACCTCTCTGCGAGGTCAAGACTTGCTGCAGTCGAACTGGATGTGGAGGGCTGCTCTGTGTCCCTGCATAACAGTAGTATAAGCCTTGCTTAACAAAAACGCTGGGGCAGTGAAATTCGTAAGTTTATAAAGGATTTTTCTAGGGTAAAACGTAGCAGAGAGGAAAAGAAAAATACAGCATCATACCTATATTCCTCAACCGGCAAGTTTGTGGCGGTCCTTAATAAAACGAAAAATGTACCCTCTCAAATTAGACGCAATCATTTCACACGGTCACATGAGCACCATAGTTACACATTACCTTTCAGCGTAGTGCGGCGTGTTCTTAAGAACGTTGATCACGTCAAATAAAATCCACTTTGTTTTTACTTTCCCAACATTTCCGCTGGAGCCGCTCCTCGGTTTTTCCACGCCGGAAACAATCTTCAACCAGCGGTGCCTGACATTCTTAAATTTGGCCGCGGTTGCTTCTCCTGCATGATATATGCCTCCATTAGAAATTTAGAAACGATTTACTGCATTGTTAGTCGAAACTGCGCAAAGCAAGCCCGAGAAGCTTGCTGTGCCCAAAAAAGAGAGTCGATGCAAGGCTGTCATAACTAAGCTAGGCGCCTAGATGTCCTTCTGTTTAGAGTGATGCCATCGTTTGTAGTACCCGATGCCGACAGCACGAGCTCGCAGGGAAAATACAAAGAAATCACCGGTAACAAAAAATTGCCGTAGCACAGTCAGCGCCACGGGCGCGTGCAGAGACACACGCTTGAAAACAAAAAATACAAACAAGCGTTCGGAACAAAATTGCCAGATGTCATCACCCCAAGCAAAGTGCACATAAAGGCCCCCTAAACTAAGCCAGCTTCATATCAGCTGCTGAGCCCAACAGACACCTGTGCTTATTGCTTCGAAAGTTGCTTCGGAACCCATTACGGGACCCCCTGCGCTAACATCACGGAGTCGGCGCGAGAGGCGTTTACACAACTCAAGTGACAATGAACATGCGACAAGGGTCGCGAAAAAACTCACCGGTGAGACCGAAATCCTCGCCGATAATCGCCCATCGGTTCAGCTTTGCCGCTTTTTCCTCGAACTCTGGGTGTTTTTTATCGTATAGAAACGGGTACATCCGTACCGTTTCAATAAAGCGCTCCATCGTCCTCGTGTTGTTTTCTAGGCTCGGGGCAGAAAGAATGTTCGCTGGCTTGCCTGGGGGGCTATGTTGCGCTTTTTGCACTCCCAGGAGACTAGGTAGAGGGAAGTGACGTCAACAACTCTCTTTGGATGTGGATAGGTGGAATCGCTGATGACGGTATTTGCAGAAGAAAACAAAGAAAAAGTGAGCGGAAATCGGTAAACCGGAAGCTCTACCATTAACGGACGTGACGTCAAAATGACATATTGCCGCCCGCAGAGCTGAGAAGGCAACGCTTGGTCACGGTCTTCTAGAAGATTCCCGCTCATTCTCGCAGCAGACGTAACTTTCCTTCTGCTTTGATATTCTCGAAAGTGCCAGTTCATCCTCGCCCCGAGCGCGCGACGCTCGAACCTTCTTTGCCGAACTTTCGAGATAGTGACGCAGGGTAGATAAGCGGCTCCCGCGACCTTGTCGAGTCCGTCCCAGTCTCGCTAGCGCTCTGTAGTGCCGCCGAATCGCCGCCCGCTTTTCTGCTACCCCGACGCTCTTTCGTTACTTATTTTTGTTTGGCACAAGTTCGCCAATTAAACCTTTACTTTCAGTTCACTGTTCGCCTTCTCGTCGCCTTAATTCGTGACAATATGAATACTTTGCTATTACGTCGCTTCGAAAGAACGAGGCAAGATGAGGTGCAACGCGTCCGCGCCGTCCCGTCGAACGATGGACTGCACCCCGATATTTCAGTTGTTGTATCCGGTGGACAGGCGCAACCGGAGCCATCGGGATGCTTTTGAACTCCCAGAGCACGTATTTCGGAAGCAGTACCGCCTGGCGAAGACTTTAGTGCGGTGGCTGTGCTACGAACTCCGCGAGGAGCCGGAGCTGCAGAGACTGCGTCGGTCAAGTACTGTCATGACTGTGAAGGACCAAGTGCTGTGCGCCCTTCGGTTTTACGCTACGGGGAGCTTCCAAGGCATGGTGGCGAGCGACGAGCACATAGCACGGGACCAAGGCACGGTCAGCATTGCCTTGCGGGCCGTGTCCGTCGCTATTGTGCGCCGTCTGGGGATCCAACATGGCTGGATCCACCTTCCCCAGACGGCAAGCGAGAGGGACGACTTCGAGAGGGGCTTCCAACTACTCGGCAGGATTCCGGGCGTCATCGGGTGCATCGACGGGACGATGATCAGCATCGTCGGCCCGTCCAAGTACGACCCCACCGTCACGAAGGCTGCGTATTGGTGCAGGAAGCAGTACTACGCCCTTAAAGGGATACTGAACCGAAATTTCGAACTTACAAAACAAGGCTGGACAGATAGGCGGGACGATGCAAAACCCAAAAACATCACTCATACAGCGATATCTCTAACAGATCGCCATATTTTTAGAAAAGAAGCGCCCGACTAAACCCTGCCGACGAGGCCGACAAGGCAAAGCACGTCACGATTCTTATTCCCTCTCCTCACTACGTCTTGTGTCGAGCTGGTGAACCGAAGCGAGGAGGAGAGAAGCGAGGCCGCTCCCCCTTATTCTCAAATTCTCCCGGAGGACAGTGATGTCAGAAGCCTCGCTTGATCGGGCCCTTCTTTTCGAAAAGTGCGGCCATCCGTTTGAGATATCGATGTACGAGCAATGTTTCGGAGTTCGTAGAGTCCCGTTCAACGCTTCTAGAGACTTATTTTGCGAAATTCAAATTTCGATTCAGTATCCCTTTAACGTGATGGTGGTAAGTAACCTCTGAACGAAACTTATATTGTATGACGATGGGGATGCAGGGTAGGCATAAAGAGCTGCTCATTTTTTTTTCATCTATATAAACGTAGGTTTCATGGGGGGGATGACTGTGGGAGGGAGCGAGCTCGACACTGGACCGGACCCAACCCCCAACCCCCCCCCCCCTTTGTTTTTCTCTCTTCTTCCATGTTGTACAATATGAGCTGAAACAGCGCTCCGGACGCCGCACGCCGAGCCGTATATCGGGAGAGTTTGGTCAGTCTATGATCTCGCCGCCGTAACGCTCTCCTCCCGAGCGAGCCAATCAGCACGCGGCGCAGTGAGAGGCATGACCGCATGCGCGTGAACTCCCGGCTGCTCGCAGCTGAGTGGAGAGGGCTGCCATCTTCAATCATTCTCACGGCGGAATGCGTGGGATCGGCATCCAAATCTCGATTATTGCCTTTCATATCGCTGGCTCTGGCAAGAAAATGACATTCTGTTATTCTTCGGTGGGTTAAAAAGCTAATAAATGAAGATTTTTCGGCGTATGGCCACAAACTTTTATTCAGGCGAAAAAGAAGTCGGCCCGTAGCAGACGACGCGTAGCCTCAGCAGTGCTCTTCTCCGACCAGTCTCCGACAGCGCTGCTAAAAAATGGCGGCCGTCTCCTCCCTGCTCCCTTCTTTCTTTCTCGCTCCTTCGGCGCTCTCCTCCCTTTAATTTACTTTTCTCCTCTCCGGCGCCTTCGTCGCCACACCCACTGGCCAAACTCTCCCAATATACGGCTCTGGCCGCACGGTACTACCTGCGCCGTCTGTCGCATTGGAACGCACACTCGGCCCCAGGCTGCGCCGTGTTTGCGGAGCGATGCGATAGGCGGCGCAGGTAGTACCGTGCGGCGGCCGGAGTGCTGTTTCAGCTCATACTGTTCGCGATTGTACGTACATGCATACTTTACACAACTAGAGCGTGGCTCATTTTATGGATCCAAACTGACAGTGCCTGGTCATGTATGGCGCATTGTGTCCTACAATCACCTTAGTCGTGGATTTCTTCTTTTTGTGCTTATTAGTTTGCAAATGGTGCTTGAGGCTGGAATTCGCATTGCCTAACAGTGTGCTCTGCTAGGTCATTCGGGGAAACTACTGAGTACATATTACCTATCTTGCTTTGCTTTATCATTCGGGGAAACTACTGAGCACATATATCCTATCTCTACAACAGGTGTGTGACGCCCGCTGCCGGGTAATGTGCATCGACCCATGCTACCCAGGGTCGGTGCACGACTCCTTTGCCTGGCGCTTCTCCTGGCTCCGCGACAACTTCGAGCAAGGTCGGCTCATCGACGATGGCAGGTTCCTGCTTGGTGAGCATGCTTAAATTGTTAAATTTGTGCATGTCGGCTGAGCCTGGATTATAGGCTACAATACTATATAAACTGATGCTTCTAACATTGTTACTTGTGCATACACTGTGTACATACCCAGGAAGAAGTTGCTGCACAAAGGTGTTCTTGTTTGGCCTTTGCAGTAATAAAATGAAAAATAACTGGTGGATTAGTTGGTTAAACATGATGTGAAAAAAGCGCTGTATCCTGTCCCCTTCTCTTCCCAACCATTTGCGCTTTTTCACATCATATCAAACTTCCCAGTAAATAAAACAATATTAGAACATTTCTTTGTCTGATTGTGCAGGAGACAGCGGCTACGCCTTGGAACCTTGGCTCATCACCCCTGTCCCTGGGGTGCACACAACCTCCACCGCCAGCGGCCGGTTTAACAAGGCACATTCCTCGATGAGGTCTGTTGTGGAGCGCTGCATTGGGCTGCTGAAATCCAGATTCCGGTGCCCAGCCACCGCCATTATAACGGCGTGTGCAGTGCTCCAAAATATATGCCTTGCATCGATCGAGCCAGAACCGGAGCCAGATGCCAACTCTGACAGTCCAGAGTCGGACTCTGGGTCGAGCTCGGACGGTTCTGAGCCGGGCTCGGCGGGGTTAGAGCCAGAAGGTGGCGGGCAGGTTCCTGCCAACTTTCCGGTGCGCCTCTCAGACAGGGGGAAGGCTCTGAGGCAAGGCCTTGTGTCCCAGTTCGAGACCTGCCAAAGCCGTGCTGTCGCGGGGCCCTCTGCAGGCCGCTCTGGCAGTTCCTCACGCCAGCAGCGGCGGCGCCACCAAGGAGTCCGTCGTCGATCTAGCCTCTCTGGCAGTCCTGCCGTCCAGGGAGGCCAGCGACGACAGGGAGCCCCTCGTCGTCATTGTCGCCACCATGCCGGCGGTTCCGCAAGGGCTGAGGTGCCGTGAATACCCAAGGCCCTCATCAGCACCCGTGGTGCCAAGGGAGCTCCCCGTAGAAGTTCGTAAAACTTTTTCCAGTCCACAGGCACGACGGTTCATGAACTGCGCAGTCTCTTGAGTTCCTGCTCCTCACAGTTTTCAGCACAGCCATTGTGCAACCCTTGCAGAAGGATGGTGCTGCTTCCGAAATATGTATTTTGGGATTTTAAGTGTGTAACGGTGGTTCCAAAGGTGTACCTCTCCATAGAATAACCTTTTATTTTGCAACAGATATGAGATAATGAGTATCATGTGTCCATGATCGTGGTTGGTTAGTTGAGTTCATATGGCAAACACAGACAGGCCGCCTTATTTTCCCCACGGCAAACTCTGTTATTTTATGTCATGTATTTCTTCGTGTGTTATTGGGTATTGGCTTGTGTAACAGGTATGACCAAGTAACCTGGGAGCAAAACATTTTGCCTCTTTTTGAAACGATCTCATTTTTCCCTGTGCTTCATTCTGTTCTTCCTTCCCAGGTGTGCCACATTTTTATGTATTCTTTGTGAGTATAGAATTTCGATATATTTTTCTTGTTTACAAAGGGGGTACACATAAGTGGATTGTGACAGAGATAGTCTTTTAGCAATAAAAATCTTTGCAAACATTGCAAATTTCTTTCTTGCACAAAATGCTACTACACGTTGCAGTACAGAACTATGTGCAAGTGAAAACAAACTTCTGTTTTTTTTTTATGTGACAGTTCGACGAAAGATGTTATTGCAGCCACTTGAGGCGCTTTCGTATAAAACAGTATATACAAATAACCACAATCTCCAAGGAACATAAGTTGACAGTTCACGAAAGACGTTGCTGCGGCCACTTCAGGCACTGTCATATAAAACATTATATACAGATAACAACATTCGCCAGAGAACATAGATTGACAGGTCATGAAAGATTTTATTGCAGCCATTGGGGGCATTGTCATTAAAAATATATACAAAAAAAAGATCCTTTTGGATGTGAGAAAAGAAAGGTACAGTAATCAACACTTAGTTGTTGTGATCCTCTCAAGGCTGGGCCAGGTGCTGGGCCAGGTGCTGGGCCTGGGGCTCGGCCTGGGGTTCGGCCTGGGCCTCGGCCTGAGGCTGGGCCTGGGGCTGGGCCTGGGGCTCGGCCTGGGGCTCGGCCTGGGGCTGGGCCTGGGCCTGGGGCTGAGGCTGACGCAGAGCGTGGCTGGACAGCAGGAGGATGACCTCTCGCATGAAGGCAGCGTTTTGCTGCATGGAGAAGACCCCCTCCTGGATGTTGTCTGCGATCCGGTCCATGCTCTGCGCCTGCTGCTCCACGTGCTGCGCCAGCTGCCCCACGTTCTGTGCCAGCTGGTCCAGCCGCTCCAGGACCTGCCCCATGCCGAGCGTGATCTGAAACATGATTTGCAGATTTCTTGACTTCCAACATCTCATACAGGTTACGAAGACTTTGCTGACACCAACTATTGGTACCTTATGTGTAAAGTAAGTCTGTGTTTAATCATGTTACTGTGCTTCAGGGATTTGTCAACATTACCTGTCCCTGGAACCTTTCGTCTCGTATCGCGGCCTGCGTTGGCGTCGAGCAGGCGCTGCTGGTTAGCCACGGCCGAAAAGGCCGCCTCGTCCCGCTGCTCCTGTCGAGAGACTCGAGGGACTCGACGAGGCACCCTTGGTCGAACCGTGGCTCGCCGTGCTCGAGGCCGTGTCATTTCTGCAGGAAAACATAGTTTAGATCAGTAATAAGTGTGGTCATGTTCATGTTGCTGACGGTTTTAGTTCCCCTTACTCAAGTCAAGTATCTTACGCGTTGAGGTAGATGCCTCCTGATTCGCGTCCTCCTCCTCATCCGCCTCCTCCTCGAGCACCTCCCCCGCATCCTGCGAAGCTGGGTGCTCCTCTGCCGGGGCGCCCACAGACTGCGCCTACAAGGCACATTTATCGTTACGTGTTTGCACTGCATGCCCTGTAACATGTGCAATCTCTTTAGTTTTTTTATGGAATCAAATGGAGCTATGCTCCAGCTTTAGATTCTACACAGGTTTGCCCCTGTAGTAACTTTTGTAGTTTGCTGTAAAAACAATACTGCAAATGAATGACTTGTGGTAAACCTCTTGTGAGCGCCAGGCAAGTAGCTGCTCCCTTTCGTGTGCGTATTACCCTATAAGAGTTGTACATGTTGCATACTGTCGGGAAAAACAGATAAGTAGATGATTCATTGCAGCAGCTGAATGTTGCTGGTAGTGCTGTGGCTGACGCTAGGATGTACCACTCCCATTTACATGTCATTTCAATCACCTTTTATGTAAACTAACCACCTTACTACAGCTCTCATCAATGTTTCTAGGTCTAAGCAAAGTTGGGGCCGAACCCAGGAAAAGTATTTGGCAGTCCATGATGAATTTTGAAGCTCAGACTCCTCCTCCTCTCCTGGATATGGCCTTGAGCCCAGGAACTATTTACATACACGTCCCATAGTTTTTAATAGTTATCACACGTGCAGTCCTTTCAGGGTCAGCCTGTACAGGGACAAGTCAATTTTCCCTCTGTACACCCTAGAGTTGGCGGGATTTTGAAAGGGACCGATAAATAAATTAACGATTTATTGCTTATATTTATCACTTTAAACAATGACTATTGTAACCCACCAATAAAACTATCAACAAATGTTCGGAAAGCTTAACCCAATTTTGGGACCACGTAGGTAACGAAGTGCCAATCCTGCTTTCTTCACTTCTTTCTCAGGTAAGTTCATTGAAATTTTAATGCAATGCTTCCATTAGTTTTAAAATACAGATTTAAGCGTTCACTTCATACACTTGCCCCGCCTCCTGGAACTCTGCAGAAATAAGCAATACATGTAGATTGTTGTGCTGTTCCCTGGTCAAGTACGTACCTCCTCCTCCGGAAAGTAGGGGGCACGAAACCCGGGGGCGCCCAGGGCAGAGTCTACACCGACAATGCACAGGATGCGGGAGTAGGTTGATGAGAGCCGCGCCCGGGAGGAGCCTCCCCCCGTTTTGCGGCTGTGAATGCAAAATATGTATCAATAACTCTGTCCCGAGTGTTTATCTTCTGCCTAGCTTACCTCTCAGCCTCGACTACTGCGCACCGCTTGCGGGCTTTGGAGACGCGGTTCATCCAAACCCTCTTCCACCGCTCTGTGCTGCGCGGCGGCCCGAGGTGGCTCAGCCGGCAGGTCAACTCGGCCCACAACCTTGCCTTGTCATCTCTGGTCAGGCTAGGCGAGAGGTCAGAGGCCCCACGAGCCAGTTCGCGATGTGCAAATATAAAATTGTCCATTTCTTCTTTTTGTAATGCATTGACTGGCTCGCAGGGCTCTCTCTCGCTTGCCTGATCAGACATGACAGACATGATTGAGGCGGTAAATTGTCGTCTGCTATCTGTTTTCGAAAAACGCGCGCGTCCGCATCCCGCAATTGTTGCCGGCAGCTTTTACATCACATAACTTCGGTTTCACTTTTCTTTTCAGTCCAACTAAAGAAAAACGTGCTAATTTCATCAGCATTCAAAGTTTTTTTTTATTTACGACGCCGTGTAAAATAAATTATATGTGACGGTGAGAGTCGCACTCCCTTGGCTACTGTCGGCTCGATACAAGTACAAGAGTCGGCTTGGTTCGCTCGTTTGGCTTTGTGTCTTCACGGCCGTGCTTCGGAAGTGTGTCGTAGTTAATTACTGCGATGTCGTCATGGCGTCAGAAGGTGAGTTTCCGCGAACCGTGGTGTTGCTAAGAAACGTTCATTCACACCTACGTCACTTCCCTCTCCCTAGTCTCCTGGGAGTGCAAAAAGTGCAACATAGCCCCCCAGAACTCGCCACTACTCGGTGGCGCAACTTTCTCGCGAAAGTGTTGCCATGGCATCCCACGTGACTAGATGTGACGCCTCTGATTGGCGCGTCTGTGCCAGCGGCACGCAGCATACCACAAGAAATAGTGCAGGGAGCCATTACCTCGCGGCAGGAAAATCTTTCTCTCGACCGATTTTGCGGAACGCGTTTTCTACGCAATCGGCGCGCCGCGCGCGTTTTCTCGCTAGTGTGGGCAGCCCTTAACAATAAACTTCATGTCATTAAGCCCATCTGGGCTCTGTGGGAGAGCTCGTTCCATAAGAAACGTCGACTGGAGGTTTTATTATGCCGCCTGAGGATTGGCCATTCACGTCTGACTCATCTACATCTTTGTGGCGAAGACGAAAAGTTTTGTGCCCATTGTGGAGAAGTACTGACAGTTTTACACATTTATGGCATTGTAGATTTTATCACCGACATCGCCGACAAAGTTTTCCTGAGCTTTTTAGAGGTAACCTTCCATTTCATCCTTTGCTTCTGCTTGGTGATCATCCTTTAGTGTCACTTCACCGTGTTTTTGACTTTCTTAAGAAGACTGGATATATGCATCAGCTGTAACTTTACCATGAAAACTCTCTAATATATCCTTCCTAGTATAGCCATCTTAAGTAATGTTGTCTGGCGCAATATGGCCTAAGTTGCTTGTGCACCGTAAAACCCCAATCATCATCATCACCGACTTGGCACATAAAATAATCATCCATTAAACTAAATTATACGTGGCTGGACTCGGCAGTACTGGGCTCGGCGGTGCTGGGCTCGGCGGGGCGGGCGGGGCGGGACGGGGCTGGACTAGGCTGGGCTGCACGAGGGGTGGCTGGGCAGGGCTCGGCATGTCTTGGCTTCGCTGGGCTCGGCTTCTCTCGGCAGTCAGCAGCAGAACGACTTCGACGAGCACGCGGATCGCGAGCTTGCTCCTGGTTCGCTTCCGCAACAGCCTCCATGCGGTGGCTGAGGGTCTCGATGGAACGCAGGACCTGGAAAGACGGGGCATTTAATGTGCAGCAACAACATATTTCTAGACACCCAGAGGGCGTGAAAACCCTGCATATGTCACAGTTCGGTTTGCATTATGCTTTTGTGGACCTCCATTGCCCTCTGCTGCACTCCCACTTTCACAGTGGCATCTTTGTTAAACTTGTACCTATTTAGTAATCCTACACAGTTCTATGTTTGAGCCAATACCTGGACTTGGAATTCCACGTCCCGCGCACCCCTCGTCTCGTTCTGCTGCAGCTGGAGAGTTTGGTTGGCGACAGTCTGCATGGCAGCCTCGTCGTGCCGCTCCTGCCTCGACAATCGGGGGGTGGCACGAGGCGCCGTGGGCTGCACCCGGGGCCTTGCAGCTGGCCTCACATCTGACAGGAAACAAAGAATGCTTCTGTCATATCACACAATCCTAGTTGTCTTCATAAGAGATCTCACCCCGTCAGGTGGAGGGCACCGGCTCGGCTGCCTGCTGCCCGTGACCTGTCTGGGCACCTGCAGGTCTCCCCTAGAAGGGAATTGATAAGTTTCAGTCAGGACACGGGACTTGTCTGCATTTTCTAGATATTGAGAGTGGGTTTGTTGAGGCTGCATTCTACTCAGAGGAAACAAAATTAGACTGTTCTAGAGGTAGTGCCATTCATGTCAAGGATTGACTCCCCAAATATGTCTAGTGGCAGCTCGAAAGGTTGCACTTCTCCCGTTTTTGTGAAAATGTACCTCTGTGATACAGAAATTGAATCTTACGACAGCGTGCACACAATACAAGTGAGGGTTGCAACAACTACAAAAGCAAGAAGAAAAAGGACTACACAAAAACTACATTTGTTTTTGGCCTTAGAAACTCCAGTATTACTGCAATAAATAGTGTTTTTTGTCGTAAGTGCTTTTGTTTTAGATTTTGCCTTTATGTGGATGAATTAATCCGCCCTCCGATTCGCTAAATTATAAAAAGTGCCAGCACCTTTAATGCATATATTCACGTTCATATTTATCACATTTCACTGCGGTATACATCTTAGCTCACTGATAATAAAACCCTGCACGGACATTCTCCTCCGTATTGGGATTGAACAGCTACATGTGCAATAGTATGTTATGTTCAAGTGTGCACTCACCTCGGCCTCCTCCTCAAAAGCCGGGATGGAAAACCCAGGGGCGCCCAGGGCCGAGTCCTCGCCCACCAGTGTCAAAATGCGTGCGTATGACGACGCCAGTGAGCGCACCCGGCCGCCTCCTCCCCCTGTTTGCCTGCGAGTAAAGGAAGTGATTCAATAGCTTGGTCCTCACTATGAGTAGACTACGCAAATTACCTCGCCTTTTTCGCCAGCTTGGCTGCCCGCGCCTTTGACACCCGCACGGCCCAGTAACGTTTCCATTAGCTCGGTCCAGAGACGAACTTTGTCGTCTCTGGACAGGCTGGGGCTAAGCTCAGTTGCACCGCGTACCAGAGAGGGGTTCTCGAACATAAATGTATCGAGTTCCTGCTGGGCCGCGGTCACGCGTTGCCTGCTCCCATCGTCCGTGTTGTTTGAACCATAGTTCCTGAAACCTTTTATCATCGCTCCGCAGCCAATGAGATAGCCGCATTAGCCGATGAGAACGCCGAGGAACCAATCACGACGCAAGAAGAGTGAGCAAGACAGGCCACATCCTCCCGTTTCTTGAGCCGTCATCAGCGACAGTGATTTGAACTAGGCGCTCATCCGCGTCCCGCATGTTCTAACCTTTTATGCGAGAGTACTGTTGTGTATTGTGTGAATTATTGAACACTGTCTAGTTTCGGTTTCAGATGCTCGGTTGGCAACATGGTGTCCTTGTGTGTGTATACACCTTTCCAAAAAACACTCGACCCCAGGGGCAACAGACCGTTCTCGAGCCCAGTCACTGAGTTTGAGGCTAGACTCTCACCGGCGTCCCTCCTAACCCTAACCGAGTGGACTGTGATTTCAATAGGCGCAGCCTGCGTAGGCGCAGTTTCAAACGCTGCTGGCAGCTAAATTCTCGTCTTTTCGAACCCAGGGATCCTGGGTTCGAGCCCCACCCCTGCCCGTTTCGATCTGGATGAGCATCGTACCGGCGTGCGGTCGTGTATCACTACTGCGTGATGCACGTTAAAGGGCAACTCCACTCAAAAAGTCGACCCTATCGAAATGACTGATATCGCTTTAGGAGGTCAAAATACGGTCATACCCAAAATATCACGTCAAACCGACGCCGCGTTACCGATTAAAACCAATATTAAAAATGCTCTCCCGGCTCGGTTAGCGGCCCGAAAGCGGGTGAGCAACGCTGGCACCGGGTGAGCTAGTGAAGCAACACTGGGCAATGACGTAGGTCTAGTCCTACGCTCTCGTACGGACGCTGCGAACGCTTCGTTTCCCGTGGCATTCTGCGACTCTGCTGACGGCACGAGGTGTTTTCCACATTATCCTGTGTTCTCCTATTTTTATTAGCGTCCAGGCAGTTCCTTTAATTCCAGCATTGCTTCCGCGACAGCGCGGAAGAGAGCGAAGCGGTGCTGCTCGCTCACGCGCGCGTCGTGGAGCCGGAGAGATTCGCCGGTCTCGCGTTGGGCAATGTCGATCAGGATTTGTAGTGCTGTGGGTTTTACCAACAACCCGGTGTGCAACTCGGAGCTGCGGTTCCACCAGTTCCGAAGAGACTAGAAGAGGCACAAGGTGTGGGTCGGTGCCGTTCGCCGGATAGACTTCGGAAGACCGTTGACTCCGAGCTCCAACGCGAAGCACTGCTCCCAGCACTTCACGTCAGACACCTACACACGGGATCTGCGGCTGCTGACTGTTGCGGGTTTCACCGCGAAACAGGCGTCTTTGAAGAACGATGCGGTGCCGTCGTTGTTCGCGTACCGTTCGCCGGCTGCCCCAGCACGATCGGCCGGACGCAGCAGGTCGCGGCTGATCTAACTAGCGTGCACATAAAGGCACCTTGGCTTTAACAACTTAGACCACTTGTGGATAGATCTGTCCATCTATCTCCCATTATTTCGTTTTCTCGGTCCGCGCGCAAGAAACAAATACAGTCACGCTGCGCTGGCACCGACCGCGTCATATTTATAGCAGTCGGATTCGCTTTTCGGCCGGCAAATTTATAAATACACACTAAAAATTACTACATTTGGTGCATATTAACAAAGTGAAGCGGTAAAAAAAGAAAATGTGCATCTAACCTTCTGTTTTGAAACTCCACGTACGACTGAGCCGACCTTGTCGGCGCGTCGGCTCAGAAGCGCGGGACTAGAACTAGGTCATGCCGACGACGCGCCACTAGTATCAGTGTTGCCAAGCTGCTTCAACCGGTAGTTTCGGTTTCGCCGTGCCGACGGACCGATTCTTGCATTCGCAATATCTACAAAACTATACGCACTACCGAAAAACAAATTATATCTCGTGATTCAGGGTCGCCGGCTTCGACTAAACAGATCATAACCCAAAAATGGTAAAAATGGAGTGGAGTTGCCCTTTAAAGACCCCAGGCTAGCGGTTGTACCGCACTGGCTAAATTTCTCATCTACAGCTGGGAGACTCGTCGCCCCTGTGAGGCAGACCAAGTTTAGGCTGTATAAACACACACACAACCCAATTTTTTTCTCGTCTTTTCCCGCTATATTTTGTGTTTCATGGTACTTGTATGTTCCCGAGGACATTGAGAAAGCATTGTGCCACATTTAAAAAAAAACAAAAAAGGCAAAAAAAAACAAAAAAACTGAATTATTTTTGTTGGGTACGCGCGCGACAGAACGAATGCGACTGGAATGTATAGTTCTAGTTATTTCTTTTTTTCTTACGATAAGTTTTGACGGCGCCGCGGGATTTGCCGGATGTTAAACGACAAAGCGCTTTGCTGTCAAAAGTAAATTGCAACAGAAGAGGGCCGAAAGTCATGCATTTTTCACGCTCACAAATAACGTGTTTACCGATGGACAGGACACGGACATACGATTAAGAAAATGTTAACATTCGAACAATATATCGTACGTACCACACAATGCAGCGTTATCTGAAAAGAATATATTTGAGAAAGATCTTAAATAACAGTCACAGTCGACTACTCATTTTGACGATCGCACGGAATCCGAGATGACTTCGTTTTGGGGAGAGCTTCCTTTTCTCACAACCGCACCAAGGCAAAGAAACAAATGCGACTGACCCGTTTCTCACCCCGACCCGGACAACTATTTTTGGAGATGTCTGAGGATTCTACGCGGATTATCTCTGGGAGGGGGGAGAACAATGTTCGCAAAATCGCGTCGAGGGTCGTTCGACGTCCTTCACCTCCTTCGTTTCCCGTGAATGTAAAGCAGAAAAGCTTGAATGGCAGGCACTTACCAGCCTTATTTCTCACAATGGAAGATAACACAAAAAGGGTACGCAGCACGCATAAAAAAAATTAAGTGGAAACTTTCAAAGAGGTCGACAAAACGTCGAATGCAAAACCGCAAAAATGTAGGTAGAGAACCGCGCTGAGCGGGTCTTCACAGTCCCAGAGAGTGGCAGAAAATTTCTAGTTGATAGAGGGCGCGAGAGTCGCACCAGCCGCATCAGCAACATGGCGGCGGCCTAGGAGCGTTTTTTGGAAAGGTGTATATAAAGTATGGCGTGCTGAATAAACGGCACTGTTCTGTTTGGCATTCCGTCGGCTGCTGGCTCGTCATTACATGGCGACGAGGATGTCCTCCCCTTCGATATGTAGCGCGTAAACGGCGCCTTCCCTAACGAGCCTCGCCATGGCCTTTGCTGGTCTCGCCCCTCCGGAACCGTTCCTGCCGACACCGGGATGCCCGTCCGTACCCTGGCCGCAGTGGCATGGCATGTTCAACGACTACCTGCTTGCGTCTGGTGCTGCCGAATTTCCCCCGGAGCGACGCAAGGCCCTTCTGCTGCACTGTCTGGGAGCCGAAGGTCAGCGAATTTTCAACACACTACCTGACACGAATCCTCCAAGCACCGCCCAGGACACCGGCAAAGACGCAACGAGCAAGCCGGACGTCTACGCCATCGCCGTCGCTTCCTTGGCCCAACACTTCGCTACAACCAGCAACCTGGTCATCGAGCGACACCGCTTCCACCGGCGTTTAGAATCTCCAGGTGAGTCTGTTCATGACTTTGTTGCCGCGCTACGTGAGCTCGCAACGCCGTGTTGCTTCGCGTCACAAGAAGCACTACGAGACCAATTCGTGACCGGCGTGTCTTCTAACCGCGTTCGTGAACGCCTGTTGTTGGAAGGTTTGTCGCTGCCGTTTTCCACCGCAGTCCAGATAGCCCTTCAACAAGAACAAGCGGCCGAACAAATGAAAGAATTTTCTGCGTCTGTACAACCAGTGTCTTCGCGTACTAGCAAGTATTCCGAGCTGTTCCCTCTGCCACACATGGAAGAGCTGCTTCATGCACTGGTGGGAGCCACCCACTTTTCAAAACTTGACCTAGCTTCAGCCTACCATCAGGTCCTCCTGCACAAAGACAGCAGAGACTTAACAGCCTTCATCACCCACGACGGCTTGTTCCGCCTCAAAAGAGTTTGTTTTGGGTTGGCCTCAGCGCCACCAGCGTTCCAACGCCTGATGTCACAGATTCTTTACGGCTGTCCTGGCGTCCTCTTTTATATTGACGACGTTATTGTCTTCGGCAGGTCGTCGGGGGAACATTTGCAGAACCTGGCCAAAGTCCTGCAATGCATCAAGGATGCAGGCCTTAAACTGAATCACAATTGCATTTTCAATGTCAGAGTTGACATTTCTAGGTCACAAGGTGACTGCCCAAGGCATTTCGCCCCTCCCAGAAAAGGTAGATTCAATCGTGAACACGCCTGTTCCAACCAAGGCTGCAGAACTCCGCTCCTCTCTAGGTCTCGTGGACTATTATTCGAAGTTCGTTCCTCGCCTAGCTGAAGTCGGGGAGCCAATGAGAGCTCTTCTTCGCAAGGACCAACCGTTTGTGTGGACCTCACAAATTGATGCCAGCTTTTGCAAGGTCAAGCTCCTGCTTTCTTCAGACCTGGTGCTTCGTATGTTTGACCCTGCTCTTCCAATTGTAGTCTCGACAGATGCACCTGAATGCGGACTAGGAGTCGTTCTCCAACAGCGACAGGGCCAGACACTTCGCACCGTCGCTTTTGCTTCGCGTACCCTTTCACCTGCTGAAAGGAAGTATGCTGTTGGCGAAAAAGAAGCACTGGCCTGCATTTGGGCATGTGAACACTGGCATGTGTTCCTCTGGGGACGCCCATTTACTCTGCGAACAGACCACCAAGCCCTGGTTTCGCTTCTGTCTTCACGTGGTTTGGGACGACGTCCGCTTAGGGTCGCACGCTGGTGTGCAAGACTGCTCTGCTGCAATTTTACAGTCGAGTATCAGAAAGGTGCGCAGAACAGTGTAGCGGACGCTCTGTCTCGTCTTCCCGCCCCGACCAAGGACCCCGAGCTGGTTTTTGAGGAACATACCGTCTGCCTTGTTGAGCCTACGTGTGTCACCATGGAACAATTCCAACAAGCAGTTCTGAGTGACGCTGTCCTGACTCAAGTGAAGTCCTACGTCACCGATTCTTGGCCTCCGCACAGAAGCCTTCCTGAAAACCTGTTGCCGTTTTTCATAATTCGAGAAGAACTGTCAGTGGTAGATGAAGTCCTACTAAGAGCAGAAAGGCTGGTTGTTCCCTCGTCTCTGTCGGCACAGCTCATTGCTACAGCGCATGAAAGCCACCCAGGAATCGTTCGCACTAAGGCAAGGCTTTGCGAACAATTCTGGTGGCCGGGAATGAACAACCAAGTTGAGACGGCCATCAAGAGCTGCAGTACTTGCCAGGAAGCCGACAAGTCAGCCAAGACATCAACTGCTCCAATGCAACCGGTTGAGTTCCCCGAACGACCATGGCAGGAGGTTGCAATAAACATAGTTGGTTCCCTGGAGAGAGCCCCTCAGATCTGCCGGTTCGTGATTACTCTGATCGACTGCCACTCCAAATGGCTGGAAGTCCATTTCAGCTCGGAAGTAACATCAAGGACTGTAACGGAGTTCTTGCTCAACGTATTTTCCAGGGAAGGCTACCCTGATGAGGTAGTATGTGATAATGCTCCACAATTCACGTCCAGGGAGTTTGTCCACTTTCTGCAAGAACGGTCCATTCGGCTCTCGCATTCATCAGTTTACTATCCCCAGGCCAATGGCCAAATAGAACGGTTCAATCACACTTTTAAGGCATTCATTCAGCTGGCTGGTTTGGAACGTCGACCGCTGCGACTGGCTATTACCGAGTACCTCGAAATCTACAGGTGCACTCCGCATGCTACTACAGAGATTGCCCCTGCTGTTCTCCTTCATGGGAGATTGCCAAGAACACGGCTGAACGTCGTCGGTTTTCCATCACCGTTGCTCGAGGAGGAACCAGCGAAAGAGCTGTCAAAGTTGAGACAGCGCGTGAAGCGTCACCAGCTGTACAGCAAACAGTACACCGACAGAAGGAGAGCAGCAAAGAACACAAAAGTTGCTGTAGGAGATCACGTCAGGGTTAAGAAGCAATTCGTTTCCTTCAAGGGTGATGCTGTGTTCAGTCGTCCAAAAAAGATCGTCAAGCAGCGTGGCCCGTCGTGCTTCCTTCTCGACGACGGACGTACTTGGAACGCCTCCAAATTGTGCAAGGTGCCTGCAGTTGCCGCTGGCCGTGACTGTATTCAGCCAAGTGACACCTGGGTGCCCCGCAGTGCTGCATCTCAGGGGCAAGTACGAACTACGCCGCCTGAGGAGAGTGTGCCGTCCCATGAACCGGTGCCGCTCGAGGAGCCTGGCCCGTATCAGCAAACTACTCCACAGGAAGAGCCTGTGCCGGGCCAGCAAACTACACCGCCTGAAGAATCTGGGCCGGAGCGTCGAGTCCAACCCTACAAGGACAGGCATCCACCTGCTAGGTTCCGGGATGATGCCTAAAGTTGCCTTCAGTTTTTTTGTTTTTTGTACTATGTCTTCTGTTGGGATTGTGAGCTGTAAGTCACATGCAGTTCTGTAAAAATTGTATAATGTTGTTTGTAAGAATTGTATGATGTATATATGTACATATTTTGGATATATATCTGACAGGCAAGTCATTGCTAACAATCCACTAACCAATTAACCTACTAACCAATTGTCACCCAAACAAATTCAAGGAAGGGAATATGTTGTGTATTGTGTGAATTATTGAAGACTGTCTAGTTTCGGTTTCAGATGCTCGATTGGCAACATGGTGTCCTTCTGTGTGTATATAAACTATGGCGTCCTGAATAAACGGCACTGTTCTGTTTGGGATTCCGTCGGCTACTGGCTCGTCATTACAATTACTCCATCTAATATTTTCTGGAACCGCTACAAAATAAGTTGTTTATTTCAATAGAGCACGTGTATTTGTTTTTAGTTTGACAAGTTTCTTTAAAATAGGCAGATTTGAAGGTCGCCGCCACTAGGGATTGGCTACCATCGCTTCACTAAAAGCAGGAAATGCTCCTCCGATTGCCAGAGAAACGGACGCTTGCGTAGGGACTAGCTAGGTTCCAGATAGGTACCGCCGGGAGAGCGTAGGTGCGGTAGGGAGACAGCGTAGCTACTTCCGCTCTTCGGAGGTTGGCTCTTGACGCCCCTCAAGTGAGTGACAGACGCCAATCTTTCCATGTCGTCACGACGTCAAAGAGGGCAGTTTCGCGGTGTGCGCCATTGCTTGGTCACGCTCCTCCTGCCGCTACGTCACTTCTGTTTCTAGTTTCTCGAAAGTCCAACATAGGTCCCCAGGTCCCGATTCTCCACTATGAAATGCTTCGTCGGCTCTCCTTGGAATCGTTTGGATAGTTGCTTAAATTCTTTAACTGCCTCTGGGAAGACTCCTACCTTCTCGGCGCATAGAAATGCGCACATGTCATACCCTTCTTGTGACCGGGAAAGGACCCCTTATGTCCATCAAGTTACTGCACAATTGGACTCACTAGCTGCCTGGGTAAGACATATGAGAGACTCATTAACAGGCGACCTGTATATTTTCTTGAAACTAACAATATTTTGGATAAGAATATGTGGTTTCTGACAGGGTCGGTCCACCTTGGATCACCTGGTACACTTTGAAACCTTAATTAGGGAAGCATTTGTAAACAGGCAGCACTGCGTTTTTGTATTTTTTGATTTAGAGAAACCATACGACACTACTTGGAGGCATGTCATTCTTCAGGATCTCCTTGCCTATGGAGTACGAGGTCGCATTCTCCGTTGCATTAAAGCTTACTTAACGGGACGAACTTGTCAGGTTCGGTTAGGCACCACTCTGTCCGATATCTTTGTACAAGAAAATGGGGTCCCGCAGGGAGGCTTCCTTAGTGTCACACTGTTTGCCGTCAAGATTAATACGATTGCTAAAGGGATACCACGTTTCATTGCATATTCGCTCTATGTCGACGACCTGCAAATCTCTTCTTCCTCTTGCAATCCTTCTAGTTGTGAGCGCCAGCTGCAGCTAGCAATAAATAAAATCAGCAAATGGGCAGATGAAAATGGATTCCGGTTTTCAGCTGAGAAAACTGTTTGCGTACCCTTCTCTCTCTGGCGTGGGATATCACTAGATCCCGGCTTAGAAATAAACCGAACTCCTATAGCTGTTAAAGCTGAACATAAGTTCTTGGGCATTATTTTCGACAAAAAGTTAAATTTTAACTTCCATTTACAGCAACTAAAACAGAAATGCTTAAGATCCCATAACCTTCTCAAAGTTTTGTCTCATAAAACATGGGGTTCAGACAGAAAGGTTTTGTTACGCTTGTATAACTCTCTGGTGCGATCCCGTCTTGACTACGGTGCCATAGTCTATAACTCAGCGCGACCACTCTCGCTTAACCCCGCAGGGGGCACCTGTAAAAGCAGGTGTTTGGTGAGTGGCATCACCACGGACCCCGTGGAATGCGGGTTCGCCCGCCCACATCTGGCTGTGCATGGCTGTCCCGTGTCTGGGGAAAAGGGCATCCTGGTGGTTGAGCCGAGCCCGGGGTAGGTTTGGACCCTTCGGGGCCCCCCGGGCGAGGCAATACACCCCTTCTGCCCCCGCTTCTCATAGACGGGAGTCCAGGTAAGGCCCGGCCAGGATGATTCAGTCCAGTCGCCACTCCTTCTACTATTCCCTCCCTTCTTTCACCTTTGTCTTCTCCTTCTTTTCACTCTTCTCATTTCTCTTCTTTCCTTCTTCAACTCCTTTGGCGGCAAGGGCAAACCTTGGGTGGCAACAGACCCCTTGTCCAGATCCACACTTGGTTATAGTTTCTGGGTAGCGCTAATAGAGTAATGCTTCCAGCAAAGCCATATTTGTTATGGGGTGTTACCCATTCCCTCTTTGGGCTCCGTGGTGGGCGGCGCGCCACAGATTCCGAAAACCCTTTGCCTTTCTATGGCGCCCCTCTCTTCTCGACCTCGAGCAGAGCGACCCCCCAAAAGGGTTCGCCCCGCTCCCCTTACTTTCGAAAAAGGTAATGAACCAGAAAAATATCCTCGATTTCTTGTAGTTCACTCTACAAGTGACACTGTGCATTTGTCAAACGTTTCTCCCTTTGTCATTGCAAAGCATTTAGAACAAGTGGTTGGAAAATGCTATAAGGCAAAGAATCTTGCTGGAGACCTCCTTGTTTAGGTAGAAAACAAGCAACAGAGCACAGCACTCTTGAAGATGACAAGCCTGGAAGACTACCCGGTTACTGTCACCCCTCACCGTACCCTGAATACTGTTCGCGGTGTCATCTCAGAAGATGACCTTTTCTCGAATGCAGTGAAGACGAGATCCTCGAAGGTCTTCGCAAGGGTGCTGTCGTTGCTGTTCGACGAATCACCTTAAAACGTGACGGACAAGAAAAACCAACACGCCATCTGATACTCACATTTGAGCTCCATGCTCTTCCATCCACCGTGAAGGCAGGGTACTTGAACTGTAGAGTCCGCCCTTTCATCTCAAATCCTCAGCATTGTTTCCGCTGCCAACGTTTCGGGCATGGTTCCCGAAACTGCCGCGGCCGAGAAACGTGTGGAAAGTGCGGTGGTACTGACCATGTAGCAGACATCTGCGAAAATGAAATCAAATGTGTGAACTGTAGCGGAGCTCACCCTGCTTTTTCTCGCTCCTGTCCAAAATGGAAAGAGGAAAAAGATGTCCCGACTTTTAAAGTAAAATATAACCTTAGCTACCAAGCAGCCAAAGAACAGCTTGCCTTTCAGGCAAGGGGTTCTTATGCCTAGGCAGTGTTGAGGGGACCCCCACTGTCTACAGCATCTGTGGATACAGACTTCTTCGGAAGACCTGTCCTCTCCACAGGGGTCCCCTTCCGAACCTCTGAAGGTGACGCACACTCAGTCACCTGCATCTACTAAGGGTGCTGTACCCTCCAAGGAGTGTACCACTCCCTCCAAGGTACCAGAGGTGCCGTCAGCGGCCCTAGCTGGCCCTTCTGGCAGGGGTCGAGGGCTCTCTCCTCGTGCTTCCTGCAGCCACCTGAAGCCCAGACGGAGAGAACAACCTCCTCCTCCGCCCAAGGGCCCAACGCTCTTGCCGGATGAAAAAATGGACGAGAGCCTACCGCTCTCTGAAGACGACCAGTCTCTCCCTGAAACAGGGTCTCTTCCTCTGGTCTCCTCTGAGGTTGTTGATGACCAAAGGACACTTCTATGAAAAAAACAATCCCACGTGTCGAGGCACCAAAAGCCCCTTTAAATTTATGTTCTAGCTTTCTGTGGTATATATAGATATATGTATATATATTGATCTGACTTCCTTTTAAAATATCAATGTCCGTTTTTCTTCAGTGGAACTGTAGAGGCCTCCTTCCTAACTATGACGACGTGAGCCAGCTACTTGACGATCACGGCCCCATTGCATTTTGCTTGCAGGAAACACATCTAAAAGCGAGCCACACTAATATATTAAAGTATTTCCAGGTGTTTCGCAAGGACCGGTTACAAGCCGTTCATTCATCTGGAGGCGTTGCAGTTGTAGTGCAACGCTCAACCCCATGTAGCGAAGTGACTCTGCAGGCTTCGCTGGAGGCTATGGCAGCCCGCATTTTGTTAGATTGTTTAATTACAGTTTGTTCCTTATATATACCCCCCAGTTATCAGCTGAAGATTGAAGAGCTTGAAAACCTTGTTAGTCAGCTCCCACCACCTTTTTTTGCTTTTGGGAGATTTTAATGCACACAATCCTTTGTTGGGGGTGGCAGACGAGATCCCAGAGGGGCTCTCATTGAACGCTTTCTTTTTTCCTCGGGATTGTGCCCAGTTAACACAAATGAAGCCACATATTTTAGTTCAACAACTCACACTTTCACTTCCATTGACCTATCTATTTGTCACCCATCATTATTCCCATTGTTTTCATGGAAGGTCATCCCGAATCCTCACGGAAGTGAGCACTTTACCATCATTTTAGAATTTAACCATCTTCCCATGACAGTCCCTACGCGCTCTCCTCGATGGAAATTTGAAAACGCCGACTGGTCAACTTTCAAAGTATCGTCTCTTTTGGCATGCATATCACTTGACGATCTCGATATCGAAAGAGCCACTGAACATATCACTCACCACATTTTACAGGCTGCCATTCTTTCCATCCCCATGACGTCCTCTCATCTACCCTGGAGACCTAAGCCCTGGTGGAACAAAGCATGCCGTTTGGCCAAAGAAGAACAAAATCGAGCTTGGGATATTAATAGGCGCTACCCTACAGCACACAATCTTATTGAATTTAAAATAAAAAGGGCCCAGGCGAAGTGGATTCGAAGACAAGCAAAGAAAAAAAGTTTTAGAGGGTACGCTTCCTCAATTAGCAGCACTATACCTGCGAAGGAAGTCTGGGATCGCGTACATAAAATTGACGGCTCTTACCGGGCATTCACTGTCCCACTCCTGAGTCAAAATGGAGTGTGTCCTGCAAGTTTTGAGGAACAGGTTAACATCCTTGGCGAGCATTTCGAGTATGTCTCCAGTTCCCAACATTATACTCAGACGTTTCAGCGACACAAGATAAATGCAGCAAAAAAGCTGTTAACACATCAGGTGGGACGCACGAACCCTATAATACTCTATTTACATTATATGAACTTCAAATGGCACTTTTTTGTCCCAAACAAACTGCCCCTGGACCAGATGGTATTCATTATAAAATGCTTGAACATCTTTATCCATCCACTATGGAGCTAATTTTGTACCTTTTTAATGGAATTTGGCTCGAGGGCCGCTTTCCATCCTCCTGAATGATTGCTATCGTTGTACCAGTGCTGAAGCCCGAAAAAGATCCCTCATGTGCATCTAGCTTCAGACCAATAGCTCTAACTAGCTGTCTTTCCAAGACACTAGAAAGGATGATTAACAAGAGACTGATGTTTTTCCTAGAACGAAACAACTGCCTTGATAAGTTCCAGTGTGGCTTTCGTTCAGCACGGTCCACTGTCGATCATCTCGTCCGCTTTGAGACCTTCGTACGTGAGGCGTTTGTCAACAGGCTGTATTGGTATGAACGATGCACGAGCAACACGAATAAAGACGATGACGACGGCAGTTGATCTAATCCCATCGAAGTGTACGGACTGCTTTATTTGTCGTTCTTAACAGAACGATACTTGGTGTCAGAAGTTTGATTTTAATCACTGCACATCATGACTGATCTTCCGCCGCCAGAAACGCTGAGGTTGGGAGAGCATGCCGCTGAAAACTGGAGGAAGTTCAAGCAGAGAATGGAGCTCTTTCTGTTGGCCACGGAACCCATCAAGTCTCGGACTCAGCAGCAAAAGGCCGCTATCTTCTTGCATATCGCGGGGCAGGAGGCTACTGATGTCTTCAATACATTTGGACTACCACCCGAGGAAGCCACAAATTACGACGGTCTGGTAAGAATATTTGAAGAGTACTGCCTCCCGAGATGTAATGAAACCTTTGAGCGTTACGTATTGCGGACGCGCCAACAAGAGGAAGAAGAGCCATTCGAACAGTTCTACCGTGACATACAGCTGAAGGCGAGGACTTGCGGATTCGGTGAACTAACGGAGTCAATGCTGCGTGACCAGATTGTTTACGGAACGTTAAGTAGAAAGCTGCGAGAGAAGCTCCTGTGAAAGGATTTAACCTTGGAAATGACAGTCGAATGTTGCAAGGCTGAAGAAATAGCCGATATGCACAGTAAAGCATGGAGTGCCGCAACACCTGTCAAGGAGAAGAGGGAAGCAACGCTGGAGGTGGAACACGTTGAGAGAAACAAGCACGGAAGTAAGGTCGGGGGAAGGCTAGGTGGTAAGAGAAAGTGTGGCTTTTGCAACTATGTTCACCATCCTCGACAGTGCCCAGCTTATGGGAAGACGTGCCCGAAGTGCGCAAAAACGAACCATTTTGCAGCATGCTGTAAGACCAAGCCGACTGGTGTCCACGAGGTCGAAGAAGCCAGTGAGGGAGACAGCGAATTTGATGCCCTCGAAATTCTAACAGCCAGCAGCTCGAGGCTCGAAGGCAGCTGTGACTGGACAATCACCACGGTGATAGAAGGAAAAAAAAGTGGAGCTCAAGGTAGACACCGGTGCTCAGGCTAACCTACTTCCGCGCACATTGTTTCTGAAGTTTAGAGCCAAACAACAGCCTAAACCAACGGCTGCATTTCTACGCAGCTATGGCGGTGGACTCATCCAACATCTGGGAAAGGTCCGGTGGTCCGTGTCCATCGGAAGCAAGCAAGAACTGATGGATTTCTTCGTTGTCAAGAAAGGACGCCAGGCCATTATGGGCCTGAAGGCGTGCGAGTACTTTGACCTCGTCAACAGGGTCAACACTGGGGGGCACGAAGACCAACTGCGTCGGAAAGTAGAAAGCGAGCTTCCATCTCTCTTTCGTGGTCTAGGATGCGCAAAGAGACCATACAAGATGGTTCTCCGTGAAAACTCTACCCCGGTGGTACAACCAGCTCGTAGGGTACCGCACGCACTCAGAGCGTTTCTCAAGGCAGAGCTGGATCGATTGGAGGAAGGCGGTGTCATCGTGAAAGCGCAAAAACCTTCAGACTGGGTGAGTCCTTTAGTGATAGTACGCAAAAAGAACAATAAGTTGAGGATATGCATGGATCCCCATCATATAAATGAAGCACTCAAGAGAGAGCATTTTCAACTTCCGCGAAGAAAGGAAATTGAAGCGGACTTGGCGCACGCCGCGTATTTCAGCAGGCTTGACGCCAACAGCGGTTTTCTTCAAATACCGCTAGATGACGGCACTTCTCGAATATGCACCTTTAGTACGCCTTTTGGGCGATACCGATTTTTACGACTACCTTTTGGACTCGCTTCAGCTGCAGAAGTGTTTCAGCGTACCATGAGCTACCTTCTGGATGGCCTTCCAGGCGTCCGGGTGTATATTGACGATGTCTTGATTTGGGGTGCAACACGAGCAGAACATGACCAACGCTTGCACGGGGTGCTCACCGCCATACAAGCTGAAGGTCTAACCCTAAACTTCGAAAAGTGTGTTTTTGGAGTAAAAGAAATCACCTATCTAGTGGATAAGATTAGTACTGCTGGCATTGAGCCAAATCCAGACCTTGTAAAGTGTGTGGCAGCGCTCCCTACTCCGTCAAGTAAAAAAGAAGTTCAGAGGTTGTCAGGGGCTGTCAAGTACTTTGGCAAATACTTGCCTCATCTGTCAACGCAGACCGAGTCCCTGCGTAAACTCATTAGGCAGGACACTGTTTTTGAATGGTTGGGGGTCCACGAAAGTGAGTGGCGGCTGTTACGAAAAATGTTGACTGGAGCGCCGGTGTTGACAATTTTTATCCCGCTAGGCCTACCAAGGTCTCAGCAGACGCTTCTGCCTTTGCTCTGGGTGCTGCATTGTTCCAGCATGATGGACAAGATTGGAAAGTGGTGGCATATTCTTCAAGAGTGCTTACAGACACAGAGCGTAGATATGCCAAGATTGAGAAGGAGGCATTTGGAATTGTAGTTAAGTGCGATAAATTTAACGAGTTTGTGCTAGGAAGGAAAATATTAGTTGAAACCGACCATCAACCTTTAATCGCTCTTGCAAAGAAAAACTTGGGTGAATTGCCACCAAGGTTGCAAAGACTATTTCTTCGTTTGCTGAAGTTTGAATTTGATTTGTAGTTTGTCCCGGGAAAGAAACTGGTGATCGCGGACACACTTTCTCGCATCTCTTGCGAGTCACAACTCGAAGAAAGCTCCACCGACGTTGAGATACATGCAAATGCGGTGCTTTCAACACTGGTAGGCAGCCGGATTTTGAGCAGCCTAAAGACCGCTACATCAAATGATCCGGTCCTGCAAGAAGCGATCAACTGTTTGGAAGCGGGAAAACCAATCATAGGTGAGTTAAAGGCCGTCGTGACAGAGCTTTCCGTGGTCAACGGAATCTTGTTGAAAGGAAGCAAAGTAGTAATTCCTACGGTAATGCGCAAAGAAATACTTAAACGAATACATCACGGTCACCTAGGTCTCAACAAGTGCAGAGCAAGGGCAAGAAGCTTTGTTTATTGGCCAGGAATGAATGCGGACATCACTGAACTAATCAGGCAATGTGAGACTTGCCAAGTCTTCGCATACAGACAGCAAAATGAACCTTTGCATACACGTGAGGTACCGGAACATCCTTGGGGCCGAGTTGGATCAGATTTGTTCGAACTGGCTCGAAGATATTACCTTGTTGTTTATGATGCGTACTCCAATTTTCCGGAAGTGGAGGAGCTAGAGGACGTAACTGCTAATGGCGTGATAGCCAAACTTTCTGCGATTTTTCGCGTCATGGATTAGCGTTAGAGGTCTGCACTGACGGAGGCCCACAGTTTTCTGCGAAAGAATTTAAAGACTTCGCTGCGCGGTATGACTTTATCCATATAGTGTCAAGCCCTCGGTATCCCCGTTCCAACGGCCTAGCGGAGAAGGGCGTCCAGGTGGTCAAGCGGCTGCTCCAAAAGGCGCAGGCTACCAGTGAGGATTTCTGGCTGGGTCTTCTCAGCTACCGCACGGCTCCGCTGGAGAGCGGTCGCTCACCATCAGAGCTTCTTATGGGTCGCGGAATTCGAACACTTGTGCCAGACTTCTCCAGTGAACCAGCACCGCCTGTACAAAAACATGCACAGAACCTTCAAAAAGGACGACATCTAGGACGGTTGCAGCCAGGAGACACTGTGCGGATTGTAAATAACGGAAAATGGGTCACAAAAGCCAGAGTGGAATCATACGTAGCCCCAAGGTCATACAGCGTCATCACAGAAGATGGCAGGACGTTGCGCCGCAACAGGCTACATCTCTTGAAAACATGTGAAAAATACGTTCAAGGAACAAATGACGATGACAATGACGACGACTCAGAAGTGGAAGATGAGAGACTATCGGAATCACCTCGACCGGACAATACAGATGAGCACGAAGCTCGGACGCCGCATGAGTACGTCCAGCAAACTCAAAGGCTCAATGGGCGCACCTCAGGCACGTCACGCAGAACAAGACGACCTCCACGTAGACTAAGCTATGATGAAACATTTCAGCAGATTGCGTAGTTTTTTTTCCACTTTTCTTTTGTTTTCTGTTTCCTTCCGTTCTTCCTTCTCTATTTTTTTTTGTTTCTTTGTATCCTCATTTAAAAAAAAAAAAGCTGGAGAAAAGAGGATGTATCGGTATGAACGATGCACGAGCAACACGAATAAAGACGACGACGATGGCAGTTGATCTAATTTCATTCAAGTGTACGGACTGCTTTATTTGTCGTTCTTAACAGAACGATACTCAGGCAACAGTGTCTCTCCGTCTTCTTTGATTTGGAGAAGGCATACGACACGGTCTGGTGTTACGGCATACTGCAGGATTTGTTCGATCTTGGTTTCTGTGGCCGAATGTTGAGTGCTATACAGAGTTACCTGCAGCAGCGTACTTTCCGCGTGAGGCTGGGAAAAACTCTAAGGAATTTTTACAGGAAAATGGAGTCCCTCAGGGGGGTGTGCTGCGTGTCACTTTTTTTATCGTCAAACTTAATTCCATTGGCCGTGCAATTCCTCCTTCGGTACAGTATTCTTTATATGTTGATGATCTCCAGGTCTCCGTTTCATCCTGTAATTCCTCAATTTGTGAACGTCGCGTCCAACTTGCGGTCAATAATTTGGTAAGATGGGCCGATACAAATGGTTTTAAATTTTCTCCCGAAAAAACAGCTTGTGTCAGCTTTTCTCGTCGACGTGGTGCTCTCCAGGAACCGTCTTTGAACATGTATGGTTCTCCTATTGTTGTAAAAAATGAACACAAGTTTTTGGGCTTTGTGTTTGATTCCTAGTTGACTTTCGTTTCTCACATTAAGAGCTTAAAATTCAAGTGTCTTAAATCTCTGAACATCCTTAAGGTCTTGTCACATGTATCATGGGGCTCCGACCGACTGTGTCTGCTGCATATCTATCGCTTAGTCATTCGCTCTCAGCTTGATTATGGTTGTATTGTCTATAACTCTGCTCGGGCATCAGTTCTAAAGATGTTAGATCCTATTCATCATCAGGGACTGCGATTGGCTACAGGAGCATTTTGCACCTCCCCAGTGATTAGCCTTTACGCGGAAGCAAACGAACTGTCCCTTGAGTAAAGGAGGTTTTCCCTGGGTTTTATGTACTCTGTCAGGGTGCGCTCTGTCGCAGAGCACCCCGTTCGAGATAATATTGAGACTATCGAGTTCCAACGTACATTTGGAGACAAACATTCCATAGTCCTCCCTCTCTCTATGAGGAATAATATTGCAGCACAATCTGTTGGGATTGATGCAAAGCCTCAGCTAGTCCAGTACCCACTAGATATAGCTCCATGGAACAACTGCCACATACGTTGCGACCTTACACTGACCAAGTATAGCAAAAAGAATGTTCCTCAGGAGGTCATAAGGCAGGACTTCTTTGAGCTTCAGACCAAATATCACGAGTATGCCAGTTTTTATACAGACGGGACAAAAAAAGACTCCGTAGTAGGCTGTGCTATGGTGGGGGACCATCAGTAAATCAGGTGAAGAGAATAAATCCAAAAGCCTCTATACTAACGGCAGAGCTGTATGGTTTGCTGCTGGCTGTTGATTACATAATAAAAAAACGACTTTCTCACGCTGTAATCTACACCGACTCTTTAAGCTCTCTGAAGGCTGTCGCATCAATGAACCGTTTAAAAAACCCACTGGTTTCTGAGTTAAAGCACAATATTATCCTGGCTGCTAAGAAAAATCTTGACATAGTCTTATGCTGGGTTCCTAGCCATGTTGGCATTCCTGGAAATGAAGCAGCTGATTGTGCAGCTAGCTCTGCTAATGATCGAGAAATTGACACACACCAAATACCCTACAAAGATTACCACAACTCTCTGAAACATTGTATGAAAGCAAAGTGGCAGCTGCAGTAGAACAGTGAAACCAGCAACAAACTAAACGCAATCAAACTTTTTCTAGGCGGGTGAAAGAGTGCCCGACATCGGGGGCGCTTTTATGAAGTCATACTCTGTAGGTTACGAATCGGTCATACTCGTCTCACACATGGACACCTCTTGAGCGGGGAGGATGCCCCTGAATGTGTGCAATGTAACCTACCTCTAAGTATTATGCACATACTCATTGAATGCCCTAAGTATGACCAATGCCGGTATAAACACTTCTCACTGCTTTATAAAGAACACATTCCACTACACCTCGCCCTACTACTAGGTGACGAAGCGCTCATTCCATACAGTTATGTTTTTAATTTCCTCACAGATATCGGCCTTCTACACCGACTGTAATTTTACTTTCTATCCTAAATTCATCGTCACATTGTTTACAGTTATACACATTCATGTTCATGGTTTTATCATATATTTCGCTACTATAGCTCTTTCCTCTTCTTAAACCCGAACTGCAATAGTCTAAGCTTGGCTCAATATAGACTTAGTTGCTGATTGGGCATAAACCCCCAATCAATCAATCAATCATCCTCGCTGAAAATGCTGGATCCTGTGCACCATCTTGGCTTGCGGCTCGCCATGGGCGCCTTCCGTACGTCTCCTGTACTTAGCTTGTATGTGGAATCTCACCAGATGTCCCTTGCCAAGCGACGGCAGTATTTAGGCCTGAGTTATGCTTCCCGGATTTTGTCTGACCTCGACCTTCCAACCTTTACTACTTTGCAGCGATCTCGGTACGCCCGTCTTTTCGAGAACAAGCCGAGGACGGTTAGACCTTTAAGTTTTCGTGTGGGAAGTGATCAGGAATCTCTTGAACTCGACCTTAATGGGATAGAATTCCTTAAGAAGCCTCTACGTATTGCACCTTGGGAGCTGCTTCCAGTTTTTTGCGACTGGACGTTTACACGGTTCAGCAAACATAGCATTTCGCCACTTATTATTCAGCAAGAATTTGTTGAGCTACAAAAGAAATACAGCAACTATGTTCACTTTTATACTGATGGATCCAAGAACTTTTCCTCCGTAGGAACTGCCGTTTACTCTGAAGAATTTACAAAGGCCCAACGATTCGAAAGCATGGCTAGTATTTTCACCGCAGAGCTCTATGGCGTATTGATGGCTATTGTATACATTATGGCAAGCAAAACTATGAAAGCTGTTCTCTTTGTGGACTCACAGAGTGTTGTTTCAGCTCTCTGCTCAGTAAACGATACAAAAAATAAGCTTGCCCAATTAGTGCGATTTAAAATCAATAGTTCCTTAGTTCATGGCCACGATATAAAGTTTTGCTGGATCCCCAGTTATGTCAGACTTTTGGGCAATGAAAAAGCAGACCAGTTGGCTACCTCCACAAACAATCTCACGGTGACCTCTACTGGCCTACCCTATCAATATGTGAAGCCCCTCATTAAAAAAGCACTCCTCCGAACGTGGCAGTCTGAATGGGACCAAGAAAGTGAAAATAAGCTCCATGTGCTAAAACTAGGTTTAGCACTGTGGGAGAGTGCATCTCATAAGAATCGCTTCATAGAAATACTCCACTGCCGCCTTAGAATTGGACACAGCTTCTTGACACATGGGCATCTCCTTTGTGGAGGGGATGTTCCAGTCTGTGAGCGCTGTGGCGAATCACTAACGGTACTTCATATTCTATGGCTCTGTTCAGGTCTTGAGGAGAACCGACGTGCTTGCTTCCCGGAATTTTTCGCATACAATATTCCTTTCCATCCTGCACTCTTAGCGGGTGAGCATCCCATCATTTCCTTTAATCGCATAATTTCATACTTAGAAAAAAATGTTTTTTTACGTCGATTTTAACTTCCATATTCCTTTTTTCATCTTCTGCCAATAACAAAACTTTTGTTGCAAAGCTGATTTCACAGTGGGCCTTCCAAGACTATTACTCTGATCAACATTATTACATCTGTTTGGCGCAGTATGGCCTTCGTCGCTTTTGCGCCAGTAAACCACCAACACTACTACTACTACTAGTTTACACGAACTGAACATAGTGCTCCAAAACTCTAAGTCATCAGCTCCTGGTCCAGATGGCATTCATTACTATATGCTTCAACATCTCCATCCTTCCGCACTCGATATTGTTTTATACTTTTTTAATCGTATTTGGTTCGAGGGCTACTTTCCATTGGACTAGAAAATGGCAACAATCATACCCATACTCAAGCCCGGTAAGGAGCCATCCTGTGCGGCTAGTTATAGGCCTATCGTTTTGACTAGCTGCTTTGGAAAGACTCTTGAACGAATAATTAACAGAAGACCGATGTATTTCCTTGAACTAAACAAACATCTAGATGTGAACCAATGCGGGTGTCATTCGCCTCGGTCCACTCTTGACCATTTAGTACGGCTGGAGACAGTCGTGCGTGAGGCCTTCGTTCATAGACAACATTGCCTATCTGTATTTTTCGACCTCGAAAGAGCCTACGATACAGCCTGACGCTTTGGTACACTGAGGGACTTGTATGATCTGGGTATTCGCGGTCGAATGCTCGGTACCATTGAGAGCTACCTCAGCAGGCGTACCTTTCGTGTTCAGATAAGAACAACCTTATCTAAAGTGTTTGTCCAGGAAAATGGAGTTCACATTGTGTATTGTCAAAATGAACTCCCTTGCATTGGCTATCCCCCCATCGGTGCAATATTCACTCTATGTAGACGACCTTCACTTCTTTATGTCCTCTTGCAATCTGTCACTGTGTGAGCGACGAATTCAGCTAACCATCAATAAGCTATAAACCTGGGCCAATCAAAATGGGTTTAAGTTTTCCTCAGATGAAACAGTGTGTGTCTGCTTTTCTCAGAAACGCGGACTACTTCCAGAACCTGTTCTTGCAGTAATCAATGCCACAGTTTCTGTGAAGCCTGAGCACAGGTTTCTGGGTCTTATATTTGACAGCAAACTAACCTTTGGTGCCCATATTAAGAATCTAAGATTAAAAGCTCTCAAATCACTTAATATTCTTAAAGTCCTGTCCCACCGATCCTGGGCTTCTGACCGGACGTGCTTTTTCAGGATATATCGCTCGATAGTGCGATCACGACTGGACTATGGCTGTATTGTATATGGTTCAGCTAGGTCTTCCAACCTAAAAATGCTTGACCCTATCCATCATCTTGGGTTGCGATTGGCGGCGTGTGCCTTTCGCACGTCTCCTGTGCCAAGTCTGTATGCAGAGGCCAACGTGCTGCCTCTTGAGAAGAGAAGATTTTCACTGGGCTTTGTGTATTCCCTGAGAGTCAAGTCCATCTCAGATCACCCTGTGCGAATGGCTGTGGAAGACATGCGCTATGATAGGGTGTTTCAGAACAAAGCCACAACGGCGCCTTCTTTCTCTATGAGATTGAAAAGTGCCTGTGAGAACATGGGACTTGATTGGAGGCCTCCTGTACTGTTGCAGGAGCACCTTGGGAGCATCGTGTCATTAAGTGTGACCTGTCACTGACGCGATACAAGAAAGGTGATATTCCCAATGGTGTTTCTTCAGGAATTCTTTGCACTGCAAAGTCAGTATGGCGAATATGTAAGCATCTACACAGATGGTACAAAGACGGAATCTGCTGTTGGGTGTTCAATGATTGGCCCGACAGTTCAACTTGTTAGGCGAATCAACTCCTTTGCTTCTATTTTCACAGCAAAGCTCTATGGTCTGCTTGTAACCATAAGCTACATACTCGATAAAAAGCTGCCTCGCTCCAATACACTGACTCCCTCAGTGCATTGCTTGCACTGTCTTCACTGACACCCCTCAGGCACTTCCTGCTTCTTCAACTGCGAAATAAGGTTTTTGCTGCCTCAAGACAGGGAAACGAAATTATATTTTGCTGGATTCCCAGCCACGTGGGCATTCCAGGCAATGAGGCTGCAGATCGCGCAGCAAGTACTTGCGAGAAGCGAGCAATTGATCTCCACGACATTCCTTATGCAGACTACAAAGCCCGTCTCAGGCATCACGTAAAGTCCAAATGGCAGGCTGAATGGGATAAAGAAATCGGCAACAAGTTGCACATGATCAAACCTCTTTTGAGCGAATGGCAGAGTGCACGCCACCAGGAACGCTTTTTTGAGGTCTTCCTTTGCCGGCTCAGGACTGGTCACACTCATCTGACTCAGGGTTACCTCCGTCGTGGGGAAGATGCCCCCACTTGTGAGCAGTGTGGCAATGCCTTAAGCATTCTACATATTCTAGTAGAATGTCCTGCTTATCACGAAGAACGTCTTTTGTATTTTTCGCAACTGTATCAGGAACAAGTCCCACTACACCCAGCTCTGCTCTTAAGTGATGATTCTCTTGTGACACACACAAATGTTTTCAAATTTTAGATAGTATCGGCCTTCTACACCGATTGTAACTTTCTTAACCTACAGATCATGCCCATCACTCTTTTACCTTTTGGTACCCCATTACCATCTTTTATCTAATCACTGGCTACTAAAGCCTCTTTCTTTTCTTTAAACCTCCTCCAGCAATAGTCTTGTTTTGGCGCTCTATAGCCTTAGTAGCTTTTGCGCCACAAACACCAAATCAACCAACCAACCAATCGGTACTATAGGAGAGACAGTTATGGATCGGAGTTCTTTGCAAAAAAGCTCTTCGCGGTACGGACCATGCGCTCTACTTCGCCGTCACTCTGGGGGTACCTGGGGATGCTGGTCTCGTGGCGAAATCCGTACGCCTGAGCAAAGTTTAAAAACTCGTAAGATGCCAACTGTGGTCCGTTATCTCTCTGCACGACGTCCGGGATCCCATAGCGAGCCCTGCAACTCTTGACAGCCGAGATGACCGCTTGCGCAGATGTAGATCTGAGAGAGAAGACCTCGGGAAACCTTGAGCAGTATTCTACAATCAGAAAGTAGTCAGGTCCTTTTAGCTGGAAACAGCCTACCCTGAGGCGCTGCCATGGTCTTTCTGGCGTTTGGGTCTGTATCATCGGCTCAGAGTGTACCACATGAGTCTCGGTGCACTAGGCTACAAGATGTTCGATGTGTAAATTGCATGCTTCGGAGAAGAGCGTGTTGGCTCAAGCGATGGACTAAGAAAGAATAAACAATAACACCGCGACAACAACCACATCTTTCATACTCTCTCTTTCATAATCTAAATTGCAGTTCGGCCACCAAACGCTTTCTCTGGCGCGTTCTTGACAACTGCGAACCCTCTGGTACCCTTCATGCTGTAAGGCTAAGATGCTCTGCCGGAGAGCAGACGGAATGACCATGCGGCTATCCAAGAGTAGTACGCCTTTGTAGGCGCTCAATCGTTTTCTCCCCTTCCAATACGGAGTAATGTGAGCTGGCACTTTTTTTTTTGCTGGGCCAACCTCTTCCACAGTAGGTTACTACTATGGAACACACTCCGTTTTACTTTTGATGCTGGCCGACGTCTTCCAGCTGACTCGCCACTGCTGGCGGCATGCCTTTGCAGACTTCGCCAATGAAGAGTTCCACACTTCTTACTTCTTGCGAAGCTGACACGTCATAAAGTGCTCATGCACTCTTAAGAAAAGGATACTGTAGTACCCTCCTTAAGGGGGTAGCCGACTTGGACACAGGGCAACCCATTTTGGAGGTCACGTTACCACCTGCGACGAGAGTGCAAACTTACCTTCTGGGTTAGGGTACAACATTGCCCCCTTTTGGAGGGAACCTTAGTTCCTTTGGGGTTAAAAGTGCGTTCTTTCAAAGTCAGCTTTTACCTTCTTTAGGGGGAAACTTCTACGCCCTTGAGAGGTAAGACGAAATATTTGAGGGGACTGCTTTTACCTCCTCTTGGAGGCAACAGTTCCTGCTTTGGGGGGCTGGTTTTCGCTTCATATAGAGGGAACAGTTGCCCCATTTACGGGTCAATAGTACACGCCCCTAGTTTCAACTTTTGCCGCTTATGGAGGGAACTATGATCCACTTTGTGGCTAAATGTACACGATAAGCAAAACAGCTCAGAAAACGCGGACTACGAAGAACAAACACGGCAGAACAGTGCTGCCCTGTCGATGTTTGTTCCTCGTATCCGCGCTTTCTGGGCTGTTTTTCCCATCATGCATAACATCAACCAACTGGCCCAGTTTACATCCTTAATGCGGGTTAAGTGTACACTTGATGGAATCACTTCCCGCCCTGAAGGATGGTACTATAGCCCTTTGTGGGTGTGATAGTACATGCTTCAAGTGTGGGCCTCATAATAGATAAAGACGGCACTAGTTCTAAAAGTAAATGACAATGTTTTATTGTGGCTGTCACAAACAAAATGGCCTAAGAATCAATAACATGACTAGACATCTTATAAAAATACTAAGCGCAATGAAGGTTTTTCGAACAACACGTTCGGGACTCAAGGCGGCAATCAATACAATTAACACAAAAAGTGCATAAACAATCAGTGTCTACCCGGCAAATAACAGTGAATGCTTGGAGCACTGCTTCGAATAGCGAAGCTTCATCGGGGTGAACTCAAATGACTGAGTCTTGTACAAACTAGAATCAAATGAACGCACTGTGATATAACATACATTCAGCACCACACATATTGCAAAAAGCAATACAGACCAAGACATGACTAGTAATGACTAGCGCGTTGCAACTTAAGGAGAGCAGTACGCTGTGCCCGTCCTGTCCACAGTAGTGGAACGAATGCTGTATTAGAGGAAAGCAGACTCTGGTATTTGCTTTTCTAATGTGAAAAGAAGAAAGGGCCCGTATCTCCTGCTGCTAATGAGCTACAACAAACTACCGCGAGGGCCGAAGGGATCTAACCCACTTCAAATGAATCGTAAAAATCAGTTTTGACAATTTTGTGTTTAACCTCTGCAAGCCATAAAAACCATCTTGTATTTAAACTTTGCAAGCATAAATCTATATGAGCATAAAACCACAATCCTCAAATGCTTTCAGGCACAGAGTATGAAGTAGACTGATGTAAATTAAGTATGCCAATGATGCACAATGCACAACACAGTGATTTTGGAGATTACAAAAATGTGACTATAAAGCAATATCATTGCCCTTCTGTAAATGTCAGAATCAATCTGATGTCAGAGAAAAATAAACACACAAAAAAAACATTAAACAGACGACAAAAAAATGCCTAAACGTGCATAAAAAGGCATTAAAAAAGAAATATTTTCGGCCTTTCTTTTAGGTTTGAAAGCAATTTGTCGCACGCGACTCCACATTTGAGTGTTTCAGAGCAATTAAGTGCTCCAGTGCAATGAATCTGCATCTGAACTGGTGATGGTACTCAAAGTTAGGATGAAGTAGAGGCAGAATGCAACCAGGACTGCCTGAGCAGGCGACGCGGCTTCGAGGTCTCCCTCCACTGCCAGATAGCTGGGCATCTCAGGATTAATTAGGCTTGAGCTGACAGCCACTTGGTAAATTGCACAGCCTGCCTGGAACAAAAAAAAGTGAAAATCATGTGATGTGAAATAGAAACCTATCATCCCCAATTTAAAGAAACGGGGAAAAATATTAGCAATAAAATGCTTAGATGGGCCAGTTGGTACATCGTGGGAAAATAAAGCGCCAAAAAAACACGGACAAAGAGTAGATTGACAACGACACAGGGCGCACTCTCAACTGAATTTATTAGGAAAAAAACACAAACTTATATGCCAATGGGAGCACACTATCAGACACCACACGTCACGTTAGTCTCCGCCCAGACCACGTTTCAAATATTCAAACTCATTCGTAGACAGAGCCAATGATGTATCGCTAATGCATTTTTTACCCCTTCTCCTAATCTCAAATGCCTCGTGAAGCTCGCGTGACACTTTGTTTCTGTACCTCGCCAATATTTTAGTGCTGTCACATGATGGGTCGCAAGTGCATCTTTTGCAATGTACAGCCAAATGCCCTGACGGTGTAGTTCTAGTTGAAGCGGCGTGCTCGCGGACCCGATCATTAATACACCTTCCAGTCTGCCCTACATAGCTTAAACCACACGTCATTGGTATTTCATAAACGACGGCGGTTGCGCAATCAGTGTACTTATTCCTGTGTGTGGGCGCTATGATGTCCCGGTCGTATTTTCAGCGCCCAACAAAATGTCGCGATTATGCAGGAGAATTAATGATCCACAACCGATAACTGACCCGTGCCATACCAAGCACAGGAATAAGTACACTGATTGCGCAACCGCCGTCGTTTATGAAATACCAATGACGTGTGGTTTAAGCTATGTAGGGCAGACTGGAAGGTGTATTAATGATCGGGTCCGCGAGCACGCCGCTTCAACTAGAACTACACCGTCAGGGCATTTGGCTGTACATTGCAAAAGATGCACTTGCGACCCATCATGTGACAGCACTAAAATATTGGCGAGGTACAGAAACAAAGTGTCACGCGAGCTTCACGAGGCATTTGAGATTAGGAGAAGGGGTAAAAAATGCATTAGCGATACATCATTGGCTCTGTCTACGAATGAGTTTGAATATTTGAAACGTGGTCTGGGCGGAGACTAACGTGACGTGTGGTGTCTGATAGTGTGCTCCCATTGGCATATAAGTTTGTGTTTTTTTCCTAATAAATTCAGTTGAGAGTGCGCCCTGTGTCGTTGTCAATCTACTCTTTGTCCGTGTTTTTTTGGCGCTTATTTTCCCACGAAAAATATTAGATTTTTCTGGGACGCATTTGGAGCATTTTGTTGGACCACTGATTACAGCATTGAAAAGCATCAACCATACTTACCAGACATGACCAGTTTAACTGTTGACTAACCACCATTGACTAAAAGGATCAAATGGCGGGTGGTAATCGTAGATTAGTAAGCACTTTGTTACTGTAGCAGGTTAGTATCGACAAGTGCTAATTGTTGTGCGAGTTGGTATTGTACGTGAAAAGCAAACAAACATGATTGCGCTTTCAGACAAGGACAGAGGAAGAACATACACCACAGAGCGCTACACCACATTAGCTACTCAGCACGACAGCCGACTCTCATGACCGCCAACCCTAGCCTCCAAACTTCGGCAAATATGCAAATATTTTGGCCGAAGTGCTTTGCCAGATTAAAATTCAATGTATGTTTTATTTAGACATAAGAAGAACAGCACACAAGGACGAAAACACAGAAAAAAAAACACACGGAAAAAGACACACTCAAGAGCCCTGTGCGTCTTACTCTAATTTATTTACTCGAAGTATACCCTCAATTATCTCTGAGCAGAAATCAAGAGCCTCATTTCAAGTGCCGAAATTTGAACAAGAACATCAAAATAAAATATCTGACTACGCTTACCTGCAGTAAAGAGTGTTAAGAACGGTCACGAGATGGCATCCAAGGTAGCAGGCTTGCAGTGCCCTTGACGAAATCAGCCTACAACGTTGACGGAGGACGAAAGAAATATATTCAATCAACTTCAAATAATGCAAACATGAGCAATCTAACTTCGCTTACTGAATGATCCGACTTTTAGAAATGCCTCATCAGACGCAAACCCCGCAGGGGGTACCTGTGAAAGCAGGTGTTTGGAGAGTGGAATCTCCACGGACCCCGAGCCCCGCAGGGGGCGCCTGCACCTTAGGTGCTAGGTGCTTGGTGAGTAGCGTCACCATGGACCCCAGCCACGTGCACCACCATACCCGCATGCAGGGGGCACCTACTTTGGTAGTGCTTGGTGAGTGGCGTCACTAGGAACCCCGAGCCATGTGGGTTCGCCCACCCACGTCTGGGTTTACGTGGCGTACCCGTGTCCGGGGAAAAGGGGACCCTGGTGGTTGAGCTGAACCCGGGGTATGTTTGGACCCTTCGGGGCCCCCCGGGCAAGGCAATACACCGCTTCGGCCCCTGCTTCTCGTAGACGGGTGTCCTGGCTTGGCCCGACCAGGATGATTCAGTCAGTCGCCTTTCTCCACCTCTCCTTTCTATACCTTTCTTCTTCTTCTCCTCTTCCTTCTTATTTCACCTTCTTTGGCGGCAAGGGCTAACCTTGGGTGGTGACAGATAACCTCGTCCAGATCCACACTTGGTTATAGTTTCCCGGCAGCACTGTTAGCGTAACGTTTCCAGCCAAGCCCTTCTTGTTATGGTGCGTTACCTAACCCCTTGTTGGGCTCGGTGGTGGGCGGTGCACCGCGGATTCTGAACACTTTCCGCCTCTTATGGCTCCCTCCCTGTCTAAACCCGGTTCCAAGCAGCCATCCAAACGGCACTGCCCGGATCAAGTCACTGCCAAAGCACCAGAATTAGAACACTTGGTCAAGTTTTTGTAGTTCATTCTGAAGACGATCAACGCCCTGTCGCCAAGCTGTCTCCGTTCATTGTTGCAAACGTTCTTGAGCACTTGATCGGACACTCCTACCAAGCAAAAAAGCTGCATTGTGGGGACCTTCTTGTAGAGGTCACCACGCAAGTGCAAAGTGAGGCCATTCAAAAGATGAAAAGTATTGTCGATACCTCCGCCACAGTAACGCCGCACAGAACGTTGAACACTGTGCGTGGTGCCATATCTGAAGAAGACCTCCTAGGTGTAAGCGAGGATGAGACCCTTGAAGGCCCAGTTAAAAATACCCATTGGGTCCAATTGGTTTTTCCAGTTGGTATCAGTTGGCGTAACCATCTGTGTTTTCGGACTCCCAACTGGAAAAATACCAATTGGTAATTTCCCAGTTGGAAAAATGTCAGTTGGAATAATACCAATTGGAACCATAACCATCTGTGTTTTCGGACTCCCAACTGGAAAAACACCCATTGGTATTTTCCAATGGGTCGACTGTAACCATCTGCGTTTTTGGAGAAATACCCATTGGTATTTTCCAATGGGAACCGTAACGGCTTGTGTTTCTAGACTTCCAATTATTATTTAATAAATAAATAATAATAAAAATAAATAAATTAAAACCAATAAGTATTTTTAAACCGGGACATCCCAGATAAGAAAAGTAGAGGGTCCAAATGGAATTGGCTTTGTGGGCTGTTACCATTTCACAATACCAAATTCCCAAAGCACAGTCTATGGTAACTGGATATGTTCTTAGGAAAAAGTTATTTTATGCTGAAGATGAGTGTACCTACATACCTTAATTTAACCAACCCAGTTTTGAATGTTTCTATAGACGAGCTACCAAGAAAAAGATAGAACTGAGTGAAATTTAAGATAAATGTTTATTGAAAACATAAAAAAAACATTTACTAGCACAAATAAGATACATAAATTGACAGCAAAAGAAAAATACAATACAAGAAAGAACCGGCTATCTGCAGTCACTCATGCTCCTCGGTGTCTGCGGCTGCAGCAGCCTGCAACCTGGAATGAAATGAGAGTAAATAAAAACTCATATGAACACCTGAAACGAACCTAATAATTTTCACTCTGGTGCCATCATTCCTGCATGTGCAGGTTTGGTTAACCATCCTGTCATGACACCACACCATCATAGAACAGCGTGTGAAAAAGTGCATGCACGTGACAAGAATATAAAGATTTAAGCTGTGATGGTTTTTAAATCATAGTACTGGTGAATTTATGCAGCTCATAAACTGTCTCTTTGAGAGCAGTCAGTTCTAAAATGCTTGAATGCCTGCCTTAGTAGTAGCGGTGAATTTGAATAACAAAGGTCTTTCCTGGCTGCCTTTGTTGGGCCACAGTTATTTCTAAGCTAGTATAGCGCACATACATATTTTTTAGCGCTCTCCAAAGCCCTGCAGTGCCAAACTATTGCCCCCCCCCCCTCCCTCCCTCCCTCAGTCTTGCATTTATAAACACAAGTTACCTCCTCTTCTCCAACTTCCTGAGATCACCGATCTTCTCATTGATGCTGCCGGTAACCTCCTTCCTTGAAGTGACTGCAAGCTCCCTTGGCATGCCTTGTGCTTTAACCGAGCTTGGTACATGTCTTCAAAAAAAGAAAAAAATACAGATTACTTATTTAAGAATGCACTGAAGATTGAAACATTGTAAATTATTGCTATGGTTCCCTGCAACTGCACACTACTGAGTTAGTCTCAAGCTAACTTGGGCATTCATGAGCGATGATGTTCAACCTGAGCTGAATGATAAGATTCCGTTCCACGTTAGTGCATTAGCAATGGTGGGAACCTTTTACAGATTTGGCTTGAATTATATAGTGAAACTAAGTACTGATAGCTTCCTCATGTTCCCTCACTCACAAGTGGAGGAAGATTTCAAAGTAACGTGTCACATTACTTGGTCTCACATGACTTGAGCTCTTTGCTGTCGTTGGTTGGAAAATTTAAACACTATGTGAAATTTTGTTAACATTATGTGAAACGCCATGCCAAGTGGATGCAGAAGGATATAAATCTCAAAAATTCCCAGATCCGTATGACCTTCTACAATAGTTTGGCATACCCAGGCAAAGCCTTGGCCTTTCAGCCCTCCTAAATATTATATTAAACTTCTACATTCAAACTGCACACTCCTGAGAGCGCAACAACTTTACTAAGAATTACCAACAGCAACAGTGTCACAAAATGAGTCACGCCCATGTTTAGCAATGATGCGACTAAAACAGTGAGTCTTTTTACATGTTTTGGAAGCAGCAGAAACAAGAGCATTTTTAGCTGGGCCAGCAAGTTCTATTTTGTACGTGCTTGCCCCACTCTTTCATTAATGCTTACTCAAATCGAAGATATGCAGTTTATAACATAAAGTAACGAATGCACTAAAATGCAATGCTACTCATAAACGTCTGGGTCAATTGCAATCCATTAAGGATCCCACATCTTATGTGAGATTTTTTGTATACCTATTCGTTAGGTATCTTAGAATGTGCTTGCCCTCAACATCTAGTGTGACTGCATGCATAAAGTTTGCCGTAAACCCATTGTTCTTCTAATTGTCAGCTAGACTGCTGGGTGAATGCACAAAGCCTTTCGTTACTTCCTTGTACATGCTGAGCCCATATTAGCTACAAACAAACTCAAATCCAATGAAAAACGCCAAGAACCCAACCGCAAATAGACTACAAGAGTAGGTGCTATGTTGAGCATGGACAGTATGACCCTCACCTTTCAGTACTCCTATCCTGTGGGGGCAGAGACCTGGCTTTGGGGGACGGCCTGGAAACTTGGAGGAGTGTTTCCCTGGAAAGAGGGAACAATACAGCTACATAACTGTCATGCTCTTTATAAGCTGAATTTCTCTTAAACAAAGTCAACCATTTAGTTTCAAAATGCTACATCAAAAAGCATTATCTATATTAAATGTAAGTTAGCTAATATTGGTTGTAGGACATTTGAGTCACGGCAAATCACCAAGGCAGTACGAACTTTTGGGAAGGAAGAAGTGCACTTAGCATTCACGCTACTCTCGTGCTGAACTCTAACTCCAAACATGGCCACAGCCAGTTCCGTCACCCATATCTATTTTTTTTTATTTGCACACCGTACTCCATGCGCTTGCAGTGACATGCATTCCCTGTCCAAGGTCCACCTGCACAGACATGTATAATAAAAATTTTAATAAAAAGAACAGAAATATAGGCTACAGCTCCCCAATTAAAGGACAACCCCGCTCAATTTTAAAAAAATGTTGAGATAGTGGCCGATTTTGCTTTGAGAGGTACTCAAAAACAATCCCCAATTCTCTGTTTCGCGAAAGTCAAATATATTTCGTGCAATTTTACTCTAGTCATGATCGCAAACCGAAACCGAAACGGTGGCAAAGCCGGCCCAGGCGAAAATTTTCAACTGGGACCAATTGGTCCCAGTTGCAACTGGTTTATGGAACAATTCCCAGTTGCAACTGGTCCCAGTTGGAGTTGTCCAACTGGTCCCAGCTGGAATTGGTCCCAGTTACAACTGGTCCCAGTTGGAGTTGGTCCCAGTTACCGCTGGTACCAACTCCAGCAACAATGAAACACGGCACAAAATGGAAGGTTGACAAGACTTTATTGCCAAAACTTGGAGAATAAAACTAAATAATATGTTCGGTGACGTACACGCTCCGGGTTTAGCCACCTGCTTGCGACGGTTGAATCGCTTTTTCAGAGGTAGTATTCATGAGATGAAAGAAGATCGGCCGCTGGCGTCTGTTTGAAGTCGTTCTCAGCATCTCTCCCCATCGCGTGAAGAAAGGTGCTCACCTGTGATCTCGCGTTGCGCAGGTGAAGTCCTGATAGGATGCGGTAGCGCTTCCACCTTGCAATCTCTGTCACAACAGTCGAACGTTTTCGAGGTAGAACTCCCGCCATTTTCGCCATTGTGCTCTCCGCGGCGTTTTCTCTTCCGTCCGGTCTATGTGCGTCCGGTCTTTCCTGGGTGCCCTCCGATCGCTGAACTGCATCTTTCCATCCTCGAAGTTCACCGCCGCCACCATGGTGTGGTACAGTTAGGTCCAAAGAAGCGCAGCTGTAGTTTTGACATTTTCATAACGACGCCAACTTGCGCGATGGTGACCCTTCCGACCCTTCTCTACCGCGTCCGTCCGACTCCGGCGTCAGCATAGGCAGCGCCTTCTGTCGACAGCGCGTACCACTAATCCGCACCCGCGTGCCATGGCGGCCGGCTAGCTCTGATTGGCCAAAATATAAATTTATTTATTAAAAGAAAAAAAATACGGTAGGTATTTAAATAAATGTTTTAATATATTTCAATAATGCACTAAATGTTCATTCAGGTGAACACATCTTGTCACTAATTATATTTTCCAATTAAAATGTATAGTTAATTAAAATTTTTATTATTTTTTCATAAATATATAAATGTACCCAGTAATTAAACATTTCCCTATTGATATCAATCTAAAAATGTAAGCATTTTTAGTTTCCTTCATTAGCAAAGGTCAATACACCCCCAACTCGTCAAAATTGTTGCCCGTGTGAACTAGGAACGGGAAAGGCATTTGAAGTCCGACCGGGAATCGCTCCAACCAGTTACTTTCCTAACTGGTTCCAGTTCACTCCATTCCCAACTGGGAGTCAAACCAGTTACTCCCAACTGGGAATGGTTCAAACCAGTTGACGCCTCAGCTGGTCCCAGTTGGACTCCTATTGGTCCCAGTTGAATGCCAGTTGGTACCAGTTAGTTCCAGTTGAAACCAGTTGAGGTGCCAACTGGTCCCAGTTGGAAATTTTCGCCTGTGGGACAACATTGTATCTTCGACATCACTAAGCATGTACACCCACATGATTGATGTACAAAAGGCACGTGATCTATCATGCGGACATGCGCTTCGCAGTCATCGTAGCATCGTCTGCAAAGCACGTGCCAATGCACGTCGATACGCACTGAACACACAAGCCGTGTTCAACAAGGCGATGGGCCTATCAGTAGCGTATAAATAGTCGAGCGCCGAGCCGGTTGAGCGCGTCGCTGATGTCTCTCATGGCGCTAGCACCAACCCTGCTCTCCACGGGAAAGAATACAAAATGTAAAAAAAAACTGTAGATGCTTGTTGACGTCACGGACGTCCCGCAAGAAGGGTGTTGGAGGAAGCGGAAATGCAGCCGGGCGGTGTTGTCTGGTCTGCACGTCACATCTAAAACCAGCAGATTCGTGCTTGTCAAACTTTGACAGCGATTTTAATGAACTTCTAGGCGGAAATTCTGTCGTAATATTTGCCGTGTGGGGTTTGTAAATAATAACAAAGAGAACTGTATTGTTTTGCACTACTGAAAAAGAAGCGGAGTGGCCCTTTAAGGTATTTTAGCCTGCATAACAAAATATATTGTCCAACAAAACGGAACAATAGACACTTTTTGGTTTACTTTGTTATGGTACGTGTTGATCATGTACCATAAATGCCTTAAAATTGTGAAAAAATGATCGCACTTTAACTGATTACATTTGAAATGGGGAAATAGGTGACACAGAACATTTGTTTCTTTTGAGCACTTTGACAGCACAGTTAAAATATTTCCATGAAAAGGTTGACTCAAAATGACACGATACTTTAGGACCATGTTTACGATAAAAATGCACCCAAGCTCAAATCTGAAAGCAGGTCTGTAGTGCCAGACGCATCAAAATATAAGGTGTTAAAGAAAATCAGCCGTCAGCATTAGGCTTTCATTTTTAACTCTTTTTGGTCATGTTTCGCCCATTGAAACACATCGCAAATGGGCCTGAAAACACACCTGATCTCAAAATGCCAACATATCATCAAAATGCACAGTTAAGTCCGTCTGCACAGACCTAATTATAGAGCTATGAACACCACTTTAGGCACAGACTTTAAAGGAGCTGTGCAACGATTTTAACGTTGAAAAAATTGGAAGCTTCTACTTTTGACGTTGTTCACCTTGTTACAAAGGACAGAAAACATGCATCCTTCTTTTAAAATGTTGCGATTCATCCGCTTAATCGCGAGGCAAAAATTATAATATTCCCCGACCTGCAGCCGCGAGCGGCGGCCGTGAGAAACACGCGGCGTGACGTCAATAGGGGTCTTGTAGAAAGATAGCAAGTTGTGCGAATACCTGCTCGATAAAAGGTAACTTTTCTATAAATCTTGTCATTCCAACATAAATATAAATGCGCCAAAACCTGGTATCATCGACAAAACTTTTATTATTCGGATTATTTGTGGTGCCATCTATCCTAGGTTCACAAAACCGTCAGCTCTGCTCCTGCGAACAGCCGCCAAAAGCCAGAGGGGGAGGGGGACAGGGCCGGACGGGTATGCCCGGACCCGGATGAGGTTTTCCTCCTTTCACCATATTGTTCGCGCTGCGCCCGGCAGCACATGGTCAAGCGGTCGCGAGCGGATCAGTTCTCGCTGCTCACGGATGGCTCTAGAGAGAGACCTTCACCGGAACCCCGCGCCATCCCCATTGACGTCACAGCGCACGTGACTCGGAAGATGGTGAAGGAGTTGAGAGGCCTCGCAAACCTCAATCTTTGTTCATTTTTAAAATAAAATCTAGAACATGCAGGCAAAAGCAGTTTTTTGTTCTCTACGCCTGAAAGGTGGAGACACCAACTCCCTAATTTTTTAAGCAAAGCACTGAAACTGTTGCACAGCTCCTTTAAGTGCTGAGCCCTACACTTGAAGTATGCCATCAGTGATACCCTTCCTCTAAACGCTGTCTGCTAAAAAGGAGGTGTTTTGAGCAGACGGCAGTCGCCTTGGCTGCCGGAATCCCGTTAAACAGTGGCCTAGGTCCGAACCCTTGGTAGTTCTAACAAGCCGAGTCACACGCTTGAACCCGAGATTATATTAAAAATAATCAAATGGAGCAAGGGGCGACCACAAGTGGCACGGTCTGTTCGATAGTCCCACTTGCTCCGATGACCCATGACCACTGCAATCCTTTTGGCGAGCATTGGTTTAAGCGGATGTTCTTGCTGACTCAACCACTTGCTTTGTGCAGGTCCTGTCATCGATGCTTTGCTTGTATAGTGCCGCTCAATATATATGACTTTTGAAGCGGAATGATGTGGCAGTGTTGTGAAATATAATAAATGTAACTTTGAGGGTTTACTTGTCAAACCTACGATGGGCATCTGGCACGATCCTATGGCGGACTGAGGACTTAGGCTACCTGGGGAACTTTTGACGTGCAATGCAAATCTGAGCTACACGGCATCTCTTCGCAATAAGCCTCAGCCGTATTGTGGGTCCCTCGGCTGGGACTCATACCTGCCAAGTAGGGATCCGTAGGCCAAAGCTTTGTGGCAGTGTTGTGAAATGTGTGTGCCTAGGTCCTTTCGCAACGTGTTTCTATGGGCGCAAAGTGAACAAAAAAGTTCAGAGGCCTTAATGATGAGGGTTACTTTTCTACAGTGTCTAAAATTTTTGTTACAAAAAATACATACTGCAAACGACCCGATTTCGCAGAATTTAGAGCCTGCAAACAATCACTTCACTTCAAAAACATCATCAACGCTTATGAGCCTTCATTCTCCCTATTGGAAAAACGTACAATCACTTCACTTCAAAAACATCATCAACGCCTATGAACCTTCATTCTAGCTCAGAAGCGGCAGCACCCATTCCCCAGGCACATTGGTTAACTTTTAAGGCCCCTTCAGACATTAGCGTTTCATAGTCTTTTGTGAAAGGATTATAATAATCCCCTTACAATGGGAGCTCGCGCTGTCTGAAACCGATGCAGTGGGGATCAGTGCAGCTAAATGCAGATGTCTGAAGCTCCCCTTAATCACACCAGATAACTTTACAGGGCAGATAATTATCCAATGGGTTCGTCTATTTATTTAATTTCGGCTCCATCAAATGCCTTTTGTTAGGGTAGTCAAGGGCGGGCCAAATCTTGCACCCCTATCTTAAGGGGGCACTAGAGAGGTTTTTGAAGAAACTTGGTTTTGTTTTTATATAATGTAGCAGGTGTCATTAAATATGTGCTCGAAGCTACATTCTATGGTATTTGTGACTCCGATTACGAGATATTCGGCAGTTACGACAACACAACCGGTGCAATCACCGTGGATGGAAAACCCCAGCTCACGAGTGGCTGACAAGCGCCGTTCGTCGTTGGCTCGGGTTTTGGGATACATCATAGAAAAACAATCTTCCTGCTCTCGTGAACTGCAACGGGAAGCCACGTTGTGGCGACGTTGAAGATGGAGAGGGTATAGAAAAGGAGCGAGTAGAAAAAAGTGATAAGCGAAAACTGTATGCAAGCCTGTAAAGTTGAGTCAATTAGTCTTTATAAAGAAAATGCAAACTCGTCATTTATGTACTCAGTCTATGTTTGAATATTTTATATTATTATCTACAACTGAAGAAACTCTGAGCGAAAGTTGCTCAGGTGAAACAGCATCCTATTAGTGACCTAGTAACACGTTATTTTTGATACTGCATAAAAGGATTGCAGGGCGACATGGCCAGGCAGGGCGACATGTAGAGGTGCAGGGGCCGGCACCTCAGGGAGGGCCACAGCAGCTGGGGCAGGGGCAGGTGCCACAGAAACGGCCACGGTAACAGAGGCAGCTGGGGCAAGGGGGGACACAACAGGAAGGGCCATGGCAGCAGGGACAGCCGTGGTAGTGGGGGCTGCATCACGGAAGGCCACGGCAACGGAGGCAGCTGGGGCAAGGGGGGACACAACAGGAAGGGCCATGGCAGCAGGGACAGCCGCGGTAGTGGGGGCGGCATCACGGAAGGCCACGGCAACGGAGGCAGCTGGGGCAAGGGGGGACACAACAGGAAGGGCCATGGCAGCAGGGACAGCCGCGGTAGTGGGGGCTGCATCACGGAAGGCCACGGCAACGGGGGCAGCTGGGGCAAGGGGGGACACAACAGGAAGGGCCATGGCAGCAGGGACAGCCGCGGTAGTGGGGGCTGTATCACGGAAGGCCACGGCAACGGAGGCAGCTGGGGCAAGGGGGGACACAACAGGAAGGGCCATGGCAGCAGGGACAGCCGTGGTAGTGGGGGCTGCATCACGGAAGGCCACGGCAACGGAGGCAGCTGGGGCAAGGGGGGACACAACAGGAAGGGCCATGGCAGCAGGGACAGCCGCGGTAGTGGGGGCGGCACCAGGGAGGGCCACAGCAGCAACGGAAGGAGGGGCAGCAGCAGCAATGGCAGCATTGACGGCAGGGGTATGGGGCAGGGCAGTGGCAGCAAGGGCATGGGCAGGATTGGGAGCTGCAGCCCTTGATGGAAAATCTCGATGATGGAAAGATTTCGGAAAAGGCTCATACAAGCGTAACCGTAATATGGGACATCCTATGCAAGCGAAAAGGCGGCTCCAGTATAGTGGATTAAGGCGGAACAATACAGGTGGGCGTAACCATACAAGTATGTCGTATTATGGACATCCTATACCAGCGTAGTGGATTAAGGCGGAACCATGTAGGCCGACGGAACCATACGTGCATAATGTAATATGGGACATCCTATACAAGCGAAAAGGCGATACCAGCATGGTGGAGCCATATGGCTCTACCATGCTGGTATCGCTCTTTCACTGTTCTACAGGGCGATTTAGTTTTAAGCTTTACATATATGTTTAGAAAGGTCGTGAAAGCTAAATTAATGCGGTTTGTGCAGGCGAGTTGTACGGCCAGGGTATAGGGACCTAACCGTAACGGTACGTAGTATAGGGTCCTAACCGTAACGATCAGTCGGATAATTAAATACAATTTGTTAATTAACTTTTTAATTACTACAAACGAACAGATGGTTTCAATTAGAAACTTGCCGAGAGTCATCGAAAACCACTAAATCAGCTCTTTTTAGAAGGATATAACGCAGGGGTAGCATTTTATGCGTTCTGTAAAAACGCTTTATTTGGATCCGTCTCTAGGTTTCGGTTTCTTATTGGAGGGCATCTCTGCGCCCACGGTCCTGTTCCCCAGGAGTTTAGTTGTGCAACACACGTGCGCCTTGCTTCCCTCCATCCTACGAGGGAGGCGAGGGGGTGGCTTTGCACTGCGGCCACCGGGCAGCAGGATCGCAGGCGCAAAGATGCGCTCTGGTAAGAAATTGAAGTCTGGAAACGCGTCCAAATTGACTATTTTTTAAAAACGCCGTAAAATGCTGCTCTTGTCTTATATCATCACAAAAAAAGTTGATTTTGTGTGTTTTTATGATACTTAGCAAGTTTCTAATTGAAACCATGCATCTATTTTCACAAATTGAAATTTTAAGAAACATACTTAAAAGGAAGCTGAAGCGGTTTTTTATTTGAGGAAACACACTAAAATATTCCTTTTGACCTCCAGGATATCAAATATCAAAATTATTTCTCAATTTGGTTAATCGAGGCTGCATAGAATCATTTTTAAAGTACTGCTGGAGGCACTTCCCTGGAGAGCGACGTCAGAAAAGCAGCTTTCGAAATCTTTGCTCACGCATCTTCAGCGCCTATCAAAGCTATGCACGCACATGCTATTTTTTAAAAGGGCAGAAAAATATGTCAGGACTGGTGCCAGTGCGGGAGAATATACCTAGGAAAGTTGCGATTGGACGCCCGGCCCTCAAGCGACACACGCTTGGCGGCCGAAAGGTCTTCTTACGATGTCACTATTGGTACGATGTTTTTTTGTGTTTTCTCACGTTTAGTTATATCTTTGTGGAAGACGAACGGGATATTCAGATTCGCGGGATAAAACTACGCTAGAATGAAGCTCCATCTAGTTTTCTGAAAGAAGTTTGGCACTTCTCTGTAATAGGCCGACTGATCATTACGAATTAGACTTTTATACTATGCCGCCTTGGCCATATAACCTACGTGCATAGACCATGTAAATGTAGCTTTTATGGCTTTTAAAAAAAATCTGTAAAACATAAAAAAAAACACCCTGTAGAATGTCCCCCAATACGATACGATTGTATGGTTCCTTCCCCGCTTGTATCGTTCAAGACGAACTTGCAGACATCCAGCCTTTCATTGGAATGCTGTATGTCAGCGAGTCTCTACACCTGCGAGTGGTTTCAAACAAGAATTATGTTTGCACACCAGTAAGCTCTTATCCGAGGTTCTCCAGGAGCACTAAAAACAGAGGCAAAATGTAGTGACCTGGTAAATTTGGTTACAGGTATTTATTTTTAGAAGAATCGCATGCAGCAAAGTTTAACTTTGCTCAAAAGAAGGTAATTATAAATTCAATACTGAACAATGGTGTCCCTTGAGCTGTCAGACCGAACTCCTACTCTTGCCACTCAGGAGTTCCTAACTTGTGGGTAGAGGATCAGCACAACCCAGATTTGTGCTGCGAGCGCACCTGCAACATAAAAGTTCAATAAACATGAGATGAAAAATGAGACGTTTACAATTCTCTGTAATGTGAAATTAGAGCACAGATCTTGAAAAGGAGGATGGGAGGGTGTGCCCCTCCTCACCCTCTCCTCCTCCTCTTCTGCTCCCTCCCATTTAGCGGGAAAATTTGCCCACTGAATTTAGCGGGTTAAGTTTCCCATTAAATTTAGCACGGAAATTGATGTCACGTGACCTCAATACCAATGCAGTTTTCCCGCTAAAAGTAGCGGGGAAAATGACGTCACATGACCGTGTCACGTCATCCACAAAAAAATTGTTTCTCAGCTAGACTTAGCGGAAATATTAACGTCACATGACCTCAACATTAATTCAATATCCTACCAAGTTTAGTGGGGCGGGCGGTTACGCCGACAGCGACGCCGCGAAATGCAGAAACAGGTGCCTAAGAGCTGCGCTCAAAAAACTAAATGCCTCAGGTGAAAAAGTGAAAGCCGTTTACAACTTCCTGTAACGCCGAATTGGAGCGCAGCTCTTGAGGAGGAGGAGTGGAGGGTATATTCCTCCTCCTCCCTCGTGATCATGCCTGCTAGTCCTCCTCCCCTCCTGCTCCCTCTCCCTCTCCTTTACCACCTCCTCGTCCTTCAAGCTCCTCCCCTCCCCTCGCCTCCTCGTCTCTCCTCCCCCCCTCCTCCACCTTCGTACTGCTTTCCTCCTTGCCGCTCAAGCCGGAAAGGGTCGCGTAAGAGTTAGAGCGCAGCTCTTAGGGGCCCGTTTCCAGCCTGAGCGGCGTCGGCGTCGCCGTTGGCGTCGCCGTCGGCGTCGCCGTCGGCGTCGGCGTCGGCGTCGGCGTCGGCGTAACCGCGCCCCTCCCTCTCCTCCTCCTCCCCCTCCTCCTCCTCTTCCTCCCCCTCCTTCTCCTCCTCCCCTCATTGTGTAGTATGGTCCGGGCGGGTCACGTGACCTCGGGGGGAGGGGGTCACATGACCCGTTTCCAGCCTGTGCGGCGTCGGCGTTGGCGTCGGCGTCGCCCCTCCCCCTCCTCCCCCTCCTCCCCCGCCAAGGTCACGTGACCCCGGGGTGACTCCCCTCCCACCGCCGAAGTCACGTGACGGCCCGCCCAAGGTCATGTGATACCGTCCCCTCGAGGTCACGTGACTCCCGGACCTCTGCCCTCCTCCTCCTCCCCTCATTGTCTAGTATGGTTCGGGGGCGGAAAGGGTCGCGTAAGAGCACAGCTCTTACGCGACCCTTTCCGCCCCCGAACCATACTAGGAGGGGGAGGGGGAGGAGGGCAGAGGTCCGGGGGTCACGTTACCTCGAGGGGACGGTATCACATGATTTTGGGCGGGCCGTCACGTGACTTCGGCGGTGGGAGGGGAGTCACCCCCGGGGTCACGTGACCTTGGCGGGGGAGGAGGGGGGAGGAGGAGGAGCGGAGGGGGAGGAGGAGGAGGGGGAGGGGCGACGCCAACGCCGACGCCGCACAGGCTGGAAACGGGTCATGTGACCCCCTCCCCCCGAGGTCACGTGACCCGCCCGGACCATACTACACAATGAGGGGAGGAGGAGAAGGAGGGGGAGGAAGAGGAGGAGGAGGGGAGGAGGAGGGGGAGGAGGAGGAGAGGGAGGGGCGCGGTTACGCCGACGCCGACGGCGACGCCAACGGCGACGCCGACGCCGCTCAGGCTGGAAACGGGCCCCTAAGAGCTGCGCTCTAAAATTAGGTAGAATGTGGATACAATTATGGATATGGTCATGAATACAGTTAGCAGATTCAATATGAAGAATATGTGTTAGACGCACGCTCAAGGAAACCTGTTGCATCTATATTCATTCAAATTATTTCGCAGAACCTAGCGCTGCAGTCTCAGGTGGGAGTTCGCTGAATGAGTCTACCGACTCGGAAAGAGCAGTTGGATCTGCGCCAATGAGCATTACATAAGTGAAATGTCACTATTACTGTTACAGTGCCGAATGTTTCAAACTGCCAGTTGCATCATTCTGTGAGTTCCCTCCTTACATTACAGGGTTTAGCCCTCTCGAATGCTTTGAGAGAAAAATGATGAACTGGAAATATCTAGAGTAGTTCTAGAAAAACTATTTCCAGAATCTTATCTCAGCATCGTAAAGAATACAAAAAGTTTCTAAAGACAAGGTTAGTGCAGGAGTTGAATAAACTAAATACTTCGTTTTGCGAAACCATCTTGCCGTAGTAAACGTATAAAGTTCCCCTAGGTAGAAGAATCTCTACCTAGGGGAACGATGGGCACAATCACTACGGATGATTGTGCCCATTGCGTACCATAAAAATTTAATTTGTGACCTACAATATTTACAGACTCAACCAACTCTAAATAAGTGGACCACTTGTCATTAAAGATTGGCCTCACCATGACTGTCTGCCAACATCTACATAATAATTTCCATGTACCTATGTATTTCAAGAAAATATTTGCCGCGAGCTGCTTAAAACACAATAGCACTTTTTATCAAGTGCTGATTGTTGGGCAAGCTGGTATGGTACGTTAGAAAACATGATTGCACTCTGAAGACGGGGATATAGGAAGGACAGACACCACAGAGTGCTAACTTTCAACTGATTTAATTCAAGAATCTCAGCGTAGAAACACCCCGCAGGGGGCACCTGTGAAAACAGGTGTTTGGAGAGTGGCGTCTCCACGTACCCCGAGCCCCGCAGGAGGCGCCTGCACCTTTGGTGCTAGGTGCTTGGTGAGTAGCGTCACCACGGACCCAGCCACGTGGGCCACCATACCCGCACGCAGGGGGCACCTGCCTTGGTAGGTGCTTGGTGAGCGGCGCCACCGCGAACCCCGAGCTATGTGGGTTTACCCACCCACGCCTGGCTGTGCGTGGCTTAACCCGTGTCCGGGGAAAAGGGGACCCTGGTGGTTGAGCTGAGCCCGGGGTATGTTTGGACCCTTCGGGGCCCCCCGGGCGAGGCAATACACCGCTTCGACCTCTGCTTCTCGTAGACGGGTGTCCTGGCTTGGCCCGACCAGTATGATTCAGTCAGTCGCCTCTTCTACCCTCTTCTTCCTTCTTTCACTTTTCCTCCCACCTCTTTCTCTTTTCTTCTACACTCTCTTCCTTCCTTTTTCACCTTCTTAGGCGGCAAGGGCCAACCTTGAGTGGAAACAGGTCCTGTCCCTGAAACCACACTAGGGTATAGTGCCCGGGCAGCACTGGTAGTGTAATTGTGTCAGCCAAGCCTTTCTTGCTATGGCACATTACCTACCCCCTTGTTGGGCTCCGTGGTGGGCGGTGCACCCGGGCACTGAACTTTTCTCCCATCTTTATGGGTTCTCAAGCTAAACCTCCCTCTGATCGGGCCCTGAAAAGGGTCCGCACCGAAGTCCCTAGAAAAGACACGACCCCATCACCTCCTGCGTTCCCCAAATTTTTGGTTGTACACTCCGAAGATGACACCCCACTCTCCAAGATGTCCCCCTTTCTTGTTGCTAAAGTGCTAGAAAGTGCGGTCGGTAGGAACTTTAAAGCCAAAAAGATGCCCTCAGGTGACCTGCTTGTGGAAATTGAATCCAGACAGCAGAGTACAGCACTTCTCTCGTTGAACTCTGTGTCGGATCACAAAGTGACTGTTTCACCCCATCGTACACTCAATACGATTCAGGGCGTTATCTCTGAGGATGACCTGATCGAGAGTTCCGACACTGAAATCCTTGAAGGGCTCTCTGACCAAGGAGTTGTAGCCGCAAGGCGCATCTCCCTGCGTCGGGATGGTCAAGAGCGGAAAACAAGACACATAGTTCTAACTTTTGCTTTCACCACACTCCCGGATGCTGTTAGGGCTGGCTATCTTCACTGCGGGGTTAGGCCGTATGTGCCTAATCCTCGAAGATGTTTAAATGCCAGAGGTTTGGTCATGGCTCCCAGCATTGCCGTGGAAAAGCCACGTGTGCGAAATGTGCCAAATCTGACCACCCCGCAGAGTCCTGCACCAACGACCCACACTGTGCAAACTGCAATGATCCCCACCCCGCATACTCTCGATCATGCAGAACGTGGAAAGAAGAAAAGGAAGTACTCACTCTTAAAGTCAAAGAAAATCTCTCGTACCCAGAGGCACGCCGCCGCCTCGCATTCTTGCGCAAGGGCAGCTGTTCGCAGGTGGTGCAGCGGGGACCTGCACCACTGATGGTAGCAGTGGCGACCCAAACGTCCTTTCTGGACTATGGGAAGCCACGGCAGTCCCCTACGCCCCAGCTGAAAATTCAGCTTCCGGGGCATGCTATCTCGGCTGGGCAGTCTACGGATCCTCCCAGCCAGAGCGCAAGCACTCGCGCTCCTGCGGCAAAACAGCCTCAGCCCTCTCACGTAGAGGGTATGCAGGTTGCTTCCCAAGATGGGCCGGCGGCTATGGCCCATCTTGAATGGGCCGGCGGCTACGGCAACCGTCCCTCCTCCGCGATCTCCTTCTAGGGAGAAGGGTGGACGCTCCCGCCCACACTCCCTGGAAAGATCATCATCGAAGGAGCGGCACGGCTCTCGAGCTGCTCCTACAGCAGCACCTAAGCGGCAGGAACGGGTGCACTTGGGCGATTCCCCGCCCAGCACCTCCTCCGCCCATTTGGCTGGGCCTGGTCGTGGACGGGGCATGACGCCCCATTCTCCGAGCCTGCCCAAACCTGCAGCAAAGGCCTCACCTCAAGAAGCAGAGGCCATGGATGAGGATACAGAAGTCTCCACTCATGCGTCTGAGCAAGACGACATGGAGTGGCAGACTTCTAAAAATAAACACAAAAACAAAAAACCTGTAATCCCTCCAAAGTGATGTTGTTTTTTGTTGCCATATGCGGCAGATTTACGACTTTTTACATACTCTTACCTAGTTTTACTTTTTAGATTAGCAACTTTTTAACTTCTTTTTAGAGGAATGACCAACGTTCACTTTATGCAGTGGAACTGCCGCGGTCTTTTACGTAATTATTCATGATGTTAATTTTTCTATGGATGAGGTACGTCCTATTGCACTCTCCTTACAAGAGACTCATCTAAGCGATCATAAGTCAGTGTTGCGTCGCTATCAAGTTTTTAGAAAAGATCGCCTCGCATCTAATTCATCCGGTGGAGTGGCGGTGGTTGTCCAGAATGGGGTTGCCTGCTCTCAGGTTCCTCTCAATACGCCACTTGAGGCTGTGGCTGTGCGCCTTCTTTTGGACCGCCTTATCACTGTTATATTCCACCAAACTTTCCGTTGCATCTTCATGATCTCCAAAGACTTGTTACACAGCTTCCTCACCCTTTTTTACTTTTAGGCGATTTTAACGCTCATCACCCCTTGTGGGGTAGCGCCCGTCAAGACTCGCGTGGTGGGGTTCTTGAGCGGTTTTTATTAACTTCTAGGCTGTGCCTTATGAATAAGAGAGATCCAACCTTTTTTAGTGCAGCTCACAATTCATTTACGTCTATCGATCTTTCTTTCTCATCCCCCTCATTGTTTTCTTCATTTACGTGGAAAGTTTTAAATAATCCCTCCGGAAGTGACCACTTTCCAGTCGTCCTGGAGAGTTTGGTTTCTGTACCAAGCCTTATGAAACGTACCCCTCGTTGGAAACTGGAAAAAGCTGATTGGAGTCTTTTTAGCCTAAACTCGGACCTGAAACCTCCCATGTTCCAGTCCTTAACACATGAAGAAGCAACGACATACGTTACAGAACAGATAATTAATGCCGCTTTTCATTCCACCCCTCAGACTTCCTGTAAAATAGCCAAAAAATGTAAACCATGGTGGAATGACGATTGTTCCACCACCAAGAAGAAACAGGATAAGGCTTGGAGCATATTTCGCAGGTATCCAACATTTGTCAACTTAATAGAGTTTCAGCGAAATAGGGCTCAAGCTCGTTGGACAAGGAAGCAGGCCAAACGGAAGTCTTGGAGAGGATATTTGTCCTCTATTAGTAGCTATGTCCCAGCAAAGGAAGTGTGGGACCGACTTCACAAGGTCGAAGGCAGATACCGCTGTTTCACAGTTCCTCTCTTTCCATCTGCTTCCTCATTGCACGACCAGGCCAATCTGTTAGGTGCACATTTTGCAGCCGTTTCAAACTCCTCGCACTACTCTTCGGCGTTTTTGAAGTTTAAGTCTGATGTAGAGAGAACAAAAATCAGCTTGGCAGGAGGAGCCTCCGCACCCTACAATCAACCGTTCACAATGGCGGAACTCCAAATGGCTCTGAATGTCCGGAAGCACTCTTCCCCAGGTCCTGATCGTATACATTACGACATGATTCAACATTTATCGAAGGAATCACTCTCAGCTCTCCTAATTTATTTTAATGGTTTATGGAAAGATTCATACTTCCCTACTGAATGGAAACAGGCAGAGGTGATCCCGTTATTGAAGCCTGGAAAAGACCCTTCCCTCCCGTCAAGTTACAGGCCGATAGCATTGACGAGCTGCCTGGGAAAAACATATGAAAGGTTAATCAACAAGCGTCTTGTTTACTTCCTTGAACAAAATGATATTTCGGATGCAAATCAGTGCGGCTGCCGACCTGGACGCTCCACGACCGACCACTTGGTTCGGCTGGAGACTTTTGTACGGGAGCCATTTGTGAAGAGGCAGCATTGTGTATCGGTATTTTTCGACTTGGAGAAAGCTTATGATACCACTTGGCGACATGGCATCCTGCGTGACCTTTTTATGTATGGAGTACGCGGCAGATTGCTTTACTGCATTAGAAACTTTTTATGTGATCACTCTTTTCGTGTACGGCTAGGGACAACACTTTCCGACTTGTTTGTTCAGGAGAACGGGGTTCCTCAGGGTGGAGTCCTGAGTGTTACTCTTTTTGCTGTAAAAATTAATTCTCTCTGTCAGGTCATACCTTCTTCCGTGTCGTACTCCCTATACGTGGATGATATTCAAATTTCTGTGGCATCTTGTAATATGTCTAGCTGCGAAAGACAGTTGCAGCTAACCATAAATAAAATGACTAAATGGGCAAACAAAAATGGTTTTAAGTTCTCTTCAGAGAAAACAATCTGTGTCCCCTTTTCTTTGCGGCGTGGGCTTTGGTTAGATCCGATTCTCGGTTTAAATGGAAATAGCATTGCAGTAAGACCAGAGCATAAGTTCCTGGGACTGATTTTCGACCGTAAACTTAGCTTTATATCTCACCTCAAGTGGCTGAAGCAAAAGTGTATGCAGGCTATGAATATCCTAAAAGTTCTCTCTCACAAGTCTTGGGGCTCCGATAAAAGGTGTCTTCTTCGTCTCTATTCCTCTCTCGTAAGATCACGTCTTGATTATGGTGCTGTTGTGTATACATCTGCTCGACCGTCTGCATTGAAGATGCTTGATCCAGTGCACCATCTTGGGTTGCGTCTAGCAAGTGGTGCTTTTCGAACATCCCCTATCTCAAGCTTGTATGTTGACTGTAATGAAATGTCACTCGAGAAAAGGCGGCAACTCCTTAGTCTAGTCTATGTTTACAAAGTTTGGTCGGATTCTAGTCATCCAGCTCAACTTATATCCGAGAGTCCAGATTTTGTCGCACCTTTGACCGTAAGCCAACTGTTGTTCGACCCTTGAGTCTTCGTTTTGAGAACCTGCGTCTATCCCTTGGCCTGCCTCGTGAAAATGTCTACCTCATAGAAAGTGCAAGTCACACTGCCCCATGGGATATCAAGCCTATAGCTTGTGATTGGTACTTCACAAAATTTAATAAACATAATGTCTTGCCACTTGCTTTTCAACAAGAATTTCTTGCACTGCAAGAAAAGTACAAGACTTATCACCAATTTTACACTGATGGAGCCAAGTCCTCAACGTATGTAGGCTCATCTGTTCATTCAAATTCGTTTACACATGTGACAAGGCTAAATAATATCGCTAGCATTTTTACTGCCGAGCTATATGGCGTGCTCTCAGCACTTGACTATATTATCCGGAGCAAAGTGATGAAAGCAGTTCTTTTTGTAGACTCCCGGAGCGTTGTTACTGCAGCATGTTCACTCAATCCAACCAACAACAAGCTAACTCAACTGGTACGTGCTAAAATTCAACTGGGCCTCGAAGATGGGAAGGATATTAGGTTTTGTTGGATCCCGAGCCATGTGGGCATTGCAGGCAACGAGGCTGCAGATAGACTGGCCGCCTCCTCGCGTAACCTCTTACCATCACACGCATGCATTCCATACCAAGACCTAACAAGGTCCATACGGCTTGCACTTCTAAAACGGTGGCAGTCTGAGTGGGATTTGGCTGATAACAACAAACTTCATATCATCAAGCCAAGCATCGGTACCTGGGAAAGCTCCTATAACCGGAGCCGTTTCCGTGAGGTTCTTCTGTGCCGGTTGAGGATCGGCCACACCTTCCTCACCCATCAGTACCTACTTGTTGGTGAGGAACCACCGGAGTGCGACCACTGTGGAGACACTTTGTCCGTTCTACATATTTTTCTTTGCCCTGGTCTTCTACAACAACACAAGCTCTTCTTTCCTGAGCTTTTCAAGTACAGTATCCCTTTCCATCCTACCCTTTTCCTAGGGGAGCAACCTCTAATATCAATTGACCGTCTCTTATCTTTTCTAGAACATATAGCAATTTTACGCAAACTATAGTGGAAATACCTTTTTTGGTACACCGTTTCTAGTTGAATTTAATTTACCTAGTTTGGCGCAGTATGGCCATCGTTGCTCTTGCGCCATAAAACCCGCAAACAACAACAACAATCAGCGTAGAAACACACTGCGTCACCGCACCACATCTCAACCAATCCTTGGCCCGGCCACGGACCGCAAGTACGCCAACTCCTTATCCGCCAAGTCAATTGATGCCACACTGACACAACACGTGCTGGAACTATTTATAGCGTCAGCCTCCATCATCTCTAACAGTCCTATCTTTGTGCCTAGCAAGAACAGTAGACGAAGCAAATAATGGTTGGCACCCGCAGTCATGATCTGTCGTGCCACTGTCATGACTGCGGGTGCAAACCATTATTTGCTTCCTCTACTGTTCTTGCTAGGCACAAAGATAAGACTGTTAGCGAGATTATGGAGGCCGACGCTATAAATAGTTCCGGCACGTGTTGTGTCAGTGTGGCGTCAATTGACTTGGCGGATAAGGAGTTGGCGTACTTGCGGTCCGTAGCAGGGCCACGGATTGGTTGAGATGCGGTGCGGTGACGCAGTGTGTTTCTATGCTGAGGTTCTTGAATTAAATCAGTTGAGAGTTAGCGCTCTGTGGTGTCTGTCCTTCCGATGTCCATGTCTTCAAAGCGCAATCATGTTTTCTAACACACTTTTTAACACTAATAGAAAGCCTGTAGTGGGCCACAACTTAAGCAGTTTTCACTTCATTATGAAGAGCAATTACACATATGTGAAGCATGAATATAGGCCTGCACTGAATTTTTTTCCTAAGTTGAACGTGCTATGCTCTGTTTACTATATAAATCTTTGCAGAGCTGACAATGTGCAAGTTCCTGTTTTTTTATATTTCACATGTCCCGTCTGCGGGGTGTGGTAGGTACATGAGATTGATGACACCAACGTAACACAATGATTATTTTAAGAATTTGTTTGGGTATAGCACGAGCAAAGTGATCTGCGGGAAGTTATTTCTGTGACACCGCTGAACCTACATCCGCGGGCTTTAAGTTTACATGTTAATCATGTCTGCAGACTCCTTTTTGTAATTGGAACTCCATCCAACCCAAGATTTGAATATGTTTTTTTGCATTTTAGGCTTAGTAGTGCTTTTGCTGTTCTATTATTAGGTAAGAAGAATGCTTATTTCAAGTGGCATACCTAACACCTGGTGGCACGAGGACTCCCCTGTCGTGACGCTGATCGAAAGTCACAGGCAGGGAGATACTGCGATGCTCTTGTTGCTGGGACTACCTCCCCCATGGTCCTGGCCAGACCACAGAAGATTGAGTCCAAGCTTATGGCCACTAGGATCTTCAGATCTTGAGGCACTTAAGTAGCTGAAAATAAAAACAATCACAATCAAGTACTTGGCAGAGCTACATTAGAATGGCTAGCATATTCTTTCGTGATCAGCACATAGATCCTCTTATTTTAGTCTTAGTCACCCCCCAGGACAAGGCTACGTAAGCGTTAAAATGGTGGGTACCAAATTAAGGCGAATGACCAAATGCGTTCATTTAACCTTCTAACGCCCCAACCCGAGAGATTTCTGTCAAATATTCACATTCAACTGTAAAGATTATAAATAAAACTACTACTGCAATGCAGAGCCGTATAGTGGGAGAGTAGCGAGTGGGTGTGGCGACGAAGGCTCCGGAGAGGAGGAAAGGGAGGAGAATGCCGAAGGAGGGAGAGAGAAGGCAGCAAAGAGGCAAAGAGGAGACGACCGCCATTTTGACGCAAAGCTGTCTGCACGGAGCACTGTTGAGGCTACGCGTCGTCTGCTACGGGCTTATTTCTCTTTTTTGCCTGAATAAAAGTTTGCGTTCAAACATGGAGGAACTTCTTTCTTTAGGTTTTTAAGCCACCGAGGAATAACTCTATATCATTTTATTGCCCGAGCCTGCCAAATAAAAGGAAAGAACCAAAATTAGGATATCGATCCCGTGCCGGGCGAATGAATTAAAATGGCGGCCCTCCCCGCTCAGCTGGGAGCAGCTTAGAGTTCACGCGCATGCGCTCACGCCTCTCGCTCTTTGCCGCGGGCTGATTAGCTCACTTCGAAGGGAGACGTTACGGCAGCGAAATCATATGCTGCCAGACTCTCCCCATATATGGCTCTGCTGCAATGGAAAGATTTTCCTACCCTCGTGCTCAGCGAGTGTCGACTGGGGATACAACTCCAGTTCATACACTCGCTGAACATGATGGTAGAGATTACCAGCAGAGGGCTGGTGTCTGGATAGAAAGAGTTTAGTTGGCGCACCAAGAGGCTAACGAATGAAAATGGGTACTACTCTGAGCAAAATGCCAAAAAAGTGTGGATCTCGGCTTGACACTAACAGCAGCACACAGTATCTATTTTACTGACAAAGGAGTACTCAATCACTATTTTCAGCTACCTAATCAAACTAAATATTCTTCCCGGCTTGCTTTTTGGGAAGATCTCTAAATTTACAAGAACTGTTAACCCTATTGAAAATAATTCTAAAGGGCCCATCAGCCTTGAAGGATTATGGGACCTCACAGCACTTCAAAACCCACCAGAAATACCCTACAGAAAAACCCTTCGGGGATACCCCACAGAAAAACCCTGCAACCCCACAGCCCTTCACACCGTCACCCCTTCAGCCCCCTCAGCCCTCCCTTTAGGCCCCATTAGACCCCTTAAAAATAAGAGGCCAAAATGGCTCTGAACCAATGACAAAAAGAATGACGATTTGTTCAATGGAAACAACTTTATTTATATCTTGAATACACTGAAGAAAATATTGCACTTATATATTTATTGTTTTTCGATGCAGAATCGGAACTTCAAACAAAATTTAAATGTAACAGAATTCAAACTTCAAACAAATTTAAAACACTATTACACTTCAAACAAAATTTAAAACACTATTACACTGAAGAAAATACTGCACTTATATGTCACAAAAACAAAATTCGAAATAACCTTTAATATATTGGGTTTTTTTGGGCTTTTATTGTCTTTTTATGCTTAGTAACAGAATTCATACTTCAAACAAAATTCAAACCAGTCATTGTGACAAGTATGTAGCGACCCCCTCCAGTCCGCCCGTCTGCGGCCGCCTGGCTCGGCGGGCAACATTGGTCACCACACGAATAAACGCCGTTGAGCGCACGCGCTCCGGCCAGACATCGTCCACCCTCACAACAAGGCTGCGTGTCGTCTCTCCTCGGCGGGTGCTTCGGCCCCTTCGTCCACGTTCGAGAAAGATCGTGACACTGGCGACGAGGAACCGTGGCACTGGAGTCCACCAACGTGCACGGTTCGGCCCACGCCGCCGAGAGTCGCAACACCGGACCCCGCTCCTGTCGCCATGCCGCTGTACGGGAGGCTCGAGCCGTTCGACGGAGATGGTTCCGCTTGGCCACTCTACGAAGAACAAGTCCACGTGTTCTTCCGGGCGAACGACACGCCGGAGGCGAAACAACGGGACATCTTCCTGGCCAGCTGCGGGACCCGCGTCTTCAGCCTCCTGCTCGACCTCCTCAAGCCGGCCACGCCGCACGTCAAAACGCTGGGTGAGCTGCTCGCCACGCTGCGCTCGCACTTCAGCCCGGCGCCGTCCACGCTGATGGAGCGGTTCCCCTTCAACAACCGGAGCCGCCAGGACGGGGAGACCCTCGGGCAGTTCGTCGCTGCGCTACGAGGGTTAGCGAGCACCTGCGCCTTCGGCGACCAGCTGGACTCGCTACTCCGGGACCGGTTCGTCTGCGGCATCAACAACCCCGCCATGCAGACGCGACTCCTGGAGCTCCCTGACCCTTCGCTGGACGACGCGGTGAAGGCAGCGCTGGCGATGGAAGCCGCAGCAAAGCACGCCAGCGAGATAGCGCGTGCGGCCGGCTCACCGTCGACGGAAGCGGCGGTGAACAAGATGGCGGCAAGGAGCGGTGCCTGCAGCCGCTGCGGTGCTGCCCACTCCCCCTCACAGTGCCAGTTCGTCCACGCACAATGTTTCACGTGCGGGAGAACTGGGCACCTCGCACGTGTCTGCCGAGGGGGGAGGACGAGCGGCGACCAGCAGCAGCAGCAGCAGCCTGGTTCAAGCCCGGGTTCCAGCCAAGCCCGCGGCCAGGGTGGTCGTCGCAAGAGAACGCGGCGGGGCCGAGTGGCACAAGGTCCGGGTACCTCCTCAGCCAGGGTCCACGTCGTGGCCGAGGACCCGCAGATTTTCGACGTGTGGCAGACGAGTAAGCCTCAATTGTCTGTGCCACCTTACTTGGTGTCTGTCAAAATCTGCGGCCACCCCATCACCATGGAGCTGGACACGGGGGCCAGCGTGTCGGTCATGCCCGGGAAGCTGTTCAAGCGGACCTTCCCCGGCGTGTCCATCGAGGCGTCTGACGTCATGCTGCGCAGCTACTCCGGGCAGCTTTCCCAGGTCCAGGGTCGGGCCCAAGTCAGCGTTCGCCTTGGCGACAGGGAGGCAATCCTTCCCCTTTACTTAACCAAGGGGTCGTCGCCGACGCTGCTGGGCCGGAACTGGATTCACTTGCTGGGTGTTCGGCTGCCGGAGTACCAAGAAGCTGCGCTGCACGTGGTGAAGGACGTCCCGAGCCTCCTGACCGACTTCCAGTCCCTGTTCCAGCCGGGGGTGGGCACCTTTGCCAGCACGACGGTCGGCATCCACGTACCCGGGGGAGCCCGGCCTCGGTTTTTCAAGCCGCGTCCGCTGCCGTTCGCCCTGAAGGACGGGGTCACCCAGGAGCTGCAACGGCTGCAGCGAGAGGGAATCCTGGTGCCCGTCAAGTCTTCCGAGTGGGCCGCACCGATAGTTCCAGTCCTCAAGCGAGACGGCCGCGTCAGGATCTGCGGGGACTTCAAGGTCACCATCAACCCCGTCGCTACCGTCGAGAAGTACCCGCTGCCTCGGGTAGAAGATCTCTGGTCGGCTCTGTCCGGGGGACAGAAGTTCTCCAAGCTCGACCTTCGAGATGCCTACCAGCGGCTGGTGCTCCAGGATGCCGCCCGGAAGTATGTCACCATTTCGACTACCATGGGACTCTTCCAGTACACGCGCCTTCCGTTCGGCGTGGCCTCAGCCCCAGCCATCTTCCAGAGGGAGATGGACAACCTATTCAGGGGCATGAGGCACGTGGCGGTGTACTTGGACGACATCCTGGTTACCGGTACCGACGACGGGGACCACCTGCAGAACCTGCGCAAAGTCCTGACACGACTACAGGACGCCGGTCTCAAGCTGAGACTGGACAAGTGCGTGTTCCTGACCCACAGCGTGGAGTACCTGGGACACATCATCTCCCAGGCTGGCCTGGCCCCGGCTCCCCGCAAGATTGAGGCCGTGCTCAAGGCGCCGAAGCCCAAGAGCAAGGAGCTTCAGAGCTACCTCGGCCTCATCAACTTCTACAGGAGGTTCCTGCCCAACCTTTCGACGCATCTGGAGCCGCTGCATCGACTGCTTCGTGACGGTGAGCAGTGGGCCTGGAAGAAGGAGCAGGACTTGGCCTTCCAGCGCAGCAAGGAGCTGGTCGTTAAGGCTCCAGTGCTGGTGCACTTCGACCCGGCCAAGCCTGTAGTCCTCACCGTGGATGCGTCGCCGTACGGGGTAGGAGCCGTCCTGTCGCACCGGGGTCAGGATGGTCAGGAACACCCTGTGGCGTTTGCTTCTCGTCGGCTTCCTGCGGCGGAGCAACGCTACAGCCAGCTCGACAAGGAAGGCTTGGCCCTCATCTTCGGGTCCAGCGCTTCCACCAGTACCTGTGGGGCCGGCAATTCGAGGCGATCACGGACCACAAGCCGCTGCTGGGGCTGCTGGGACCTGACAAGGCAGTCCCAGTGCAAGCATCGCCTCGTGTGGTACGTTGGGCCTTGACGCTGGCGGCCTACAGGTACAAGCTGGTCTACCGCCCTGGGAAGGACCTGGGACCTGCAGACGCCCTGAGCCGCCTGCCCCTGCCGGAGGTGCCTGCTGCCGTTCCAGAGCCAGCTGACGTGTTCCTGCTGGAGCGGCCTACCCGGGGGTGCTCACCAGGACTGCGGTGGCGCAGGCGACCAGCCGGGACCCGGTCCTGTCTCAGGTGGTCAAGGCGGTTGCCCGAGGGGAGGAGCTGCGTCACCAGGCCTACAGCCACAAGACCGCCGAGCTGAGCTTGGAGCAGGGCTGCCTCCTGTGGGGTTCCAGGGTGGTGATTCCACAAAGTCTGCGGGCCAAGGTGCTGCAGCTGCTGCACGCGGGGCGTCCTGGCATTGAAAAGACCAAAATGGTGGCACGGTCGCACGTTTGGTGGCCTGGCCTGGACCAGGACATCGTGCACCAGGTGCAAGGCTGCCAGGTCTGCCAGGAGAACCAGCGAGCCTCGCGGCACGTGGAGATCACCCCCTGGCCGTTCCCACAGAGGCCGTGGTCCCGCTTGCACGTGGACTATGCGGGACCCTTCAAGGGCCACTACTTCCTGGTGGTAGTGGACGCCTTCTCCAAGTGGGTGGAGGCACTGCCAGTCACCAGTCCCTCGGCAAGCGCAACCATTGCGGCGCTGCGGCAGGTCTTCGCGGCGCAGGGATTGCCGGCCATTATTGTGTCCGACAATGGTCCCGCTTTCGCTAGCGCCGAGTACCTGGACTGGCTGCAGAGGAATGGGATCCGCCGGATGCTGGTTCCGCCGCACCATCCTGCTTCCAATGGTGCAGCGGAGCGAGTGGTCCAGACCATCAAGGACAAGCTCAAGAAGAGCCAGCCCGGGGATTTCCGAACGCAAGTGGCCCGGGTACTGTTTCAGTACCGGACCACACCGCATGAGGTCACTGGCCGTGCCCCCTGCGAGCTTCTGCTGGGCCGGACGGTCAAGACCCCCTTGGACGTCTTGCATCCAGACCTCCGGTTCACGGCGCTCCTGAAGCAGCTGAAGCAGAAGCTGGCTGCTGGCCGAGGGTGCCGTCCCGGGCCTTTGCCGGAGCCGGGAGCGTCGGTGTACGCCAGGAACTTCCGTCCTGGCCCACCCTGGTCTGCCGGGCGTGTGGTTTCACCAGCGAGTGCCTCATCGCTGCTCGTCCGCATGCCCGACGGGACCACCTGGCACCGGCACGCCGACCATGTCAGGCCTCGCCTCGGGACCTGGTTTCCACCCTCGGCCGCCGCTTCAGAGGACCAGCCTGCAGGGGACCCAACACCACCAGTCGTGGCCAGTGGAGCGCCACCCATCACGGAGGCGACAAGTGTCGCCAGTCCTGTGGCACCAGTTGGACCGGTGCCACACCCAAATCCAGTCCCTGCGGCTCCACTGGGTGGAGCGCGACCTGTACAGGCAGCGCCCGGCGTTGCCACACCTGGCCCGTCAACTCCAGTGCCCAGGCGGAGTACGCGGCAGCGAAGACCACCTGACCGCTACTCGCCTGGGTGATCTTCATCATCGACCGGCCAGGACTTGACACGACCCGACGCCTAGTTAGTGTCGGCCGTGTGCATTGTTATTTCATTTATTTTGTTTTTAGAGAAACAATCTGGGGGGGAGGAATGTGACAAGTATGTAGCGCCCCCCTCCAGTCCGCCCGTCTGCGGCCGCCTGGCTCGGCGGGCAACATTGGTCACCACACGAATAAACGCCGTTGAGCGCACGCGCTCCGGCCAGACATCGTCCACCCTCACAACCAGGCTGCGTGTCGTCTCTCCTTGGCGGGTGCTTGGGCCCCTTCGTCCACGTTCGAGAAAGATCGTGACAATTTTAAGTCAGGCGCGATCCATTCTTCCCGGAAAGTCTTGGTCGAAACGGTGTTCTGGAAATCATGGAGGGAGGATTAGCATTTTTCCGCACAGAGAGGGAGGCCAATGGACACAAAGGCCACTTTCCAGCACGCTAGGAAACAGTGAAAAAAAAAACCCAGAAAAAACAAGGTGGTGGTGGGAGAGGATCTGTGAAAGGGTAACAGCCAAGGCAGTTCACTGTTATGATCGAGTGTTGACGATATAAGTGGCCACACAATAAAGTAATCAGAAAAGTAATGGTTACCGTATTTATTCGAATCTAGGCCGATCGTTTTTCTTAAATACCGATACATCAAACTCTAGGGTCGGCTTAGATTCGAGGATTTTAAAACATGCGCCACTTTCCAAGCAAAACTGAAGAAAGTGGCGCGCAGCTAGCGCGACCTAGAAAAGAAAGTATTGTAGCCATTACTAGCCGAGCCAGTAGCCACTTAAGTACACGGGCCGTGCCGCCATTTTGACCTGCTTTGATAATTGCCTGCGTGCGGCGGTGCATTTTCTTTTTATCAACAGCGCAATGGCACCAAAGAGGCGGTGCCATTATAGTTCCGCTTTTAAAAGAAAAGTTGTTTTAGCCGCGGAGTTGTCGTCGAACGTTCAAGCGGGGGGTAGACTTCAGCGTGGATGAAAAAAATGTCAGTCTTTGGAGGAGGCAACAAGAAAGGATATTTGCGTGCGCCACAACGAGGATGGCGGGCTGGGTAGCTGCGGCGTAGGACGACATCACTGGAACTTTGACCGTGCGCTCCTTCAAAAAGTGCAGCATATCAAATGCGTTTGATGGTACTGAGGATAGCACACTGTTTGATGATGACAATGATAAACAAGTCAGCGACGAGGCTAGCAGCGATGATGACTCAGAATGAGCACGGCATCTTCGCGCTCAATAAATATTTTCTTTTTGTGAACGCTGTCCTCGCTTCTTTGTTTGGCTTACATTTGAGGTAAGTTTTTTTTTCCTTTCTGGCTTTGGACTTTCTGGGGTCAGCTTAGAATCGGGGCCGGCCTACTTTTTAAAGTACTGTCCATTTACTTTTGCTGTTGACTTATCAAGTAACCTAACTGAATACTTTTTAGCCCAGAGTAATTGTAATTCATTACCTTTTTTAGTATGTGTATAAAACTGCCTATGAGATAAGTAAGTTTGCACATTCCCTGCTACTTTAGTGAGCATTGTACAGTACCAGCCAAAGCCAACACGACCGCAGCACCGCATGGCCTCATACTATATGTGTGCAGCATGTTGACTGAGAAAGAGGTCTACTCACATTACAGCATTCTCTATGCCCCTGCAAAAAAAATTTGCATCAGAAAATAGGTTATAGGGTTGGCTCGAAGCATATGCTGTAATGCAGACCTAAACAACGAAAGTGCACCACAGAAGAATTAATTTATTTATTATACCTTGAGAGCCCTTAGGGGCATTACACAAGGGATGGACAACTGAAAAAATGAACGAGTTAGAAGGAAAATGCATGTTCACAAAACAAATACAAATCAGCAATGGTACAAGAAGCACCAAAAAAAGTGTGGGAGCTCTTGGCTTTGAACCTTCATGCCTATATGACTGGCATTTAAACCATACAGGAGGGGTGGCCAGACGACACTGTCCAAGAGCTGCAGGGAAATTCCTCATTTTTAGAGAGTTGCATGGCAGGAGGGTGCTATTCAGGGAATGTTGACCTATCCACAATGCTTTCAGGGTTATCTTTTGTTCTGAGTTTTTTCACATTGATTTGGTTCTATACTGACTGGCATTTATGTTCAATTTTTCAACGAAATGCTTTCATCATGAGAAGAAAGTAAATGAGACGTATATTTTGGAAGGTTTTGAATCACATGCGTGTGCGAACACAATAGTAAGTGAAAAATCAGTTACCGATTTTTCTAATATTTTTCGCACAAGAATGTTGCCATCTCAGCCAAAGGGAGGCCACAAAGAAATGAGCAACTGGAATGTATCTAAATTATGTTTTCGCCTTATCGGCGACCTTCTCTGTTTTTTTTAAATGCTTAGGAATCACTAAAGCCACAACTTTGAACCAAGTCATTTGATACTTCCAAACTATATTAATTTAAAAGTTTTCAGGTCACGAGAGCCGCACTCGGGCCCATAAAGAGCCATATGCAGGGTGTCTAGCAAAATATTATTTTCAAAGTCTCTAACTTCTCCAGGTTTTTTTTTTTTTTGTTTTGACAATTTCAGGTGAAATTCCCTGACAACCGTAGAAGCGGCAAAATATATTAGACCATTACAACACAAGGCATTGAGCGCCGTGAGGATCATTCTGCACGGGCTTAATCCAACTTGCATATTCCAAAATATTCGGGTTCGTCCAGTCCGGATTAAACGAGCCCTTTCTTGCCGCCGACATCTTCAGTGAAGAGGCCCCTTCCGGAAACACGACACTCGACCACACACGTCAATAACTGAATGGCAGCATTGCCGCCAGATGCACACTTTCGGATACTTTTGGCTTAAAGCTTGGATAAGATTGAGTTCTGCGGCTTTTCTATTTGTTACTAAATCTACTGGTTAATTCAAGGAGTGGCCAGGCTTTTTAAATCGACCGCAAAATTCGGTTTCTGAACCTATCGTGCTACAACTTTGTGCATAGTTGCCCACAGATGGTGCATTTCTTTGTAAAATTTGCAAAGAGCGAATTTATCTGAGAAAAAAGTAAAGAAAGAAAAAGGCTTAGCTCCTATGGAAACGCAGCGAAGCCACCGGTCTTCAAACAATATGGCGTCGCTTCACACGGGAGACAAGAGATGGCGCAAGCGGTCGCGACGCCAACTGCCGCCATTGAACGAGCATACAACACCGAGATCCGTCGTCTTTAGCAGACGATCGTTTCGACTCAAAAGCAGCGTGCATTCTGCAGGCGGAGACAGTGGCAGAAACAAAAAACAGGCGAGGTAACAACAAGGAGCTGCAAAGCAGACGACATCAGTACCCCCCCAAAAAGTCAAAATATCCCGACAAACCATTTTTTTAATCGATTATCTGTCCATTCAATATGTTTTATTAGTAAAGATGATAAAATAATGCATTGGCAACTGATATCAAAAAAGCTCGCACCGCTTTTGAGTCAAAACAATCCTCTGCTAAAGACACCAGCTCTCGGCGCTGTATGCTCGTTCGTTGGCGGCAGTTGGCATCGCGACCGTCTCCCGTGCGAAGCGGCGCCGTATTGTTTGAAGACCGGTGGCTTCGGTGCGTTTCCCTAGGAGCAAAGCCTTTTCTTTCTTTACTTTTTCCTCTGGTAAGTTTGCTCTTTGCAAATTTTACAAAAAAAAAAAAAGCACCATCTGTGGGCAACGCTGCACAAAGTCGTAGAGCAATAGGTTAAGAAACCGAATTTCGCGGTCGATTTAAAGAGCCTGCCGTCTCCTTGAATCACCCAGTAGTAGCTCCAACTAAATATAGCCTAGTGTTGCGCCCTCAATCCAATCTAATCCAAGGCTTGGACTGGATTCGTCGGCTGTTCCCTTTGCATCAGGTAGCACACTCTACATCGGATGAGCAGAGCCTGCGCTCTGCTCAAAGCAGAATTTATTGCCTATTTTTCTGTCCCAAAGTCCTTAAGTCCTTGCTCAGGGCGCTCGATGGCGTTTCCGGCTCATTTTTCCTGACTGGGCTCACTTTTTGACTACACCCCTGATAATTCCCCCATTTTTCCCAGTAAATAAAATTTCCCTGACGATTCCCAATTTTCTCGGTCATTAGACACCCTGCATAAGCGGCTAACAAGCGCCAGCCTGGCCACCCCTGCCATTCAGCGAACAGCTGCACATGGGAAAGCAAACTCTGTCAGAAAGCAGCGGGAGCACTCGTGCACATAAAGTAGAAAAACAGGCAAGAAGCAGAGGGGGAGAGCAGCAAGGCAGAGAAAATAGCACGCTTCGGGGGAAGCACTACAATGCAAGTCAGCAAGGTCAAAGCTGTGATGCGTGACTATAATCAAGGAGATGTTCAATTGCTGTAGCTTTGGCAGCGCTTCCTTTCGGAGATATTGCTTCCAATGAGCAGATGAGAGGTGCACCAAAAAGAGTTGAATGGAGATTCATACTACCGTGTAAAACGATACAGCGACATCTCTATTTATTGTTGTTGCATTAAGAAATTTAACGGTGTTGGCTTAATTTAATGTGACTGATATTTCTCAGACCACAGCCTGTAGCACACACAGTATGGAAAGGATAATGGTTTTCTTATAAACTAATAGAATTCAGGGTTTGCTGCCTTGCAGCAATTGGCTCCTTGAGGCTTACGCAGTTTGTCATGCATAACATGATTGCATTATTGATCATGCCACCACATTGTGCCATCCCACATTGAGGCATCTGTGACAATGGGTGCCTGCCATTCACAGCGCTGACCATGCCACGTGAAGGCACCCTGTCAGCTATGGCTCGCAGATTGTGAGGTTCCTCAAAGCGACATCGATAGTTAATTGTATTCTTGAATAGTGCTGGAGGCACGCACTGCTTGCGTTTCCAAAACCTTTACAATGTTTTTAGCAACTACACAAGCAAACAATGGCTTCTTTAGAGATGCCATTCATGATGACTTTGTCCTTCCTTACGGACAAATGAAGAGCCAGAGCACAACAAGCTATATTTCCTTAAATCTACAGACGGGCCCACACCAAAATGAAGACAATGTAAGCCTTGCTGTTCCCTTACCTGCTCTTTTACCTTCTTGAATCTGTGCATTTTTCACAGAGATACCTTCTAATCGCCTTAGCACGTTGCACTGCTTGATCCATTGGTATTTGATGTTTGACAAGACGCCCAATGAAGAAGTCTAAAGAAAAATTGCATGGAGTGTGCAAGGTAAAACTTTTTACTGGCTAATACTAAGCAAGATATAGAAGTGTGAGCAGCAGCAGAAGTACTTATTTACACAATGTTTCCAAAGGAGAGAGAGAGGACTTCTCTTGCGATGTCATGTAAAAAATCTCTGCTTGTGTTCATACTTTTGTATCTTGTTTTGACTTTATCTTGGTGAAAAGTATTCACCAGATCACTGGCTATCTCCAGAACAACTGCAACAATATCAAAAGTGACATGCGGCTATAAGATGCAGTAGTTTATGTACCATTCAGAAGCTTTTACTGCGTTCCTACGTCCGAGGCTTACGGACCCTAAGCAAGAAGATTGGCCACAGTCAAAAAATCAATAATCCTTATTTTATGCATCTTGTTAAGCTGTGTAGTTATGAAAAGAAATAGGCAGTTGAGAGTGAAGGAGAATGCAAGTTCATTGATGCACTTTTTGCATAAACCAGAATGTGTCAACAAAAACTCATACCAACAGAAAATACGCACAAGCATTGCTGTTGTCGCTGTTTTTACTACTATGACAGTTAACATGACTGTTCCAGTGTCCTGCAGCTCAGACCATGGGGGGGAGAGAGAGATTGTGCTGCGGAATTCAAAGATCTTCCCGAGTTGAATTTTTTCTGCCGTACCGAAGTGCACTCATATCCCGGTATGTTGAGGGGATGGTTAACTAAAATAAGCATTCAATGTGGCTTTACACACCCCAGAACATCACCCATACAGCGATCTCCCCCAATGGGCAGTCATATTTTTGAAAAGGGTGCTACTGAGCAAAGAATCTGACGTAGCTATTCTGGTGGAGCAGTTGAGAATGAGATGAAGTGGCCTCATGTCTTTGTTCCTATCTCCGGCTAACCTCTTCGAGCGTATGAAGCGAAGAGGAGGAAATAAGAATTGTAGTCTGGTTCAATTGCATCCCTTATTTCCAAGAATACATCCCTCCGTGCGAGATATCGCTGTAAAAGTGATATTGAGAAGTTTGTTGCGTCCTACCTTATTTTGTGAAATACAAACTTCGGTTCAGCATCCCTTTAAGTCCGTGCTCCTTTACTCCTGCTGCAATCCTCAGATTCGTACTCCAAGACCAATGACTAAACAGCACACAAGACCAAGAAGGATCGTAACTATCGAAAAGCTGCACAGCCACTTCCAGATGTGGAGTTACCATATGAGCATTAGCACGGACACGAGCTAGCTGCAAAGGTACTAATTCTTCAAAAAAAGAGTTAATAAATGCAGCCTATAAAAGTATGTGATCGGAGAGGGTAAAGGAAATCAGTCGGAACGGTTCGTGCCACCTATATTTTGTATTTCGACTAAAAAAGAGCTTTTAGCTGCTCTGGCCGGTAGTAGGGACAGGACCAAGGACCTCACATATCGCGCGCTTTCAGCTAGGGATGCCGCGAACTTTTTTCGAATCGAAGTTTCGACTATCGATTCAAGCGGTTCGAAAGGTTTGAACATTTTCGAACTTTCTATATTGTAAAATTCGACGGAAGTCGAATTTTACAATATAGAAACAAGTTCAATATAGAAACAAGTTCAATATAGAAACAAGTTTAACAAGTTCGAGAAAGTTCGAACTTGTTAAACTAAGAAGTTCGACGCTTTTCGAACCGTCGAACTTATAACGCTAAAAAATTCGATCCTTTCCGAACTTTCGAACTTAATACGCTTCAAAATTCGATGGTTGTCGAACTTTCGAACTCGATATACCAAAAAACCGAACATTCTCGAACTTTCGACCTTTTTGCACTAAAAAATTCGAAGCCTTTCGAACTTTCGAATTTTCTACGCTGAGGAATTCGATAATTTTCGAACTTATTTATCAAGATAATTTGAAAAGTTTCGAATTTTCGAATCCTGACATGTCAAAAGTTCGACGAACTTCGAACTTTTAGGGTAAAAGTTCGACGTTCCTCGAACTTCGAAAGACCGGCGGACGGTTTCTTTTGATTTCAAGTAGTGAGGTACATTCGTAATTCTTTTTTTTTTTCTCGAATTTTCACATGCGGTGCTGCGTTCCTTACGAAAGGCAATGCCGTTTATTTCAATGTTCTGGCGGGCTTAGTTTTAAAGAAATAAATTCCCAAAGGAAGGACGACAGTTTTTCGACGATTGTCGTTTGTGCCATATTTGAAGCGCGCTATAGCCGAAGCTTTTTAGGGTAGGGATGTTAAACTTTTTTAAGAATGATCTATGTATACCCTAGGTAAGAGTCGTTTTAAGATGTGATTATTGTTATTTATGATAAGTTTCGAAGAAATGTCCAAACATGTATTTATGGGTAGTTATACCCTAAACTTGGTATTTTTTTCGTCTAAGTTGTTTGAGGTATCGCATTTAAATTAACACTACAGACAGTACATTACATTGCCATCTGCAAAATACAAAATAATGTATTTATTGTTTTTTCACGTTCAGGATTAAATTAACTCATTGGAGAAGATATCTAATATTGTTCAAGTTCAGCACGTTATTAAAAAATAAACATTTGTTTTTTCCCTTCACGTTCTTGGGACGTGTTTCTTTTAGCCTGCACACATTTTATTAGGAGAAACTTGTTTTGAAGTTCTGAGCTTCTGAATATGCAAGAATACAACACTTCCGGCGAATTCTTGATAGTTTTTTTTTCTTCAGCTTTTTATCCCCGCATTTATTGTTATGTTTATTTTTTTAATTTCTTTTTATCAATGGCACAGTTATTCAGGTCGAAACGACATAGCTGTGAATTTCCGAACCACTAAGCATGGGACATGCCTTCTGACAACGAGTTTTCAAGAATCACCATCTATTGTCGATCTTTTATGTAGTGAAGAGCGACAGTAGCTATACATATGCGTAAATAATTTCAGATTAAAATAACCTCGACCACGCCCTCTCTCCCCGTATTGTTTTCTTTAACAGTCCGAAATATCTGGAAGGGGGAAAAAGAAGCTGTAGCCCCCCCCCCCCCCCCCTTCCCGTCTTCTTCCGACGCCTATTGTATGGTAGAACGCTCCTCGACCTCGAGTTGTGTCGGCTTCTGTGCTTTTTTGCGAGGCGTTTCCTCTGTCCCAGAAAATAAACCTCCAGGACAACTACAAACTTAATTTACTATATGTCAGCGTCACTCGGGCGGTGTTCGATCGGATTACTACCAGCGTGCAACGGGTGGGGAGGTAGTTTGCCAGGTCGTTTTAAGGTTTTTCTGAGCTTCAACCTTCTGCCCGCCCCTGGACGCTTCGAACTGGAGGAGTATCGTAAAACAGTGCGTTTGTGTGATCACTACTGTGTGATGCACGCTAAAAACCCTCCCCCCTCCCCTCGCCCCCCACCCCACCCCCGGGGGTGGCTGTCACAATTACTGATCTATGGTCACACGTCATTCTGCATCTCCACTAGCAAATATTCCACCACATCCGGGACACTCGTCATCTCATTTAATTGCCTGACCCAACTTCGCGGAGTCTAAATATCACACCCTATTTTTTCTAAACCTGAATTCGTGAAAAACTGAGTCCTGAAAACATTGCTTGAAACTGAAACTGTGGAGGATTCAAAACCTTCGATTTTTTTTAAATTTAGCGTTAAAAGAGAATCGAAACCTTCGAACTTTTCGAACTTTATATAGAAAGAAGTTCGAAATATTCGATTTTTTCGAACTTTATGTTTATACAAATCCGAAGCATTCGAATTTTTTGAAGTTTATATTCAAAGAATTTCGATTTCTTCGCATTTTTCGAAATTCAGATCCCTGGAAATTCGATATTTTCGAAAATCTCGAATTTTCAAGTTCGGAAAGTTCGTAAACTTCGATTTTATCGAACCTCAAGTAAAAAAATATTCGAAATATTCGAACCCGAAATTTTAGAAACCGTGAAAGCTTCGAAGTTTTCGAATTCGAAACTTCACTGTGATCGAAAGTTGCAAATTTTTCGAATTCGAACCTCGGTCGGTACGAAAATATCGAAATTTTTCGAATTCGAACCTCAGTTCGCTTCGCAAGTATCAAAACCTTTCGAAATCGAACCTAGGGTGGTTCGCGACATTCCTACTTTCAGCACCGCGGGTCGTCCCCGTAGGTGAAGGAGGTTTCCGCGTCGTCCGGTTAAAATATGACTCACTGATATTTAGTTACTCTCCCTGTGCCCGCTGGCTTGCCCGAACCCCAAGAGACGTGGAAACCACAAAAAAAGCAGAGACTTAAATATGATTGCAGGGCCCCTTTAAAGGTACACTAATAACACTTCTGACATTGTCTGTCCTTTGTGCACTCATTCTACGGGCTCTAAGCATTCTAGAAATCCAAAAAGTATGCTCGTGTGACATCTATCTGTGTTACTAAAAATGTGATTGAAGTTCATGCCACACCCCTTTTAGAGCGGAACTGGCGCACAGAATTCAGCGAAGGTGCCGGTGGCGTGAGAGTGGGCGTGTGTCAGTTAATCACAAACAGTCTTTCTGAAAGAGGCACCTTGCGATTGGCAGACGTGCACCCGTCATCACGCTGCAGGCACCTGTGCTGAATTTTCAGAAATAGGCATTGGCACCTGTGCCACTCAGAAATGGGCAAGGCACAAGCTTCTATCACATTTTTAGTATGGAAGTAGACATCGCATGAGCATAATTTTTGGACTTCTAGGATATGCTTGGAGTCTGTGAAATAAGTTATCATGAAGAACACACAATCTTTAGTGCACATTTAAGGGGTAGGTGCAAGGAGAGCGTACTCCAGCGTCAGTCTTTGTCAGCGCTCATAACAGTTTAGTGAACGAAGCTCCAAACTCTCGTACTCTGGAGCACGAACATAACGCTTCCACTACCGCATGTTGCATATTAAAGATACCAAATTAGTAGTCCCTTCCAATGTCTAAACTACTCAACTGCTGCATGAACCAACATCATTTTACCTGACAAACAGACAGACCTCACACAGTGTAACCACTGAATCTAACACCCAAAGCACCACTGGACTGGCCTTTTCCCTGTCCCCAAAACTTTGCTTCGCAATTTTTTTTCTGCTGTTGATAGCAGAGGGTTGCTGGCAAAATGAATCTTAAAGGCCCTGTCACAGTGAGACAACAGTTGAACAACTCTATCCAGCAACACGAGGAAATCGTGTTGCCGGCGACCCTGTCACATTGTGGCAACAACAACAGTCCGGCAACATGTTGCTGCCACCCGGCAACCGTGTTGCCTGATTTGTTGTCCGACCACCCTGTCACACCACGCTGACGGCAGGGACAACACGGGGAACACTCCGCCATCTTGACGGTTTACCTTCGCTAGTGTCGTGATGTAGGCAAGTTGATTCATGGTAAACGGAAATAAACAGCGCGCAAAAAATACACAGGGACGAAAGGAAGGTGCGAACGACACAAGTGCTGACTCACAACTAAACATTTATTGAAGAAACACCAACAAAGTAAACTGCACTATCGCTTCAGCACGTGTCAGGATAGGCAATTTCTGTTTTGTGAAGAAAAACCAATGTCTGGCTGACGCATGCATATTTCCTCTCTTTTGTTATTGCATACGCTTCCAATAACTCTCTGGTAGTTTTATCTGAGCCCCTCCCGAGGATGGTGATGTTATTCAATTGGGGCTGGCATTTACAGGCAGCACAATGCAGAGGCAATTGACTCCCAGCAATCGACCGGAGTGTCCAGTCATGTTCACGTGCCCTGTCATTAATGCATCGGCCAGTTTTGCCGATGTAAACTCTTCCGCAGCTTAGTGGTATCCTGTATACCACCCCAACCTCATAATCAACATACTTGTTCCTGTGCCTTACGGCACATTGGCTCTTGCCCCCAGCCTTATCCGCAATTCTAGGGCAGAGTTGCGCCAACTTTCGAGGTGCTGAAAAAACAACAGGGACGTCAAACCGCCCCAGCCACCTTTTTCAAATTATGCGAGAGTTTGTGCATGTAAGGGAGTACCTGGGTCTGTTTGTGGGTCTCTTTTTTTTCTGACTTGACTCTACCTTAATCTTTTTTAGCAACGTCTGCGCCACTGCCAGAATAACTGACGCTGGGAAGCCGGCATCTGTCAGCCGCTGTACCTGCATCTTAAAACTTTCTGACATTGAATGGTAGCAGGACTTTTCCAAGGCGGTATGGAGGCAAGAGGACGCAATGCTCCTTTTTACTAGTTTGGAGTGGGCGGAATCATAAGGGAGAAGTCCCTTCTTAGAGCGTGGTTGGTAAAGCCAACACATGTGACTTTCTTTAAAATCTAGTCTAAGGTCTAAAAATTGGAGGTGTGTCCCATCCTGTAGTTCATGGGTAAACCTTAGCCCCCCAGAATGCTGAGTGAACACATCCAACACTGCTTTGTTGTTGTTCACTCAGCATTCTGGGGGGCTAAGGTTTACTCATGAACTACAGGATGGGACACACCTCCAATTTTTAGACCTTAGACTAGATTTTAAAGAAAGTCACATGTGTTGGCTTTACCAACCACGCTCTAAGAAGGGACTTCTCTTTTATGATTCCGCCCACTCCAAACTAGTAAAAAGGAGCATTGCGTCCTCTTGATTCCAGACCGCCTTGAAAAAGTCCTGCTACCATTCAATGTCAGAAAGTTTTAAGATGCAGGTACAGCGGCTGACAGATGCCGGCTTCCCAGCGTCAGTTATTCTGGCAGTGGCGCAGACGTTGCTAAAAAAGATTAAGGTAGAGTCAAGTCAGAAAAAAAAGAGACCCACAAACAGACCCAGGTACTCCCTTACATGCACAAACTCTCGCATAATTTGAAAAAGGTGGCTGGGGCGGTTTGACGTCCCTGTTGTTTTTTCGGCACCTCGAAAGTTGGCGCAACTCTGCCCTAGAATTGCGGATAAGGCTGGGGGCAAGAGCCAATGTGCCGTAAGGCACAGGAACAAGTATGTTGATTATGAGGTTGAGGTGGTATACAGGATACCACTAAGCTGCGGAAGAGTTTACATCGGCAAAACTGGCCGATGCATTAATGACAGGGCACGTGAACATGACTGGACACTCCGGTCGATTGCTGGGGGTCAATTGCCTCTGCATTGTGCTGCCTGCAAATGCCAGCCCCAATTGAATAACATCACCATCCTCGGGAGGGGCACAGATAAAACTACCAGAGAGTTATTGGAAGCGTATGCAATAACAAAAGAGAGGCAAGATGCATGCGTCAGGCAAACATTGGTTTTTCTTCACAAAAAAGAAATTGCCTATCCTGATACGTGCTGAAGCGATAGTGCAGTTTACTTTGTTGGTGTTTCCTCAATAAATGTTTAGTTGTGAGTCAGCACTTGTGTCGTTCGCACCTTCCTTTCGTCCCTGTGCATTTTTTGCGCGCTGTTTATTTTCGTTTACCTTCGTTCATGTGCGGCGCGGAGTCGCTGGAAATATGACTCTACAAAGTGCTAGCCAGAAATTACCATGGGACGACATCAACCAGTGACTATGATTAGAAAACGACAAGGGGAGTATTTTCCACCCTTTATGTTATCAAAATGTTCTTCATTCACTGACAAAGCACATAGCCCTAACCGAGGAAAGTGACATCACTGATAAATGTTCGGGATTTCTGTACGGTTCTTTCTTTCATGGAGTTCCTATTTCAACTGTAAAATTGAGTTAGCACCGGCCGTACTTCAAAGCGTCTTCTGTAGCGTGGTTTTCAGCTGAACTGAGTGCTTAAAAACTGCAACACCGACAAGATCGGCCTTCATAACAATCGGTCGAATAAATATTTTGCAACGCTGTCTATTTGCCTACAGCCTCCTATGTGACCGCTTCATAACCCAAAACGTCCTGGGTATTTTCGAAACAAATCAGGTGTCTGGTAGCGGCTGTTTCCAAGTTTTAAGCATCAACAATCACGATCAGAGCGGTCGTTTTAATGCTTCAATTTTTTATATCTGCTTTCCTGGATTATTTTATTATACTTTATCAATGGGTGAGTAGGCATCCCATTTTAATTCACTAGCAGTAATGTAAGATGGACTCTCGGCAGTTCTAATTTTAACACCAGTCTGAATATTCACGACCGTAGCTGTGACCATTTCGACAACCATTTTTCATAATTATGCAGTAAAATCATTTCTCAAATTATTTTAGCTGCACTCCAGCCTTAATTATTGTTGAATAATGTTTTCCAAGCCTTTATTTGAATAAGACATTATAGACAGGGAACTAGCTCTGTCATCAAAGCTATCTGTGTAGTTGTGTTGCTGGCCCAAACTTCACTCAGCCAATGATCAGGGCAACACACATTGTCCAACAGAAGTTGCTGCTGCTTTTGTTGCTGAAAGCTGTCATACCGAGGCAACATTTTAGTTGTTGTCCTTGTTGTGCTGCTGTTGCCGCGATGCGATAGGTTTGTTGGACAACGTGGGGAGCGAGCAACAAGTTACCCGACTGCTGGACAGCGTGTTGTGTTGCTATTGCCGTCGTGTTGCCTCAGTGTGACAGGGCCTTTAGAGCACTGATAAATCATAAAAACAAATGTTACTTACCGCGCAACACATTCACCTTTTCTGGTGTCAGGCAGGGGAAGGACTCTGTTTGCCCTTGAGACTTTGCTTTGTTTGATATTTTCCCTGTAGGGCTTTTCCCCTTCAGGACATCCGTCCCGCAGATCGATGTGGCAGCTTCCTTGGTGAAGAGGCTGTCGACCATCTGTCCGTTCAGATCTTCCCACTTTTTCTTTGTCAGAAGAATATTTTGGCCAATGTCAACATTTGAGAAAAAAAAGTATTGCTGTCATGAGAAACAGATGCGGTCTGATAAAATTTGTGGAGGTATGCAACATGGTACCTATCTGTGGAACATTACCTTACCCACATAGTTACATAGCCACTGGTAAAAAAAGGATTACTATCTTTAGTTTACATACATTAACCACATTTTTGATCAAAATATTTATTCCAGATGCAGTGTTCCACTTTCTGCAGATAAGGGCTTTGTAGTCTTTTTGGCTATGAAACAAACAATTTGCAGTGTTCCCTATCAACACACTTAAGCGAAACCCACAGAGCCGCTGCAACGACGCTGTGGCAGCACGTCGCAGGCTGCTGTTGTCGCCAAAAAATGTGTGTTTTTATAGAACGGTGTGATTTATATACAAACTTTTCTCTGAAAATGTCTCAAAATAGGGGGTGTGGCTTAATAGCACAGAAAACATGTTAATATGGTTCGTACTTGGATCTTACAAATTTCAGATTATAAAAACTTTTTTTCTGAGATCCTGCAAGATTTGTTATTATGAAAGTTCTACTGTACTTGCACTCTATCATTAGCAGAAAATGTGGTCTGTATCTCACCATCACTGCACCAGGCACAGCTTGTGCCCTGGGGACCACGGGTGGAGGAGTTGCTGGTCGTGTCCCACCAGCTTGAGAAACTTCATCCTGCGAGGCAATCACCCAAGAATATGAAACAGGAGGTCTATTTTGGCTTGGCAATTCATTTGATGCTTGCTAGCTACCTCGGTGGCTCCGAGGCCAAGTGCCAGCCTACAGAGGCCTGGTTGGCGGATTCAAATCCCAGACAAGGTACCACAGCCTGTGGATGCTTTCTGAGATCCCTAAGACTGTCGTACTATGTGGTCCTTTCGAACAGAGGCACACAACCACATCATCAGATACAGCACAAGACATTGCCTTTTCAACATTTGGAGGGCTGTCTCCTCATAGCTCCCGACTCCCACTTGAGTAGTGCGACACCACGGTACTCTCACGGTATACTGAAATATAAAAAACAAAGCGCATGGCTTTTGGTACATGCTGCACCGCCTGGAGGTCACTCGGGAGCTCGGCTCCCGTGGCACAACTAAGCACGCCACAGGTTTTGATGGCACGCTGCTCGTGGGCGCACCACCAAAGCACGCCACACCATTTCTTCTTCTTTTTTTGTGCCTCTTTATCACAGATAAAGGGCCGCCCTGAACCCATCCATATTTTTCTGCGATCGCCCTGCTCGGATATTATGGCAATCCTAGTTTTCTCCATAAATTAGACACTTGGCATTGCTAGTCGAGGAAGAGCAAGTTATCAAAAATATTTTCAGCATTGGTTCAAATCTAATAACCGTGTAATAAAATAGGCATATTGCTTGTTGCGTAAAGTGGGACATCCAAGTTGGCCACTGGCAACATGTGATATTTTTATATATGATTTTTTTTTTTGCTTCGCACTGCTTTGTTAATGAACTCATTTTATTTTTTATTCACTCTGTACAGCTTGTTTGCTTGACCCATGCACGCAAGCTCTTTCACCAGGACCTTCACAAGGGTCATCTGGACACCGGCGCACTCGTCGCTCCCCGGCAACGAGAAGGCACACGGCGCGGCCCGAGAACTCGCTCACCGGGCCGGGGAACCGCTGGACCCTTCTCTGGCTTTTTTTTCGGAGGGTGACAGGCTGGTCACATTCAGGGACATTCTCGATCACTACACTGGCGAGAGGTTACGCTATCCACCCGCGCACCCCTCGCTGGACAAGAGGACGTCGGTGGCATAGCGCCGCCTCCAGACGGGCTCCTTCCCGAGCCCCTACCTACTCAATAAATGGTACCCCGACAAGTACAAGCCAAACTGCAAGCTCTGCGGCGGCCACGCCAACCTCCGACACATGGTGTGGGAGTGCAGCAAGATCGACCGTAAGTCCCACCCCCTACTGGAGAGGGTCAAAAACCAGGAGAGCTGGGAAACCCTACTCCTCTGCTCCGATCCCTTGGTGCAGAACCAACTAGTCCAGCTGGCCGAAGACGCCGCCAAAACCCAGAGGGTTCAGGCCGCCGTCTGAGGGATGGCTGGCGGAGCGAACCTATAGGGGTCTCCCGTTCAGTCATTAACACATGCTTGGGCAAATAAATATTGTTTACTACTACTACTACAAGGGTCTGAGATGACCCCTTTGAATTGGGTTCTCCAGGTTTTCCACAGATGGAACAAGCTGCTTCACATTTAATTCCTCACTCCCAATATGAGCACAGCGATAACTTAATAAGCTCATTGTGGGTGTAATGTGGGCGTGCTCCGCGTAATGTGGGCGTGCTCCGCGTAATGCAGCTGTGTTCTTGGAACAAAAAATGACATAGGAAAACTGCTGGAAACTGATGCACCTATGTACTATATTTTTTCTCTAATAATAAACTTCGCTATGTCATTCATATTTCACTGCATCGCTATAATACATACACTATTAGTATATCAATCCTCCTTTCTGCTCAATCAATCTTCCAGTTACTTGCACCGCAACATTAGCAGAAAATATAGTCTGCGTCTTACCATCACTGCGTCAGGCTCGGCCTGCCCATTTGGAAGCGCAGGTGGAGTCACAACTGCTGGGCCTCCAGAAGCGTCACTCTGTGATGCCATCACCTGAGGATTTGGAACATGAAGTTTTTTTAGGCATGAGAATTCATTGCATGCTTGTATCTCGGTCAGGGGTAGCCACCTCAATGGATCTGAGGCGATGTGCCTCAGATGCGCCCGTTCTCCGAGTTCAAATCCCAGCCAAGGTACCACGATATGATCAAGGAAGGCGCGGTGCCTTGTAGCCCAAATTTGGGCTGCATGTCATCAATCCTCGTACCTTTGGTGGGGTATGCCAAATACCCTTCATTGATTTGTCATTTAAAAGCTCCTTAAATTTACCCTTTTTGGGGGGGTCACAGCTGACATCCTGATTGTGGTTGTGGCTGATGTCCCGGTAAATGCAGTGTCAGCAGTGGCCGGCATCAAGGTTGCACTCACGGCTGGCGGCCTTGCTGGGACTGATGGCTCAGCAACCAGAGAGTTCAGAGCCGACCAGGCTGGGTCCAACCCGGCTTCACTAACTTCAGCCCCCTCCTCAAATTCTAAATAATAAAGGGGACCAGTGTCTTCTGTTGTGTCTTTCTGGCACCGGTGACAACCTACAAGACCATGTTATTATCACAGCATAAGAGAATGGAAGTAGGAAGAATAGATAGTGAAAGAAACTTCGAACAACACTCAAATGCCACAAAATATAAAACTCAGTGACAGAAAGTTTATGTTGGCTGCCAGCACTGCTGTGCAAATGCAAATGAAGAGAAGGCATGTCAGGGTAGAAACATTTGTGATTAAAACATTTTAAAAATGTTTAGTGCATGTACCACACAGCAACCCCTCCACTGGGGAGTGAGTCTTTAGCAGCACCTCTAAAAATGTGCCACACACTTCACTTTCCTCGGATGGATAAAGCATGCCTGCAAATGCATGTCAACTTTTTTAGCCGAGGATGTGGGTGCTGTCAATTGTTGAATACAACACAAAACATGCTTAGTTTGATTAGCATCTGGCAGATTGCAAATAGTTTCATTGTTTTGGCTGAAGATATCTCCATTCTGGTTCTTAAACATTGCGTAGAAATGACACTAAACTGCCAGGCACGCAGTAGTTGCGGCATTGCTTGAGAGAGGAAACGACTATAACTCAGACAACAAGCACACGCTTGCCGAGAGTAAAGCAATGTTCAAACCAAAAAGTATTTTCCTTTTCTGTTTTACTGTTATCTAAACTAGTTATCGGAGCTCAGCCAATCGCAAGGTTGCTCTTTGATATCAGACAATCTGGCATTGTCTGCTATCAGAGGGGTGGCTTGCAATTGGATGACGAGCATTTTTCGTCACTTCAATTTTGCCATGGCCGGATTATGCACTGGTTTTCTTCAGCGGAAAGTTTCGCTAAGGAAGGGGCGTGTTGCTATCTTAAACCACTTTTTTGACAAGGAAATAAGCATTGCCTGAGCAAGATTTTTTTATTTTTTAAGATGTTTATGTTTCGTCTCACCTTAGCATAGACTGTTGTTGGCCACACATGCTAAAAGCACGAGCTAATTGCTTTGAATGATGCCTCGGAGATTGCACGAGTGCTCGTGCAGCCCAGCCGCCAGTTTGGGCTACTATCTCGTGTAGCACAACCTTGGCAGCTAGTCTAATCTAAGGTGAGACGAAGTATAGAGCCTATAGGAGTTATCATTTGAACAGATCTCAGAAATCACTTTAGGGCACCTTTGAGAGGTTAAGGGCCAACGCGCACGGTGTAGCTTCTGCCGGAAAGAAGACCCCCTCCCTATGTTTTTCTCATGCCCTTCCAAAGCAGCTGGTCTGGAAGCTAACCTCCCCTTATTTTTTGGGTGGAAAGCAGAAATCGAGGGCCAGTTTTTTCTTCGTCTTTTTAGGTCGGCCTTTAACTCCAAAGGCCGACCAAAAAGGCAGAGAGAACGAAGCAAGCCTGGGAATTGCACCACAAGAGACCCATTTCAACAGGTACAACTTAGCAAACCATGTAATCACAAACTAAATATAAACGCGCATCAATGATTGTCTTTGAACACCTTTGATCCCAACCATCCTACGATCCTATGAATTATGTGATGTCATGCAGCAGCAACGGGCTTCAGCCATTGATATATGTGAAATTCAATGTGTAGTATTGGATCTACACTTAAAACTAATTTTACAAATATTGGGGCATCCTATGATGAACAAAAATTATAAGCATGTAGGGTGGCAAAGGTAGCGGGATCTGCGATAAATTGGGTGGGCGAAATCGGTACCTGCCCCTATGTACCTCAAATTTTCGTCAAAAGTATTTTAGTGGTGCACTTTATAGTGCCAAATTTCAAAGCACAGCTCCGATTCTTTGATAAGTCAGAACGACATTTCTGAATATTCCGATGACAGACGCCAAAGCAGACGGACAAGCTGCAGCAGCCATGTTTGCTCTTTCTAACAAGAGATGACATCACCGTTCAAAACGGCTCAAATAGGTGCGTTGCTGCACACAATAAAATTCGAGTAAATCCTTCTGCAATCTCCTTGTTCCAAAAATTAAGCACACACAGACAGAAATAAAGAGAAAAAGTAGCCGGCCAGCAAAATAAAGCAGACGACACGCAGACGAAATCTGTTGGGACAAGAGCCCTCCAGCGGAGGAACCACGTTGCACCATTTCTTGTTAGCAAAGAACATGATTCTCGCTGCTCCTTCTTTCTCTGCATCGGTATTTGCCATTGAAAATTTCAGATATCGTGTTCGTACTCCTTGCGGAGACGGAACCACGCATTGAAGTTTGTCACGAGAACATGCACCACTAAAATATACCTTTGACCTAAATTTCAGGTATGTATGAGCAAGTACAGATTTTTTCAGCTCTACTTACCATACAGCACGAAAGCCTGTGCTTGAGGTTCTCTATTAAAAATCGCTTTAATGTGCCGTGTAGTAAGTAATCAGTATAAAAGCTAAATAAAAAACTTGCCTGCTTTTTCTATATTTGCACAAAGTGCTTTCTGCAACTGCACATCCAGCAACTGGCACTGCTCTAAAGCTTCAGTCTTCTTGCGCAGCTTTCGTACTACTTCTGCGTACTGCTTCTGTGACACACTCCCTCCACTGTCACACTGGATTTGTTCCAGGAGCTCCATATCTCGTCGACGCTTAGAGTGTTGCTGTTGTTGCTATGCCTTCTTCTTCTTCTGCGCCGGAAAACCAATACCAGGAAATGTGAGAAAATTAGGGAGGTTTTTCTTAAATACATTAATCAGTGTATAAATAAACTCTGAGACCCAAACAAAGTCTGACAAATACCTGTTTGTGCGCCTGAGAGGGCTCGGCAGCCATCGTGCTGAGAATGGGCCTCTTCCTGGTTCTTCCAGCTATAAGATGGATCTCTTCTTCAGTTTCTGAAATTGATGGGTTTCATAAAATCATTCAATCAAAAGACAGCCTCAAGCATTTCTATCAGAATTGTACAGTGCACCTCAAACTTAACACCGCCACGGCATTTGCCGTTTCTGACAGTCCCTGCGGCGCCCGATTGAACTATCTGAAGAATGTTTCGGTTCCCGATTTCTATCCCACCCTGAGAAGCCATCCCGAACGTTTTGGTGACAAATTGAACAGTAAGTAGCCGACACGAGCTGTATGTTCGTGAACCCAGCGGCGGCGTTAAGTTTGGGGTGCATTGCACATTACTTTTCTCTGTCAAGATACCTCTGAGGACGCCGAGACAATTACTGAGAAAGGAGTGAAACAGCCCGGTTTTTACCATCTTGCCTGTTTGCCAAATTACTGATCACGTAACGTTAATATGGCTGTGCCCAAAGGTGGGCCAGATCAGATTGGCCAGATCACGGTCAGCAGTTGGGCACCCTGGGTGTGTTCCAATCTTACTTGAAGGGATCCGAGTTATTGCTGTGATCAAGTCACGTGACAAGACAGATACAGCAATGCTGGACGCAGGTAGGTTTTCGAATGCAACGGGTACGAGATCTTCACCTAGGAGTGAAATGGAGCAAATTTTGAAACACAGCCACACGGCCTGGATGGGGGCCGAGCCGAGCGACTGGGTATGAGCTGGCCGAGCGCAGCTGGCCAACACCACCTACATAGTAGTGTAGTGTAGTGGGTGGTGCTGGCTCGGCCCCCATCCAGGTCGTGTGGCCATGTTCTAAAATTTACTCTATTTGCGTTTGATTTACTTCTACCTCCAGCACCGGTGCAGAAAAGTGTAGGCCGGTCTACTTCCGGTATGTGTATTTAGATACGACCAGAAGTACACCGCCCTACACTTTTCTGCACCGGTGCAGGAGGTGCAAGTAAATCAAACGCAGCTTCTATCTCACTCCTGGGTGAAGGTCTCGTACCCGTTGCATTCGAAAACCTACCCGCGTCCAGCATTGCGGTATCTGTCTTATCACGGAACTTGATCCGCTGGAATAACTCGGATACATTTGAGTATGATTGGAACGCAGCCTCAGAGTGCCCATCTGCTGACCGTGATCTGGTCCACCTCTGGGCGTAAATATGTTAACGTCACGTGATCACTAATCTGGCAAACAGGCAGATGGCGACAACCAGGGGGTGCCATTTTTGACCGCTGGTTTACCACTCCAAGTTTACTCAAGCTCGCTGCCCACACTGCGGATCGAACCTGGGTCCGCTGCATATAAAGCAGACACCTTTCTACTATGCTACCGCTTCAGAAGCTGTTTTTGACCACTTGTTTTATACGAGACTCAACAAGTTTCACGTCGTGCGTATAGCTTTACTCTGTTGAGTATTTCGCAGTGAACGCACTGAATGCTTCCGATATTCTGTGACTTTCTTTCTTTTTTTTTCAAATAACATATTTGCAGCATTTTAGAAGTCATAAAAAATCAGTTTCGGTTTTTTGTTTTAATATGAAATGTGTGCCTTCAATGACCCCCGACTTGGATTCAATTTGGCGGTTGTGTCTAAACCTTAGAAAACGGCCCGTGCCCACGGAGAAGAGAGTGAGCGCGACTCAAACCGGCCAGTTCTCGTTTGGCGATTTTCGGGCGAAAGAAACCGAATTTCGAGCCGAAAATTCTAATCTGGGTAGTTGGGTTCTCATATGTCGTGTACAACTAAAAATCTCGGCGAGCATAAATACCCTCTCAGTGTCCCTCTAAAGCGCGAGCCCGCGCGCTTGTGCAGTTCATGCAGTGCTTCAGGCTGCGTGCCCGCGCCTGCTGCTTCAGCTTCGCTCGCACGTATGAAGCGAAGTATAGCAGCGTTCCCCAAGTCATCGTGACGGCCTTCGCAAAACCAAGACGGGTGATACCGATGGTCTCGAGATCGACATGTGACAAGCGGGCCGCAGCCCCGTTCATCCGAAACATCTAACCATTTCGGGCGCAATATGAAAAACTGGCGACTTCAGATGAAAAGAATGTCAACAAAAGGGTTTTCATACCTGCCATGTGGATGATCTGAGCACTGTAGTAGCCTCCTTTGGTGGACGCGTCTCCACTCCAAAATACTTCGTAGAGAAAATCCGGGTTGAAGTCGTCACGGTGCAGTGGGCACAGGTCTTTTATGTATCTTGTCGACACAACGGCAGTCGTATCGTCTATTTTGCATCCTACTAACGCGAACATCACACAAATCTAGACGGTACAGCGTTCACAAAGAAATTTTAAGCCTACGAGACAAGTGTTCTTACGTAACCGCTCGCTTCCTGTTTTCCCCAGCTCCCTTCCAGGGTTCGGGAGGGCCAATCTTCGTACGTTTTCTTTTCTTTTGCCTTTAGGGGGCGCTAGTGGCCGGTACAAATTTAAACAAATAGAGATAATGTCTAGAATGGATATCTTTATACCACGATAAAATTATAGTTTATTGTAAAATTAGTGACAATGACAAATTTTTAAAGCCTCCCACTTTTCTAGTCCCAGCGTTTTATTTTAAATTCTCCTTTCCTCCCGCGAGTCTTTTCAGGAGCCTAGCCTAGCTGCCTACTCAGCCTAGTCAGCCTAGTCGCCTAGTGTTGGCCTAGTGATTCGCGCTCAGTTCCTCAGCGTCCTTAGCATATGTAGAAATATGTTTTCTAGCTTCCTGTCACTGCTTCAAAGCCAAAAAGGTTAGTGCCCGTTGGTGAGCAACAAGTATTCGTTTTGGGTGACAACTGTAGTTACAAACAAGTGCAATGTCATCGAACGATAAGAAAAAAAGGAAGCAGTACATGGAGCCAGGTCAAGACTATGCGATCCCAAAACAAACGAAATCCAACCGAGCGGCGAGGGTTCGAGAAGGAATTAGCCTGTCGGAGCCACCACCTGGTACAAGCTCGAGTTACTTGAGCGATCACTCAGCGGGCGATCTGGACCATCCGGACGACAGCAATGGTCACGCGTCAGGAGATGGAGATCAGGGTTCGCGCCGGTGCTGCAGACTCGACGACTCCAACGAAGTTGAAATGAGCCTTAGCGCCTCAAGCGAAGACGAAGCTACGTCCGACCAGAGCTATGGATCCGATGGCACAAGCAAAGAGGATGCGACATCCGATGACGTGAGCCAAGATGGGCTGAGCGGAAGTGAAACGACATCAAGTTGCAGTTACGATGATGAAGCGAGCCAAGATCGGCTGAGCGGAAGTGAAACGGCTTCAAGTTGCGGTTACGATTCCGAGAGAGAAGAATCCAACTCTGCCGCCAGCGACGATGATGACCAGTCAGACTTTAAGAGCTTTGAAGTAATGTGCAGTGGGCCCACTCTTCCTGGTCAGGATACGACCCGAGGCCAAGTTTTGTTGTTGATCCTGGCATATGTTATGTCTGCAGGTCTCTCGTGGACGCAGACTGAAGGTCTTCTAAAACTAGTCAACACTCTCTTTGGCATTTTGGTAGCACCAAAATCGAAGTTCCTTTTCCGGAAAGTTTGGAAGCAAAACCAGCGAGGCATGGTAGATTTTCATTTTTTTTTTTGCGAACGATGCTCTAGGGCATTCGGTGTCTGTAAAGCTCCCATCCAAGGCAAGAACATGAGGTGCTCGCAGTGCAGCACTCTGTATAAAGCAGAGGAAATGGTCGCTGATGGGACATTTTTTATAATTTTCAACCTACGAAAGCAACTGCAACACCTGGTGAAAAACTGCAAGGAGGCTCTATGGGACAACATGGAGAAGATTGCACAGAGGTCACATGACATCTTCACTGACCTGACCGACGGAGACCTTGTCAGGAAAGCACGAGAGAAGTTGGGCTGCACAATGCACGATTTAACGGCGAGCTTCAGTACCGATGGATCACCAGTTTTTAAATCCAGCAAAACTCTATGTGGCCCATTCACATGATGTTGAATGAACTGCCCCCCATTCTTCGGTGGCAGAACCTTTTGCTCGGCGGAATCTGGTTCGGCGAAAAGAAGCCAGATATGTCGCTCTTCCTCAACGGGTTCGTCGGGCAGTTTCAAAGAATCGGCTCACTCAAGTGGAGTTGCCACAAAAATGAACAGGCTCTTTCATCCAAGGTGTATGCGGTGTGTTGCATTGCAGATGCTCCTGCTAGAGCAGCAGTGCTAAATCGGAAGCAATTCAACGGGTACTATGGCTGCCCGTGGTGCTACCACATTGGAAGACTGGTTGAAGGTGTGTATTTTTTTCAGCAATTGCCCTTTGACCTACAAACCATAAACCTTCATTTTCAGATGGCATAACTCAATTTAAGCCTGTTGCGAAATAGTGTAGTGTTGTCGGGCTCAGAAATTGCTTCTTACCACTGGTGATATGATTGTTTGAAAGAAAAGCCCCTGCTGAAGTATGTGTTTCTCTCATGCCACCCTAACGGTTGGTTCGAGGTTCGAATTGATACTCTGTCGACCAGTGCCATCAGAGTGCACTCCTAGCTGCTTACAGTAGACGTAGCTGACCATAAAATCAACATTGCAGAGCTGGATTCATTGTTTCTGGCTGTGATTGAACCTTCTTGCTATAATAAAATGCGCATGGTTTTCATCTGCATTCATGGGCGTACCAACCGGGGGGCGCTTCCCCCCCCCCCCCCAGTCTTCAGAGTTGGGGGGGGGAGGGGGGGCAAGACATGTGTTTGCCCCCCCCCCCCCCCCTGAAACAGCCGCCACTGGGCAGGGCAAGCACTGGCCGGCGGTGCCCAAGGGATACCTAGGGCACCGCCCACCGGCCCTGGGGGGGGGGGGGGGAAGTGGGATCTGGTTTGCCCCCCCACTCAAAAACAAGTTGGTACACCACTGTCTGCATTATGCGGGGACTTAACTGCCATGTTGGTTGCCACTTGTAATCTTGCTCTTTGCACAGGTGCGGGCTGCGCTACTTTCGAATGCATTTGTTGCCGTCGAAGGAACATTCCTGCACTTCGAGCAGTTCTAATTTTCACATTTGACAAGCACTGACTAGTATAAGATTGTTGCCCCAAGGTGGGAAATTTACATCAGTGCTAGACACAAACGAACGGAAGCCTTAAGGCAGTTCTATGCGTGGAGCCATGTTGCAGCAGCGAAATCACTGAAGTGGTGAATGTTCACGTTTTTCACTTCTCCACAGTGAGATTAACTGACCTTTCTTGTCACACTGCACTTTTCAATGATTTAGCCTGGTTAACTAGTTCGCTGCTGGAAGCACAAAGGCACGCACTGTCTTAGTCTTAGTTTATAAAATCCAGAATCCACCTCCAATCGCCCGAGGTTAACTTGCCCACCTGAGTAGACCAGGGATCGGCAACAGTTTGAATCAGCGGGCCGGGTGGCTGTGAGCCGGATTTCAGAAAGATGAGGCCGGGAGCCGGATGAAACTGCCTCGCGGGCCGTAGGTTCTTGACCACTGGCGTAGAATTTTAAGCTGTTCGCTCTATGCACAACCAGCACAAAGGCTGAACTAGGTGTCACAAATATGACTGCCCAAGATGGCTGGTCTAGATTAATACATGCAAATGTTTTTTAACACTTTCATGTCCGAGTAAAAGGATTTGCAAAAAGTTAACTGTACATACCAGATGTCTGGTAGCCCAGATGGTGCCTATTTTGAGCTTTGTGCCAAATAAAACAACAGATTTTTGTGTCAAATAAAACAACAGATTCAAATGAGTCCAAGAATCAATTTGCAATGAGACTGCGTTTGCAGCTTTGCTTACAAGCCTTTACTGATTTGTTCCAAACAGAGATTAACCCGCAACATCACGGTCGCCAACCGCTACAAAAATGACAAGGGAACAATGCAATGACAAAACTGCCCCTTCAGTATCCTGAGCTTACTTTGACTCGTTGTAAGAGAGTGATCATTCATGATATAACAGTTCAATATTTCTTCTTTTCTAGGCACTCTAAAGTACCCCCACAGCTGCACTCTGACTGAGAGGACACACGAGGGAGTGCTACAGGACATGAAAGCAGCAGTGATGACTGGTACCACAAAGCATGGAATGTATGGGCCGAGCCCCATTGCACGACTCCAAGGATTTGACTTGGTTTAGAGCGTAGTGCCGGACTACATGCATTGTCTACTTGAAGGTGTCACTAAACAGCTGACAGAGGCGTGGTTCTCGAGTACCGGTGCTGCATTCTACATCGGAAACCAGATGACCGCCGTAGATTGTAGGTTTGCAAGGATATGTCCCCCGAATCTTTTTGCGCGCTCAACACGATCAATGAAAGAACGAGCTCTGTGGAAGGCTAAAGAATGGAGGTATTGGCTGGTCTATTATGCTATGCCCTGCCTTCATAGCATACTACCACGGGAGTACTTCGTGCACCTCACACTCTTGTGTCAGGCAACATTTCTGCTCGTGCAGAAGACTGTTAGCAGGGCCGACATCAGACCTGCTGAATCACTTTTAACGCGTTTTCTTCAACATGTATCTGCCCTTTATGGTGAAGCTGCAGAAACATCAAACATGCATCTGCTTATGCATTTGCCAAAATCTGTAATGCAGCTTGGTCCCTTGTGGGCTACATCAATGTTCCCGTTTGAGAGTGCAAATAGTGTGCTCCTGCTCCTTGTCACCGCTGCGAAAGGTGTCCCTCTGTAGGTTTCCGAGAGATGGGTCATGAAGCAGACCCTGTTAAGACTCGGTGATGTGATCCACCTCCCAGCTAGCTTTGACCAACTGTTTCGGACGTTTATGAAGATTCGGGATGTTCCTGAGGACGGTGTTTTGGGCGTTCCACAGGCAGGCTCAATGACAGCTGCTGTGCATGGTCTTCTTGGGTGTCACTTTGGCCAGGTACCCACTCTTGAAAAGCATTTGAGAGCAAGGGTACAGGGCTTTGAAGTCCACAGCTGCGAGTACACGCGCCCCAAGAAGACGTGCACATAGTTTGTAAAGATGCGAGATGGCACATACTGCAAAATTCAGACTATTTACAGAAACACATCAAGCAGTGCCATTCTTTTTGTTTGTAAAAGCCTCATTATTGAAGACTTTGGAACTGGTAGTGCCAAGTACTTGCACAAGTGTATTGTGCCTCCCAATGAGGAGAGTTTAGTTTTGTTCTCATCTAACGAGCTTGAAGGTATCTGCGTCTTCATTGACCATGAACATGGACCTTATTTGTGTGATATGCCTAACTTCTACGAGAAAGAGTAAATATAGAGCGAGTAAATCTACAACATTCTAAGTTCCTGGTTCAAGGATTCCTTGGTATGAAGAACGCATGAGCAAGGTACTCGCTAGCATGAGTGCTTCACTTCGAAGGATGCCCCCATTGAATGCTAGCATTTGAGGTAAGCAAGCTAGTTCTTCTGTTGTTCTTATCAAGGAACCCTTGAAGCAGCAATTTGGAAAGTGGTGGATTTATAAATGCTTGCTGCTTTAAAGAAGCCTCGAAGAAGCACCAGGCATTTTGCCAAAACTTGGCCTTGTCAAAAGCTAAGCCTGTTACCAAAATGTTGGGCGCCACTCAGCCTTCCAGGACATTGCTTTTTAAATTCTTGCTGCCAGCCCCCCATACCCGTCTACAATTCACCTCGGCCTATGGTGAACTGAAGGTCAAAGGTAAAGGCTGCCACGTCCAGTCATGACCCACATAAAAACCATGTGGTATTTGGCTTCGAGGATCACTGACAGGGATGGGCAAACATGAGTTGAATTGAATAGCATTGTGTCATTTGTGCATTTGGCAGTGCAAAGAAAGCCACAACATACTGCACTGGCTTTCTTTGCAGTATGAGAAAATAGGAAAGACACCGGGCTATTTAATTCAAAGAATTATTTGCCCATCCCTAATTGATGACGTACAGACCAATACATTGTTTATATAAGTGACTCGTGATTTAACCGGCAGTTCTGAGCTTTTGCCTTCAGTCCATTGTTGGGCGAGGCGAAGTGCAGTGCACACAAAACAATGATTAGCACAAATAGCTGATTGGCAGGCTTTCCTCTTGTTCTCTGAAAATTGAAGCTGTCACCGAAACAACTGCTGTGTAAAATGACCTTTTGTGGAGCAGTCATTAAAGTCATTTTGGTGTTCATTAGAATCTTGTCGAGTAAAATGTGAAAAAAGCGGCAGTGTCATGTTTGTACTAAATGTGCAATGCGCGAGTGTTGCGATTCACCATATTTGTTGTCAGTTAAGCTTCTCACTTGTTCAGTTGTTGGAGTTCATATATAGTTTTTATCAAATGATCGCTTTGCCTGTTTTGGTGGGGGGGCCTGAGAGAGGGACTTCAACGTTTAGGGGTAGAAATTGGAGTTGTGGGAAATTAAATGTGGCCGTGGGTCCCCGTCTTCCTGATGTAGTATGTAGGATGTCAGTGAATTGAGGAATGGGGTGTTTTTTGTGGAGTCGGGACCACTCCTCCAGTGTTAAAAGTCTTTCCTCTCGAAGAGGCTTGGTTGCCGTTTCTTCAGCCATGTCAGGCCTGTACAACCCCAAATGAAGGGGCTTAGTGTGGCTGTGTTGTTCCTGGTGTAGGCATTGCACCTGCATGGTGCCCTCAATATCGACAGGTCTGAAGCTCGATTGGTTGGTCGGTGTGAATGAACATAGTCGATTATAATTCATGTTTAGAGCAAAAATAGACTCTGCTTGTGCTGTAAACATGTTTCATTTTCAGCACGCTGCCTTAAGCTTGTATAAAGCTCCAATTATTGACCCCTTCCACAGTTTACAAGACTTCCTGTGTAACAATAGTTGTTCCTATATGATGAGGAGTGTTATCGAGCACTCTCTTGTGCTTTTATTGAATGCCTTTCAGTGCTCTTAGCTCTGTATTTCATGACTGATTGAATAAAACTGTTTGCTGTGCTTGTGCATTCAGCACCATTTCTGCATTTCTTCGTGGTCTGTGTGAGTGCACGCAATATAGTCTCAGTCAGCAAAGGATGATATCAGAATGAGAAAACGGTGCAAACGAAACGACGGACCAGTAGAAGAGTACACACAGACAAGGTGCTGTATCAATCTGTCTGGATCCCCTTGAATCAGTGTAAAGTAAGTGTAAGAATGCTGCAGTGAATTATGTCCTTACAAATGCTTTGTATCACGTGTGGCCAGACAAAGTACTCAAGAGCCGCAAACAGAATTAGCCAGGGTATTTTGGGTAAAGGGCACTGACTAAGATAAGATGGAGATTCCCATCTTGGCTGCAAACAGGTGTCTGCCCCGCACCTGGGTTCTCAATTATTGTCGGGTTAGCATATGGCTCCAGCAAACGACACATCACTCATGTGTAAGCATATCCAGGCATATCTATGATCATGCGAGCCCGCGGGTTGCTTTTGCTGCATCTGCCATGCTCTGCAGCAATTGCGACGAGAGTTCGTGTAATCAGACGACCGGTGGACTAACGCCATTGGCCCGTGGTCTGGTCTCCTCGCCGCATGTAAGGCTGGAGGCGCTTGCACGCGTCGGACGTCCAGTTCGGTTCGAACGCATGACCGCCAGCGGTCGTCAGAGGAACGGCGGTGCAGCGTACAGGCGTACGCTGCACGGCCGGGAGTGGGCAGCGTAAGCGCGGCGCCGAGTTCTCGCGGTGCGTCGAGCTTACGGCATGCGCAACGAACGTATGATAGAATAGTAACAAAAATGTTTCCGCACAAGCCTGTGTAGCATTCTCAACTTGGTGAAATCAGACGACCGATGGGCACACGCGCGGCATCATCTGATAAACAGCTCGAGCAATGCGAGTGAATATTTGTACGGTCAGATTTTTCTTGCTGCTCTCTTATGAAACATGGTGCGCCGTGCACCGCTCGTGTTACATAGAAGAGCAGTAATAAACGTCTGACGGTGCACACATACGATCGGCATGCATTCTCCAAATATTTTTCCCGTCGCCAAAAATAAGTAGCTATGTTCTAATTCCCTGAAATGTGTTTTCTCCGCCTAAGTCGCGGCCCCACAGACATCTCAAGAAGCCTGAAGGTTTTTTCGACCCCATTAGAAAAGTTCTTGACAGGTTTTCAGACATTTCAAGGCATTCTAAAGGGCACTTTAGACATTTCAGGAGAGCCTCTGACGGGGCCAACGAACCCACCAGAAAATATCGGCGCACCCTTCAAACATCTCAGGAATTCCTGAAGTCCCCTTCACACCCTTCAAAAAATTTCTGAAGTCCCCTCAGAGCGATTTTCAATAGGGAAGACAACAACTAAAAAAAAAAACAATGGGAAAACCAACAATCGAATTCACCTGCTCTCCAGTAGCACGACATCTATGGCATGCAGACCTGCAGAATGAGCAAGCAGTTTAAAAACAGTGTATGTCCTATTTATAATTTTTTTTCATGCGGCAATGCAAGCGCTGGAAGGAGGTTTCACGACATTAACGAAATTTCTTGCAATCAGTTGAGAACAAGTCAGAGCGGTGAACTTGTCCTTGCCCCTGGCATAACGTTTTAGTGTTGCCCATGAAAACTCACATAAATTTGTAAATAAAAACAAAAAAGACTAACCTTCATAAAAAAAATCTGTAACTTTGGCAAAGAAAAGTTACCTTGAACAAAATATGTGCGATACAGTTGTACAGCGTCCATTTGTGTGCTTAACCAATTTTGAGGCAAATCGGCGACAATGAAATGGCGACGTTTGAGTACAATTAAGGGAAAGACAGAAAGGATGCATACCTACAACAAAAAAATTTAGAACGACCACGGGCAGGAAACTCTGGTGAGGCTCTCGGAGCGACTCCCTGCAATGGGCCTGCGCAGACCACAGAACAAGATCGGTCAGAGCTTGCAGCCATAAGGTGCTTCATACCATGAAGTTACAGAAGCCAGTGCAATTGGAAGCAAAGTGCATTTCATTTCCCTGCAGAACAAAGAGTTTAATAGCTAGTATGCATTCATACGGTGATACAGTCATGAATGCAGAGACTTTTCAATGCAGCGCTATATCACCAACTTGTTAACCATGCCGGGCAACACTAAAAGCCGAGAGCATTATTCCAAACTATCTCAGCTTAAAGTTAACCACGACAGAAGCTTCAAGCCATCCTTGCAAATTCAGTGCACAAAGCAAGCCATGTGACCTTCTAGTTGGACGCCATGGTCCGTCCAGCTTATAATCATGTGTCATGCTGTTTTTGCTGCAATGGCTTGTAGTGTCAAAAGTGGTTCAGCCTAAAGAGACGCAAAGTATAGATGTTTGTGAGTGGGGCCCTCACCTAGTCTGCAGCTACATTGCGAAATAGGACGTTCCAACCGGGATGTTTGCTGCCTATAACCACACGACCAGGTTGTGCCCAGCGATTGTTCGAGCTGAGTACATGTCCTCGACAGTGCCATTATTTGACAAGCATTTTTATGAATGTTAAACATGACTGACTTACAGAGAGACTCCACCTCAACGACTAATGACTTGGGATACCTAACTGAATACTGATATATCAACTAACTGCAAAACAATTACCTGGCAGGCATTAAATTTTTCAAGAGGTTGGGTCGACTCCGCATTAAGAGTGGGCAGGTTGGCAGCGGCGCGGCCGAGATGCTTAATAAGTTGTTCCTTTTTTTTGTTCAGATCACGCTGCTGCCTCATGGAAAATCCACTGATACGACAGCAACTGATCTTTGCTTCGAGGGTACCATCGGTTGCACGCGTGGAAGTTGCGCGGTGACAAGTCATTACACCTCATCCTACCGTGACTCGACGACGGCCGGTGACATCTTCGACTACCAGGTGTCGTGGGACACCGAGCGACTACATGGGACATCAGCGTTGCTGTCCGAGTGTATAAAGGCGTGCCATCTCGACAACTACTTCAGTGGGCAGGTTGGCAGCGGCGCGGCCGAGATGCTTAATAAGTTGTTCCTTCTTTTTGTTCAGATCACGCTGCTGCCTCATGGAAAATCCACTGATACGACAGCAACTGATCTTTGCTTTGAGGGTACCGTCGGTTGCACGCGTGGAAGTTGCGCGGTGACAAGTCATTACACCTCACCCTACTGTGACTCGACGACGGCCAGTGACATCTTCGACTACCAGGTGTCGTGGGACACCGAGCGACTACATGGGACATCAGCGTTGCTGTCCGAGTGTATAAAGGCGTGCCATCTCGACAACTACTTCAGTGGGCAGGTTGGCAGCGGCGCGGCCGAGATGCTTAATAAGTTGTTCCTTCTTTTTGTTCAGGTACGTTTTAAAATTGACAATTTCTATTCTTTCCGTTCGGACGATCGTTTTTTATTGCTGCTGACCTGCCCACGCCACTTGCAGGCTTGTGTTGCCACTTCCGCTTCTTTTTTTCGGTCACTTCTTTGTTGTGGCGACGTTGAACAAAATCCTGGTCCTATGAGTGCAGAGCAGTTGGCCCAGTTCACGCAGATGCTTCACCTGTTGAACGAACTGAATTTTCGGTCGCAAAGGTTTGAGACAGGTCAAACAAAGTTAAAAAGTTCCATTGATGAAGTAAAACAGGGCCAAAAAACAATCGACGACAAAATTACAAATATCGGGGAAAGACTTACGTCTGTTGAGAATAAAGCGGGAACAATGGAGAGTGAACTGGATGGACTGCGACGGGAAATCAGAGATCAGAGGAATGTTAATGCCGCCTTGCACTCACGACTGAATGAAATGGAGGATCAGTCCAGGCGAAACAATCTACTTTTCTACGGAATTCCTGACAGTGTGTCTGAAACGTGGTCACAGGCGGAAGAAAAGGTTAAAAACGCGTTAGCGCTCTGCTTCGACAGGGGTTCAGCTGAGTTGACTGCCAACACGCTGTCATTTGACGTCGAGCGTGCTCATAGACTGGGACAGTATTTCGCAAACAAATGTAGACCAGTGATTGTCAAATTTTCGTCTTTTAAAACGAAGGACCAGGTGATGCAGCTCAGAGCCAAGCTAAAGTTAAACTGCATCAGCATTAGCGAAGATTTTTGTCCTGCGACACGCCTGGCTCGAAGGAACCTAATCGAATTTGGAAAGACTCAGAGTTCCACCTTTAAACTTACTTATAACAAGTTGTATGTAAACGATAAGTGTTATTTTTATGAACAAGAGCTAGACCAGATCTCAGAGCTCTCTCGACCACGACCCTCCCGTAATTTGGTGCAACAATCACCAAGGTCTGAGGGTGCGCCCAGTGCACCCACATCACTTTAGCGGTCGGCGACGGGTGGTGATCGTAATCTTCCCTCGCCTACTATGTCCAGTGCCTCCTTAGTACGTGATTTTTCTTTTTTGCTTTGTAACGTCAGGAGCGTTATCAACAAGCGCGACGCCTTGTCTTCTTTAATTGACTCATGTCTTGCTGATGTAGTTGTCTTGACGGAAACTTGGCTATCCGCAAAAGTAGATTATAGTGAGATTTTAAATTGCCAAAAGAAGTATCGGTTCTACAGATGTGACAGGGGAACTCGGTCTGGGGGTGGCGTTTTGATAGCGGTTTGCGACGAGTTGGTTTCTTTTGGTGTGTCGCTTGCCTCGCCTTTAGAATTAACTTCTTTGCGCATTCGTCTGAACTACAAGGACGTAATTTTTTGCGCTTGTTATCGCCCCCCTAATTCACTTTACACCTTGAATACATTACACCAAAGGTATCCGTCATTACCCATTTTTGTTCTTGGTGATTTTAATTTCCCTGGCGTTTCCTGGGACGCACCTATTCCCATAGCAAGCTTCGGCTCTCTTGAGTGCAATTCCTTTCTTACTACATGCTCGGATTTTAACTTGACTCAGCTCGTGAAATGTCCAACCCGTACAACCCCGACAAGTGCCACGGTCCTTGACCTAGTATTCACTACCCATCCAGATCTTGTACAATCACTTTCAGTTTTTCCAGGTGTAAGCGATCATTCCGTCATTCACTTTAATATTCCGAACAGTTCGCCTCGCAAAAGTGCAGCTTCAAAGGTATTTAGAGACTATAGTAGGGCTGACTACACGGGGATTAATAATGAACTCGAGATATTTTTATCAGATTTTCTTCAAATATTTTCTGAGCAATCGTTGGAAGATAATTGGTGTATCTTTAAATCGAAAGTAACTGAACTTACTAGCTGTTACATACCCCTTCGTAAAATTAGAAATACACAGTCACCTTGGTATACACCAACATTAAAACGGTTATCAAACAAAAAAAAGCGCCTTTTTCGACGAGCCAAGATATCAACGATCCCAGAGAGATGGGCAGCTTATCATTGTGCAGAGGATGAGTACGCACGTGCACTGTCTCTCGCCAAACATACTTTTTTTAATCAAACCCTTCCATCGCTACTGGAAACTAATCTGCCTAAATTTTGGCACGTTGTGAGCGGAAGTGAAAGGAAACCAATTGAACTTGCTACGGAAAGCGAATCGGTCGTTCCTAGGGAAAACTGCTGCGTTGTTTTGAACTCTGCATTCTCATCGTCGTTTGTTAACAGCACGCCATGTATGTTTCCCGATGTTCCGGTTTATGATTTTATTCCGATGGATCCAATAGTTATTGACTGGGCAGGCGTAATGAAATTAATTCAAAATATGAAGCTTTCCTCTTCTCCAGGTGATGATGGCATTAACCCCAAATTTTTGAAGAACACCGAAGTGTATTCATCTATAATATTGTCGAAGATTTTTGCACAATCATTAGAATCCTGTACGCTCCCGGACGACTGGAAGGTGGGAAAGGTGGTTCCTCTGCACAAATCAGGGAACACTCATTGTCCCAATAATTATAGACCCATTTCATTAACCAGTATACCGTGCAAACTCATGGAACATGTCATATAGTGTCATATGGTGTCCTTCCTCGAAACTAATTCTTTTTTTAGTATGCATCAACACGGCTTCAGAAAAAATTACTCATGTGAAACTCAACTACTCGCCTTTACTAACGACTTATTCACTGCTGCAGATCACTTAATCACTGTTGACTGCATTTTCATCGACTTTTCTAAAGCATTCGATAGTGTCTGTCATAGTCTGCTCCTCTATAAATTAAGTAAACTTAACATGGACCCTAATATTTTTAAATGGATAGAATGCTTCTTGTCTAATCGCACGCAATATGTAACCGCCAATGACCATAACTCCCCTCACTGTCCTGTAACGTCCGGTGTCCCGCAGGGGTCAGTGCTAGGGCCCTTGCTTTTTCTTATTTATATTAACGACTTACCTAGCTGCATTTCTTAATCTATAAAACTTTTTGCTGACGCCTGTGTTGTTTATCGCAAAATTCTGGAACCTGCTGATCATCATGCTCTTCAGTCTGACCTCGATAACATTTCATTTTGGTGTGACACCTGGCTAATGAAGCTTAACCCTGCCAAATGTAAGTCAATGAGAATTGCACGTCATTCAAATCACATCCTACCGTGTGACTACTTACTTAGCGGTGTTCGCCTAACCCAAGTTTCGTCCTACAAATATCTTGGCATTATCATTTCTGCTAACCTTTCATGGCAAGATCACGTCGACTACATCACTAGTAATGCTAATCGCGCACTCGGTTATCTACGGCGTAATTTTTCTTTAGCCCCAACTAACTTGAAACTCATACTTTATAAAACTTTAGTGAGGTCAAAGCTTGAATATGCATCATCAATCTGGGACTCTCATATTAACTCCATTATTCTTCAAATAGAAGCCATTCAAAACCGTTCCGCGCGTTTCATCTTCTCAAATTACTTTCGGACTGCCAGTGTCACTTCTATGAAATCTAATCTAAACTTACCCGATCTTTCATTGCGTCGTAAACTATCTCGTCTTTGTCTCTTTCATAAGGTTTATCATTTCAATTCTCTACTCGGTGACTCTCTTTCTGCCACCATCGTACATCTCTTCCCGCAGCGACCATCAGTTCAAGGTTGGCGTCCCAGGCAGCCGCACGAATTTGCACTTCCACTCGTTCATTCCCAAAACCTGCACAGACTGGAACCACCTCCCCGCCTCCATAGCTTCAATCACTGACACCGACCGTTTCAAAAGTGCTGTTTGCAACCATTTTTTGTAATCCCTCTGCTGTGTTTATGTTCATGTTGTATTTTTTTTGGTTTCTTCTTTTTTGCTTCACCACTCCTCTCTGTAATGCTTCGGCTTTGAGAGTAAATAAATGAAATGAAAAGTTGAAGAAGTCGATGCGTAATAGGACAATAAAAAAACAAAAATATGCCTTAGAATTTCTTTTGCACCCCCAAAATGATGTGTTTTTGAAGGTAAGGTAAACAATGTTCTTGATTCAGGAAGTGCCTCAGCTGTACAAATGCATATGCAATAAGGGCACTTGCCAAGGCTATTCTACTCAGCTCTGTGCAGGTTAAGCTAAATTAAAGTATAGAAGAACACACTCACTGACACCATGAGAAAAGCAGGGAGAAGTCTCCGTTGTTCGACCTCCAGCCCGTGTGCTACCTTCGATGACGTTTCAGCGCCTGATGAGCCTGGAGTGAGCACATCTGTCCAAAGCGGGGTGAAAAGCACAAGCACGTGCTGGAGGACGCCCAGCCATTCTCTTTTTGTCATCGGCTATACTACATATTTTTAGTAAGACATATTTTTAAGTGAGAAAAAGTATTGCAAATATGCAGTCCACCTTAAAGATAACAACAGTTGCCATTTACCATTTTCCAAATAAGTGCTCCCACCTATCGGAACATCTACACATGTGTTGCGTGAGTGGGTTCAGGACTGAGAGGCTAGAAAACGAAGCGCTCACAAGCCTTGTCTGGCACTTCCAACCATGCGGATAAATTCGTCGCAAACCCCCGATTTCTAGACAAAATGATTTAGAATAAGCAAATCTTGTCTACGCCCGAGGTAGAACATTGAATTGTGATTGCCCCATATTGTGCCAACTATCCTTCAAACTGCGGTACCACCTGCAAATAAACTATGTTGTGTTGCGGTACGCGTCCATGCTGCCTGCTTCAGAGGAAAACCACTGCTCGTGTTGTAGACGACATCCCACAATGTACAGGCAACAATGTTTAACAAACTAAAACAAAATTGATAACATTCAATAGACACAGATAGGCTCACAAAAAGTGTCAACAACATGATTGTTGTTGTTGGTTTTACTCTTGCATACAAACAAAAGTGACTTCCTCTTTCCTCCGATGTACAGTAAAACCCCCTTATCTTCGTGACCCCTATTTCTTCTCGAATCGGTCACAGAGGACATAATCGCAGCCACTGAATTCCGCAAAATTAAAGGCTGCGAAAATTAAAGGTTCGCCAACATTAAGGGGTTTACTGTTCTTCCGTGTGTCACGTGATGTTAACATTTCAAGGAGGCTGAAGGTATTGGTTTAAGAAAAAAATTGACCTATGAAAAAAAATGCCCTTCTCCAGATTAGGCATGCAAGGTTCTTTTGCACTACCTATAAAGTGGCAAGTTTGTTTCGGCAGAGCTTTTGGTAAAACGGAGTCACAAAAGTAGCTATACTTGGCGACAACTATTTTGTGCTGCATTATAAAGCTAGAGTAGATTCCACAGTGCTTCAGCACAGCACTGTTTGTTGCGAGAGCATAAGTGGTTTAGTGTTGCATCCCATTTGCATGATCTAGAGAAACTAGCGCTGACAGAGTTGGAGCACTTCAAATAATAACAGCTAGGGTGCCTCAATGTCCTTCTGTAAAGGGTGATGCCACCCTTTGTAGTACCCGATGCCGACAGCGCGCGCTCACGGGTAAAATACAAAGAAATCGACGAAAACAAAATGTCGCCATAGCACAGTCAGCGCCAAAAGCGCGCGCAAGGACACGCTCTTTCACGCGCTTCCGAACAAAAAATAAAAATAAAAGTGCGGGACAAAATGGCGAGATGTCTCCACCCTAAGCAAAGCGCACATGAAGGCACCCTAATAACAGCCGACTGTAGAAGCATTGAGAGATGCACACATGCGAATTGTGCATTTCTTAAAAGTGGATTCGAGCAAAGGTAAAAACAATTGTATACTTACGACGGTCGTACTTGCCTTTCCGAAGCACGACCACTTTTCCTCGGTAGCACCATCCAGTAAGAAGCACCAGCAACACGCCCATGAGACGCCGCCGACTCCTTGATTGAATGACGACCCGCCTGATGTCTTGGAAGGAGATCCGGAACACTGCTTTAGGCCAGATGTTGTATCTGGTGGGGCAGGGGCTAGAAGTAAAAATTAACAAATTTATCTGAAGTGCTATATTCCTATAGGATAGCAGTATTTTTTTATGCCAGTGATGCGCACAAATGGTTGGTTTATATGATGAACCAGCAGCCCCTATTTTGCTTAACTGTAACGCAGTGTCTAACGTTACGTCCGACGGAACCCGAAATAAAAATTAGTTATGCCCAACGTAACTGTCAAGCATTCGAGTTACGTCCGACGTAACACAAAATAAAAATTAAAGTTAACATATTTACTCGAAAATAGGTCGAAGCCTATTTGTTGGAACCACCGAAAATAAAAAAAAAAAAATAATTCAAATATATGTCGACCTTTTTTTTTATTTTTAAAAACAGGAGAAATCTTGGGCAAAAGAAACAAACCTTTATTTACATCACTCTCAGCTAAATCACGGGGCGATGCCAAAAACTTTATCACCGTCAGAAATTCTGGACATGTCATCGTCGTCCGAAGCTTCGTCAGCTTGGTAGACATCCTCGCAAATTTGCAACAATACTTCACTGAAAGCGTTGTAAAATGACAAGAAGAAACGAAAGAAGGTGCAAAGCGACAAAAGACAAACTACAAAGACGCAAGCAAAGCCGCCGTGTCGCCATGAGCAACACGCGAGCCGAGCGTTGGCCGAGCCGCCTCAAGCAACAAACAGAAGTAACTTCTTTTTTTTTTTGTGTGCACGTTTGCGAGGTTGAGGGCAAAGTGCATGGCGCATCGCGTTTCTTTCCTTCCCCGTTGCCCAGCAAGGGGAACGCTAGTGGCTAGAGGCGCGATGGTGAAACCAGACGCCCGAGATGCGCGCGATAGCGGCACCGGCCACCGCGGTTGTTTTCGTGCACCAAAAGCGTTTTGAAACAAGAAGCGGCGCGGCTATTGAGGAGTTTCAGCGACGGTGTCACCGCCCTGGCGGCCGGTCGCCGAAAGAGAACGAGGGGGATAGGTTCGCTGGGCGTTGGCTTTGTGTAAATGCGTTGGCCGCGAACGTAGGCTTATAAACTTCGGCAGCAAGAATATTACGCGGCTCTAGTGTTCCGGTACGAGCAACAGAGATGACATGAACTGCTACGACTAGCTACGACCACCCGCCGCGGCGATGCAGGCGTCGAAGGAGCGCAACCTGTGTACTACGCAGTCAGTCGCCGTCGCCCGACGCAGGTAGTTTGGCATTCATGGCTTTCCGCCCCCGGTTCTTCGCTTGTACTTGGAACCGAGTATTATTCCCTGTGCTTGTGTATGTGCTCAGTGGCTGGATATGGACCTCATAGAGCAGAGGTCTTCAGTCTTCAGACTTGACAGCGACTCAAAGTTGACGGCGGAGGGGCTTGCAGCAACGCTTTCGGTTGGTGCACGGGTGCGACGACTACACGGATAAATTTTAAGATTGCGGCTAGCAAGGTGGGCCATAGTCGCTTTATGTTGACATGATTTTGAGTGTGGGTATTCCGTGCAAAAGCGAATCTATCGCGTTTCTAATCCACCTTTGTTTTTGTTGTTTTTAGCACGCACGACCGATTGAAAATGCTTCTGTACCGATCACGGAGTGAATGTCTTCAACCTTACATTGCGGAACGCCCAATAAAAAGTCATATTCGTTCAGCGAGAAAACTTCCCTTTCGAGTGACCTTCTTTGATTGATAATTTCGCCCGCACTTGAGTGCTTTAATCAACACGATCGATTAAGTTTGCTTCCCTAGTTAGGACATTTTTGTGCCACATGCGGCACTAATGCTTGGCACGATGTATGCTACTGGTGGTATTGTGAATTGGTTTACTTCCAAAGCTAACAGTATGACAGGTGGGACCATTCAATTTGCTAAAAATGTGATGATATGGAGATTTCGTTGCATAACTAGCGTTTTACGTTTAAGATTGATAAGAAACATGCTCATGTGATGATGCATGTCTACAGCATAAGCTTTGCAGATCCAGAATGGATGTGCTATAGGCTACAGGCTCAAGACTTTTAATGGACCAAATTGGTGATTACACGGCAATAAATATTGTGGTGGAAAACTGCCCATTGACTCGGTGAGCTTTGATCGTGACCATTGGTGTGATGTTGGCAAATTGGGTAATGGCACACCTTTTCCCTGACCATCTGGCTATAAGGAACATTGCATCTAGATGTGCTTAAATATCTTTATTTCAAGGTTCAGCGGACCCCTCTGCATCTGTACAGGAAGGCACTCTCAAGCCACAACAAACAGCAGTGAATATACAATGCATAATAACAGGCACCAGTGTCCAGGTGTGCAGTCCGCAGAAGCCAATTTGAGCCTAAAAATGTTTTTTTGTTTTGTTTAGATCGTTAGCATTTGGTGTATAATTCGCAGGGCCCGATTTCCGCGCCCAGTGCATAGTCCGACAAGCTGATGCGTTGCGTCTTCGTGCTTTTTTTCCTGGGTGGCATTTTCTTCAGAAGTTCTTCGGCGAACGTTATTGAGCCTGAAGAACTGCTCTTGAGGCCCATATCCAGCCACTGAGCACACACAAGCACAGAAAATAACACTCGGTGCCAAGTACAAACGAAGCACCTGGGCGGAAAGCCGTGAATGCCAAACGAGCAGCGTCGGGTGACGGCGACTGACTGCGTTGCGCCCCTTCGATGCCTGCATCGCTGCGGTCGGTGGTCGTAGCTAGTCGTTGCGAGATGATCTTCACTTCAAGCAAGAAATCTTGCCATACCATAGTCAAGATATGTGCGCAAGTGTTCGACGACGTGGGCTCTCCCACGTTGGTGCACTTGTCATAAGAAAGGTGCATATCTACAATGTTGCGTGTTTGATGCTGAAACTATGACGCATACTTATCTAAAGCTAAATTTATCGGTCTGCGGCTACAAACATTTTCGTTGACGTTGCTTAGATGATGTAACCATTCAGGCCTCGAATTAAATGGTGTTGCGAACTCTTCGGTTGTGTATGAAAACCTATTTGCCCTAATAAAAGACATTTTGAAAAGGACACATGTCTTTTGATGATATATGTCTTCCAATTTACAATGCAGAAGCAAACAGAAAATCAGCTGCATACATCTACCACTTAGCATAAGCACCTTTTGCAATTCATTCTTGAGCACACTCAAATATCAGCTTGGGTTGCTCTTGTATTAGAAGCTTTGCCCTGTTCTGTAAAAAGAAAACAGTTAAAAAAGCTTTACCTTCGTTCTCCTCCTCGCATTTAATACAGACTTGTTTGTCAGCAGATCACGCACAGCAGATATCACCGTGGCACATACAACTCGAATGACCGATGAGACTATTGCTATTACAATAAAGCTTTCCACAAGAGCCAAAAAGAGGCTTGTAGGGGTGCACAAGCACATCGAAATGAGATTGGCGCTTCCGGGGCTTGTTTACATTATGCGTGAAAACAGGACGATCGGCGACCAGCTGATCGCAATATAACACTAAGGATACCGATGTTTCGATACATAAAACGCAGGATAAAGACCTCAATCGTCCCTTTTTATGCTGTAGTTGTCATACTTTCGATCCAACCGCTTTTTAGCACAATACCGAAGAGTTCGCAACACCTTTTAATGCGAGGCCTGAATGGTTACATCATCTAAGCAACGTCAACGAAAATATTTGTAGCCGCAGATCGATAAGTTTAGTTTTAGATGAAGTACGCGTCATAGTTTCAACGCGCGAACATTGTTGATATGTACCTTTCTTTGAACCCGCGTACATTCGGTTCAACTTGATGACAGCTGCACCAGCGTGAGAGCTCACGTCGAACACTTGCACACATATCTTGACTATGGCAAGATTTCTTGCCTTCGATTGGCTTGAACACTTCATCTGTAGCATCACGGTAGGTCTTGGTTGAAATGATGATCGTCTCGCACACGGCAACAAACAGAGAACGACACGCTTTGTTCTATTTATACGCTACCGGTCTACGGGCGTCGCAAATCTATCCCCCTCTTGTCCGCCATGTTGGATCAATCGGTGCGCCCCCTATATTCGCTGAAACTCCTCAATACGGCAACTCCGGCTCGGTGACTCGATAGCTCCATGCCTCCGGTAGGGTCGCAAATTTTGGTCGCGAATGTAGGTCGAAAGTCTTTAATCGCAATTTCGGAAAAAAAAAAAAAAAGAAAAAAGGTCGACTTATATTTGAATGAACACGGTAGTCAGCCGCGCGACGAGACACACATTATGAAAGCGATTGGTGCGAGCGACCAAGGCGATGAGCGACGTTTTGTAGAAGAGTAAAGCTATACGCACTCCGGAGTGCGCTTCGGACGGAAATGGCTATACGCACTCCTCGGAAAGCTCATGCCGCTCGGGCCACCCTTTTCGGACGACGCGTGTATCACTGGGGGGCTCGTTAACACAGCCCCCCGCCTGCGTTCACGCCGCTTCGCGGCGACAGTATGCGGCTGCTAATTACAAAACTTAACCAGTACACTCCGCTTCGCGGCGTCCAGCCGGCACCCCAAGCCCCGCTGCCCCGATCGCACCGCCGGAAAGGGAGTCCCATACCATTTAGTTCTGCGAAGTTTCGTCGACAACGAAATTTTTAGTGTTCATCGCAAAAAATAAATGTAAATATCGCCCAATGCGTCGACAAAACAAAATGTTCGAGAAAACGAAACAAAAAAAAAAGTCGGCCGACCGCGGATCGAACCCGTGTCCACATGCGTACGAAGCAGACACCTTAACCACTACGCTATGGAACCGCCTTGAAAACTGCTAGTGACCATTCTTTTTATACGAGATTAGCGGAGTGCTCTTTGGAGTGTAGCTCAAGAACCGAACGGCGCAAGCAGCGAGAGTGAGAAATCTTCGTCGCTCGGCGCCGGAACTTGTAGCTTCTCGCCGTCGCTCGTCTCGTTGATTGCTATATTGCTTACATGCCGCTCAGAAAGGCGCTCTAAGTGCTTACCATTGCATTGGTACCAGCCTCGCATCCAACCGTAACCAGTCTTGACTTTTTTTTAAAGCCGCCGAGGTAGAAGTTAACCATCGTACATGCATCGTTTTCAAGCATGGCTCCTCGTTCATTGCTCGATTTATATTTTCCGTGAATGACAAACCGCAATGAAGCACAATTATTCTAGTTCAAAATTGTTACGAACACTTGGCACGCATGCTTACGCTGTAGCGCACCTAACGTAATTGAAAAGTAGAACGAAAACGGGACGAGATTCGCTTACCGCTTCACGGAGACAGACGTCTTCGGATCCTAGGCCTCACGGCCGAGCTGGGAAGTCGCCTGCGGTTCGGCGATCGGACGAGTCGAGCCGGCCTGACCCAGGTTGACCACGCCTGGTTGAACTATGAGAGGCGCCGTCGAGTTGAGAGCCAGAGACGCAGTAGAAACGGACCGTAAAACGCCTGTCCCCCAAAACGCAGAACGAGCCAGCGACGCCAAAACCGCCAAAACCACTACGTCGCCATCTCCGCGACGACCGGAAGCGTGGAAGCCGGGAAGTTAGAAAAGGTGCGACCACAGTGGAATCATAACCAGTGGTCCCACTCAAGGCCACTTCCGGTAATCGCGCATACACAGCGCTCCTCAAGCCGGATGGCGACAACTGTAGTTATAAAAAAAAAAAAAAAAAAAAAAAAAAAAAAAACAGGGTAAAACAGAATCGCAATGGACTAAATTGAGTGCATTAATGTTAATATTTTTAGAAAACATAATAAGCTAGGTAATAATGATAAACCAACATGGAAAGAAAAAATCGAGCAGTTACCGTTAGCTTCAAAAAGTTCATTGCCCTAACCGAAGCCATGTGCCATGTCGCCGGTCGCGTTGTCGGCGTTGTTGGTGTTGCTGTTCTGCGAATTTCTCTTTTCTAGTACATTTCCCTTTCATTTGGATCCTCGCTTGGCGTTTTAATGTCACGTGAGTTACCGAATCACGCTATGAATGTGTTCTGAATGGGCCTGCTCAGGCAAGAAGCCAAAAAGCCGGGGACTCACTTCGCCGTTCGAGATTCCGGGATTCCGCTTCAAGTTCGTTGCTGGTGAGTGCAAACATTTTAAAGTGCTCGTGCTGTCCTTCGCGTCAGGCCATGGCACGATCGTCTTTTCTCCAACGCAGTGTATGTGACTCGGTTGATTTCTTAGTCGTATGTAGGTCGGACGTGACTTGTGAAACGGTCGAACGTAATGAATTGCTTGTTCACGCGCAACCTCCACGTATCGAAGCACCAGTTGTTATATATTTGCAAACAGGCTAAGCAAGTTGACTGGGCACATTGAACATAATTCTGAATTAAATAGTCAAATGGATGTCCCTTCAAGGGAATTAACAGAAGGCACCTCCAAAAAAAATGTTGCTCAAACATGCCAATTTCCTGGACTCACACCTGTCTTCTCCCTCTCGTCAGGATACCCTGTGGGTATGGCAGCATCTGGCACCTGTCGTCCAGCATGCGTCGAGACCCCTCCTCCCCCTGTGAAGCTCCAGGCATTATTTATCTCCACTTCGCACGTCATGCAGTAAGACCCACTGTACTTATTTAATTTATAAGTATAAGCAGGGACAGATCCAAGGGGGGGCGACAAGGGCGGCCACCCCCCCCCTCCCCCCCTCCCCCCCCCCCTCTCGGAGGGCAATTTGACATGGCTGGACCCCCCGGTGCACACGAAAGAAGGGGAGAATAGCATCCTTACAAACTTTCTGCTCCCCCCCCCCCCCCCCCCCCCCAAACGGAGTTCTGGATCTGCCCCTGAGTATAAGGTGTCTCTCACTTCGTCCATTCACTGCACGCTGTTACTTTCTTGTTCCAGTACAGTACGATGGTTCCTCGGAGGATCGCAGAGAATACCACGAGGGCGATAAACGTGTGGAGGCAAGCTGCAAGGGCCGGACACCAGAAACAAGGACCATCAGTCAGGGGGATGAAGTGAGAAAACTCAAGAGGCAGCTCATCATCTGGGCCACAAGAAGAAAATCGGAGACCGTACGCCTGGGAAATTTGTCGACCATCATCCTTGGGTGGCATGAGCATTTTCTGGTCATATTCGTACGTGAGGTGAACTGTTACTGGAACTAGGTTGACTCATCCTTCTGCAGCTTACAGGGCATTACCAAAGCTACGGCACCAACGAGACAACCGGAACATTTGGCTGAGGGACGGGACAACATATTGTGGGAGTATACACCTCCTACGGAGAGCTCTCACAAAACTTGCTTCGTTGCTCTGATTTGTTCCAAAGGGTGGCAGTGCCTTTCTTTGTAAAATTAGGCTGAAACAGATTGTAGCTGTAATAGGGCCACCGAAATTGACATTGCGGCATAACATTCCTCATGAGGGTTCTGGCATCTATTCTATGATCTCTTGTGCAATTATGAATGTCGCAGCCACAAGTGGTCACTTGACAATAATTTGCAACTCGTCATATGACAAACTGCGTAAATGATTGGATAACAGTAGTAAAGGTAGTTCTGCATATCTGGGAAAAAACAGTGGCTCGGAGGGCTCTAGCTCTTCCTCATCACGATCCGTCTTAGGGATCAGCACGACAACCACAGCTGGTTGTCGTGCCAGTAGACCTCATTCTAAAGTCACCGGAAGAAAACAACAATAACCTTTGATTTTCTGACGATTAAACCAGTTGAAGTTAGCGCATTCTGTTGTCTCGTTCCTACCCTTCGTCCCTGTCGTGAAGCGCTATTATATTCTCCAAACAATAACCGGTTGCTGCCATCATGTTGTGTTAGCCAGTGGTCAAGAACAAGATTTTTTCTCTTGAGCTGGGACAAAGTGTTCTTCAATTAGTTTTCTCAAAGCCCCTTTGACACGCAATGGCACACATAACCTAGCTCAGTGGGCACCCTACCTGTTAGTAGTGTTTCCAGTTAGTGCTAAATCATGAAAAAAGCCCTTGAAGAATAAGGTAGTGTGAAAAAGTAAATTTTTAATTCCTCATGCCGGAGATTCCCATCTGTTGGAGTTTAGATAGGAACAAGCTGTGGTCTGCGCTGTTAAAAGCCTTTCTGAAGTCCAACTGGACAATCTCGCACGGAGTTCGGTTGTCGAGGCTGGTGCTGAGCGCATAAGTGAAAGCTGCAAGGGCCGATTCGCAGCTCCTGCCGGGCGGAAACCATATTGGCGGGGGCTCCATTGTTTGGTTTAGCCATCGCAAGCCTTCGGACGGAGAGCGTCGTAGCAGTTGTCTCCCCCGACGTTGAGGAGAGACAATACCCAGGACTAGTTCCGACACATATAACTTTATCTAAACTCGGCTTGAGTTTGCGACACAGACAACTGCTACAACGTTCTCCGTCCGAAGGCTTGCGATGGCTAAACCGCCCTTTTTTTTGCTGTCCCCCTTCTTTGTCCTTTTTTCTTCCCCTGGCCGCGAGGCGAGGATTCTTTGTAATCTGGGGCGAACGCCACGGTGGGACACACACACACACACGTGCCCGCACGCACAGCACCAAATGAGTCGGTAATACACTCCGTCGCAAGTGGATGTTAGACTTGAGGGGGCACCGTGTCCCTTTTTGAGAGGCGTTACTGACTCAACTTTCCAGGATTTAGGAACAGAGCTGTGGGAGAGAAAATCGTTGAAGAGGCGAGTGAGGACGGGGGAGATACAGCCAGCACAGGATTTAGGCAATGCAGGGTGGAGGCTGTCTGGTCCAGGGCGTTGAGAGGAGTTGACACAGGCGAGGGCTTCGTAGGTTTCACTTTGAAAAATGACTATGGAAGAGAATGTGATTGCTGGTGTGGCCTTGATTGGCTGAGTTGTGGGTTGGGTGGGACAAAGGTTAGGTGCGGTAGGGTCAAGTAATGCTGCAGCCCGAGAAAAGTAATAAAGAAGAGCTCTGCTATGTCAAGATTGGAATAAGGCCTGCCGTGATGTGTGAAGACCGGCGCGTGGAACATTTTTTTTTTTTTTATAGTGAAAACATGCCCAAGAGTTTGGGCTGGCAGGTTGCTTTTGCTCTTAGTTGGTAGGTAATCGTTATGGGAGATATATACTTCGGTACGTGCCTGGTGGGCTTGGTTAAGATGAGTGGGATTTAGAGGCACTTTTTTGAATAGTCAGTATTTACGTCTGATTAAGACTGCAATCTCCTTTGTCATCCATGGAAGGCGGCCGTGCCTCCTGTTGATCCTTAGGGTGAACACATTTGTGCTGAATTGCTGATATGTTGAGTGAGAGGTCGTCGGCCTCGTCAGCCGATGGGTGATCAAACACGATGAACCAGGGAGCGAGGTGGATGAGCTGATTGAGATGAGGGAAATCGTTTTTTTAGAACTGCTGGAACTTCTTGGCTTGATGACCTCGCTTAGGGCAATGGATATTGGTGAGGAGAGCACTGCGATCACTGCCTGGTAGGCTGGATTTCACTGTGCAGCGGTAGGATAAGGTGGGATTATTGGTGCAGACGAGGTCGAGGAATGTAGCGTTGCTGTTTTGAGAAATGTAGAATGAGGCCTCATGAAGTTGGGTGAGGCCAGCAGTTTCCAATACGTCTTACAGCATGTCATCAAGTGGATCAGATAAACAGTGCAGAGAACTTGCTGGGGTCGACGCGCTGTAGGCGCTTTTGGAGGAGGGCGTACGATTGTTCACGGACGGAGGGTGGGCAGTAGGTAGACACCAGAAGAAGCTTTCCATGTTTACAAAATACCTCGACAAAGATGGCTTCTAGACCCGGAGGGGTGAGGTGGTCGAGACGTTGGCAGGGCAGGTGTTATGGCATGGCGAGGACGGACTCCTTCGCCCCAAGGAGAGACAGTTTTGCTGGAATAAAGAGAATTGTGCGAGATTGATTAATTCCCCATTAATTGCCCACCAAAGACAGGCGCCCAGCCATGTCTCGCACACAGCGAATATTGTATTCGGGAAAGATTAATTCAGCGCTTTAAACTCAGGAAGGTTGTTTTTTAGGAAGCAAATGTTGGAAAACCAAACGGGATTGGAGTCTGTAGACTCCGATCGCGCACTTTTCACACGACAACTATGCCAAACGGGGAGTTGTCGTGCGAACGGTGAATGCTGCCGATGTCGCTCGCCGGAGGCGGGTCGGAGAACTACTTGGTGCTGTTGGCGATGATGGTGGGGTACACAGGGGCTTCGTGCTGCTTAGGGGATGGAAAGAGGTCATCGGCCAGGGGTGGGAGCTGGCACGCCGCACAGAGCCAGTCGGTTGATAATGAGGAGAGGCGTCTATACAAAGCGAGAGATACATCTTCACATTTCTGGTGGAACCACAATTCATAAATGTCGCATTGGAGAGTGGCGAGATTGTCGACAGACAGGAAACAGCAGGGGCAGGTGGGACGTGAGCCGGAGATGGAGGATACACCCGTGAGCGATATGATTTTGAACAGGCCTCTTGTTTTTGACGCTCCTGCAAGTTTTGGAACAAGCTCTGTTCCAGAAGAGGGCTAGAACGCAAAGTTTAGACCCCAAGCCAAATACTATTTGAGACGTTGAGAGTTAATATAGCTTTAGAGAGCCGTAAAACGGGCAAGAATCCAGGTAAGGTGTTCACTTTCATATTGCCGGCGGGTGTGCTTCACCAGTGATCAGCAGTAACGAGATTAGGTGAGGTTGGCAAGGGCGATGAGTGAAGAATGCTGAGCCGGGAGGTTGCTTCCATGGACGAGAATGTTCAATGGTGATGCTGCAGTCAGAAAGTGGCGTTCTAGGTGCTTGCGGTTTGTCGATGATAGGTGATATTTTTGTCGAAGGGCCAGTAGCCCCGTTAGGCAGATCAGGAGACGGAGAGTTGTAAAAGCGTGCTGTCATTGAATCTAACAGCTAAACATTGTGCTGAAAAAATTTTCTGGCTAGATCCAACATATCTCATAGAAAACTGACCAGGGGGGCAATGTTTGACAAATGTCTTGTTTCTCCTAAGAACAAAGGGAAGTGATGGAAGTGACGATATCGCGTCTGATTAGTTAGAGGCTCAAATGACGAAAGCGGGAACTTTCATCATTTGAGCCTCTAACCAATCAGACGCAATATCTTCACTTCCGTTTCTTTTTAGGAGAAACGAAACATTTGTCGTCGAACATAGCCCTCAGGTGTGTTGAACATTCATCTTGGGGGAAAGGACAGGCAGGTCAAATGCACCTCCAAGCACAGCTTTATTCTTTACCACATTAGCCTGTAGTTACTGTTAAAGCAACTGGTTTGTAATCGCACCCGTTATGTAAAACTGTCGCGTCTGTAGTTTTTTTGTTTTTTTTGCATGGTTTATGAATAGCTGTTTTGAAGTACCTTTACCGCGACTTCTACGTGTTTAGACTATGTTTGTTGATCTTAGGTTTATCATTGTTTATGCACATAGCTTGAAGGCTAACATTCAAACTGTACTACCGTGTATGTTCGATAATACCCGTCAGCAACCGCATTATTGCATGTGCTGTTTGTAACATTTTCTTATAAATTGTACTATGTAGAGAGAAAATAAACATTTGCCTGCTTGAAATAACTCTTGTGTGAATAAATTACCTGTGATTGTCGTCCAGTGGTGCGCACGTCACAATAAAGCGAAAGCGCAACGCAAGCGGACGCGAGAACCGGGTACACAAAATGCCATGGGGGCCGCCATCTTGAAAAGCAAAACAATAAAAACTAAGCATAAAATGTGGTTAGTTACCCCATCCGTGGTGAGAGGGCGCTTTTACGAGTTTAAATAATTGTTTAAGAAACTTTCGCTCTTCTTGAATTATTAGGTTATCAATATAATTTATATTGTGTGAATAATATATAATGAGTTTAGTTCTACAATGTACTTTTATTTACACAAGGCCCTCGATCACGTGGTTTGCGATTACCACAGGCTTATTCTACAGTGGGCAAACTGTGTATGATAAACTGTGGGTGCGACAGCGGAAGCCACTGGGCGGAAGCTTTACGTTTCGGTTTTGCTTTTCTCCGACGCCGGGTTTGCGGCTTGTTGCGACGACGCGAGGGGCCACGAAAAGACGCCTAGTTGGCCGAGTACGAGTCACGGCCCACGATACGAGCAACGGGCCGTTTGCCGCTGTCGACCGGCGATGCGGTATCCGCGGCTTGGTCTCACGATCGGTTTGTTGCCGTGCACGCTGACTCAAAGCTCGAAGTTACGCAGTTCCGTTCCGGCACCAGCCGTACCACGTTTTCCGGTGCATCGCACGTGGAGGCCTTTCGACGCATTCAGTGACCTTAAAGGGGTAGTGAAACAAAATTTTAGCGCCGATCTTGTTGCCTAAATATGGGCTAGGGACAGGCACCACCTCGGAAATATAAATATTGCGCTGTAAAACACAGGAGAACTAATTTTAAACATAATTAAACGATTTCAAATTCTCATCTGGTGGATGGGGGGAAGTTCTCGTGACATCACTTGTGCCAAAATAGCAGCGCCGTTCTGCGGCAATACGGCGTGCCGGCAGAATTCGCCTAGGCCTGAACGCGTTCGCAAAGCCTTGGCGGAGAAAGCCAAAGCGTAGTTGGCCACAGTGAGCTCGTTCTCGTTGCGGCTCTTTGCACGACACGGCCCGAGCATGCTTCTGGCACGGCCGGTATTAGTTGCTGCGAGTCGCGAGCTGCAAGCCGACGTTAAAAAGGATATGTTTGAACTACGAGGGTGTCAGCAAGAGCCACGCAAATGCCAAATACCTGTTCACACTGGGAGCGGACACGCGCGTTTGATCGAAGTGCTGGATTCGCTCTGTTAGACCGCGTTTCGGTAAGCGCTTCTGGACCGATCTTTTACGATTGCAACTCGATACTGACATGACACTCGGCAAAGAAAGGTTAGACCGACATCGCGTAGCTCCCACGAACTGCTATAGCTCGACACTGACGTAGCGTCGAGTCAGAATAAAAATGGCATACTAATAACAGAGTGTACAAACCGAGTTGCCAAGGTAATCCGTATGGCGTTTATTTGAGCTCTATATCACACAAAACAAGGAGATAGAATCAATGAGAGTCCCTTTTCGACGACAGCGTTCGTCACCGCTGTCTCGGAAAACAAGGAGATCGAGATGACAAGGGGAAAATATTGACCTCTGAAATTTAGTTCAGGGATCAAACTACTCATCCGGTAAGGGTCCACAAGGGTCGCGCGGGCATATTCCATTCAGCAGGCCAGCCGGTCATGGACAGACGGTCTTGGCCAAGGACCGCCGGAGCAACGGTGCGCCGAGTCGATGTTGCTGCTAGGCCTACTATATTCTGCCGAGCTCGCTCGGTCGGCAGATTCGTGGCTGTTGTAGCTCTTCTCGTGTGTTTGTGGATCCTGCGTTCTTGATCGTCGTAGGCTGTTTTAAGAGGGGGCGCACCTCAGAGCCCCACAGAGAATACATGAGGTTTTTCACCAAATTAAAAAAATTCTCACATAATAACGGCTGCGCGGATCTTCTTGAAAATTTCGGCTTTAAAGACATTGAGTCATTATCGAGACACTAAACGCGACAGATGTTTCGTCATAAATTTAATTATATTCTTTAAAAAATCATGAAAATGGTCAAAATCGGCTAATTCGGCACTCTTGCGTTCGGAGCGAATTTACAAAATTATCTAAATTCAAACATAAGAAGAATTGCGCTTAATGTCTTCTAAATTTATTACGGAATCGAATAATATTCAAATTATTCATGTAAGTCGATTTGTTCCGTAACTACAGCAAATATAAAGAACCAAGGTGTCGGTGCTTGTTTTCGTCGTTTTTAAGGTGCCTCTCTCTCCCGTGCGGTGGCGCTCGCTGTCCACGAAATGCGAAATCGTCCGTTCGGAGATCGGCCGGATCGGCACTGTGCGAGGTGTTCTTCCGCGGCCGTATTCCGCGCCCGTATCCTGTTTCATTCTGCACGCCGAGGCGTCAGTGTGCGTGTCTTTCTTTCCTGGTTCTCGCTGGGTAGGTCTCCGTGTTTTCGCAAGTGGCAAATTCACCTTGGAGCTATGGGTCGAAGACAACCGTCCTGTGGCAAGCGGACCGCGAGGTGTTCCACAACCTCGCGGTCCGTCAACGCGTTGTGCTTGTTTCTACTTTTTTTTTTCTTTTAAAAACGGGCTTTTTTTTTTGACGCAAAGTTTTATTTTATCGTTATCCTTCACACAAACGTCCTTCGGCCTTGGGGTCGTGGAAATTGGGGATGAAGCGTGCACAGAGTAGATCGTTGTTTTCCTCCTTTTTATTTTTCACGGACGTCCTGTGACCTCCGTACGGTTCGTGGTCACCACAATCTAACGCGGGGAAAAACGGGTCGCCTGCTCTGTAGTCAGGGTATTCCTAGGGGAGGGTGATAAGTCGCTGTTCTTCTGGAAATTCACATATCACCCAAAAAGGTGACATGGGTAATGATTACGGTATGTTTTTTTTCCGGTGTTTATTTTTGAGCGAAATTCGGTGCATGTTTTTCGGTGCTTATTTTTTAATCACCAGTGTATTATGGGTTGAACGTCTTGTGATGACGCTAAAAAGCGTTGATAACCAAAGAAAAATGCGATTGGACAAGAACATTTCAAATTTCCAATTCTATTCACATATCCATTACGCTCTTCTCGTGGGAGCATCTATCCTGACGAAAAATGCCAAAGTCATTGAGCTGTGAACGCATACTCAGTGTACAATCTTTCGGCCTAGAGAGGTATTGCGCACGCTCGAACGCGCTTCACAGCCCAGTAGACGAAGTTGGTGGCACCCAGAAGGCGAGTTCTTGAATGGTCTGTAGTAGGAAAAAGAAACAAATAACAATCAACGCATATCAGCTCTTCAAGCGAAGAAGCGCGTTTCTAAGGTCAATGGTTCCGGACGGCACTAATGTTGTTGGCGTTGTCGTAAGATGACGTCAGTTCATACGAACTGACGTCATCTTACGTGATGACGTGACACAAACACGTCATCTTACATGATCTCGTTACACGAAATGACGTCATCTTACGTGATCACGCTGCACGAAATGACGCCATCTTACGTGACCACGTAACACGTCATCTTGTAAGTCAACCTCTCCCCACAGCAGCGCGCTCCGCGCTTTCCGGGCCCGTGCAGTGCTGTAGTCGAAAGCAAGCTCCCTATGGCAAGCGAAAGCTTCTGAAGTCTCACATTGAGAATACTCGCTAGCGACCGTCTGTGGAAGCTTCGCACGTTGAGGTTTTTGTCGAGATCGAGCCATCGTGTTCCATTAACTATAGTTGAAGTTATCGTTCAAAAAAGCCCTAAAAAATATGAATGTAGTTGGTGTAGACATCAAGATCTAATCAAAAATGCGGTTTGACGTCAATTAACGTGCATATACAAGTGTAGAAAAAAATGAGTTATTTGTGCATAGATGTTTAAAAAAGTGTTTATTATTCGACATAGGACTTTGGGAGAAGGATGTGTTCAGATTTTTCTTCATGAGCGCAAATATACCTGACGCAATAAATAGTGACGATTTCATCGTCCCAGTGGTGAGCAGGTGATTTCTTGCTCGAAACAATGATGCCATTTCATAAACCAAGTTCTGTGACATATGCTTTTCCAATGTCTGGTCACTATTTTGTAAACCTTTCAGTCCAAACGAGTATACTTCTGTTTGTTTTTGATAGCTTAGGAGGGGGTCACAGAGCCTATCTTTTTGTCTTCCTCTAGAAGAGACGTACAGAGTTATACCGCAACACGCATCTGTGGAACACACAGAGCTATCGCTCTCCTGTTGGCGGTACAGTAGCAGACGACACAACGCAGCTCCGTAGTCTATCGAGGGCACGGCTAGCCGCGGCCCGTTGCGCGACCGTTCAGACTTGGGAAATGGTTTTGAAGAACCGAGAAATGGTATCTTGTGTACAATAATCACATGTCGTTAGTATACTAGTATTCTACTTGCTAAGCCAAATAAATATTTGCAGCTTGTGAGAATATGTTTGCGTGACGATTTACCGTTCACACTCCTGACGGATGTTAGCGAGTCCTTCATGGTCGTGGCTCGCAGTTATCGGTACCCCCTCGGAGTGACTTCACCATATATATTTTTTTCTTGCTTGCAGGACATCATAAAAATCACAAACACGCGAGAAAAAAAATCTTATGAGTACGCGTGATTTTGAGCTTCGCAGCTCTAAAGATGCCCGGTAAATGTCGTCCAGTCTGTTTTGTCTATACTCCGTTTCACCGTAATTTGGCAACCCTCAGTCGCGGAGCAAAGCACGTGACAGCTACTTTTACGAGCAGTACTATGGCACCTGCAGCGCGTCTCCGACTGGTGTGGTTAGCGTCTTATGCTGGCCATACATCAAAAGTTGCCCCGAAGTGCAACAAATGACGTCACAGAAGACGGAGTGTCACGCTGTTGCATCTCGCGATCCTGGCAATTCATCGTAGAAATGCTGGCGAAAACCACGAGGGAACACGAGTGTCGCTGTCGTCATGGCGTCCCAACGAAAAGCAATTATACAATTTCGACGTTTTTGTAATTCGGTAATTTAAATTACTGTATATAATTTTTAAGAAAGTAAAGACATCATAACCAAATAGGAACTTCCGTGCCAAAGCATGCAGTGCGAAGTGAAGACAACTACTATCTTTTTTTTTCTTGATGTCCACAAAAAAAAAAGGCTATGCAGCATCGATCCTACCGGTTTTTTTTTTTGTTTTGTTTTTTTCGCACATTATGTGATGTCCTCTAACACGAAAGTACCGACGTAAAAGCGCTGTAGAGACGATATAAAAACAAAAATTTAAGGGAATCGAGCTTTGTAGTAAACGGAAAAAAATAAATAATTAACGACTTTTTACGGTAAACACTTCACCTCTAAGTACAACTTCACAAAAGTGACGGTTACGCGCTTTCATGCCCATTTCAACAAAGTTGGGAGAACGATGTATTGCATCTTGTGAATAGACATGTGGAGCAGCATGTTTATGTTAAAGGCATTGTGTGTAATCGCTGCGCAGTACCTGCCAAAAGAAGATATTATTTGGGCAGTCTCAACCGTTTCCGTTTGTGTGTGCTACGAATACAGGAACTCTTTTCGTAGAAGAAGTGATGAGGAAATGGCTTGCCCTTGATGATACGATTGTGATTATGAAATAAAATTTTTAATCAGCCAATAATTGCGACCTGTCCGGTCGCCTGGAACCCCGACAACAACTATCGTTCTCTGGAAAGTTCATTCTAATATTTACGCGTTTTGTGGAGTTCATCGAGCGAATAAGAATGTTCCAACGATGAGCTAAACCTACACGAGTTCCCCAATCCAACTCGGCGCTTTTGAATTTTAGCGCCGTAGATAGTTCTGCGAACAGAGTATACTTCTGTGCAAATATTCGTCTAACAGTTTTGCAACGTTGGAAAGCATCGGAATGATTCAGAATCACTGCGGAGTTGATACTCGGGAAGATAAGACGGGCACTTGGGAGAAACGGACCGTGGCATTTGAGACAGGGGCACAACCGGGGGACAAACGTGCTACAATCGCATACCCTTCCAAGGTCATCGCTTGGGCGACCGCGCGCGCGCCCAAGAAACCTTTCTTTTCTTCTTTTTAGGGGTGGTGGGGGGGGGGGGGGGGGGGAAGTGGAGGGGAGTGGTGTAGGCGCTGATTGTCTTCCTCCTTTGTGGCTTTTGACAGACGCACAACGAGACTGGCAGAACAAGCGCATGATTCATTTCTTTCGATGGAGGCGTTCTGTCTGTGTATGCGAACATGATTTTTTTCCCCTTTTAGTAGTTAGTTGTTCTTGCCTTGACTCGGGTCCCAGTGGGTGCGTTGTCGTTGTATGCCCACTATTTTTTTTTTTTTTAGTTTATGGTAGTTTTTGCGCTGATGGGGTATCAAGGTAGACAAAAAGTAAAAAAAATGAAATAGCGCCTCGACAAAAAAAAAAAAAAAGTTTTTGCGATCAGGAACGTTTTCAAAGCCATTTTAGGAGCCTGCGGTGTTACCACAGGTGCAGGATTGAGAGCGTAACCCACGCACTTGAAGAGAAGGGGAAGCTCTCGTCTTATTGGAACTCTCTTTTATGGGTTTCCACGTCGCGATTGTCCTTCAAAATGAACTGTCATTTATTTCTCGCTCGTGGCTTTCAAGTACTGGAAGCCACGACTCGAGCCACAATAGTTTTGCGAAATCAAGGTTTCGCTGAAATGGATAACTCTCACGTACAGTTCGATGCGCAATACCTTTGCCGTATTGACTCGCGAGAGATGCCCCCAACACGGCTGAGTATGGCGGTGCTCCAGACCTAACATCTAAATTTTGTTGCCTTACCTGTTACTATTTCGCGCCCATTTTGAGCCATATCAAAATGAAAGCGCATGATGAAATAAAAGTCACACTCGTTTTCCGCTCGATGGAAATTTCACGCCAGCTCGCTGTCTTTGCTGGTACCTTGAGCGTTTCCCAGCAATGCGGAGAGTTAAAAAAACAAAAAAGAAAAAAAAAAAAAAAACACGTACGATGGCATGCTTTGCGGGATGAGGACGATTCGTCACATGCGCATTCGTCACAGGACGATTCGTCACAGGATGATTCGTCACATAGGAACATTTGTCACAGGATGACTCGTCATGCGGGCAACTGGTCTCATTGATCGAGCAGGGGACGATAGTAAATTGTAAATTTCAACATCTGCCCACATATTCTGATGAGGAGTTTCACAATTTTCCACTGTCACGTAAACCAATGGTTATATAAACTAATATTACAATACTCATCCGCTTTTCCTTTCATTATATTACGGGTCTTCAGCAGGTTGATCTCAGTTGCAGGCTTGAACGAGCAATAATCCGACTGGCAGCCAAATTAGTTTTTAGTTTTGCCTTGCATACACCTATTCGACAAAACCAACAAGTATCGGAATTCCTTGTGCCGAATGTGTACGAGTACCCCTCGTGCAGCATCATGGCTCTCTCTGTTGCGATCACCTCCATCCTTTTGAATGTAGTTCAAAAATAGTCGCTCTTCTATGGCCTCCGCATTCACCGTTCAGGACGGACCCAGATAGCTAAAACGTCTGTTACAAATTCTTTGACCTCGAGAAGCGAAAGACATGCTAAGATAAGAGGTGACCGACTTTCTGAGGCCCAACCAACATTCAATGTTCGGGACCGAATCAGAAGCTAAAACGATCCTTACAAATTCTTCGCCTTTGTCCGCCCGAACCAAATTGAACAATACATTTTTGGGGGGACGAACTATTGTGAGACCGGTTGGCCGCGTGACGAGTCATCCTATGACGAATGTTCCTCTGTGACGAATCGTCCTGTGACCAATCGTCCTGTGACGAGTGTGCATGTGACGAATGAACCGTATCCCATCCTTTGCTCACTCATTACTTCTATAACACTGAGCCACCTCGTATCCTTTTGTTTTTCTTTCATGGTACTAATTTCTTTCTGCGCATTACGGCTGTTACGACGCTAAGTCTGTCTGCCCTTCGAATTTAAACTTAGGCTCAGATCAGGGACGAACCAGTTTAAATCAGGAAAATATAATTAACACTGTAGCAAAGTAAATCTATCATATCGATCGGAAATACGATTTGGCACATTCCATCTGAACACATATTGTGCACAGCGAATGCAATAGCGAGTCAGCGTGCAAAACGCCGCCACACTGAGCTACCATAACATCTCAGCGATTTTTGCATAGCACCGAGCACGGAAAAGCGAAAACAGTTATTCATTCACATAAACGAAGCAAATTTATTTAAAGCCCGGACACTCCGTACGTCCAATCTAGCTAAGGTTATCAATAGACTCGACCATGTCATTTGTCGAAACAGATAAAAGACGTTGGCAAAAATGATTAGACTGAATAAGTGAATCTAACGCACGTATTTTACCAACCGACGGTCGCGCGCCTTCAATACCCTTTCCAATTGTCATTGCGCACCTTGGACACACTTTGGGAAGCAATGCATATTTACATCGCCGCCCGAGGTCTCCATTAAACGTTTAGTGCTGACCCAAATAAAATGCTAACCTGACTCTCAATCGCTCACCGCAAATGACGATTTCGAACAGGCGGTACTGTAGGTCACTTGAGATAAAAAAAAAAAAAAAAAACAAGCTATAGAAACGAGCGTCGTAAAAAAGGGGACCGGCATTTTTATTCCTACCTCCGAACAGAAACGAGCGCCACCCACTGCATCACACAGCGCAGAGGCCGGACTCGGTCACCGCGCGTACATACCAAGCGCGCGCGAGGGATGCAGAAACTTCCTCCGCCGGGAGAACACGGCAGATTTCGGGATCTATTTCACGCAGCGGATAACGCGGGCCTTTTCACACCTCGATACTGGCGCCATCTAGAAGTTGCGCGTTCAACCACGTTTCGAGCCGCGCGCCATCTGGTGGCTGAAACGGACGAATAGATAGAAGTACCGCGCCCTCTTAAGTACTCCTTCCTTTTTTCTTGCTGGTTGAAGTCGGGATGCACGAGAAGAGCACGAAGAAAAATAAATGTCCGTTGGTGGCCGATACCAAGTAACTGAGCGACGCTGTCGGCCTTGTTGATTTGATCGTAAAAAGTGCGTAAGACAGCTTCGGAGCTGTCGTAGGATTCTGTCGTAACCTGCGCAAAGGTTACGACAATTTCGTTTCGAGAGCACGGGTTTTCTCTCAAATTTGTCGTACGCACTTTTTTCGTCGTGAATTCGCTTTGAGAATCTGGCCTCAGAGCTGGTTTTGTCAGTGCTGCCGTGGTTGCCGATTTGCCGTGGTCCCGTGGTGCAGCGTGCGTGCAGCACTTGCACATTTCAAACGGCCACGTTGTCACAGGTCGTAAATCGTCGACGCGCCACCAAGTGGCAACGCTCGTAACCACAACATTCACGCCGTAGCCTTTCCCGACCGGCACAAGTGACGTCACGAATGCGCCCAATATCCCAAGACGCATCGCGCTCTCCGATGGCCGATTTTTGAGCGCGCGCCCAATCGGGCCCATCAGGGTGAAAAATGTAGCCATCCGTTCAAAATACAAACGCGCGATTATGATTTATGAATATCATTGATCATATTGAACCTATTTCTGACCATAATAGGTGTATTTCAAGTTTCGCTTCAGTATCGCTTTAAAGATGGTGCCCGCTGTCTTCGGTGCTGTGGCAGAAGTTGCGAGACGGAAGAAGCATCGAAACCAAGGCGTTTAGGACTCCAGGCCGGGCCGACGGCCCACTCTGAACGAGAGGCGACGTGCGTGCGCACGCATTGAGGAAGCCTCCGCGTTTCGCCGCGCCAGAACTCGCCGATCGCGACCCGACCCCGAGTCCGAGAGGCTCTTGCGCAGCCAGGAACGGCACCGAGGTAGGAGTTACTCGTTCTGCACTACCATGCAGTGCTCAACAGTGCTCGGGGCTCTCGGTGTCGTTTGTGCTTGCACCGATGTCTTTGTGACCCCTTCGGACGCGCAAGTCGTACTTTGCAAAGGTTTGGACGGGGCCGCCCACACCGAGCAGCTCCGCTATATTCCGCCTAGTTATGATCACAATAAAAGCTTGCGTTTGTTCTCGGGAAAAAAATTGCGTGACCGCTCTCCGCGCCGCCGACGAGATTGGCCGCCGCCATGTTCTCAGCTGTTCACTCGCTCCCGCAGGCAGCGCTTTCCGATAATCCTCCCCGTTCCGAAATGCGATGCGATCTCCGTTTACATGGGCTGAATGAATGCGCACTCGGCATCTCGATCCACCCCTGCCTAGCGACTTTAATGCGATGCGCTTTGCGCATTATGCCGTTTACATGACCGCATATTGAATGCGGCAACTGGATTCAATGCGACGAAGTTGCATTCATGTAAACGCGGCTCATGTTCTTTTTCGACATGTATGGTGTATGTAACGATGCCGCTGGTAAACGATGGACGTTATGTTGGAAGATGGCGGTCGTCTTTCTGCATGTATGATTTGGTTATAACGGTGGTCGTGTAATATAAGCGTTTTTTTTTTTGGAAAGATGGCGGTCGCCTACGTCATCGGACGCAAAATCATACCAGCCACACCGAATCATATCGGCAAGCAAACTGGCTGCCAGTATAGAGAGACCCGGAGCCATAGCGGTGCCGGTATCTCCAGCCGAACCAAACTAGCTGCAGCCATAATAACAAGAAATTATGTGGTGTCATACCCGAACTGTACAAGCAGCAGGTGAAACAGGAAATGAGATTATTCTATTGCTGCATGCAGTGAACCTTGCACCATACATTTCCAGCTTTAAACTTTTCTATGATGGTTTCTTGTAGCCTCATGTTGGGGTAGCGGAGCTTCTCTAGCTCCTGCTCTTTCTGCCAGAGCTCTTTTTCCAGCCGTGCAATCTGACGCTGAGCCCGCTTCAACTTTTCTTCTACCTCTGCAGGGTTTGTCGACTTGTCCTGAGTAGCAGCCATTTTTTTTTTCTGCTCCAGAATTTCCATCAGGTCAACCCTTGTCGACGTTGCCACCTTTTCTTTTAGGGTTTTCTGGAAATGAGGAATGATTTATATGGCACACATGCACAATAATCCACGTCGGGAGGGCCATAAGGAGGCTTGAAGTATAGTTGCAATGTGTGCTCTGGGATGCAACAAATACTAGCTATAAAACTTTCTGTACTGTGCAATACAAAGCTAACGCATTGTCTATATCCAAAGCACACCAAATATCTATTGATAACATAAATAAATTATTGCCTCCTTAACCATACATACCCTCTGGGCCTTCGCAATTTCCTTTTTCACTGCTCCTGCATCTTCATCTAAATAATCTGACGATTCGATCACTTTTTTTATCCGCAGTCGTGCGGTCTGCAGCTTCCGTCTTACATCCTCTTCGGAAGCTGAAAATAACAGAAACAGAGGTGTAAAGAATAAAGAAACCCATGCCCTTGAGGTTCCCCTTCCCTAAATGCATTTAGCAAACAACTGCATGTGACCTAAGCGTTTCCTAGTGTCACTGACTTTAAAGGTTTTCAATGGCACGCAATTTTTTTTTAAGTTAAACTATACTGTAACTTAATTATTGCAAGAACAATGTTCGCGATTTGAAAGAAGTCGTGAACAATTGGACCCGCGAATAACTCAATATATGGCAAGGAATACATAGCAGCACTCCTGACTGCAAAAAAAATTTGTACACGCGAATATCTCCGAAACTGGCAGTTCGAGATATAGACGAAATGGCAAGGTCGCGAAAATAGTTTACAATGTGTTTATTTTACCGCTGCTTACAAAAGCTATGTGAAGCAGCTTGTAGAAAGCTACGAACAATCATTGATCTTCCCGATAGCGATAATGCGCAAGATGATGCACTTCCTTACTTCGCAAAGTAAGGAAGTGCACCATCTTACGCAGAAGCTGCAGATTAGCGCGAGCTAATAGCATTGATGGTCCTGCCACGCCAGCGCTCGTGCAAGCCACTTACTCCGTCCTCAAGACAGTGGCATACACATGGAAGGCGCACTTTACAAGGCGCTTCTTGCCACTTTCATGCGTAACTTCGCCATGGCGCGATTTCATGCTACGGAAGAAGCGATTATGCTTCTCTTACTTCTGTCATGCACTCGGATAACCGCACTTATGAAACCGAAAGATGACAGAATAATTTGCATGCTAACTTACCTCCCAAAAGCAAAATCCGCGCCTTGTAGTACTCGTCGTCGCTGCCCCATTTTACATTATACTTTGCCTTGTCGTTAAAGTCTTCTGGGCCGCGGGGTCGGAAATCCTTGATGTTCTTGATCGCCACGACGGCCTGTTCATTGTCTTCAATGTAGCGGACGTAGGCGTGGGTTGTCATCAGGGTTGCCAGGTGTTTGAACTCCAAACCGCCAAACGTCTACGAGATATAGCCCGAAAATAGCCAAATGTTGATCCAGAAAAATAGCCCAAAAATAGCCCCCCCCCCCAAAAAAAAAAAAAAAAAAGTATAATTTGAAACGTTTATTTTGAGCAGAAAAGACACATAATCCATTTTTATCCATCAAATGCCCAAGAAATGGCGCCCCTTGCACGTTCGGCGAACTTCCTGAAGCGCTCGCAAGCGTATGAGGTCATACCTTCCAGACTCCAGTGTATTGGGACGCTTACTATCGGGGCATGGCGACCAGAATGACGTTACGGTAGAACTATGCAGAATTGAGCTCAAAGTATAAGAGGTGTTCACTGGGTGCCATATTTGTGGCTGCTGTCTAGAGCGCATGCTCAGAGCGAGCCATAGAGATCATACATACGAACGAGCCCACAATAATAGGGTGCTAAGACCGGCAACCTTGATGGTGCGGAATGCACGTTACAAAAGAACTGTGGAAGCTCGCCATCATCACGCGCTCAGCAGTCGTGCACACAATTATGGCCACCAGTGAATACTTCCTATAGGAGGTATTCACTGGACGCCATATTTGAGGGCGATGTTTAGAGCGCATGCCCAGAACGAGCTCAGATTAATAGCCTGCTAAGACCGGCAACCTTGATGGTGCTAAATGCACGCTCCAAAAGGACTGCGGAAGCTCGCCGTCAGCACGCGCTCAGCAGCCACGCACACAGATATGGCCGCCAGTGAATGCTCCCTATAGACGCTTTACACACGCGCCAAATTACAGCCGCCATTGCTGACCTTCTCTTGTCTTACCGAGATGCCTAGCAACTGAAACGGTAGTTGACGATCCTCTACAAAGGCCGGCGCTTTAGAAAAGGCCACAGTTGAATCTAATATGGCAATAACGTGGCCTGCCATGGCAATGATGAGGTGAAATAAACGGAGTAAGAGGAAACAAAAACTGAAGGTCACCTATGGCGGCGTCCATGCACAGCTGCTGCAAAGCGTCTATAGGTGCACGCCAATCGACAGACAACCTAAAGAATGCGCAGAACAGGTGCTGTTAAGGCAGCAAGGAATCGCGCCGTCACTTGTTGAGATGGAGGAATAACAGCACATGCTTGCATTCGGACAAAATTCGGAGGTAAACAGTTGCACCCAAGGCGCGCAAAAAGAAGACGAGTTTGTTTGTTTTCGCAAACTTATCAGGGTTAAGGGACTGAAGCGCCAGATGTTCACGTAACTTACTCTAAAAATACATTCGAACCTATAAACCCAAGTGCTTTCAGGCATTTTGGTTCCATCACAGGTCAGAAATTGCCCAATGCACAGGTCAGAAATAGCCCAATGCACAGGTCAGAAATAGCCCAATACTAGCCAAATAGCCAACTACCATTCTTTCCCGCCAACTGCAAATAAAACTAGCCCAATTTGGCTATGTAAATCTTCTTAGAGTTTAAGAATTTAAGAAAACAAGATTGTTTTAGTTTTGTCAGACAGGCTCCGAATCGTCAACATGCGTATTTTTAGCTAAATGGGATAGTTTCAAGCAGGAGGCAGAAAACCTAGCAATCGAGAGATCCACAGTTATTGCCAGTGAGAACAAGCAAGAGCAACGTGATTTGTTTCGAAATGTAGTAAAGTTACACGGGCTTTATCGTCTAAACCGAGGTGTACTCGCAACCCCAGCGCGGCGCTCGCCCTCCCGCGGACGAACGGAGAACCAGAGGAGCGAGGACGGCAGCGGTGGCGGCGGCGCAAAAATGGTGGCAGGGGCTGTCGGCCTTGATGCGTGAAGCCGTTGTAACGAAAAAAGTGAGCGCGTTAAAATAGGAATTCTTGTGCTCCGCTTTCCAACCGCGTTGCACAAAGGACCGAGATCTCCAATTTTACTAGGGACTTTTCGCGTATCGCATACGCTGCGGATTTCTGGTCTTGTGCATGGCCGCCAGCTCAATCTGTGCTCAACGTGACGGAAAACGCTTTCGCTATAATGAAGACCTCTATAGCACGGTCTACGAAAAGTCTATTCTTTGCCATAAGTAGGAGAAAACTCGTCGAGCAACGGTATGTCGAGCAATACAAATCGGGAATGGGTTCGCGTTTTAAGGCCGTTACAAGGAACATGACCATTTATTCCAAGCACTTTAAAAATACAGAATACCCGTACTTGCTTTCAGGTAATTACAAGGCAAATAAAGAAATCCTCGAAGTATTTTAAGCGCGTCTGTGCTAGCGAGCCGTTCGTGACTAGGGTGACCACCTTCCTGCTAGCAAAATGCGGGACACGTGGGGCAGGGCAGGGGGGAGTAGAGGAAATATATTAACACGCACGCTACGAACCGAGGCTCCGTTAACATATTTAATATCATCTGCTGTTTATACACCTGCTCATTGTATTAAAGAAATTAAGCTCAAATAAGTTTCCCTCCCAGTGATACATTTCTATGATAAATATGTTATCAAACGTGTTGAAAGTTGAAAACAAACATGGACTGCAGCAGATCTCAATTCATCAGATAAAAATAAGAAACAGTAAATTTTTTTTTTCGTGCTATTGTTTCCTGTCAAGGCTCAAACTTATCAACATGGTCCTACACAATTTTTTAACATTCTGTTATTTTTTGATCGCTGTGAGTTGCAGGCATTTTGCATTGTGTAACTATCTCCCCCTCAAAAAAAAAAAAAAAAAAAAAAAAAAAAAAACGCAGCAACTGTTTGGTGTTTACACAGCTATTAAAAATAATCACAACGCTTTATATATAAACTTTTGGCGAGCCATTTCTTTTTACAATATTTTGCAACAATGGCGCATGCTCCTCGGGCGTCCTGCAAAAACAAAGGTCGCTTCCCGCAATGCTTGGATACAAAATAGGGAGTTTTAGAATAACGTACTCAATTTTAGTGCACGCAAGCGCTAAATTTAGCGCTTGTATTAGCGCACGCGACGCGAGAGAGTTTTAGAATAGCGTTTCTCCGCCGCGACGCAAAAGCCCAAACATCTGGCGCTTGCGACGCCACCAAGATACAGTAAAAAAATTTATTTCACACACGAAATGATGTAACTTTAGAAAAAAAAACTATTTTTTGGTCCAGAGTAGCATTTTAATTTGTTTAAACATGAGAACGCGACGCGAGCGGTTGACCGGTCGTGTCCGCTTGCGTCGCCTCGGCAAGAGGGGTCTCGTGTACTGACCTTCGCACATCGTTCCTTCGCCGTGAAATGTTCGCGCGTCGCAAGCATCAAGTTGCCGGTGATCGCTGCCAAACCGAGTACAATGTCGTCCCGTATTGAAAATCGCAGTCGCGAGGATGCCGCCGACGTCGCACTCACGACGCCGCCAAAGCAGCCGCCAACATAATCCTGGAAGCCGCCATTTTTTTTAACTGTGCTCGTCTTGGATTGAGCTAACTTCTCATCACGAATCCTCCTTGGAGAAGCGCAAGGACTCTTTGCGTACGCACGCTATTTCCGAGAAATAGCGCGCGCTAAAATTGCGCACGCAAAGCGCAAAACCTGGTTTGCGTTCGGAGCATGCGCAGTGGCGACGACGCTATTCTTTGCGCACGCAAAGCTTTAGCGTGCGCTATTCTAAAACTCCCTAATGGCGTACCATTGCAATTCACTCAATTACCAGCAACCTCCGCGTATCCTCTTGCCCCGTTTTTCGGCAGACCCAGAAGTTGCAGAGAGAGTTTTACGACAGTATAAAATGCGGGACATTTTGAAGATTTGGGAATTTCTCGCGGGACGTGGGACACGAGCTTTCAATGCGGGACAGTCCCGCGAGTCTCGGGACGGGTGGTCGCCCTATTCGTGACGAGAACTTAGAACGCGCAGTTTTGGCCAGAGGGACCGCAATGTTGCAAATAACACGGTACAAAAAATGTACGGTATATTAAAATATTTATTTTTGATAGAGCGATAAATAAAACTGCAATAAGGTGAGCTGGCGGGCTAGTTGGTCGTTCATCATTAGTAAAATAGCGCAAAACAACAAGGAAGAAAGGGCGAGATAGACAGGAAGAGCGCTCTTCCTGTCTATCTCGCCCTTACTTCCTTGTTGTTTTGCGCTATTTTACTAACGATAAATAAAACCCCTAAACACGCCGATTATGTTAATAGGCAGGTTTTGCATAGCGTACGATACCCGTAAAACTTCAGTTGGACGTACAGCGCACTGACGTTCAACCGGCGCTACCAACTTTCACGAGCGGCTTGATAGCCGAGTTGTGCAACTTATTAAAATGACCGTAAAAAAAAAAAAAAAAAAAAAAAAAAACTAATTGGGGTTTTCTTGGCTCTATTTGCAAAACCTCGGTGGTTTTTTTTTTTCGGTACTCTTTGATGCGTACTTTAGATGTTTAATATGTTATATTGCGCAGTCATCAAGCCTGACGTAAAAGTTGGGGCCGTCAGTTTGACGTCAGTGGGCTTCATGGCGAACTGAAGTTTTGGAGTGTCGTATATGTAACAGGGAGTGTAAGGACTACACCATTTTTTTTTAAGAGTGATGAGCACTGCAACGCTCCTAACGCGCACTGAAAATTGTGTTTCAAAGGCGCAGCGCGAGCTTGCGGTTGTAATGCTACACCGCACGGTAGTTTGAGGTGACAAACTTTCTATCATTTTTTTTTGTTACGTTTGATTACGTGTTGCAATACACTAAAACCGAGACGGTGAGCAGCGAGTTGTGAGGCTGTGACGCGAAGACACCGATACTGTGAACGCTGCTCTTCCGAACCTTGACGATCAAAGTTCGCGGCTCTCTTTTTAGAGCACTAATGGCCAGGCAAAGCGCAAACATATCTTCATCAGCCTCAAAAATATTCTGTTACAAACGGTAACACGGCCCGTGCCTAAAACGCGCTCGCTCACCTTCGCAATTTGAGGTTTCTGCAACTTTTAAATAAGAGCGTGCTCGTTTTCCTAACGTGCATCGGCATCTCCGTCCCCTGCAACATGATCCCTCCCTAACCGCTTCGCATTTGTAGACAAATAAATCATTTTTAGCGCGCTGAACAGCGTCAGCGATCATGCGCGCGGGATATCCTGGAAAATCTATCTGCGTCTCTTCCGCCATCTTCGAACTACAGCGCAGCCACCTATCGGGCGTTGGAGTTGCGAATACCATATAGCATCTTCGATCAACTCGCACCGGAATCGCCCTGAAACCAGCACAGTGCACAGCGCTCCTCGGTCGTGCAGCGCGATGTCGGTGCAACATCGAGGACAAACTGCGCCGCGCCGGTGCACCGCGGCCACCGCGGCGAGCTCCGCCTTGCGTCACTTCGCGTTTTGTTCGTTTATTTTGTGTAGGTCAGCGCACGGTGCCCGTCCGCTGTCAATTTCTTTTATTTTTTTTACTCGCGGATTTGACGGTCCCACAGAAATAAACATCGTGGACGTGATTGTCGATAGGGTCACGAAGCGTGTGACAATTCCACATGTATTCATCATTATTAGTTCAAGAAAACGAAACACCAGATAATAGCCGTACCTCGCTGTCATCGAAACGCCTCGCGCCGCTTTCCACGAAGTTCGTGCTTTTCGGGCGCTCCTTGCCACAGCAGCAATCGCCAGTAATCGCGGCGATGGTGAGAAGCTCGTCGTCTCGCCGTCAGAAGACCCGAGGAAATCATCTAGTGCAGCTGCAAGGCGTGTTCGTTTTTGCAAGATCGCCATCTCGATAGTCTGCGCGTCTGCTACTCCCGCCATCTTCTCGATTCCCGCTCCTGGCCGCAATGCCTGATGGGACTGCACCCCGGCGCACCGCCGATTTTCTTGGAGCGCGTTGGGGCAACGAAAAGCCGCACCGGGAGGGTGCGCTTCGTTGATCGAGGATGTACGGTGCGCACGGGTGCACTTGATCGAAGATGAAGGGGCGCACCTCAGTGCCCCGGTGCGCACCGGTGCGGATGATCGAGGATACTAATAGTAAAAGCTCAGCTCCAGAAAAAATTTGGGGGACGCTAAAAGGAGCTGTGCAACGATATTCAGTTGGAATGTTTTTCACTATACACGAGCTTACTGGCACTAGTGGGACTCGAGGATACTCGCACGCAACGCCACTGGTTAAGAAACTCTTTTGTTGCGGTGAAATTGCAAGGACAAAAGCAACTTTTTTCGTTCAACCTCTCCTTTGCAAAATTTGATGACGTAACGTGGGGATCGCAGAACACCCAAGTGACGATATTTGAATGCGGTTCATAGATTGGATTCGAGCCCTGCGTGGGCACTCGATTTGGGCTCGTGATAATTACTAGCTCGAGAAACATTCGGGTAGTCGCCCGCGTCCAATCGCTGCAACGACGACAATTCGCAACTCCAACGCCCTATAGGTGGCGGGGCGGTAGTTCCAAGATGTCGGAAGAGACGGGGATAGATTCTCCAGGATATCCCGTGCGCCTGCTCGCGCTGACGCTGTTCAGCGGGCTAAAAATACTTTATTTGTCCACAAATGCGAAGCGGTTAGGGAGGGATCATATTGCAGGTGACGGAAATGCTGATGCACGTTAGGAAAACGAGCATGCTGATATTTAGAAGTTGCAGAAACCTCAAATTGCGAAGCTTTGTGGTGAGCGAGCGTGTTTTAGGCACCGGCCACGTTACTGTTTGTGGCAGAATATTTTTGAGGGTGATGAAAATATCTTTGCGCTTTGCCTGGCCATTAGTGCTCTAAAAGGAGAGCCGCGAACGGTGACCGTCAAGCTTCGGAAGAGCAGCGTTCACTGTATTGGTGTCTTCGCGTCACAGCCTCACAACTCGCTGCTCACCGTCTCGATTTTAGTGTATTGCAACACGTAATCAAACTGCTCTATGGTTATTGACAAAAAGTTTGTTACCGCAGGCTATAGCCTGCGGTAACAAAATGGTACACCGCACGGTATACCGTGTGGTGCATTATTACAACCGCAAGCTCACGCTGCGCCTTTGAAACACTATTTTCAGTGCGCTCCAGGAGCGTTGCCGTGCTCATCACTTTAAAGAAAAAAATGTTGTCGCTTTTACGCCCCTTGTCACATATTCGACACCTCAAAACTTCAGGTCACCGTGCAGCCCACTGACGTCAAACTGACGGCCCCAACTTTTACGAGAGGTTTGACGACGGCGAAATGCAAGATATTAAACAACTAAAGTACGCATCAAAAAGTACAGAAAAAAGAAAAGAAAAAAAGAAACACCGAGGTTCTGCAGTAGGGCAAAAAAAAAAGCCGATTACTTTTTTTTTTTTTTTTTTTTGCGGTCATTTACACTTACTTAAGCTATTTTAATAAGTTGCACAAGTCGGCTTTCAAGCCGCTCGTGAAAGTTGGTAGCGCCGGTTGAACGTCAGTGCGCTGTACGTCCAACTGAAGATTAGGGGTGTCGTACGCTATGCGAAAACTGCCTATTAACATAATCGGCGTGTTTAGAGGTTTTATTTATTGTTCTATCAAAAATAAATATTTTAATTTACCGTACATTTTTTTGTACCGTGTTATTTGCAACATTGCGGTCCCTCTGGCCAAAACTGCGCGTTCTAAGCTCTTGTCGCGAGCGGTTGGCTAACGCAGACGCACTTAAAATGCTTCGAGCATTTCTTTATTTGCTTTGTAATTACCTGAAAGCCAGTACGGGTATTCTGTTTTTTTAAAGTGCTTGGAATAAATAGTCATGTCCCTTGTAATGGCCTTAAAACACGAACCCATTCCCGATTTGTGTTGCTCGACATACCGTTGCGCGACGAGTCTTCTCCTACTTATGGCAAAGAATAGACTTTTCGTAGACCGTACTATAGAGTTCTTCATCATTAGCGGGAGCGTCTTCCGTCAAGTTGAGCACGGATTGAGCTGGCGGCCATGCACAAGACGAGAAATCCGCAGCGTATGCGATACACGAAAAGTCCCTAATGAAATTAGACATCCAGGTCCTTCGTGCAACGCTGTTGCAAGGCGGAGCACAAGAATTCCTTTTTTAGCGGGCTCACTTCTGTTCGTTAAAACGGCTTCGCGCATCAAGGCCGACAGTCCCTGCCAACGTTTCCGTGCCGCCGCCGCCGCTGCCGTCCCCGCTCCTCTGGTTCTCCGTTCGTCCGCGGGAGGGCGAGCGGCGCGCTGGAGTTGCGAATAGCCGAGCCATAACAATGTCTGGAACTCAGCGCGTGTCCTGCGCTTTGCCAACCCCAGCGCGTGGCTATGATCAACATTGGCGGCATATAATCGGCTCCAGAACGCGTGGCCGCTTGTTCTGGCTGCGAGTTGAGGGGGTGAACGCTGCTCGTTTTTCTTTAATTTTTTTCTGGGACTTCTATTGCGTGAAGTGAAAGACGAACGCGTGTTTCATAGGTCATTAACGTCAGGGATCTGTTCTAAGCGGTATTTTCGCAAAGTACAAAAATTGTTGCATCGCCCCTTTAAAGGAGCTATGCAACAATTTTTGTAATTTTAAAATTAAAGACTTGGGCGTCAATCCCAGCGGCGTCGCATCGGGGGACACGGTGCCAATACCGAGCCAAATGATGAGCAGACTCCAGGTGTATCCGATACCGCGAAGCCTTAACCCCATACACGACACGGGGAGACGCGCGGCGCGGGCGGGAACCATTGTGGACAGCTACGCGCAGGACGAGAGAGCCGTGTACGTAGATGCGGCGGAATACCAGGACCGAGGAAAGGCCTACACGGCGGTGGTGGTGAACGCATCGAATGGAGCGACCAGAGCTGCAGCCAGCACCCGAGTTCGCAACTCGCGTCAGGTGGAAGAAGTGGCCATAGCTCTAGCTGTGGCTGACCCAGGCTGCGACACGGTGATCAGTGATTCCAGGACAGCAGCGCAAAGGGTAGGGTGTGTGGTGCGGCGGCTCGCATTTGCGAGCGGCCACAACGACAGGACGTGATCGTGATGGTGCAGTGGTGATCAAGTGGATCCCGGCCCACATGGGCAGTGAAGTGTCGGTGAACGGTAATCCCAACCACAACGAGACGGCCAACGTCGCAGCGCGAGTTCTCACCAACCGGGCGGCGACAAACGGGACAGTCTCACGTGGTGGAGAGTGGTTTAGTACGAAGGACCGCATGACTACGTATAACAAAATTGTGAAGTGGTATAGGTTAGGAAGGAGAGTAGTACCTCCCCCTCATTCCGAGCTAACACGTGAGGAGGCTGTGACTTTTAGACAATTACAGACAGGGTCGCTATTAACACCGGTGCTAGCTAAACACATATATCCCGGACTTTACGCGGAAGACACGTGTGGACTTTGCAAGAAGGCGAGGGCCACCGCGTCGCACCTGTTGTGGGACTGTGAACTCAACCCAAGAGAGGCAAGCGAGAAGACAACGATTCCCCCGCAGTTCGAAGACGCGGCGCGGAGCTGTGAATTAGAGGTTCAGCGTAGGGCCGTCCGGCTGATCACAACCGCTCTAGATAGGCAACGAGCAAGGGATGATGGGGGGAGGTGAGGGAGCTCGCGGAGGTCCGATGGGCTCTCCCTCTCGGCCCCGGATAGAAAAGGGGCGCGCCCGGGGTCGAGGGCTGGTGGAGGGGAAATAGCCGAGGGGGTCGTACCGCGTGGCGCGTAGTCACCACCACCTGCGTGTGGAGGGGCTACCGCCAACTGCTGGTTTTAAACAAAAGTTGTTCACCACCAGCGTTCAGCCCCTCAACTCGCAGCCAGAACAAGCGGCCACGTGATCTGGAGCCGATTATATGCCGCCAGTGTTGATCATAGCCACGCGCTGGGGTTGGCAAAGCGCAGGACACGCGCTGAGTTCCAGACATTGCTATGGCTCGGCTGTTGTCGTCGTTGCAGCGATTGCATACGGGTCACAACCCGAATGCTTCTCCAGCTAGCAATTGTCACGAGCCCAAGTCGAGTGCCCACGCAATGCTCGGGTCCAATCTATGAACCGCTTTCAAATATCGTCACTTGGGTGTACTGCGATCTCGAGTTACATCATCAAATTTTGCAAAGGAGAGATTGAAAGAAAATGATCGATTTTGTCCTTGAAATTACACCGCAACAAAGGAGTTTCTCGGCCAATGGCGTTGCGTGTGAGTATCCTTGAGTCCCAGGTGTGCCAGTAAGCTCGTGTAGAGAGAAAAACATTCCAATTGAATATCATTGCACAGCTTCTTTAAGCTTCGCCTTTCAGAGTGGAACGCGAAAGCGTTATCGGGTCCCGTTCTTACAGCCTTCTCATACAAACCCATGCATGCTCGTTGCCAAGACATGCAAGCGTGTGCGCGTGATCTCAATGCAACGCGCGCAGCCACGTTTAATGTAACGTGAAACGTCACACGTGACCCGACACGTGGCGGTGCGCGTTGTTTTATGGGATTTACGTGCTAAATTTGGGGGAGACATTTTTCGCTCAATTTTGCGGGAAATTTTTAACGCCAAATTTAGCGGATAAATCCCATAATGCATCGCGCGCAGCCACGTGAGACGTCACACGTGGCTGCGCGCGTTGCATTTTGGAATTTTGTACCACCGACGCCGACCCCGGATTTTTTTGTGACAGGAGCTCCTACATGCTATGGCAGCAATAGACAGTTTTAGTATAGCGTTGCTGGCTCTTACGTACTATCATGATCAATATGAGTGCGAACACCGCTCCGCGTGGCCCGCGGTACTATCAGTGTCCCCTGGCGATTGCTCTTTAAAGTATGAGTGCACCTTGCGGTCGAGACATCGTCTCTAGCGATCGCCTCACCACTGTGCACTTCCGGGTCGACTGCTAGCGAAAAACGATCGGCAAAACCGCGAAACTGTTTAGCAATGACGAACAGCATTTTTCGCTAGCAATGTGCGCAGGAGAAATAACATGTATAAGTATCTTCTTGATTAAGATGATTTAGTAGATTATTAACATGACTTCGATAACAATACCCGATACTTCGCCGACGCCTTTAAGCATGCATCGTATTGCTATCGGAGGTATCAAAACTATAAACTGAGGCTGCCTATTATTTACTCCGCGTGAGTTTTGTGAGAGAAAAGGACCACCAATGCGCAGAGGCAAGAAGAAGTTAGTGTGGTGCGAGCTGGGGTGATACCCATCATAATGAAAAACAGCGGGAAAAAAAAAAGAAAAAAGCGACGAGGACGTTGAAGAAACGTGGGACGTCCTCGTCTTTTTTTTTTTTCGCGCTGTTTTTTTATGATGAAGAGTATCACCCACGCTTGCACCGCTCTAACCTCTTGCCTGTGCGCATTGGTGGTCCTTTGTTCTCGCAAAACTCACGCGGAGTAAATAATGGATAGTCTTACTTGATTGTTTTGATATATCCAATAACAATATGATGCATGCTTAAAGGCGTCGGCGAAGTATTGGGTATTCTTTTCGGAGTCATGGGAATAATCTACTAAAACTTCCTAATCAAAACGACGACCCAGAAATGTTTATAAAAGTTATTGTTGCTGGTGCACATTGCTCGCGACAAATGCTCTTCGTCAACGGTGAACACTTTCTCGTTTTCGCCGACCGGTTTTCGCTTGCAGACGACCCGGAAGTGCAGAGTGGTTAGGCGACCGCTAGAGACGATAAGTCTCCAGCTCAAGGTGCACCTATACTTCAAAGAGCAATCGTCGGGCCTATACAGGAACTCTACGGGTGGCCAAGCCGGAACGGTGTTCGCACTCATATAGATTGTGATATTACGCACTACGCAATAGTATAGCGTACACTAAAAACGACCTGCTCGTACCGATTTTAGTCGTGCGCTACGTAAACGACTGAACATCTCGCATTAACTTTTAGAGCGCAGCTCTTAGGGGCCCGTTCCCGGCTTGAGGGGCGTCGCCGTCGCCGTCGGCGTAACCAAGGTCATCCCAAGGTCACGTGACCCCAAGGTCAAGTGACCCCTCCCAAGGTCATCTCAAGGTCACGTGACCCCTCGAGGTCACGTGACCCCTCCCAAGGTCACGTGACCCCAAGACCCCACGTGACCCTTTGAAGGTCACGTGACCCCCAAGGTCACGTGACCCCTCTGAGGTCACGTGACCGCCCCCAAGGTCATCTCAAGGTCACGTGACCCCAAGGTCCCCACGAGACCCCCAGGTCACGTGACCCCTCTGAGTTCACGTGACCCCTCTGAGGTCACGTGACCCCCTGAGGTCATGTGGGGGTCACCTTGGGGGTCACGTGACCTTGAGGTGACCCCCATGTGACACCCAAGGTCACGTGACCCCCAGGTCACGCCTCCCCAAGGTCACGTGACCCCCCCTCCCCGAAGTTACGTGACACCCCCCCCCCCCGCGAGGTCACGTGACCCCCCCGGAGCATATTAAAGAATGAGGGGAGGAGGAGGAGAAGGAGGAGGGGTCTACCCTCCCCTCAGTACCCTTCACTCCTCCTCAAGAGCTGCGCTCCAATTCGGCTTTACAGGGGTTTGTAAACGGCTTTCACTTTTTAGAGCGCAGCTCTTAGGGGCCCGTTTCCGGCTTGAGCGGCGTCGGCGTCGGCGTCGCCGTCGCCGTCGCCGTCGGCGTCGGCGTAACCGCGCGGTGCATCATGGGAAATGTCCCATAATGCACCGCGCGAGCCCCCCACCGGGGTCACGTGACTTCGTGGGGGCACGTGACCCCCCTGAGGTCACGTGACCCCCCGAAGTCACGTGACTCCCCTGAGGTCACGTGACCCCCTCCTCGAGGTCACGTGACTCCCCTGAGGTCACGTGACCCCCTCCTCGAGGTCACGTGACCCCCGAGGTCACGTGACCCCCCGATGACGTCATCGACACCGATGACGTCACCGGCATCCACATCGTCATCGTCATCATCACTGATGACGTCATGACGATGACGATGTGGATGCCGGTGACGTCATCAGTGATGATGACGATGACGATGTGGATGCCGGTGACGTCATCAGTGATGATGACGATGACGATGTGGATGCCGGTGACGTCATCAGTGATGATGGCGATGACGATGTGGATGCCGGTGACGTCATCAGTGATGATGACGATGTGGATGCCGGTGACGTTACCGACATCCACATCGTCATCGTCATCATCACTGATGACGTCATCAGTGACGTCACTGATGTCGTCACCGGCATCCGCATCGTCATCGTCATCATCACTGATGACGTCGTCAGCGACGTCACTGATGACGTCACCGACATTCGCATCGTCATCGTCATCATCACTGGTGAAGTCATCAGTGACGTCACTAATGACGTCATCGGTACCCGCATCGTCATCGTCACTGATGACATCATCAGTGACGTCAGTGATGACATCATCGGCGTTGGGGGTCACGTGACCCCCAAGGTCACGTGACCCCCCAAGGTCACGTGACCCCCCCTGGTTAGTCTAACCCCCCCCCCAGCGCCCTTCCCTACTCCTCCTCAAGAGCTGCGCTCTAATTCGGCGTTACAGGGAGTTGTAAGCGGCTTTCACTTTTTTTACTAAAGTTACCAGAGCCGCAGAATTCCGCGTGCTTATAGGACCACCATATGCTCCTCAAGAGAAATATTTAAAATGAAAACGTTTTCAATAATTTTATTTCAAATTAAACTAGGCCGCACCAGCCTGGTCAAGCGCGCTTTTCTACGGGATACGGAGGCTACGAGTGCGAGTTCGTAGCCAAATCCGTCAATCGTCCCGTCGAAAGGGCACCTTTTATCGATGCTATCGCGGGAAGAAATCTATGACTTACTAATGTCCAGTGCCTAGCCACAACTTCGGCGATTTTTCGAAGAGTCGTTCGTCCGTCGGAGATGAACTACGCGAAGACGCTTAGCGTTGAACAGATCGCATCGTTCACGCACATTGCGAGCGGTAAACATTTTCACTATGCACTCCTTGAGCTGCACGGCGCCCTGATTCGACCGCGGTAGGTCCCGGAAAGAATTTCCCAGCCAAACACCACGTAATATCACGTAACACTGAACTTCGCGAACACCACGTCGCCCTTGCTTCGCCAGTCGAGGTAACCGCCATCTTGAAACTGGTGCTGTCGCTGTGCCCTAGATCTCTCGAGAGCTTCCTACAAAGCCCGCTAGCCGGGAACGCAAAGTTCCCAGCGTTGCGTGTGTACGCCATACGTTAGCCCTTCTATCGCGTTCTGCGCATGCCCATTCTCGATCCGCAATTTCTTTGCGTATGCAAAGCTTTAGTGTATGATCTATTAAAACTGTCTAATACAAAACAGAGAAGTACCGAGGAGCCCTAGCTTGTTCCTTGCGGAAGCGCTTTCTGCTTGGTGAACAACCTACGCGGAGGGCACTTGATGGTGAGCGACGTCATGCATTAGCAAAAGAAATGGGAGAGATAAACCAAGGAGGCTCTACACTGATTGAGCCAACACAATTATGAATTCATTTCAGAAGTTTTATGCAGATATGATTGGAAAATTAATACCTGTAAGTAATGAGTCTTACGTCAAACAGATCATCTGTTAGCATATATGGCAAAGCTTAGCTAGTAATACAGAAAGTTGATTAAGGGCCCCATACCTCTAAATGAGTAACAGCTGCTGTTGACTCGCTGCCAAATGGTAAAACATCTGAACCTGACGGACCTAGTGGAGAATTTTACAAACAGTTTAGATATCAAATATACCCAGTACTGCCGGACATTTTTCAGGAGGTCCAGGTTCAAAAACTTCTCCCCCCCTCCAATTATTGTGGACTTGTTTCTCTAGTGCTGAGAGAAAAAGCCACGAAAATGCTTAAAACATAGAAAATCATAGACTAACATCCCTTTGTAATGTAGATTGTACAAATTTACGTGAAAAATTACAGTTCATAATTGAAAGCCTAATAGGTGAACATAAAAAAATGCGGTATGCGGGGCAGAGCTATCCAAACAAATATTCATGTTACACGTTCCATTCTAAAGTGCATATCTGGCATGGACGAACAGAGCACTTGCGCAAATAAATCTCGCTAAACCCTTCAAAAGGGTCAGCCATTCATTCTCATATCCTGCTTCTGCAGGATATTAGCGTAGGGAATCCGCTTTTAGACGGAGTCCAACTTTGCTCTGCGCAAACTTCAACCAAACTGATATTAAATAACCTGCTTTCAAACAAAAATGACCACAAAATCCTCGGTTAGGCAGGGATGCCCACTGTCCCCGCTACTTTTTGCACAACACTTATCATGCTTAAAAGTGAAAGTGTTCAGGTACATTCCCTGGGTAACGTAGACGCGAAAATTTGTGGCGTACGCGGATGAGGTTGCATTTTTCTGTACCGGCAAGGATAGTGTTGAGGAAGCAACGACATTAACAGAGGGCTGCTGCGCGGTAACAGGAGCATCTGTAAACGGCTTAAAAAGCAATGGCTCCTGGTATTGTTCCTGCGCGACGAAGCCATCTGCCTTCGCATAGGATGGAATTGCGGCCTAGTAACATATATGGGTGCGCCACTATCACAAATCCTCAGTAGTGCGTATTATAGGTCATCAGTGGGAACCGCATTGAAGAAAAAAGCAGATGCGTGGAAACAAAAAGACATCGATATTCAAAAGGGCAAGAGTCTGCAACATACTCCTAGTCTCAAAGCTTATGTATGTGCTGTAGGTGTTTCATTGTGCTCAAACGAACGTACAGAATTTCATTGAATTTTTCAGCTTTTATGTAGTTCTCGACACGGGAACCACAAAAACAAAATAACATTTTCCTCCCACTTGAAGTTGGAGGATTGGGATTAACTTACCTATCCGTCCGCCACTTAGTGTCACGTTGTTGTTGTTTTTTTTACTTCTTAAGAATGTAAAGCATATTTTTTTTTCTAAAAACTGTACTGAAATTGCAACTCGTTGAAAGCCCAAACTATTTAGTTGTTTCTATGGGCCCAACTTTGCACGGTAGGCCTAGAGGCTTTTCAAAAGAGGTGGTTGATGCATTCGACTTTCTTAAGACACACTTTTTATTACTATATTTGTTTAGTGTACCGAAACAAAAACTTTGTCAGCAAGTGTCACAGAATGCACTTTCCATATACCAGTTTATCCTACTGGTATTCGCACTCTTGACCCCGTCAGTGGTGCCTTCAAAAGAGTTAAGAAACTTGGAACGCGTTCATCAACAAATACATTTTTCTTTAAATCACATACCTCCACATTACCTGTCAAAACTTCCATTCAAAAACTTAATGTTTGTACTTTGGACCGTAAATTGTCGACTATATAACATGCCAGAAAAAATTTAACATTGTTTTATATATTGCATTTTTCTTGAGGTATGTACTCCAACAGACGCTACAGAAAGGTGAACAGAACAGCGCACAAAAAGACGACAGAGAAAAGAAACAGGCATAACACACAGCGCTTGTGAGTGTGTTGTGCCCGTTCTTTTTCTCGGTCCTTGTCGTTGTGGAGCCCCACCCCTGCCCGTTTCGATCTGGATGAGCATCGTACCGGCATGCGGTAGTGTATCACTACTGCATGGTGCACGTTAAAGAGCCCAGGCTAGCGGTTGTACTGCACTGGCTAAATTGCTCATCTACAGCGTGTGACTCGCCGCAACTTTAATGGCTGACCAACTACACGCTGTATAAATATCCCCACAACCCCAATTATTACTCGTCGTTGTGTACGCTGTTCTGTTCACCATGTCCACCATACCAACTCGCCCAACTTAAACACTTCTGCTACAAAGAGGCCTCTATCTCACAGATTATAGCCTCCGCTTTGTTCCGTTCTCAGAAAACAAAATTATTCCGTATGGTATGTTCGTGCTAACAGGACTTAATAGCTTATGGAGACGTAGACTGATTAACCGACACGCTCAAAAGCCTCGTACGACGAAATCTTCGTTTTTGGAACAAGTGGCGAAAGTTAGGCGCGTCTATGCTTCCGAATTCATCCAATCAGACTGGTTCTTCGCATTTAATCGATTTTTATGCCTCCCCGATTTCTGAACAAGGGTCATTCTATTTATGTGCGAGTAGAGTATAGTATTAATGACAACTTCAATTATGCCTCAGCACTAATCGTATAATCTGCATCGTCAGCAGAAATCGTGCGCACGACACCTAGTGTATATCCGACGTGTGAGTTTGTAAATAAGATCATCTTTGTGTTTGTCTGTTTGTGTACGATTGAATGAATGTTTCGATGAATGTCTTTCCCTGCCTATCACTCTCACATATGAAAGATAAAGAAGTAAGGAAAAAAAATGAAAGCCGTTTGCAAATCCCTGTAACGCCGAATCGGAGCGCAGCTCTTGAGGAGGAGTAGGGAAGGGAACTGAAGGGGGGTCACGTTACCTGCGGGTAGTCACGTGACCCCGGGGGGGTCACGTCATCTCGGGGAAGGGGGGGTCACGTGACCTCGGGGGGGGGGGGGGGGGGGGGGTCACGTGATCTGGAGGGTTACGTGACCTGGCGGGTCACGTGACCTCGGGGGGAGGGGGGGTCCCCCCCCCCCCCCCCCCCCCCCGAGCGCCGACGCCGACGCCGCTCAGGCTGGAAACGGGCCCCTAAGAGCTGCGCTCTAAAAACGTTGTGACGTTGCTCACGGGTAACGCCTCCGCTTCACACCCAGCGGGCCCGGCTTTGATTCCAGCCGCCGGCGGGCTATTTTTTTCTAGGATTTGGTAACATCCACGACGGACGCCCTACATCGCCCACCACAACATCAAGAACCAAAACTACATCAGTAACTGAAACATCAAAAACGGGCATCATCCCCAGGAGTGGCAAGATCCCATGACAGCTATCGCTGTAAATGCTAGCTCTGATTTGAGACTGCATCCGAAGTCGCCATGTTTGAACCACTCAAACGTATTTCGTGAACACTCTATTGTCTAACGGCGTTGAGCCTGTAATAAGTAGTATCCAAACATGCACGAGATAAAGGTCATAGGTAGAAAAAATCTTTTGACCGCGGTACCTTTTAAGAGCTTGTAGGTACGGCGCTTTGCTCGCGTTCGGAATCGACGAACACGTACGTGATGAGCTGTGCTCAGCCTGCGACCTTCAGAACCCAGCATTTTGTAAGCAAAGAGCTTCTGGCCGGTGTGGTCTTCAGCGTTCACGAAGGTGGCGGGTGCTTAGCTCGCTTTTCGAAGCGACGAAGAAGCCTCTAAACGCAGCAAGCTGCGTTGTGACTTCTAGGGTGTAGTACGTACAACCATTCGTTTTGTCCCTTTTATCTTATAAGTCATTTCAATGTCCAAACTGCCTCAAAATGCGCTCAATACAGTCAAAACGGTAATACTGAAGAGTTTTACTTGTAAAAAATAAAAGAGACGCGTTCAGGAGAATATCTAAGGGCTGTGCGACCTTTATTAAGTCTGCATAACGAACATACAAAAGAATCAATACTCTTGCGCATTCCTGATACTCAAGCTTGACTAGCGAAATTTGCCCATTGAGTGACGAGTGGGTGAATACCCTTAAAGTTCATCTCCCTAAATATTGTTTATTCGCTTTTTATTTTAGTAAAGTAGACGGACCTTTGACGTAACATTCTGTAATATTTATCAAAATATAATACAATTTTTAGGTTCACGTATAATCATTCCTAAATGCACATATGACAGTATTTCTATAGAATGCTTTCTTCAATGTTTCATGACACTGAACTATATCATTCTTCAGCAATCGAAATATTAATCGGGTATTCCGCTTTTACCTCGTAGTAATTGTTATATTATATTCTGCGACGTAATCTTTAGTTCAGCGAAAAGTATCGCGCATTGCAATAAACGCGCGATCGTATGTCAAGCAATTCTCGCGCAGAGGGTTCACTTACGGAATTTGAAATTCGTCGGCGGACATTTTACACAAATTGCGCCCATGATATTATGCAGGGTCGTTTCTAACTAATCAATGGCGCGAAAGAAGACGGGGACGCCTTCGGACGATCAATGTCATGTATTGCACACTGCGCCCCGATCCCGCGTCCCGAGTGCACCAGCTTGGATTACAGCATTCCTGGGAGTATGTCCCCTCGGCCGACGAACGAGCTCTCGAAGAACATGTAATCCTGAAATAGAGGAGGTAGCCACCGTCAAATCCACGCCGAGAACGCTCATACGGAAAAAACATGCGTACACACCATGAGTGAGTTCCTCAAAATGAATGCGTTACTGAGATTGGTTACCGTCCTGCAAAGGTAACGAAGTACCGTTGTCGTTGCTTCGGAAAAGTCAGATATTGCAACACTCGTGGCTGTGTTCCGGGATTTCAGCAGATAAGGACTCTAAGGAGAAGCTGTGGACTGTTGCCTGTGAACATCTGGACTGTTTTCTTATCCAAACAAGAAGTGGGACGGCATGCGTCAGTAACACGTCAATTGTGCTTCATGGAGAATAATTTCAGTTTTTGCATGAACGGATAACGACTGGCTAGCTGTACGTGTTGCTGCTTTGCGTATGTGTATATACTTTGTTTTTTTCGGAGTAAACATTGTTGAAAGGCCGCGCTTGTCCTGGCGATGAAGGCGAGTGAGTTGTCTTGTTGTCTTGTTTACTTCGTGTTTCTCTTTTTTTGCGCTATTTTATAAGTTTAACTAAGGAACGTTGCTTTTTGCGTTATTTTGGATTTCAAGATTTTGCAGCGAGAAGCCACAGTCACGAACTTCGACAGCAGTTCAACTTTCAAGGAGAAATTTGAAAGTATTTTTATCCTTCGTTGGTCATATTTATAGACTGCCGCGTGGTCTCGATGGTGCGTTCACACCTTAAAGGGAACAAAAACGTGAAACATTTTTGTCCAAAGTATTTCGTTGACTATATTGTAAAGTGGTAACAAATATACTTTAGTCGTTAGACGCTTCGTATTCTGAGAAGTACGTCAGTACGTTAGTGAACGAAGTAACGTGCTGCCAGTAACGTCGACACCTGCAGCCCACCACTTCCAACACTGCCGTTGCGTTGCATCGGGCGCTGCCTGTACAGACGCCTCAGCTCGTGACAATCTTCTTTCTACGCATGCGCCTCGCCCACACTTGATGAAGGCAAACGCGAACTCGTTTGCAAGCAGTGTGTTGGTTTATTCGCCAGGGGATCGAACCGTGTCGCCACCGTGCGGCCAAATTTGTAAACATCCACAAGGGAATGCTTTCAATTTCAGCAGACGTCACCGCGGCGTTGTCTGCTGCGGTTTCGACGACGTCTCAACGCAAGGGACAACTCAACCACCAGGACCCCCTTTTCCCCCGACCGGTGTTGCCAGATTGGGCTATATATAATCAAATTGGCCTACATGTTTTTCTAATTGGCGTCGAAATTTCGTGGTTGGCTATGTGGCTATTTTGGGCTATTTCTAAGAATGCGGCGAACTTTTATCGAACCTCATGTTCGACGTCGAACTTTGAGGTTCGACTAGTTGATTTTCGAACTTCTAACCAGTTTCGAAAAAAAAATTGGTTCTGTTTTGGCTGTTCGAGAGGAAAGAGAGGAAGAAGAAAGGCTTCAAACTTCTACAAACCTCGGGGTTTTCACTACGTGTAGTGAAGCAATGCTTGCAGAGTTCAAGCGCAGTGAACCAAACCGAACAGATCGCACTATTACCACAGGCCCGGTAGCACGTCTTCTACCCGGACGCATATGGCTCTGCCCGGGCGAATGACTACCTTCCAGTCGTCGCCCACCCCAAGAAAGGACAACACAATCAGATATAGCTAAACTGGAATGGGGGACACTCATATTTTATACAAAGAAAAATAGACGGGTGGGTTATCGGTAAGAACCTTGGATATTGGAGGTTCTGGTTCGAAACTCCCAGTGTTCTGACTGTCCTGCTTCTGCATTCTGTTCTTTTACTGTATGATCATATCTTCTGTGCTTCACAATAAAGCCGTCTTTGTTTGTTTTGTATTTCTGAAAACCTACAAATAAGGGTCAGTGTTGTAAAAATTTTCAAACTTACAAAGTTTTTTGTTTTTTTTTTTTAAATTTACAAGTGATTTTAAGCCTTTTTTTACAATTTTTCACATACGAACAAAACATTTTACATTCTCCTTTTCAACCCTGAGATGCGCCACATTTTGTGTACGTTAGCTACGTTCGATTTATATACATCTCCAGCACCGACGCAAAAAAGTGTAGGGCGGTGCACTTCAGGTCGTGTCTAAATTAGCGGAAGTATACTGCCCTACACTTTTTTGCAGTGGTGCAATGCAGGAGGTGCAAGCAAATCGAACGCAGCTAACGTACACAAAATGTGGCGCATCTCAGGGTTGAAAAGGAGAATGCAAAATGTTTTGTTCGTATGTGAAAAATTGTAAAAAAAAGGCTTAAAATCACTGTTTTTAGTTTTGGCGATATTTTTTTTTACGGCTTGGCTATATTAGGGCTATGGACCGTTCCATTAGGGTCATAGCAGAGTGGGCCAAAAGAGAAAAAAATGCCCTCCCCTTCTCTCCCGGATGTCGTCTGCTCCGTCGAGTGGGCAGTACCTAGCATCCGGCTTGCGTACAAACTCTGTTTAAAATCGCGTCATTTTGGAAATTTCAAGAGCAGATGCGCAGATTTTGGTATGCCATTTATCGTGTATTACTATGCTAGATAAAAACGACTAACAAAGTCCAATTGCGCTGTTATCTGCGTCCAAATAAAAAAAAAAAGCGAAAACTGTGTCAGACTGGCCGGTCTCTCCGGCGAAAAGTGAATCCGGTGGCTGAACCTTTTTTACTATACAAAGTTCGTACTGGTGTAGGTCTTTAGCGACCATGAGTGGATGTCTGAAATAATAAATTAAAACGTGCTCTCCTGCCGCGATACACGCAGTAGTTGAGGGTAGTACTGCCGGCTGACTCAACTGCTATTTAAGTAACGGAAAAAAGATGTCAGTTGATCATTGACCGAAGTACAACAACAGAGAGCTCTAGGCTGATTTTGGAGTAGCCATAACTATTCTAAGAACGCGAACCACTTCACAACGGCAGCCACGAGCGAGAGTTCGATGTTCCGTATAGCCCGCCGATACAGCCCAAAGATGGAGAATGGCAACCTCCCGTTTTGTCGTCTGCTAGCGGAGTCGGGCGCGTGCCCTCTCTCTCGTTTTACCCCGCCGAACCCGCTGAATTTCCCGGATGTAGGGAGAGGGCGCTGCTGTCGAACAAAATGGTGCCGCCCAGAGAGCGCTAAATGAAATGGTCTACACCTACCAGTCGTTTGGCGAGTTTTTGGTGGGACCATCTGGCAATACTGCCCCGGACACGGGTTAAGCCACGCACAGCCAGGCGTGGGTGGGTGAACCCACATGGTTTGGGTTCGTAGTGACGCCACTCACCAAGCACCTAACACCTAAATTGTTAGATGCTTGACGTTATTCAAGTGATATCGCCCATCTCGGTGGCGATAACACAGTAATTTTCAGAAAGCAGAAGCACTAACCTCTGCACAATATATATTTTTTCGCGAAAGCAAAGAGGTTTGCAAAACAAAAGGCCTAGAACCAACGATACGACAACCGACAGTAGCAATGCTGCGCCAATATGCGGCTTGGGACTTCTCCTTTTGTTGCTTTTTCACGCTAGTGAAACGATACAACTTTTTTAGAATAAAAAATATTCAACATAAGTAGCGCAGTTTACCCGGAAACATGCGTCCGTCGTGGAGATCCATATTTCCCAACTTGTGCCTAGAGCAGATAACGCATCCACACAATCAGTTGTTTAAATATCGCCCCTATGCTCGCATCACGATTCGATCTTCACAGAAGCACAGTATAGTACTGCCCCGTTTTCCGCTGAAATTGTTTTCTCAACGATGTTATTCGAGAAAATAAACGTAAAAAGTCTACAGCGTCTCGCGCGTTAACGTGAAGAGCCATGGTACGCCCATAGTTCTGTTCACACTGCAATGATGATGATAGCGCAACATTAGCGCTACCTGTATACACGCTTGAAAGAAAGGCTCCTGTGCGCTGCCATGTTGAGCGATGCTTGTGCCGCGTAACGTTTCCGCCATGCTGGGGTACGCCAGGGCCACGTCACTGGGGTGCGCGATGACAAGATGACTGCGTCTGGTGTATCGTCGACGGCCAGCGTTAGCGACACACTTACTGTTTCGGAACGCAGGAGGAGACATCCACACAGAATGGTAGCAACAAATATTGTAGGGCGGAGCCTCTTTAAGGGTTCATAACGATCGCAGCTTTTGTTCCAGCACGTCGTGGGAGCCGGAGGTGCCGCAAGCGCAGCCATCGTTGATGCAACGGCCATGCGGCTTCTCGCGCAGTCTGATGAGCGCTTTGACACTTTAGATATCTTTTTGTAATTGTTTGTTTCGTTACTGGTCTAGGTATTTTTTTTAATTGTTTGTGCTCGTTCGCGGTTCAAGACAACACCTGCATGTTTTACAAGTTTTTTTTTTTTTTTTTTAACGCTTAGTGGTGTATGCTTCAGCAAGAGACGCTTGGCAACATTGTACGGCAAGCCGCGAGCGTTTTGGCTGGAGAATAGGTCCGCCTCACCTCGGCGCGCGGTTCGAGGTTAACCCGGATTCGCAGTTTCAAACATGTTTAGAGTAGACGCCGTTGGACGATGATCACCTCTGCGGGAAGCACTTTAGGGTAAATTCTCGGAGACGCGTTGCCGCACTATTCATTTGTCTCGTTCCAACATGAACGCGGGAGAACTGTCAAGTGGTGCGGACAAACCGGACAGCGTTCAGTACGTCTTCACGTTAAAACGACCGTCCGCACGTTTAAAGGAGTGTCTGCACGTTGAAGCGACAAGGGCCCGTAGACGTCGTCAAGGCTATACGCGTCGTCGACACGGTAATTGAGATTCGAAGTAATTGTAGGCCTTTTAAGATTTGTAGACTGGAAGCACGTCTGGGAAAACAATAGGTGCAAGGTTACGTTGACTATTCTAATCGGTGGCAATTTCCTATTTGTTATGCTTGATTCCCATAATCCGATTGGGCTCGCAATTTTTTGATTCCGACATGCAAGTTCGTCTGTTCGTTCCGCACGTCGTGCATTTGTTTACCCTCCATATGAACCCTCGTGCTCACGTTTCCCCTCCCCCTTCCTATTGATCTCAATCAACCAATGGCAGCACGCGCTTGTCTGGCTCCTCATCGCGCATTGCGCGGCCTTAACACTGCTCTTTGACTAGCGTGAGTCTCCGTGCGTTCTCATGCGCCAAAGACGCGCTTTGAAACCCTTGTTCTCCCGATATACGCCTCTTATGAGCCTGAGTGGCGTCGCAACTGAAATTAGCAAGCAGAATTTCATCGCGTGAATCAGGCTTTAGCTTTCATTCTGCTGCGTCCATGCGGAATAGATCGCGCTTCAATCGTCTTTTTTTTTTTTTTTTGCGCCGCTTTTTGCAACGTAATGAGCTTTGTCCTTCTCTAAAGTAACCAAGTAAATAAAACAATAATTCATTGCGAGGAAGATGAAGAATCAACAGGACAATGTCGCATGCTATTTTTTTTTATTATTATGGCTACGGCGGTCTTTTTGCCCATACCCCATAGCGCATGTGCGACGCCGCTAGGAGCGCGCCGGTTTGTTTGGCAAAAGAACTCGAGGACACCTAAGCATTTCTTATGACTTGTGAATTCGAAAGAATTGATGTCCAATTGAACGCCGCCAGAAGCGGCCGCAACGCCAGCAGGGAGTGCGGCGGTGCGCCGCGCAGACCACCCTGGCTCGCTGGTGACTGCTCCGCCGCTGGGTGAGGCAGCGGCGTGAGTGCTAAGCTCGGCGCAGCGCGTGCTGAAATCACGTGTCCTCTCATCATCATCATCGCCCTAACTGCGGGTACCGGTTGCCGACATTAGACCTCAAACCGGAACGTTCGGCCTAAAGTTAGGCCAGTGCATACCTGCGTCATCCCCTCACGTCATACGGCTGCGCGTACCGGTTGACGACGTTGAACCTCAAAGCGTAGCGGTAGGCCTAACGTTATGCCTAACGCAGCGTTACTAAAACACTCAGTTGGGAAACTGCCATAGAGACTGCTCTGAAAAAGTGTCCCCGATCTGTCCTCCAGAACCGAGCTAATGGTGAACACAACGCCGCCATTTCTCCCGCAGCGGCCACTCGAGGAGCGGCACATGGCGTCTATTTTGGCTTCAGTCGGCCATTTTGGAGCCGAAGCAGATACAGCGGAAGAGGTTACAGGGGTGCCACCCACGTCTCCAGCGGACGCGCCGCGTCTTACTACCGAAGTTAAAATGCACCTAGGTCGGGACGCGCTACCTGAAAGCACCGCTGAGGCGTGGTAGTATAAAAACAATATTAATTGTACCGCAAAACCCTGCAAACTAAAGATTTTAAAAACATCACGCACCCATCATTTTGTACTAAACTCCAATAAATTTCGTACAAAAAGAGTCGTTTTCGTTTGTTTTTACGCAAAAACATGCTTTCTAAAAGCTCAATGTGACCATAGTACAGACAAATGATAAAAAGTGGCGCTGTAGTCGTAGTTAGCTCGGTCTCGGTGGGCGCCAGCGGCCCAAGTTTCGACGGCGAGTTTCCAAACTGAGTGTTTTAGTAACGTTGGCCTAACGTCAGGCCATCGCATACACGCGTCCCCCTCCCTCTCCCCCCCTTCCCGCTACGGCGCCAGCAGTTCGGCTGGCTCCTTAGCATAGATGATGCCGTTGCTATGGAGCCTCATGACGCGTCGCAGCTAATGGGAATTTGGGTGCCTTTTTCGCTGCTACAGACAAAGCCGGCTTCGCTCCATGGGACAGTTAATGCTTTCGCATTAATACGAGTATAGCGGTTTGAACTATCAGGTCGAAAAGCAAAGAATTGTGTTCGCGTACGATTAGCATGGTGCACGCCAGTAGAGCGGCCTTGTAGTGAACGTCCAGGTCGAGTGGAAAGGATACGCTGAAGATGTCTGCATCCGTGAAGAGCTCCCGGGAGAAGCCGCCCCACTTCTTCGTGATCATGCCGATGATTACGCCAGCCAGCGTCCGCACCTGGGGACCAAGACAGTGTAAAGGTTTAGTGAGCCGTGTCTACGTCTCCGAAGAGCGCGCTCAAAATAGCTGGCTCCACGATGCACTATCAAAAGGCACATAGACGATGCTGAAAGTCATATTTCTCTGGCATTTCGGAGGAGAACAATAGGCGCGCTGGGCGTTTGACGGTGCTGAAGGTCGCACAGTGTGCCTCAGCATGAGCTGGCTCGACGGAACGCCGCCCGGAGCAGTGGAAATCTCGCATGTGGCGCCCCTGATGCGATGAGCTATTGGAAGCGAGGCTGGAACGAACTGCCGCGATTCCATGCGAGGGGTAGGGGGGTTGTTGCCACTAATAGGCATTGCTAATAAACTTAATTCGAAATTGTAAAACTTAAAGCATGAAGTATGTGACGGTGAGGTGCTATCAGGTTATCTAAGGACATGCACTCAGCGAGTCATTGGCAACTGACCCTAAAGGAAATAATACAAAACGTGCGGCATTTCAATGTGATTCATCGAAGCCACTATCTACATACACTCAAGGCGAAGTAGGAAGTTCTTGACCGATGCACGGCTTACCTGGCAGAAACATGCCCCCCTTCCTCCTAGCATAAAACCGCGACGGTCCCTCGCATCCTGACTCCAGACAGCTTATCTAAAGTCCCTCGACACTTCTTTTACAAGTAACGACAACCAGTACAAATGACAAAGCCCATTCCGTTCGAACAAAATGGCGGAATTTGGTTTAAATCTCTGCCGTGCGCCGCCATTCGCTTTTTAAGACCTGCACCGTCACCCAGTCGGTGCTTCAAAGGAAGTCGCTACTTGTAGGAAGTTCTTATCTAAGGACTTTAAGCTTGTGGCATCGGGGCCCGCGGCGCCCCATGCGGGGTTTTTGCCTTCCTGCCGGCCTTTCGTCGATCCAGAGCTCATTGTAAAGAGTTTTCGAAGATCGTTTCCGCCGTCCGGCAACGCTCTCCGCAACAACCCGCTCGGGAATCCGGGTTTCTTCAGTCAAGGCCAGCGGCACGCAGGCGCAGTAGCAATCTCTTCGTTGCGGACAGCTTAGCGGAAAGCAGTTCATTCCCTGTTGATGCCCACCGTACACGGGTGCACGCATCGCCGTCAACTGCAAACCGAACAGTCGCTCGAGAAAAGCATTCCCTAAAGCCGGGGGCCGGAAATCCGCGCATCCGCGGTAGCTATGCGGGCAAAAGCGGCCCGGCTGTCCGTGTTATCGCCATTGCATTCTATGGCGTGCACTCGTTGACGTTGTAGGGGCGCTGTCACGATCTTTCTCGAACGTGGACGAAGCGGGCCGAAGCACCCGCCGAGAAGAGACAACACGCAGCCTGGTTGTGAGGGTGGACGATGACTGGCCGGAGCGGCGTGCGCTCAACGGCGTTTATTGGGCGCGGTGATCAATGTTGCCCGCAGAGCCTGGTGGCCACAGACGGGTGGACTGGAGGGGGCGCTACCGACTGGTCACATCCCTCCCACCCAGTTTGTTTTTTCTAAAAACAAATTGAAAGAATAAACAACGCGCACGGCCGACACCAACTCGGCGTCTGGTCATGCAAAGTCCTGGCCGGTCGACGATGAAGGTCACCCCGGCGAGTAGCGGTCAGATGGCCTTCGCTGCCGCGTACTCCGCCAGACCACTGGTGTCGACGGGCCAGGTGTGGCAACGCCATTCACTGCCTGTCCCGGTCGCGCTCCATCTGGTGGAGCCGCAGGGACCGGATTTGTGAGTGGCACCGGTGCAACTGGTGCCACTGGAGTGGCGACGCTTGTCGCCTCCGGGGTGGGTGGCGCACCGCTGGCCACGACTGGTGCTGTTGGGCCCCCTGCAGGCTGGTCCTCTGAAGCGACGGCCGAGGGTGAAGCCTCGGCCGTCGCAAGCCAGTCCAGGTACTCGGCGCTAGCGAAAGCGGGACCATTGTCGGACAAAGTAATGTCCGGCAATCCCTGCGCCGCGAAGACTTGCCGCAGCGCCGCAATGGTCGCGCTTGCCGATGGACTGGTGACTGGCAGTGCCTCCACCCACTTGAAGAAGGCGTTTACTACCCCCAGGAAGTAGTGGCCCTTGAAGGGTCCCGCATAATCCACGTGCAAGCGGGACCACGGCCTCTGTGGGAACGGCCAGGGGGTGATCTCCACGTGGCGCGAGGCTCGCTGGTTTTCGTGGCAGACCTGGCAGCCTTGCACCTGGTGCACGATGTCCTGGTCCAAGCCAGGCCACCAAACGTGCGACCGTGCCACCATTTTGGTCTTTTTAATGCCAGGATGCCCCGCATGCAGCAACTGCAGGACCTTGGCCCGGAGACTTTGTGGAATCACCACCCTGGAACCCCACAGCAGGCAGCCCTGCTCCAAGCTTAGCTCGGCGGTCTTGTGGCTGTAGGCCTGGTGACGCAGCTCCTCACGTCGGGCAAACGCCTTGACCACCTGAGACAGGACCGGGTCCCGGCTGGTCGCCTGCGCCACCGAAGTCCTGGTGAGCACCCCCGGGTAGGCCCGCTCCAGCAGGAACACGTCAGCTGGCTCTGGAACGGCAGCAGGCACCTCCGGCAGGGGCAGGCGGCTCAGGGCATCGGCAGGTCCCAGGTTCTTCCCAGGGCGGTAGACCAGCTTGTACCTGTATGCTGCCACCGTCAAGGCTCAGCGTACCACACGAGGCGATGCTTGCACTGGGACTGCCTTGTCAGGTCCCAGCAGCCCCAACAGCGGTTTGTGGTCCGTGACTGCCTCGAATTGCCGGCCCCACAGGTACTGATGGAAGCGCTGGACCCCAAAGATGAGGGCCAAGCCTTCCCTGTCGAGCTGGCTGTAGCGTTGCTCCGCCGCATGAAGTCGACGAAAAGCAAACGCCACAGGGTGTTCCTGACCATCCCGACCCCGGTGCGACAGGACGGCTCCTACCCCGTACGGCGACGCATCTACGGTGAGGATCACAGGCTTGGCCGGTTCAAAGTGCACCAGCACTGGAGCCTTAACGACCAGCTCCTTGCTGTGCTGGAAGGCCAAGTCCTGCTCCTTCTTCCAGGCCCACTGCTGACTGTCACGAAGCAGGCGATGCAGCGGCTCCAGATGCGTCGACAGGTTGGGCAGGAACCTCCTGTAGAAGTTGATGAGGCCGAGGTAGCTCTGAAGCTCCTTCTTGCTCTTGGGCTTCGGCGCCTTGAGCATGGCCTCAATCTTGCGGGGAGCCGGGGCCAGGCCAGCCTGGGAGATGATGTGTCCCAGGTACTCCACGCTGGGAGTCAGGAACACGCACTTGTCCAGCCTCAGCTTGAGACCGGCGTCCTGTAGTCGTGTCAGGACTTTGCGCAGTTTCTGCAGGTGGTCCCCGTCGTCGGTACCGGTAACCAGGATGTCGTCCAAGTACACCGCCACGTGCCTCATGCCCCTGAAGAGGTTATCCATCGCTCTCTGGAAGATGGCTGGGGCTGAGGCCACGCTGAACGGTGGGCGCGTGTACTGGAAGAGTCCCATGGTTGTCGAAATGGTGACATACTTCCGGGCGGCATCCTGGAGCGCCAGCTGCTGGTACGCATCCCGAAGGTCGAGCTTGGAGAACTTCTGTCCCCGGGACAGAGCCGACCAGAGATCTTCTACCCGAGGCAGCGGGTACTTCTCGACGGTAGCGACGGGTTTAATGGTGACCTTGAAGTCCCCGCAGATCCTGACGCGGCCGTCTCGCTTGAGGACTGGAACAATCGGTGCAGCCCACTCGGAGGTCTTGACGGGCACCAGGATCCCTTCTCGCTGAAGTCGTTGCAGCTTCTGGGCGACCCCGTCCTTCAGGGCAAACGGCAGCGGGCGCGGCTTGAAGAACCGAGGCCGGGCTCCCTCGGGAACGTGGAGGCCGACCGTCGTGCCGACGAAGGTGCCCACCCCCGGCTGGAACAGGGAGTGGAAGTCGGTCAGGAGGCTCGGGACGTCTTGCACCACGTGCAGCGCAGCTTCTTGGTACTCCGGCAGCCGAACACCCAGCGAGTGAATCCAGTTCCGGCCCAGCAGCGTCGGCGACGACCCCTTGGTTAAATAAATGGGAAGGATTGCCTCTTTGTCGTCAAGGCAAACGCTGACTTGGGCCCGACCCTGGACCTGGGAAAGCTGCCCGGAGTAGCTGCGCAGCATGACGTCAAACGCCTCGATGGACACGCCGGAGAAGGTCCGCTTGAACAGCTTCCCGGGCATGACCGACACGCTGGCCCCTGTGTCCAGCTCCATGGTGATGGGGTGGCCGCAGATTTCGACAGAAACCAAGTAAGGTGGCACAGACGAAAGTTTATTCATATGCCACACGTCGAAGATCTGCGGCTCGTCGGCCACGACGTGGACCCTGGTTGAAGAGGTACCCAGACCTGGTGCCGCTCGTCCCCGCCGCGTTTTCTTGGGACGGCCACCGTGGGCGCGGGCTTGACTGGAACCCGGGCTTGAACCAGGCTGCTGCTGCTGGCCGCCGCCGGTCCTCCCCCCTCGGCAGACACGTGCGAGGTGCCCAGTTTTCCCGCACGTGAGGCATTGTGCTTGGACGAACTGGCACTGTGAGGGGGAGTGGGCAGCACCGCAGCGGCTGCAGGCACCGCTCCTTGCCGCCATCTTGTTCACCGCCGCTTCCGTCGACGGTGAGCCGGCCGCACGCGCCATCTCGCTGGCGTCCTTAGCTGCTGCTTCCATCGCCAGCGCTGCCTTCACCGCGTCGTCCAGAGAGGGGTCGGGGAGCTCCAGGAGTCGCGTCTGCATGGCGGGGTTGTTGATGCCGCAGACGAACCGGTCCCGGAGTAGCGAGTCCAACTGTTCGCCGAAGGCGCAGGTGTTCGCTAACCCTCGTAGCGCAGCGACGAACTGCCCGAGGGTCTCCCCTTCCTGGCGGCTCCGGATGTTGAAGCGGAACCGCTCCATCAGCGTGGACGGCGCCGGGCTGAAGTGCGAGCGCAGCGTAGCGTAGCGAGTAGCTCACCCAGCGTTTTGACGTGCGGCGTGGCCGGCTTGAGGAGGTCGAGCAGGAGGCTGAAGACGCGGGTCCCGCAGATGGCCAAGATGATGTCCCGTTGTTTCGCCTCCGGCGTGTCGTTGGCCCGGAAGAACACGTGGACTTGTTCTTCGTAGACTGGCCAGGCGGACCCATCTCCCTCGAACGGCTCGAGCCTCCCGTACAGCGGCATGGCGACAGGAGCGGGGGGCGGTGTTGCGACTCTCTCGGCGGCGTGGGCCGAACCGTGCACGTTGGTGGCCTCCAGTGCCACGGTTCCTCGTCGCCAGTGTCACGATCTTTCTCGAACGTGGACGAAGGGGGCCGAAGCACCCGCCGGGAAGAGACGACACGCAGCCTGGTTGTGAGGGTGGACGATGACTGGGAGGAGCGGCGTGCGCTCAACGGCGTTTATTGGGCGCGGTGATCAATGTTGCCCACCGAGCCTGGCGGCCACAGACGGGCGGACTGGAGGGGGCGCTACCGACTGGTCACAGACGCTTGTAGCTTTATTTGTCCGTAGTATTTCCTGACAACGTATATCGTATGCTGTGCCCGACTATTTGAGCTCGCTACCCGAGCCTGAACGGCAGCGGTATCGAAACAAACTGTGCGTGGACGGCGTTGCCTATGAGGATCCGTACGCCGTAAACAAGGCCTGCTGGACTTCCGACGTGAAGTTGTTGCCACCGAAGTCGACGGCTGACGTCGTCGTTTATTTAGTTTTTTCGCCAAGCCATTTCACGGCCGACACAGTGCAGGCGTACAAGTCTCTCGACGCCTACGATTACTTCGAGTCGGTTTCCGCACTGCCGGCGGTATCCGCAGACTGTGGGTCAGCGGAAGTGTATTTATTAATTGATTAAATACACACAGCGTCTTCAAGTCAAGGTATGATATTTTCCTATTCTCATGACCACAAGGCATGACAAGCAGTAAAGCTTTGTCCGTTCTGCAGTCTCGGCGGTAACACGTTGCAAGTAGACGGCGTTGCCGGTAACGCGTTACTTTTTTAAGTAACGTAGTAACCTACTCGTTACGTTTTCGACACAGTAACGGGCAACGTACTTACGTTACTATTTCAAGTAACGTAGTTACGTTTCTCGTTACTACTTCCCAAGTCTTAAAGAAATTACACTTCAATGTTTTCCGTGTTTTAGGCGTCAAGTCATGTTTTTCTTTGTGTTTTTTTTATCGTGAGTATTTAGGTGAAACCGTAAAAAGAGATAAAGTAATTATGTTCAGTTTCTGCATGAACATAATGTTTCTTGATATATGAGCTTATGTATACCTGCATCGTCAAAACCCTAAAATGTGTTAAATCATAATTTCAAAAGTAACGCAGAAGTAACGTGCGTTACTTTTTATCGGTAGCGGTAACGCGTTCATTTTATTTTTAGGTAACGAAGCTCAGTAACGCGTACCTTTTATTTGCAAGTAACAGGTAACGTATTTCGTTACTTTTTTTCGGTAACGCCTACAACACTGCCGTTCTGTCGCCGATCCCCTTCTGCTTTGTAGCACGGGCGTAGCGAGCCTCCGACGAGCGCTTGGCCGATGCTTTCTGCGCGAACACCATGGGAACAAAATCCGGGTGGTCTTGATCAGGCAACGGTTTTCCTGCACATAAGCAAGCCTCGGGACGGAGATTGAAATGGAAGCCGCACTTGCCTTCAAGAAAGTACTTGCCGCACAAACGGTCGTTCACGCGAGGCGACCATTCTTTTCAATCCAAGGATATTATCCACCTTCTATGCTTTTCAGAGTCTGCCGGGAACTTCTGGAAACTCACTCCGCTACTTTTCTTGTACATTTCGGTGCAATTAACGGCAACACAGCCTCGCGGCATGCTGAAATGCTATGACGCCCATGCGAAATGTGCGCCCTTTTGCCCACACGACCCGGCATTGACGCGATTGCAGCGCCGCCGCAGCTCCGTGACGTCAAGCCCGCGTGTCGGTCTATAGGAGGTATTCACTGGACGCCATATTTGAGGGCGATGTTTAGAGCGCATGCTCAGAACGAGCTCACATTAATAGCCTGCTAAGACCGGCAACCTTGATGGTGCTAAATGCACGCTCCAAAAGGACTGCGGAAGTTCGCCGTCAGCACGCGCTCAGCAGCAACGCACACGGATATGGCCGCCAGTGGATACTCTCTATTGGCGACGTGAGCGGTCGAAAGTGTCGCAATGATCGGCATTCCACGATTGGCCCAGTGCTGCCTATGACGTCAGCAAAGAATTTCTCATCAGCGGAAATAAGAGTAATGTAAGAATTTCCGTTTTGACATAGTGTTGGTAGTGCTGATTTAAAAGGGCAATGGTTTCAAGCTTCCACCAAATACTTTACTGGGGGGAATACATTCCACTCTGCTCATTTGCATTCGACAGAACGCCTACAGCGCCGAATCCAGCCCTGACGGAGTGGAGGTCTGCGTCAGTCCACGCGGAAGTGCACGTGGATGTTCGCGTCGGCCGCAGCGGTGTCGTCTCCAATTCCACCTAAAGCCCCTTCATGTTTCAAAAGTAGCGCAAGGTGCGTCGATGCACGAGGCACGTGGAACGTACGACCCTTGGGAAGATCGATCATGGCAGCACAGCGCAGCAAAGTATTTAGCGCAGCACTGAGCTAGAGTTTAGACGTCATGTTATTCTTAGAAGTGGCGCGCGGCACGTGTCTCGCGCATTTCCACAACAATGAATTTCGTATGTAGAACATCAATATCATCGATAGCTGAGACCTCCCCGACGATAGATGGCTCTCGCTAAGCCCAGAAAACCTGTCCGCGCCGAGGCTACCCTATTGAAAATTCACTCTAAGAAAAAACGAGTGTAGTCGGGTGTATCAGCAGCACATGCACCCCTTTCCTGAAAGATGCTCCCTCAGTTGCCCAGCCAGTGTATTTGTGCACCGACAATGAGCATCCTCCTCTCCCTTAAAAACCTCTAGGTGTATCAGTGCACCGCCACGCTAGCCACGCGGCCCGACCAGCCTGTGCTTGGATGCTCTCTTATGGCGCGTTCACACTGGAAGCGGATCCGCGTTCACGAAGCGGATCCGCGCGTTCTCAACCGCAAAGCGGCTAGGATCGAGCGGTTGGAGCGCGTTTTTGCCAACCGCTTCGGGACCGATTTCTCTCAACCGCTTTCACGAACCGCAAAGCGGCAACCAATCACAACGCGACGCTCACGTGACGTCAGTGACTTTCGAAACAAGATGGCGCCTGTCGCTGCTGAGGCGTCCAAGGCGCTGTAGTCCTAGCGCTGTAGTCTTAGCTTTCGACAAATCAACGGAGAAACTTGATGTTCACGTCCGTCACTTGAATCCGCCGCGCAAAGAATTGACTGGTAATTTTAACGGGCTTCGCACCGGTGATTTGGTTCGGGTAAGAGTTTGTTTATTATTCCCGGTGCCACAGCCCAAACTCGCTGCCTTGTTAATCTCTGGCTGTAGAACGTCGGAACCCGCCCCTGATCGACCGAATTGTCGGCTTTTTTACCCACTAGGATAGTCGCGTGAACTATAGAAAGCTTTCGACACCGTGCATGACAACCACGAAGGCCGATAGGGACGTCGTGAGCTTGATTGCGTAGCCAACGCACTTCCGCGGAGGGGGCAGGGTACCTGCGCTAGCTCGACCTGTAACGTTTACTACTAATAAAATAAATAAAGGGAACCTAGTCAAGGCATAAAGTGTACGTACCAGACAATTCAGAGGTAGTCCATACGGCGTTTATTTGAGCTTAATGTCAAACAAACAGTAGACACGATCGACGAGCGAGTGACGAGAGGAGAGTCCACCACCAACAAAGTCACGACCGGCTAGCACCGAACACATTCCACCGCACCACGGTCCACTCCACCGCTCACAATTTCGAAAATGATACAAGCGAACAACGGGATCCCGAAAACAAGGTCAGCTATTCATGCGGAAAGGGTCCACTTCGAAGAAAAAGTCGGGGGCATCCTGTTCTGAGTCAGCAACGCGCCTAGCTGGGCTTTGCGTGTGGGCGAAGCCGAGGGAATCACAGGCCAGTTTGGCGGGTCCATGCTTCTTTTTTCGCTGCCTGAACTCGTGATGCGCGCGAACATCCCGGAGAAAAATATTCCGAGTGCCAAAATAGCAAAAGTTTGGCTTTGCATCTTGAATTAAAGTGGATTGTGAATTGTAAAACAGGGTTGCCAAACGCAAGTCTCAAAAGATCACGCGTGATCGCCGAGAAACCGCCAACCGCCTCTCGGTGGGTCTGAACGGGGTCGCTCGCCAACCGCATCCGCGACCGCTTCGCGAACGCGGATCCGCTTCCAGTGTGAATGCGCCATTATGGCGCATTCACACTGGAAGCGGATCCGCGTTCGCGAAGCGGTCGCGGATGCGGCTCGCGAGCGACCCCGTTCAGACATACCGAGAGGCGGTTGGCGGTTTCTCGGCGATCACGCGTGATCTTGTGAGACTTGCGTTTGGCAACCCTGTTTTACAATTCACAATCCACTTTAATTCAAGATGCAAAGCCAAACTTTTGCTATTTTGGCACTCGAAATATTTTTCTCCGGGATGTTCGCGCGCATCACGAGTTCAGGCAGCGAAAAAAGAAGCATGGACCCGCCAAACTCGCCTGTGATTCCCTCGACTTCGCCCACAAGCAAAGCCCAGCTAGGCGCGCCTTGCTGACTCAGAACAGGATGCCCCCGACCTTTTCTTCGAAGTGGACCCTTCCCGCATGAATAGCTGACCTTGTTTTCGGGATAGAGGGCCAGCTTTTCCCCCTCGTTGTTGTTCGCTCTTATCATTTTCGAAGTTGTGGGCGGTGGGCTGGACCGTGGTGCGGGGGAATGTGTTCGGTGCTAGCCGGCCGTGGCTTCGTTGGTGGCGGACTCTCCTCTCGTCACTCGCTCGTCGATCGAGTCTACTGTTTGTTTGACATAAAGCTCAAATAAACGCCGTATGGATTACCTCTGCATTGTCTGGTACGTACTCTTTATTCCTTGAGTAGGTTCCCTTTATTTATTTTATTAGCAGCAAACGTTACAGGTCGAGCTAGCGCAGGTACCCTGCCCCCTCTGCGGTAGTGCGTTGGCTACGCAGTCAAGCTCACGACGCCCCTATCGGCCTTCGATCGTGGTAGTCATGCACGGTTTCGAAAGCTTTCAATAGTTCACGCGACTATACTAGTGGGTAGAAAAGCTGACATCTTGGTCGATTAGGGGCGGGTTCCGACGTTCTACGGGCAGAGACTAACAAGGCACCGAGCTTGGGCTTGTGGCACCCGGAATAATAAACAAACTCTTACCCGAACCAAATCACCGGTGCGAAGTGCGTTAAATTTACGAGTCAATTCTTTTCGCCGCGGATTCAAGTGACAGACGTGAATATGAAGTTTCTCTGTTGATTTGTCGAAAGCTAAGACTACAGCGCTAGGACTACAGCGCCTTGGACGCCTCACCAGCGACAGGTGCCATCTTGTTTTGAAAGAGACTGACGTCACGTCAGTGTCTCGTGGTGATTGGTTGCCGCTTTGCGGTTCGTGAAAGCGGTTGGGAGAAATCGGTCCCGAAGCGGTTGGCAAAAACGCGCTCCAACCGCTCGATCCTAGCCGCTTTGCGGTTGAGAACGCCCGGATCCGCTTCGCGAACGCGGATCCGCTTCCAGTGTGGACGCGCCATTAGGGGTCACTTTTGGGTTGGTCAGTTTCTTAGGAAGTATGGAACTGTTTTGTTCACTCGGTAGTGACAGTAGAGTAGACGCTATGCTTGTTTTAGGCCAATCGGGTCTCCGGGTAGGATCACGTGACTACAGTCGCCAAGCTAGAGATAAGGCAGAGCACGGCACCTGCCTGAAGGCCAAGGCCACGGGTAGCATCCACTGCACTATCAACTTTGGGTCGAACTTTCAAGAGGATATAGGGGACAAATCCTCTGGCTGCGTTCATTGTTGGGATAACCCTGAAGATAAGCCTTCGCGAGGGCGACCACTTTTGGCCTTGAAGGAGCTGCTATTTTCGTATACTCCTCTCTTTTCTTTCTCTCCCTAAGCTGAAAGCGTGGAACAGGTTACGCAGTCGTCGGACGAAAGCACAGGAGGCTTTTTTTATGCCTTGAGTCCGCTGTCTGGGCGCGGGTAATGGCAGGAGCGTGATCATGTGGCAAAGGTTTCACGGGTGACGTTGTAGCTCTTTCCGATCCGGAAATGTCTGATTCCCGGCCTAGTTTCTTGTGTGCTGTGCTGCGACCAGCGGGGCTGCCAGAGATTTCGTCCGTGACATTGTATTCGAGTGTACCAAGGCTTCCAGTGTTTAAGAAGTCCAACGTACATCGGCAACAAGCGATTTCTTCAAAAAAGCCCAAGGAATTCATGTGATGTGTTTAGTGTTCGGCTTGGCAAATTACTTCTTCTGCCACATCGTGTTGAATCTTCACAGACCCTTTCTTTTCGTGTTTGTGTGGTTCTGCAGTGCCCGTGTCAACATGTATCTCGGATTGCATATTTCAAGTCCGATATTTTCATCGTAAGTGCGCTGCAACCTTCTCTTTTGCAGCAATTGACCGTTCCGTTCCTGATTACGTCTAAAATTAGGCAGTGTCTATGTCCTAGCAGCCGGGAGAATGATTTCCCCGAAATTCTATCGGCAGTCGCCTGCCATTGGCTGTCTACAATCATGTGATAACTGCAGGGGACTTTCTTATCTCCCGGCGTTTTGTGAACACGCGTTTCATGGACACCTTTTCGTTGATACACGCTTTCTAGACTCGTTTCGTCGGCACTAACGTTTCACCGTTACTCGTTACGCGAAATACACGCTGTAGGGACATTTCGTCATGCGTGTGCCCCTGAGGCGCGTGCTCACCGACCCAGCCCACACGTTCACGTCGCTTCGTGGCGACAGTATGCGCGGCTCATTAAAAAAAATGTTCACCCTACCGGAGATACCCGTATATATCACCTCGCGCACATTGACTGGGGCTGCTCATTACAAAAAAAAAAAAAAAAGAAGAGAGATGTTAATTGAGGAATGCTAACCTGAGCTGTCGATGACACGTCGTTCGATGAAGTGATTATACCGCCAATGAGTGACGACGGCCGGCACACTTTCGGGTAAATAATTCTGCCTGCTGCTGAGAGAATAGACTCTACCTAAGAATCACCCCGGTTCTTGTTCGCTCAGTAATCTCCTCAGTTGTGTAACAGCTTCGTTGTATATCTTCACATATCACAGATCGCTTGCACGTTTGTACTTGTTTACGGAATAGGCTGCCTACACTGTTAGAAAAACTCCTGTCAAAATATGGGACACATACATGCTAACCTTGTTGCCACAACATGTACTGTATTACCGGACTACAGAACATGTTCCATACTTCTTTAGTACGGGACATGTTGTTGCTGTATGGGCAGCCACAACAAGTTCCATACACCATCATCACGGAACAAGTACTGTATGCTACAGGAAATGTACCATCGTGGCACACAGCAGCACATGTTCTGTTGCAAGCCATGCCAGAACATGTACCATTTTTACGAAGTACATTACATGTTCCAATGCGTCCAAAACGACACAGGTTACATTTCTTGTACGTACGGAAAAAGTTCAGTCTTGTTTGTGGTGGTACTCGCCCCATTTTATGTTACTGCCGCTATTCATGAGTACATCCGGGCTTTGTATGTCACATGCCAAGCTCCTCCTTGAAAAAGTTGATATGCGACATGCAAAACAGGGATGTCCTGGCAGTTTGCAGGCGCAACTTGATGCACGTCTTTGCAACATAAAATTACCTGCAATGCGCAAATGTTCCCCAAACTTGTATGTATGGAAAATTTGAACTGTCGTATCTAATGCGAGCACTATCCTGAAAACAGAAGAATGAATCTGTGACATATATACTCAATAGAACAGCCAGGAATGCCATGAGAAAGTGTTCACATGCTACGTCAAGTTTAGAGAGCATTGTACATGTAGTGACGGGGATAAAGGCAGATGAACATTTGTAAAAAAAACGTTATCAAATTAAGTTCACGCTTGGTCCTTTTGGTTCCAACCCATAGCAACGGACCCATTGCAAAGAAGACTGAACAGTTTGCTGCTTCAAAAATATTTACATTTATTTTTCTTTTAAATGACTAGAGCAGATACACAATAAAAAAAAAAAAAAAACACAGTTCATGCCGCAAATATTTTGGGGGGCAGCTCAGCCATAAAAAAAAAATATCAAAGTGAGCAGTCTCCTAAAAAAATGTGACCAAAAATTATGCTGACATGCTACATCTTGAAAAGAACCATCTTGGCCTATACAACAAATTGTAATATTAACAATAGAAAAGAAAGATTAATCTAAACAAGCACCGAAGTTTCTTTCCACTTCTTTTGGAACTTCGAGAACTCTTGGAGGGCTCCCTGCGCCTTCAGATGCACCAGAGCAACTTTTCTTGACGACTGCCGGGGCCCCTCCTGCGGGTTCATTGTCACAAGTCGCCTGAAAAAAAAAGATAACATAAATAATGGGTGGGATTTCTCAGAGGAGGATGTATAACAGAAGCTAAGGAGTTCCTGGCTCCTTTAACTTCTCTATCGGTTAGTAATCCAATCTGGACAAATTCAAAACCTCGTCTGTCGTATACTTTCAAGCCGAGACACGCCCTTCATTTGGACTGTCAGTGCACACACCATGAGCCTCCAAGTCTGATCCTTGCATCAAGACGAATTGTGATTGTACACACACACAAAAAAAAAAAAACGATTCAGCTTACTGGCATCAGTTCTCAGTAATAACTGGACACATTTCGGATCTTGTGTCAGCACACAACGCTAAAACATTCTACAACCCGAGACGGAGGCTACAAAGAAGGACGAACACATCCGTCTCAATTGAAACGTATGTCTTCGAAGCCTCCATCTCGGTTTGTAGAATGTCATATTAACCAGCTCGCCTGTCTACTAAAGTTGTAACCAACGATACTTCGGTTAAAAAAAGGATTTCACAGTACCAGTAAATGCAATATTACAAAAAAAACTTGCCTGAAGTGCTTAAGCAGAATATTCTGGTTATTATTAGAGGGAGGTTAACATTTGAGCCCGTTCTCGTTTCGCCCTTCTCACTTGGCCCTTCTCAAAACAACCATTCTCAAAAAGATCCTCTCTCTTGGACCTGGCGCATTTGGTCCTTTCCCGTTTCGTCGTTCGCATTTCAACCCTCCTCATTTGAGTCCGTTCTCGTTTCGCCCTTTTCACCTGGCCCTTTTCAAAACAGCCATTCTCAAAAATATTTCGCTTTGACCCGTCGCACTTGACTCGTTCTATACGAAAATCGTTTTTTTTTTTTTGGGGGGGGGGGGGGGGTTATAATTATAAGTACATTGATATATTTTGTGTGTGCGTGTGTGTGTGTGCCACGCTACAGGCATACTCTCTCTGCCAAGGATTTTAGCAGTGCGTCGAGATCGTCGTGAAAAGCTACTAGCTGACAATAAAACAGACCAAGTACTTATCGCAGCCAGATCATATTCCGAAATGTCACGTTTTTTGGGGTCTCTCGACTTGGGACAATGCCACCACTTCTATACTGCAGTGTTTCTCAAATGGGGGTCGCGAAGGCATCTATTCGCGTCTCCAGCTCGACGCTCGCCCTCCCGCGGCGGAAATGGGAAGCACTCTAGTGAGGGTCTCCCGATTCTCCTGCTCAGCGGGCATGGCGGAACTGCTCGCGATCATGGCTCGCGAAATGTCGTTTCCGAATGCAAACAACACTCTTCACAGTCCCAACGTATAGTGCTGCAGCCGGCATGGGATTGTACCTTACTGGAGAGTTTTAGTATTGCGCATTGAAGCAAACGCAAGCGGTGTGCGTTTGCGTTCGAGTTGCGTGCCCCACGTTTTGCGTGCGCCTCATCACCATGCGCCATCCAAGACCGCAATTTCGGGCTCCTCGCACGCGCAGTGCGGAACACGCAAAGCTAACGCAAACACACAGGGCTTGAGTTCGCTCTTATACGCAATATTAAAACTCACTACTGTTTCACCGGCTTCCAACGCCAACGAAACGTGCTGCAGTGAGCATACGGTGCAAGCAAGTAGGCGTTCCTTCGAACTGGAAAGGCTGAGATTGGCAAAAAGACGGCGAGCAAATACAAAAGTAAATAAATGTTATGAAAAAACTAGTAATTAAAAAAAACTTTTTTTTTTTACTTTTGGGCATTTGGTTTGGAAGTATATTGGCGACGACTTTGGACGTTTCGCCGATTGTCAAAAGTCACGACTTTGATAGCACAATATACTTTACCCACAATTAATGCAATTTTACATAGATTTCTCATATTAGCAAGAATGTTTTAATTTATTTTAGACTATTTTTATTCTATTGGTAATTAAAATGCAGCAATTAGAACCAGTGATGATAAGTAGCACAGTTTTCATTGTCAAGTTTTCTTCGCGCATTTAAAATTAGATCATAAGCAACAAATTATATTAGAGCTTGAAGAATTACTTATTCAAATATGCGAATTCTAATATTATTAATATTAATAGAAACCGCGGCAATGTATGCCTCCAATTAACGCCAAGATCAAGAGAATACGCTATTTAACCATAATAGTCTTTCCAGAAAGGTATAATTCTGTTTTCTTTTTAGCATATGAAAAACTCTGACATAGTTATCAAGATAGACAAACAGTCAAACATTGGATGTAATATAAAGTCCTACGCGTCACGCGGTGCTATAAAACACACACACACTTCAGCTGTCTGACTCGGATTCCGTCTGGATTTTTTTTCTAGTGAGAACAGCGTTTATTAGTTTATTCGTTTGGTGGACATATCGTAAAAATTATAATTATTCTAGTTCGTGTGCTTGGATAATTGTCATTATTTTCCATGACAATTATCTGAGCGAGAAAAAAGCAGCGAGCACGCACATATATCAGCACTGATTTTTTCAACGACTACAAATATCAGCCTGAATCGAACAGTATGTCACAAAATAAACTTTCCGCAAGCAACTTTTCCAACTAAATAATTACCATGTGAGACATATCTTGAGTCATGAAAGAATCCGAAATTACGACCTATATCGAGAAATTAAATCCAAAATAGAGGTAAGTTTCGGTTTCGCTCCAGAATTAAAACGCGCATCCTTCCGTAAATAATACGCTAAACACCGCTCTTGTTTTCAGGTTAAAGAGGTGACCTGCGGTCATAAAACATTAGCTTCCTCGTATACCAGAAATAATTTATGTCGCTCAGTGAAGCCAGCACACTAGACAGGCTCAACAGTGGCACGCATCTCTGACCCTCACTAAACCCGCCATCTTGGAAAATGAGTGGCGCCACCTATAGTTAGTTGGAGTCGCGAATAGGGGTCCGCGAAGCCATGTCTTATCAGTCAAGCACGACAATATTAGTTGTCTTTCTTCACGTCGTTATGAAACGTTCCAATTTTTGGGTGAGTACTCTCGTGCGTGTGTCCATGAGATAAGTTTACTATACACTAGCAATTAGTTATATCCATTTATTAAATCCTTATCATGATAACTTATACCTTTTTATGCCCCTCACCCCGAGCGGGGTCCTCCATCATCTCCGCCTTTCTACAAGGGGTCCGCGAAACATCAATGGTTGAGAACCACTGCTAATATGTATGCTATTTCTGTTCAAACAAAGTTTCCAAATGAAATGTTCATCGCTTTTTTTTTTTCGTTTGCTTAGAGGAAGGGAAAGACGCGTCATTGTACGATTCTCAGTGCGCACCTCTACACATAACATAAACCTAATGGTATGTTGGGGGCCCAAGCAAGGTAAGGCTCATCAACAAAGCCGCGAAGGCATAACAACGTTAGAAGCATGCCGAAGTAAAGCCATTATTCGGTCGTAGGGCGAACGGGCAAAATGAGAATGGGCCCAGGTGCGAAAAACACGATTCGGATCTTATGAGAAGGTTCAAACGAGAAGGACCAAATGAGAATGGGTCGAAATGTGCAAGGCTCAAATGCGAATGGGAGGTTTTGAGATACACCCATTATTAGAATGCTGAACATTCATGTCTTTTGGTTCATATTACTTATTCTAACTGATAAGCATAGCCCTGTCGCAGGTATATTCGTGTGCCCCTGCAGAACAAGGGCTCATGTATTTGAAGCCGATCGATACTAAGGCGGATTAAAATATAAGTTGCATGCTCCGTAGGATGCACAAATTCTAGTATTGGTTCTATATGACAATGTATCTGAATATCAGATTCATACTGATTATTTCATTATATTGCAACATAATAATATGACTTACAGAGAAACGGTCGTCCCAAACAGGTCACGCAGTTACTGCAGCACATCCAATTAACGTGAGCAACGAATATTTTCAAGCGAATTGTGAATAAGGGTGTCTAGAAAGCAGCACGTTAACATCAGGCCTTTGCCTTTCTTAGTTCGAAGTTTCAACAAAAACATGGTACAACATGTTCCAGGTTGCTGTTGAACGTGCCAAACTAACACAAATGCTAGCGCTAATATGCTGCTCTACAAAACATATTTCTTTCCGAATTGCTGCCGAAAGTTAGACACTTTATTTAATGTAATTGACAATGCCTCAGCGAAAGTGTGACCAAGCTGAATGAAACCCTTAATATCTACATGGGAATACTGCAATACGTTTGAGGAATCGTTATGCGTCTGCTACACCGAGCGTTTTTTTTTTTTTTTTTCTTACAGTTTTGTTTTAAAAAAAGCCATGAAAGCTACACTTATCCGATTTGTGCGAGTGAGTTATACGCCCAGGGGGCATTTGGTGGTGGTTCGTCTTCGCGATAAGTCCGCTAATTAATTAAAATTCGTTAATTAACTTTTTAATTACTGAAAATGGTCATATGGTTCCAATTAGAAATTTGCTGAGCGTCGTCCAAAACCCCTAAATCAGTAATTTTTAGAAAGACTTTGAGCGCGTGAAAAAAGCAACAGTGCGCTGAAGTTACTACTCGTGGAGCAGGTACAAGGCTGGGGCTAAATAAGAGACAGAAAAATCGCACAGGCGCCTTACCGCGACAGCTAGCTTTGTATGCGCTCCACGAGTTGTAACTTAAATGCACTACTACGCTTCTCACGCGCTGAAAGTCTTTCTAAAAATGACTGATTTAGGGGTTTTCGATAACGCTCAGCAAGCTTCTAATCGGAACCATATGTCTATTTTCACTAATTAAAAAGTTATTTAACAAATTTTAATTAATTAGCCGACTAATCGCAAAGATTAGCCACCCACATAATGTCCCCATTGGCGTATAACTCACTCGCAGAAACCGAATAAGTGTAGCTTTCATGGCTTTCTTTAAACAAATCTGTAAGAATAACAAAAAAAAAACGCCCTGTATATGTACAGTGCTCACCAAAGGAACACCCTACTGTATTACCTCTGGAGATTACATCAATCCATGACGTAGCGCACAAAATTGTTGCATTAAGCAACATGTTATAGTTGTCGTTCGGCCACCGACAAGTTAGCACTTTTATGGGGTAATGAACAGTTGGTGTGTTCCTATAAGTTTCGGAAACATTGCACATTGCCAAATGAAAACAGAATTTGAACTTTTTTGACTTGTACCATATTATATAATGTAAACGAAATATGTTTCGAGGGCTCAATATTTCCCGATCGAGGTCAAAGTTGAAGTTTTGGAATAATTTGCGGGTTCTAATTTTCACGATGCGGTGGGATCTCAATATAGTTTCCAATGTGTTTACATTTTACCAGAATTGTTCGCGGGACCTTTTTTTTTTTCAAATTGTAGGCGATTTGCAAAAATTAGGTTCTTGCGAAAAATAAGTCGATTACAGTCTTCGAAATTTCTAATTTTGAGCCAAATTGGCTTTGCCGGAAATACGTTGAAGAGCACACCATAATTCAAAAGTATGCCAAACTGCTTAGCATGTTGGCAAGGACACGAAACAGATTAGCTACATAATTTATTGCTAACGGCCTATTATGTCATTAACGCTGTCAAAAAGTATTTAGCAGCTATTGCTGCTTCCCAGACAAAGAAATCGCCTATTTATTTCTTCATGAAATGCAATATCCACTAGACAATTCTACCACCTGAATGAAATAGCACTGTCCATACGATACATTTTTCCGAAGCAAATTCACAGCGCACATTTTCATAACTGAAAGGCACATCTATAGTCACCTCTAAACGAACTTCAACGCTGCTAGCAGCTCAGCAGGGTACTTTAGGTATGTGGCGTACATCAGCTCCATGGCAGAGAGGAAGCTGACTCCTTCGAAGCACCTGGTGCCATCCAGTGGCAGACGAAGATGCTTCTGCCTGAAAAAAAGGTCATTTTTTTAGTCATAAAGGAACGCTGAACCGACCGTTTATGATTTTAACTGTGTTTGAGAGCATTAATACCTAGGACTTCGGGAGTTATATTGTTTTGAAACATGGCACACCTTTTCAGTTCTTATCTGGGGAGGAGACTCTCAGTTTCTTCCGGTGTTGCGTATGGCCCGCGGCAGGGTTAAACGCCGTTATAAGTGCGCCCCCCCCCCCCCCCCCCCCCGAACCATTTTCTGCAATGTCTGCACCTGGCCGTTTGTTTTCGTCGAGCGCCTCTCGCGGGTCAAGGTCATCTGACTCAGCGAGCCGGGCGTCATCGTCGCTTCGGAAGCACGCCGGCCCAGCGAACGAACCAGACGGGCGCCGTAATATAACATCCGAGCGACGTAAACAACGGCTAAGGTTTCACGACCGAACCACCAGGGCACGATCCGAGGCGATGAGATCATCCGGACGCCTTCATTCAACGCGAAGACACGAAGGGCCGAAAGTCAGCACGTCACGTCTCGGCCCCGGACGGTGTTTTGACCAGCTGCGTGAATTCCAACGAGCCGGTGTTTTGGTGAGACTCTCGGCGCCGTCTAGACCGACAGTGAAGTGTTTACGGCGGCTGAGTGTGCGTAACAATGGAATGTGGGGCGGGATTTGAACGGGACACCTGTCTGTGATTGGCCGACCATCCGCCGATGTGGGGGTCCCTACCTAGGGACCTAGGGAGAACCAAGTGTTTAAAACCAGCGAACTTCGACCAGCAAAGTCTCCTCTGTTCTTGAACCAACTGTACATCATGTAAATAAACAGTGTACTTTTTCGCTTCTTCTACTTCGCGGCTCATCGTTGTTCCCGCTGAGCTCTAGCCCGGTGCCTGGCTCGAGTCGCCCCTCCACCACCACGGACACCGCTCGGTCCCAACACCGGTTAACATATATATCCATGAGTTTTATTGCTTTATTCCGGTGATATATACAGTATTTTCCTTTAATTCACAAGGAGAAATCGCACTCCGTTGAGGTGAATGAACTTGAGAAGCGATAAAAACAAGTCAAATCCCATCCTAAAAAAAAAAGAAGTGAACTTGACATTTAAAACCCAATTACAATTCACGAGCATGCTCCTGAATGTGTGAGGCTGCATGCATAATGCGCGACTCTGGTCGCATATTCACGAGCAAGCTCGTGAATTGCGAGGTTGGTTAGGTCATGATGGGGCGAAAATATTTGTTTGAGGGGTTCTGCAGTAATTTTTATAGCCAGAGCGAAGCTCTGCTGCGACTATGGCCAGGATTCGGGTCGTCCAATCAAAGAACATCAACGCGCGTCGTGCGTACAGCCACTTCCGGTTGAGCTGCACGACGTCGTGCATGTAGCATTACTCTACATAAAAAGGGTGTCCTCAGGCCATAAGCGGGAGTTCACTCTGAGCATGCGCAGCGTTCAGAGAGCTCCGATGTGGCGTCCAGTGAATACCGCCTATTACAATAAAGGTTTCAACTCGACCGGGGTAATTTCAAAGTAAATTTCTTTATCAGAAGCTCAAGTTATTTAGGAAATATCAGTCCTGAAAAAATGGCATTAATTTAGTACGCAAAACGCGCGGAGTATCCGCGGCACGCACACGAGTATTACCACGACGATGATTGATTACTGGCTCAGCGCGGATAAGTTTACTGGGCGACTCAAAATATTGCACGATAATGCGTTACTATTCCTAAGATGCAAAAGCCTGCACTATTTCTCTGTATCAAGCAGGTGCCACCCTTATTTCACCGCATATTTAGCAAGCTGCCAAGATCGCTCACACGGTCGAGTAGCAGAGGAACATCGCCGCAAGGTACGAAGTCAGAGTGTCACTATCTGCCCCTTTCAGGCTCAAAGGATTATGCAGGAAGGTCAACAATGAAGTGGACGAGACTAACAGCAAGGCACTGTGTCAAGTGAAACACAGGAGCAAATTTGTTGAATGTGTCGAAGGTGTGGTATACAAAATACCACTGTCGTGTGGAAGATCCTACGTCGGGCAGACTGGGAGATGCCTTAACGAGAGACTAAGGGAGCACAACCATGCATGCGGACAACTGCAAGCACCTGGCAACCTTGCAGCGCATTGTTCAAAATGCAACTGCAAAGCTCTCCTTGACACTACTTCCATCTTGGCCAGGTCAAAGGACAGAACAAAGCGTGAAATAATCGAGGCTTTTCACATGGCCTCGGGTAGACACGGAGCGTGCGTCAGTGAGCCATCACTAGCTTTGCGACAAGAAGAAATAGATCTACTCAATAAGATACCAAACTTGTCGGAGCAAACATCAGGCCCCAGGTAAACGCTACAAAAACACACCATCCAGTTCGTATATCAAAGAGGCAGCTAGAGCAAACACCATCAAGTTCAGAAGCCAACAAATTCAAGACATCAACCATTCGTTTTCTTAGCCGCAATTTTGGAAAATACGGGTCGGGGGAGAAAAAAGAGAAAGAAATTAAACAGTTGTTAGTCTGCGCCAATTCATGCATGTTTTTGTCTGTCCTTCTGCATTAACTTCATTTCTCCAGTTTTCTTCCGCGTAACTACGCAGCGCAGCATACCATCAATACTAAGAGGGTCGGGCAGTATGCCGCCCCGAATTAGGAACTATAAAAGGCCTAGCTTTATGCAGCTGGGAAGACGAGACGCTACACGCTGGGCATCCCGAACTTGGAATATACGACACCCTTAGAGATAGTAAAATAACACTGCGTTAGGAACAACTTAACGTATACGTACCTTGGAAAACAAAGCCGTCTACGCACCGCTGAACGCCTCTGACGACGCGATGACAACGTCAAACTCGCCTTCCGAGCGGGCAGCAGCACTCCGCAGCTCGGGGGCCCACGCCGGCCGGCAGCGGCTTGCGCATGCGCGGGTGAGAGATGTCTTCCTGCGCGCGGCGTAACACGGCTCACGGGCACTGTACTTCCGCGGTCTGATAGAGTTCCATTAAAATTGCTGGATATCCGGCACTTTTGGGCGCGTTCAATTCGCTTATACCAGTTGAACCGACTATAAACTGTAGTCTTGTAAGGCTTTTTTTATTTATACGGATAAGCTCATACTTATTGCCTAAATAGCACATTTCAATGCATATGGTACAGTTCCCGTTTTTGAAAGCAAACAGCACATTGTATGCATTTCCAGAAAACGGGACATGTTCTATTCGGTTTTTCCACGTAGATTGATGGAATTTTCTAACAGTGTAATAAACTTATAGGAGATTCGAAAACCACCCGTTGTGTCTGTTTACCTGCCTTTTTGCAACCATCTGGGCGCGTACATTTTTTACTGGTTTCCTTGAGGTGGGTACACAAAGAGGTGTAATGGTACATCATTGAATGAGGTGTATATATGTTCCATATGAGCAGGGTGGGTGTAAAAACGGTGTAATAGTAAACCCTGTTGGCGGGTGTATCTCCGTTCCCTATGGGCGGGGTCGGTGTAAACAACGGTGTAATAGCAAACCCTGTTGGTGGGTGTAGAGAAGGGTATACTTGTACACCTTAAATTGGGGTGTACCTGCACACCGAAACGACAGTGAGGGTGTAATAAAGGAGTAGTGACACACCCCATTATGGGGTGTATATGTGCACCCCCGAATGGCTGAAGGTGTGTAAAAGGGTGCACATATGCACCCCTAAAGAGGGTGTATGTATGCACCTCGTTTTGAAGTGTACTTGTACACCTTTATGGGTGTAGTATATGTGGCAGCACTTACACTCCCTGTGGGTGTACCCACTACACCCTTTTTTTTAGAGTGTTCCATCATGATACGTAATTTGAAACACTCACTGCCACTCAGCAGCCTTGGTGGAACGTGCCCTGATGGTCCATCAGATGACGTCTGACAGCGACTGCCAAGGGAATTTCATCAACAAGGGCAGCATTTATATGAGTAAAGCTATAGGCACTCATAAATATCACCAAATGCCTAGACAAAACAAAATGTTCGTAAAAAAAAAAAAGAAAAGCAGGTCCACCGCGGATCGAACCCGCGTCCACTTGCGTACAAAGCGGACACGTTAACCCCTATGCTGTACCATCGCTTAGGAAACTCGATTTGACCATTCGTTCTATACGAGTTTAGCGGAGTGCGTATAGCTTTCTCCGTCCGAAGTGCACTCGGGAGTGCGTATAGCTTTACTCTTTATATAAAGCTCAAATTCCGAGGTGGCAATCTTGAATGGCTATGAAACGGTTCACAAGCCGAGGTGGCCATCTTGCATGGCTGTGAAACGGCTCACAAATCCTTAAAATGAATGTAATTTATGACATCGAAAATCAGGAAAAATGTGTACCCGTCCTTTTTTTTTCCCCCTTTTGAAATTTGCGTTTTTCGGGCAAAAGGGACATTCGTTTACAAACGGGACCACATGCACCGTAACCATGTTTCAAAGAAACGCCCTCGATGTCTGAACCTTTCGGGACGACCGCATACACGTTAATTCACAAAACCTATGCGACTCCGCTGAATCTAGAGAGCAAGCATGCATGCTACGACAGACAGCCCTGGCTTCCACGGACGAACGCGAGCAGCCCCGACACAGCGGTAAGGCCAATAGCCCATGCCAGATAGAAAGGTATAAACTTTCTAGCCCATACCTCTCGGACCCAGTCAGGAGAATTTTAGTATTGCAGCGCGAGATTCTGACAATGAGCGCATCGCTCTAAAGAATGCTTCGGCTGCATATGCAATTAAGCCTTCAGTATGTTATGCAAAGCACTCGTACATCACTCGCCGTACTTCAGTTCTACTCACCTGCCATGTAGAGTACTTTCGCGTCGTAGAACGATCCTTTTGTTCGAGCGTCTCCGGCCCAGTAGACCTGGTACACATTGTCGTCTTCAACTACAGCGCTAAAGTCCCTTACATCGCTGGAACTCACAACAGGCTGGGTCTTGTCGAGTAGAAATTCTACTGAAACATAAGACATTGTAGAGCCCGGGCAGGATCGACAGGTTGGAGCAAGCGGGCAAACAAAACGAGTCGAGAGCGATCTTTCATGGAAGCTCGGCCAAGCCATGGGCGAACCGAAAGTGGCGTGTTCGGCGTTTCGGCGGGCTTCTGATCAATATTGTCGGTCGGTTGCGTGTCATATCTCTAACATCAGCGGTTTTATGGGCTCACGTCCCGAAATCGTTTTCTCGTGCATAGACTATTTTTCGTATTCATAGATTTGACGAAATAGTGGTATCCGAATGAACTTTACGTCCTTTGACCGTCAAAGCTTTCTGACTGCACGCAAAAGATTTTTGACGTACAGTCGAAGACAGTCGATGTACAATCAGAATCGCCATCAAGACATCTTGATGGCATTTCGCGGCGGCCGACTGCCACCAGGAAACCATCAGAAAGCCGACAAGAGGAGTCTGACTGGAGTTTGACTCGGTCAGAGTAACTTGTTGGCCAATCAGACATTCTTGACGTACAGTCAGGCACAGTCAGCGGTCCACTAGGAAACATTGACTGCCAAACAGGGTTACAGTGATGGATTTTTCATTCGAGTTTTGCATTTGAGAGGAGTGGAATGTATTCCCCCTAGTAAAGTATTTGCTTCCACCACGCTCATTACAAACACCACCAAACTTGTTGTTCGCAAGGCAATGACGTCACGACAGGGAACCATAGGAGGGCGCCACCAGAACATCTCGCCGCCAATACATCATACAAAAGACAGTCTGCGTACAAATTCGAACGCAAGTCACCGCAGGACGCTCATTATCTGCCCAAATGGAACCCTAGAGGTCCGAACGAGATGCCAAAGTTTCAGACTAACCGTTGCGTTACTGAAAAGTTATCAGCTATTATCTGAAATTTTCAATGGGGAACTGGAAGTTGACAGACTTTTCGAATACAGAAATTTGAATGGCGCCATGTTGTCGAAAACGGGCGAAAACGGGCCTCATTTTCCCATTGAAATTTTCAGCAAATAACTCGTAACGTTTCACTGAGAAAACGGTTTGTTCTCAAACTTTGGCGTCTGGTTTGGACCTCTATCGCTACATTCAGGCGGAGAATGAGCGTTCGGTGATGCATAGTTTAGTTTTGCAATAAAATAAACACCACTTTCTTTTCTTTTTTTTTTAAGAGGCAACGTTGTAGGGTTTTCACTGAAGTCTCACGAGCAAGAAGTTTCTTGAACCTTCGTACATTCTGTGTGCCACTTAGGCATCTGTAACTCCGTTTGCTTCTTTATTTTTTGATAACAAAAGCTCCGTTTAAAGCAGCTGTGTGCAAGCAGATGAAACGACAACCGACGGCCTCAGTGTACCGCCGCCACCTTATGTCGTCACGCCCTTCGCGTGTCCTCCAAGAATGACACTCGCTTCTTCTCCAGCAATACTAGACGTACACAATTTGAGACTTTTGCGCTACTCTGCTTCTCCATTACGCTTCTCTGCTTCGCAAGCGAATTATCTACAGTTACTCTATTAAAGAAAAAGAGAAGAAAAAAAGAGAAACAGGGGTAAGGTGGTGTAATGCGCGCCGTTAAAGTAACGAATAGTCCGAGAAATGTGTGAGCGGTCACCTCAAACTGCACGTCCCAGCAGTAGATGCAGCTCTGGGTGCAGAACGGCCCCTGAACGGCGAGGATCGGGTTGCAGCGTCGGTCGTAGATGGTGTACGACGGGAGAAAGACGGACCAGTCCTGGTAGATGTAGGCTATCGTCTCCCCGGGAGGCGCCTGAACTTCGATGTACTGCGACAGAAGAACGGGAAAATTGGTGAGTAGGCAGAGATCGTTGTACGTAATGGAACATCCTTTTGCGCGTCATGCGACGTCCACCCTCTGCATCATTGCCTTGTGGCTAATGCTGCAATATCATTACCTGTGGAGCGATAAGAGAGACTCGTTCCGCCTCCTTTAAAGGGGAAGTTAATTTCTTTGCTTCAACATGCCGTAAGTAGCGGCAGAACCTAAGAAACATTAATATTTGGTAGGAAAACGCACGAAAAAATATTTTAAACTGAATTAGACGATAAAAAAAAAACCACCTGGTTGTTGGTCGTGAAGCTGCAATGAAATGTCGTGGTGACATCGGCACTCTAAGCGGCAGCGACAGATTACCTGTAGTCTGTTGCAACTAAAAAATGTATAGGGCGAGAAAACGGAAGGCCGGGGATGATAAAGAAGGCGGAACGCTAGAGGGAGGAAGAGCTTTTTCCCTCTCCTCTCCAGCGTTCTGTCTGTTTCCTCCTCTCCGGTTTGAGTTGCAACGGACTATGGGCCAGAACGTAATACCGAAGGTTTGGTGACAGAAGCCAAAGCGCAGTAGGACACCTTAGATTCACTCCGCCAGACAATCGCTTCCACTCATTCTTCGACGTCACTGACGTCAGGGGTTGATGAACTATGTTTTCCAAGATGGTGCGCGCTGCTTTCAACCTGGTTCTCGCCGAGAGACGCTGACCTCTCGAAGTGACCCGGGTTTACGTCGCAGAGCTGCGCCAATACCCGCTTTTGGTCGCGATAGTTTCTGTGCAACGATATGAGAATTCAGCGATCGTTTCGCCATCCAACTCAGTCACCGTGGACGTGCTGAGGCCTGGACGATCGCGTAAGCCTAGTTGGACGAGAAAGACGAAAGCGGCGCCGATCGCCTCTCGTCATTCGCTTAGTGTTTACCATTGAGACGAGTCGCGTTGCAAAACCGTGGCGATGCGAGTGTTTTTTCGTGAAAGTCTTTTTCTGTGACGATATGAGAATTGTGCAGTCGTGTTCTCTGCGCCTTCGCTTGGAAAATCGCGTCCCGTCGAGCATAGGCGTGCGCAGGATTTTTCATTAGGGGGGGCGAGGTTTCCCCAAAGCGCGCCCCCCCCCCCCCCCCCCCCCCCGCGCTTTCTATCAACGCACTCCCACTGATGTCCTTACGCTCATATTGTAGTGCTGAGACGAGATACGGTTATAAAACGTCTATTTCAACAATATTGAATTGTAACATATACAAATTATTATTAAGCAGTAGGTTTCACTTTCTTGTGAAACGTCCGCAAAGAAAGGCAGTCCCTGCGCAGCTAAGGCGTCAGCAGAGTGTCGAACCAAAATTTTTATCGGTTCGGTTCCGGTTCAGGTTCACGGCTTTCGTTTCGGTTCCGGTTCAGTTCTGGGGAGCAAAAAATAACGGTTCAAACCGGTTCGAACCGGTTTGAACCGCTAAATTGAGAATATATTTTCTACGTTGGTTCTGGCCATATATACTTTTTACGCCATGAAACGATTAACTATATAGCTTCTTCGATCGTCCGTGCAATTTACGTTTGTTTTTAGATACCAAAATATGAAATTCATGAAATTCAGTTATTTAATTTTGACGCAAGAGTAGAAGAAAATCTACATTAACGCACATAACGTCGTGTTCATACGACTCAACATCCCTTTGTTTACAGTAGCGCATATATTACCTGAATCAAAATGTTTAAGTGCAAGAGTGAAGAGGTGAGCTTGTTGGTACATCTGTAAATAGATCAGCTTGAAATTTAGAACTATACGGCATTTCCCTGTCCGTTCTTCGTGCTTAAGTAAAATTCTAAAGTTCAAGCTGATTTATTTACACGGTATAAAATATTGTCGCGAAGTGTGGTAGGTCGCCTAAACTACCCGTGATTGATACAACTTTGTGTCGCAGTATTAAAAGTTACATCGTGATTGTGTCTTTGAACCAAGGAATTAAATACATCACATTAAATTATAAAATGGGCACATCGTGGCCATATATATTACCAGATATTGTTTACGAAATACACTTTACAATATATATGTATAAGATGACGACACAACTTAGCTAAAAGCAATGAAATTTTCAAAAAGTCACAAAAGTTTTAGAATAATTCCTTTCGGACTATTTTTTATAGGAACACCAAGCGGAAATCAAAATGCTTGTTGTTCTAACTAAACGTTGTTTACACTCAGTACCGCATGCATGCGACTAATCATGCAGCAAGAAGTAATCACAATTGTTCACCCTAATTTATACGCACCTTCGCACTCCGATCGAATCTGCCCCAAAATAGCGCTTGTCCAGGTGAACATTTTCTTATACAGGAGAAGCTGGCATAGCCTGGTTGTTGAGGTTTGTTCTTGACAAGATGCCGGCCAATTTAATTTGCAAATGAGCATCACCCTTGCTAATTGATGATTTTAACGCGATAGTGTTAAGGAGCTCATGTCGCAGAAAACCCGATGTCGGTGGCGTGACTAGGAAATCTTGGTTGGTCGATAGGGTGATGACGTCAGAGCTACATGCCCTCGCGCAAGAATTTCAAACATCCCACAATGCTCATGTGAAACGTAACATCACGCGTGGAATGAGAGTGAATAAAACATGACATGTAATGCGAATTAAAGTTCGCCGTGTGTCTCAAATGAATTCACTTTTTAAAGTAATTCCTTTTTCTTGAAAGAAAAAAATTAAGAATTTTAGGTGGGATTTGAACCTATGACCCTTCGGTTGCGAGTCAGACGCTTTTGACTAGGCCACGCGAGGCACGCTTTCTCCAAGATTCTTTTTTGTTAAGTAAAACGAAGTAGTATTTCACGTTCTACTCGACATGGCAGGTAATTAATTGGACACTTTTTGACGGTTTGCGTGCGTAATCGTCATAGTTCCGAAGCGCGCCCTTGTTTGCTTTGTTTGTGTCCAGCCCACAGACGCATAAAAGTAAGGTTCCCCACATAAAAGAGGCAATAACAGACTTCTATATGCTTGAGAAATTATATGTGTGAAGAACACATTGTTATTTAAATTAGCTTCAAAATCAGGAATGTGTGTTAGGCTGTCCCATATCACTTACAACGTGGCTGCCGAGGATAAAAACGCCGGAAAAGATTGGCAAAACATTTTTCAGATAATTTGGGGGGGGGGGGGGGGGGGCATTGCTTTAGGGTGGTCGGCCACTTAATCATGTTGTAAAATATTCAGTTAGTAATTTTATATATTTTTATAACGATCAACACATTTTACTTTATAATGTTCCCATAACTGCTTGATACCGACGCAGAAGGACGATACTCGAAACTACGCGAGCTGTGGAGTCTGCGTAAAAGTGTTTTTCTGTTTGCTGATTGGCAGTTCGAAACATCGTATTGCAGGGTACGCCAAAAAGGGCTCTGTGCTCACATAATAGATTGGAAGTCAAATACATGAAATGTTCAAAAATAAAGAGATAATTAATGTTATTTTTCTAAACAATCTCTTACAGAACGCCTTACTGCAAAAAGATATGTGTAAAAATGCAGGCAATGAAATTTATAATTTTACATAAATAGGGCGAAGGAAAGACAAAGATTCTTAAAATCTTAGTATAAATCACATTTTATGAGCTGTTATGCGCTCGAAACTTCGCGAAATACTGCCTCGGGAGGCAAATGTTATATTCGGTTTTACCTGCACTTTGTTTTGGCCCTCACTTTAGAACCTTATGCTTGAATTGTCATGCACGCTAACATTTCTCTAGGCTGCCATATATCATCGCGAGACCCCTACAAAAATTGCACAACTTTACAATTAGGACATCTATTGCTAGTGTTGCAAACATCATAATTTACCAGAAAGCTGGTTAGAAAATTTTATTTACAACAGTGGTGTCATACGTAGGACGAAACCAAAAACCGAAAACGCGCTTAACTGTTTAACATAGTATGCACGTGACATCATCACACTATAGGCTGGTGGTCATTGTTATTGCTCCTTGCTGAGAAAATCGAATTCGGTGGTGCAAAATGCGTGCTGAGGAGGTTCAAGCTCAGTGAAAGCCAAGTCTTTTAAAAGCACGTATTACTATTCTTAGTGCATCGTCGAGCGTCTGGAACGACAAAAACGTGCTATTTGGCAAGAGCCTTTTGCACACAAAGTAGTTTCCGGGGTCACGCTTTTTGGTCTGCGCCAAAGATGCGGGGAAGAGGGACCTTTACAACACAGTAGGTTTTTAAAATTAACCTCCCTCTCCGCCCCCACACGCACACGCACGCACGCACACACACACACACACACACACGCACACAAACACACACACTTCTTTTTACAGCGGAGCTATTAAGGGCTAGTTGCCCCAGTATCGTGTCCGTCAGCAAACAAATGACGGCACTAAACTCTGGACAGCTACCGACATCTATAAGTGACGACGGCAACCAGACAACCGACTTGCTGGTTGTCTGGTTTTCACCGTCGTTCATAGATGGCGGCAACCTTTCCAGCATTTCTACTCTGGCTTGCCAACTTGCGGCCGGCCATTACTTCATTCCCACCATAGTACAGCTTCGCTGGTCTTCCTTCTTCACCCGAGTGGAAAGGCTGATAGTATTCCTGAGAAATTGCCTCCTCCGGTTCGTGTGTTCTAATTCGACTATTTTAGTGTTCACTTGTTAACAGCAACCCTTCACTGCTTTCATTTTGCACCCCGTGAAGTTTAAAGGGGTGATAAAATTGATATCGGTTTGGAATGTTCATGACTTTTCCGAGGCGTACTGGTCCTAGTCTGACCCAAGTATACTCGCACAGGCCGCCACTGATTCAGAAGCTTCTTTGTCTGGGTGAAATTGCGAGGATTAAATGAGACTCTTTCTTTGAGTCTTGCCTTCGCAAAGATTGATGTATTTGTGGGATCAAACCCACCCGCCTGACGACAGTCGAGCGCGGCTCATGGATTGGACACGAGAACTGCGTGAGCACTGTACATCGGATCGTAACAAGCAATGCCTCGGTGGACACTTGGGTAGCGGCACATGTCCAACCACTGTGGTAATGAGAATAACCAAACTCTAACAATGCCTGGAGCTCCAGCACGCGTTTTCTTCCTTTCCAACCCCAGCGCGAGGGTATGATTAACGTTGGGGGCATAAGACAGGCACCAGGCCAAGTGGCCGCTTCTGGCTCCGAGTTGAGGGAATGAACGATGCTCATATTTCTCTAACTTTTTGGCGACTGCCATTGCCTAGAAAAAATAAAAAAGCCAAGTTCAATCAGTTATTAACGTTAGGGAGTGATCCTGAGTAGAATTTTGTGATGTATAGAAATCTTTTTATAGCTTCTTTAAGCGAAAAACAGAGGGGGTCGAAACTTGGGCAATAATTTGAGAACGACGCTCGTGTGAGACTTACAGCGACTGCCATTGTTCGCCTGTACGTCTGAGGTCACTAAATTTTTTTTTCCTTTAAGTATTTTTTCCATGCACAGATGTAGTTCTATAGAACGTTATATTAATAAGTCGCATTTAGTCATTTCAATACTTGTATTCTCGGGGACATCTTTCGGATGCAGTTCAGCAGCAACGAAACAATGTTTGGGTGCCTCAATGATGTAAAACTGGTCTTGCAACATTTTTCTTTTTTGTACTTTCAACGAATACTGCTAAGAAGTAACCCCTGACGTTTATAGCTTGCGAAAATATGCATTAGTTTTACCCTCTGCGCAATAGCAGATGCAGAAAAAGTAAAGGAAAGAGACAGCTGTCGGTCCCCTCCTCAACTCGCAATTTGAATAAGCGGCCGCGTGATCTGACGCTATTTATATACCATCAGTGTATATCATAGTCATGCCCTAGGCGGCATGACTATGACTATGGCTAGTGTTTGGAAAGCAAAAGCTTAAGTTGGAGCTTAATATATTTTTAGAGTTGGGCTATTATCATATTTAATTGACATGAGCCGTTACCCGAATGTTTGACGATGCTGATTGCCATGAACCCGAGCACTCGACTAGCTGTTTTGAAAATCGCTTACGTCACGGTGTCACGTCACTCGGTGCAAAATGGTGATGTCATGTTACGTTACGCTGTCAACAAGGCTAATACATTTAGTGACTTCTTTAAATCAAATCGAGTTGACGCAGTGAGTCACGTGACGTCACGAGGTCACGTGACATGACTTGACAACTTGTATTGACAATATGACGTCGCGTCACAACGTGACAAATGGTTAATCATAGTGCCAATACAAAAACGCCACGAAAACCCACAATTTACCATACGTTGCAATTCTGTATATGACAATTTGATCAATAGAAATACAGCCGCCAATTTTATATTCCCAAATGTTCATTTTGTGATACTAACAAAAAAAAATTACCTTGAACCGTTTTGAACCGGTTACCGTTATATTTTTTTCGGTTCGGTTCCGGTTCAGTCACAAGATGGCGGCGAAGCTTTCGGTTCGGTTCAGTTCCGGTTCGGCTAAAAATAACGGTTTTGTTCCGGTTTTCAGTTCCGGTTCGGTTCCGGTTCGACACCCTTGGCGTCAGTGACACAATGCGCATACAAAATGTTTTTATTCTTTCTAAACCAGAGAAAGATACGAGGCATATGCCATCTTTAACAGCACAGAATATTTAAAAATATTGCCTCAACGTGACTCCGCTAGTATGGAAAATATAGTATACATACAGGGCAAACGCATGGGTGCACCTGGCGAAAGCTGTCATATGGCGTCTGCAACGTTCATGCAGAGGCCGAAAAACGCCATCTAATACACAACGTAATAGCAAAGCTTAAAAGCACGAGAATATATCGCAGATTAAAAATACGAGAAACAGCAAGTTACAATATTTAGTAAACGCTATGACATGCTATTTGTTTTTCTTCTGAGCATCCAAATGTACAGTTGATAATCTTACTTTCTGGCGCTTAATAAAACATGTAATATAAGCAACAAGATAACACTCACGCATTATGTCATGCTCAACAAGCATTATACAAACTAATGGATATGTTATGTGGTGGTAAAAATATTTTATGACTTTATTTTATACAGTCATATTTTGTGAAAGCAAAATTCTACGCGATTTTGTCGCGAACTGTTCGATGACTGACTGCGTCGCGGCGTGTTTTTATGGTTGTTTTTTTTTCGTTGCGCGCACTAGAGGGAGGGAACGTTGGCGTCGGTGTTTTATGCCGTCGAAAAAGAAACCATGGGCCTCCTGCGCTGCCCAGAGGGTGCTGCGAATAAGTCTTGTCAGGACGTGTTTTGGGTAGTACAAATTTTAGCGTCTCATACTGTCACGCATGCAGAAGCGTGCCTGTTCTGGTGCGGAGCGCGAGATCACGATGAAAATACAAAGACAGAACAAAAATTCGAACGCCGTCAAAGCTAAGACGCTGAGAGCGTGAGCCAAAAGATGCCGTTTCACGCGTGTCAAAGTGACATCAAAAAGAAAAAAAAAATTAAAGCGTCGCGACACAGGTGTTGTGACGTCACCACCCAGAGATAAGATACGCGTGCCCTAGCGGTGGTGTCATGAATTTGGCACTTTCGATTCTCTTGCAACGTTGAGTTTGGCCGATTTCTGGCGTCCAAAGCTGTTTTTTCGCTCTTTAGCACCACATAGAATTGAAAAAAAAAAACTCGACCAACGTGCCATAAGTAGGGATATGCTCAATCAGGTGTGCTTGTACTACCCAAAATGAGGGCGCTACAGTTTGTTCAAAGCTTCAGCGCAGGAGGCCTATGCCGTCGCGCCTCGAGTCGTGCCAACTTTGCGCCCCCCCCCCCCCCCCCCCCTAGATGATTAGAGGGGGCGGCCGCCCCCCCTGCCCCCCCTATGCGCACGCCTATGCCGTCGAGACCAGGGCAAGGTTCCTCAACGCCGGTACCTTCCCTTCGTTCGTTTAGTGTTCGCTCTTGTGCCAAGGAATGGCGCAAAGTCGTCGTGGTTTACGCGTTTCTTTGCGGTAGCGTGATAATGCTGCTGTCACACCACTATCGATGCGATATGCTGCGTGAAATACTCGAGTAATGCCACCGCCGCGTTGCCTGACCGGACTCGCCCTGCTTCCTTGTTGGCTTTGATAAATGAAGGATACCAACTTGTATGGCGCCCTTCAAAGCGATATTTATTTCTCTGTGAAACTGGTGCACTTGCCGGGTCTGGTCGTCGTGATCTGTCGGTGATAAATCAGGATGATCGGGGTCGTCCCGTTCAAAGAGCAGCGAGCTCGCACTCCAAACCGACGTTGCCGATTTCGCCAGATCTGCCGATTCGCGGAGCAGACGACGCACGCACGGCTCCACCGGCTACGCCATCTCCCGGTGACATGTTACATCCTCTGGTCACTCTAAGGGAGGTAATAACGCGTTGACGCCACCAAGTGTCAACGCTCATAACTATGGTACGCTTGGGCCTATGGAGGCCAATGACGTCGCAATATGATTGATAACGCTATAGCCACCATGCTGGGATATTTTCTACGGAATTTTGCGAAAGCACCCTCATCTCTAAAGCTCCTACTTTACACAGCACTGATTCGTGTAAAACTCGAATATGCCACTTTAATCTGGCATCCTTGTCGTGAAAATCTAATTCACTCACTCGAAATAGTCCAAAATAAGTCTGTTTATGTTTTTTTTTTTTTTTTGTCGGACTATGACAGAACTGCGAGCATAAGCACAATGAAATTCAGCCTTGACTTAACGTCTTTGGCATCCCGTCGTAAAATCTTTCGTCTTTGCCTCTTTCATAAGTTGTTTTAATACCTCCATCTCCGCGAAAAACTTATTTTACCTCCCCAGTGTGTTTCATTTCGATTAGATTACGTTCATAAGGTTGGTATCCGATGGTGCAGGACTGCTTTTTTTTCATTCACTTCTCCCACGCACAACGGAAGAGTGGAATCGCCTTCCCGTACGAACAGTTCTGATAGAAGATCTCCAACTGTTCAAGAACGCCTTAGCTAATATTGTATAGATAGACGCCATTTTTTTTGTACTTCTACTAACTGGTTCTTTTTACTTCATCGTCATTTATTTGTTTGACCACACCCGTCTTTATTGACTAAGGTTCTGAGGGTACATGTAATAAATAAATAAATAAGTAAACCACTCGAACTATTCAGAGACCTTTTTCTCTACCTGTGCTTTGTGTCGAAGGAAGCTAGGCGTGTAGTTCCTTGAGCTGGAAACAAACTGGAAACGTTCGGCAAGAATGCCAGCCTGTTCTTCGAGGCTCTCAAAACATATTTCATTTCATGTTAAAGAGGAATGAAAAATGAAAGACGTTTACAATCCCCTGTAGCGCCGAATTAGAGCGGAGCTCTTGAGGAGGAGGAGGGAAGGGTGCTGTGGGGAGGCTATGGCCCTCCTGCTCTCCTGCTCGCCTCCCATTTAGGGGAAAATTTTCCGCTACGTTTGGCATCCCGTCGTAAAACTTTTCCGCTAAATTTAGCGGGAAAATTTTTCTGGTAAATGTAGCGGGAAAGTTTACTCATAATGCAACGCGTGGTTACGCCGACGCCGACGGCTACGCCGACGCCGACGGCAACGCCGACGCTGCTCAAGCCGGAAACGGGCGCCTAAGAGCTGTGCTCTAAAAGCACAGTAAAAGCCGTTTATTTTGTGAACTCGATCCTATACCTCCTTTGGTGTTTCTGGCTATTTAATGATAATGAGTACCTCCCCAGCAACTACCTTTAGACAGCCTGCGAGCAAATCGTGCAGGAGCCTTAATTTCTTGAATGCATAAGGTAGATCTGTGTAGCGTACCGCCTAAAAATGCCCCATGCTTTTGTTTTGGCCACTCGGCAGTCTTTATTTTACCATGGCTTTGGTCGTTTGGGATGATGAGTGGACGTCATGGGTATCGCGAGCATAACAGCTTTCGATCTGTGCTTCGTGATATGCCCTGCGGCCTCTTCAACAGAGAGTTGTTGGAGAGATGTAATAGCTAAAACAGACATTGCTTAAAAAGAGCCCAGATAGATTTGTTAAACTTCCACCGAGGTGGCCGAGTCGGAAGTGTGACAGGATGATTGTGGTAGCCTAAAATAATGGGAAAATGATCGCTACAGTAAGGATTACAGACGACCGTCCATGACAACAGTGAAAGTAGTGTCGGTTGCATAAGTGAAATGTCAACTGATGTGAATGTAGTGTTGCTGAGGAAAAGTGTGTAGCTTCTTTCAAGTTGAGAAAACACAAACCTGATGAAAGTAAAAAAAAAATGCTTAATAATGCTCCTGGTGTGTCCCTTCGTCCACCTTCCCGGAGAAGGTTATGAGCATTAAAATCACCTACGAACACAAAAGGAGCAGGCAGTTGATCAGAAGGAGCTCTCGGTTCTTTGTATTAAGTTGGTAGCTCGGAGGTATATACAGAACAAATGGATATTAATCAGTTAATCAGTGTACGGACAGCAATAGCATTTCGTTAATATTAGCTGTCACTTATCCGATACAAAACCAATTAAATCTGGAGTACCATAAGGCAGTATACTGGGGCCACTACTGTTTAATATATACATCAATGATATCGTTAACACAGCAGAAAATGTAAACTTTATAATTTACGCTGATGACACCAGCCTCTTTTTTTCAGCTAAAGATTGCAATGAAATTGCTTGTGCTGCCAATAGAACCATAGAAAGTCTAGAAACCTGGGCTAGTTCGAATAATCTTATCATAAATAAGAAAAAAAAACAACAAAGGTGACCTTTTCAGCCCCAGAAATAGAAAAATATCACCCTAACAACGACATTTTCTTAGACTCCTCTCCAATCGATATAGTAAACACATTTAAAACTTTGGGGGTAATTTTCTCAAAGCACATGTCTTAGACCGAACATGTGGACTATTTAATTTCAAAACTTGCCAGAATAACTGGTATGTTACATAGACAACGTCATATTCTTTCTATTCGAGTTAAGCTGATTTTATATAACTCAATATTTTTATCTCACCTGATATACTGTCATCTAGTTTAGGGTACCACCACAAAAACTAATCTGCAAAAACTATTTTTACTGCAGAAAAGAGTGGTAAGGATAATATGAAACGTGCCATATAATTGTCACACTAACGATATTTTTGTTGGGCTGGGTGTTCTGAATGTATTTCAATACTATGATTTTAGAGTGTGTGTAAAATATAAACAGGAATATAGAGATATAAACAGCTTTTTGATACGCTTAGCATCTCTCGGAAACAAACGTATAACATATTGAACTCGCCATTTCAATTTCTGGGTAGTAAATGCATCTCGTGCTGACTATGGTTTACAGATTATTAAACAAACACTGCCAACGTTTCTGAACAAAAGGATCCGGTCTAACTTACGATATAGAATCCTGTAGCATGTGTGATATTAGCAGACATTTTCTATCAAAGTAATTGTCATTACACTGTATCCGTCGTAAGTGTTTTTCTTTTTTGTTTGCTCTTTGCTTTGAAATTGAGATAGTTTTTTTTATCGAAGTAATTATCTGATTACACTGATTCTTTCGTAGGTGTTTTTTGTTTGCTCTCTGCCTTTGTTTTCTTTTGTTGTTTCTTGCTTTCTATAATTTGTTGTTTATGCTTTTGCAACCGCTGTGCCCACTATTTTAACAATATCAAGCGAGCGTCGACCGCCGGGACGGCCAGCGTTGTGCCGCGGAAAAATGCGGCGTCACGGGAGAGATTAAGCGCGTGCGCACAAAGCTCTTTCTCTTGCGAGCGTCATATGCTAGGCTATTCCGTAGACCGCTCACAGCCCCTGCTCCGAGGCAAAGGAGGGCAAGGCGCTTGCTATGTCGAAGTGCATCACCAATACGCCCCTCCTCTTGAAATGCGTTGTCATCGCGCGACGCAGCAGAGGTTGGTTGCACTATCTATCCACGGGGCGCGGTGCCGCCGGGGCCGAGGTGCGCTCCGATAGCAAACCGAAACTTAAATACCGGTCGAATTTGAGCTGTTTTTCAGAAAGCCGTAAAATGCTTCGAGTGCCTTCTATCGTTCTGCAATTTGTTGATTTAGTGTTTTTCGATGATGCTGAGCAATTTTCTAATTTAAGCTATGTCCTTAAACACAATATTAAAAAGTTAATTACGCAAAAATAATTAACAACTTAATTACCCCCGGACTTTAATAATTTTCCTAAATGGGCCCCTGGACCAGGACCCAAACGCCACAACCCTTTTTTCGTTGCGATGAGTAGTTTTCGTTGGAGCGATTTAGCCTGCGTTCTCTGAAACTCCCTGTATATATCTATATATATATATATATATATATATATATATATATATATATATATATATATATATATATATGTGTGTGTGTGTGTGCGTGTGCGTGTGCGTGTGTGTGTGTGTGTGTGTGTGTGTGTGTGTGTGTGTGTGTGTGTGTGTGTGTGTGTGTGTGTGTGTGTGTGTGTGTGTCCAGACTATTTGTGTAGGTAAAGGAAAACGATATATAAATATGTTTCTCACTATTTGGCTACGTTGGCGGAAACTGAACGGCACAACTGTCTTGCAAGTAGCGTCCAATGTGCCAGTGCACGAGGCCCGTGTGTCGAACGGTCCTTGGAAACAAATGGTGGCCCAGCACTAAAATGAGCGGCCCGTGGAAGCGAATAGCGGCGGAGCAACCGCTCGTGGCACGTGTCTCTCGCGTCTTTACAACGATGGTTGGCGATACTTGAAAGCCTGAATTTTATCAAGGGACTTTATACTCTGTTTCATGCTTAGTGTGCAACGCTATCAAAGCTACTGGCGCGAGCATGGGGCTTGATCTCGTTGGTCATTTGCATGCGTTCTCGCGCAAACCAAACCACAGATGAATCAACGCCCTCGCGCCAGTAGCTTTGACAGCGTTGCACGCTAAGTAGGAAACAGAGTATAGGAAGATCCAAGCGCGGGCGTTTTGCCTGGCGTCACGGGGCGGTGCACGCGCGAGCATGCATGAAACTGAGTTTTCTGCCTCGCACAACGTCGACGCCGCGAATGTAGCCGAGGAGTCCTTATAATAGCCGAGTGGCGCTAGAGCGAAAAAACAGAAACAGCCGGCACCGACAAGCAGCATGCATGTGATGGCATACCTTTGGCACGACTTTCGGTCTCTCGGTTTTCGTGAATTAAACACAAGTGATTGCAAGCACGTCAAAGCTACATTCGCGTGCAAAGGTACAATCACGTGTTTGTGATTTGTCGGCGTCGGTTGTTTCTGTTGGTCGCTCGAGCGGGACTCGAGTATAACAGCTATTGTTGCATAGCAGATAAATAGAGATTGCCACTTTCCATTCATTTTAGAGTAGACTACGACTCGCCTGCAAACAGCAGAAGCAGATGCAGCTGCAGCACCTCAGCGGTCGGACGAAGCGCATGACTTGCACTTTTCGGTAGTCGAGAACTACCATTTCGAAGCAACGGCAATTGCCCAAAAAGTTCCTTGCGCAGCATCCACTTTCTGGGAGTGAATAAAACGGGGGATTATATTTCATATCAGAAACACGCACACACACACCTTGGAAATTATGACGAAATTCTGAATGATATTGAAATTAGTTCAAGGGTATCTCCGGTCAGAAGTCGAACCAAAGAAAATGACTGGTATTGATATACGGAGAATAAATACGAGCACTGCCAAAATATCACACTAATGGAAAACCGCGATTTACTCTTAAACCGATATTAAGAATACTATCACCAGCAGGGCATTCAACCGGCTGGCTGTTTCTCGGGCAACCTTGTGCACCGACGTCGTGTTCGTTTCCAATTAGTTATCTTGCTCGTACTGCCACTTCTTTCGCCGTGGTTTTCTGTTGCGTTCTTAACGCCCCAGCGGACGATTTCTGCTTGGTATATGTCATGTTTTAGCGGCCGTAGTTAATAAGTTCTCTTCGGCGATCGAGCACGAAGATTACTGATTACCAGCTCGCTCAAGCGCGTCGTGGTGCCAAGGTGGCATTCGCTGGCGGCCATAGTTTAGTCTATTCCTGCTCAGCGCCATCTTACGATTAGCTTGCGCAACGCTTCTGCAACGTCCATTGTACACCACCAAGATTGTAGTTCTCACAAGTGGGGGCTCATTCTGAGCCTGCGTTCATCCTGGTAAACTCATTTTTCGAGCGGCAACTATATTAATGTGTATTATTTGCTAGACGTTTGATATCTCCAAAGCAAAGCCTGACTGATCGGAACTGTTTTTGCGACTAGGTCATTCGTATGTTTTGCGGTACCACAACAGAGTTTGTGTCACACGATGGCTGGATGGACAGATGCAGACTTGCACGTAACCCGTTACAAGTATCGAAATTACTTGTAATCCCTTACATTTATCGGTAATTTAGTAACGGAACAATTACATATTTCCTTCAGTAATTTTAAAGTAATCCCCTTATATTTTTTACATAACGGATTCGTTGTAATCCGTTACATTTTTGCAGGACCAGAGCCCCCCCCCCCCCCCCTTTCTAAAGGAAAGGTCGTTTTTGTATTGGTAAAGTTAGGCGCAATGGACACTGTCACGCCCATTGACCAGCGCAAAGGGAGGCTTGGCTCTCTTGAGTTCTGCAAAGCCTTTTTTTGCAACACCAAGACCCTGAATCTATTTTCTTTTTACACCCTAACAACAATGTCATAAAATCCAAATAAGCCTTTCTACAAAAAATCAAGAAAAAAAAAAGGGAGGGGGGATATCCGCTTTTTTAGCGTCTTTGTTTTTTTTCTTTGCGATCAAAGGCGGGGAGAGGAGAAAACCAAGTGATTGTATGCCTCTTCGAGAGGCTCGAGCCGGTAAGTGCACAGAAAAGAATTAACAATGTCGTTCTCGGTTATAGTGACTACGACCATCTTCAAAATGTCACAACACGAGACAACGCTCTGTCTGCTTTAAAATCTACTGAAAGGGAAGTGATAATATGTGAAGGTGTTATTGCCACAAGCATCCTCGTTCGTTGCTGCACACTTATCATCTTCTCTTAGAAAACAGAAAGTATTTTTTTTTCTTCTTTCACATTATTTGAACCTGTTTTGAAAGCTACTTACTTTTTGTGGTCAAATTTCTAGGGTTGCCCCAGTTTATTTGTGAATTTCAGCCAGGTTACCTGCATCTCAGTCATCCTTTTTGTGAGTCATCTTTTTTATGTATTCCAGCACGACGCATCTTTACAAATAAAATATAAGAGATCTTTACAAATAAAACATAATGGTGGCTGACGTAGACTTGAGATTCTGGGCTTGAGGAGAGAGTGAAACTCATGTGTGGGGCCATAGTGTGGCTCAGTTCCCTGCCCTTCGCTGCTCGTGGCATCAGCGGAACTCTATCTGGAGAAAACCGGAGTGAACTGCAATCGGTCCGTGCTTCGAGCGTTTTTGAACGGCATCAAAAAAGGTACACACGGCAAACGTGCGTTTACATTTACTTGTTTTAACCGACGTTCTGATTATTTTTTTTTTATTACTTATATTCACATATTAAAAACGTTTTCTTATTCACCAACGCGCCTCAACCGAGGCTCGACCTGTTCAGAACCAAAGGAAGAAGAATATCGAGCCAAACCTTAAGTGTTATTTTTTTTTTTTTTATTTTTCATCATCATCATTGTCATCATTTATTAAACCTTAAAGGCCCTTACGGGCATTGCACAAGGGGGGGAGGTACTCACTGAAAAAACATTATATAAAAGAACCTTTCCAAAAAAACGCTCCTGGGCCGCCTCCATGTTGCTGATGCTGATGCGGCTGGTGCGACTCTCGCGCCCTCTATCAGCTAGAAATTTGCTGCCACTCTCTTGAACTGTGAAGAACCGCTCAGCGCGGTTCTCTACCTACGTTTTTGCGGTTTTGCATTCGACGTTTTCTGGTCAATCTTGAAAGTTTCCACTTAATTTTTTTATGCGTTCTGCGTACCCTTTGTGTGTTATCTTCCACTGTGAGAAATAGGGCTGGTAAGTGCCTGCCATTTGAGCTTTTCTGCTCGACATTCACGGGAAACGAAAGAGCTGAAGGACCTCGAACGGCCCTCGACGCGATTTTGCGAACATGGTTCTCCCCCCTTTCAGAGATAATCCGCGAAGAATCCTCAGTCAACTCCAAATATAGTTGTCCGAGTTGGGGTGGGAAACGGGTCACTCGCATTCGTTCCTTTGCCTTGGTGCTGTTGTGAAAAAAGGAAGCTCTCCTCAAAACGTGTCCCAAAACGAAGTCATCTCGGATTCCGTCCGATCGTGAAGATGTGACTGTCGTCGACTGTGACCGTGTTATTTGGGATCTTTCTCCAATAAATTATTTTCAGATAGCGCTGCATCGTGTGGTACGTACGATATATTGCTCGAATGTCAACACTTGCTAAATTGCAGGGTTGGGCAGAAATACTCAAAAATGTATTCGGAAATACAAATATTTAGCTAATATTCAGTATTTTAGCTACATTAAAATAGTAGCTAAAATACTGATACTGAAATATATCTGTAAAAGTGTATCGCGATACGTATCGGAAATACATTTTAAATAGAGGCAAAAAGTATTTGGAAATACAAATACAGGAATACATTTTACGTAGGGCAGATATACAAATACAGAAATACTATTCTGATGTTAGCCTGAGACTGAGGCAGGAAAAGAGGAAGTTTCAAAGTAGAAGAAAAAGGAACAGTCGAGGATACGTCTCTAACACAGCTAAAGACAAGTTTATTCGGTCACCCTCTTATATACACTCCACAATCTTCACCACAGAACCTTCGCGACCTCCAAAGCCAAAAGATAACAAAGAACTCATCTCTTTCCACCACAATAATCAAACGACCTTGACAATCCTACAAAGCCCCCTCACCAACACAACCTATCTCCTCTCTCCCGGAAGACGATCGACCTTCGCGTGGCTTTGGAGGTCGCGAAGGTTCTGTGGTGAAGATTGTGGAAAGTATATAAGAGGGTGACCGAATAAACTTGTCTTTAGCTGTGTTAGAGACGTATCCTCGACTGTTCCTTTTTCTTCTACTTTGAAACTTCCTCTTTTCCTGCCTCAGTCTCAGGCTAACATCAGAATGGTTAATTTCCACCAGCTCGCCTGCGCACTCACTACAATATCACAGAAATACTGATGATGCAGTACATTTGTCAAATTTGTTTGCGGCGCCAAATGAGATGAAGCTTGAAGTGGAGGTTATTTTATCCCGAAATTGCTTTCCCGTAGGTTTGGGACTTTTCCTTGAAAGTAGTGGTTTCGGACGACGAGAAGTCTTCAAAAGGCTTAAAAAAAAAACGTTCCATCAACGACTGACCGCGCACCCTTCCCTGACATTCTGTCTGTCTGACGAAAGATGCGAAAAGACTTCGATTTCTAAATAAATTCTATGTCATCCTAAATCCCATCAAAACGTCAAAGGACGGCTCCGTCAAAATTGATCACATGAGTTCACGGTGGAATGAACTAATATTCTTGATCTGTAGGTGTGGCCTTAATCATAAAACCTTACCACGCTGCTGTATGAGAGGAAAGGACAATACGTACTTTCGTTGTAGGTTACCTCGTTGAAGATCGTGCAGGCACTGTCAATTGGAATTTTCGAGAATAGTGAACCACCTGAAGCATCTGGAACACATGTGTCTTATCTTCTGTTACGGTTGAAAAAGCTATACGGTGGCATCCCTATTGCGAAGGTCCTTCCTGCCGATGCATGGATTGCAGTCCACAAGTTTCGCCTAGCATCTTCCAAACAGAGACTTCGCGGATTGCGACAGCTGATATGCTGATATTGCCGGCACAGGTGGGAGCTCTCCGAGAAACAGCGCGCTCGAGACGAGTCGCAGGTGCATGAACTTGAAGTCTGGGTTGGCACAACGAGGCCGCGTCTGGCCTCCTTCCTGGGTTTTGAATCACCAGAGCAGCGGGTCACGTTCACGTCGGCTGATAATGTACCCTTGAGCCGTGCAATATTACGGGCGCAGCCGCAGACGCGTTCGAATGTGTGTTGAACTTCACTGCGTGAGTCATCCTACTATTTCAAGTCAACCGCCGCCGGGCTCGTGCTGCAACGGACTGTGACTCAGCTTTGCCGGCTGGGTGTACTGTGTACGCTAAAGCAAGAGAGACGGTTAGCCGCGGGCATTGGATGCCAGCAAAGAATGACTCAAGAAATCCCTGCCTAAGGACCTGCGGCATCCACTCCTGGCACGCCACCTGGTTCGAGCCCCCGACTACGCAACACTTCTCAGAAGAGAGAAGAGCTCGCATAAAAAAAATGGTTTGGAGAATCAGAAGGAAACCTGGTCATCACAGTAACAACGCCCCAGCATCTCCTTGACCCTAATGCCCTCAGAAAAAAAAAAAAAAAAAAAAAAGAATTGTGCTTGGATTTGTATTTTTTTTTTTTTCGTGGAAGGGGGGGGGGGGGGGAGTATTTCTCAAGAAATGTAACGAAATACATTTCACCCTGGCTGTATCGCGATATAAAGAAACGTCCAAAATGTATTTCGATACAGGAATGCAGATACTGGTGAAAAAAAATGTATCGCGATACAGAAATACAAACAGAAAATGTATTTCTGAAATACTATCGCGATACAAATGTATCGCGATACTGCCTAAACCTGCTAAATTGTATGTCCGCGTCCTGTCCATCGGTAAACGCGTTATTTGTGAGCGTGAAAAATGCCTTCCTTTCGGCTATCTTCTGTTGTAAATTATTTTCGACAGCTAAGCGTTTTGTCGTTTGACATGCGGCTAATCGCGCGGTGCCGTCAAAACTTATCGTAAAAAAACTGCACAAACGCGTACTATACATTCCTGTCGCATTCGTTCTGTCGTGCGCGTACGCAACAAAAATGGTTTATAGGTTTTTATTGCTTTTTTTTTTTAGATGTGGTACAATACTTTCTTAAAGACCTCGGGGAAATGCATTCACCATGAAACACAAAATACAGCGGGAAAACTCAAGAATTTAGCCGTCAGCACTGTTTGAAACTGCGCCTATCGAAATCACATTTCATTCGGTTAGGATTAGCAGGAACGCCGGTGAGAGTCTAGCCTCAAACCCAGTGACTGGGCTCGAAAACGGTTTGCTGCCCCTGGGGTCGAGTGTTTCTTGGAAAAATGTATAGAGTGTCTATTTCCTGGAATTGACCACAAGGATTGATTACCAGGGTTGCCATTATTCTCGAGTCGGTAGTTTCGGTTTCACCGTGGATTCCCGAAACAAACTTTAGGCATGTGATTTACAAAGCTACACAAGGCATAGAAAAAAATACTGACACCTCGTAGTTCAGAAACAATTCCTCAACTAAAAGCCGTGGTTAACCTAAAATCGAAAAAATGTACCGGAGTTACCCTTGAATAAGAACTCTTCATGTCTACACAAAATTTGTTCTCCTTGATTTTATTCCAGTAAAAGCCTTGCGAATCTACAGCCATGTTATCAAGGACGTATTGTGCGGGAAACCTTACCTTCAGCCATGAAGTACACGAACTGCCCGATGGTGTTTTTGGCCACGTAGGTGTTCGCGCGTTCAAAGCCAGTAAATGCTGCAAAATGCGAGCATAAAGTTATGCCTTCGTAATATTTTTTGATGCGATACTGTTTTTGAACAAACCCTACGCATTTTCGCGTCGGTGCCTCGGTTGGTAACCAAATAAGCAAGCGGCATGCGTCTGTTATACCACGGGCATTTAGCAGCGGCAGAAGCAATATAACCTCGCGCTAACGCTGCGTTTTTACGCTATACGGGTTGGTGCATTCCTTCTTTAAACTTTCAATCTGAGATTACTCACCCTGCTGCTGCTGCTGCTGCTATTGCCGCAGCCACAGATGGTCTATTGCGTTGAGGCTCAATGTCCGATGAGGAAAGTGATCCCATTTGTATCGAATGTAATGAAACGCTTCCGGATAACATCACAGCCAGATGTTGTTCTGTTTGTGACTTTAGTTATCATTCGGAAACATGCGCACGTATGTCTCAAAATACTTCGAAAAAGAAAAGTGCCGAACCTAAAAGAAAAACGTGGAAGTGTCCGACGTGTGAAAAGGGGGAGGCAGGAAGTAACCCAGAAAAAGGAGAACGGAAACCAAGCAACGTACAGGATGCCGGAAGTACGCTCGAAGAATTTAACAAGAAGCTGTCTGCCATAATGGCAGTTCACAACAACGTTGACACATTCATGGAAATAAAAAAAATGAAAGCCGTTTACAACTCCCTGTAACACCGAATTAGAGCGCAGCTCTTGAGGAGGAGGAGGGAAGGATACTGGGGGTGAAGTGACCTGCGGGGGGGTCACGTGACCTTGGGGGGTCACGTGACGATGCCGATGATGTCATCAGTGATAATGACGATGACGATGCGGATGCCGGTGAGGTCATCAGTGGCGTCACTGATGACGTCATCAGTGACGATGACGATGCGGACTCCGATGACGTCGTCAGCGATGATGACGATGCGGATGTCGATGACGTCATCAGTGGCGTCACTGATGACGTAATCCGCGATGATGACGATGACGATGCGGATGCCGGTGACGTAATCAGTGACGTAACTGATGACGTCATCAGTGATGATGACGATGACGATGCGGATGCCGGTGAGGTCATCAGTGACGTCACTGATGACGTCATCAGTGATGATGACGATGACGTCATCGGGGAGGTCACGTGACCTCGGCGAGGGGGTCACGTGACCCTGGGGGGTTGTCACGTGACCTCGGGGGGGGGGGGGTCACGTGACCTCGGGTGTCACGTGACTCTGGGTGTCACGTGACCTCGGGTGTCACGTGACTTTGGGTGTCACGTGACCTTGGGGGCCACGTGACCCTGGGGGAGGGGTCACGTGACCTCGGGGGCCACGTGACCTTGGGATGACCTTGGGGGTCGCGTGACCTTGGGGTGACCTTGGTTACGCCGACGCCAACGGCGACGGCGACGCCGACGGCGACGCCAACGGCGACGCCGACGCCGCTCAAGCCGGGAACGGGCCCCTAAGAGCTGCGCTCTAAAACTACAGCTGAATCTATCGAGCACTCCGTCAAGGTCATGTCGTGCCAATACGACGAGCTGCTCTCCCAGATCAACCGACAGGAAAAAGGAATACCAGAGTTGAAAAACGGAAAGGGGAAGATGTAAATGACTTGAACTTACAACCAATAAAATTTGTTATTGACTTGTTAGGAGCACCGTTGACGTTTTCATTCACTCTTTCAATGTCTTCAGAAGAATTTCCTATGTTGATGCAAGTTGCAAAGGTTGTATTACTTCTTTAGAGTGAGGACAAAGCTGTGTTGGGAAGCTATAGGCCTATATCAATAGTATCCGATTTTTCTAATAGTTTTGTTTTAAACTCTTCGCGTTAAACTATCAGCATATTTGGAACGTTACTCGCTATTAGCAGATTACCATCACGGCTTTAGGAAAAGAAGACCTACATAATCGGCTGTACTGTCTCAGAAAAAAAAAATATCGAAAGCAAGCTCCTTACGTTAGCATATACGTGGATTTTTCTAAAGCCTTTGGTTTAGTTAATCACGAAATTCTTCTGAGGCAGCTACAACGCTACGGTATAAAGGGACCTACATTTAATTTTTTTGTGTTATATCGCTGAACGCGGGCAATATGTTAAAATCAATAGTTCAATATCATGCATCAAGCCGGTAAACGCAGGAGTACCTCAAGAAAGTGTGTTAGGCCAGCAATTGTTTATTTTATTACAATTAAAATTGAGCGTTGTGTTTCTGATTGCAAAGTTATAGCTTAGGCTGAAGACACTACACTTTTCTTGAGGGGTCATGTACATGTAACGAGATGGAACTGGCAGAAAATTGTATGCTTTCCAATCTTAGCCTTTGGGCCGAAGTAAATAAATTTCTAACTAACACGAGCAAAGCTAAATGCTTACTATTCCGTGCAAAAAAAAAAAAAGAATCAGTTCATCCTAATTTAAATATTAATATAGCTGACGAAGATATTGATATTGTGTAAATGTTTAAAATATTCGGCGTACTCTTTTCCGATACTGTATCATGGAATGACGGCGTAAACTATATTAACCAGAAAGTCAGAAAAGGCCGTAGGATTGTTTTCTAGATATCGCTCTATTTTCACCCCGTCTGCTAAGCAGATAATCTACCACGGTCTTGTTCGGTCATATTTTCTGTATTGCCATCTGGTATCGGGCACCACTACCTTACAAAATGTTAATACACTCCTAACCCTACCAAAAAAAAAAAAAAAAAAAAGCCTTAAGAGTGGTCGCGAATGTATAGTATTTTTTTCACACAGATCCGCTTTTCACGCGACTTAAGATTGTTAGGACAACGAACATGTATAACTTCCGCCTCCTAGCTTCATACAATTTTGCAGTAAAGAGTGAACGTAGCCGTATTCTCGAAATATCCAACTTACTTAGGCATACAAACATATATCGCACGCGTTTAAATGAATAGCGGTATACGTCCACCCCCGAACGAACTATGGGCTAGGTTCAATGAGGTACACTCTACCATACTTACTAAACACGTTTCTTCATAGGGGACAATTTACTCACAATTTTCCATTTGAAGCAATGATTCATATTCTTTCTACCCTGCGAATGTCAGTTGTATGCTATTGCTTTTCAGGCGTGCATTGTTAACTGGCGTACTAAGTAACAAGATCGTTTGCTATTTGGCTAATTTTTGCTTTGTATTGTACTTTGAGCTAAAAGTATGCCTCTGTGTACATATATACTTGCTTGTATTGCTGTTCATTACTGCGCGTTTAACTGATGTCGAATGCTAACTGCCACCTTAGAGCTGGGGCATCGTCAAGCTGCACCTGTTGCCTCTTTTTGTCCAAGCTGCCATCCTTCTTGTGAAAAAAGTTGTTGATTGATTGGTTGATATCTATACTTCTAGTTTTACGCCCCTACTTAAACCTTTTTGCAGTACGAGATGGTGAATATTGCAATTCCATTTTAACGGTAATGTGCACAGTGAATTTGACGACAATTTTGTTTCGTGTGTTCTACGCAGACCTTCCAAAAGGTGCACTTGTTGGTGAATCAGCACTTGGTCGATGCAGGTCAGGTACTCGAGGCCGGGCGGACACCGGTACTCCCGGGCCATTCGAGATTCCAAGGAAGCTGGAAGAAATTAAAACGGGCATGCCACACGTCAGTGTGTTGTGCCCGTTATCCAAACCAAGTAACGAAATGGGGTTAATCGTTTGGTGTCAGAGTTACGCGTTGCTGAGATTTATTACCATCCTATAAATGTAACTCTTTGCAGTTACAATGACTTCCAATTAGTAACGACCGTCACTTGTGCTGAGCTTTATATCTCATTACCATTCGGCACCGATAAGTTACGAATAAGGACTTTGAGATCAATTGACCTTTAACAGCGTGATTTTATAGTGTTGATTATATTTTTATCCAGATTGCCGAACATTTTTTTTTTCGACAAATGATGCCGCGGCAAAGAAAAAAATTTTTTTTTCAGCACAGTTTACAGAACTTGAGCTCATATGTTTTTCAGCTAAAACAAATCAAAATATAAAACTGAAGTAACGAGCAACGTGATTCGATGGATGCTACCGTAGAATAGTATAGAAAATACCTTACTTGTTAGTCATTTAGAAATCAAACAATTATGTTATTGCGTTAGTGAAAAACGCTACACGTTGCCCCTAACGTCGTTGATAGAACACGTTACTTCAAACATCGCTACACGTCGACCGTGTCCGTGTATGGCGACCGTGTACATTTGGGCCCGTTTCCGGACGTTCTCGAAAGTTTGTTTCAAGCGTCCAGGATTTTAGGGAGCGCGCATTCGCCTCTGTATCATGCTCATGACGTAGGCCGTGTCCTTTGTTGCAGCTTTTCTTTTCTGCGTGTCTGACCTCACAGACACCGGAACATGCAAAAGGATGTGAGGGAGCTTCCGCAAGCGGATCATATGCCCGGCGATTGTTTTTAGCTACCCCAACTTGTTATATTTTCGAAATCACCGGCTTTTACCCTTTCCGATATCCTATTTAGTTTTTTGAAATTCAAAATAGTTATTGCAAAATCAGCGAGTGAAAAAGATTCCAAAGCCAACATATCAAAATACCCGCGCTTTTCAGTTTCATGGCGTCACGGGAAGGCAGGTTTGCAGGTCGAGCGGGCACCCTAAAAAGGGACTGTGCCGAACGTTGGTTTCGTGCTGCTGCGCGGGTGCTGGCGCAAGCTTCCGAAGCGTTCACTGGACACTATGAAAATACACGTAGTCCGTTGGCAACGAAGCTTACAGTTTAAAGAGTGAACTCTTCCCTTCTCCTAACATGACTTTTTCAATGTTGCCAGTGAAGACTTCCACGTTAAAAAACAAGGTGAAGACCACAATTGTAAATGCAAGGACTTCGCCAACTTTCTTTATTTAGGCCTAATATTGGGGTTACCACTTCAGAAATGTTTCTTTTCGTGAGTTTAGTGAATTTTCAGGCATATCGGGGACTATAAAGAAAATGCCGAAGCATATGCCATGGGAAAAAGTATTGAAAAGCCTGGATGGGAAAAGGATATCATAAAATGAATTTACAACGAAAAACAAATTTACAACGGCGCGAATAGAATTTGTATCAAAGGCGTGGGTCATCGGAGGCACAAACTCAATATTAAAAATATGGCTTTTCTAGTAAACTGCAAGAGGAAAAAAGAAAACAGAAAGTTGCCCAGTAGCGAAAGCACATGCACTCCGTAATTCTCCACATGGCTGTCGTATCGCGGGAGTCGCGGGTTGGACGGCTGGACTAAGCGGACTAAGCGATGACAGTGAACCACCGGGCGTCGGACCTCTACTTCACAACTCTGGTTCGCGGTACCGGCGAATCGTTCTAGCTTCGAAAGAAAAAAAAATTACCGAACAAAACAGTTAAGATTTATTCCGTACGACACGCCCGACAACCAAGCTTATTCGCACGAAGACGTCGCCGAGTCGTCGCCCCCTAAAGTAACCACACCCTGGGAGACTAGCGTCATTGCCTTCCCTGCCTGCTAGACGGACACAAACAGATACTAGCATACAGACGACTAAAACTTCTCATGGTGATCAGTCGACGTAGGGAAAAGTAATGCCACTGTAAACTTTAAGACATAAATCACATCGGAAAGCGGAGCAAGCAGTTCTGTACTGTTTTTTCCCTCCTCCCTTTCTTCTTGTGTGAAGAGAGATCAATACACTTTAAATGGGAGCATGCACGCTACATAGATCAAGGGGCGAAAGTAACAAACAAACATAACTTCGTAAACCAAACATGGCCGCACCTTACATCTCATCAGCACACTGAACGATGGTTGTCTCCTTTACCTAATAAATGACAATCTCAGCCAGGTATAGCGTTCGGCTGGCCAACATCCAATTCCCCCCTCCTCCTTGAAAAGTTTCTGGCAATGTTATCAATCGCCTGACGTTGTACTCACCGAGCCGTGGCTTTCCTCTACAATGCGGAGCAGTGAGATATTCGATTGTCAAAAGCGGTTTAACGTGTATCGTTCCGATAGGCAGTTTGGATCTGGGGTGGTGTACTAATTACAGTAGCTGACTATATTGTATCCTATTGTGTGAACTTGGCGTTAATATTGAGTTTCTTTGCGTTTGTTTTGATGTGAATTATAAAAAAAAATATATTATTTGTGTTAGCTATCGTCCGCCGAAGTGTACCTCTAGTTTTGTAAACGAACTTCATGATGCTATCAATATGGTTGTAACAAGGTTTCCAAACAGTCCAATATTTCTTCTAGGTGATTTTAATTACCCAAACATGTCTTGGGGGCACGAGAGCCCGTTTCCTGATCCATTTTCGTCGGAGTGTTTTGATTTCTTGAACACGTGTTCCTATATCAACTTATCGCAGCTAGTTACAGAACCCACAAGAATTGCAGCCACATCAGCAAATGTTCTTGACCTTGTTCTATCCGCCACACCTGACTTTGTATCCCTAATATCTCATTTACCAGGACTAAGTGATCACTGCTCGTTACTTGTCTCTCTAAGCATACCAAAATGTAATAGTAGAAAAAAGATAAGACTTATTTGAGACTACCGAAAAGCTCATTTCGACGCTATAAACGATGCCCTGAGTCAGTTCGTAGATTACTATTTTGTTTACTGCTCCGAGCATTCCGTTGAGCCGAACTGGAATATTTTTAAGGTTCAGGTCGCCGTCATCACCGACAAGTACTTTCCACTACGATCTGTAACGTCTCACCTTCAATCACCGTGGTATAACCCATCACTGAGGAGGCTATCGATCAAGAAAAAGAGATTGTTTCGTGCCGCTAAATCTTCCAGTACCTGTAACCGGTGGGAATCTTATCACAACGCCAATGCAGTTTACAAAAGTGCTATTCAAGATGCAAAAAAACGAGTATTTTCACGTTAAGCTACCGTCTATGTTAGCCACTAACCCAAACCAGTTTTGGAATGTAGTTAGTAAAAAATAAACATTCGTAATTTCACTCAAGGCCGCCGAACGGAGATATCATTTCTAATTTTCTAGCGATGAATATGCTCGCGTTTTGAATGATGTTTCTAATGAGTCCTTTCAAACTCTCATTAACACGCCTACTTGCAGATTCGACGCGAGTGATTTTTTGCTTATGGTGCCCGTTCTTGTCGATCCGATTGGTATTGTTAGAATAATCGATAACTTAAAACTTTCTTCCTCTGCTGGCACTGACACAATTAACTCAAAGTTCCTAAACAACACAAAAATGTATTGCTCTTTGATATTATCTCAATCTTTTTCCCAGTCGCTTTCGATTGGAGAGTTGCCTGCTGATTGGAAGATAGGGAAGGTGGTACCACTCCACAAAGGTGGTGATAAATATTGCCCGGGTAACTAACTATCGACCAATTTCGCTTACTAGCATTCCATGCAACATACTAGAACATATCATCTACTCACAACTAGTTCAATTTTTAGAATATAACCTTTTCTTCAGCACCGCTCAGCATGGCTTTCGTAAATCCTTCTCTTGCGAAACGCAACTTTTGTCATTCACCCATTATTTGCACCTAGCGGGTCCCAGTATGACTCCTTTTTTTTTAACTTTTCCAAAGCATTCGATAAAGTTTCACACAAGCTGCTGCAATTAAAGCTTAACAGTCTTAACATTGACGCAAATGTTCTGTCCTGGATAACTCTTTCTTTCCTAATCGTTCTGAGGTTTGGAACCGTTAACGATGAAGCATCACCACTCGCCTCCGTCGATTCTGGAGTACCACAAGGCTTTGTATTAGGTCCGCTATTGTTTCTTATCTATATTAACGATTTGCCGAATTCTGTATCTTCTTCAATTAGTTTATTCGCTGATGATTGTGTTATTTACAGAGAAGTTACTAACGCCCTGGATGTTCTGAATTTACAAGCTGACATTAACCATGTTTCAAAATGGTGTGAATTATGGGGGATGGAACTTAACACTACTAAATGCAAGGCCATGAGAGTATCGCGTAAATGTAATGTTCCTTCTTATTTCCTCGAAAATGTCCCCTTACTTTCTGTCTCTTCTTATAAATACTTATGTGTTTATATAACCTCAGTTATTTCCTGGCAAATGCATGTTGAGTATGTTATTAATAATGCTAATCGTATGCTGGGTTATCTAAAACGAAACTTTTTACTTGCCCCTTTATCTCTGAATCTAACCCTGTACAAAACGCTTGTACGCACTAAATTACAATATGCTTCTTCTATCTGGAACGCCGCTCTTTTCAAACTAACTAACGCTCTGGAATCATTAAGAATAAACGAGCAGAGCGATTCTGAACTAACTTTCATCGCACCGCAAACGTGAGCTCCATAAAAACTAGCCTATCGTTGCCTAACCTCACTTTACATCGCCAAATAGCTCGCTTATGTCTCTTTCATAAGATATACCATACTAACTCATTACTTGAAAACCGACTGCTGAATCATCCGCCTTATATTTCGTCACGCATTGATCATATGTATAAATTAGACATTCTTAAATGTAACACTAATGCACTCCGAGAGTCATTCATTTCGAAAACTTCAGTGGATTGGAACCACCTTCCCGCATGTATCGCAACAATTATTCCTGACTACTTATTTAGAACTGCCATAAATAATCTATACTGGGCAGATTGAGCTACAAAGTGTACTACTGCCACTAACCCCCACTCCCATTTGTAATGCAGGTGGCCTTGAGCTCAAGTTCGCGGCAGTATGGCTCTCTCATGTAGTTACTTATGCCCCTGTCAGACGGGCTATTTTAGTGTCACTACAAGCGAGTGCACTTCATCCCGTCGTAACACACGCCAAGTGTGTTGGTGCTACACGGGAAAACTTATTGTCACTTCAAAATGATGGCAATGACGATGGGCAAAGTAATGGGCACGCGAAATATTGAAGTGCATGCGCATATTTTCATAAATAATTTCGTCGTCTTATTAAAAACACGTTACCACATATGGTTGCGCTAAGTCACGAGCTTTAGTTCAAAGTTAAATCCAATTTCATAATTATGATCAACCATTACAAGCCAGTGATACACGTCCGCACGCCGGTACGATGTTCATCGAGATAGAAACGAGCAGGGGTGGGGATTGAACCCAGGACCCCTGGGTTCTGCAGCGCGAGCTTTTACTCCGCGTGCTCCGAGCTGGTGTGCGCGAGTTCACTGGGCCACTCGCCATAACGAAACATCATGGAGTGTGTGGAGGACGAGCTGGAGGGCGGTATCCGCGATGTTGGACAGTGAAAGCGCCTGGTTGGGGCACTTTTCTCCGTGAGAACCCAACGCCTTTCAGATGAGAGGCAGCTGGACCTGGATGCCGACGCAGAGGCAAGAATTTCAAGTGAAATCGATCAGCAGCTGCAGGCCAATGCCTTCACCATAGCCGCTCCCATGACCGACAACCTACCCGTGATCAGACGAGAACGGTGGAGTTTCCAGAGGAATGAACGGTGGTTCGAAGACACCTTGCCCCATTTGGGCGAGTTCCATTTCAAGCAAGTCTTTCACGTCTCTCCTGCCACCTTGAGATTCCTAGTGGGATCATGCAAGTGCCTCCTGGAGCGAGAGAGAACCAATATGAGGGAGCCAATCTCCCTTGAGAAGCGAGTGGCAGTAGGGTTGTACCGTTTGTGCTCGAGCGCCGAAGACAGGACAATCGCGCACTTGTTCGGAATCGGTCGCTCAACCGTAAACATGCTGTACAAAGACTTCTGCGATGCCGTGATTCAGAAGCCGGGAAACGTCTGGCTCCGGATGGTGCGTTCGGACGAGATGACGGCACACATGCGCGAGTTCTTCGCTGTTTTTGGATTCCCGCACGCTGACGGCGCCCTGGACGGCTGCCACTTTCCAGTGTCGCCACCTAAAGAGCATGTAACGGATTACCACAACTACAAGGGGTGGTAGGTGTCTCTTTATGCTTTTCCCGCATTACTTGTTTGCTAGGATAAATATTGGTCTACAGACTGCAATTTGCGATATGTTTACGAATTTGGAAGAGAGATGAGAGGCCCTTGCTATAAAGTGCTTACTGACATCATCCAATTGAATTTAAAAAAAAGGGTTTAGGTGTAGTGCTCCTGAGTCATTGTAATTATTTTGAATTTGATGTAAAAACTCTGCTTCTTTTTTCTACAGGAATTAATAATTTTAAACTCTATTCATTACTTCTGAAACATGCCATCTTTATGCTTATTGGTCTTTTTTTTTTCTTTCTTAACACAGGTATAGTATCATCCTTCTGGCGTTGGCTGACCACCGGTACCGTTTCCGGTACAAAAACTTGGGAAGCCCCGGCAGGTGCCATGACGCTAACGTGTACGGACGTTCAAGACTGTGCACACTTGTTGACGGTGATATCTTCTGGTCTCCTGTGCTAGTGATTGAAGGTACTGTTGTAGAGCCAGTTATCTTGTGCGACCAAGCATTCCCTTTAACTGCGCACCTGCTAAAGCCGTACCCAAATGCCTCAAGCGACACGCGGGAAGCTTCCTTCAACTACAACCTCTCAAAGACGAGAAGGATAGCCGAAAATGCCTTGGGCAGACTGAAAGCTCGCTTCCAGTTTATTATGAAAAGAATGGAATGCCACCTGCAAAGCGCAAAGGCAGCAATTAGGGCCGCATGTGTACTTCATAACATCTGCGAGGAATTCAGAGACAAAGTTGAACAGCAGTGGGAGCAAGAAGTCCGTGAGCTTGACTCTTTATATGCACAGCCAGCTCGCAACACTAACGTGTGTAATGGGAGAGGCGAAGAAGTCAGGGAAGCACTGGCAGACTAGTTTTGGAAGCGGGATCAGCGTACATCGGGAGCAGTTACAGCAGCCAGTTAACAACGCATCTGGAAGTGGCTCACCCTACACTAGGCACAAGTAGAGAGGCCAGTTGACAACACAGACCATCGACATATATGCAACCGAACAAATAAATGCCACGGTGGTGTGAAGCTCTGAGGCTTTTGCTTTATTTCGTTAGAAGTTGAGTGAGGACGTCGATCAAGCGATCTTCCCTCTCTGCTGCACGCTCTAGTAGCTTTAGCTGCCGTTCGCGTATAGCCAGTTCTTTTTCGCGAAATTTTTCCTGCGAATAACGCAGCTGCCGCTGTTCTTCGAGCAGCTGCGCCAAGAAGGTTGCGTGTAAAGCCTGATGCTTCTTTGGCTTTGCTGGTAGAGGGTAGAGGTAGAGGGCGATGAGTTTGGCAACTCTTCAGCTGGGGCTTGCGATCCAGGTGAAGCAGGCTCACTGGTGAGGCTATCTTGAGGGGACCGCTCTCCGTCCTCGCTTGAGTTCCCGCTGACCATTTCATGAAAAACCTAGAAGAATACATATGTGCATCAAAGCAGGGAAAATATGTCTATCAATATTAACGCTTAACAGGAACCTGTTTTTCAATTTCAAAAAGTAAAGTTGAACGATGTGCTAAATGCGGCGCAGTACAAGATTTACATGATGCCCCTCCCCACTGGGAAAAACTCGTCCAGATGAAGTGCAGTACAAAGCGGCTCCACTAGACCAATGGGTTTGGAGCCATCTGCCTGCAAGCAATTTTTAGCTGTCAGCTAGCGTCCGTCCTGTATGCTCCTACTTTTGTCCGGTCCTTTTGTGGTGTTTTTTAATCATGTCGTTGAACAACCAACTAGCCAACAATCTACCCTTATATTCACAGTAAGTTGATATTTCTGTGGGTTCGTGTGCTCCTAGAAAAGTGATTGCTGCAGGAATGTACTCACATGCTCAACGGAGTCACCTTCGCTACATACGGACTCCTCCATGAGACTGGCACCGTTTGCAGGTAAGGAGCCCAGGAAACGGTGCAGGGTCCCAGTAGAATCTCCACGTTATCCCCCCTGCACCTGTTGTCTTCTTCCAGCTAAGAAGCCTATAAGCAAAGTAGACAATATAACTCATCATTATGTCTTTACTTCTGTGCCAATAAGCAGCCTGTAATGTGGCACAAGTAAAAATAGCAATACATACATAAAACTTGCTCAACTATAGACAATCAATATGCAAATGAAAATAATACTAAAAAAACATGCACAACTAAAGATGTTGAATCATCTCGAGCAGTTTGCATTTGAAATTAGCATATAGTTTTAAAAAAAAACATCGAGATTTCTATGGCTGAAATTATTCATGCATGTCTGCATTTTAATTGTTACGACCAGGTAGATTTACGACCAGGGCCGGTTTTCTCGAAGCAATGGTAAACCCGTTTTGGTAAACCACGGTGCCTAGGAAGGAAAAAGTACTTAGGTACTGTAATAAACGGCTAGATATTGAACAACAAAAATTATTTTTGATTGGGCAGTAAGATACGCCATCTATCGGTGAAACAAGCCAGTCATTTTGTTTATCCTCTTTTTCCCGCTTGTTGTTATCGATCTAGTATGGTATTTTAAGTCAAAATATAGTAATGTTGTACTTGAAGACCAATTTATTTCCTTCATATGGTACGAAAAGTTTTAGCTACTAGGCTAAAGTTTGTCGACGAATATTCGAAAATGTAAGAAACATTTCCTTCAATATGTTTCGCCATAAACAACGCATAACTTTCCCGTGTGCCTTCCACTCTGGCAACGCCGATGCTGTAGTGTAGTTTTTGTTCCTTGCGACGCACGTTTCTTCGATTCCTGCTGATCTCAAGTGTTTGCCCAACCGATCCACCGGTGACGAGAAGCTAAGCTTCTCGTCACCGTTGAATTGGTGGCCACCGGGGATATGTAGAAACCTCGATGCTGTCGGCATACAGTCGGCGCACTGCGAACAAAAATACAGCACACTGTCCCAGCTGTTCACCCGAAATGAAGACTTCATCGAGGATAACCCCTTTTCTCTGCAAAGTAATCGCTGCTCACGAGTTGGCGTGCATAGTGTAACAAATTAAACGTATTAGTATAAATATATACCAACACTCGTTCGCAAAACATTTCTTTACTCAACATAAAAACACTTGCAAGACTTATGTACCGCCATATGTCTTGAATCTGGGACTGCTGAAGACTGATGCGTTCGCAGAATGCTGCCGTCGGTTATTTTAGTAGTCCCTCTAAACTACCGCTTTGCTTTACGTGCTAATAGGTTGATAGTGCGTCATTAATATAACAGCCAGATCGAAATGAATGTTCAGTAGAACCAAGCAGAACTATTAGTCCTCATTAAGCGACGTCGCGGCCATTTTGCTTGTAGGTACTGCTCCTCCCTCGGCGCCCCTGCATGCTCTTCCAATCACGTGACCTAGAATTCCCCTTTCTAAGGACAATAGTTAACCCATGGTTCGCGTTCGAGAAAACGGGCCCAGAAAGATTTTCAGTCGCTCACCAGTCACCTAGCTATGTTTGGAGATTTATGTTTGTCCTTTGTTTCTCTTGTTCCCCTTCTCCAGGGATTGTTTTCGTCATTCTTGTCCAGCTCGCTTGCACCTTTGCATTTAATTGCATTATAATTAAATCTCAGTACATAAAAGTTGTAGTAGTGCGGCACCGTAGGCCTCAGGTATCGGCCAATCGCCTTTTCGTGGTGCCGCAGACCTCCAGGGTTAAATAAAGATAACATTATTGTTTGTTGCTGTGAAGAGGGCGGTGCGAGCGTAGACATGGCCGACACGGGTCGCACAGCAGCAAATCTTCGAGAAACCTTTATTATCTGCCTAAGAGTATACTGATCTTGAAAATGGTACCTATTAATAACTAATCTACTGAATAGAGTTATTGGTGAATTAACCAAGCCTTAAGGAGAAAGCAGGGAATGGTGTGCCACGCGCCGCACGTGCCGGCGTCTGCAGCAGTAACTGTTCTAAAGCAAAAGCCTAAAACAAATGGCATCATGCACGCGCGCTCGTCAACGACGTATGCTGGTTATTTGCTTCGAATTTTTTGAACGGCGAAGGGCTTGCGCGTGCGGCGGTGCGAACGTACAGTGTTCGGTCACTCATAAGAAAACTCCACGGAACCCTAGCCACAAAACGGCTTCGCTGTAAAAAGCAAATTAAGCAAACGGGACTCACGAAGTGTCTGTTTAAACGTGTTATTTTTCCTAGCATTCCAACTGCAGAATAAACAATGGAGTGGCATGGCAGCTAAACGAAAAATAGCTATCAAAGTACACTCACGGGTCACGAAGCATTGACAGTAGCAATAGAAGGTAACATCGTGTTCAAGCGATGCATCGTTTCCCACGGAATAGGGTTGCTCTGTGATGATCTGAATGATCTGAATTTTGACATAACGAAACGGGCGTCATATTACTGTTACGTGAGATTAAAAAGAGAGGAAAACTTTCATAGAAAAAGCAACACCAACCTGTACTTGTTGCCGAGGTTCTCGATCTTTTTTTTTTACTTCTTTTGTGCTCCTTTTCAAGCTTATCGCACACAAATGTTCAGCATTGGTGGCGTACACCTTAGCATTCCGCTTTGTGCGATGCAGATTTCCCAGGTGGTCCTCCCACAGCCTAATCAATTCAAAAGGCTCCTGCTCCGTCCATGGTGCTCGTTGTACGTTCTTTTTTTCAGGCTTCATGTCGCAGCACACGTCACAGTCGCAGTCACGAGCTCGCAGACAGGTTCAAAGAAGAAAGGAGCCGTTAATGCGTTCACCGTTCGCTTCTTTAGGAAAAAAAAACAACAATAAAAAAGCATGGACGTCGCTGGCCGTCGCGAAGGGGCCAAGGCTGGAAACTAGATTAGCCGTTTTTCTTTTCTACAATGCACTACATTCTTGCCAACAGAAAACAAGTGCGCATCTAATATTACTCCTATCGAAATATTACTAATTTTACGTAGCGTTAGTTTCTTCTAGTATTTTTACTCCTTGAGCGCTGCTATCGAGATTACACACACGGTCTAACGGAGCGAGCGTAGTGTGCTCCCCGATCGTACTTCATCGAAAGTGTGTTCTTCGGGGGGGATTGAACACAGGATCCCTGGGTTCTGCAGCCCGAGCTTTCGCTCCACGTGCTCCGAGCTGGTGTGCGCTAGCCCACTCGGCCACCGATATTCCTTAATAAATACACGTTAAAAAAAATTAAAGACGTTTACAATTCTCTGTAATGCAGAATTGGAACGCAGCCCTTGAGGAGGAGGAGAGCAGGGTACGGAGGGGAGGGTATGCCCCTCCTCTTTCTCCCTACCTTCCCATGCTCCTCTCCTGCTCCCCTCCCATTAAGAGGAGACTTTTCGCTAAATTTCTCGATAAATTGAGAGAACATTTTCCCGCTAAATTTAGTGGAGAAAATTTCCGCTAAATTTAGCCGGGAAATTTTCCCGCTAAATTGGCGCGTGACGTGCGTGAAATTTCTCGTGTGACGTCACGTGTGACGTCACGAGGGTAAATTTTGCCGCTAAGTTTAGCAAAATAATTTCCCGCCAAACTTAGCAAAAAATTTTCCCGACAAATATAGCGGGACAATTTTGTCCTCGTGACGTCACACGTGGCGATACACGTGATGTCCCATGCGACGTCACAGGTCAATTTTACGCGTGACGTCACGTGTGACGTCACTATGGGAAACTTCCCTCTAAATTTAGCAAAAAAATTTCCCGCTGAATTTAGCGAAAAATTCTCCCGTCAAATAAAGCGCGAAAATTTTACTCTCGCTACGTCACACATGACATCACGTGTGATGTTATTATGGGAAACGTCCCATAATGCAGCGCGTGGTTTCGCCGACGCCGCTCACCCTGGAAACGGGCGCCAAAGAGCTGCGCTCTGAAACAAAGTCACATTAATGAACAATTTTTACGCCATTTGGATGGTTCTGATCGATCACCGCAAGCCAAGATAAAGAATGAAGCATATTTGGCGTTCCGCTTCGTCCCACGGAAGTCTACGAGGAGGCCCTGACGCTGCCTAATTAGATCATAATCATCGTGTTGTCTCGAAGAGCTGTATGCTGAAACAAAAGTAGGCTCCTTCTCTGCTAACAAAGATAGCCTTGGAATGACTGATTTTGTCGTCGTCTTTTATCAATTCACAGCGGCGCTAATCTTGCTTCAGATCAGCCCAGACTTAACGTCCACCCCACTATTTGTTTTGCAATGCCACTCTTCTACACGTCCTATTTTTCAAGATTTTCTTATTCTTTGCAGAATAAAATTTACTCCACGTTTTTGTTTCTGTGTTGTTATGTTGTACTGTTTAAAAACTCCTATCGCTGCCACGCACTCGATCGAGCCAAGTGAGTTCGTGGAACTCACTCCAAGCCAAGTGTGCTCCTCAGGAAGGAGCCGTGTGGCACACTACAGAAATGACAGTAAGGCCGAAGTGCACTATTTTTTTGTAACACTAAACTATACTCTGTTTCATACTTAGCGTGCAACGCTGTCAAAGCTATTGGCGTGAGCGCGTGGCTTTATCTATGGTTTTGTTTGCGCGAGAACGCGTGCAAATGATCAACGAGATCAAGCGCCACGCGCGCGCCAGTAGCTTTGACAGCGTTGCACGCTAAGTATGAAACAGAGTATAGCTAGCCGTCTAACAGGAGTATTAGCTTGTGAGTGTTCTCCGCCAAGTCACATGCAGGACTGAGAGTGGAGCCAAAGGTACAAGCGCGAGCTAGCCCACGCTCCAGGCTTTGAGGCATGCATTTCTAGCGCGAGCGCTCGATCGTTCTGCGGAACAACGCTTCAAAGCAGCGAGCTCGAGCTCTCGTGCTTGTGGCAGCGGCTGCAGACTCAGCTCCACGGTGCTTCTGCGACGTGTATTCCACACCATTGAGATCTCCTCACTTTGAAAACGTTATGTAGGAGCTTTATCTCAGGATCACGGTGTAAGATACACTCTTTAGTTGAGGACACGGCGGGGCTAAACGCGCGGCGCGAGGAATCAGATAGTGTTCGTTCGACGGGCATCCGAAAGGCTGCATCATTCCGCGGCCACCGTGCCCGCGGCTGACAGTGTCGCCGGCGGCAAAGCGGCGAAACTGTGTGAGAACGAAAAAAATTATCCCGTTGCCATGACACACCGGTACACCGTGGTCTTTCTGCACGAGCGACAACCTCGCTGGAGCTCTGCGCGTGTGGAGCATGAGGCGGCACGAGTTTTCTTTGCCGTGCCCACGGGTCGACGGGTCACCTGCCGGCGCCGCTTGAAACCATAGTGAGAGCGAGAAAGAGAGAGAGTTAAAAGCGAACATTGTCTGCACTGCGCGAGGAGCGCGCTGTCCTCACCTGAAGAGTATTATCTTACACCGTGCTCAGGATGCGGGACCTCTGTCAGGCCAATTAGAGCCGTGTATTGGGGTATCCACACGAAGGAGAAATCCGCCCCTTTCCTCCGCGGATCGTGCATCACGTGAGACATACGTCATCTCTTTTTGACGCCTCGCGGCGCGTTCTCATCCGTGGCGGAGGCGCGGAGGCTTTGTGCTGTCAGCACAAAGCCTCCGCGCCTCCGCCACGGAGGAGAAAGCGCCGCGAGGCGTCAAAAAGGGATGACGTATGTCCCACGTGATGCACGATCCGCGGAGGAAAGGGGCGGATTTCTCCTTCGTGGACGGATGTCGTGACGTCAACATCCCGGGAGAACTCCGCGGACGTATGTCGTGACGTCAACATCCCGGGAAACTCCGTCCCCGGCTCCGCCGCGTGCACTTGCGGAGCTTTCGTGCTGTCAGCACAAAGCCTCCGCGCCTCCGCCACGGAGGAGAACGCGCCGCGAGGCGTCAAAAAGGTATGACGTAGGTCTCACGTGATGCGCGATCCGCGGAGGAAAGGGGCGGATTTCTCCTTCGTGTGGATACCCCTTAAGGGGTATCCACACGAAGGAGAACTCCGCGGACGGATTTCGTGACGTCAACAACCCATTAAACTCCGTCCCCGGCTCCGCCGCGTGCACCTGCGGAGCTCTCATGCTAAAAGTACGAGGCCTCCGCGCCTCCGCCACGGAGGAGAACGGCGGCGCGAGGCCGCGAGGCGTCAAAAAGAGATGACGTATGTCTCACGTGATGCGCGCTCCGCGGAGGAAAGGGGCGGATTTCTCCTTCGTGTGGATACCCCTTTAGCGGTGGTATCGAGAAACAGTATTAATCATAGATGTGTGGTTTTAATAAGCGCGTAAGAGTTAAATGTAGTAACCCTTCATGGTTGAAAATAGGATGCACGTGACGTTTCGATTATGATCATGCAGAAAGATGTAAGAATAGAATGTGCCGCTCGAACTCTGTTTTGCTTAGACAGAGTGTTACCGCTCGGACGGCAGATTCCCGGCCCTTGGTGCCTGGCGTAGGGATTATGTCGATCGTTCCGTTAGTCCCGGGCGCTCCTCCACCATGGTGCTGGATGACAGTGATTCAAACGGGTGGTCCCCGTTTCGCCCCATGCCCATTTCAACCTTCCCGTTTCGACCCGGCCCAAAACGACCTTGTCGTTTCATCTTTTCCCAAAGTTGAGGCTTGGGCGAGTTGGTACGACATACTTCGGGATTGAAAACATCGCGAAAGATGAAGGACCAGACGAAGAAGTAACACAGATGCCGCGTTGACTTGCAACTGAGATTATTTATTGCAAAATCGCAGTTTATAATGCCTTGTCACGAACAAAAAATAAAAAAAATAAAGGAGGAATTCAGCCGATGTGATACATCACCAACAAAAAAAGGCGGTATGACACAACCGTACAGAGCGCGTGTTAAAAAAACAAGCAAGTCAAGAAACTTGAAAATTCATCCCTTTGCCTGCTAGGGCCACAAAAAGACTGCTTACACATGCAGCGCCCAACCTCGCCATCTGCCATCTGAACAGCCTCATGAATTTCACGAGTAAGCTGGTGCCTATGACGCTTGACAGCCTCACACCGTTGGCAGTCTGGCAGGCAACTACAGTCGCGGCAATGAATGCCAAGATGGCCAGGCGCGCTTGTGGAGACATTGTAGACGCGTACGCACGCAGTCAGACGTTGCGTGCGGGTCCCGCGGGCCACTGCGGGACGGTCTCGCGAGATCTCGGCCGAACGAGAGGGCATTTCAAGATGGCCGCTGCCATGGGAAACGGCTGTGGAAACGACGCCGCTCCTTGTGCATATTGCAGTCGTCGATGAGGTGTCCGAAGGTGGTTATGACACGACTTATTAGCTTGCTGACAGCACTCGACATCACGGACAAATGCCGTCCAAAAATCTGCTCGAGGTCGCACCAACGGTTCGGGTAGCCAAGCCTACGCAGCGTCAAACACAGTGCTTCCTTCCCAGTTATCCTTACACCTTGCGCAGTGGTGATAGTCTACGGAATCAGGAGAGCACTGGAGAGCTAATCAAAATCCAGCTTTTCGAATCTAAATTGCTGCTTGAAAAGCGTGCCTTCCACGTTGCCGATGTCCAGCAAACAGTGCCGAGAGCGGTACCTGAGGAGTTCGGACACCCTGCTGCACCTCATCTTGTATTCCAACTCGTCCAGCGTGAAATAACTGCGTAACTGCGGTCGCACGTTTAGCGTCACAAGATCGTCGACCTCCGCCCACGTCAGCACGGAGGCAACTTGGGGGTTTGACAAGATACTTCTTGGAGGCATTGCGATAAATCACCGTACAACAGAACGAAGGAACCGGCTAAGCCTACGGCTTGGCTTGGCTACTTTCGGTCAATACTTGAAAGATTGAAAAAACAGTTCTTTCCTATAGCGCTAGATGGCGCTAAAATACACTATAAAGAGAATGGGAAAAGGTGGAACGAAGAGTCCCTAGTGGCACGTCGACAGGCACAGTTGGTATCCCAATCAAGCTGGTGAAGAATTTGGGTCCTAAATAAAAGGAAATAGTCCAAATGAATGGAGGCTTAGTAGGATGAGTATGATATATAAGGGAAAGGGAGATAAGTCTGATATTAGGAATTATCATCCCATAACCGTGACACCGGTTATTTACAGGTTGGTAATGCAGATTATAAAGAACAGACTGGAGGAATGGGTAGATTGCGAGGGCATACTGGGTGAGTTACAGAACGGGTTTCGGAAACAAAGAAGGTTGGAGGACAATTTATTTTCTTTGACACAGTGTATAGAAATAGCGCAAAAAGAAAACAGACAGCTCTGGCTGGCATTTCTGGATATCAAGGGTGCCTATGACAATGTGAACCAAAGGAACCTATGGGACATAATGGAGAGTTTAAACCTAGATAGTGGACTAACAGCACTATTAAGGAACATTTACAGAGATAACAAGGTGATTATAACATGGGAAGGAAATGCGACAGGGAAAATAGAGATAAGACGAGGCCTTAGGCAGGGGTGCCCGTTATCGCCTTTGCTGTTTATGCTGTATCTGAGAGGATTGGAGGATAGACTAGAGAAGAGCGGGCTTGGATTCAACCTTTCTTACAGTAAGCTGGGCCAAAAAATTCAGCAATCCTTACCGGGATTGATGTATGCGGATGATGTCGTACTAATGGCTAACAACAGGACAGAGTTGCAGGAATTAATGAGCATCTGTGGTAGAGAACGAGAGGAATTAGGTTTAGAATTCAGTAGCGAAAAATCAGCGGTCATGATTTTTAACGAGGATGAAGTTGAGAGGCTGAAGATACAGAATATTACAGTTGAGAGAGCAAGTAAATACAAGTATCTAGGAGTATGGATATGTGATGGTGCAGAATATCTCAGAGAGCATGAAAAGTATATAATAGGTAAGGGCAACAGAAATGCAGCTGTAATGAAAAATAGAGCACTTTGGAATTACAACAGGTATGAGGTGGTGAGAGAGATTTGGAAAGGGGTCAAGGTGCCTGGCTTGACTTTTGGAAACGCAGTGCTATGCATGAAATCCGAAGTGCATGCGGGACTAGAAATAAATAGCGCGGAGTAGGTAGACTGGCTTTGGAGGCACATTGCAAAACGCCAAACCAGGGAGTAGAAGGAGACATGGGATGGGCGTCATTTGAAAGCAGGGAAGCGGTGAGCAAGATAGAATTTGAGGATAGATTGAGGCAAATGGATGGGGAGCAATGGGCACGAAAGGTTTTCAGCTATTTATACATGAGGAGTAGAGACACAAAGTGGAGACAGCGCACTAGGAAATTAAGAGGAAAGTTTTTGGGCTATAGCGAAGATACGGAAGAGCAAGTCTCAGTTAAGAAGAAAGTTAAGGCCACAGAAAGAGATCGGTGGCTAGACGAAATGCAGACAAAGACGGCTTTGGAAAGCTATAGATTAAACAAAACAGTTATTTCCAAAGAAAGCATTTATGGCAATTCTAGGGGAAGCTCACTGTTGTTTGAGGTAAGGACGGGTGTTCTGCGAACCAGAACATACAGAGCGAGGTACCAGGAAATGGATACAGTGTACACTGCTTGTGGAAAGGAGGACGAGACGGCTGAGCACTTGATAATCTACTGTAAAGGGCTTCACCCTATGCCTATTGAAGACAACATAGATTTAATAAAGTCATTGGGTTTTAGAGACAGGGAAGTGAGAGTGGATTTCAAGACTGTAGAGGTTACCAAGCAAAGATTAAGTGAATGGTGGCAGAAATCGAAAGAAAACTAGGTATTTTCTTATTCACTGATGGCAAGGGGGTATCATAGCCTCACTTTCTTTGCACTGCGGAGTGAATATAGATTTCACATTTAAATATTCTAAGCTTAAATGGTAAAACAAAATGGCTAGGTGGCGTAAGCTACCGCCCGATCCAAAGGGCTCACTCAGCCAGATTCATCCATCCATCCATCCATCCAAGCATCTGCGGGTCTGTTTTATATATCCAGTTGGAAGAACGCTAACGCACGTCAAACGCGTCGAACTAAAAGTGTCGTGGACGCGCCACTTGCTGCGTTCGCAACGCACCGAAGGTTGCGTACGCAAGCTTCCTGCGTACGCCCAACTAAAAGTTTCTATTGAGACAGCGGCCCGTCTGGCCAACGTAACGCTTGCCACACATCAGAGGGAGAGAATGAACAACCCCCTCAGAATTCGCGACGAAGCGATCCCGATACCTCGTGTTGCAAGCCGTGACCTCCCTCGAAGAGGGGCTAACGGCTCTGCACAGCCTTGACAACTTGTCCGAAGCAGAGAATAACACGTCGACGTCACACCTGCCCGCAATGCGTTTTAGGTTGTGGGCCAAGCCGTACCCAACACGCTGTTTACAAACATTAGGTGTGGGCACTGCGCATGCGCAGAAACCAAATTCGGAAGGAGTGAAGCATCTGCGCATGCGCAGTGCCGTCGACAGCGCCACCGCAGCTGCGTGACGTCAGGGCCGCGTGTTGGTCTATATAGGGAATGACACCAACCTTCTTCGTTCCCTTTCCTTTTTGTTGTTGGCGTCTTTTTTTACTTGTCACGGGCCTAAATCCAGCATCTGAGAGGCGTTCAGTTCGCCTGTCGAAGCTATATTGAATTTTGTGATAACAAGACCCCCGCAGAGCATGTGCTTAGCAAGTCCTCGCGATCGCCCGCTTAACAATCTTCGAGTGAGCGGACTCGAATGGCAACAGCAGCTTTCCAACACGCCGTTCATAGCCCAACAAACATGGTCTGGACAAATAGCTAAAATCAATTCCAAAAATCGGATGCATCCTGCCTCAGGCACCTCATGAGTCAAGACAAGTGGCGAAAGGCAATAACTAAAAGTCAATGACGAAAGAAAGGACAATGCATCGGCATCTAACAAAACCTGAAAATCATCTGCATACCGGAAGACCTTTGCAACTTAGGTTCTCACAAGCCGTTCAAACATGGTGCGGTCAAGGCTCGCTATAGACAAGTCGCTAAGCACAGGGGCAATGCAAGAACCAATGTATACCTCTTGCCGTTGCAAATAAATATAACCCTCCCAAGTCACAAATGTTGACCACAAAGCTCTGTGAAGCCTTCAACTGGAAGTCCCGCAGCATTTTGGAAGGTCATTGCACCAAACACATCGTTGCTGTTACGAATGCAGATAAGGAGTCCATTGTGTGGCAAGGAGTAATATAAATCCTTAATATCGAACGAACCGGCCATAAAGCCAGTACACTGGTTGTCTTAAATAAAATAAATGATATTATCAGAACTCTTCACCAGAAAAGGATTCTTAATCTAAAACAGCTTCAATTTTTTTTTTTTTTTGCAGAAACAAGACAAAATTTTTTTGCCAAGTACCAGCCTCCAAGACAATGACACGCAAAGTGCAATCTACCTTGTGCGTCTTTGCTGCAAATAAAAGCTCCAAACTAAGCTGTTTCCCTGCGTCAATATTTCTGACAAGCTGTTTGAGGTTAAGCCTCTTACAAAGTTTTTTCGCCTCAGATTTTTGCTTAGTTACGGAGATGCTATCCTTAGGCAGGAACACAGACGAAATACCCAAAAGTGCCTTGAATTTATAGAGGTCAGCTGTAAGGACAAGGAACCCTTCTTCTTTATGTGAATCTAATAAAGACGAACAGTTCTCTTTTAAAAAGGGATGCTACTTCCTTAACCTGCACCTGCCACGCGTGCGTTTGGTAAACGCGTTCAGTCCCTCCGAGACGCACCACTCGGCCTCCGCTTCCAGAACCTTCCTGGCAACATCCCGGACAAGACTCGGAAATTCCGTGTTACTTCCGTCTCGTTCTTCGTCTTTCGCGCTGCTTTTAATCCCGAAGCATATTTTCATTTCGCCCTATCTCGAAACAACCACTTCGATCATCGTTCGTCATCAGTTGGATCAGATTGAAATTCCAATCTCTGTCCTCCTTGCTGACCTCATTTCACCCACTCCCGAAACAACCTTAAAGATTTGATCACCAGCAGTCACTCTTTACACGCTTTCCCGGAGCTTATGGTACCTGCAGTGCTGCAAACGAGCATAGCAGTTATCGCCGCCACCACCGCATGATATCTTCGTTCGTCATCTTAGAAAAACATAAAAGGAAGCAGTGGTTATACTTACATGAGTATTAAGGCCGGTTCAGACACTTGAGTTTGAGTGCGTTTGACTGCGTTGCGTCGAGAACCGAATGCGAGTCACTGGCACATCTGTGCTTCGTATGAAGCATGGAATTCAATTCAAGGAATCCTCTTGGCACGCGATACAGGCAGCAAGGATGTCCTGGTTTCTCGCTGCCGCAACGCAGTCAAACGCAGTCAAACGCAACTGTCTGAACCAGGCTTTAGTTTCATAAGAAATGTTCGAATGCGAACAGAACTGTCGCGTGGCGCTGCGCCAACCATGGTTCATCATGCTGCCCCGCATCCATCCTCACAACAGCTCGTGGCGCAGCGCCCACGTCGTGTTCGAGGCAACACTGTTGCGCAATGTACATACTATCCGCTTAGTGTTGCTCGTGATAAAAGTAATCTAAAAAAAGTTTTAAGTTGTTGAACCCGGAATATATCACGCTAAAGCTTGTCTGAAATGTATATCTTGACACGGCGACATGCAAAAATATTTCAGAGCATACTTTTCAGAAGAAACGGTGCGTAGGCCAGGATTAGAGCAGTGGAAACTTTTCGCTAAGACGTTGAGACATGCAAGGGCCTTGTACCGATGGGTTGAAACGGGACGGGCGCAAATGGAAATGGCTTTTGGGGAATAGGTCGAAACGGGACGGGTTCAAACGGGGAGGTCGTATCGGGAATGGATCGAAATGGGATGGGTTAAAACGGGAATGGGTTGTTTTGTGCTACCTACATTAAAACATCAAGTGCACCATATTTTCAGTCACTAAGAGTTACTCCGACGCACTTATTAAGTATGTTTGTCGCGACCACCGCCAGGGTATTATTTCGGGCTTCTGGTTGGTCAGATTCGAATTTGTGAAGACACATTGGAACACGCCCAGCCCGATTTCGGCCAATAACGCCTCGTCATTTAACTCCTATACCTCCCAATGAATGGGCAATCTCTCTGCATATACGGCTCTGACGCCAACCATACGCCATTGCTGGGTACTGGCGGATATTTCTACTTATTGGTTCCCTCAAGTCACTACTTCTGCGGTGTGAAACTAACACGGGGAAGCAAAGGCTGGTGGCACATAAAATACCGGCATGACCGTAAGTGATGTTGTGGGCAAGCTATGTATACACCTTTTCCACAAGGGCGCAGCCATCTTGAATATCGTCACTTCTGGTATGCGGTAAAAAATCGTTTTGATTTCTCCACTCCGCTGGAGTGTGTTAACGAAAAATCCGTGATTGTCACCATTCTTGTTTTGCCTCACCTGTACTTTCTCGCATCTTCTAGGTTGAAATGGTTTATTATTTTTTCGTCCCGCAAAGCAGTCTGTGTATGCTGGTGAAACCTATAAACTAAGTTCATCGTGACGTGGCTATGGGGGAGGAGCCAAAAGTTCACAACCACTCAACTTCATCGGGCGGCATCTTCACAGCGACGTCACGGTTCGGGGCACTTGTTAACTTGAAACTTCACAGACTTTTAGGAGCGAGGAAGTCCCGAAAGGGAAATCTGGGGAGCACGCGCTCCATCGACTGCGGTGCTATTTTTTCCGAAAGAAAACAAATCAAAGATACACATTAAATTAAGAGAACTCTATATTTCAAATAGATAAATACCCCACATTATTTTATCACAAATAGTTTGCGTTTATTTATAAATCAGGAACGGCGCCCGAGGTTCGCGCCGCTCCTGCTCCGTTTTTTTTCTCTTACGAAAATGGCGGATGCCGGCGGCTGTGCGTTGACTCCGGAGGCAAAGCGTAGGAAGCACGGCTTTCGCCGCTCGGACCTACAGTTCGACATGCTCATTGATTACATGTTCGCAAATCGAGTGTTGGTTCGGGCAGCGACGGAGTCAATGCTTACCACAGCGGAGAGGACGGCCCTGTGGGATGTAATTACGGGCCGTCTCAACGCGGAAGGGCCTGCTTTTAAGGAAAGGGTCGAGAGGAAAAATGTTTAGAATACACGAGTCTGTTCCGCAAATAAACACGACGGCCTGCTGGCGGTGGAAGCGGCGCGGACGGGCGCTGGTCCCAACCCAGAGGGTCCCCTCAACGAGGTCGAGAGCAGGGTGTAAGATAGACAGGTGGGGAAACGAGAACCAAATGAGCGACCAGATTGTGTCCCCCTCGGGTTTCTCTTTTTCTGTGGCGCCATCTATGCGGAGCACCGCGAACTCTCACTCCGGTTGGGCGACCGGTGGCGACCGGCTAAACTGACGGAGATGGTTTCTCGTGGACTTTTAATGGAGGACTGTCGTGCTCTCGCTTTATTTGGTGCAGTCTCCTATAGAGTTCCACGCAAATCCGATTTCAATTTTTTTCTTCTCGCCGCAGCGCCATCTGTCGCAAATCGGGGGTACCCGCAAGCAGACGAGTACATAATCCGGTCACGGCGCTGCGGTAGGCTTCTATGGGCCGTTTCCCCACCTGTCTATCTTACACCCTGGTCGAGAGCCGGATCCTGGCCATCGCCGGGAGGGACTCGTCGAGGGGCTGCGGTGGTGTGCGTCCCAGGCAGTCCCTTCCTCCGTCTTCCGAGACCTCGGAAAGAAACCCACTTTGTGTTTGTGTAAAATTGTCGTGCAGTACTATTAACGCGAACGAGTGATCACAGGTTTTCTTTCTGGTTTTCTCTTAGAATATAAAGGCTCTCTTGAAAACTAGTGTGATAGAAAGTGCTCATTTTGCGCCCTAATAATCCGATGTCGTGTTCGCGCTTACCGTGTCGCACATTGTACATAAATCTCGACAGCGTTGGAGCCTCTGAACCCCAACATTTTGTTTGATCGAACTCCAGTCTGCTGCAAACCAGAATGTGCACAAATTGTTTGATCAAAAAAACTGCTTCGACTTTACTCAACAAGATGAACAATTTAATCAAGCGTTTCGTCTCCCAAGCAGGAAACATCGTCAGTGAAACCTACAAGCAGGAATGAGGGAAAAAACTTCAACAGTCCTATTTAAGCGAGTCCGCGTACACATCGGGGAGGGGGCCGCGGTTGGTATTGCAAGCTGATGAGCCACTTCGGATGAACCATGATTCCACGAGCCTGCGTGGACCCCACCTTTGTTCGCGCGCCAGAGTGAACGCATTCTCAAAGTCGAAACAGTGACCCGTATTCCAACAATGGTCTACGAGTTCCGTCTTCGCTCTTGTCGCATTCGTGGCCTTCGCCACGTCCCTTTTGTGTTCGTTTAAGCGAGTGCAGCGCTTCCGGCCTGTCTCCCCAATGTAGGATGCGTCACAGTCTAGAGTCTAGACAATTCACTTTATACACAACACCGCACTGGGACTCGGGGGGGGGGGGGGGGGGGGGGGGGTGTAATCTTTAGGTTTAGAAATGAGGTCACGTAGTTTACGATGGGGTTTGAAAGCAGTGCGGATTTTCAGAGGGGCGAGAGCCCTGCGAATAGGCTCAGAAACTCCTCTCAAATAGGGTATTGTTACTTGCCCTGTCCTAAGTCGTCCATTATCCTGACTTCTTTGCCCCATCTGTTTGCGCGTGTTATCAATAAAACGTTTCGGATAATTCCGCTTCATCAACAGGTCAACAATAACAGCATCTTCAGAAGCGCGCAATTGAGGATTAGAAGAAATGCGTTCGGACCGATGTAATAAGGTTTTTACGACAGCCCTTTTATGTTCAACAGAATGGTGCGAGTTAAAGTTTAAGAGGTTGCCTGTATCGCAAGCTTTGCGGTACACTGTTGTATCTAAGCGACCGTTACTATTTCGGAACACATTAACATCCAGAAAAGGCAGCGCACCGTTCTGTTCAACTTCATGTGTGAATTGGATTGATGATTCAACGTTGTTTAAAGCTAAATGAAAGTCAGCAACATGGTCCTTGTTTAAAATTACAAAAGTGTCGTCCACATAACGTTTGTAAAACCCTATCGGGAGCATACTCTGTTCAAGGACAGTTTCCTCCACATACTCCATAACCAGATTTGCCATTGTAACAGAAATTGGGCTACCCAATGGACATCCTTCAATTTGGTGATGAATTTTTCCGCGAAACGTAAAATGCGATTGTTTAAGACAAAAACGCAGCAAAATTACAATATCATCCACCGTTAACGATGTGCGTGATGGGAGGCTGTCATCCCTACGTAGGCGTGTTTCGGCTATCTCAACAGCCCGAGAGGTGGGGACATTCGTGAACAAGGACACAACATCAAATGAAACCATTATACATTTTTGAAAACCGGAGACGACGGACGAAGAGGGGGACAACACACAAAACGTCTCAAACGCAGCTCTGTGTAACATCAACCAGCTCGCCTGCCTACTTACTTTATCTTGAAACCATTATGTCGTCTTCGTCTAGGACGTGATCCCGAACCAGGCCCACGAATTCCGTACTGTTAAACCATTTTTACCTGTGACCGGAGTGATGAGTTCAACCAGATATTTTGACAGATTGTACGTCGGAGACCCAATAAATGAAACAATAGGACGCAACGCGCACTCGGGCTTGTGAATTTTGGGGAGACCGTACAATTTAGGTGTAGACCCGTCAGAAGAAAAAAGACGACGGTACATGGCATCGTCTAGGCGTTTCTTCTTTTTTAGATCGCGGAGGTGATCAACAAGGGATCTCTCAGATTTAGGAGTGGGGTCCCGCGGTAACGTCACAAAATGCGCTGTGTCGTCAAGAATTACCTGCATTTTTTCATAGTAACTTTCTTTATCGAGGATAACAGTGCCTTTCCCCTTGTCAGCTGTAAGAATAATAATTGATTGATCCGATTTAAGATCCCGTAGTGCCGACTACTCCACCTTGCTCAGATTCGATGGCGTTACTTTAGCATTTTTAAGCATAGTCGATATGCGGCTGCGGGCAAGATTGATCCCGGTCGTATCCTGTAGGTGACGAAGTGCCTTCTCAATTTCAATTATAAAGTCTCTTTTGGGAACTACACGTGGGGCTAGAGCGAAATCAAGTCGTTTCGAAAAAAGACTTACATGACCAGCGGAGAACTCTTTCGATGACAAATTGTAGGCCGCTGATGCCGGTGGTGCGGGGACCTTTGGAATTAGTTGGGACAGTTTCTTGTCATGGGTATCCGTGCATTTGACCCTTTCCATTTCTTCTGCTTGCTTCCGTGCACCGAACACGTGGTGCATGTCGTCAGGTTGGAGAGTCCGTCGTAGGAACTTCTCAGCGGTAACTAGCCGGTGCCGACAGTCGACGAGTTTCTGCTTGTTGTCCAGCATCCGTGCCTTGAGGCAGTCACGGCTGAAGTCCTGGGCCAGTTTTCTTCCGTAGGGTGTGTCGACCCAGGGGCGACATCGTAGACCATGTGGAATCACGTTGTGGTTCAGGCACTCACGGTTGAAGCGTTGATGGCATTCCAGGCGGACGATCTTTGTGGACTGGTTGAAGTATTCTCTCAAGTTGCCCAAGGCAGCAGAGCCGTACAAGGTGCGAATGAATGCAAAAATATTCCAAAAGCCGGGAATCATAATGATAAAAAAACTGCTCCGACTTTACTCAACAAGATTAACAATTTAATCAAACGTTTCGTCTCCCATGCAGGAAACATCGTCAGTGAAACCTACAAGCAGGAATGAGGGAAAAAACTTCAACAGTCCTATTTAAGCAAGTCCGGGTATACATCGGGGAGGGGGCCTCGGTTGGTATTGCAAGCTGATGAGTCACTTCGGATGAACCATGATTCCACGAACTTGCGTGGACCCCACCTTTGTTCGCGCGCCAGAGTAGACGCATTCTCAAAGTCGAAACAGTGACCCGTATTCCACAATGGTCTACGAGTTCCGTCTTCGCTCTTGTCGCATGCGTGGCCTTCGCCACGTCCCTTTTGTGTTCGTTTAAGCGAGTGCAGCGCTTCCGGCCTGTCTCCCCAATGTAGGATGCGTCACAGTCTAGACAATTCACTTTATATACAACACCGCACTGGGACTCTGGGGAGGGTGTAATCTTTAGGTTTAGAAATGAGGTCACGTAGTTTACGATGGGGTTTGAAAGCAGTGCGGATTTTCAGAGGAGTGAGAGCCCTGCGAATAGACTTAGAAACACCTCTCAAATAGGGTATTGTTACTTGGCCTGTCCTAAGTCGTCCATCGGCACTACGGGATCTTAAATCGGATCAATCAATTATTATTCTTACAGCTGACAAGGGGAAAGGCACTGTTATCCTCGATAAAGAAAGTTACTATGAAAAAATGCAGGTAATTCTTGACGACACAGCGCATTTTGTGCCGTTACCCCGGGACCCCCACTCCTAAATCTGAGAGATCCCTTGTTGATCACCTCCGCGATCTAAAAAAGAAGAAACGCCTAGACGATGCCATGTACCGTCGTCTTTTTTCTTCTGACGGGTCTACACCTAAATTGTACGGTCTCCCCAAAATTCACAAGCCCGAGTGCCCGTTGCGTCCTATTGTTTCATTTATTGGGTCTCCGACGTACAATCTGTCAAAATATCTGGTCGAACTCATCACTCCGGTCACAGGTAAAAATGGTTTAACAGTACGGAATTCGTGGGCCTGGTTCGGGATCACGTCCTAGACGAAGACGACATAATGGTTTCATTTGATGTTGTGTCCTTGTTCACGAATGTCCCCACCTCTCGGGCTGTTGAGATAGCCGAAACACGCCTACGTAGGGATGACAGCCTCCCATCACGCACATCGTTAACGGTGGATGATATTGTGATTTTGCTGCGTTTTTGTCTTAAACAATCGCATTTTACGTTTCGCGGACAAATTTATCACCAAATTGAAGGATGTCCAATGGGTAGCCCAATTTCTGTTACAATGGCAAATCTGGTTATGGAGTATGTGGAGGAAACTGTCCTTGAACAGAGTATGCTCCCGATAGGGTTTTACAAACGTTATGTAGACGACACTTTTGTAATTTTCAACAAGGACCATGTTGCTGACTTTCATTTAGCTTTAAACAACGTTGAATCATCAATCCAATTCACACATGAAGTTGAACAGAACGGTGCGCTGCCTTTTTTGGATGTTAATGTGTTCCGAAATAGTAACGGTCGCTTAGATACAACAGTGTACCGCAAAGCTTGCGATACAGGCAACCTCTTAAACTTTAACTCGCACCATTCTGTTGAACATAAAAGGGCTGTCGTAAAAACCTTATTACATCGGTCCGAACGCATTTCTTCTAATCCTCAATTGCGCGCTTCTGAAGATGCTGTTATTGTTGACCTGTTGATGAAGCGGAATTATCCGAAACGTTTTATTGATAACACGCGCAAACAGATGGGGCAAAGAAGACGTCAGGATAATGGACGGCTTAGGACAGGGCAAGTAACAATACCCTATTTGAGAGGTGTTTCTGAGTCTATTCGCAGGGCTCTCGCCCCTCTGAAAATCCGCACTGCTTTCAAACCCCATCGTAAACTACGTGACCTCATTTCTAAACCTAAAGATTACACCCCCCCAGAGTCCCAGTGCGGTGTTGTGTATAAAGTGAATTGTCTAGACTCTAGACTGTGACGCATCCTACATTGGGGAGACAGGCCGGAAGCGCTGCACTCGCTTAAACGAACACAAAAGGGACGTGGCGAAGGCCACGAATGCGACAAGAGCGAAGACGGAACTCGTAGACCATTGTTGGAATACGGGTCACTGTTTCGACTTTGAGAATGCGTTCACTCTGGCGCGCGAACAAAGGTGGGGTCCACGCAGGTTCGTCGAATCATGGTTCATCCGAAGTGACTCATCAGCTTGCAATATCAACCGCGGCCCCCTCCCCGATGTGTACGCGGACTTGCTTAAATAGGACTGTTGACGTTTTTTCCCTCATTCCTGCTTGTAGGTTTCACTGACGATGTTTCCTGCATGGGAGACGAAACGTTTGATTAAATTGTTAATCTTGTTGAGTAAAGTCGGAGCAGTTTTTTTGATCATTATGATTCCCGGCTTTTGGAATATTTTTGCACAAATTGTTTGCTCGACCAGAAATATAAGCGTTTTATATTGAAATATTTCTGCCTAGCCAGCAAGAAAGAACAAACGCTGTTTCATGTTTAGGAGGAACTACGTGTTTTGTTGCAATGCAGTAGAGGGGCAGCAGTGATTACAGTGAATTTGCTTCGCAACCCCCACAGCCAGCAGAGCTGCTCCAACTCGAGGAGAGTCTGGGGGCGCCTCCAGAAGAGCCTCTTCAGCCGGCCAGCGAGCCAGCTGCTTCAGGAGGTGGACCGCCGGCTGTCGATTGTGGTGAATAGAGACTCACTCCCGTGTTCACAAGAAACATACGAGTTCAGTAATTCTTGCATGCATCGAGAAAAGCTATCAATTGCTTTTACATCTCACTCCAATCAAATGGCATGCCACTTGAGTGACAGCACCATTATCATGGCCGTGCAGGTGGTCACTAGTGGTCCATGATCACAGCTTTGATATACTACTGCTCTCAAATGAAATAATTTATTTATTTCTAAACTTCGCAATTTGAGCAATTCATATTAGATTTGTTTGGGGCTTGGCAGTTATACAAATGCTCTAAAGATATAAAATTTATGAACAGCAATGTAAATGAATCTGCCAGCTGAATCGAGTTGACAGAAGTGATGCTTTCACACGCTAGAGCAGTTTGTGACGTGCATGAAGGTAAAGTTTTATCATGCCCAATTTATACAGACTTGACTCATTGTTTCTACATTGATATTGTGTGTTGCTTATGGCCCGTTCGCACTGGGAGCTGACCCGCAAAGCAGTTCAGAGTGTGAAGTTAAAGGGGTACTGGATCGAAACTTAAGAAATACATTTTACGTTCAGAAATAAGTTAACCATGATCAACTAACTTGTTAGTGAGCGCGTTGGTATGATGTAGGTTTAGAAAGAGTTATATACGTAAAGACAGGGGACGGGACAACACATCTTTCAACTTTCAACAAACAAATGATTTATTGCCGAACCTTCCCTCTCCTAGAGTGGACTCTAGGAGAGGGAAGGGGGGGGGGGTGTCACGTGACTTCGGGGGGTCACGTTACCTCCGAGGGGGGGGGGGGGGGTCATGTGACCCCCCAAGGTCACATGAAGATCACGTGACCCCCTCCCCGAGGTCACGTGACCCCCCTCCACGAGGTCACGTGACCCCCCTCCACGAGGTCACGTGACCCCCCCCCCCCCGGAGCATATTAAAGAATGAGGGGAGGAGGAGGAGGGGTCTACCCTCCACTCAGTACCCTTCCCTCCTCCTCCCCAAGAGCTGCGCTCCCATTCGGCGTTACAGGGAGTTGTAAACGGCTTTCTTTTTTTTTCACCAACGCTTGATCCTGCTGTTACGCCATGAAAATTTGGTGAGGCAACGAAAACTGGAACTAAAAGTTTAATGGGGCGAGCTTGTGATCAAAACACGGTAGAAAAAGGCTAGCATTGCAGGCGTTAATCGCGCCGTTTCAGCAGGATCGAGCGCTGGGGCAAGACTGACTCCGACTCGCCATGCAGAGCCTTTTAGGCACACGCGTGGGCTTCTGGTATAATCGCCGTAGAAGGTTCGGCACATAGAACATTCAGACCTCAAACAAGCGGCAAGGTTCTCGAATTTACCGAAATGTGACATTTACAGAAATAGCAAAAAGCTGCATTGCTCCCAGGAATGGAACCTGGGGTATCCGCGTATGAAAGCTAAGCACGGTAACCATTCGGCCACGCCCGCGCTCGCTCGGTCGAGCACGTGGCAATGTTACTTGTACACCGGTGCGAAGATAGGAGCTTGACTGGGTGGACTCTACACCCTCTTCATGGAGTTGTTTTCAGCTTTCTTTTTATTTTTGCTGCAGGCGAAAGCACAATTTATCCAGCACAAAAAAAAAAAAAAACGCATCTCCACGTGGTGAATGATGTTGATTGGGGCGAAGCTCTGGTGGTGCTTGTCTGCGTAGACGCTGAGCCGCAGCATGCCGAGCCTTTCGTTCGTTTTCATCCATGTCACGCTGCGGTCAAATGCTCAAATGCGTATATAACCACGTTCTATACCACACATTCTCTTTCTGACATGGATGAAAACGAACGAAAGGCCCGGCATGCTGCGGCTCAGCGTCTACGCAGACAAGCACCACCAGAGCTTCGCCCCAATCAACATCATTCACCACATGGAGATGCGTTTTTTTTTTTTTTTTTTCAGCGGTCCACTAGAAAACAGTCAATGTTTTCTAGTGGACCGCTGACTGTGCCTGACTGTACGTCAAGCTTGTCTGATTGGCCAACAAGTTACTCTGACCGACAGTCAAACTCCAGTCAGACTCCACTTGTCGGCTTTCTGATGGTTTCCTGGTGGCAGTCGGCCGCCGCGAAATGCCATCAAAATGTCTTGGTGGCGATTCTGATTGTACATCGATTGGCTCTGACTGTACGTCAAAAAGCTTTGACGTGCAGACAGACGTACGGTCAAAAGACGTAAAGTTCGTTCGGATCCCACTATTTCGTCAAATCTATGAATACGAAAAATAATCTATGCGCAAGAAAACGATTTCGGGACGTGAGCCCATAAAACCGCTGATGTTAGAGATATGACACGCAGCCGACCGACAACCTTGACCAGAAGCCCGCCGAAACGCCGAACAGTATGTATGATCTCTGTGCGCCGAACACGCCACTTCGCTTCGCCCATAGAGGCTTCGCCGAGCTTTCATGAACGATCGCTCTCGACTCGTTTTGTTTGCCCGCTTGCTCCAACCTGTCGATCCTGCCCGGGCTCTACAATGTCTTATGTTTTAGTAGAATTTCTACTCGACAAGACCCAGCCTGTTGTGAGTTCCGACGATGTAAGGGACTTTAGCGGTGTAGTTGAAGACGACAAGGTGTACCAGGTCTACTGGGCCGGAGACGCGCGAACAAAAGGATCGTTCTACGGCGTGAAAGTACTCTATATGGCAGGTGAGTGGAACTGAAGTACGGCGAGTGATGTACGAGTGCTTTGCATAACATGCTGATGGCTTAACTGCATTTGCAGCCGAAGAATCTCGTTTAAAACGAATGGTCAAATCGAGTTTCCTAATCGGCGGCATAGCATAGTCAGTTTCCACACGTGCTTTCGGGGCTCTCCCTGTTTCCCCTCCCTGCATTCGGAGCCATGGCCAACGGAGCGGCTGTCCCCGGTGAGAGCGCGGATCATGCCCTGATCGACGCAGGAGTTGTGGGCTACCGGATGTTGCTGCCGGCACTGCCGAAGGGCAAGCGACTTGAAACTACTGTCTTCCTCCACGGAGATCCCAGAGGACGACCATACCGGACACAGGACTTTGCGGAGGCGCTGGAGGCAACCGTCGGTATGGGGCACGTGGTTGGACTGGGCGTTTTCCAGTTTAACCACGTGTTCGTGTGCATGCTGGATACAACTGACATGAAGGACACATTGGCGGCAATGAAGGAGCTGAAAGTCAAAGGCAAACGCTGCGTGGTCGTGGACCCCAACGTCGTGGAGGCCGAAATCAGGGTCTACTGGCTCCCGGCTTATGTCACAGACGAGGAAGTGCGGGCCGCCCTCAAGGAGTTTAGGAATGTGACCCAAGTGACAAGAGAGAAACGGAAGTCGTCGGACGGCGGTTACGAAATCGAGACCACAACGCGAGGCGTCAGGATCATCCTCAAAGAAGGGCTCCGCAAGGAGGAGCTCCCGCATCAGGGCGCCATCGCTGGATATCCCGTGCTCGTCTCCGTACCCGGACGACCACCGATGTGCCTCCGCTGCAACCAGTTGGGGCACATGCGGAGGCAATGCAGGGCTCCCTGGTGCCGGCGGTGTCGAGGCTACAGCCACATCGAGGCGGAGTGCGTCCCCACGTACGCCGCCAAAACCAGGCACCAACCGGAGAGTGTTCAACGGAACGGGCTGCTTGACGACGGCGACACGCTGGAAAACAAAGCCAGCAGGGTGACGGCGGCTCAACCAACACCGCAAGCCCTGACCACGTCCAACAACATGGACACAGCGGATACAAAGGCACCTAACAACGGAGCTACAGAGGACACCGAGATCGGCCGCCTCCCCGAGGTCGAGGAACAGACCACCGTACCGCCGGGGGAGGCCAACGCAGCACCATCCGAACCCGCACTCACGCCAACGGCAGAACCGGCGCTTCCGACCCCACTGCCAGCGCCGACGGCCGCTCCGGTGAAGGGTCCCCTGCCGGAGCCCGATGCAGGTGTTCCTCTCAAGGACACCAAAGCCACGCGTCAGAGCGTACGGAATAGGAAGAACAGGGAACTTGCTCCCACTTTGCCAGTGATGCGTCCTGTGGAAGCGGGTCGTTCGTCGCCAAGCGCGTTGTAAGGTCTTCCCTTCTCCTCGCAACGGGTAAGGGTTCTTCTCTTGGAACTTTACATTTCTTGTTTTTGGTTTTTTGTTTGATATTGGTGAATTTTCGCCCTCTTTCTGGTTTTTATTCTCTTTTTATTTGTGGGTTACCGCGGTTTTTTTTTTTTCTTTCTTTTCTTGTGCTCTGTTCGTTCTTTCTAATATGTCGCGCATCAAAATAGCTACTTTTAACTGCATAAGCATCACAGCGAGGAAGAGGAAAGCGTTTTTAATGGACCTTTTGCGTGAGGAGCGAGCTGACATTATCTTTCTCCAAGAGACAAAAATATGCTCTCCAGAAAAGGCGAAGACGTTCGTGGGGTTTTTTGGCCACATTTTCTCGTGCGCCCACACGAGCGAATCACGCCGGCGGCATCGCCGTCCTTATTAAGGACACCGGCATCCGGATGATCGACCACCAGTTGTGTGCCGACGGACGCTTCGTGCTCGTTGACTGCATCGTCGGGAATCGGCTAACCCGGCTTGTCTCCGTCTATGCACCGAACAACCCGGCCGAGCGCAAAGATTTCTTCCTAATGGTACGTTTACACTTGCGGATCCGCCAGCGAATCCGCCCAGCTTTCGCCGCTGGGGCGAAACGCTGGGCGGAAAACGCGGCGACGAGCCGTTTAGGTCCGGGATCTATTTCTGCCGCCGAACGAGGCGTTTCGCTGACCGGAAGTGGCATTCTTGCGCGGCGCGACGCTGCCTACGTCACGAGTACGCGTTCTTCCGGGAGCAGCAACGCCCGGGAGAGAGAGAGCCGAGGCGGGAACTCTCGCGCCTTCTCGTCATATTTGACGAGACGTTACGGGAACCGCTGCCACAGCCGGCGCTGCCGCAACTGCTCGAAGGAAACAGATGTAGTAAACGCAACCCGCTCGTCGCCGCCGCCGCCGGGAGCGGATCCGCTCCCGCGGCAGCGGATTTTTTCTCAGGTGTACGTACCATAAGGCTGCGTCCTCTCCTGGACTAGGGTGCCTACATGTTTCCGCTCCGCTTTAGGGTGGCGCCAACTTCTTGTTACCCTTTCCCAGATCCTCTCCCACCGCCATTTTGACCCACTTGTTATTTGGCTAAACGTACACAACGTTGAGTTTTCGTAGTTTCGACACACCGGCAACACAGTGAGGCCACTTCCGTTTCCGTTCATAAGAGGAGTCGGACGAGTCGGAGGCTCAGCGGGACGGCGGTCGTCGTGGCTGTCGCTCTCTTTATTCGGGTGGGTGTTTCATACTTTGAAGTTGCGAGCAGTAAGTATGCGTTGCGTTTATCGAAACGTGAGTCCCCTCGACAAAATGGAACGCAACAGACCGGCATCGCATGCCGGAACCTCGTCGTCGGAACGAGAGTGGTGGGCGCTCCCTAGCCCTAACGAGGATTAGCGGAGTAGCGCGAGCGCACGACTGGCGAGTGTGACAAAATGGTCGACGAAACAGCCGAGGCTGCCATGGTAACGAGGTAGGCAACACTGGTTTGTCGGCAACAGGTATCACAAACGTTGTCGCCACCCTAAACAGCGGAGCGGCGGGAACATGTAGGCACCCTATCCTGGACACTCCGGCGGCGCTCGGGGTTGGCGGGGACTTTAACTGCGTCCTCGACGGCCGTGACAGGGTGCGAGGATCGGCGGTCCCTAGAGCTGACATGGGAGCGGGTGCGCTGCGCGACGCTGTGCGCGACTTCGACCTCGTGGACGTGACGGAGATGCTCGACACCTTTTCTCCGCAGTTCACGAGGTGGACGGGAACGTCGCTCGCAAGGCTAGACCGTGTCTACGTCTCCGGAGAGCTGTACGGGGGGGTTGCGACGTACGACGCCAAAAGTGTGGCCTTTTCCAATCATGGCTTCGTTTCCACTGTGATGAAATTCGGCGGACTGGGGGGGTGACCAAGCACGGCGCGACGCACCGTGGAAAATGAAAGTCGGCCTACTGGACAGCGAGGAGTTCATCGAGGAGACGCGGCGTGTTCTCCAGAACCTGGAGGAGGGCGGCTCGGACGCGGTCTCGTGGGAGGAGTTCAAGATCAAACTCCGGGATGCCGCGTGCGCGCTCGGCCGCCGCAGGGGCGCAGAGGAACGTCAAGCTCGGATTCACCTCACGAACACTCTCAAGGCACTGCTGGAGGAGGAGGAGAGCAGTCCAGGATCCTTCATTGACGACATCAAGCTCTGCAAAGAGCACCTGCTGGCCATGCTTGAGGAACGCTACAAGGGAGCCCAGGTGAGGAGCAGAGTCGAGACACTCGAGGGAGAGACGCAGCCCTCAAAGATCTTCCGTACACACGAGCGGCAAAGGGCGACAGAGAACACTATCAAGGAGCTGCGGCAAGGAGCTCGTGTTTTCACCTCAAGGGAAGACATCGCGGGCGTCTTCGAGACGTCATTCGGGGAGCTCTTCCGGGAGGAGAGGCTTGACGATGTCCCCTTCGAGCCCTTTCTCCGGGGATCTCCTGCGGTTCCTGAAGGAGCAATTGACATTTTGAACTGCCCAATCCGGGAGGACGAGATCCTACATGCAATCAAGCACCTGTCCCGTAACAAGGCTCCCGGCCCGGACGGCATCGGGTCAGAGTTTTACAAAATCTTTTCTGACGCTCTGTGCCCCATCTTGGCTCGAGTCTTCAATGACATCCGCAGACGAAAGCTACTTCCTCCGACCATGCGGCAAAGCTTCACGGTACTGATCCCGAAGAAATCTAAAAAGGGCAATATTTCCGAGGTCGGGGACTTTCGGCCCATCAGTCTTCTTTGCTCTGATTATAAAATCCTGGCCAAGATCCTCGCAAGCCGACTTGACACAGGGCTCAAGTCCATCATAGGGCCCCATCAGACCTACGGCCTTCGCGGGAGGAAAATATTCAGGAACCTCCACATCATGCGGGCGATCGGCGAGGCGACGGCGGATGGTCACCAGCCCCTGGCGGTCCTGCAGCTGGACCTGCGGCAGGCCTTCGATCGGGTGTCCCACAGGTTCCTCCTGGCGGCGCTGGATCGATTCGGCGTGGGGGAGGACCTGCGGGAGTGGATCGCGCTCTGCTACCGAGACATCTCCACGTGCCTTCTCATCGGCGATCAGAAGGGAGGTCCCATCTCCATCGGGAGGTCAGTTCGGCAGGGCTGCCCCCTCTCGCCCATCCTCTTCGCGCTGCAGTTGGAGCCACTCTGCCGGGCAGTCAATGCGGACCCATCCATCTCAGGTCTACGGCTTGGGGACGAAGACGTCCGCGTGCTGGCCTTCGCAGACGACGTCTCGTTTATCTGCTCGTCCAAGGTGCAGGTGCAGACCATCCTGCGACACGTGGACCGGTTCTGCGCTGCCTCAGGGGCCATGATCAACCGACAGAAGTCGGCGGGGGCGTGGCTCGGTGCATGGGCGACTACGCCAAGAACTTTCGGAGTTATAGGATGGAGCACTTCGCTCGACGGCTACCTGGGTGTGCCGTTGGACTTTTCAGCGATCAATGGCCGCAGTGTGGAGACCGACCGCCAACTCCGTTGCCGCCAAGCTGTCGCCCTGGCGGTGCAGAAACTTGTCTTTCTTCAGCCGGGCTCACGTGTACAACACAGTCAGCTACCCCGCCGTGCTGTACAAGGCTCAGGCCGTCTGCTGCCCGGGCAGCCAGGCCGGAAAGGTACACCGGAGCTGGGCCATGTTCGTGTGGAAGACCGCCATGGAAAGCACACGAAGGAACAACCTCTTTCTGCACCAAGAGAGCGGCGGTCTGGGCCTCGTTAACATCGTGCTCAAGCTGCACGTGCAGCGTTTTCTGCTCTTCCGGGATGCAAGGGACCCGACCTTTATCGCCGTGCTGCACCACCTTGGATTCCCACATCTCGGGAATTGGATTGTGAGCACGAGTGGCCGCACGACCAAGGGAGCCGCCCTGCGGTTCTACAGGGAAATCGCCAGCTCCATCGAATTTCTGCAGGCCCAATTTTCCTGGGAGAACCTGGCGACCGTCGGAAAGAGGCGGCTGTACTGGGATGCCGTTTCCGCATCCTTCCCGCCACCGCTCTACAGACAACCACCGACGCCCGACGACGCGGCGCGACTTTACAAACTCGTGCGAATCCTTCCCGTCCCTGTGGCGACAAGGGACTTCTTCGTCCGGATACACATGGAGGTCCTTCCAGTTAAAACCTGGCTCCATCACAAGGGGTTCTTCGTGCCGTGGTCCCTAAACTGCGATCTTTTCGGAGCGCCCGAGACCATCCAGCACGTTCTAGTAGAGTGTAGTAACGCCTTCCTCTTCTGGGACGAGATGAGGACGACGTTTGAGCTCAGGGACTCCTTCGAAGTGGAGTGGAGCGCTTTCAAGTATCTGCAACTCGAGGAGAGGGATAAGACGGAGGTGGCGCACCTGATGATGCTGCTGGGCCTGCACGCCATCTGGCAGTCGCGTACCGCAATGGTGCAACGCCATCTCGACGCGCGTCCAACCTGGAGCTACTTCGTGTCCACGTTGGGGTGGGTGCTCTCGGTGACGTCGCGGCAGGCGAACGCGGGTGATTGGGAATGCATCGAGCGACAACTCGAGAAAGGGCGTCGCCGCTGCGTGCAACGACGTACGTCAGGCGTGGGAAACTGGCGAGTTCCTGTGAACTGTAGGCGCGTTGGCGTTGGCTGAGCTGCGCGGTGCGCGAAAGTGGACCGTGGCTCTTCCCCCTTGGAATTGCGCGTCTATATTGCTCGATCTATTGATTTTTTTTTCGTACACATTGCACAACCGCTGACGCGGTCTCGTACTGTATCGTTCGCGTTTCCTCTCAATCGTTTCCGCCCAGTCTGGTCTGAGCACTTCAGGTTTGTGTGACAGCTATTTACCGCACGGCGATAGTGTATTATTTCTTTTTTTTTTTCTGATTTCAGAGTATCTGTTATCTCATTCGTCTACAGTCTGTATAACGTTTCTATACGAGCTATCCAGCTGTCGTTTTCTGATTTATTTTTCAATTTGACCTTGTATAATGTTTGCGGAACCTACCTCAAGGATGTCTGTAAATAACATGTAAATAAACTTGTTTCGTTTTGCCAAAAAAAAAAAGAAAAAAGGTGGCATAGCATAGGGGTTAAGGTGTCCATTCTACGCAAGTGGTCGCGGGTTCGATCCGCAGTGGTCCTGCTTTTTTTTTTTTTCTTTTTTTTCCGAACATTTTGTTTTATCGAGGCATTTGGCGATATTTATGAGTGCGTATAGCTTTACTCTTATATAAATGCTACCCTTGTTTGATGAAATTCCCTTGGCAGTGGCAGTCAGACGTCATCTGATGGGCCATCAGATGACGTCTGATGGTCCATCACGTTCCACCAAGGCTGCTGACTGGCAGTCAGTGTCCCAAATTACGTACCTTGATGGAATTTTCAATAGGGCTGTTAATAGTTTCGTGTGCTGTGTTTCTGCTGCTCCTGAGGGGAGCAACTGTTCTGTTGCTTTTTTCTCTGTTTTTACTTTTCAAATTGAGAAAAATAAAAAAAAATTGATTTAACTTGAACTTTCAAGTTGGGTGCGGTGCAGCTATGAATATAGCTCCAAGCTACGAATGTGCTGATGTCATAAACCCCAGAATATTCAGGACTTGCATTGATCGACACAAGTACTGACATATCTCTGTATCGATTAAGTTACATGCGGATTGGAGAAACTCGGTACTCACAATCATTGCGTTCAGCGCATAGTAGTTTTTACTACACCAGTAGGTAACCTTGATGAACCGTGGGTCGTTCTCAGACGGGCCCTTGATGGCGATCAGGGTGCCGTCCACGCATCCTGTGACATGATAGGGTTGTTAGATTCAGCTAAAGGCAAATCTACTGCTCACAAAAAGAGAGAGTTCAATGACGCAACAGGAGCGACGCAAAAAGAACTCTTGTCCTGAGCACGTCCGGAACACTCCGCGAGCCGTCATCTTTAGACGATCGCTCGGGAATGCACACGTATCTTTTTCTGAAAGCTCTCAGACACGTTGGATGTACAAAATCGCCCATTACGTACCGACAACACCGCTGATTCGGGCGACTCTCCGGTAGTCCTCCTTTGCTCTCGCTTTCTCCTCCTCCGTTGTCGGAAAGCGCATCCAGCGATCCGCAAGGCACCGACGATCACGGTCGTGACGGCGTGGAGCGCACGAGACACGGTACTTTGGTGTACCGCCAAGTGTTCGTCGCTAGCCACTGTTCCTTGAAATCCGCCGGCCGCGTAGATACGCAGGGCGCACAACACCTGCCGCTCGACGGTGATCACTCGAACGGTCGTGCGGTCCGGTTGTAGGTCGGGGCGGAGCTGCTCGCACAGCCACCTCTTCGCTCCCTTCGTAAGTCGGTAATTCGCTACAAACCTATCGTCCGAGAGCAGAAAGGCGTCGCGGTGCTCCCGAAACACTTTGTCGGCACGCTGGGAGACCAGCAGCGCACAACAAAGTTCCGCCATTTTTACCGATAAACTCGCAACTTCAAGCTCCCAAACTCTCGAAGTTTTCTTGACAGGAACAACTTCATCATTCTGATGTTAGCCTGAGACTGAGGCAGGAAAAGAGGAAGTTTCAAAGTAGAAGAAAAAGAAACAGTCGAGGATACGTCTCTAACACAGCTAAAGACAAGTTTATTCGGTCACCCTCTTATATACACTCCACAATCTTCACCACAGAACCTTCGCGACCTCCAAAGCCAAAAGATAACAAAGAACTCATCTCTTTCCACACCAATAATCAAACGACCTTGACAATCCTAGAAAGCCCCCTCACCAACACAACCTATCTCCTCTCTCCCGGAAGACGATCGACCTTCGCGTACATAGCACACCCTCCTCCTCTCCTCCCCGGCCCACAAACCCGAAACAACCCGGCAACAAAAGATACCAATCCACCTGATCAAACCAAAGACACAAAGGAGGAAACCACTTACACCCTTTCACATTCAACAACCACTTAACAAAACTCTCAAATCCGCAAGAAGGTTTTTGCACTGCTGCTAAGCTGTAACGACACTTGACTAATGCAGTTGCCCATTGATTTCATTCTTATTGTTTCCTTTACAACCCTTTTGATGTCGTTTACTTCCCTGTGTATTATTTCTGTTTCGGACCAGCGTGGTATACAATTATTACATTCTTGAACATGTTTCGCTATTTCCGAATCAGTCGCGTTGTTTTTTACATTTCTTTTGTGTTCAGTCAATCTATCATTTATACACCTCGACGTTTGACCCACATACTTAAAACCACATTCTAGGGGAATTTCGTATACCACTCCATTATCACACGGAATAGACTTTTCTCGATGCATTTTTGTGCATTCCCTTACACTCCTGTGGAAGGGCGTGAGCTTACTCAATTTATAGTCGGAACTAAAAACCAGATCAACATCGAACTTTTTTGCACAAGCCTTCAAGTTGTGAGAAATTTTGTGATAGTACGGAATTACAGTAGTTCTATGTTTTTGCCTTTGCTTTGGTTCTGCTCTACATTTGTCTGCGAATTTTACGGATAACTGTTTCCCTACGAATTCATCCTGATAACCAGCACTGTTTAGCCTTCTCCACTGCCTTTTCACTGATTCAGCCAAGAAATGAGTACATGATCTGTCCATTGCATTTGTGATTAAAGACCTGACAATACCTGCTTTGACTGTTTTTGAATGACAACTGTTTTTTGATAAAAGCGGTTTTGCGTTTTCTTTTCCATATTCCCAACATAGCCCTTTTTCATTGTGAATCATAAGCTCTAAAAACTGCAGTTTACCATTCATGGGTCGTTCGACCGTAAACCTCAGTTCCGGGGCAGCCGATCTGATCAATGCTTCCAGAGTGTCAGACAATCCCTCCCGAAAAGAACAGATCAAAATGTCATCGACATATCTTTTCACAAAACAGGATTCGGACGTCAGAATGGTTAATTTCCACCAGCTCGCCTGCGCACTCACTACAATATCAACAACTTCATCGTGACGACATTCTGACGTCACGGCAAACTTCAGAATTTGGACGAGCATGCACCAAACTTTATTGCCAGAACTTTACTGTGACGTCAGGGATCGTCCACAGGAGCAGCAGTCAATGGGCCACTGATGAAGTTTTCTTTACAATGAAGTTTGTGCCACCAGTATAGACAGACAGATACGGAAACACCATGACTGAAAACGACAGAAAAAGTCTATAGGCCATGGTGCGTACAGCCCTCGGATGTTACTGCTAGGCGAGATTGTCACGCGTTGACGCCACCAAGTGGCAAGGCTCGCAGCTACGGCACACTTGATTGTGCAAGAGCTATTGACGTCACGAGCGCGATAGGCATTGCGGTTCTCGCTGGCCGACTTGGAAGCGAGGGGTAGAGAGCTCGTGCTCAAGTCACTCCTTTAATGTGAGCTCGTTTTGAGCATGCGTTCTGAACAACGCACCCAAGAATGGCGTCCAATTAATGCCTCTTATATCATAGCTAGAGCCACTAAATGAGCGGCGCTTAGAGTATCGGCACTCTTTTCGCCCGATATTGTTGTGGGCGCCACCATTTTGGTGCTCTTGCAGAGCAAACGCAACTGGCGATCGTCATGATTCAAAGGTGCGACTTCCTCAGCATTAAATTTGGTGTTAGGAAGCTTACGTAATATTGATTTCCTCTGTCGCGAACTGTTTATTATTTGTGGAGTGCGAAAAAGCGTTTCCTATGATTTCCGATAAAGCTTCAGATAATTGGCAACCTTGATTTTAAGCGCCAATATGGACAAGTGTCGTTACCCTGAAACGTAGCTTATTTAGTGGCCCTTGTAATAGCTTCCCTCATAGTGACAATGGCTCCCCAAGTTTTGGCTCCCCCATGCTTTGGCGCCGTTGCGCCTGCTTCACATAATCACCGCCAGGGACGTCACCTCCCCATACAATGATGACGATGCTTGTCCGCTTTGCTCTGCTACTACCGCAACGTAGGTGATTCCAATACATTCGGAGCGTATATTTCATAGGAGATGAGCAGCAGCGTGTGTGAATAGTGAATAATGAATAAATGTAGCAAACTGTGGGTATGATCCAACTTGAATTCCAGCCAAATGGCCGAGCTGGTAAAAGTTCCCAATGTCGAAACAGCGAACACTGAACGTTTTTGTTGCAGAGGCCAAGAACCAGTCGAAAAGAAGAAGGTGAAAAAAAAACTCCAACGGCCAGAGTCCTCTGGGATTACAACTGCTACGAAGTCTCCTAAGCAGTGTGCAAGGTGTTAAGTGGTATGCAAATTCGTGGCCTGGTCCGTGAACGGCTCACCGCTCAGTCAAAAAAGCGTGATTCACTTTCCGTTTTTTTGTTTGAACACGACAGCGAGCCTGGACAAGCCGTAGTGGTCGGAGAGGGGGAAGCGATGTGACTAGCCCACCCCAACAACGGATATATCTCTGTCCACGTGCTCCGTGCGTTTCGCTGAATCTGGGAGTCGGACAACACCGCAACGCCCAACTCCACGCAAGCCCAGCCTTGACCTCCTCTCCACCCCGCTTATGAATGTGATTAGTAGCATCCAGTGGTCACGTCACGAGGCGGGACGCCGCAGCTGGCCGCATCGTGTCGTGGGAAGGAGTGAAGTCTCCCCGGCTATTACCGTGACCTTTCTCCGGCTCGCCACGGCCACAGCGCCAGATTGCATACCGCTTAAACGGTCACTGATGAGGTATTCATGCCCGGCAAATTTGTTGTTTCTGTTGTTGTTTTATTTTTATTATTATTTTTTTTTTTTTGTACATGACATATGAGAGCCCTACTACCCAGAACACAATTTGGGGCTCGAAATTCGTTTTCTTTCCACCCGAAAGTGGTTACACGAGAACTGTCCGGTTTGAGTCAGGCTCACTCTCTTCTTCGTGGCCACGTGCCGTTTTCCCTGGTTTAAACACAACCCCCAAAGATAATCAAAGTCGTCGTTCGTCGAAGGCACACACTCAATGCTAAAAATGGACAAAAATTATGACACCCAATTGTGTAGCTTCTAAAAAACTGGAAATGCATTGATTAAAAAAAATTCGCAGCCACGTCATTTTTGGTATTTTTCTTTTCTATATTTCTTCTTCCTCCCCAGTACAGTCTCGGTTCCGGTTTCAAGTAGTTGCGTTTTTTTTTTTACTTTATTAAAAATATACGTGACACTGTAGAAAAGTATTCATTCGGTAGTTTTCTGATACCATAATAAATCGCCTGGCAGAAAAGTAAAAAACAAAACAAAATATATATATATATTTTTATTTTTTTTGGGGGGGGTGGTGGTATGTATTTTCTTAAGCTATTGGTTGGTTGGTTGTTTAGGTTTTTGTGGCGCAAAAGCAGCTAAGGCTATAGAGCGCCAAGAACTAGTCTATTTATTACTAATGGTTAAAAGAAAAGAGAAGAAAGGGGCCTTAGTAGCCGGTGGTTGAATAAAACATGTGTATGATATACAAAACGTCAAACGATGGCCATGAGATAATGATTAAAACACTTAGTAGTCGGTTTAGAATGCCGATGGAGTCCAAAAATTTAAAAACACTTTTATATACCACAAGGGCTCATCACTTAACATCAGTGCTGGGTGAAGTGGCATATGTTTTTTATAAAGTGGAGAGAAATGAATAAGACGCTCTCTGTCATACACAGGACACTTAATAAGAATATGTAAAATGCTTAGGACTTTGTCACAACGTTCGTACAAGGGGGCTTCATCCTCGCGCAGGAGGTAGCCATGGGTCAGGTGCGTGTGACCGATTCGCAGTCGGCACAGGACAACCTCGAAGAAACGTTCTCTGTGTCGTGCGCTCTTTCATTCACCTAGTAGTGGTTTTACATCACTGCTTGTTATATATCGCTGCATTCCATTCATCTTGCCAGCATCGTCTCATGGATTTCTTCACTGATGAGCGGTAGTCTGTATGAGGGATCTTTGAGAAATCAATTTATCTTTGGATGCAGGTGTGTGCCAAACGGTCAGCTTCTTCGTTTCCTCGGATACTGATGTGACTGGGAACCCAACAAAAAACTATCCTCAAATGATATTTTAATGCAAGAATTATTTTGTTCTGAAGTGCTACAATAAGAGGGTTTTTTGTGACTTTTGAAGAGGTGAGTGATCTTAACGCACTGAGAGAGTCGCAGTAAACTACTGCGAAGGCAACCCTATTTTCAATAATATGTTCTGCTGCGAGAAGGAGAGCCTACAGTTCGGCAGTCAGTATGGTTGCCGAGTTATTAATCCTTCTAACCTCTTCAACAGAGGGTCCCACCAGTGAACAGCCGACATACAAGTCTGTCTTTGTGCCATCAATGCAGAAGCTGTTGAAACGATAGTATTTAATTTGCAGTTCAGAAAATTCTTCTTTGAGCACCTCACATGGTGTTTCCCTTTTATTAAATTTTGTCGGTGAGAGGTCAGAGTCAATGAGGGCATATTCCCAGGGGGCAATCTTGTTGAGATACTGGGCTACGCTGAGGTTCTCATCAAGGCTTATTGACTCTGCTATTTTTTTATTTCTTATTGAAAGTGGGGAAATGGTGTTCGGCTTGTTCTCGAACGTCTTTTCAAAACGAGGCCGCTCAATAGCCTCCCTAGATGGATGTTCTGGAACCGAACAGATCTTCAACGAGTACCTGAGGCTCAAAGTTGCCCTTCTTTTTTTCCAAGGAAAATTCATTTGCTTCAACATAGAGACTATGAATAGGAGACGTACCGCAGGCTCCCGAGGCAAGCCGTATGCCTGCGTGGTGAAGAGGATCAAACATTTTCAGGGCAGGCACCCTTGCCGATCCATAAACAATGCATCCATAGTCAAGGCGGGACCGAACAAGTGAGCGGTAGATGCGCAACAAGCACAAGCGGTCAGATCCCCATGACTTGTGAGACAGAACCTTCAGGACGTTTAATGCCTTTTGGCCACACTCCTTCAATTTCTTTATATGACAGATGAAGGCCAATTTTTGGTCAAACATAAGGCCTAAAAACTTATGAGTCGTTTTGTTCTGGACTGGTTGGCTATAAATGGTCAACGATGGTTCCAGTATGACTCCCTGCTTCCGTGAAAAAGTAACACAAGCTGTCTTTTCAGTGGAAAATTTGAATCCATTTCTGTCTGCCCAATTAACCATGTTATTAATCACCAGCTGCACCCGACGTTCACAAATAGAGAAATTACAAGATGACACGGAAATCTGAATGTCATCTACATACAAGGAATACTGGACCGATTTTGGAATAACACAGGCGAGAGAATTAATTTTGACTATAAAGAGGGCAACACTAAGCACACCACCCTGAAAGTCACCATTCTCTTACAGGAATTCTCTACAGAGCGTAGTTCCTAGTTTAACTTGAAAGGTACGGTGTTTTAAATAGTCTTTAATAGCAGCGAGCATTTGAGCACGAATGCCAAAGGCATATAAATCAAAGAGAATTGCATGACGCCAGGCAGTGTCATAAGCCTTCTCCAAGTCAAAGCAAACAGACATACAAAACTGTCTATTTACAAAGGCTTCACGGACGGTGGTTTCAAGTCGTACAAGATGGTCTGTGGTTGACCTGGAAGATCGAAAGCCACATTGAAACCGATCAAGCAAGCCGTGTTTTTCTAATATATAGATTAACCTCTTATTGACCATCCTTTCAAAAGTATTTCCAAGACAGCTAGTCAAGGCAATGGGCCTGTAGCTAGATACTTTAGAAGGAAGGATCTTTGCCAGGCTTTAAGATAGAAGTAATATGAGCATTTTTCCATGCAACGGGCAGCAAAAATTCTTGCCATACACGGTTAAAAAGAAATAGAACAATCTCCAAAGTAGAGGGGTGGAGGTGCATAGGCATGTGGTAGTTAATGCCATCTGGTCCCGCTGCTGAAGGCTTGAAATTAAGGAGAACCATTTGAAGTTCAAGTAGTGTGAAATCGGTGTTATATGGCTCCCTTTCGCCTCCCGTTGTTTTGATGGCCTTCTTTTCAGCCTGTACCTTATACTGCTGGAAAGTAGCTGAATAGTGTTCCGAACTCGATACAAATTCAAAATACTCCCCCAAGATGTATGCCTGCTCATTTAGGCTTTCTGGGTATAGCCAATTTTTTGTTAACAGAGGAACACAGAATGCTCGATATATGCCATTTACTTTATGAATTCTATCCCACAGTTCTTTTGTCGTTATGCTGCTATTTATTGAGGAGGCATATGCTTGAAAACTGGTGCGCTTGGATTGCCTTCGTACGTATCTAGCCCGGGCTTTCGTTTTTTTGAACTCTATAAGGTTAATCTACGTAGGGTAGCGGCGAAACCTACCCCATGCCTGGTTTTGCTTTTTCCGCGTTTCACTACATTCGTTGTTCCACCAAGGTTTCGGTCGTTTTGGAAGACGAGCCGATGTCATTGGTATAGAGAAAATTGCTGCAGCAAGGATGTGCTTGCTTAGAAGTTCATACATCAGCAGCAGCGCACACGGATATGGCCGCCAGTGAATACTCCCTATAGACAATTACACGCCTAGCGCCTCACTGGTGCTCTTGCGTGCAAGCGTGTGCAGTGTGCGCGTGAACGTAGCTTTGGCCATATACACCTATACAAAACATGCCTCGCAGATCGCCATGAAAATCAGCCACCAAACTGGAAAAGATGGAGCGACAGACAACGTATGAGAAGAGTCACGTGACTGGCGCCCCGCTGCGGCGAGACGCCGAAACGCAGTACCTCGTCGCTGCCTCGAGACGCTGCGGCGGGACGCGAGGACCCAGAAGTTTGTTTCGAGTCCTCGTCGCTGCAAAAGCTGTGTACTGACGTCCATTTTCCGCGAGAAATGGCTTTTTGATGCTCTCTGCTACCAGGTCATTACCCTCCAAATCTGCGACCGAGTACTCTCTGGCTCCGTCGTCGAACTGCCAGGCTTTGCGAGTATCGAGGAGGCTATACTTTGGCAAACTTGTAATCGCACACACTTGCCCGCACGAGCAGAGATATGGCAACGGCCAGATGCCCTACCTGCAATCACCTATACAACGCTGTCGAAGCTACAGGCGCGAGCAGGTGGCTTCCTCTGTTGTTTCGTTTGCGCGAGAACGCGTGCAAATGTTCGGCGAGATCACTCGTGCCAGCAACTTTTCCAACGTTGTACACCAAAAGCTGGAGTCCATAGGGCGGATCTGCTGCGAAAGATTGACAAACTTTGCCCGGTGGCTTTTGCTCTGCGCCTGGCATCAGCACAATGGCAGCTACTTCGCGCGCAAGGCGAGCGTGCAGTCGGGCGAAGTTCGTCAGTTATTCGTCGCATAATTCGCTCCATAGAAATCAGCCTTTAGTATGGGACAAAAGTATAAGTACAACCTATATAGGGTGACCAGACGTATCCGCTTTGGACGAGACAGTCCCGTCTTAGAAATACATATCTGCCCTCCCGCCGTTCTTTCAGACTGAAGCACCACGTCCCGTTTTTTTGTGGGAATGTGCTTGCATACTCGCAAAATAAGTGCCTCGAAAGTAAAAGAAATCTAAAAAATTACAAAATGCATTTTATAAAACAAACAAAACATAAAAATGTCACCTCCCATAGAGTGATTTTAGCGCTATTAGTGTGGTTTCGTCTGTCCATGCGTTCTGTTGGCACAGACGTTTTTTTCGGGTCACTTTTCCAAATTATATATTTGGCACGCTTCGGCTTTGTTACAAAAACTAAAATGAAACGCTCTTGCGTACTAAAATCAACAAAAAAACTTCAGAAAAAGATAGATCTGTTCAGTCAACTGAATAGTATGAGAGCTTGCTTTTTCTAAAGGCCCCCCCCCCCCCCTCCTGTTTTCTACGCTGTCGATTATGATCGCCCTAGACCCCCGACAAATGTCCAAACTAGAACCAAGAATGTAAGAACACACGAGAGGGGCCTAATTATGTCGTTCACGTTTTCAGTCCGAAACCGGCGGACCCTTGTGGTGATAACTGGCGATCGGCGACTGGTCAGGCACTATCAGTCTCACGACCTACTGTAACCCTGGTGTCCTCGCAGAATGGCTTTCTATGGGAGACGCTATCGCCGTTGAAGTGCCTCGCTTTGCCGTTAGAGGTGCTCAGCAGCTTTTTTACGACCCAAACTTGGTTCACAGCCTGCCTGTCTAGCGCGGGGTGGTTCCCGTTTCGACCCATTCCCAAAACAACCTTCCCGTCTGTACCTTCCCGTTTCGACCCGTCTCAAAACGACCTTCCCGTTTCGGTCATCGTTCGGGTCGTTTGTATTCTTGGTTAACAGTTGATTAGGTTCAAGTGTCCAGTGTCTGTTCTCCTTGCTCACGTCACTTCTCCCTCTCCCGAAACAACCTCAGAGACATGGCACCGTAAGATAAACGCTGTGTCAGGGAGGGCTCACCCGAACATTTACAACTTCATCAACCTGCAAACGGGATGAGGCCTTCACAAGGATATCGCTGCAGCAACTTGCAAATGCTGGTGCCGTGCGGGCCAGGCGACCGCCGCGAACTATCACAATTGGAGTGTCGCTTTTCTGATGGCGCGATTTTCTTTCTCGACTTCCTCAACCAAGGCGACAGCATTTTGTGGTTTATGATTTTTTCCTGTGTACGCGACGGTTCTGTGTTTGAACTTGTAAGAAAATGAAGTCGCAACCATGTGCCCGTCAGCCTGTCTGATTTATCACTTTTAAAAACATCCCGTCCACTTTCAGGAAGTTTTAGAACAACGTACGTAAGCGCTTTGGGTAACCTAAAAGTAGCATCGCGATATAAAAACTTAGGCAACGCTAATTTTTGCTTACTCAAAGTGCTTGCCCACGTTACTCTAATGGCGCATTCACACTGGAAGCGGATCCGCGTTCGCGAAGCGGTCGCGGATGCGGTTCGCGAGCGATCCCGTTCAGACACACCGAGAGGCGGTTGGCGGTTTCTCGGTGATCACGCGTGATCTTTTGAGACTTGCGTTTGGCAACCCTGTTTTACAATCCAAAATCCACTTTAATTCAAGATCCAAAGCCAAACTTTTGCTATTTTGGCTCTCGGAATATTTTTCTCCGGGGTGTTCGCACGCATCACGAGTTCAGGCAGGGAAAAAAGAAGCATGGACCCGCCAAACTCACCTGTGATTTCCTTGACTTCGCCCACAAGCAAAGCCCAGCTAGGCGCGCCTTGCTGACTCAGAACAGGATGCCCCCGACTACCCCCGACCTTTTCTTCGAAGTGGACCCTTCCCGGATGAATAGCTGACCTTGTTTTCGGGACAGAGAGCCAGTTTTCCTCCTCCTTGTTGTTCGCTCTAATCATTTTCGAAGTTGTGAGCGGTGGGGTGGACCGTGGTGCGGGGGAATGTGTTCGGTGCTATAGCCGGTCGTGGCTTCGTTGGTGGCGGACTCTCCTCTCGTCACTCGCTCGTCGATCGAGTCTACTGTTTGTTTGACATTAAGCTCAGATAAACGCCGTATGGATCACCTCTGCATTGTCTGGTATGTACACTTTATTCCTTGAGTAGGTTCCCTTTATTTATTTTATTATTAGTGAACGAAGAGGACGACGACGACGAGCCTGGTCAGAGGCCTGATTTCTCGCCTGTGCAAGGTTTCAGCCCAGAATCGTGAAAAAAACGGTTTCTTCGAAGAAAGGAGACTACGATCTGAGAGACAACGTCACCGCTACCACGGGGACACGAACATCCCAACTGTGAGTCGACTTTTCACAATTATATAACCGTTTGAACTCCTGAAGCGGCGGCCGCCACGCTAAGCCTAGCGCCAAGCTTGGCGCGGCTTCGAGATGCCACTACCAGATACGAACTCGCGCGCTTCGCTTGATGAAAGATCCACGTCGCCGAGCCGGAACAATAACATGGATTTCCAAGATTTGGAGCACGAAGACTCAGACGGGGTGGACACCCAAGGGGACTGGATTGATGTCGTCAGTAAACACTCAAAGAAGAAGAACAAGGGGATGTACGAGGGCAATGACAAAGTCAAGCCTACCCCCCTCTCTGTCGATACGAAAACCACGGCCGTCAAGCCAGTGTCACTTCCAAGACCGCCAGCACTTCCGATGGACGACTATAAGATGGTTATCCGGCCCAAGGAATGTCTAGACTTGAAAAAGTACCACGTATCAACTCTTTCGGACAGCATTCTCGCTGCAGCAAAACTGATGTGGAAACAAGCTGAACTACGAATCCGAGTCGACGAAGAACAAAACATCATCACCATTAGCACATCACGTGAGGAAGCTGCAAGAGCACTTTCCACGGTCACCCAAATTGACATCCAAGGAAAAAAGTATGGAATTAACCTTTACGGGCTCTCGCCACACGACTCCTGTAAAGGCGTCATTCATGAAATTCCAGCTCACCACACCTCAAAGGACATCCTCGAAAGCCATTGGCTGCCAGGATACGAATTCATCGCATGTAGGAGACTCGGAAAGACTAACTCTGTAGCAATCACGGTACTCGGAACGAAGGTACCGTTTTACATATATTACAGGGGAGCCGAAATTCGCTGCTACATTTACAAAAAAACGGTTCCATACTGCCACACTTGCCACAAGCTAGGACATCGCGCGGACGTGTGTCCCACCCCAACCGTGGTGACTTGTGGCAAGTGCGGAACACACAATCCCCAACAAGAACACTCATGCAATCCTGCATGTGCTTTGTGTCAAGGCAGCCACCTGACTGCTTCTAAGGACTGCAAGCAATGGTACAAAGAGCCCTACATTCTCAGAAAAAAGAAATGGGAGAAAGAGAACAATCAACAACAGTACGAAGATACCACCCGAAGACCTAGGAGCAGAGGGAGACACGAGGACGACTACTACAGGCCCCGTTCCAGATCCCAATCTTTCCCGCGCCTCCGCGGCGGCACTAGCCGGAGCCACTCGAGGCCTAGGGTTTCTGTGGATCGGAGGGACTGCGACTCGGGCCGGGCTCGCTCGGGACCCGGTGCATCTGCGGACCGGGACGTCAGAGCAGAAAACTACGCAGAATGCACTGTCAACCAGGTGAACTGGGCTAAAGTTCTTTCCTCCAGTGCTCCACTCCCCAACGCACCTTGTAGGGAATGTCAGGCACTTCAACAGGAAATTAAGACATTACGAAGCGAACTACAAGCCATAAAGACTTTACTGACACAGCACCAAACTCCAAGCCCAGAAAGACCGGAAACATCAGCCAATGAGAAAAAACGGAAACTACAGTCAATTTCCACAGAGGATGTACCCTCTCCAAGCCCAAACGCACAAGGCAGGTCTCAATACGTAACCAAAGTCGAGCTCCAACAAACTCTAAGTCTCTTTGCTAGCCAAATGAACGAGCAATTCGCCAGCCTAACTGCACAACTCACACAAATTTCCACGCAGCAACAACAGACTTTCACAATATTACAGGTCCGAATGGACGAAATTGAAACTAGCCAACAGACAACAATCCCCGGTCGCCTAAGCAGGAATGAGAAACCTTACCAGCGCCCTGAACTAGTTCCAGTAATTCAAGACATAGAACATGCAGCTAGCAATGACTAAACCAACTCAGCAATGCTTAGATACGCTCCGCATCTGGCAATGGAATTGCAGAGGATACAAACATAAACAAGGAACCTTACAACAATACATCACCTCAATCGACCAACCGCCAGATACTATCACCCTCCAAGAAACTAACGCCTTAGCTAGATTGCCCGGCTATACTACACATAGAACACATGAAGGACGCGACGTCTGCACCTTAATCAGGAAAGACATCGTTGCAATTCAACATACTCTCCCAGCACCCGAGCACGACCACATCCTTACAGAGTTGATTCCCCCCAAAACCTCTAAGGCCACAACTGTTTTATACTCAATATCTACTGCCGCCCGAAAAACCGACACAGTGAACTGGCCACACTGCTCCACCAGGCCACAAAAAAATCGGGGGCCAGTCGAATCCTCATTGCAGGCGACTTTAATGCAGCACACCCTGCCTGGGGGTACCCCTACTATAACAAACGGGGCAAAGAACTAATGGAATGCATCGACAACGAAACGCTCACGCTCCTCATCGACCCGGCCAAACCAACCAGAGTAGGAAACAGCGTTTCGCGAGACACCTGCCTCGACCTCACTCTTGCCAAGAATGCCCCCCACACTTCATGGATGAACTTGGAAGAAAACTTTTCGAGCGACCACATGCTCGTACAGACCGAAATACAAGGGACCACCTATCGAAGGCAACTTGGCGAAGCCCGAATCACAGATTGGCAAACTTTAAGGAAAAACCGGGAAACCGCTCCAGATGATCCCATCATGAATATAGAGCTCTGGGTAAAAGAACTGAGCCGTGATGTCCAACGCCACACTAGAACTCTTCAAACCACAACGCAAATCCCGGCCATAGACAATTATCTTCTACACCTGTGGGAAGCCCGGCGCAGCCTCACGAAGAGGTGGAGAAAACAAAAGCTCAACCGTAAATTGAAACTCAGAATAACCAAATTAGCTGCAGAGGCAGATGTGTATGCAGCGGTACTCTGCCGACAAAACTGGCTTGGCCAATGCGATGACCTCAGAGGCACTCTGAGCCTTACAAAAACCTGGAACCTGCTCAGGTACCTAATAGACCCGATGCAAAGCAGAGGAGAAACCAACAAAACCCTCAAACGGATACTACACCAATATCCAGGCACTACAGAAGATCTCTTCAAAGTCCTTCAAGCCAAATACATAGCCAGCACACAACCCCTCCAGCCAACACCCTACACCGGCCCACATAACTCACCGCTGGACCAGCCTTTCATTGAGGCAGAGTTCAGAGCAGCGTTAACAAAAATTAGGAAAAACACTTCCCCGGGCATGGATCAAATCACCAACAGCGCCCTTGCGAACCTTGACGACAAATCAGTCACTTTGCTCACGGCATACATGAATCAATACTGGGAAAAGGGCAGCATACCTCCAGCGTGGAAAGCAGCAGAGATCAGACTGATCCCCAAGCCTGGCAAGGAGCCAAGCATAGAGAACCTCAGACCGATCTCTCTTACCTCTTGCGTCGGCAAACTGATGGAACATATGGTCCTAAACAGACTCCAAAATTACTTAGAGGATTCCCAACTCATGCCGCACACAATGTTTGGATTCCGTCCTCACCTCTCAACACAAGACATACTACTTCAGCTGAGAGAGGACATCGTTAGCCAAGCCAGCAAGCACACACCGAAGGCCATCCTTGCCCTCGACCTCAAGGGTGCTTTCGACAACGTTAACCACGAAACAATCCTCCAGAATCTTAATAACCTTGGATGTGGAGAACGGATGTATTCATATATCCGTGACTTCCTCACAGATCGAACAGCGGTCATCAAGATTGAAGATAAAAGATCACAGCCCATCAACATTGGAAGCAAAGGAACGCCACAGGGAGCAGTACTCTCTCCGCTTCTCTTTAACATAGCCCTTATCAACCTCCCAAAAGAGCTGAATCAAATACCGGGACTGCACCATGGACTCTACGCGGATGACATTACAATTTGGATAAGAGAGGGATTTGAGGGAGAGATGCAAGACAAACTACAACAGGCCACCGACATCGTCCGAACATACGCCGAGAGCTGCGGACTGAAGTGCGCACCACAGAAGTCGGAACTTCTTCTTGTGCGGAAAAGGTCCCACCTTAAAAACACCGCTGCATCCATCGAGATAGAACTGGACGGGGTCTGCATCAGGCCCTCCCCCTCCATCAAAGTTCTAGGCATGACCTTACAGGAAGACTGCAGCAACAACCAAATGGTACGAAAACTAGATACCACAGTGGGTCAGATCACTCACATGATAAGGCGCATCACGAACAAGAAGCACGGAATGAAAGAACAAGATACTTTACGCCTCGTGCAAGCCTTTGTCATTTCCAGGATAACTTATGCCACACCGTACGCGACGCTCAAGTCATGCGAACACAAGAAATTAGACGTGCTAATCAGGAAATCATACAAACAAGCATTAGGCCTACCGCCCAACACATCCAACGAGAAGCTGCTAGCCCTGGGACTACACAACACCTTGGACGAACTCATAGAAGTCCATCTCACGTCCCAACAACAAAGGCTTGCAATCACCCAAACCGGTCGCAAACTCGTACATCACCTTGAGTACCCGCCCCGGCAACCCGAAACCTCCACAGAAGATATCCCCAAGGAAATTAGAAGTGACATGGAAGTAGCCCCAATCCCTCGCAACATGCACCCAGAACATCATGAGGGACGGAGAACAGCCAGAGTTCGATGGCTGGAGAAAATATACGGCCAAAATGACGAAACAGTCTACACTGACGCGGCCGACTATGCTCAGGGACCCGCTATGACAGCGGTGGTCACTAACTCCTCGAAGATCCTCACAAGCCTCACACTTAGACAGGCTACTACGCTACATGCGGAAGAGGTGGCCATCGCTCTCGCTGTCGCCCAAACCCCAGCCACAACAATTATCACAGATTCACAATCTGCCTGCAGAACCTACGCGAACGGAAGAATCTCTAGAACCGCCTTGAACATTCTACTTCAAGCACCCCTCACAAGAACCGTGACTATCGTTTGGACACCTGCGCACTCGACCCTCCGTGGAAACCTCGCTGCTCATGCGAGCGCCCGAGAACTAGCCGGCCGGGCTCCACAAGAGGACCAGAAGTGGGTCAGCCAACCACTGGTAACATTCAGAGACGTCACACAACACTATAAACTTTCCCGGCTTACCTACCCGCCGAGCCACAAATCAACTACGAAAGAACAAGAAACAATGCTCAGGCAATTACAGACTAACACCTTTCCCCACCCTACAAGACTCCACGCCATTTTCCCAAACTTACACAAACCAAACTGTCCCCATTGTAACGAACCATCCACACTCTACCACATGATCTGGGCCTGTCAACGCAATAAGGATATCACAGCAATACCCCATCCAACCATCGAGCAGTGGGAGGAAGAGCTGTGCAGCTCTGACCCGGACCGACAGCTACGGCTGATCGAGAGGGCTAGGACGGCAGCGAGGTCCATTGGAGTCCTGGACTGAGGATTCCACTCACGGCGCTATTTTTTTTTTCCTTATTGAATGAAGTTTTTCCTCCTCCTATTAGTGAACGTTACAGGTCGAGCTAACGCAGATACCCTGCCCCCTCCGCGGTAGTGCGTTGGCTACGCAATCAGGCTCACGACGTCTCTATCGGCCTTCGTGGTGGTCATGCACGGTGTCGAAAGCTTTCAATAGTTCACGCGACTATCTTAGTGGGTAGAAAAGCTGACATTTCGGTCGATCAGGGGCGGGTTTCGACCTTCTACAGGCAGAGATTAACGAGGCAGCGAGCTTGGGCTGTGGCACCCGGAATAATAAATAAACTCTTACCCGAACCAAATCACCGGTGCGAAGCCCGTTAAAAATACGAGTCAATTCTTTTCGCGGCGGATTCAAGTGACGGACGTGAACACCAAGTTTCTCTGCTGATTTGTCGAAAGCTAAGACTACAGCGCTAGGACTACAGCGCCTTGGACGGCTCACCAGCGACAGGTACCATCTTGTTTCGAAAGTCACTGACGTCACGGCAGCGTCACGTTTTGATTGGTGGCCGCTTTGCGGTTCGTGAAAGCGGTTGGGAGAAATCGGTCCCGAAGCGGATGGCAAAAACGCGCTCCAACCGCTCGATCATGGCCGCTTTGTGGTTGAGAACGCACGGATCCGCTTCGCGTTTGCGGATCCGCTTCCAGTGTGAACGCGCCACAAGACTGCATTAGGAGTTTTCGTAGACCGCGTTTCTGTATCGTATCAGATCAAGGCGGACAAGCTATCTGGATGCTCCATTGCCACGTGCCTTTCCTTTGCCCTCTACTACACTAACCCCTTTCCACCTTCGGCTATATAAGTAACAACACGGAATAAACCAAAGCATTGTTATCCTGATACCCGAGTTGTCTATTCTTACCAGCCCACACAAGAACGATACATGGTGTCAGAAGTGGGATTGAACCGAACGTGAAGGTCGACGTCATGGAGCACCTAAGGCTGCCTGAACCGTTACAACTGACAGCTGATGGAGGAAGAAACTGGAAACTGTTTCGTCAGAGGTTCGACCTTTTCCTTCAAGCCACAGCAAGCACCGACAAGCCGAGATCGGAGGCGGCAAAGACAGCCCTGCTGCTTAGCGTGGCGGGAGAGGAAGCCTTGGACGTGTTTAACAACTTTGTGTTCACCGAAGAAGAAAACAAAGAAGACTACGCCACCGTGACTGCCAAATTCGAAGAATACTGCGTGGAGCAACAAAACGAAATTCACGAAAGATACGTCTTCCGCTCCCGTCTGCAGGGCGAGGCGGAACCGTTCGAGCAGTTTCTACGTACCTTGAAGAGACAAGCGCAGCACTGCAACTTCGGGACCATGGCAGACGAGATGGTACGCGACCAAGTGGTGTTTGGAACCAACTTGCCGAAGCTTCGAGAGAAGATGCTCAGGGACAAACACCTGACCTTGGAAAAGGTCGTCACCTTATGCAAGGCGGCAGAAACATCAGCTCGTCAAAATGAAGTCTGGCGTAAGGCAAGTGAAGAACTCGACGTTAACGCTATGAAGACCAGCAAGAACGCTCCGACAAGACCCCGGCGCAACCCGAACTGTACGCGCTGCAATCGAAGGCATGCCTTGCGACGCTGCCCGGCATACGGAAAGACCTGCTACTCGTGCAATGGGCGGAACCACTTCGCATCTTGTTGCCGCGAGAAAGATGCCGTTTACGAGGTACAGCATGAAAACGACGACTTCGAGGTGCTGGATTCGCAGTCGGCAGCGCCAACAAAAAACGCGACTGGCTGGTGGACGCGTGTCTTCAAGGCAAACACCTAAGTTTCAAAGTTGACACAGGGTCACAAGCTAACGTGTTACCACTATCAGTATTCCGCAAGTTCAAGACCGTGACGCTGAAACCCAGCGGCGCTGTTCTGAGATCCTACGGTGGCGACGTCATCAAGCACGTCGGTACATTTTTATCGCCCGTGACGGTAGGCGACCGCCAGATATGCGCCGAATTTTTCGTGGTAAAGAACGGCCACAGCGCTATCTTGGGCTTGGCAGCTAGCGAGCAGCTAGGCATCGTCAATCGCGCTATTGAAGGCGTGTCGACGAGCAACACCGAAGCAGTCTTCGAGGAATTCCCGCAGCTTTTCCACGGAACCGGGCGTACCCCGAAAGAATACAAGATGGTGCTACGCAAGGACGCCGTGCCAATCGTTCAGCCAGCTCGAAGGGTTCCCCTGTCGCTGCGAGAGCCTCTTCGTGCAGAACTGGACCGAATGGAACGCGAAGGCATCATTCAGAAGGTCAGCAGCCCGACGGACTGGGTAAGCCCGTTAGTCATTGTACTAAAAAAAGACAGCAAGTTGTGGGTATGCATGGATCCCAGAAGGATTAATGAAAACCTGAAAAGAGAACACTACCAAATGCTTCGTAGAGAAGATATTGAAGCGGACTTGGCAGGCGCGAAGTTTTTCTCGCGTCTAGACGCGAACGCGGGGTTTCACCAAATCCCACTCGACGAGCAATCATCCAAGATATGCACGTTTGCCACGCCGTTCGGCCGTTATCGCTTTCTACGCCTTCCATTCGGCATAGCGTCAGCTAGTGAGGTGTTTCAAAAAGCCCTCAACGAAGTGTTCGAGGGCCTTCCTGGCATACGTGTATACGTGGACGATGTGCTGATCTGGGGTGCGACTAGGACGGAGCATGACCAGAGGCTGCACGATGCACTAAAGGCAGCTGAAGCAGCGGGCCTAACTTTTAATGCAGCCAAATGCCAATTCGGCGTTCAAGAAATTTTGTTCCTGGGCGACATCATTAGCCACAAAGGCATTAGCCCCAATCCCGCCCTTGTGGACGGTCTTCTCAAAATGCCAAAGCCACAAGACAAATTGGCAGTACAAAGGTTGCTCGGGGTTGTTAACTATTTTAGCAAGTATCTACCGTCACTTTCCCAGCGCACTTCGACTCTGCGTTCCCTGATCAAACAGGACGTCATTTTTGAATGGACACCTAATCATGAAAACGAGTGGCAAGCCATATGTCAGGATCTAAGCGAGGCACCGCTGCTTGCTATTTTTGACCTAGGTTTGGAGACGAAGATAACTTCAGACGCATCTCAAAGTGGCATTGGCTCCGCACTCCTACAACGTCATGGGGACTGCTGGAAACCGGTCGCTTACGCGTCGAGAGCGCTGAGTGAATCGGAACAGAGATATTCGCAAATTGAAAAAGAGGCTTTGGCGTTGGTTTTCGGTTGCGAAAAGTTTAACCATTTTGTGTATGGTCGCCCACTCATACTCGAGAGCGACCACAGCCCGCTGATAAACATATCTAGGAAAGGCATAGCCGATATGCCGCCAAGAGTGCAACGTTTTTTCCTACGATTGCTCAAATACGATTACACGTTGATATTTGTTCCTGGCAAGCAGATGGCCTTGGCTGATATGCTCTCTCGATCTCCTGCTCCTGGGAACAAGGGGGCCGCCGACACGGGCGACGTAAAAATTCACGCCGTCACAGTCGTATCAGGACTCGTAAGTGAAAAAACGGCTGCGAAACTTGCACACGAAACCGCTACTGATCCGTATCTTAGCGTAGTACTACGAAAGCTCGGGAGGGGAGACGAAGTGGAAGGGGCGCTGAAATCGGTTGCCGCCGAACTTTCAGTAGTAGACGGCATACTTTTGAAAGGAACGAAAGTAGTAATTCCCACGAGCATGCGCAGAGAGATGTTAAAGAGGATTCACGCAGGCCACCTTGGCACGGTAAAATGCAAAGCTAGGGCTAGGCAATTAGTCTACTGGCCGAACATAAACTCTGACATCGAGTCGTTGATCCAAAGCTGTCCGACCTGCAGAACATATGCCTATAAGCAACCACCAGAGCCTCTGATTCTACAACCAACGCCCACTCAACCATGGTACCGTGTCGGTGTCGATCTCTTTCAGTATTCCGGAAGACACTATCTGTGTGTTTACGATTCGATGTCCAATTTCCCAGAGGTGGAGCTCCTACCCGACACAACAGCCACCTCGGTTATTGATAGACTGAGTGCTATATTTTCGAGATACGGCATCCCAACGGAGGTATGCTCAGATAACGGCCCACAGTTTAGCAGCCACGAGTTCGCGCTGTTTGCAAAGCATTACGATTTCAAACATGTGAAATCCAGCCCGCAATACCCCCAATCTAACGGGCTCGCGGAAAAGGGTGTACAAATAATCAAACGCATCTTAAAGAAAACGAAAGTTGCAAACGAATGCTTTTGGCTTGGCATATTAAATTACAGGGCATGTCCTGTCGAAGATGGTCGGTCTCCTGGCGAGCTGCTGCAAGGAAGGCGGCTGCGCACACCCGTGCCGGACTTCGATCCCCTTCCTGTGATACGGGTCAAGAAACACCGACAGACAGGCCACAACGAGCGGGTGCTGCCCCGCCTTAAAAACGACGACGTGGTACGCCTGAATGGAGCGTCATGGGCGCGGAAAGCCAAGGTAGTTGGATCAGCCGGGCCGCGTTCCTTTTACGTGCGTACGGAGAATAATACCGTACTTCGGCGCAACCGTCGACACCTTTTAGCGACGAAGGAAGAATGCGAGGTCGACTTGTCAGACGACGAAGATTCGGACAACGACCGGGCCTCATCACACGGAATGACATCCACAGCGCCAACCATCACGACGGCTCTACAAACGGCAACTACGACGACTCTACAAGCGGCAGCTCAGCAGCCAACGGTTCAGCCACCGCGAAGGACAACACGACAGAAGCGGCCTCCGGAGCGATTGGGTTATGACGAGATCTTCCAGCAAACGAGCCAGAGGTGTTGAGCTCAGCGGTGAACGACCGTTGGGAAGGAGGATGTATCGTATCAGATCAAGGCGGACAAGCTATCTGGATGCTCCATTGCCACGTGCCTTTCCTTTGTCCTCTACTACACTAACCCCTTTCCACCTTCGGCTATATAAGTAACAACACGGAATAAACCAAAGCATTGTTATCCTGATACCCGAGTTGTCTATTCTTACCAGCCCACACAAGAACGATACAGTTTCCTTTTTCGCTAAGCCCTCCGCAACGAAGAAGCCGCCACTGCGCCTGCGCGCCGATGGCCTTGACTGTAGAGTTCTGGGTATCGTAACGGGTTGTGGAGGAGCGTCGCGTGACGTCGAAAACAGTCAACGAAAGCTCCCTGTGATTGTACAGAGCGCGAAACCGTCAGCGCGAACAAGTGATTGTTGGTTTTAGCTGTTTGTCTAAAAAAATCACAAGACTGCCATCAATATTATTAGTGTGTTTGGAAGTGCTCATTTGGGCCACTAACCTAAGCGGTAAAATGTGGTACCTTCTAATACCATTTCGAAGTAAAATTCGAAAAATCGCCAAGATCGTGTTCGTGGTAACGTTGTCGCGTAGTGTACATAGTCCATTTCGTAGTTACGCGTTTTGGGGACCATCTTGAAAGAAATATATTAAGTTCTTCAAGTAAAAATATATTTCGTTGAAGCATGTCTGAAAGTATAGCATATTTTAAGAATACGTTTACAAGCAAAAATATTTCACGAAGTAACCGAATTGCTCGCCTGCACTTTTGCATTATTTGCATTAACATGATTTCGGGACATAGTCTTAAGCAGAAAAACTGCGCTAACCAGGATTAGAACGATGGACACTTTTTGCGAAGAGGTTGAGATGCGCAGGGTTTTAAACCAACGGGTTCAAACGGGACAAATTCAAACGTAAAATATGTCAAGGCTACGAGTTTAAATATGAAGGGCATTTCGGGAACGGGTTGAAACGGGACAGGTTCAAGCGGGAAAGGTCGTTTCGGGAATCGGTCGAAACGGGACGGGTTCAAACGGGAATGGGTTGTGTCGGGCTACACCCCTAGCGCGCGGCTGGTGATGTCTATTTCTCGGGAACACCTACCGTAGCGTGGCGCCAGCAGGCTGCAGTTACTTAGCAGTTGCACGTAGTATAGTACTGGAGCAGGACGCATCGCTCTCACGTTTGATAGGATTGACAAAGAGAGTTTATCAGGCACTTCATAAAACGTGGGCGTGCCCAGCAAAAACGAGGACGATGAGAAAAAACGACATGAACGTCCTGGTCTTTGCTGCTCACGCACAAATTTTATGAAATGAACAACCAAGAAGCCCAAACAGCCACTCTTCCATGGCACGGAAACGCAAGGGCGTTTTCAAGCTCCGACTGGTCTCGTGTCATCATCGAAATAAGGCGCGTTCTCGGATCACTCAAGATCAGCCACCGTGCTGCCAGCCGGCGCCTCTAGTGACGATCCGAGCATGTCACGCGCTCACTGACTGACGAGGGTGACAAGATGCCCTAGGCTCGGGAGGAGAGCAGGCCACGACTAAAGTCCCTGGATCCTGGAAAGGTGGCGCCATTGCCTTTCCTCCCAGCCGGCCGAACACAAACAAATACTAACATGCAGAGGACCAAGCCGATTGGCTAATAATAGGTCTCCGTTGCTATGGCAATCCCCATTTCGGCCCTTCAAATCTTCGAAGCTTCGAGTTCTAATCCAGTCACTCCAAAATCACCACGGAGCATCATCATGCTGAAAACGTTCCGCGCCAATATAAGCGTATTTGGCACTGTGTATGCAATCAACTTATCAATCATGACCATCTCCGCGAATATTTTTCAGTTATATTGTTCTTCGTGCGTATTTCAATACAGGAAAATTATATTTTTAAGCCTCCAAGCACCGACGCCGCATGTGGTGATGGTACGAAGATGTACGCTTGTTTGGCCGGTGTGTGTATAGCAAAATCTTGGTATACAAGAAACGTATCTAGAAGGAAGTGTCTATTCTGCCGGCAGCCGGCAGAATAACCGGGGGGAAAAAGTGCCGGCAGTAGTCGCGTATTGGGTCTCGTATAAAACGGATTGTAAACACGCCTATGTGGATTAGCTCAGTGGGTAAGATGTGCGCCTCATACGCAGCAGGATCTTAGTTCAATCCCTCGAGGGATTTTTTTTTTTTTTTTCGGAATTTTGTTTTTTGTTGAGGTATTAGGCGATATTTACGACATCTCTCTTTTAGAATTAACACTGAAAAAAGAACACAAAAAAAAACAACAAAAAAACACGAATGTTGTTGACGAAACACTTCCTTTTTGGGGGTGAATGGAGGACAGCGGGGCTTGGGCCGGCCGACACGCTGCCGCGATGCGGTGGTACTGGTGGGCCAAATAGGCCAATATATTTCTAATGAGCAGCCGCAGACTGTCGCCGCTAAAGGAGGGGGAGGGGGGGGGCTATGTTAACGAGCTCCCCACTGATACACGCGCCGGAGGTGACTGCCGGTAGAATTTCGGAAAAATTATTCTGCCGGCTGCCGGCAGAATAGACACTGCCTATCTAGAAAGCTACCCGTCGCGAGCGAATTGAGATCGGTTCATGAAGAATGGAGAGGTCAAAGAGAAATTGCTCGTTTAATGAGCCAAGATAGAGATCATATGGAGAGCTTGGCGCCCCTTTATCAAGATCCAGTCGCTTTAGTCAGGACCAGATAACGCCGCTACGCCTTGTGCGCCTTCGGTCGATATGCGGATACCCTAGGAAACAAAACGACCTTTGTGTAACGCCGCGAAGTCATGGCGGGACGAAAGTAAATCCGCATTCCTTACTTCTAGAACTCATCTGGCTTGGTATCATTGCTTGCACAGCTTTAGCTTGACCTCGGACAAGGAGTCGGACTTGTGATGGTTCACGGTGCTCGGGGCGAAACTGCTGCTCTTTACGCAATCTTCAGCATCTTCGTCATCGGCACTTCATTAAAAAAAGAAAAAGAAAACATGCGGCTTTTTATTAGCAGCATACTGCGATATTTTATTGCCATTTTCTTAATTATCTTAGAGAACGTGGATATTAAAGCTATTTACAACGTTTATATTTACGTAGTTATGACGGTGTGCTGGAACAGTCCCTCGATAAAAGTTACATTATGCCTGCCGCCTTCTTTCAACGTGACTTGAACTCAGTTTGGAAACTACCATAGAGCCAGCTTTGAAAAAGTGGCTTCGATCCGTCCTCAAAAACCGAACTTATCGCGATCGCAACGCCCCCATTTCTCCCGCAGCGGCCACTCAGAGAACTGGACGTCTGCACGTATCGGTTAAGGTCGAGCAACGTTGTTAGATTACCTCAGTTTTGGTGGCTACAAGAGGAAGTGCGCCGAACACAAAATTGATAGCATACCACTTGTTCATGACGCCGGTGGCGCACCGGTACCTAAAGCCTCTTCATTTTTCAAAAGTAGCGCAAGGTGTGTCGATGCACGAGGCACGTGCAACGTGCAGCCCTTGGGAAGATCATGGCGGCACAGCGGAGCACTGATCGGGCAGTGATATAGTGTAGCACTGAGCTAGATTTCAGACGCCCTGTTCTTCCCAGAGGCGGCGCGCGGCACGTGTCTCGAGCTTTTTCACAACAACGAATGGCGCTACTTTTCCCAGGATAGAGGGGTTTTACTGGTACCTACAGGTGCCCTGCGCCTGGTGCCATCGGGCGGCACACAGCGGTACGACCCGTAGAGTGCGTCCTGCATGAGCACGTGTATAGTACGAGACGCTCTCGTGCCCCGCGCGCTCGCGCACAACACTTGAAACTCTTCATGCCATGCCCCTTCGAGCAGAAATGCACCGGTATCTTACCGGTATCCTGGCTACAGCGCCACTTTTTCTTCATGAAGCGACGGCACGTGGAACTACCGTAGAATGCTGAGCGTTCGGTACACATACCCCTATAGCCACCATACCTCAGTTGTGGAACTCCCGTGGAAAGGGGGTACCCCCCTCAGTCGCTTCAGTTCACCGATGATGATGATGATGATGATGTTTGAAGCGCCATCTAAAAACTGCGCGTCAAAACACATTTTTTTAGTGTGGCGACGTTGGTTAATATGTTCATGATTAGTGGAGTCGACACAGCGCACAAAAAACCAAGACAAAGTAGAAGGGTATACTAGGACAAGCGCTTAATTACTCTCAACTGAAATTTCCATTGAAACGAAACACCAAAGTAAACAACAGCAACCCACCACATCATGGCCAGTTCAGCGCATGTTGAGATAACATCTCCCTTTGCTATATAGAATGACTGATGCTTGGCTTACACATTCCCCAGTCGCTTCTTTTTCGATCGTGTTGGCATATAGAATTTCCCGTCAACTGATCTTCCACCTTCCAGCAATTGTGGCCTGATGGAAGTCGGGTTGGCATCCACAATCTGCACAATAAAGTTGCAGATGCCCCCCGCTGTCAACCGCACATTTAAAAAAAAAGTGCCGATTTAACTCTTTTTGGAGTGTAAGTGGATCGTAACAGAATCTACTCTTTAAAGACTAACTATAACTCTTCGAAGGCAGGTGTATGTCTAACTCTCCCATACGAGTGTTCACTTAACCCTTATATAGAGAGTCACGACAATAGTTAAGGGGAGAGTCAGGGCTTCTCTTTTGATGTGTGAGTGTGAGTGTTAATTTCACTTCTTTGTGTAGAGTAACTATAAATCCATGATAAACGTTGCCTAGACTCTTCGATGAGAGTAAATTTCACTCCTTTGTGTAAAGTCACTATAACTCTATCAGAAGTGTTACCTAAAGACTTTGTTGACGAGTGAAGGATGCTCTCCAGGGAGAATAACCTTCATTCCTTCGTCTAGAGTAAATACAATTCTATTAGAATGTTGCCTGCACTCTGTATTCAAGAGTTACGCGTACTCGCCAGGAAGAGTTACCCTCACCTCCATCGTGTAGAGTAACTACAACTCCATTATAAGTGTTGTCTAAACTCTGTATGCAAGAGTTAAACATGCTCTCCCGGAAGAGTTGAATTCACTTGTTTCTGGAGAGTAACAAAAACTCCATTACAAGTGTTGCCATAACTCTGTACTAAAAGTTAAGCACGCTCTCCAGGAAGAGTTGTTATAACCTTTTTGGGGGAGAAAAAATAACTCCATTAGAAGTGTTCCCTACACTCCCTGTTAAAGAGTTAACCATGCCCTCTACCAATAGGTAATGTCACATAACAGTACAATTGAGCAGTTCCCTATTGAAAATATTTCTAAAGTGCCCGTCAGCCTTGAAGGATTATGGGGCCTCACAGGCCTTCAAAACCCTTCAAAAATACCGTACAGAAAAACCCTTCAAATATACCTCATAGAAGAACCCTTTAGCCCCACAGCCATTCAACCCGTCAGACCCTTTGGCCCATCAACCCTTTAGACGCCCAAATGACTGTGAACCATAGACAAAAATGCCGGTCAAAACATTGAAACTTTATTGCCGACATTTAGTTTTACATGAATATTAGAACTCAAAAAGGTGATAAAAAGCAACGCTTGTTCAAACCCGGCGCAAGGAGCTATAGACGAAAGAGATCACATCAAACAGGGACAACTGACATCCTTATCACAAAGAAAAACACCTTTCAAAGTACTCACAATGCCGCTGGCTATATTCCTGATGTACGGTAGTTCAGCTAATAAAACCGAGCAGGTGCACCTCACGAAAACATACACAGTCACAGTAAGCACGTTTAGCGAAAACCACGAACTCGTAAGCAGCACCCGCCGCCGTTGAGAAATTCCGAGAACAGTCACGGTTTCGTCCATGACGACATCGCGCCGGCGTCTTCGGCGTATTTTTTGCTCGCTGGTCTGAAGTCGGACGGACGAAGAGGCGCAAGGAACAAATCCGGACAGCGGCCGGCATCCACCGTCTCAACACCCACAGTGCCATAATCCCGGTGCGCAGGCACATCATGCGGTGGGACGCTGACCCCGACTGCCAGGCTTTGCAGCGAGTAAGCCGACACCGGCCATCATCTCCTTGAATGCGCTGAACACAATGGCGCTCAAGCGGTGCTGAAGGCGGCCTGCGCCGAGCTATGGTTCACCTGCGGTACCAAGAAAGAAACTGCACGGATCAAAACAGACCAAGGGGCGAGCCCTTAAAACCATGCATGCTCACCTTCCTGGAGGAAATTGGTCCGCTCCAAACATCCCGGCTCGTGGGATAACCGGAACTGCACACGAGCAGAGAGAAAATGGCTATGGCCTCCCCCGCTTGCACACACCACCCTCCTCACCCCGACCGCCGGCCTGGCAGCCCTGCACCCTCTCCCCATGATATACCTCAGTGAGATGGAAAAAAATTAGAACAGTGCAACCTAGGTTTTGACCTGAATTACATGGAGGAAGGACATAAGGTAAATCAACTATTGCCAGGGTTAATGTATGCAGATGACATTGTACTCGTATCAGAAAGCCGTGAGACAATACAGGAACTGATTAGGATTTGCAGCAGGGAAGGGGACAGTTTAGGACTAAAATTCAGTAGGGACAAGTCGGGTATAATAATTTTCAACGATGAGAAGGGGGAACCCCTGGAGATACAGGACACAGTGGTAGAACACGTAGAAAAGTACAAATATTTAGGGGTCTGGCTCAATGAAGGAAGGAAATATCTAGAGGAACACGAGGAGAATACAATTAGAAAAGGGAAAAGAAATTCATCTATTATGAAGCTCAAGGCACTATGGAACTATAACAGATATGAAGTGGTCAGAGGTATATGGAAGGGAGTGATGGTGCCAGGACTGTCTTTTGGCAATGCAGTGCTGTGCATGAAATCTGAGGTTCAATCAGGGCTAGAAATTCGACAAAGAAGCGTAGGCAGATTGGCGCTGGGAGCACATGGAAAAACACCAAATGAGGGAGTACAGGGGGACATGGGATGGTCGTCTTTTGAGAGCAGGGAGGCGATTAGTAAGTTGAAATTTGAACAAAGGTTGACTGAAACGGAGGATACGCGGTGGGCACGTAAGGTATTCAAGTATTTACACATGAAAAGTTTAAACACAAAATGGACAAACCGAACCCGAAAGCTTACATTTAAATATCTACACACTGGTGATGGGGCTGAACAGACTACGTCAGTGAAAAAGAAGGTGAAAGAGGCGGAGAGGAAAATTTGGGAGGGGAGAATGCAGGAGAAATCAGCTCTAACAGTGTACAGGTCATGAAAGCAGGACATAAGAAAGGAAAATATGTTCGACAATTCACTGGGAAGTGCTTTGCTGTTCGAGGCAAGAACGGGAGTTTTGAGGACAAGGACGTATAGGGCTAAACTTCAGGAGACCGACACATTATGTGCCGCCTGCCATAATGATAGCGAGACACTGGACCACTTGGTTTTGAAGTGCACGAGGCTTCGTCCTGCCCTCCCTGAAGGGGTAACGGATTTGGCCGGGGCCCTGGGTTTCACTGGCGACGATGGAAGGATGGTAGACAAAAAAGATTACAGTGACAAAGAGACGATTAGAAGATTGGTGGAAATTATCTAGGGAAAATTAAATGATGGACAACTAACTAGCACAGCTGGGAACAGGCGGGACAGAGGAAAATTGGACTCCCTCCCGCGTGGCTCCGGCCCGAAGTCTCAACCCTGTCTCCCAGCTAGTCACGGTGCTAGGGCAACGCCGACAAGGTTTGACCAGAGGAAAATTGGCGACTCCCTCGCCGGGGGGGAAGAGGCAGGGGGGTGATGTTTTTTAGTTTTTTTGCCCGATCCCCCGAAGGTCATCCTGGTGATATCCCACACTGCCTGGTGATAGTTAGGGGGAGAAAAATTGGTCTTAAAAGGGCGGGAGGAATCACGTTTTTGTCTTTTTAGACTTAGGCTAGGTGGCGCAAGCTACCGCCCGTTACAAAGGGAATAGCCATTAACATCCATCCATCCATCCAGCCGGGCGGAGAGAGGCGATTGCTTTTTGGGGACAGTCCCCCGTGGAGGCGACCGGTTCCCGGAACGAGTCGCTCCCGCGTGCGTCCCTGTTCCTGGAAATCGCGCACTGCTCTCGGCTTGTTTTTGTTTGTTGTTTTTTTTCTTTTTTTTATGTACATGGTTGCACGGATTTCGCCTCGAGCGGACAGGATTGCGTTCGCCTCAAAACGCCGCTCGGTCAACACCACTCGGCCCGCGGCTCGTCAATTCTCCACATGGGGCGGTCGCCCTCAGTGGCCTCTTTGGCGACTGAACACTCGGGCAGTGACAGGCGGGTCCAGGAGCCCACTCGTATTTGATAGAAGAGCAGTAATAAAAATCTGACCGTACACACACACACGATCGGCAATCTCCAAATACTTATTTTTTCCCCGGAGCGTGTACAATAAGCAGCTATCTTCATTAATTCTGGAAAATATGTTTTCTCCACCTAGGCCACAGACATCTCAAGAAGCCTGAAGGTTTCCCCGACCCCATTAGAAAAGTTCTTGACAGGCTTCCAGACATTTCAAGGCATTGTAAAAGACACTTTAGACATTTCAGGAGAGCCTCTGACGGGGCCAGTGAACCCACCAGGAAATATCGGTGCCCCCGTCAAACATATCAGAAATTCCTGAAGTCCCCTTCACACCCTTTAAAAAAATCCTGAAGTCCCAACAGAGCGATTTTCAATAGGGTTAGTTTGACTCCTTTTCGGAGAGTACTTAACCCTTTAATACAGACTTTAGGCAACACTTGGAATGGGGCTGTAATTACTCTACCGAAAGAATTATGTACTGTAAATAAATTCTTATTTGAAGTGTTGCCTAAGCTCTGTATAAAAGAATTAGCTAGCACCCTCTTCAGGAAAGGGTCACAGAAACCCCACTGAGTTATACTGTTATATGTTGTTTTTATTGTGTTGTTGAGTGTAAGTTAACCCAGTAAAAAGTAACGGAAACGCCTGAAAACAGAATTAGAAGAACCGATGTGTAAAACTGGCTCTTAGTTGTTAAAAAAACTTGCTGAAAAAAAAATCTACTGACCATTGACATTTTTAGCCTGTTGAAGTGCGACCACTGTACTTTTCTTTTTGCAATTGTTTTATGGAATGTCAATACCTCCCTTGATTTTACTGTAATTTGGAATACCTCCGTCCTTATTGTAGGAGTTGTTGCGTACAACTAGGGACAACTCAAGTATTTTGCTATAAATATTAGCTCTAAAATCTAAAAGCGGCTATGTACATGTTCACAAGGAGATGATTGCAAAGGAAATGTGGAACTGCAGCTGAAAAATTACATAAAATATAAAGCATGAGCCAGCACAGAGGCTATAGGTTCTCATGAAAAGTCAGCAAAGAAAGATAACAGTAGACTAGAGCTTAATAAACCAAAACTTTAATTTCAGCACATGACAAAAAAGGCAAAACTGGCACACAAGTTTCCTCTGGCTAAAAAGTTTTTAACTTTGTGATCAAGTCTAAAGGCAAGACGAATTTTATCTTGTAATTCAAACCAGTGAAGTGCCCAATCACCGCGAGTGACCGACTTGCTTTTTGAGGGAAAGAAATGCAAGAACGAGCGCTGCACCAGCCACAATATCCGTCACCTCAAAGGAGCGGTCCTCCAACGCCACACTTCTGGCACTTGAGTCCTCTTCGTCAATGCGCATCACCGGATAGGTCGATCAGTCCTGTCCCTCCTCCTATAAAAAATGAATGCTTAAATGTAGGGTCAGCAATATTAAAAGAGAGGAAGCAGCCCAATAAGTTTTGCGAGACAATAGACTATTCGCAAAAATCCCGGAGCTATCTATAGACGCTTTGCACACGAGCTATATTGCAGCCGCCATTACTGACCTTCTCTTGTCTTACCGAGATACCAAGCCACTGAAGTGCGCTTTTAGGAGCCTCCACAGAGGCCATTGCTGGGGAGAAGGACACAGTCGGATCTAAAATGGCAATAACCTGTCCTGCTGGGGCAATGATGGAGGGAAGTGATCAAAATAAAAGGAAACAAAAACTGAAGGTCACTTATGGCGGCGCCCATGAACAGCTGCTGAAAAGCGTCTATAGGATACGCTCCAATAGTTGACTGTGACTTGCTTTCTTGCCGATTAAAACTGTCCCAACCGAACACTATAAGGCAGCACTTATTGCTAGGTCTCTCAGCCGCAGCTATCCACGTTCGTATTCATTCTGATATGAACTCCTCAGAGAAAGATGAACCACATCTTTCTCTCTGTATTTTCTTACCTTTGGATGGAATGGCAGCCAAAAGGAGTGGCATTTATTTATGGCATCCCTAAGTTTGCACCCCATCAGACGAATTAGGCAGTCCCCCCCTTCTCCCTGACATTTGAAGCAATTATAGCAGACAATATGGGAGAGGGGGACAGAGTTTAGCTTCCCTGCATATCACCCCCCTACCTTCCAAACAGGAGCACATCATATTGAGGTATTTAGCGCACAAGGTAGAGAGAAGAAGTACAGGACAGAAAAGAGCGCTACTCACAACTACGTTTACTGATAAAAAGGGAAGAGAAAGAAAACACCCAAAGAATCCGCCGCGGACTCGTGCATCTGCCACAGCCCCGTGAATGATAGCGGCTAGTTCATCCAGGCTCGTGCAGGCCTTTCATTGTTTGTTCAAGGAATTCCCTTTCCTTGTTTGTTAGCGTTACGGATTCAACGCTAATGCACTTCCTGTTCTCACGAAGGATGTAGAAGGCCTCCAATACCTCGCGGGTCAATTTGTCTTTGTTCTTCCCCAAGATGTTGGTCTCACGGAATAATGGTCTGCACGCGCATTCCCTGCAATGGAGAGGAAGATTTCCGCCCACTGTAGCCTTCAAGGAGTAATCATGCTCCCGGAGTCGGTCATTGAGGCATCTGCCCGTTTGGCCTATGTAGGTCTTGCCACACAAAAGAGGTAGCTTATATACGACGCCCGAAGCGCATGGTAGGAGTTCATTTGCATGCTTCTTGGTGCACGTGGGTTTTGTGGTACCCTCAGCATGCGCATTCACTCTATTGCAAATTTGGCTCATTCTTTGTGGTGCTGAAAAACCACTCTGACCCCATAGCGGCTTGCGACGTTTTTTTTAAATTATGGGACATCCTGTGCAGGTACGGTATTACAACTGGCCTTGTTTGCTTGACACTGGTCTTGTTGGTCTGGAAGCCTTTTGCCTTGTTCACCAGAGTGTTTGCCACATCCACCAGTAGACCTGACGAATAGCCGGCTTTTGTTAGCCTCTCTACTTGCATGGTGAAGCTGGCTGACATAGTATGAAGACAAGACTTCCTTAGTGCCGAGCCCAGACACGTTAGAGCTATGCCCCTCTTGATGATTTTTTAGTGCGCCGAGCCGTAGTCTAGAATGGCTTTCTTGGAACGTGAACTGTACGACCAACAAACATGGGTGTCCCCCAGGTGGAGTGAAAGATCCAGGTACTGAAGTACGTTTTCTTAGGGCACCTCAAATGTAAACTTAAGGCCACCTCCGTACTCAGCAAAGGTCTCCATAATGTCTGCTACTTGTATGTCCATACATTCGCCATCTTGAAGAATTACCAGGAAGTCGTCAACATACCTGGCGACCTTGTTCGCATTTTTGCCTTCAAGCGCACTTTCTATCGCACTGTCCACAGCTCCCAAGTAGATGTCAGTAAACGTAGTTGTGAGTAGCGCTCTTTTCTGTCCTGTCCTTCTTCTCTCCACCTTGTGCGCTAAATACCTTAATATGTTAGACTACCAACTAGTCCAAATGTCAACTTTACAGTAGCACATCCGCTGGCCTCTGCCCATAGTGGTGAAAGGCATTCTATATAGACTAGCTTGAGGGGTGGGATGACTGCAATTTCTTAACATCTGCATGTGTCCAAGTGGCATACGATATGTTACGCGCATTTTTATAAAGTAATTATTGTGAACAACGTATTGAGTTTCAGTGCTGACTACCGCATATTAGTTGATTTCACAACTTTAGAAAGGAAGCTAGAGAATGCAAGTAACACTATAAGTTTGGGGAGACCATTCATTAAATATTGTAATTACAGCTCTACAGGGGGCTAATTTGCTATAAAGTACCATTGAACCTAATAAATAACAAAACAAATATATCTACTAAAATGCGAAAATTCTAAAAAAAGAAACAAAAAAAACGGAAGTGAAATTTAAAAGCAGCCTAAACCAAGAACATACAGGTTTCTACTGGCAACAGTTAAAATAATTGATAAATGTGCCATATAAGAAACCAAAACAGGCATCGCCGCGAGCTGAAGCTCTGCCAGAACCGACACTACTAGAGAGTCAGCGAGCTGCTCATGTCTGCCACTTCATCGTGTAGCTACAGACTAGATGTGGGCTTTAAACTTCTCATTGCATGCGGATGAACAGGTTGCACCACTCTGAATGCAGGCGGAGGCACATGCATTGCAAGGTCGAAATTATAGCTCTTTGTTTCAAACAGTAGAAAGGTTTTTCCATAAATATCTTAGCTCTACTCTTGCAACATCACAGTGTCCCTCAATCCTTCATCTAGACTTAAAGGGGCGGTGCAACGATATTCGATTGGAATGTTTTTCACTTTACACGAGCTTACTGGCACCAGTGGGACTCAGGGATACTCGCACGCAGCGCCACTGGCCAAGAAACTCCTTTGTTGCGGTGTAATTTCAAGGACAAAACCCAGTGTTTTCATTCAATCTCTCCTTCGCAAAACCAGATGACGTAACTGGGCGGTAGCAGTACCGCCCAGTGACGACATTTGAATGCGGCTCATAGATTGGACCCGAGCATGGCGAGGACACTCGATTTGGGCTCGTGATAAATGATAGCTCGAGAAGCATTCGGGTAGTGTCCTGTGTCCAATCGCTGCAATGACGACAACAGCCGAACCATAACAATGTCTGGAAATCAGCGCGTGTCCTGTGCCTTGCCAACCCCTATGATCAACATTGGCGGCATATAATCGGCTCCAGATCACGTGGCCGCTTGTTCTGGCTGCGAGTTGAGGGGGTGAACTGCTCGTTTTTCTTAATTTTTTTTTTCTGCGACTTCGATTGCGTGTGGTGAAAAACGAATGGGTATTTCACAGGTCATTAACGTCAGGGATCCGTTCTAAGCGGTTTTTGCGCAATATACAAAAATTGTTGCGTCGCCCCTCTAAGACCTGTTTATTACGGTCTCGCCATATAAGTTCCCACCTATTTATACGTTGAACTAAAAGAAAAAAAAACTGTTTTAAGACTTACGGCGTTAGCCCTATCATCCGCGGCCTGAGCACCCACAGCGCCACTGCAGACAACGACAGTCCGGCTGATTGGTCCACCAGCGTCGACACCACCAGCGAGAGCCTACAAAAGCACGGGATCTCCTCTTCGACGTTTTCACTTGGCAGCAGCGGCGGTGGCAAACGGCATCATCTAAACGACTTGTAAATTTTTTGCAGGTAAGTAACTGTACTTCTCTTTTTGACCTGCAATTACTGTTGCTGTTGCTGCTGCTGCTGCTGCTGCTGCCTTGCTTGCTTCTAACGGTATTGTCCACGTGTGTTTGCCTTTCTTCGGGTCTTGTCATGGCGAAAGGTTGACAAAATTAATGACTGAGCTGAAAGAAGAATTTAAAAAAGAATGTAAGATAATGAGAGAAACCTTAGAAAGGGATCTCCGCAATGAACTTCGAGACGTTCATACAGTGCTGAAGGGAATAAACGATGGAATGAACTTCATCAATAAGGACTTTGAAAAATTCAAGGAAAAGATTGAGTCTGTTATAGTCGAGAACGCCGCCCTCCGAAGGGCAAACACGGAACTCGGTGAAAAATACAATCAGGTGGCGAAATCATTAAAAGAAAATGAAGAAAGACTTCTCCAATGTGAACAATATTCGAGGCGCCACAACTTTGAGGTGAAGGGAATTCCAAAGGCTGAGACGGAAAGCATCACGGATCTGATATTTCAAATCGGAAAGCTAATTGGAGAGCAAATTACCTTGACCGACATCGAAATTTGCCACCGCGTTCCCACTAGGGAGGTGACGAAAAGTAACGGCATAGTCCAATTTCAAAGGCAGCAAAAACGTGACGCTGTTCTCGATAAGGCAAAGAAAGGAAGTATTACATGCCGGGACCTAGGTCTTCCAGATGCCACGCCTGTTTACGTAAACGAGCATTTATGCCCCACCCTGAAAAGACTACTTGGAATGGCAACGTCACGAAAGCGTGAGATGCAATGGATACGTTTGGGTGCGAAATGCCAAGATACTTGCTTGTAAGGCAGACAATGCCCCCATCGTTACAATTTCCGATGAAAGAGATCTTGATAAGATCTGCTAGACGAAAGCTACTTTTATGAAAACTTCAATGTTTTGATTTTTCTTCCCCGATATGGCTGGAAAGCTTGGAATGGTGACAGTAGAAGTCCTAAACCGATATTTAGAACAGCGGACTAATAAATCATTGAGCTTATTTCACCTAAATGTGCAATCCGCCAGATTAAAAGGCGAAGACCTCACGTTGCTTTTCGAGTCACCAGGTACCATTTTTGATGTGGTCATGCTCACCGAAACGTGGTACAGAGATGGTGATGCTTTTTTTCTACCGGGTTACAGTCATTTTGTCCTTAATCGGGGTTACGGTCGTGGTGGCGGTGTGTCATTGCAGACTACTGTTTCTGGATTTAAGCTGCTCAGTGATTATTCTATTGTGACGCCGGACTATGAAGCGCTTTGTATAAAAAAAAACGTGATATCTACTCAGTTTTATACCGCCCACCTACTGGAAACGTTGCGGCTTTTATTAGCTTTTTAGAAAATGTATTTTATTTTGTCAATGATGAAAGATGTCAGTTGTCTCTCGGTGGCGATTTCAATATAAACATGTTAGAGGACTCTCGCCTAAAAGATGAATTGATTGTTTTACTGACGTCTAATAGTTTTTGTAATGTGATTATACCCCCGACACGAATTACAAGCTCATCATCAACATTGATCGTCCTTTTTGTGACCAACCATGATTAGAGCAATATCACCGCGAATGTTCTTAGTTATGGGCTCAGTGATCACCTTCCCATATTCATGTTTGTTAACCAAGATATCCCATTAAAAAAAGACTATAAGACCTCCTTTAATATTACAAGACATAAGTTCTGAAACGCATAACAAATTTAGAGAAAATATTATCACTATTGATTGGAGTCATGTGCTACGGTCTAATGATGTCAACGAATGCTATGACCTTTTTTTAAACGAGTTAAAACGTGCCTACTACACAGCGTTTCCATACAAAACAATTTATGTCAACAAAAAGTTTCGAAAGCCCTGAATCAGTAGACAGCTTTTGAAACAAATTAAAAACGAAAAAAAAATTCTGTATGATTCTTTTCTTAAAACTCGAGACGAAGTAAAGTTGCGTGAATTCAAAAAATTTAGAAACTTCCTAAATACCAGTTAAAACGTGCAAAACAACGTTATTTTTCTGCCAAATATGATAAGTCTTGTTTTAGGCAGCCCGAAGTTATGTGGAAGCGTTTGAGCTCCTTAATGCGGAACCCGAACCAGGACGGTATTGAAAGCATGATTATTAATAATAGGGAAGTATCCGGTACCGAACTTAGCAATAAATTCAATGACTACTTTGTAAGTGTGGGAACCAGTACTTATAACGGTACAGCCATAAGTAATTTTACCGCCTGCAATGAAACCATTTTTAACTCCTACCGATGAAGGCGAAGTTTTCTCCACATTTATGAACATAAAAATAGCCGTAATCATGGCTGTGAGTATCTCCAAATCGGACCTGTGAAATTTGTCTTGGATTTGATACTTCCGTGCTTAACTCATTTGTATAATCTTATATTATCATCCGGTATCTTCCCGAAGAGGATGCAGGTTGCTAAAGTTTCTGTTCTTTATAAAGGTGGGGATAGGAATGATCTGAGAAACTACCGTCCAATTTCCATCCTCCCTATATTTTAAATACCCATTGAAAAAATTATGTGCTCTCGACTTTTCAGTTTTCTGGGCAAATGCTCCTTGTTGTCGGAATCACAATTCGGTTTTACACACTCAAGAAAAAAGGGTGTCAAAAGGCGTATTCTTACACCCTTTGTGCCATATAATACACCCCCAAACTTCAATTCGACATACAGCGCCCTACAGTCGAACAGACGGCACGGAAGTTTACGAGGGGCTTGATAGCCGTGTGGTACAACTTATTAAAATAGTCAATGTACGTTTTACTGAACACGAAAAAAATAATCCGGGTTTTCTTGGCCCTACTGTAAAAACTTGGTGTTTTCTCTATGTGGTCTTTGATACGTACTTTAGCTATTTAAAATGTTGTACCACACGGCTACCAAGCCCCTCGTAAAATTTCGGTCCCTCTCTTCGACTGTAGGTCACTGTACGTCGAATTGAAATTCTGTGGTGTATTATATGGGACAAAGGGTGTAAGAATACACCTTTTGACACCCTTTTTTCTTGAGAGTGAGGAGACATACATCCACAGAAACAGCTTTACTAGTACAGAAAGAATATTAGAAAATTTCGAGAATAAACTTTGAACTTTAGGGATTTTTATAGACTTTAGCAAAGCGTTCGATCGAATAAACCACCAGACTCTTCTTGACAAGTTAAAATGTTACGGTATACGTGGTATTCCCTTATCACTTCTTGCGTCCTACCTACAATATCGCCACCAATATGTTCAGATTGGAAACTCGTCATCCAACATGGAGCGCATTTCTTCTGGGGTTCCCCAGGGAAGCATATTAGGTCCCCTGTTGTTTATTATTTACGTCAATGATATTACAAATACAGAAACTTCCGCCAAGCTGAATATGTATGCTGATGATACCAGCATCTTTTTTTCTGACTCAAGAGAAGACCTATACTCACTTCCAAAGGCAACAATTTTTTACGCAAGTTCACACACTGGGTCACCATAAATTCTCTGTTGATAAACCCGTCCAAAACAAAAGCAGTCATTTTTAAATGTCCAGGATCACGGATAGCACTGTCCAGTTATTTGTACTTTGGGCCAAATATAGTAGAATGCGTTGGCAGCGTAAAGACCCTCGGCGTTGTGTTGTCTGAACACATGTCGTGGAATCCCCATGTACAAGTCAACCGTTCTTCCCTACTAGGTATCTAGAAGTACCTAGCTAAGTTTGACGAGTGATGGATGAGCGATAGCTCCGTGTTTTTTTATTGGGTGGTAGCTGGTGTCAGCTAGTGGTTGCACCGAATATATGTGGCTTTCATAAAAAAGTTCTGGAAAGGTGGTTTTTGGCGACGGAGCGCGGCATACACTTGAGCTTAAGAGAAACTTTCTGTTGCTCGTGGTACAGATATTTGTAGTGATGTAGATTTTATGTTTGCGCGTGACCACCGTATATAGCGGCGGGGACGAAGAAGAGGATGTAGAATAAAGCCAAGGAATGGGAATGGCTGCCCGATTCTTATTCTGCCCGCCGCGGTAGCGCTCTGTTTGTTCAGCACACTTGCAACGCTACATTGGCGACGAGGATGTGTTAGGCAGCAGCTGCAGCTACTGTTCTGGCAAGTGTCCACCCTCCACGACCTCGCGGCGCGTCGCCGCTATATCACAAGGCGCTAGCTTCACGGCCAAGCCTACTGTTCTCCACTAACGATGACCCTGATTCCAACCTCACTACCCCAGGGTGTCGAACCGGAACCGAACCGGTATTTTTTCCGGAACTTAACCCGAACCCGAACCGTTATATTGTTATCGCGATGAACCCGAACCGGGACTGAAGCGGAAAAAAAATAACGGTTACCGGCTCATGTCAAAACGGTTCGGCCAAGCGCTGTTGACAATGAATGTGCTATCAATGCCATTCGTTTTTTAAGTGCCGTCAACTGACACACACCTCGCTTACATATTTTTCTTCTCCACTCAGTCTTAGGAATATAAACGCTGCATCCATGAATCTTGACAAACGCTGCATCCATGAATCTTGACATAGGAACCAGTATTGCGCTGGTCGCGGCTTGCACGGAAGAAAGAGAATTGCATGGAAAGTTGGGCAAAAAAAAAAAAATCGCGTCACGGGATTTCATTTTCCTACAATCTCGTAAATCCTAAATGCTGCTGCTGTGTGCTCATTTCATAACACGTTTCTAGAACGCGCGAGTTCTTGAAGCTTGCTTCCATCGGAATGAGAAAAGAAAAGGCTGTGGAGTTTGATAATAATGCATCCGGTTTCGTATAGGCACTTAGAAGCTAACATATTTGTGAGACAGCGAACTCTTCTAGTTTAATATTTATCCTATTACGTCCTTCTGGCGTTGCGTTCGGTGAAGTGTTTTTCATATTCCGTGTCTTGTTTAATGAAAACTGCTTTAAGGGTCTAATTTGAGTTACCGAAGGCTAGTTCAAATAAAGAAAGCTGTATTTTCTCCCCACTGTTCCTTCAATTGCTTACACGCCGAGGTGGCGGGATAGTTAGCGAGTTCTACTTGTAAGTGGGTTTGTAAGGAGGTCGCGGATTTTACACCTACTGCGTCGGACCCAATTCGATAAAGTCCGAATGCGTAAACGTCGGTGAGGTAACCTTTTAGTGCACATAAAGAAACCATTCCTGGTAGAAATCCCTGAGCCTTACAGTACGATGTATCCCATTTCGTATGTGCTGATTTCAGATGTTTTATTTGTAATTTATTTTGATGTTGCAATTTGTCATTTATAATTTCCGAACCGGTTCGCGAACCGGTTCAGCGCCCCGGACCGGTTCGCGAACCGGTTCGCGGATCGAATTAATCGAACCAGAACTGAACCGGAACAAAATAAATATACCTGAACCTGAACCGTAACCGAACCCGTATTTTTTTCGGTTCAACACACTGCACTACCCCCTTTTGACTTGGATGCCACTGACCCAACTAATATCGGCACCGAATGGCGAAAGTGGATCACTCGCTTTGAAAACTTCCTCATCGCTTTCGATGTGAAGAATGACGCACGCAAGCGTTCTCTCCTGCTCCACTATGCGGGGGAACGTGTCCATGAACTCTCCGAGACCCTTCCTGACCAGCAGAGTGGCCCCATATTAAGTAGGACGCCAGACGCTGATACACCTTCAGTAACGACCAGAAACACATACCAATATCTCAAGGACAAACTTGACGCATACTTCAATCCTCGCATGAATACCACTTTCGAGGTCTTTCAATTTCGTCAGGCAAAGCAACTCGAGGGCGAATCTGTCGGCCAATTCTCGATCCGGCTTCGACTGCTTGCCCGCAATTGCGGTTTCGCGAACGCCGACGAGGAAATCAAGAACCAGATCATATTTGCAACGACATCTTCACGCCTACCACGAGTAGCCCTAAGGCAAGACCTTAACTTTCCATCACTTTTGGATCAAGCTCGACTCCTCAAGGATGTCAACCGAGCAACGACTGCCATGGAAGGGTCGTCAACAACCACCACGGTTCAAGCAATCTCTGGACAGCCTCGCTACAGCCATGCAGGCACATCCAGAAATGCACAACAACCTCGCTGCTTCTCTCCCCGTCTGAAATATGGAGGCAGCGCACAACAACACACCCACGTCTCACCTCCCCAGTGTTTCCACTGTGGTGCTCACTGGCCCCACGAGGGAGGACAAGTAAACTGCCCCGCCAAATCTGCCTCTTGCAAAGCATGTGGCAGAAAAGGACAGTATGGCAAGGTGTGCCAATCAGCACACAAGCCTATCTTCCAGATTTCTCATGATTCTGACTCCGACGAGAGCATTTATAGTGTTGGAGCTATATCACAAATTTCTCACCAAAACCTCACAGAGGTTCATCTGCAGGTGAACAACACCCCTGCAATATTCCTTATTGACACAGGTGCTTCAGTATCGGTCATTGGAACCTCTACCCTTAACAAGCTTGGAGCACTCACAAAACTCCAACAAGCAGGCACGCGTATTTACGCGTATGGATCGGATGCTCCGCTACCAATCATAGGAAAGCTCAGTGTCACGCTGAAGTTCAGGGACCTGAAGTTCATTCGTAGTAGAGGGAACCGTGAAGTCACTGCTGAGCTTCGCTGCTGCAAATAGACTGGGCATCATCCAAATCACTTACGCCATCCAAGGACACTCACAAAAAGATGCACGCTCGAATGGAGAAGTGCCTCCAAACTTGCTCGAGACCCCACTCGCTGCTTTTCCCGAGTTGTGTGCGGGTGTAGGCAAACTAAAAAACCTCCAAGTACACTTCCACATTGACAAAGCCATTGCCCCGGTTGCTCAGCCCCATCGCAGAATCCCTTTTGCAGTCCGAAGCGAAGTAGAAGAGAAGATAAGCCAGCTCTTGGCCCATGATATCATCGAAGAAGCAACCGGACATACTCCATGGGTATCTCCAGTCGTAATTGTGCCAAAGCCGCACAGTCCAGAGGACATTCGCCTATGCATCGACATGAAACGTGCGAATAGGGCCATTCTTCGCGAGAGGCACGTCTGACCTACCATCGACGACGTGATCACAGCGCTGAACGGATCAACACTCTTCACCAAGCTTGATCTAAAAGATGGGTACCACCAACTAGAACTTGATAATGAATCGAGAACAATCACAACATTTGCAACACACAACAAACTGTACCGCTACAAACGACTTATGTTTGGAATTAATGCAGCTGCCGAGGTTTTCCAGGAAACCATCCGTCAAGTACTCAACGGCATACCTCACGTCCTCAACATCAGTGATGATATACTTGTGTTTAGCAAGACAAAGGAGGAGCATGATCAGGCTCTCCAGGCAACTCTCGAAAGGTTGACAGAGAACAGCCTCACAGTCAATCTAAGCAAATGTCTCTTCGCACAAAAAGAACTCGGTTTCTTCGGTCACATTTTCTCTGCTTCTGGAATCAGAACAGACCCCCAGAAGATTGCAGCACTAAAAAAAATGCCGGCCCTTGCCAACGCTCATGAAGTTCGAAGTCTGCTTGGTACAGTAAATTACAGCGGACGCTTCCTACCTAACCTTGCTGATATAACATACCCTTTCGGCTTCTCACAAAAAAGAACACCAAGTGGGTGTGGGGACCAGAAGAGCAAGGTGCTTTGGATACGCTGAAAGAAAAGCTGTCTGAGATACCCAACCTTGTCTTTTTTGATGGTACAAAAGAAATAATTCTCACGGTCGACGCGTCGCCTGTTGGCTTTGGTGCCATCCTAGCACAAAAGGAAGGCAACAACACCGAGATTGTCGCATATGCTAGTCGGGCTTTGACCCCCACTGAAGCACGGTACTCTCATATTGAACGTGAATTGCCTCCAGTTGTCTGGGGGACAGAGCACTTTCATCTGTATCTTTACGGTAACAACTTTCTCATTCGCACAGACCACAAACCCCTTGTCTCCATCCTCACCAACCCACGGGCGTGTCTGTTTGCACGAATTGAGCGCCTCGTGTTGAGAATCCAACAATACAACTTCAGAGTGGAGCACACGTGTGGAATCAACAACCCCTCGGATTACCTGTCTCGCCATCCCATGCCCAGCTCTCCTGCTGATGCCCAGAGTTAGGCAGTATCGCGATACAAATGTATCGCGATAGTATTTCAGAAATACATTTCGTACCTGTATTTCTGTATCGCGATACATTCTTTTCACCAGTATCTGTATTCCTGTAACGAAATACATTTTAGATGTTTCTTTGTATCGCGATACAATCAAGATGAAATGTATTTTGTTACATTTCTTGAGAAATTCCCCCCCCCCCCCTCAAGAAAAAAAAATTCCGAACGGTTTCTTTTTTTTTTTTACTTCTGAGGGCGCGAGGGTCAAGGAGATACTGGGGCACTGTGACTATGCTGGCCATGGTTCCTTCCGATTCTCCAAACTATTTTTCTATGCGTGCTCTTCTCTCTTCTGAGAAGTGTTGCGTAGTGGGGGACTCGAACCAGGTGGCGTGCCAGGAGTGGAGTCAGAGCATCTTCTGCCACAGGTTTTTATGTAGGGATTTCTTGAGTCATTGCTTGCTGGCATACAACGCCCGCTGGTAACCGTCTCTCTTGCCTCAGCGTACACAGTACACCCAGCCGGCAAAGCTGAGTCACAGTCCGTTGCAGCACGAGCCTCGCGGTTGTCAACTTAAAATAGTAGGATGACTCACGCAGTGAAGTTCAACACTTACACGAATGCATCTGCGGCTGCGCCCGTAATATTGCACGGCTCAAGGGTACGTCATAAGTCGACGTGAACATGACCCACTGCTCTGGTGATCCGAAACCCAGAAAGGAGACCAGACCTGGCCTCGCTGTTCCGAACTAGGCTTCGTACACCTGTGACTCGTCTCAAGCGCTCTGTTTCTCGGAGAGCTCGCACCTGTACCGGCAATATCAGGTCCCAATCCACGAGGTCCCTGTTTGGATGATGCTAGGCGAAACTTGAGGACTGGTCGGTGGCGGAGGGTCGGCAGGAGGACCTTCACAATGGGGATGTCACAGTATGGTTTTTTCAACCGTAACAGAAGACAAGACGTGTGTTCCAGAATGCTTCAGGTGGTCCACTATTCTCAAAAATATCAAATGGCACTGCCTGCACAGTCTTCAACGAGGTAACTTGCAACGAAAGTATGTTTTGTCCTTTCATATACAGGAGCGTGGTAAAGTTTCATGTTCAAGGCCACACCTACAGGTAAAGAATACCAGTTCATTACACCGTGACGTCATGTGATCACTGTTGGCAGGGGCGTAGTAACGTTTTGATGGGGTTTAGGGTGACATAAAATTCATTTAGAGGTCGAAGCCTTTACGCATCTCTCGTCAGACAGACAGGATGTCAAGGAAGAGACCGCGGTCAGTCCTTGATGGAACGTTTTTTTGAGCTCATTGAAGACTCCTCGTCGTCCGAAACCACTACCTTCAAGGCAAAGTGCCAAGCCTACGGGAAAGTAATTTCGGGATGAAAAAAAGTGAAAGCTGCTTACAACTCCCTGTAACGCCGAATTAGAGCGCAGCTCTTGAGGAGGAGGAGGGAAGGGCACTGGGGGGGGGGGGGTTAAACTAACCAGGGGGGGGTCACGTGATCTTGGGGGGTCACGTGACCTTGGGGGTCACGTGACCCCCAATGCCGATGATGTCATCACTGACGTCATCAGTGACGATGACGATGCGGGGACCGATGACGTCATTAGTGACGTCACTGAAGACTTCACCAGTGATGACGATGACGATGCGAATGTCGGTGACGTCATCAGTGACGTCGCTGATGACGTCATCAGTGATGATTACGATGACGATGCGGATGTCGGTAATGTCATCAGCGATGATGACGATGACGATGCGGATGCCGGTGACGTCATCAGTGATGATGACGATGACGATGCGGATGCCGGTGACGTCATCAGTGACGATGACGATGTGGATGCCGGTGACGACATCAGTGACGTCACTGATGACGTCATCAGTGATGATGACGATGACGATGCGGATGTCGGTAACGTCATCAGTGATGATGACGATGACGATGCGGATGCCTGTGACGTCATCAGTGATGATGAAGATGGCGATGTGGATGCCGGTGACGTCATCAGTGATGATGACGATGTGGATGCCGGTGACGTCATCAGTGATGATGACGATGTGGATGTCGGTGACGTCATCAGTCACGATGACGTCATTGGGGGGTCACGCGACATCGGCGGGGGTCACGTGACCTAAGGGGAGTCACGTGACCTCGGGGGGGAGGGGGGGGGTCACGTGCCCCCCACGAGGTCACGTGGCCCCGGTGGGGGGGGCTCGCGCGGTGCATTATGGGACATTTCCCATGATGCACCGGGGTCACGTGACCTCGGGGGGTCACGTGCCCCCCACGAGGTCACGTGACCCCGGTGGGGGGCTCGCGCGGTGCATTATGGGACATTTCCCATGATGCACCGGGGTCACGTGATCTTGGGGGGGTCACGTGCCCCCCCACGAGGTCACGTGACCCCGGTGGGGGGCTCGCGCGGTGCATTATGGGACATTTTCCATGATGCACCGCGCGGTTACGCCGACGCCGACGCCGACGGCGACGCCGCTCAAGCCGGAAACGGGCCCCTAAGAGCTGCGCTCTAAAACTTCCACTTCAAACTACAAGCTTCGTCTCAGTTGGCATCTCAAGCACACTTGAAAAATGTATTGCAGTATCAGTATTTCTGTATTTGTATTTCTGCCTCAACAAAATGTATTCCTGTATTTGTATTTCCAAATACCTTTTACCTCTATTTATAATGTATTTCCGATACGTATCGCGATACATTTTTACAGATATATTTCAGTATCAGTATTTTGGCTACTATTTTAATGTATAAGAGTATTTGTATTTCCAAATACATTTTTGAGTATTTCTGCCCAACCCTGCTGATGCCCGCCTGGCTCATAGCGCTAATGCATATGTCAACTTCATTGCCCACGACAACATTCCCAAAGCCATGACTCGTGCAGAAGTAGCTGCCGCCACTCTAAACGACCCTCATTAACAAAAGGTGATCGCTGCCCTCAGCAATCCTGCCAGGTGGAACGACCCAGCACTCAGGTTATATCCGTACAGCACGAGCTCTCTCTGACGGACAGCGGCCTACTACTGAAAGGAAATTGCCTCGTTCTACCGGCTGCTTTCCAGCAACAGGCGATATGTCTCGCTCACATTAGGCACCAGGGCATCTCCAAAACGAAAGTGCTCATGAAGCGAAAAGTATGGTTTCCCCACCTAGACAGCATGGTACAAACTACTCTTAAAAAATGTATGGCGTGTCAGGCAACCATCCAACATCAACACTCTGACCCCGTCGCAAATCCATCGAAGCCAAATCAACCTTGGGAGGCGCTCTCACTTGACTTTGCGGGGCCTTTCCCTAACGGCAAATACATAATGGTCCTAATGGATGATACGTCACGCTACCCCCTCGTGGCGGTATTATCATCGTTAGCGGCCCCAACTGTCATCACCAACCTTATGAAGATCTTCAGTACCTTCGGGCTTCCTAAGGTCGCCAAATCGGATAAAGGGCCTCCATTCCAAAGCCTTGACTTCAAAAACTTCGCTGACTCACTAGGATTTCGCCATCAGCGCATCACGCCTTGCTGGCCGCAAGCGAACGGTGAGGTCGAACGATTTATGCGCACACTTAAACGGTTTCCACAGACGACAACGTTGGAAAACTCTACGTGAACTTCCGAATTGAGCAAATTTCTAATGGCCAATAGGGCAACACCTCACTCAACGACAGGGAAAACGCCCTTCGAACTACTCTTTGGAAGACATATGGGCTACCTCCTTCCCGATTCCGCAGACACTAACAACGTGCCACCGGCATGGCAACACAAGGATTACGAAAATCGAAAGAAGCACAAGATTTACGCAGATGAACACAGACATGCGAGACCCCACAACCTCGAAGTCGGAGATCGGGTACTGTGTAGACAGCCTCCGTCGAACAAGCTCACTCCTCCTTATGACCCGCAGCCATATAAAGTGGTCGAAATCAAAGGGACACAGGTGACTGCTCAGGGAGATCAGAAAATGATCACAAAGAACTCAAGTTTTTTCAAACATCTCCCCACGAGTGCGAAGCTCAGAGTACGTAATGAATTGATCAATGCGGATGATGCTGAGGAAGAAAACGCCATGAATACGCGTCATGCTCACCCTCTCCAGGAAGCTGAACAACACATCGACGTGGGGGAGAGACGAGACCTGCAACCCAACGAAACTCAAAGATCCAGTGAAGGACCACGTCCGACTCCGGAAGTTGAACAACAGCTCGACGTGGAGGAGCACGAAAGAAACCAGCGATTCGTTGAAGCCCCTGGCCCTGATCTATCCGCAACAGCACGACCGGTCCGTACAAGGTACCCTCCTACAAGACTCAGGGGCTACGTCTGCTCCTGAAAAGCGTTTCGCTCTGTTTATTTCTGTGCTTCTCGGGGGAAGTGATGTAGTGATGTAGATTTTATGTTTGCGCGTGACCACCGTATATAGCGGCGGAGACGAAGAAGAGGATGTAGAATAAAGCCTGGGAATGGGAATGGCTGCCCGACTCTTATTCTGCCCGCCGCGGTAGCGCTCTGTTTGTTCAGCACACTTGCAACGCTACAATATTGGGAAGGTAAAACTAAACTAACACTCGAATGGATAATTTCTAAGTGTTTGGCTGTCTCCATTGAAGACAAACCTCATTGAAATTTCCTTCCAAGTTCGAAATTGCACGACGAAGTTCAGCCCTAGACACAATGAGGAAGAAGTGAGCCGTGAAAGGCGGGCGTTACATCGGCAGCATGGTTGGCCAGCATGTAATAACTGTATATAACATCATCATAAATTTAAAACCATGTTATTCGGCTCCAGTGAAAATAGACCGATTACCAAGTTACCCAAGTATCAATTAGAATGCTGAAAGTACAATTCTACCCTCGCGCGCGCTTGCCTTTCCCGTATAAAATATTCGAAGTAAATCATCATAATAAAGCTTTGCCGAACGCGCGTGCAAGGCAAAATTTGTTTTCGGCTTTTTCTTTAGAACAGTTACTACTGCGGACGCCAGCAGATGCAACGCGTGAAACTGCACTTGGTGCTTGGCAAATTTAGCAAAAGGTCTATTGACCTCGTGATTACGTCACAACATGGCATCTGGGTTCAAACAAACCGCTGCAAGGGACGTTGCTATGGAGTAATGCATGAAGACTCCACATGAGGCTAGATTTTTGCTTAAAAGTAAATATTACAAGTAAATATTTTTGTAAGCAACCTAACTTCTTGATATCTAATCATAAAGATGTTCTTGTCGTCTTGGTGTCGTATTGCAACAATGAAAGCCATTTCGGAAGTATTACACTCCGCTTTGCTTTGGTAAAAGACAATACAATAGATTTGCTGGCCTCTGTTGCAACAGGCGTCTTCATTGAATTGACTCGGAAAACGAGCGACAAAAACAAGCGCATCGCCATAGCCGTAAAGGCCTCGGCAATGTGTGTGTGCGTGTTTTTTGTGAAGAATTTAGTTTAGAGGGGTGAAAATAGCCGTAAAATCAAACCACGTCATGCAGATCAGTTACGACGACGACCTGAAGTGCATTACCGGCGTGGTGCAGGCCAGCATAAGAAACAAATCGTACGCCTGCAAGGTAAGTCATTTTTATTGTTATTATTGAGGTTGTCAGGTTATTAAAAAATTGCATGTCTATCGCGATTTCGCAGTTTTTTTGCTTTTTTTTCCTTGGTATTCATCCAATTACGCGGATGAGCTCTTTTAGTGAAGATATCCATCGAACCTGCGATGCGAGTACCCCCCCACCCCCCAGCCTTAAAAAATCATAATAATTTCAATAACCGTAGACTAGAGGGCCCCTTTTTAATGTTGTTAATTTAATTGTAGAAGACCCATCTTTTAATTGTGTTGTAGAAAACCCCTCTTGTATAATCATTGATTTGCGCTGAAACCGCGATACTAATTTAATGTAAAATACATTGTAGTTATAAGAACTTTAGACAGCTTAGAAGACCTCTCTTTTAATTGTTTTCATCTATCGAATCAAGAAGAAATTCCATATAAATAGATTTATAAAATTTAAGTGGGATATAGCTTTATGTCGCTATCAGGAAAGAGTGGCTTCAAAAGTCATGCTCGTGAAGATGCGTAACATTTTGGAAATAGGAAATTCTCGTGACAGGTATGTAAATCTGAACTAAAAAACTTTTTAAATGCTTTTTTTTTTAGGTTGAAATGACGAATTTTAGGACTGTGGCCAGGGCCACTTTCAGCTGCCCTCGAGGTTCCCTTCGATGCCACCACATGGCAGCTCTCCTCCTCTTTGCTCACAAAAATATTTCCTGCACAGTTCGAGCGTGCACATGGACCATGAAAACGACTTCAAAGGACAGGCAGGTCCGACCAGTCGAGACTCTGATTCCGAGTCCAGCTACTTCCGCTTCACTGAATCGGCCCGTTAGGGAGGAGGACAAAAACTGGATTAGGAGTCGCCTGGATAATCTTGGGGCCAAAGTTAGCTAAACGTGGCTGTTGTCCTGAGAGCCAGACATTCTCATTCATGTCACTATTGAGGACCTAATATTTAGCGATGAATACACCCAGGCAACCGACCGAACCGCCTATCTGGCTGAGAAAGCCGTAAAGTCACGTGAAGATATCCAGCAGCTGGCAGTCTACAACTCGACAACGCACTAATCCGTTGTGGCAAGTAAAGAAGAAGATACGCTTGACCGCGAGTAACTTTGAAAAAGTGTTCAGGACGTGTGTGAACGACATCTTTCCTCCTTCTTTCTTCCGTCATCTATTCTTTGAATATTCACTGGAAGGCATAAAAAAACTGTCCAGTGGGGGCATCATCCGCGAACCAGATGCCATCAAGGCATTTAGTGGAGCCACCAACCTGTGACCAAGGCCAACAGGGCTCTGGCTGCGCAAGTCGGGAATGCTAGGTGCATCACCAGATGGTCTTGTTAGAGACAAGGCTGTTCATGAAGTAAAATGCCCATGAAAATTTCGCGAAGGGTCGTTGCTACGCCATTTAAAGAACGCCAAGGACTACGCCTACGTTATGATGGCAGCAGCATGTTTGTGAACAACAGCCATGACCACTTCCATCAACTTTAAGCTCAGATGTATTTTGCGAAGCGAACTAAGGGGTGCCTCACGATCTGGAACCCAAAGGACAGTGTCACTGTCGGCATTAAGAAGGATGCAGTGGGCAGCTAACCTCGACGTTCTGCTGCGCTTTTATCATGACACTTTGATTCTACCCAGGTTCACATTCTAGCAATATGTGCATCATGATTAAAGTAACCATGAATCTTGTCTCACGGTTACTTTAATCATGATAGTAAACATTCAAAGCATGTTTACTAGTATTGCTACAGAGGGGAACTGAGCAGAAACTCGTGTGTTTTCAGATGCAAATTCAGAAAGGTTGTCTAAAGATGTTATTGTATTTTCTCGCATTAATCTCGCATTTAATTATAAATATAAAAGCCATTGCTCATTTGTTTATGCCATGTCATGCTCCCTACAGCTGGCTGTCTAATTATTTATACAAAAAAAAATGAAACTCAATATGATCCAGTTCAATCTAACGAATCCTGTCTTTTCAACACGAGAAACATGGCGGCATGCATTTCGCACTACAACATCAAGAGATATCATTCATTGAGTGAAGCCAAAGGAAGAAATGCCCAGCCCAGCTGTTAACCATTACTGCAGCCACACATATATTTAGCTTTTGTTTCTGAAACAGGACTTCAGTATTTTCTTATACTGCGTCTTTCAAACAGGTACATCTCTGTCCTGTCTAGCTTTCATTGTGAACTATTTAGTGTGCCTCGATAATCTCGCACTATATTTCATACTTAGTTTTTTTTCTTCTACATAGCTCTCTCCATCAGTGAGGTACACTCTAAAAAAAAGTGAGCACCCCCCCTTGTCATCGTGCGTTTTGACGGCTGTAACTACCCCACAGGCTTACCTAACTACCCACTGGGCTCGAGCCATTGAGAGTTAGCACCCTGTTGGAAGGTGACAAGCATGGGGTAGTCACGTTTTATAAACTCTTGAATTGAACATTCAAGTGCATGCAGTCGTTTAATAGTAAAAGTCACTTCAAAAATCTCAAAAAGTACTTAAAACTTGTTTTCTTTGTGCGTTGGTTATTATTTATTCAAATTTAAACCGCTCGAAACAAGCGTGTGGCTTATTTCGCCTAAACTGGCAGAAAACAAACAAGTACAGGCAACATTGGTACGCACCTACTAAAACCCGAGGCAGATAAAAAGTATCGCGGTTGTCCTTTTTGGTTCCGTCGCGGGTTTTACCATGTACAACAGTAAACAACAGCTGGCAGCTGGCGTCGTGCTCGAGGAATTTAACCAAATCTCTAGAAAAGCACAGAAAGCTACGCACAGGCGTGAGTTGACTTGAATGCTCGTCGGACGAGATACTCTTGTCGTCTTTTATTGTGCGGTTCAGTAAAGAGCGTGCTCTCAATAAAGGTGTGATCGGTCAGTTCTGCGTGCAGTTCAGTTGCAAATGGCCTCCTCGGTTCCGCCCGTTCCGCCGAACTTGCGCTCCTGTCGTACCCAATTTTTTTGCTTGCAAGTGCAGTGAAGTATGAAGCATTGCACACCACGACTCAGGCCGGACAGCACGAACCTACACAGATATCTGTGATCATGTTCGTGTGTTTCACTATTTCTCTGTCTCGGGATACATGATTCACCTTCACTGGCTCATTTGCCACATTTCATCGAGCATACTCGATAAAAAAAAAAAAAAAAAAAATGCTCAAACAAGTGTGTGTCATCCAAGGCGGAGTACTTCGAAAGGGACTAGGATTTCAGGCCTTCCAGCACGCGTTCCTTTTATCTATATAAAAGATTCCAAGTAAATTTCCAAAAATAAGACATTGGCAAACATATACGTGCTATTTGTTTTAGATTTTTTTTTTTTTAGAAAAAGTATTGCTGGAGACGACAGCAGGTGCAGCGCAGAGAATGATGTTTTCGGCGTTCTTTGATGCTCAACAGCTCATTCACACTGGAAGCGGATCCGCATTCGCAAAGCGGTTGTGAGCGCGGTTGTATAAAGATCCAGTCCAATTGCACGCACACTTGATGTCATGGAGTGCGCGTGCAATCGTACTGGATATTTATACAACCGCGTTCGCAACCGCTTTGCAAACGCGGATCCGCTTCCAGTGTGAATGAGCGGTAAGGCCGGTCCAGACACTTGCGTTTGAATGAGTTTGACAGCTTTGCGTCGAGAACCGAAAGCGACTCACCGGCACGACTGTGCTTCGTATGAAGCGTGGAATCCAATTCAAGGAATCATCTTGGCACGCGATGAAAGCAGCAGGGATGCCCTGGTTTCTCGCTGCCGCAACGCAGTCAGACGCAGTCAAACGCCACTGTCTGAACCAGGCTTTACATAATTTAGCATACGTATTTCGCGTTCGTTGCAGGTGAAGGCACGGGCCCGAAAGCGGCAATTCTGCACTGTCCTCTTGGCGCGAGCGCGAGCGCATAGAACGCATATTTGAAAGACACGCGCTTAAGCAAAAACAATTGTAGCGAAACGAAGAAAACTGAAACAACGTTTCGGGGAGGGCCGGCGGACGGGCTTCGCCAGAATCACCTGCGCGCGCTCAGTGTACTCAACGTTTACTCAACCGCCGCTGAAGTCATTCGGATATGTAAAAAGAAAAAAGAAAATGCATCAGCGTGTTCAGAAAGTTGTGATTGCAGAAATTGTTTTCGATAATTAATAGAATTAATTGAACAGGCTTCTGTATACTTAAAGTGTAGGCTAGCGAGAAAACGAAACTGATCAAAATGTGACGTGTAGCGACTATTCAAATTTATTCATAACCTGCAGTTCACTTTTGCAATAAATAACATTAGAGATACGAGCGCTTTCCCAAGGGCAGTAGAGGAAAATAATATATACGCGTAAACCTTGCATAGTCTTTTCGTATTTATGCAAAATATGACAGTGGTCACCATCCTAATTGGTCACAGAAAATACAGCAGTATATAAGGTGGCGGTGTCGACTAGACGTGTGTATAGGAATGTAGAGTGTCAATATCTCATGTGGCATGTAGTACCTTGTGCTGTGTCTGAACGCGTTTCTGTGTAGAATGCTATGGTGTCTGTATGTCGCGTATGTGTGAAGTGTGTAGTAGAATATGCATACATACGTGAATGTCTGGCGAGGCACTGAACACAAAAACGGTTGGCTTCGTGTTTTTTCTAGTTTGAGCCCTGTCCGTTAGGTGGCGCGTGGCGCCGCCCAATTCAAGGAGTCGCGCGTTTATGGGTCTACTTATTTGAGTGAAAAACATGGAGGCGTTCCATGGCTCTACGGAGCAGCCCCAAAGGGTTCGGTGGTTCGGTTCTCAGCCTCTCGTCCCAGTGGGATCAGTCTCATAGCCAGTTGAATGGGTGTTCCGTGCGGTGAGTAGCGCTAAGTGCGTGCACAAACGCGGTGAGGATTACCAGGGACTTGGAAGTGGATAACGAATGCTAACAGGTGAGCAGGAGCATTGAACGATCGGAACCGACGCCGCTTAAATCGGTGATGCTTCGCCTCGCCGCTGTCAACCGAAACCGCCGGATCACTTGCGGCAAGCACAGCAAGGAGACGCTCTGTTCAATAAAGATATCATTCCATTTGTCGCTATACGATTCCTTTCTTGAATGTTTTCTGGTCGCGAAGTAAATGCAGCCGGCCGCGCGAAAGCAGTCGCGGACACCCCCTCAAATGCCTGCCTGCCTGCCTGCCCCCCCCACCCCCCCCCCTTCCTTTCACGTCGTCGCCTCTACTCGTAATACGTGCGGTGCCCGTGGTTCGAGGCGCGTTTTGGAGTGCTTCAGTGCGCACGGAAGGCCACGAACGGGCGCACGCACTTGAGAATCGTATTTTAGCAAAAAGCAGTCCAGCTCGCTAGGCCTTACTCGTACTGCTCCACCGTCGCTTGCCAGCCGCCATGTTGCTTTTGGGGGTGCTCACTGTGGCAACCTGTTGGTTGCGTGCCGTGTGATTACCCGTGGGGTTGTTAGTATAACGAAGGTGGGGTAGCGATATCTGTGACGGCTTCTGACGACCCCAAAGTTAGTACCCCACGACAACCCTTTTGTTGAGAGTGTATATGTAACTTCAAATAGGTAGGGACTAGAGCAAACAGTGTTCACTGGCACATTTTGGGGGTTTATGGCGCAATAGCTACGAGGCCATCTGCGCCACACATATCTATAGGAAACATTTGGAAATATGTATTGAAATATACCCAACAGGTACAGAAACTTCCAGTTCCACACTTAAATTTTCAAACATCTTTTAAAATAGCAGAAACCCCTAAGCAACCTTCAGTGAAAGCAGAGAAGCCATACTCAGCATTATTATGATTAAGCGACGTTCAGATCTTGTTAGCTACTGTGTAACCTAGTGAGAAAGCTTATATTATAATGCGCTAATCCATGGCTCAGTCATGTCTAAACTGCCTTTACATCTCTTTTAGGATAAGGGCAGCCAATAAACTTTTTTTTGTGGTTAGGACATCTTCAGGCATTAAGTATTTGACTAAGGAAATTAGGGGAAATTGTCGACGTCAACCGAAATTACACCAAGTTATCCGTCTCTCATTTATTGCAGAACATCTATGGCCTCTCGGAGTGTGTTTGAAATATAGTTTAAGAATCAAACTTTCATACAAGAAAAAAGTGCACATATCAACGTGCAGTGGGAGTGCACATAGCAACATGCCATGCGAGTTCGGTTAGCGTCCTGAATTACTTTCCATGTTTCTTATTAACGCAAAACTCCAGAAAGAAACACCTACCTTTAGTAGGAATACAAGGGTGACTTCCACTTGTGATGACACATACAGTTTTCACCAGTACAAGAATTGAACACATAATAAAGGGGCCAAACTAGTGAAATGCTGCTGCAGCCACAATATATTCACAAGCTGGGTTCCTAAGGCATTTTTCAATATATAGAAATAGGTACCTGAAAAATGTAAGCCAAGGTGAGGTTTCTGTGCGTTTGGCCTAGAACAGTCTAAACTCGTTGTAATTCAGACCCTGATAGTGAACAACATTTTGATATGTTGCTAAGAGTGTGCAGTATGCAGATCCAAGGTTGAATCACCGGCAGTTAGGAAAACCAGCCAAACGTGGCAAATAAGTCTGCTGCCACCAGATTTCTTGTATTCAGCTTATAGTGGATGTGCACGCTATGCTTGGAAGTAGCTTACCAGTTGGAGGTGTGAAAATCTGCATAATTTTCTAATAGCGGGTCTAATATCGCCCTATTTGTTTCAGCATCTGAATCAAATAAATGTTTTCTGAAGTTTCGAATAATTATCGAAGATTCGGTACAAGCCTAAATGGTTTATGTCACAAATATTTCTTCACAGGCCTTTGCCACACACCTATACAGAATGATCGCGAGCAGTACCGGTTTGTAGATTCGTAAGGGGGTCGTTCTACCCGTCTTCTACTGCGCGTACTGTTAACTGCACACTTTCTCGCGAAACTAATCTTGCATGCTTTGAATTGCTTTGACCGTGGAGAAAGCTCGTCAACTGGCAAGAATCAATATTCAAGACCAACAGCGAGTCGACGCACGCCGGTATAACCTTCGTCACCGGGACGTCCACTTTCAACCCGGTGACTGGGTATGGGTGTGGACACCGAAATGGCGCCGCGGTCTCAGCGAGAAGCTCCTGAAACGCTATTTCGGACACAAGATCATCCGACGCCGCGGCGATCTGAACTACGAAGTTCTTCCCGACGGAACGCGCCCACCTGCAAGAAAACAGCCACGACCTGAAGTGGTGCACGTTGTCCGGCTCAAGCAGTATTGGGAACGATAGAATTTTGGACTCTCGTCAAAGAATTAACTGTGGCCGGCCCGCGATTCTGCTGTCCTTTTGCTGTGGATTTCATTCATTCATTTATTTATTTACCCTTGAATGTCCTCTTTCGGGAACATTACATAAGGGGGGATCAATCACATATGAATCAACGAAAGAAACAATGAAACAGCAGAAAACAATGAAACAACAACTATTGCATCAACGAGCACGCACTCAATAATAATCCACCAGGGAACCAAACAGAGAGCAAACAGGCAGTCATTATTCCCTTTGAAAATGCAAAACCAAGGAGGAACGAAAAGCGTCGGGACATATTATTAAGGCGATGCACTCAGGTAGAACATTCTATTCTGAAATCGCTAGGGGAAAAAATGAGTTATTAAATGCGTTAGTGGATCCAGAGATGCGCTGCACACGGTTAGAGTTCGTTAATCTACGAGAGAATCGGGGAGGAGGTTGTAAAAACATCGATCTAATTTCCGGATGATAGTGGAAGATTTCGTGAAATAGGCAGAGACGCGAGCATTTACGGGGGTAGCTAATAAAGTTAGCTTTAATGGGGACTTTAGAGCCGTAACGCTAGCAGTATGATCGTATACAGAGAGTATGTAGCGGAGACTTTGACTAGCGTGTTGGGACAGATGTAACAGTAAAAAAGCACAAAACAAACAGAGGGACAAAAACAGACATGTACAAGCTTTCAGTTTACAACAACATATATTTGACGCCAGCGAAGTCTGCACCCACAACCGTCGGTGGGGAAAGGGGGAACGAGCAAGAGGGAGAAAAGAAGGGGGAGGAGGTTGAGATGGAAGAAAAGGGGGAGGGAAGGGAAGATAGCGTTTCCGCATACGAAGCGGATTGACGGCCGAAGGCTGAGGGGACTCCAATTGCAAGCTGGCGTTTTCTCAGACTCCAATTGCAAGCTGGCTTTTTCTCGGACTCCAATTGCACAACCTTGAACAACAAGACCCCCCCCCCCCCCCCTCGGCCACCGGAGACGTCGACGCCACTGTGACCACCGTGTCCCCTGTGCCACTCCCTCGAGGAGTCGTGGTCCCCCCAGAATGCCAGGAACTGTTGACCTACTACGACGCGGCCACCGGGGTACCCACGCCGTTGGAGCTCATCCTGGGCAACGCCCAGTCGGTTTTGGCCATCGTGGATGGCATACCCACTTTGGCTATCTTACAGGATGTTATCCTCCCTCAGGATATCCTGGCCCAGGCCATAAGGGAAGCTGGGATACCTGGCCACCAACTTGAATAGAAGCGCCTGGCCTTCCCAGGCACTCCACCACTCAAGACACCACCGAACCCTCATCGCCCGAGACTACCCCATCGGAGCCTTCCTCCTCCAGCTCGGACACAGAGGAGACAGACGAAAACGACAGCCTCGAGGACGCAGCCCTGCGAATTCTTCGCTGGCTTCACGTCCACGAGCCGTTTCCGCCACCTCATGAAGACGACAACAACGAAGAACAAGACAGCCGCAGACCAGGGGTGCTATGTTGCGCTTTTTGCACTCCCAGGAGACTTGGAAGAGGGAAGTGACGTCAACGACTAGAGCAAATGCAGATTGGATGTTGACAGAAGAAAACGAAATCAACACCCAATCTGAATTTGCTGCGTTGTTGACGTCACTTCCCTCTCCCTAGTCTTCTGGGAGTGCAAATAGCGCAACATAGCCCCCCAGCCGCCGTCAGTGCCCCGCATCCACCGGTTCGGGCAAGTCTTCCACCCCCGCTGGTCAACTGGGAACGTGTAAGTGCCACGTTTGGGTTCTCCCCCCCTTTTGACCCCTCAGCGCTCATCATTAGAGCCAAAAAAAGCACTGTCTTCAATGCGCGCAATCCCCCTCGCACCCAACTACCTGTCCTTCGCGAGGCCGTAGCATCCATGCTTCATGCTGGAGTGATCGAAGAGACCAAGAGAGGACCCTACCTATCACCAATTCATGTGGTCCCCAAGTCGAAGACCCTTTCAAGGTTCATCCTCGACTGCTCTCACCTGACGCCCCATTTGCCCGCACCTACCTTCTGCCTTCCCCCCTTACCAAGAGTTCTAACCCAGTGTCCCCTACCGAAAGCACCCTTCTTCACGAAGGTAGACTTAAAGGATGCTTTTTATCATTTTTCTTTGCATCCACGTACGAGGCCACTTACTTGTTTTCGCCTTGACGGAAAGTACTACAGATACAAGGTTTTGCCCTTCGGCATTAGAATCGCACCCTTTGTGATGCAGCACCTAGCGACAGCCCTCACAAGAGAAGCCAGAGCCCGGGGATTATGGTGTTGGTCCCATATAGACAATTTTTTGTTCGCACGGCACACCCCGATGCTGACTTTCTCCAACGTGAAACCACGAAGTTCGTCCAGGACCTCGTCGACTGCGGGTTCCGCCTAAATCCGGAGGATTCACACTTCGCGCCTGCAAGACGCATCCGCTTCTTGGGTTTCCTCCTGGATGGCCAAGCTGGCACCATCGGCCACACACCAAGCCGCTACAAGGACCTCCTCGGAACCCTACAGACGCTCAAGGTCCCGCTACCCATTTCTACGTACCAGCGACTTGCTGGACTTTGGAACTTTTATTTTTCGTTGTATCAAGGCCACTTCCACGCCTTGCGCCCGCTCCATCAGGCGGCCGCTACCGGGATCCCCCCACCACTGGACTGGGTCCAGATTTTTTCTTTTACACTGACCATGCTGCCCGCCGCGGTCCCCTTCGTGCCCCCGACGGTGCAGCACGTCGTGTTTTCCGACGCCAGCCTGACTGGCCTCGGTGTGTGTGCAGCGAGCGGCAACATCGCCGTCATCAGCCCAACGCCAACCGGAATCTACAGGAGAGAACTCTTCGCAGTTTTTTTCGCACTTTTATGTGCTCCACCAAGAACTTTAGTGTACTGTGACAACGCGGCGCTTGTTTTCGCCCTAACCAGAGGCCATGGCCGCACTTTTAGTTTCCTAGAAGCCTTAACGGCTACCTTGCTCTTGACAAATAAAGGAAGCTGGCTGCGTTGGCTCCCAACGGCTGAGAACCCCGCCGACGTTCCCTCTCGGCTCTACCGCGCACTTCTCCGTGGGTCGAGAGGGTTCCGCCGCCAGGGGGCCGGGCCTACTTAAGGCTCGTCCCTCTGGAGGGGGACTCAGTCGAAGGGCAGGCACCGTAGCAGAGGGTAGTTGGGGGGCAACTGTCTGAACCAGGCTCCAGATCATTTAGCATACGTATTTCGCATTCGCTGTAGGTGAAGGCACGGGCCCGAAAACGGCGATTCTGCACTGTCCTCTTGGCGTGAGCGCGAGCGCATAGAACGCATATTTGAAAGACACGCGTTGACCAGAAACAATTGTAGCGAAAAGAAGAAAACTGAAACAACTTACGCTTCGGGGAGGACCGGCGGACGGGCTTCGCTAGAATCACCTGCGCGCGCTCAGTGTACTCAACATTTACTCAACCGCCGCTGAAGTCATTCGGATATGTAAAAAGAGAAAAGAAAATGCATCAGCGTGTTCAGAAAGTTGTGATTGCAGATTTGGTTTCTATAATTAATACAATTATTGAAACAGGCTTTTGTATACTTGAAGTGTATGCAAGCGAGAAAACGAAACTGATCAAAACGTGATGTGTAGCGACAATTCAATTTGATTTATAACCTGCAGTTCACTTTTGCAATGGATTACATTAGAGATACGAGCGCTTTCCTAAGGGCAGTAGAGGAAAATAATATATAAGGATAAATCTTGCACAGTCTTTTCGTATTAATGCAAAATATGACAGTGGTCACCATCCTAATCGGTCACAGAAAATACAGCAGTATATAAGCTGGTGGTGTCGACTAGTCGTGTATATAGGAATGTAGAGCGTGTCAAGAGCGAGCTCCTTACAGTTCACGCACTTTCAGGGAGCAAGTCACGCGCGCCTGGACAGAGCGTACGTCTCTCTGGAAATCATCGGCGCCTGCAACTTTTATTCAGTAGATCATGTTCCTTTCAGTGACCACTGCCTTGTTTCTTTTATGCTCTGTTCACCTAGAGAATCTCCTAAAAAGTTCAATTGGGATTTATGGAAATTTAATACAAAGCTTTTAGAAGATGATCCTTTTCTAAAGGGGGTGCGTGAAAGTCTCAACGATTTCGCCAGCAGAAAAGTGGGAGGCTTCGGAGAAAAATGAGAATTATTTAAACGAGACTTAAAAATGAGAGCACTTGAACGGTCCAGCATATTGAAACACGAAAAAGAAACAAAAGAGTTAAGCCAACTGTTACAAAGGTTGCTGCAGGAAGAATGTCGTATGCCCGGCTTTTTCTCTGATGACATAGTCAGTTTGAAAAAGAAACTTGAGGCTCTCGATACGGAACGGTACAAAGGGGCCATGGTGCGCGCGCGATTAAAACGGTTATCACTTGACGAGATACCAACAAAACGAGCCCTCGGGGTAGAAAAGACGTACGCCAGTAAAAATGAGATCAGCGAAATCTTGTACCACGGAACTGTAACCAGCGATAAAGAACTAATCGAATGCGCGTTCGTAGACTGCTATAAGGGGCTTTTTAGTCTTCGTGCCCCCAATAAAGACGGGTTCCAGGCACAATTTTTGCCGTTAATGCCAAAACTAGAGGACGACGTGAGGGAGAGATTAGAGCAGCCAATAATGTTGGGGGAAATCGAAAAGGCGATCGAAAATTTAAAAATCGGAAAATCGCCCGGTCCGGATGGTTTAGGAGGGGAGGTCTACAAGGCTTTCAAAGACCAAATTGCACCTTTTTTGTATGGAGTGTTCAGGGAAGCGTACGATTTGAATTGTTTGCCTTCATATTTTTTGTACACGCACACCATTTTTATTCCGAAAAGTGATGATCGCGAAAAGCTACGTCTCGTTGGTTCTTATCGTCCAATAACTTTGACGAATGTTGATTATAAGATTTTCATGAAAATTCTCGCTGACAGGCTACAAAGTGTTATAGATATGATTGTCGGCCCACACCAGACGTGTGGTATCAAGGGAAGAAGTATTGTTACAAACATTCATGTTGCACGTAGTATTTTAGAATGCTGTGATAGTTTGGACCGTAAGGTGGCACTACTGCAAGTTGATCTAGAAAAAGCTTTCGATCGCGTGTCTCACCAAATTCTTTTTTCTATCTTAAAGCACGTGAATCTGGGTTCCGTTTTATGCGATGGTGTGCAGATGGCGTATAAAAACTGCGCCACCAGCCTTGTTGTCAACAAGCGTGTCAGTGAGCGTATTAGGCTTTTTTCGTCAGTGAGACAGGGTTGTCCACTTTCGCCGTTACTTTTTTGTATTTTCATTGAACCTTTTTGCTTAAGCATTATCAATGATAGTCATCTGCGTGGGTTTAGGCTGCAAGCTACCGAAGTGCGCATTCTGTCTTACGCAGATGACGTAGCTATTTTTTGTGTCGACGAAGAAAGTGTTCGAAGAGCAGTTGAGGTAACCAAAAGCTTTTGTGAGCACACGTGTAGCGCGGTAAACTGGCACAAGTGTACCGGTTTTTGGCACGGTAATTGGCCCTCCGTGCCGACTGTGTTTGAGGGCATTGTATGGTCCCCCACGCCGGTACGTTATCTCGGAGTGCCTTTGGAACATTATCGCACCAGCGACCAGTACTGGCACGATGAAACTGAATCTCTTCGTGCAAAGACTCTGAAATGGGGAGGGAAGTGCTTGTCCATTTTTTCGCGTGCAACTGTGTGCAACATTTTTTTCGCTGCCAAGCTGTGGTATGTTTTGCAAGTTTTGCATTGTTCACGGATCAATATTCAGCGCATGCATCGGGTATTTGCTGTTTTTATTTGGTGTTCGGCGTGGGAAAGATCAAGTCGATCAAATCTCTTTCGTCGAGTCAAGTCCGGTGGTCTCGGCCTTTCGCATTTGTTTATTAGACAGCTGGTCAACAGGTTCCTTTTTCTTCGAGACCAAAGAGACTCTTTTTTACGCACTGTAATTCAGGTAAGGCTGCGCAATCTGCTGCCCGAGTTTATAGTAGCGACGAACGATGAAGTCTGCTTTGGTGTTCAGGGTTATTTGAAGGAAGTTATCGGGGCCTATCGGTTTTTGGCAACACGTTTTTCCTTAGAATATTTGTCTGGCGTGTCACGCAAGCGGTTGTCGAAGGACTTGATCGAGTTGCTTTTTCCCACACCTTTGTATCGATCGCTGTACAGCGCAGGCACAGGGAAGAATGTTCTAAAAAGAGTCAAGAAAATGGTAATTCCCGCGTGCACGAAAACATGTTTTTTTTAAGTTACATAGCGGATCGCTTCCTGTAAAGGCTTGGTTAGTTGAAAAGGGCATACCAGTAGCATGGTCAGAAAACTGCTTATTGTGCAAGAAGCCAGAGACCATTGAACATGTGTTCCTGGACTGCTGGGACGCAGTGTTTTTTTGGGACGCCCTTCAAAGGACTATAAAAAAAGACCTCCCTTTAACGTCCCACGGCATTCGGTTCCTGTCTGTAGAAGCTGCTTCTGTGCCTTATTATATGTTCCTGCACATGGGACTGCACAGTATATGGCGATGTCGTATGGCAGTACGTCATGCGGATATCGATGTGCGGCCAGTGTATAAGTATTTTGTAGAACACATGAGTTTCCTCAAAGAGCTGTACAGGGCGCAGCAGCCTCAACCTGAGTGGCTGCCACTTCTGGAGGATTTGTCCTCCATCAAAGACTTCTAGCTGTGACATTTGCCAGGAAGGCTGATGGTTTTACCTATTTAGTGTATCTTGATAACTATGTATGCCACCAATGTTAAACAGAAAATAAATAAAAAAAAAGGAATGTAGAGCGTCAATATCTTATGTTGTACCTTGTGGTGTTTGTAAGCGAGTTCATGTATAATATTGTATGCTGTCTGTATGTGTGAAGTGAGGTGTGGAAAATGTAGTACGTGCATGTCTGGCGAGGCGCTCAAAGCAAAGACTGTTGGTTTTTTTTTTGTTTGTTTTTAGTTTGAGCGCTGTCGTTAGGTGTCGCGTGTCGCCGCCCAATTCAAGGAGTCGCGCGTTTATGCGTCTACTTATTTGAGTGAAAAACATGGAGGCGCTCCATGGCTCCACGGAGCGGCCACAAAGGGTTCGGTTCTCCGCCTCTCGTCTCTGTGGGATCAGTCCCATAGCCAGTTGAATGGGTGTTCCGTGCGGTGAATAGTGCGTGCACAGACGCGGTGGGGATTACCAGGGACTTGAAAGTGGATAATGAACGCTAACAGGTGAGCATGAGCGTTGAACGATCGGAACCGACGCCGCTTGAATCGGTGATGCCTCGTCTCGCCGCTGTCAACCGAGAACGCCGGATCACTTGCGGCAAGCACAGCAAGCAGATTCTTTGTCCAATAAAGACATCATTTCATTTGACGCTATACGATTCCTTCTTTGAATGTTTTCTGGCCGCGAAGTAAATGCAGCCGGCCGCGCGAAAGGAGTCGCGGACAAACCCTCTCGAATGCCCCCCCCCCCTCACATCGCCGCCCCTACTCGTAATAGGTGCGGTGCCGGTGCTTCGAGGCGCGTTTTGGAGTGCTTTAGTGCGCACGGAAGGCAGCGAACGGGCGTGCGCACTTGAGAATCTTATTTTAGCAAAAAGCTGTCCAGCTCGCTAGGCCTTACTCGTATTGCTCCACTGTCGCTTGCCAGCCGCCTTGTTGCTTTTAGAGATGCTCACTGTGACTACCTGTAGGTTGCACGCCGCGTGACTACCCATGGGGTCGTTAGTATTACTAAGGGGGGGTAGCGATATCTGTGACGGCTTCTGACTACCCCAAATGTAGTACCCTACGACTACTTTTTTGTTGAGAATGTAGGCTAAAAGACGAAGATTCGGAGGAGCAGAGTGTAGGCAGCGTCGGATGTATCCCAAAGTTTTTGATGCGGCGAGTGAAATAGATTCGATGTGAGCGGCCCAGGAAAAATCGGAGGTAAAGAGTACACCAGGGTACTTGTATGATGGGACGTCTTCAATGGGTTGGGTGCCAAGAGAATATGTGCATGACAAAACAGAGCGCTTGCGAGTGAAACGTACGAGTTCGCACTTTGAATAATTTAGGCTCCCAGTCGGAACACCAATTCATTATGGTAGACAAGTCATTCTGGAAGGAGCACATGGTCGTCCGGAGAAGCAATTGGTTGGACAATCGTCTGCGAAAAGACGCACTTTGGAGGAAATGGATTCAGGGAGATCATTAATAAATACTAGGAAAAGGAGAGGGCCGAGGACCGACCCCTGGGGTACTCCTGATGTAAAGTTCCATAAACCAAATTCGTGACTGTGCACAACATAAAACTGTAATCGTAAAGAAAGAAAATAGTGAATCCATGAAATGATGCTAACGTTTATTTTGAGTGCAGAAAGCTTTGTTAGTAAGGGAAGATGCGGAAGACGATCAAATGCTTTCGAAAAGTCTAGAAAAATTGCGTCGGTCTGAGGATGAGATTCGAAGTTGGCATGCATTTCATGGGTAAACAGCGACAGTTGGGTCTCGCAAGAAAGACCCCTACGAAAGCCATGTTGGTGGTTGAAAAAGTGGTTTTGATCAAGATGAGACACTATATGAGAAAAAACTATATGCTCTAGGAGTTTGGATGGGATATAAGTTAACGATATAGGTCTGTAGTTAGAGGGTAATGATCGATCACCGTCCTTGAAGACTGGTATGACTATTCCTACCTTCCAGTCCAGAGGAAGACGTCCCTCTGCCAATGACTGGGTATATAAGAGTGTAAGGTACTCGCTTGATGTGTCTTTTGTGTTTATGAGGATTATGAAGAAATGTTGCCAGGTTCGGGGGATGATGAAACTTTGAGGCGATCTATAAGTCCGGCTACGCAGTCAGGGGAGATGATAATAGGTGCCATGGTGTTATAAGGAGCTGGTGGGACAGTAGGGATGTTCGAAGGGTTCTCGCAAGTAAAAACAGAAGCAAAGTATTTCTTCAGCGCTGAAGGGCAGGAAGCTTCAGGGATAGGGCAGCCGTTGGCATCAATCAAACAAATAGACCGGGAGTGGTCACTTGGAGAAATAAGGGTCCAGAATTTTTCGGGGTTGGTTTGCATGAGGGTTGGGTAGGTCCCTATTGAAATATTTGTTTTTTGCCGCTTTAATCTGGCGAGTATACCCTTTAAGGCAATCATAGTAGGAATCCCATGCTAGTGGAGAAGGGTTATGTTTAGCTTTTCTGAAAAGAGGCTTTTTCTTGTTCCCCAGAGACCTAACAACATTGTTGAACCGAGGATTACAGGCGTCACTGCGAACACGAATCAATGGCACAAAACGCTCAATAGGATCATACAATTTGTTCCTAAACAACAACCAGTTGCATTCGACCGTTCTTGTGGAGTGTTCAGCAAAAAATTGTACGTAATATGCAATTAGTTCTCGATTTATTTCCGCGTAGTCGGCCCCATTCGAATCATGAATCATTTTTGAGTTTTGGGTTTTCATAGTTTGGGGCTGTGTAAGGGGGACTTGCAATAACTTATGGTCGCAGCAAACCATTGCTATAGTCAATGAAGCAAACCAGATCGGGTGACGATGACAAAACGACATCCAGGCTATTGTCTAGCCGAGTCGGGGAATCGACCATTTGTGTTAGGTTGAAAGTTAAACATAATTTGAGGAATGTCCGCGATTCACTAGGGCCCTTAGACGAGAGACTTGACCAGCATATACCCGGAAAATCGAAATCACCAAACATTAAAAAGTTGGCATGAGGGAAGCGGTTTATTATCTCTAGCAAGAAAAAGTGCAGTTTAGTAGTGAAATTACCGTCACTGCTGGGTGGTCTGTAACATGCTATAAGTACAAGTTTGCTATACGCCGAGCAAATACAAACACAAACGAGTTAAAGGTCATGACACACATGTACAACAAAAGATAAAATATGCTTCTTAATTTCGATGACGCCACCACCGCGATGTTGCGTTCTGTTGCATCTGAAGACCAAAACATCTAAGTGACGGGGGAACTACTCGCCATCCCGAACATCAGGCGAGAGCCAAGTTTCAGTAAGAACGACTGTAGCCGAATCACTATCTTCGCAGCAAGCGCTTAACACGTCCCTCTTTTGCACGAGGCTGCGCATGTTCGTAAATACAACCGAGTAACCGGAAATGGATTTTATTTTGTTTGACTTTAAATACGTTGTCAAACTGTGGTGACTTCATTTCGGAGGGAGTCAGGCGCGAGCGTCCATAACTGAATCAGTCGCGGCATCGTAAATGAAACACTTGCCGGCCATATACAGACAAAGATCAAAGAGCGTGTTGGTGAAAATACAGGAGTCAGAGAAAGAATAAAAACATTTAGGGACAAGGACAGAGAGAACTGTGCAGTCTGTCCTTGTCCCTAAGTGTTCTTATTCGTTCTTTGACTCCGGCCATATACAATTTATTAAAACGGATTTTAAAGGGCACATTTCGGGGCTGGGCGTACAGAAAAAGCTTAGAGCGAGCCAAACGAACGGCTTCGGACAGGTCCTGCCGGACAGCTTTTCGTTTTGTGCTGCATTGGGACGACCGCGTTTTTAAAGGGGGGAATAATGCAGCGCGCGTAGGCTGACTCAGTAGGCAGCGCGCCCTTCGCCTAAAGGTTATCGTGCTTGGTTTCCATGCAAAAGGGCCACGATTCGATTCCAGGCAGCGGACGCATATTTTAATTATCTCTGTAACTCTCGCATGCTAGTAAGTTCAAGAACCCTGTTGCGTATTCGAGGTTCGAATGTTCTAGGCGTCGAATGTTCCAGCAACCCACGCGTGTAGATAAGGGACTCCGCGAGGCAAGCCGCAGTCAGTCTCGCCCCAGCGTTCGATCTTACTGTTACGACGACATCGACGCCCGCGACGCTCTGTTGTTATCTTCTGCTTCCTTTTCTGTTTTGGACACAAGTTCGCCCCATTAAACGTTTCAGTTTCCTCCGTTATTCCATGTTCGTCACTTCGCCATTCGTGACAATATCTTTCTCTATATCAGGACTTCTGGTCAGAGTCCAACTGACGTGCAGACACCTAAGTTAATTAAATGCTTTCATCATGGGCAGCCGTGGGGAACGTCCGAGGTCATGATGCTACAGCTATAGAGAGGCCTCATCTCTCGAGATGTTATACGGCTTGCCGCTGATTCACGTCAGCAATGCGCAGTCTGCAGCCATTGAGACCAGACTTGTACCGTACGCATTACAAGTAATCAAATTACTTGTAAACGATTACTTTTTGGAGTAATTTTGTAATCAGTTAATTACTTTTAATAGGCAGTAATCACAAGAGTAATTTGATTACTTTTTGAAGTAATAAAATTACTTGTAACCGTTACAATTTGTCCACGGGACAAATTGTCCCGTGGACACTTATTAGTAGGCTAGGGGTTAATAATAAAATCGTGATTATTATTAATAAAAATATTATTTATCCTCCTTAAAGTAAAATGCTTTTGCTCAATTACGTTAATTTCCAGGTGCTTGTGCGTTTTTAGAGCAGACAGCCTATGTGACACCAGTCGAGGAACTCATAAACAAACTAAAAAAGATATGCAGCTTTGTTCATTGGACCAAACACGATGAAAGGCGGTACCTTTACAGGGACGTCGTTATTGAAAACATTTAGGAAATGGTACAGTTATGAAATGGCTGTAATACACCGTAGACACACCGAGGACGACGTCAACAAAGACGTCTAGGACGATTTCTAGGACGAAGTTCTAGAGAATGACGTTAGACGACGCTATCGATAAAATTGATTATCAATACTATTGAGAGTTTTTTTCCAAAACTCTCGATAGTGTCCCAGAATTATAGATAGTACCATTGATAGTTTTTTTTTTTTACTATCGATACTCAGATTTCTGGAGACTATAGGTATCACTCATCCCATCGCGTTTGCCCGCTCCGCGAATCCGCCATCTTTTTGGAAGAATCCGTCATCTTTTTGGTAGAGTTATATCACCTCTAGCCAAGGTACAGCTGCTGTAGCCACAATCATCCATCCATGGCAGACAACGCTATGGTAGCTGTGGTGGCAGGCTGCCATGAAAATAGCGTAAGTGATATTTCGTGCTTAATTGAAATTATTTGACGGAACATACTTTTGAAATCCGGCGTTAACGGTAGCCTGATCTTAGATTACCCGCTGAAAGTTTCGTAAAATCGCAGCGCCGGGGAAAAGCAGCACAGCACTCATCGAAAGTCGCATCGAAAGAAGCATCGAAAGCAGACGCCGGTACGGAGCAGCGTTACTACTAAAGTTGAATGATGCTAAAGTTGAGGCTTGGGCGAGTTGGTACATACTTCGGAAATTAAAAACAGCGCGGAAAGACGAGGACCAGACAAAGAAGTGACACGGACGTGGCGCTGGAACAGTGAAACAATTCAAAGGGCCCATTGTACTAGAAATGAATGATGCTAAAGTTGAGGCTTGGGCGAGTTGGTACATACTTCGGAAATTAAAAACAGCGCGGAAAGACGAGGACCAGACAAAGAAGTGACACGGACGTGTCACTTCTTTGTCTGGTCCTCGTCTTTCCGCGCTGTTTTTAATTTCCAGCGTTACTAGATTACCTTAGTTGTGGAACTGTCGCGGGAGGGGGTACTCCCCCTCACTCACTTCAATCCACCTGCCGTCGTTCGAAGCGCCATCTATTAGCCCCGAGAGCGAGCACAAGCGTCGCTGCGGTCGCCGCGCCCGGGTTGGGTGAGGTGTACTGTGACGTCAGGGGAAGTACTCCGCTCCGCGATCTCGCATCGGCTCGCCTTCCAGCGCCGGTTTCCTGGTTTGGCGTTGTGTGCCGCAAGCTCTTCGAGGAGCTGGACTTCGTTTACCTGGCGGTATTGACGTGCTTTCGTACATTTTATAAGCCTGCTTGTCCCTTTTACCTTTAAAACTGGGTTACAAATCCCGAAAGCTATCGGCGGAGGCAATTCCGCCGATGAACCTCCCCGTCCGTCGACATGACACAAGGCAATCTTGCGAGGGGTCGGTGAAGCGATGGCGCAAGCGTTTCGGGCGCTAGAATTCTGTTCCTTGCACGTTCATGATTTAAGACGATATTAGATCCCGCTTTCAAGGCATTTGAAGTGGCATTTATATCATGGGCCTTTGGGTGGTCGGCAAATGAGCTCGCGACCCTGACTCTGCGCTGCCACTCTGCATGCGCTGGTTCGCAGATGTTTTATAGGCCCTGCGTATGATGATCTTGAAAGTGCTCGTGGAACAGGGTTGTTTTACATAAATGTAGCTTCTTCGCGAATTAATTATATAGTTTATACACGTATGCAGGCATATTTCTTAGAAGCTGCGCAATTACTGGAAATTAGTTTGTATGGTAGCAGCAAAAACGGCCGAATTGCCCCCAGTTCTCTCTATGATATGTATTGAACTGCCAAACTATGCACGGCAATAGTGCCGTAATATGGAATGTTTATACTTTCTCTTGACATTCTTTATTCCAGCCTATGCCGAAAATACACCGTTTAGTCTGAATTGTCATTTCCGATTAAAAGAGACACTGCTGCAGGTCCCCAAAAGCTTCCTCAGCCTCCAAACTCCCTACAGCTGGACTCTCTGACAACAGAGGAAAACAGGAGTAAAAGCAAGCATTCGAATGTCTGTCCAGTGGTAGATGCAGCACTAGCAGCAGGAAATGTGTAACGTGTGAAGGGCGACAGTCTGCGTGAGAAAAGCTTCTCGTATTTTAGCTTCAGGACAATTCGATTTAAGTAAAATCTCTATTTTAGGGCTTAAGGGGCTAATAACGAGCTAGACACCTTCGCTTACGTTTGTTATACATTACTTGAGGGTTGATATAAACAAGTCCACAAATACCACCCGCGTAGTCCATTGAAATACTATCCGAATCCAGCAAAGGTCAAATACGAGCAGTGTATATAATAAATGTTCCTTGTTTGTATTTTTACTTTTCCCCTGCACTTGGGCTGTCTTACTTGTGATTCTTTCTTGATGGCCCAGACTCAACGTTACTAAAACACTCAGTTGGGAAACTCGCCGTCGAAACCTGGGCCGTTGGCGTCCACCGAGACCGAGCTAAATGCGACAACAGCGCCACTCTTTGTCACTTGTCTGTGCTGTGCTCACCTTGAGCTTTTTGAAAGCCTGTTTTTGCGTAAAAACAAACGGAAAAGACTCTTTTTGTATGAAATTTATTGGAGTTTAGTACAAAAAGAGGGGCGCGTTATGTTTTTAAAATCTTTAGTTTGCAGGGTTTTGCGGCACAATTAATATTGTTTTTATACCACCATGCCTCAGCGGGCCTTTCAGGTAGCGCGTCCCGCCCTAGGTGCATTTTAACTTCGGTCGTTGAACGCGGCGCGTCCGCCGGGGAGACGGGGGTGGCAACCCTGTAACCTATATCTGTTCTTAAAGCCAAAATAGAAGTCACGTGCAGTTCCTCGAGTGGCCGCTGCGGGAGAAATGGTGGCGTTGTGTTCGTCATTAGCTCGGTGCTCGGAGACAGAGTGGGGTCACTTTTTCAAAGCTGTCTCTATGGGAGTTTCCCAACTGAGTGTTTTAGTAACGTTGCCCAGACTGTATTTAACATGTTGCGCGAGCAGCATGCAGCTTTTCTGCTTCGGCGATCTTGTTTAATAACAAAGATACAAAAAAAAAATAATAATACACATAACGTGCCAATTCATTCAGACCATCAGAAGAATTTATTGTACGAGATGTAAATCTATAGTGATGCTCCTGCAATTGTGGCCATATTTCTTGATTTTCACATACCAGCTGTGATTCATGCGTTGCCTGCCCTGTCAACCATGCTTAAAATGTTGGTTGAAGTTTCGCCTGTAGCTACAGGCCATACCTCAATAAAGGTTCATATAAAAATTTATACTTTCTACGAAAAACACGCGAAAAAAATTAAATAGAAACGAGCGCGCCGTTAGCTAGCGTCGTCACAGCCTCCACAGGGCGAGCGGACCGAGTCGGGGAAAAATTCTCTCCTCGCCGTGACGTCACCCCGGTTCGCCGTAAGGGGGCGCCACGCGAACTTCTCGGGGCTAATAGGGTCTCCGTGTCAAAACACTTATATTCTTTAATAAAGCTTTTCAGAGAGCGCGCCGAATTTGTCCAGCTACCTGCTGTAAAGTTGAGAGTTGAAAGAGTTGTATGCGTCAGTTTTCGTCCCATTTTCGTGTCTATTCTTTCCTGTTGTTTAAGCATATTTACCAACACGCTCGTTTTTAATGTTAATGACAAAAGTCACACCATCGTTACTGTCGTCATGCTCTTGGAGATTCTATAATTAAGAGAGGGAGCAACTCAAACCATAGGGAGCGTTTGAAATTTAATGACGGACAGCTCAGGCGCAAATTGATTGCTCATGTATAGGCGTCAGCTGGCGTACAGAAACAAAGAAAGCGGGCAGTGAGGCTAAGCAAAGTCTGGCGATGCTCGCAAAAGATCGACGCACCAGTGGCAAAAGCGGCCCATAAACCACGTGATCCCGATCGAGCAGTTAAACACTGAAATCTAGGCACACTGCTGCTTTGAAGCAGCCGGGCGCAAAAATATCAGACGATTGCACAATTCTTTTCAACGCGCCGATTTGCTTCGTGCAAACTTGAGCTAGACTGAGATCACACAAGTACGTTATAAACCACGGAAATGCCCACTTGCTGTGCACCTGGATGCACGAGTGGGCACGACTCTTCGTCGACATTTCTTTCGACCACCGCAAGATCCTGAACTTTCCAAGGCCTGGGAAGAGGCGATACCTCGATCAGAGTTTCATTTGACTGCCACCAACAGGGTATGGGACCTTCACTTCAACAGCAGCGACATAATTAAGAATTATGAACACAAAATTGAAGGACAAACAGTGTTCATCCTCAGGGGCAGCTGGCTCCTAAAAAAAGATGCGGTGCCGAGTGTATTTTCGTCGCCGCCGCTGTCGCTACGGTTTAAGCCAGCGACTAAGAAAAAAAGGAGAAAAGTGTTTCAAACATCACATGAACAGGCTTGCACCTCCTATGGTGACGGAGAACTCCGTCCTTCTGAACCTGCGAAGAATTCAATATTCATCGACGTCTTGGCTAAAGTCAGAGGGCAATCCTATTTTGAGAATTGGCCGGTGAACACGTCGCTAGACGAGCATGTTGTGTTCTACAAACTGTCAGCAAATGACAGCATAATTTTTGACGAAAAGTCAGTGGCCCTGAAGCAAGACCTGACAGTCACAGCCAGCTCGAGGGGAAAGCTGGTTCCAAGTAGTTCTCATTAAGCGGAAAGAACCAGTGACCAGTGTCCCCTACTTGTGCTAGAGACCGTCACGGAAGTCAAGTCCCTTTCTAGCTTACCTTGACACACTAACGTTGTGTGAAGACTGCAACACCTCAGACTGCCCCAACATAATGACGTCTACAGTGGCTGAGTGGCTATAAAAGAAGGCGAAGAGGGGCACAAAACAAACTGTGCAGTCCTGTCCAACCAAGCTGCTGCCTGGAGTGCGTCAAGCTTAGAAAACAATTTGGGAGGCAAAAGAAGGCGGTCGATTCCAGAACACCTAAGACTCAGAGGCCACCCCGACAGGCAAGAAAACAACTGAGGAAGAAGATAATCAAAACCACTGCAATCCGGGAGAAACTGCAAAAAGAAATTCGGACTCTAAAACGTCAACTCTCATCTGTCACAACAGAAAAAAATTGATGCTGCCATCGAATGCCTACCAACTACACAACGGTTGGCCTTCCGAAGTGCCTTGACTGCCATGAAAGCCAAGTCATCACGAGGAAGGAGGTACAACACAGAGTGACTTATGACCTGCCTGTTGCTTCGGATATCAAGCCCCAAGGCATAACACCTCATGACACAAATGAACCTCCTCCCACTGCCGTCAACATCAAGACTACAACAAATAATCAAAGGAGCTTCATTCGAATTTGGCTTTAACAAAATTTCTCTAACAAGCATTGGCGCACAATTTGCTGAAAAAGAAGGCCACCTGTGCTAGGCACCTTAATTCTAGATGAGATGAAAGTCCGCAAGGCAGTCTCGTTTAACACAGGGACACACAAGCTTGATGGGTTTATCGATTATGGAGATGAAATATATCAAGAGGGACACTGCCGATGACCACGCACTTGTCTTGATGTTGGCACCCCTCTTCCATGCTTGGGTCCAGCCAATAGCAAGTTTTGCAACACAACATGCTGCACCAGGTGATGTTCTTACAAGACTTGTCCTGCAAGCTATCTTGGAGCTTAAGAAGCAAAATGCACTTGTTGTGGCTATAATCAGTGACGGCGCAAGCACCAACAAGGCAATGTGGTCGAAGTTCGGTGTGACAGGAAAAATACAGTCTCCATGGTACAAAGTTGAGTATCCGTGCGAGGCAGGCCTCCATCTCTATTTCATGTGCGACACGCCTCACCTGATCATATGCATCAGAAATCACCTCTTACGCCACCAGTATGGCATGGTAAAAGTAGTAGAATTGTGCCTATTTTAACCCTTGCTGTTGCCAACCTATTTTCGAGCATGTGTTATATTTTATTCAAATTTCGCATCCATGGATGGGTGAACACAAGGTTGACCTCAACCACTACAGGCTTCTCTTCGAGGCAGAAAGCAGTGAGCAGCTACGAGCAGCCCACAAGCTCACCAAGGAGCATGTGGCACCCGACAACTTATGGGAGATGAATGTCAGACTTGCAGTTCAGGTGGGAGTTTTTAGAGACTAATCATAGTAAATTACAGTATTGCATCAAAACTGATTTTTCAGATTTCTTTGAGGTGGGTTAGATTCATTTGACCCTCGTTGCCTATTAATAAATTTTAGAGCTGGGAGGAGGAAAAAGATGACACAAAATGCACAAAATAAATGTATTGTGCAGACAAACTGGTGATGCATAGTTTGCGGGGCCACACGGTTGCCCGGTACCCAAAATACCGCGGCCATCATTCGGCCGCAAGGTGGCGGCAAGCAGCCGGCCACGCTAAAGCCCCTCGATATGTTTGGGCCACGCGCGCTTCGTGCCGCTCACCTAGATAAGGCGAGACAGGAGCGGCGCGAGGGCAGTCGGCCGATTTCCGCCGAGCTGAAATAACCATGTTAGTATTGTGATTGTCTTTGTCTTATTAAATGTAGTTTCTTGTTGTTGAAACCGTTGGCTCCGTGTTATTCCTCCGGGTCGGGTATGCAGCAAGGCAAACCGACTACAATGGCGCCCAACCGTGGTATGCTACCCACTCGCAGGAATTTCACGGAGCTTGGTTTCTTCTTTCGGTAAGCTTTTCTCCCACACCCCGTATTTCCTATCGTCGTTCCGTGCTTCCGTCACGTCCACGTTTGTTGTGTTGCCGTGTTTCTGACTGCTCGTTTTGTGACCGCGGCAATCGTTTTTCGCGCTTGTGTTGGGTTTTTGGGGGGCGTTTCTTTTTCTGTGCTTGCAGGAATGATCGCACTCCCGGAGGCTTATCTTTTTTGCTTTGCAGAGTTCGAAAACGAAATCCCCTATGAGCGAGATAGCGGCCCCGTAATCCAAAAGTGCAGCAATGGGAAAATCGAGCAGTGAAATCGTCATGCGCGGTTCAATGATATTAGGCTCGGGCCGGAACTAGGACCAAGGAAACTACTACGGCCGGCGACGCTGAAACCAGACAGCCCCTCGCCGACGGCCTTTGCAGTCCCTGCGAGCAGTGAGGCCATGGCACAAATTCCATCAGTTTCTCGAATCCAGCCCGAGCCTAACATCATTGAACCGCGCATGACGATTTCACTGCTCGATTTTCCCATTGCCGCACTTTTGGATTCCATGGCCGCTATCTCGCTCATAGTGGATTTCGTTTTCGAACTCTGCAAAGCAAACAAGATAAGCCTCCGGGAGTGCGAACCCCGTTTGCAGCTAGCTCCTGGTACAGCGATAACAGCTGGAGGAGCCGTGAGGCTGCAGATTCGGTTTAATGGAAAGAAGCGGCGTCAGCGATTTCTTTATATGCCAGGACTTGTGGTACCCGTGATCTTGGGCCGAGATTTCATTACAGGCGAAAGCATGACACTCGATATTTCTGGTGGTGGATACCGGCTGGGACAACAACCGGAGCTGACTCCGTTTACCAAAAGGGAGGACTGCCTCCCCAACTCGACCACTGCAGCCCACTTCACCACGGTGCCAGACGTCTTGGCATCCGGCGTTCGAGAATCGTTGCGAAAGTGCCCCGCAAGCAGCCAGCAGAAGCAGGAGCTGCAAGCCGTCCTGGAGTCTTTCTCACTGATGTTCACGAAAACACCTGGAAAGACTGACATTCTGCTGCACCGCACTGAAACCGGTGACGCCCCGACTCGAAGGTGCAACCCTCGACCGATCAGCGTCCACAAAAGCGCGTCAAGTGGTGTTGGGCCGAACAACAACAATGCGCATTCGTAGCCCTTTCAAAAGCCGTGACTGACAACGCTTGTTTACAGCTCCCAGACCTGAACAAGCCGTTCGTTCTGCAGACAGATGCAAGCGACTGTGGCCTGGGTGCTGTATTGCTGCAGGAGTATAGCGGTGTGCTTCGGCCAGTTGCTTTCACGAGCCACACGCTAACTCCAGCCGAGCGCAACTACAGTGTCACAGAACGTGAATGTCTTGCCATTATTCATGCTTTGAAGCGCTTCGATATGTACCTAGATGGCGCAACGTTCCAGATTCAATCTGATCACTTAGCACTCTCATGGCTAAGGGGACTTAAGAATCCAGCTGGACGTCTTGCTCGTTGGGCGCTTACGCTACAACAGTACGACTACTCCATTCTGTACCGCCGGGGGTCAACTAACAAAGTTGCTGATGCGCTTTCTCGTGCTCCACTTCCCGAGGAACACTCGCAGGATACCCATGTTGGTGACCGTCGCGGCCACGACACGAGGATCCCCAGATTCACGGTGGGGTACTTTGGTGAGCCGCGAGGAGCTTCGCAAGGCGCAGCTGGATGACGGACTCTGCCAACGCGTGTCCGCTTGGCTGGCAGCAAGAGGTCCAGTCGACCGCCCAAGTGACGAGGAGTTCGACTCCTACTTGATGAGCGACGACGGCCTCCTGCTGCGCTACATCCCCCAGGCCGACGACGATCCGGATGGCTCGGCGTTCCGGACCGTGATACCCCGCAAGCTACGTAAGCTTTTCATCCGATACATGCATGACTCGGCATTGGCAGGACACAGCAGTCGGAGCAAGACTTACGAAAAGTTATCCCAAATTGCTACCTGGCCAGGCATGAGGCAGGATGTGCTCCGATATGCTCGTAGCTGCTCGGTGTGCCACAAGGCAAAACCACGTGGTGGTCAGCCCCCCGTCTCATGCAACCAATCGTGAGCCAGAGCCCTTGGCAGATTTGTTGCTGTGACGTCATGGGCCCCTTCCCACGTAGTACCCGCGGCAATCAGTACTTGTTCGTGGTAACCGACCACTTCACGAAGTAGGTTGAGTTATTTCCATTGCGAAAGCTAGATTCGAAAAAAATATGGGAGTGTCTACTCGAAACATTCGCTAGGTTTGGCTTTCCTGTACAGCCTGTGAGCGATAATGCCTCCTATCTCACGAGCAAAGTGTTTGTGGACGCATGCGCGGTGCTGGGAATTAAACACAAAAGAACTTCCCCATACCACCCACAAGCAAACATCACGGAAAGGGTAAATCGGAACCTTAAGATGATGTTAGTGGCCTACACAGAGCGCCACAAGGACTGGGACGCGAAACTGCCTGCGCTGGCATTCGCAACCCGTACGACCACTAATCGGTCAACGGGTCTCACTCCTGCCCAATTGAATTTCGGCAAAGGAGCTCGCGTTCCCGCTTTTTAAGTCTCCTTTCTACAGAGTCAGGGGGAAGGCTTCGCTCCTACGTGAAGTTCGCAGAGGACCTGCGAAAGCGCTTCTCCGATAACCTTCGAGAAGCCCGAGAAAAACTCGACGTCGCCCGAGTACAGCAGCCAGAACAGTACAACCAGGGGCGACGTGACTTGCAGTTCGAGGTGGGAGATTTTGTACTTCGGCGTACTCACCCATTGAGAGACGCCCCTCGAGGCTTCGCAGCCTCCCTCGCCAACAGGTGGGAAGGTCCGTTTCGCGAGCATGAAAAGTGCTCACCACTCACCTACAAACTAGTTCACTGTGAGTCTAGTAAGGAAACCGGACCTCTTCATGTCACCGACCTTAAACGATTTTTCCAAGCAGAAGACGAAGATTCCTCGCAGGACCGGAACGACACTGACGGCAGTCCCGTTCCGGAAATCCCCTTGTCTCCACCAAGGCGGCGGTATAACCTGCGACGTCGGTGACACCAAAGAGAGGAACCTCTTTTCTTTTATCTCCTTGGCCTCTCTCGCATTTTGGGGGTAGTTTTCTACTTCCACGGATCTGCTCCCCTCTTAAGAGAGAGAGGGGGGGGGACGATCGTGTGCCCACCTCAGATCCGTTATTTTGGAACTTTTTGGCCGGGGGGTAGCAGCAATACTTTGCTCGCAACTAAACACCTGCCCTGCCCTTTTTTGTTTCACGAAGATGGCCCGTGACAACAACCGTCACCACACCCCGCCATCAGAACCACATGGCGGTCGGGCACATGGTATGCTGGGCCACCAAGGACGTCGGCGCGGCAGGGGCGGCCCAGGACACTGTGGACCGCGGCCAACCCCTACAGGACGGCCCAACGGACCCGGCCTATGCAGGCGGTGCAGCAGCCGGCCACAACGATCCGTCGCCACCTGGACTATACTCGAGGAGGCCACCTCTGTCGGCTGGGCATCAGACCTGCGTTGGAGAGAGCAGCCCCGCCCCGAGAACGGCTGCCCTCCAGCCAATATTCCGAAGCCATTCCGCGGGGGGACCCTCGAAGACCGCCACCCCACTGAGCCGACTGCGCAATATACAGCCGAGGAGTTGCGCCTCCACTGCCCACTCTGTGGGGTGCCAGAAATATCCAGAGCGGCCCACATCCGTGGCCAGCTGCACGGGGAAAGGGCAGACGTGGACAGGATCGCCCGCATCAACAGGCTGAACGAGCGCGAGCTAGAGCGGGCCATCGCGCTGATCCAGCACCGCCGGCCGGACCTCCTGCGCCAGCGCGCTCCACCCGTCGACGCCGACGACATCGTGATAGACATGCCCGATTGTTAGGGGGGGGGGAGAGTGTGGGGGCACACGGTTGCCCGGTACCCAAAATACCGCGGCCATCATTCGGCCGCAAGGTGGCGGCAAGCAGCCGGCCACGCGCGCTTCGTGCCGCTCGCCTAGATAAGGCGAGACAGGAGCGGCGCGAGGGCAGTCGGCCGATTTCCGCCGAGCTGAAATAACCATGTTAGTATTGGGATTGTCTTTTTTTTTATTAAATGTAGTTTCTTGATGTTGAAACCGTTGGCTCCGTGTTATTCCTCCGGGTCGGGTGTGCAGCAAGGCAAACCGACCACAAGTTACAAAAAGAAAAACAAAAAAAGAAACACACAGGATGGACAAAAAAAGGGAACAAAACTGTCTCAACAGACAACATTGTTGCCCTGCTCCTTTTTTGTGTGTCCAGTTTCGTTCTTTTAGTAACTACACAATATACACTTTTAGTTTCTACACGCCCATTTGGGGTGGAAATATAAGTGTTATGCGATAAGCCTTCACTCTTACTTAAACATTTACCATGGTAAACAGGTTGTAATAGTATGTAAGTAAACAAACAATATCAAAATTGGCAGCATCCTTTATATTCAAAGTCCTATAATGCTTGAAGGGCAGTATTCAAGGTGGAATCATTTAAAATTATTTAGAAGACGTAAAACCGCAATTAGGGGGAGTGAAGGAATACCTTGATTTTAATCAATTTCTCCAGTACATTTAGTGGGAAAATTGGGTGCATAGGTCACATGGCAACAATTGCCCAGTAAATTCAGTGTGGAAACTAAATTGGTGTATGAGTTACATAACATCAATTTTCCCGCTAAATTTAGGAGGGGAACTGAAAGTGCTTAAGTCAAATGTGACGTTGACTTTCCTGCCAAATTTAGCGGGGAAACCAAGTTGGCGCAGAGGCTATGACATCGAGTCACGTGACATCGATTGTTTCGCAAAATTTGTAGGGAAAACTAAATTGGGGTATACACTCCGTGCGACCCGACCGGCGCGCCGCCGCGCAGCCGTTACCGAAGGCAGGCAGTGAGAACCCCAGCGAGACAAAACCACGCCGCATACATTGGTACACATTCAAGTCGTAGCAGTGCGGTTGCGCTGGGTTGACAGCATGAACTGCTGCGTCGTTAAGTGCTTCAATAGTTACGCTTTGTATCTCGAGGGGACAGAGTTTCACAGGTTTTCAACTTGCCGATGTTTTGTGGGCAGCGAAAACGATAGACCCGTGCCGTACGACGCGGGAAATTTGGTCTCCCGATCATGTCTGGCAGTGCGTCGGCACGCGGCTCACATATTCTACACTGCCGCTTTGCGCTCTGCGTTTTGTTTTCGTACCAGTAACGCCTAAATATGTTAGAGCCGATGGGACGAACTGAAATGCCATCCCACACTCGCAGGTATGCAGTGCCAATTTTGTTGGAGGAATGCCCTCCGAAAACGTTTCGTCCCTATCGTACGTGTCGATGATATTTCCGGACAAGTATGGCAAGCAATCTGTACTTGATGAAGAAAGATTCAGACGGTACAGAAAATGAAAAATATGAATCTAAGGAAAACTGCAATGAAACTCGGAATCACTGGAGAATCGACGTTTGAGTATGGAAGTTTATGTGGTGTGCTTTCTATTTGATCAGCCTCCTTTTCACTCTCAAGAAAAAAGGGTGTCAAAAGGTGTATCCTAACACCCTTTGCCCCATATACTACACCCTAAAATTTCAATTCAGCCGTACAGAGCTCTATAGTCAAACAGACAGCCCGAAATGTTACGAGGGACTTGATAGCCGTGTGGTACAACATTTTAAATAGCTAAAGTACTTATCAAAGACCACATAAAGAAAACACCGAGTTTTTACAGTAGGGTCAAGAAAACGACGATTATTTTTCTTGTGAGTAAAACGTACATTAGCTATTTTAATAAGTTGTACCACACGGCTATCAAGCCCCTCGTAAAACTTGGGGCCGCCTGTTTGACTGTAGGGCGCTTTACGTTGAATTGAAGTTTGGGGGTGTATTATATGGCACAAAGGGTGTAAGAATACACCTTTTGACACCCTTTTTTCTTGAGAGTGTTGGATGTATAAATGCCGACACACCGAGTCCTGCAGAATTTTTTTTTCTTGGCTTCGGAGCGACCTATGATAAAGTTATCTGACTTGGAAGTACTGTCCACTGGTCCCTTCCTACCTGTAAAGTCCACAACTCTCAAGACAAGTGGTATTCTCTTGACGGCCTTTGACGATCAAAACCGCTTCCCATTCAGTTACGCCGCCCAAACAAAATTTCCACCTGGTTTCCTTATGCTACCTCTTTTGGTATAATAAGTGTTAAGTCAAGTTACGGTCGCGCTCAAGTACCTGTGTGCAGAAAATCGGCACCTCGCGCAACCAGGTTGCTACTCAACAGCTGACCGCAAAAGCCTTTGAGGGCCAAACTGTGTGTTGGTCGACAACTTTGTTTTCTCGGCTTTTGAACCATCTTTCGTACATTTGTTTCAAATGGAGGTACAGTCGACTGGTCCCTTCCTACGACGAGTGGTATTCTTTTTACAGCCCTTGACGGTTACACCGCCCAAACTAAATTTCTACCTGATTTTCCTATGCCACCTTTTTATTTTTGTTATAAGCAGGATGTCGAACCGGAACCGAACCGAAAACCGGAACATAACCGTTATTTTTAGCCGAACCGGAACTGAACTGAACCGAACCGAAATCTTCGCCGCCATCTTGGAGCTCAACCGGAACCGAACCGAAAAAAAATATAACGGTAACCGGTTCAAAACGGTTCAAGGTAATTTCCTTTTTTTTTGTTAGTATCACACAATGAACATATGAAAATAAAAAATTGGCGGCTATATTTCAATGTATTAACCCAATCGTCATATACAGAATTGCAATGTATGGTCAATTGTGCGTTTTCATGGTGTTTTTGTGTTGGCACTATGCTTAATCACGTGTCACGTTGTCATGTGACGTCATGGTGTGAATACATGCTGTCAAGTAATGTCACGTGACCCCGTGACGTCACGTGACTCACTGCATCAACTCGATTTAATTTGAAGAAGTCACTAGATGTATTAATTTTGTTGACAGCGTGACGTAACATGACATCACGATTTTGGACCGAGAGTCACGTGACTCCGTGACGTAAGCGATTTTCGTAACCCCGATTCGAGTGCTCGGGTTTATGACAATCAGCATTGCCAAACATTGGGGTAACGGCTCATGTCAATTAAATATGATAATAGCCCAGCTCTAACAATCCCTGAAGCTCCAGGCCAAGCTTTTGCTTTCCAAACCCTAGCGCAATGGTTCTCAAATGGGGGTCCGCGAACCCCTTGGGGTCGTCGAAGGCATTCTAGAGGTCCGCAAGCTCTGCCTCGTCAGTCAAGCCCGGCAATTAAAGTTATTTTTTTTCAAATTGAGAAGAAAAGTTATAATTTTCGGTTGAGTTTTCTCATGTGTATGTCAATGAGAGAGGTCTACTTCACACAGCCCCCAGCTATGTCCATTTACTAAATCATTATCACATTTAACCTATACCTTTACCTTCCCCTGAAAACGAACAAGGTCCTCCATCATCTCCGCCGACCTACAAGGGAGCCCCCAAACATCAACGGTTGAGAAACACTGCCCTAAGCCATGACTATGATGAACACTGACGGTATATATATATAGCGTCAGATCACGTGGCGGCTTGTTCAAATCGCGAGTTGAGGAGGGGATCGACAGCTGTCTGTTTCCTTTATTTTTTCTGCATCTGCTATTGCGCGGAGGGGAAAACTAATGTATGTTTTCGCAAGCTATCAGCGTCAGGGGTTACTTCTGGACAGTATTTATTGAAAGTAGAAAAAAAAGTTGCAAGACCAATTTTACATCATCGAGGCACCCAAACATGTTTTCGTTGTTGCTGAACTGCATCCGAAAGATGTCCTTGCAAATAGAAGTATTGAAATGACTAAATGCGACTGATTAATATGACGTTGCATAAAACTAAAGTATGTACGGAAGTGATACCTAGAAAAAGATTTTAGTGACCTCTGATGGACAGCCGAACGTTGGCAGTCGCTGTAAGTCTCACACAAGGGTCGTTCTCAAGTTATTGCCCAAGTTTCGACCCCTTCTGCATTTTGCTTAAAGGAGCTATAAGACGATTTATATGCATCACTAAATACTGCTCAGGATCAGTCCCTAACGTTAATAACTGATTGAACTTGGCTTTGTTCTTCTTTTCTAGGCAATGGCAGTCGCCCAATAAATTAGAGAAATATGAGCATCGTTCATCCCCTGAACTCGGAGCCAGAAGCGACCACGTGGCCCGGTGCCTATCTCATGCCGCCAACCTTAATCATATCCTCGCGCTGGGGTGGATAGGAAGAAAACGCGTGCTGGAGCTCAGACAATGTTAGAGTTGGAGCTCAGACGATGTTAGAGTTGGGCTATTCACGATCACCACCGCAGTGGTTGGACACGAGCCACTACCCAAGTGTCCGCCGAAACATTGGTTGTCAAGAGTCGAAGTCGAGTGCTCACGCAGTTGTCATGCCCAATCCATGAGCCGCGCTCCACTGTCGTCAGGCGGGTGGGTTTGATCCCACAATTACGACATCAATCTTTGCGAAGGCAAGACTAAAAGAAATAGCCTCATTTTATCCTCGCAACTTCACTGCGACAAAAAAAAAGCTTCTGAATCAGTGGCGGCCTGTGCGAGTACACTTGGGTCAGACTAGAACCAGTACGCCTCGGAAAAGTCATGAACATTCCAACCCAATATCGTTTTATGACCCCTTTAAACTTTACAAAGTGCAAAATAAAGGCAATGAAGGGTTGCCGTTAATCAGTGACCAATAAAATTGTCGAATAAGCACACACAAACGGAGGAGGCAATCCCTCAGGAATACTTCCACCCTTTTCACTCTGGTCATGAAGGAAGACCAGCGAAGCAGTACTATGGCGGGAATGAAGTAATGGCCGGCCGTAAGTCGGCAAGCCAGAGTGGAAAGGCTAGAGAGGTTGCCGCCATCTATGCGCGACGGCGGCAACCAGACAACCGGCAAGTCGGTTGTCTGGTTGCCGTCGTCACTTATATATGACGGTAGCTGTCCAGAGTTTAGTGTCATCATTTCTTTGCTGACGGACAGGATACTGGAGAAACTATCCCTTAACAGCTCCGCTGTAAAAAGAATTGATTGATTGATTGATTGATTGATTAGGGTTTTATGGCGAAAAAGCATCTTAGGCTATGATGCGCCAGATACAGACTATTGCAGAGAAGGTTTCGGAGGAGAAAGAGCTTTAGTAGCTGTGGTGGATTAAAACTATGTATATGACTTGTAAATAGTGATGGAGATGAAGTTAAATATAAATTTATAGCCGGTGTAAAAGACCGATAGCTCTCAAAAAGTTAAAAACACAACTGTGTGGTTCAAGTGGGTCGTTGCCAAGTAGAATACTAAGGTGTAAAGGCGTATGCTCGTTATAAAATTGAGAAAAATGTTTTCGACGTTCTTGGTCATACGCTGGGCATTCAAGTAAAATGTGTAAAAGTGTTAGAGGACTAAAACAGTTCTCACACTCTGGGGCCTCTCCCCTGCGCAGGAGGTGGCCATGAGTAAGGTGTGTATGACCTATCCTCGGTCGACACAAGACAACCTCATAGAACCGTTCACGGTGTCAAGCACTCTCCCACTCACCGATCAATGGTTTTACAGAATGGAGCTTGTTATTAACTTCTTCATCCCATTCTTGTTGCCACTTCCTTCTAATACAATGCGTTAAAAGTGTGCTATAATCTTTGTATGGAATGTCATGCAGGTCCACTTCTTGCTCACCAGCAGAACTTGCAGCAAGGTCTGCTTCTTCATTTCCGGGTATACCAACAGGGCTAGGAACCCAACATAAAATTATTTTAATATTCCTTTTTGAAGCATCAATAATTTTATTCTGTAACTCCATGATTATTGGGATTTTCGAAGTCTTTAATGATGAGAGTGAGCGCAGAGAACTCAGTGAATCAGTGTACACGACTGACGGCTTGCTCTTTGTTTTTACAATATGATCAACTGCAAGACGGAGACCGCATAACTCTGCTGTTAAAATAGTGGCTGTACACGCAATCCGTTTTACTCAGCGAACAGAGGGGCCGACCATAGCACATCCAACAAACGATTCTGTCTTAGTACCATCCGTGTAGTATGAGTTGTGTCCAAAATATCTACTCTGAAACTCAAAAAATTCCCGTTTTATGTATTCTGGTGAAGTTTCTTTCTTTTTAATTTTTGTTAGTGAAAGGTCACAGGAAATGAGGCAGTGGTCCCACGGAGCTATAGTTTGTGGAACAGGAGTGACGGGCATTGTACTACTCAGTCCAATTAAATCTGCTATGGATGCATTTCTCATACTAAAAGGTGGTATTACAGTGGGCTTGTTGTCAAAAGTATGTTTATATCTCATTTCTACAACAGTTTCTCGAGAAGGGTGCAAGGGAACCGAACGAACTCTAAGCAAATACATAAACCCTAAAGCAAACCTTCGCTTCTCCAGAGACCATTCCTTTGACTCTGCGTAAAGGCTGGGGATAGGCGACGTGCGAAATGCACCTGTAGACAGCCGCAGTCCCTGGTGATGAATAGGGTCAAGCATTCATAGGGCTGAAGGCCTTTCCGATCCATACACGCTACTACCATAATCAAGGCGCGAGCGAATCACCGATCTGTAAATTCGGAGGAGGCAGAGGCGATCAGAGCCCCAGGAAGTGTGGGAAAGCACCTTAAGGATCCTTAGTGCTTTTTGGCATTTTACTTTGAGATATCTGATATGCGAAAGAAACGTCAATTTACTGTAAAAATAAGCCCTAGGAATTTATGTTCAGGTTTTGTTGGAATTGAAGCGGATCGCATGGTCAACGAGGGCTTCACTGAAGTTCCCCGTAGGCGAGAAAAACTGACACTGTTTTTTCAGGTGAAAAGCTGAAGCCGTTCTGGTCTGCCCACTTGAGCAAATTGTTAATTGCTAGTTGGACCCTACGTTCGCACAAAGCAAGGTTGCAGGATGAGACGGATATCTGAAGGTCGTCAACATAGAGTGAATACTGTACAGATGGTGGAATGGCCCGAGCTGTTGAGTTCATTTAAACTATAAAAAAAGTCCCACTCAAAACGCCTCCCTGAGGAACGCCATTTTCCTGGCAGAACTCTATAGAGTAAGTAGTGCCCAATTTAAGACGGAAGGTACGCATCCCCAGATAGCTCTTGACGAATGCTAGCATTCTACCACGAATGCCAAAACTATACAGGTCTTGCAGGATGCCATGACGCCATGCCGTGTCGTACGCCTTTTCCAAGTTGAAGAAAACAGACAGGCAGTACTGCTTATTTACAAAAGCCTCATGAATAGTACTCTCCAGACGAACTAAATGATCCATTGTAGACCGTGACGAACGAAACCCACACTGGTATTTGTCAAGGATATTTTCTTTTTCCAAAAAATACATGAGTCGTTTGTTAAGCATTCTCGCCAGAGTCTTACTAAGACAGCTTGTTAGCGCTATTGGGCGATAAGTGGTCGCGCATGATGCATCTTTTCCAGGCTTTAGCAAAGGGATAACAGTGGCCACTCTCCATGAGGATGGAAATGTGCTCTCGTGCCAAATGCGATTAAACAAATACAGGACTATGTCAAGTGTAGAGGGCTGGAGATGTGTAAGCATGCAATAATGAATTCCATCTGGTCCGGCAGCCGTAGGTTTCACTTCATGCAGCACTCGTTCTAGCTCACTCAGCGCAAGGTGCGAGTTGTAAGCTTCTCGAGCACCACCGGATGTTCGAACAGACTGCCGCTCTGCCTTGTGTTTGTGTTGAGTCTTGCGTTTCAGAAAAGCAGCTGAAGAGTGCTCGGAACTAGAAACACGTTGAAAGTGTTCCCCAAGGAGATCTGCCTGCTGTTCAAGGCTCTCGGGGCAAAGTCCATTTGCAGAAAGAAGCGGTACTGAAAAAGCACGGTAGTTCCCATTGACTTTATGAATTTTGTCCCACACTTCTTTGCTAGTGGCAGTGCTGTTAATTGAGGATGCATATCCTTGGAAACTTTTACGTTTAGATTGGCGGCGTATGTATCTCGCACGAGCCTTCATTTGTTTAAATTTGATTAGGTTAGTTTGCGTTGGGTAACGTCTGAAAATCCCCCAGGCTCTGTTTTGCTTTCTTTTCGATTTTTCACAGTCGGCATTCCACCATGGTTTAGGACGACGGCGTAGGTGAGACGAAGTCATGGGGATAGCTATCATTACATCATGAAGAATGTGACTACTAAGCAGACTGGTAATTTGATTGACAGACAGATTGTCAAATGATGTGCAAGCGAGCGGAGTGGCCTCACTAAAAGTACCCCAGTTTGCCTCTTCGAACTTCCAACAGGGTGTTCGTGTGGATAGTGTAGCGGGTGGATTGATGCGGTTTAAAATTATGGGAAAATGGTCGCTTCCGTATGGGTTGGGATCAACAGCCCATGAAAAAAGGGGGAATAATGTTGGGTCACTTAGTGACAGATCAATGGATGTGAACGAACGAGTTGGAGCGCTGAAATATATAGGTTCTAGTTTGTTTAAGAGGCATAAAGCAGTAGAAGAAAGAAAACACTCAATCATCGAGCCACGTGTGTCACGTCGTCCACTGCCCCACATAGGGTTATGAGCGTTGAAATCTCCTAGGATTAGAGCTGGTTGGGGGAGTTCGTCATAAAGAAATTCTAGCTCTCTGCGAGATAAGGTGTAGCTTGGAGGAATATACACAGAACAAACAGTTATCAGTCGATCAGATAAGATGCGAACTGCCACAGCCTCTAATGTGGTATTAAGTGGTACCTCGACACAAGGGGTAGACCTTGCAACAATTATAGCTACACCGCCAGAGGTGTGGGATGAATGGAGACGGTCCCTACGAAAAACCTTGAAGCGCGTTAGGATGTTAGTATGATTATTGTTCAAATGAATCTCCTGAAGGCAAAACGCTAGTGGGTGATGAAGATCCAGTAGAGAGTAGACGTCGTCATTGTTCCGGAGACCCTAGCAAAAATTCTAATAGGAATATCTATGAGACTAATAGACATTTCTATGAGACTAATAGGAACTCCTATAAGACTAATAGCAATGCCTATGAGACTAATAGACATTTCTATGAGACTAATAGGAACTCCCATAAGACTAATAGAAATGCCTGAGACTAATAGCAACTCCTATGAGACTAATAGGAATCCCTATAAGGCTAATAGCAACTTGTATGAGACCAATAGGAATCTCTATGAGACTAATAGACATCTTTATCACACGAGTAGATATGTGTATTAGACTAATACAAAACTATATTCGTCTAATAGAAATATTTATTAGGTTATGTATGCCTTCTATTAGAATAATACAAAGTTTCATAGACTAATATAAGCATTATGTTAGTCTTGTAGAATAATAATTAAACAAACTTATATTCTATTAAACAAATGGAATGCTCATTAGACTACTTGTAACGCAGTCATTCTATTACAATATTAAATGGGCATATTAGAACAATTGAAACTCGGCACCACCAAATAAATATGAACAAATAACTGAGATTTATTAGATGTGGAAAACCTTAATTGTCTATAGGTGAGCTGGTCCCCACCGATACTTTCTAACTGGCTAACAGAAGTTTCTGCATTGTAAATTTTTTTTATCAAACATAAGAGTGAATGTTAAGAACAAATTGTCTTCATTCGATGTACAACTCAAAAAGGCGAAGATGGACCATTCATTCATTCATCCATTTATCTTTTGTGCTCATGAACAGCTTTCTCCTTTGTAATGAAGTGCAATATACATATAGCAAAACGGGGTACGAAGATCCTAGTGATAATTAAGGAAACACTTGAACGCTATACACGATGGGTTAAAAACGTCACTACATGGAGCATTTCGGGAACCACGAGTTCCAGAAATAACAGGCAAGTTCGAAATTGGAACTTAGCTGTGGCTAATAACAGCAGAGCGAGAAGAAAAATTTACAAGAAAAAATATGTGTAGGCTCTTTGGCTGTCGGCACCGTGAACGCCGGATTCGCCGTCACCGGCATATTCTTGCGATATCGATACTGCCGCTGCGCTTGCCTGCGGCACGGCAGCGCTTGCTCTTTTCCTGCGTTGTAGCTCTGTTGTTCCTCAGTATTTGGCGCCAAGCTCCAAGCACTTTTCTCGTTTGCATGAGCAAGCATTTTGGCGTGAACGAGACATCCGAGGAGTAAACCGCCGCGGAACCGCCTGAATCGTCCGCCATTTTTCTTGTTGAAAGATCTATGGCTATGGCTATGGATAGAAGTGGCTACCAGAATGGATTTCATTGACTATTTCCCTGTCACCTTTGCACTTGGTGCGTAGCTGCTGGCGTTCGTTCTTGCGGCTGCAGGGCGGCATTTGAAACATTAGCAAATTTTGTTAATAACTATTATAATACAAATTGTATTTTAAGATTATTTCGTACCAACACATGAATTCACGTGATGGTAGTTGTCGCACTGGTGGCGCCGCAGCGGCAGCATACTGCACGTCCTTCAAAACTTCGAATTGACAGCAGTCCTTAATGCCCCCAACAAAAGAACGTTGAACAAGTACACGTGTGTCGGAATAATTGTATCCTGTCTACTTGTGCGGTAGCATGCATGTGTACGTCCGGTTTTAGGACGGCGACGCAAACGTCGTTATTCCGTGTAACGATATACAGAATTTGAGCGCAGTTGGACTTACGGACTTCAATGCCAACCGTTGGTACGACGTGTGGTGGAAGGACACCAATCTGGCTATTTTCGAGCCCAAATCATGAAGATGTATGGTAAGTATCAAAGCATGAAATTTAGTTATATATATATATATATATATATATATATATATATATATATATACCTCTTCTCTTTTAGTGTGCGGTGCATTTGTAGCATCTATAGAATGCCTGTTCCGTTTGCGGTTACGACGTGCATTTTTCTCAGCGACCCTGTGAGGTTGCTAGAGATTTGGTGGCAAAAAGAGTGGAAAAAACATAAAACACCTCTTAGGGATGATGGTCCGGAGGTATTTCTTTTGAAATGTGCATGCGGTTCCCGAAACTTTTATGTATCAAGTTTTTTTAACTACCTGCCGTAGCAGTCTCCCCTGTAAATCTGTGTCAAGCCGTAAATAGTGTAACATGGAAAGAGAACTAAAAATAGTTCATACAAACATTTTCCTTGAAATAGGAGTAAAGTGGTCGGAGGCCCAATTCTACCTATTTCAGCCTAAAATATAATTAGTTGATGTCGAGTAGGGATGCTCAAAAATTATAATTTCTGATAAAACATTCAATATTGCTCTCAATTTGTCATCTTAATTGAATAGTATTTAAAAAAAAAAGTTATAGTTATTTGCAAATATAAACGGTTCAGCGCTGCGAGTTTCCCCTAAAGGGGCATTAAAGAGGTTTCTGAGATAGTCCACTTTTGGTCATGCATTATTCTAGAGGCTCTAGCATCCCGAGAATCTAAACATTATAATCCTGCGCCACCGATTTTGATATTAAAATAGAATAATCAGTTTTTCTGCTATTAATCACAGAACCCAAACCGTTGCCGAACAACGAACGGCGCTTGTCAGCCAATTAAGCGGTGGTTTCTTGCGTCAAGTGATCCGAATGCGAGCTGCTTCTCGGATTGTTTTGCCAGCACTCCTTACTCAGGTGCACAAAGTGGAGGTTGCGGGGCCTGAGAGAGCTTCCAAAACTAGCCCAGAAATGGTTCGAAAGAGGCTTACCGGATAATGCTAAATTGCTTTTTGTGGTCGGAGGCCCAAACAGTTTGTGTCCCTCTGGCTTCGACCACCTTGTGATAGCATTTCGGCCCTCATACAAATTATGTCTACTGTCACTTTCAACTGCAAATTCCTTATCTCTTTCAGGCTTCTTTGGGCACTATGTGGACACAACCTGCACTGCCGAGAAAACACGCAAGGTTCGCAAGGCAGGGATGAACAAGCTTCTGGCTAGGAAAATTGCTGATTTAAATTGAGAGGTTTGCGTGAATGTAAAATTTGTATGAATGCGAGAATAAACTGCATTATCTTAAATAAGCTACACCGTGTACTCTCACTTGGCAAGACATGTAATGCAGTAGGTAAATAGCATGCCGATATAACTAAAACTAATAGGCTACACCAATACAACTAATAGACTAATACAACTAATAGACTAATACAACTAATAGGCTAATACAACTAATAGACTAATACAACTAATAGGCTAATACAACTAATAGACTAATACAACTAATAGGCTAATACAACTAATAGACTAATACAACTAATAGGCTAATACAACTAATAGACTAATACAAAGTGTCAATAAACCGATAGGCTATTAGAAATTTTTATTAGAATTTTTGCTAGAGTAAGCCTCTGCAGTTCCACTGGAGAACTGTTTCTGCCATCTCACAAACAGGAAAAAAAAATATATATATATATATCTTAAGAGTATATGTTTCACTAGACCTTAAAATCTATTTTGACGCGGGGAGCATTTTTCTTTTTAGCCGTATCTTTCGGCCTGCCGGTGGTACCACCGGAGGCCGAAAGTAGGGACTCTGAACTTGAGTGGAGTCTGTCCTCGTGGACTTCGACCCACTCTCGTCCATTGGTTCACCGGGGGTTGCCGTAGGCTGATCCTTACGGGCCTGCGACCCCGACGGCTCACCGAGTTTCCGGGCGCCTTCAGAGGTGCGAGGGGGAATTCCCCGACCTCGAGGCAGCTGAGTTTTAGCGGGCGCAGGGGGTCCAGACCTCTGCGCTTGGGTGGACCCTAGCGGACCAGGATCCTCCCTTTGGTTAGTGAGGGGAGTGGCGTGTACCACTCCAGGTGAGGTTGAGGGGGACTTGGGGAGGACACACAGGTCGTCCGTCGACATCTGTGTTCCTGCTGACACCGTTGACCGCGCAGGTCCCCTGCGCGCGGCCTCGGCGAACGAACCTCGAGATAAAAATGAGTGTCGTTTTCTTGGTTCTGTGTAGGAAATATTGTCTTTGACTTTCAGGGAAAGAATTTCCTTCTTTCTTTTCCACACAGGACAGCTGCGAGAGTATGCCGGGTGAGGTCCCTGACAGTTGACACAAATAGCAGTGTTGTTACCACAGTTATCGGTGGGGTGGCCAGTACTTGCACACTTGGCACAGGTAGCCTTTCCCCTGCAAGAGTCTGTTCCGTGTCCAAAGCGTTGGCAACAGAAGCAACGCCTTGGATTTGGGATGTAGGGCCGAACCCTACAGTTTAAATACCCGGCCTTGACTGTTTGACGAAGCGTAGTCGAGTCGAAGGTTAATACTAAATGTTTTGTGGGTCGCTCTTTACCATCACGCCGGAGGGTAATACGTCGCACAGAAATGACACCCTGACCTGAAAGTCCCTCAACGATGTCGTCGGTGGGAATTTCGAGAAGGTCATCTTCGGAGATGACGCCCTGCGTGCGGTTGAGTGAACGGTGTGGGGTCACAGATACTTTGTATTCTCTTACTTCGTTGAGAGCCAGAAGTGCCGTACTCTGCTTCGCAGTAGTGACTTCTACAAGGAGGTCGCCAGAGGGAAGTTTTTTCGCTTTGAAGTCCTTTCCTATCACGTTCTCTAGGGTCTTTGCAGCTAAAAAAGGTGAAAGCTTTGAGAGTGGTTGGTTGTCGTTCTCCGAGTGCATTACCAGAAACTTTGGAAAGGTAATAACTGGAACTGTAGGGCTTGCTTTTTTTTATGTTTCTTCGGTCCGACCCCTTTTCAAGGGCCGATCTAGAAAAGATTTTGCTTTGGAACCCATACGAATGGGAAAAAAAATTCAGCACCCATGGTGTGCCACCCAACACCGAGTCCAACAAAGGGAATGGTCAACAGCATATAACAAATAGGGCTTTGCTGGTACCGTTAAGCCATTAGCACTTGCCCGGGTGCTATACCCAAGCGTGGTTAGAATTTAGATAATTCGTTATCACACAAGGTTGGCCCTTGCCGCCAAAGGAGATAAAAAGGGCGTAAGGAAGGTGGGGTGAAGAAAAGAGAGAGATTTATAAGTAAAAGAAGAGAGGGGATAGTAGGAGAAAAGGCGACTGACTGGATCATCCTGGCCGGGCCTTACCAGGACACCCGTCTACAGGAAGCAGGTGCCAAAGTGGTGTGTTGCCTCGCCCGGGGGGCCCCGAAGGGTCCAAACCTACCCCGGGCTCGGCTCAACCACCAGGATGCCCTTTTCCCTGAACACGGGCTCGCCACGCACAGCCAGACGTGGGTGGGTCTTACCCACTTTTTACTCGGGGTCCGTAATGTAGCCAATGTGGCTGGGGTCCGTGGTGTCGCTACTCACCAAGCACCTAGCACCTAAGGCGCAGGCGCCCCCTGCGGGGCTCGGGGTCCGTGGAGACGCCGCTCTCCAAACACCTGCTTTCACGGGTGCCCCCTGCGGGGCGCTGTAAAAAGAAGTGTGTGTGTGTGTGGGGGGGGGGGGGGGGGAGGGGGGTTAGTTTTAAAAACATACTTTGTAAAGGTTCCTCTTCCCCGCATCTTTGGCGCAGACCAAATAGAGTGGCCCCGGAACTACTCTGTTCGCAAAAACGCTCTTGCCAAAAAGCATGTTTTTGTCGTGCCAGACGCTCGCGTCGTTCCTCACGACGATGCACTAAGAATAATAATACGCGCCTTTCAGATCCTTGGCTTTCACTGAGCTTGAACCTCCCGCAGCGTGCATTTTGCACCATCGAATTTGATTTTCTCAGCAAGAAGAAAACACAATGAACACCAGCCTAAAGTGTGATGACGTCCACGACCAACTCTATAAAGGGCGACCAGGTCAGCTCTCCCCTCTCTATGAAGCGCACGTACCGGAAAATACCACGTGACCACGGCTGGGGACAGCGAAATCCGCCAGGCGCCGCCGTCTATCTCCAAATGCGCGCGCGGTCATAAGCGACGGGCGGCGATTGTGTTGATAAAACCCATGAGTTTGATTGTAACCTTTTCTGTCGATAACGGCATAGCTTTCTTGACATGTTCTGTAAACAGAGTAAAGCGACAGCGCTTTCTATTCCAGTCTATTAATTAAGTTATTTATTTTTTCCCCTTTGAGAAAAGCTAATTTATGTGAAGCCAGAGCAATGGGAGTGATTGCTTATCAGTATAGCTTCCAGTCCTATAGCGCGGCCAGACGTACAGTGTGTTTTCTCACTTAATACGACCGGCTTCAGTTTGATACCTTTTGTAAAGAATGCACACCCAGAAATACTCAAAATTTCAATAAAAAGATATCAGTTTCGGTTTTAGGGTATGGCTCTTCTGCACTCATAAATTATTTTGCCAGGCCAGTAATGAACTTGTATACATGAAAAAAACGTATACTCAATCTCTTGAAATAAGGCTGTAGGAAAGGCAAAAGCGTAAAAATGTTTAAAATAGACCATTAAAATAGGCAGACTCATAACAATGGTTAAAATAGGAGAGATAGAGACAAGCTGTATATTTACTATTATTCTTTCATTTTCACTAGGACACAGACAACTAATTTCTTTATTAGTGACGCACTAAATCGAAAACAGTAACGAATACAGTAAACAGTATCAGATAAACAAACGACATCTAACATGCTCATAATTAAAATATACACCCTGTCAGCAAGTTCCCCGTCATCTGAAATTCGCGAGCTCGCAACATTAACACGTGAACATCATTCCTTCCGATGAATAACGGCTGATCCGATACGTAGGTGTATCAGCATCACTGCATATTTAAACGCTCAAAATGAGGAAGGTTATATACAGCGTCCAACATTGGCAACACGGCGTGTAAAGGATGACGTTGTATACTTATATGTACCCCGACTTATTTTGTGTTATGGGCATGAAGAGAAGCTATTTTCTCTTCATGCTACATGGTTTGGTGGGTAACTGATTCGCCTTCTGCTTGGCAAGAGATTTTCTTCAGCCAGTCGTTCCGGACCTCCGTAATCGGGAACTCGTGGAAAGCGACCCCCGTCAAAGTCCGCGTGCTCGACTTGCACAGCGGCACACAGCAAAGGACCATCACAGCCCGTCGTTGAGTTCCACTTTACCATTAACGTTGAGCTAATTTACAACCAGAAAAACCACGCGTCCACGTGTGCACGTGCCAAAAGACAACTTGTACTAGCCTCCCCAGGCTTCCCGAGCGTACTAAGCAGCGGGGAAAGTGGAGATTCTAAGCAGCGCCAGCGGGAGCGGCGGGAACTAGGCGAACTAAAAAGAGCTAAACAAGCAAAACAAAAAGTGGCGCGCAGGGGCAAGAGAAGGTGAGCTGGTCGCCCATTATAGAGTTGGTCGTGATGACGTCACGTGCATACCATGCTAAACAGTTTAGCTTTCTGGTGAAATGTGATGTTCGCAACCCTAGCAATAGATATCCTAATTGTAAAGTTGTGCAGTATTTATAGCAGTCTCACGATGATATACGGCAGCCTAGAGAAATGTTAGAGCGCATGACTATTCAAGCAGCATGTTGTAAAGTGAGGGCCTAAAACAAGTGCAGGTAAAACCTAGTATAACAGTTGCCTCCCGAGGCAGTATTTCGCGAAGTTTCGAGCTCATGCAAGCTGATAAGATGTGATTTATACTGAGATTTTAAGAATCTTTGTCCTTCGCCCTTTTTACGCATCTCTTTTTGCAGTAAGGCCTTCTGTAAAAGGTTATTTAGAAAAATAACATGAACCATCTCTCTTTTTTAACATTTCGCGTATTTGACTTTCAATTTATTATGTGAGCACAGAGTCCTTATTGGCGCACCCTGCAACCCGATGTTTCCCACTGCAAATCAGACAAACAGAAAAAACACTTTTACGCAGACTCCACAGCACGCGAAGTTTCGAGTATCGCCCTTCCGGGTCACTCTCATGCGGTTATGTGAACTTTAAAAGTAAAATATATTGATCATTATAAAAAGTATATTTAATTACTAACTGAACATTTGACAACATAAATAAAGGGCCGACGACCCTAAAGCAATGCCTCCCAAATTATCTTAAAGGTGTTCTGCCCATCTTTTCCGGCGTTTTTATCCTCGACAGGCACGTTGTAAGTGATATGGGACAGCCTTATACATATTTCTGATTTTGACGCTAATTTAAAGAACTATGTGTTCCTCACACATATAACTTCTCAAACTCGTAGAAGTCTGTTATTGACTCTTTTATGTGGTTAACATAACTTTTATGTGTCTGTGGGCTGGACACAAACAAAGTAAACAGGGTCGCGCGGCGGAACTATGACGATTAGACACGCAAACCGTCAGAAAGTGTCCAATTAAGTAGCTGACATGTCGAGTAGAACGTGAAATACTGCTTCGTTTCACTTAACAAAAAAAAAAACTTGGAGGACGTTTAACCTTCGCCTTTAAAAGTGGAACGCGATAGCGTTAACAGGCCTCGTTTGCACCGCATTCTCATTTGCCGCGCAAACGTGACTCGCGTGGCCTAGTCAAAAGCGTCTGACTCGATACCGAGAGGTTGTGGGTTCAAATCCCGCCTAAAAGTTTTAATTATTTTTCTTTGAGGCAAAGGGATTACTTTAAAAAGTGAAATCTTTCGAGACATACAGTGAACTTTAAATCGCATTACCATGTCCTGTTTTAATCATTCTCATTTCAAGTGTGATGTCACGTTTCACGTGAGCATTGTGGGTTTTTTGAAATTCTTCCGTGAGGGCATGTAGCTCTGACGTCATGACCCTATCGACCAATCAGGATTTTCCAGTCATGCCACAGACATCGTTTTTTTCTGCGACATTAGCTCCTCAACACTATCGCATTGAAACAATCAATTAGCAAGGGTGCTGCTCATTTGCAAATTAAATTGACCGGCATCTTGTCAAGAACAAACCTCAACAGCCAGGCTACGCCAGCTTATCCTGTATAAGAAAATGTTCACCTGGGCAAGCGCTATTTTGGGCCAGATTCGATCTGAGTGCGAAGGTGCGCATAGGTTAAAGTGAGCAATTGCGATTACTCACTGCTGCATGATTAGTCGCATGCATATGGTGCAGAGCGTAAACAATATTTGATTAGAACAACAAGCATTTTGATTTGCCACTCTGTTTCTATAAAAGTAGACTGCAGTCTAAAAAAAGTCTGTGTGTCTACTTTCCCGCACAACACTCGGAGAGCCAATCAGCGTAACGTACGGAAGCAGCTCAGCGAATGACGGTGCCGAGGGATATCTTTAGACCAAAAAACGCAGTCTGAGTTGTGACATTAAGCAATGCAAGCGTGACGTTTTACATTGCTTAATGTCACAACTCAGACTGTGTTTTTTGGTCTAAACATATGTTTAGGCATCGTCATTCGCTCAGCTGCCTCCATAAGTTGCGCTGATTGGCTCTCCGAGTGCTGTGCGGGAAAGTAGACGCACATGCTTTTTTTAGACTGTGAAAAGAATTATCTTAAATCTTCTGTGACATTTTGAAAATTTCATTGCTTTTAGCTCAGTTGTGTCGTCATCATATTGCCGCCCGCAGAGCCGAGAAGGCAACGCTTGGTCACGGTCTTCTAGAAGATTCCCGGTCATCCTCGCAGCAGACGTAACTTTCCCTCGGCTTTGTTATTCTCGAAAGTGCCAGTTCATCCTCGCCCCGAGCGCGCGACGCTCGAACCTTCTTTGCCGAACTGTCGAGATAGTGACGCACGGTAGATAAGCAGCTGCCCGCGACCTTGTCGTGTCAGTCCCAGTTTCGCTAGCGCTCCGTAGTGCCGCCGAACCGCAGCCCGCTTTTCTGCTACCTCGACGCTCTTTCGTTATTTATTTTTGGTTGGCACAAGTTCGCCCATTAAATCTTTATTTTCAGTTCACTGTTCGGCTTTTCGTCACCTTCATTCGTGACATTTCTGGTGGAGGTGCGGGGTAACGCATGTCCCTGCACCGTACTCCTCCGAGGGCCCGCAGTGCAAGTCCAACACCAAGCCCACGAAGACCCAACGAAGACACAAGCAAGACCCGATAAAGTCGCCGCAACCAAGAGCTAACCCGGAACTCGGATTTCTGCCAACCAAGATCAAGCAACCAACGAGGTCAACGATGGACCCCCAGTCGTCGCAGACCTCGACCACCGCCGGACCACGGCATACCACCTGCAGATTGACGGGCTGACGGTGAGACTAAACAAGACCATCGCCGACATGATCTCGATGTATGTGGACGTGGAACACAAGGCGTGGGATGAGGTGGTGCCCTACATCACGTTTGTGTACAACACGGCGGTTCAAGGAACCACTGGGATTACACCTTTTCAGTTGGTGCACGGCTGAAAGGTGACGACGATGCTCGACGCCGTGATGCCTCACGACCCGACGAACGACGGCACCGACGAACGACGGCACCGACGAACGACGGCACCGACGAACGACGGCACCGACGAACGACGGCACCGACGAACGACGGCACCGACGAACGACGGCACCGACGAACGACGGCACCGACGAACGACGGCACCGACGAACGACGGCACCGACGAACGACGGCACCGACGAACGACGGCACCGACAAATGATGGCACCGACGATGCTTAGTTGGTCACCCAACGAGCAGAAGTACGCCAGCTAGCCCGCCTTCGCATAAAAGATCAGCAACGTGTCAAAGCTGGCCGGTACAACTTTCGTTGCCGAGACGGGGAGTTCCAGCCCGGAGACAGGGTGTGGGTGTGGATGCCCATTCGTCACCGCGGCCTTAGTGAGAAACTGTTAAAACGCTGCTTTGGACCCTACAAGGTTATTCGCCGCCTTGGGGACTTGAACTACGAGGTGCTCCCCGACGGAACTCGCCCATCAGGACGCCGCCAGCCACGACCCGAGGTCGTCCACGTAGTTCGACTCAAGCCGTTCTACGCGCGTTAGGATTGTGACACTGCATGTTTGTTTTGTCTCGCCGTAATTGTTTTAGCCATTTCCGTTTTCCTTTCGTTTTGCATCGGGGCGATGCACTTTTAAAGGGGGGGATAATGCCGCCCGCAGAGCCGAGAAGGCAACGCTTGGTCACGGTCTTCTAGAAGATTCCCGGTCATCCTCGCAGCAGACGTAACTTTCCCTCTGCTTTGTTATTCTCGAAAGTGCCAGTTCATCCTCGCCCCGAGCGCGCGACGCTCGAACCTTCTTTGCCGAACTGTCGAGATAGTGACGCACGGTAGATAAGCAGCTGCCCGCGACCTTGTCGTGTCAGTCCCAGTTTCGCTAGCGCTCCGTAGTGCCGCCGAACCGCCGCCCGCTTTTCGCTACCTCGACGCTCTTTCGTTATTTATTTTTGGTTGGCACAAGTTCGCCCATTAAATCTTTATTTTCAGTTCACTGTTCGGCTTTTCGTCACCTTCATTCGTGACAATATACATATATATTGTGAAGCGTATTTTGTAAACCATATTTCATGATATATATGGCCACCAAGGTGCTCATATCATAATTTTATGTGATGTAATTAATTCCTTAGTTCAAGGACACAATCACAATTTTACTTTTGATACTGCGACGCAAAGTTGTGCCAATCAAGGGTATTTTAGGCGACCTATCACACTTCGCGATAACATTTTATACCGTGTAACTAGATCAGCTTGAACTTTAGAATTTTACTTTAACATGAATAAAGGACAAGAAAGTACAGTATAGTTCTAAATTTCAAGCTGATCTATTTACAGGTATGTACCAACAAGCTCAACTCTTTACTGTTGTACTTAAACATTCGGATTCAGTAAAAATATATGTGAGATGTAAACAAAGGGATGTTGAGTCGTATGAACACGACGTTATATGTACGCTAATGTAGATTTTGTTCTACTCCTGCGTCGAAATTAAATGACTGATTTTCATATTTTTGGAACCTAAAAAAGAGAAAGCCGTTTACAACTCCCTGTAACACCGAATTAGAGCGCAGCTCTTGAGGAGGAGGAGGGAAGGGTACTGGGGAGGTGAAGTGACCTTGAGGGGGTCACGTGACGATGCCGATGATGTCGTCAGTGACGTCACTGATGACGTCATCAGTGACGATGACGAAGCGGACTCGGATGACGTCATCAGCGATGATGACGATGCGGATGTCGGTGACGTCATCAGTGACGTCACTGATGACGTCATCCGTGATGATGACGATGCGGATGCCGGTGACGTCATCAGTGACGTCAGTGATGACGCCATCAGTGATGATGACGATGACGATGCGGATGCCGGTGAGGTCATCAGTGACGTCACTGATGACGTCATCCGTGATGATGACGATGCGGATGCCGGTGACGTCATCAGTGGCGATGACGTCATCGGGGAGGTCACGTGACCTCGGCGGGGGGTCACGTAACCCTGGGGGGTGGTCACGTGACCTCGGGGGGTGGTCACGTGACTTCGGGGGGTGTCACGTGACCTCGGGGGGCGGGGGGTCACGTGACCTCGGGGGGGGGGTCACGTGACCTTGGTTACGCCGGCACCGACGGCGACGCCGCTCAAGCCGGGAACGGGCCCCTCAAGGCCCATACGCACATTCGCGTTTGAACGCGTTTGAGTGCGTTGCGGCGTCCTTGCGGCCAGGAGCGGTCGCTTGCGATGCGATGCGCGCCTACCCGCAACGCTTTGTAGCGCGACGCAAGAGAGTAGAGACTCGTTCAACTTTTTGAAGCGTTGCGGTGCGTTCGACCAATCAGAAGCCGAGAAACGAGAAGGGTCGGGCGCATGCGCAAGAGCCCGAGAACCCGCCGACTGGCTCGAGGACTCGAGCAGCGCTGAGCGAGGCTTGACGAACGGAAGGTCCACGGGCTTTTATTTCGTTTGTTTTGCGGCGGTTTGCGGAACGTTGTAGCATGGCGACGTCGGTGGCGGTGTGTGTGAACCAGCAGGCAGTGGAGTCAGGGGAACCTTCAGTTAGCGACCAGGAAAGCTTAATAATTCTGGTTGAGAAGTTCCTTTGGCTCTATGACACTCGCCGGGCCGATTACCGGGACAGCGTTCGGCGGGAAAACGCCTGGACAACTATCGCACAGAAAATGGGTAAGACTCATTTGTTCAACGATTACTTTTACGAGTTTTCATTGATCGCGACTTTTCGAGGCCGTAATTTGCACTGTCAGGTTTGCCTTGTCGCGGTGCGAATAGCGCCTTTATTCTGCGATCTAGCGTTACGTCCGACGGAACCCGAAATAAAAATTAAAGTTACCCTCGTAGCACGAGAACGTTCTAAAAACATTCCGGGAATGTTTAAAAGAACATAGGCAACATTCTTGGATAGTTCCAAATTTACCTAAGAACATTCTATCAACGTTGTCAGAAAGTGGCGCAGGCACTTATCGCTACATTCGGGGAATGTTTTCGAAGGGATATTCTTAGAACGTTCTGAGAACGATATAGAACATTACCAGGGCATTCAATCAACATCCAAATATCCTAATCTTACAACATCCAAAGAGCTTCTGCAACTTTCTTGAAATGTTGCAAATTTATGCAGAAACATCCTTTCAATCTCCTCGGAACGTGGCGTGGGTACATCATCACTACATTCAGAGAACGTTCTCTGAGGGCTATTTACAAAGATTGCACTATTACGGCTTGCTTAAGCTACAGCTCAATGAGCTGTACTGCATATATGGATATGATAAAGCTCATCACAGGGCAATCTATTTTTTAATCGAAGGCAAGCACAAGCTTGCCACTTTCCCAGCGCACCAGCCTAAGCATGTACTAACGACAGTTTACTCCTACCTGTCACTTGTCAATTTCTTTCATTCATAATGTGCTGCATACATGACCGATTACTCACACTGAGCTTAAGAACAGGTACACATGGCATCCTACACTTAACTGGGAAATACCTTTTTCAAAGTTATGAAAAACTTTACGGCTTTACAGCCGATACATGACTTAAACAAAAAAATTGTGAATTATTACTACGTTACATCTGATGCAGCATTCATTAATCGGTTAAAATCGAGACTGCATTTGTACCTCCAGGTTTATTGATGGGGCTGGAGTCTGTTTTTTTGTGTGTCGGCGCTAATCCACTGATTGGTCAAGAGACAGTTCTTCGGGACACTGTCTGAGGCTCTTCCTTCCATGACGGTCATAGTGGTCACTCAAAAAGTGAGTTCAGACATCTTCGAAGCATACATATGTATCAAACAAACATGCTTTGAAGATGCTCGAGACGTTTCCGCAGGTACTTCTGGAGCAAACACCATGTCTTTTGTGCCATGTATGAGCAGTGCGACTTAGCAATTCCAACTCATAAAGCCGCAGCCAATATTGTTCATTTATTCATAGCATTTGATCATAGATCACGATTATTGTTATTTGTTTGTACCATCCTGATGAGGCTTCTGATTTCAGGTTTGGAAATACTTGAATGTAAAAGGAGGTGGAAAGCCATCCGCGACCGCTACGTCAAAGAAACAAGGGCAGCCAAAGGCAAGAGTGGAGCTGGCAGGGACGATGCCCAGCCTTCCACATGGGTGCTCTTCAAGTTCCTGAGTTTTCTCGATGGCCAGATCGGCCGAAGACGGTAGGCACAAAATGTTATAGATAATGAAGGGCATTGTGGATTTTTCCATACTTTGTATGCACTGTAATTATTATTTGGCAGAACCCTGATATGTCCCAGGACCAAAGGAGCCTCAACCAACGCCCAGACTACAAACCGGAATGGAGCCCCTACTTCTGGGCCACAAGGCAGGTTGTTTATAAAGAGTGTCGCTTTCCACACAGACTGTAATGCCTGAGTCATACTAAAGCGAAAAACGGAAAATACAAACACTGACAAGCCTCAAACAGAAGCATCATACACGCGAGGGTATCTTTGGCGGGTTTGCAATCACTCGTGCTTACTTCACGAGCACCGAACGACTAAATGCCTGCCAAAAGTACCATCGCAAGCATGCTGCACGTGTTTGAGGCTTGTCGGTGTTGGCTTCTCCTGTCTGTCGCTCCAACAGGACTCTGGCATGACAAGCTATTGGCTACTTGAGTTCCAGTAGAACAACAAACGGATACAGCCGACATTGATAAGCTTCAAACTTAAACAGCCGACATTGATAAGCTTCATACAGGAGCATCACGCACGCGAGAGTATCTTTGGCGGGCTTGCAATCGCTCGTGCTTGCTTCACGAGCACCGAACGACTAAATGCCTGCCAAAAGTACCATCGCAAGCATGCTGCACGTGTTTGAGGCTTGTCGGTGTTGGCTTCTCCTGTCTGTCGCTCCAACAGGACTCTGGCATGACAAGCTATTGGCTACTTGAGTTCCAGTAGAACGACAAACAGAAACAACCGACATTGATAAGCTTCATACAGGAGCATCACGCACGCGAGAGTATCTTTGGCGGGCTTGCAATCGCTCGTGCATACTTCACGAGCACCGAACGACTAAATGCCTGCCAAAAGTACCATCGCAAGCATGCTGCACGTGTTTGAGGCTTGTCGGTGTTGGCTTTTCCTGTCTGTCGCTCCAACAGGACTCTGGCATGACAAGCTATTGGCTACTTGAGTTCCGGTAGAACAACAAACGGATACAGCCGACATTGATAAGCTTCAAACTTAAACAGCCGACATTGATAAGCTTCAAACAGGAGCATCATGCGCGCGAGGGTATCTTTGGCGGGCTTGCAATCGCTCGTGCTTACTTCACGAGCACCGAACGACTAAATGCCTGCCAAAAGTACCATTGCAAGCATGCTGCACGTGTTTGAGGCTTGGCGGTGTTGGCTTCTCCTGTCTGTCGCTCCAGCAGGACTCTGGCATGACAAGCTATTGGCTACTTGAGTTCCAGTAGAACAACAAACGGATACAGCCGACATTGATAAGCTTCAAACTTAAACAGCCGACATTGATAAGCTTCATACAGGAGCATCATGCGCGCGAGGGTATCTTTGGCGGGCTTGCAATCACTCGTGCTTACTTCACGAGCACCGAACAACCAAATGCCTGCCGAAGGCATCTCTTGTCTCTGTTGTTTGTTTCTGTTTGTCACTCTAGCGGGACCTGGGCATGATGAGCTGAAAGCCGTTTCAAATTTCCTACCTATGAGAAAGTTTGCACAAAACTGCATCAGTTTTATTCTGTTAGTTCGTGTTTTTCTTAATATGCAGAGATCCTTATGGGAATGTGTTCCCCCGGAGAGGCTGCAACCGCTGCAGGAAACAGTCAACCTGGGACGCCTGCCGATGTCAACATGGAAGACGTACTGTAGCATGAAGTCATACATTTTATTTAACAACTGCCTTTGATAAGGATGTTTATAAGTGGCCCCTGTGTAATTACCTTTTCTCGCTCTCCTCCTTCATTTAAGCGATTCGGTATTCTTGGAGGCAACTCCGAAGATTCGCCAGTTTGTCATGTCCTTCATAATTAGGATTCCATATTTTGGGGGTGTTTAGCAGAGCACTGGTAAACCCCACAAAACTGATCTCCAGTCCAGTTCTATCAGTATCGCAGAAAATCAAAATAATAACCCAACTGGAGCAGTCCTTGAATGAAGAATCCTAAGCTTGGGGTGCTTTATTTTGTTGTGTTAGAACACAGACCCCAATAAACTGTTTGCCTACCTGCTTCTATTTTTGGAACACCCCTTATCTCATTTTTTTTTTATCGGTACTGAATGTTTCCTAAGTACTTGGGTCCCATGTAGGTCGCGGAAAAGCATGCCCATGTCCCGTTTCCTAAACATAAGCCCCAACTAGCAGCAATGTTCGGTCTGACACCCAAGATTGACACCAGAAAACTTGGGACAATTTGTGGAAAAAGAAAGACCCTAAAATACAGACTGCAACGCAAAAGAAAAAAAAAAGAAACACCCCCCAAAAAAAGGAATTCTATTTATAGTGGACGCAGTCTCCAGCAATATGAAAAACACACTTCGAGCACATTGGTGGGACAGAGGCTGGTGGGGACGATACTCTCACCTTAGGAAATTCTATAGTGCTCAGAAGAGAGAAATCCCTTCAGCCCTTCTGCACTGATTCAGCTGGTTTCATTATCGCACTTCATTCAACGTGGAACGATATGAGACTGTCCGCAAAACATGTCGCACCCCTGCCAGTCACTGTCTTGGCCACATGCTCCAAAAGGGCCCCTCATATTGCTGAAGACTCTCCATTTTAAAATACCCTGAGGTTTCTGGAGCTGTTGTTGTGTTGGGAGCGATTGAGCGACTGTTGGCACTTGCGCGTTTTATCGAACGTTTACTTTGAACCATGTTTTAGTTGTGTGTTAGCAACGCTTTGCCCCTCCCCCCCCCCCTCCCTCTACCCTACAAATGATTTGATTGGCGCTTTCCCCTAGTAACTTCCAAAATATTTTATTCAACCCATCTCAATCCACATCTTTCCTTTTCTCTCCCCTTTGGCTATGAGAGTCTTTTCCCTGCCTGGAGAATAACATTTCGCATCGCCATTAAGCCCCCTTTCCCATTTTATACCCCCCCCCCCCGAAGCTGTAGTGCTGCTTTTGCCCTTTCTTATTGCTACCGTTTAGCTGATGATTCAAAATCAAGTTTTTTTCTGTGTGAAAGTTTCACACAAAAACTTTATGTCGTAGTTTGCATTCCCGTTTCTGTGTTCTATGCAAGCGACCGCCTCTGCAGGATTTAGATGACATTGAACCATCAGCAACGTGCGTGGCGCTGCTGGATATGGAGGAGAGGGGCCAGTTGCCTACCTCCGAGCAGCTAGTACCACCAGGCACAGCAGCAGCATCACCAACAGATGCTAACCCTACTCATAGAAATGGAGGTGGAGGGCAGGGGGTGTCGATGTCCCAGCAGTCGAGGGCGTCGACGTCACAGCAGTCGCGTCCCCCTCCTGCGAAACGAGTCCGTTTAAGCCCTCGACAAGCTCGCGCGCGAGAGGAGTCTGGGCTTCTGCACCTCCTGCAGGATTCTACGCGGGAAATGGCACGCACGTGCACGAGGCCACACCTGGACCTCAGCAAACCTAGCATTGCATTTGCAGTTAGTCTTGGTAACGACCCTGAAACGATGCTTCCGCCCCACCTGCAAATCGTAGCAAAAGCGCGTTTTTATGAAACTATCCTCGAGCTTCGGGATAGCGTAAATGACGAGGCATGAGAGAATCCATTTTTTTTTTTCTATCTAACGGAGATAAGTGTCTGCATAATGTAGGGCATGGTGGCAATTTTTTACTCTATTTATATGAAAATTAAAAGAAATGAATCTGTTTTTTGTTTTACAACTTCATTTTGTTGACCCAGAACACCGCTCGCACTCAACTGTTTGTGAGGCTGCCGATTTCTCTGGGAACCATTCTCATTTCGTCTAGCCCTTCCCTTGTCTGGACCAGTACATTTTCCAAGTATTCAGGTCGCATGCATATTCCCAGGAGGAAATGCATGCCTGTCCTGTTTCTTACAGCAAACCTTTCTTTTTGTTCACTACAGAATTTGTGGGAAGAAACCAGCCCCAGAAAAATATCCCTAAATTTGAACATAAGTAAACCTAGATAACATGTAAACCTTGTAGAAACTTAGTCTATGCCATGCCCATCTTTTATTTTTAATATGGTATGGAAAAGCAAGCTATGTTATTGCTGATGTCCAGGTGTGGAGTCTGTTCTGCTGGCACCCGTGGAAGCTTGGTGCAGACGCAGTGAGCACCAGAGGCGGTGCATGCAGCACGTTTTCTGCTACTGCACCGCTCTCACTCACTGCGCCTACGCCGTAGCATGCAGTAGCAGACGACGTGTGGCACGCACTGCCTCTGGTGCTCACTGCGTCTGCACCAAGCTCCCCGGGTGTCAGTAGCCGGCACGGTGCAGAGCACTGGCAACACATTCTGATGTTCCTTTTAAAAGTGGTCCACTCTGTACATAGTGCAATGAAACCTTTCACAAAGGTGTCTTTAGGTAGAGCCTCTCTTATACTAATATTTTGCAAGTAAATTTTTGTAAAGTTGTGCAAGAAAACAAAATCATGTTATTCCTATGCCCAAGGTGGGAAAGTGGAAACAAACAATCTGGTTGATGCTGGTACTTGCAACTGGTGTCGCACACACTCCCATTTCCTTTCGGCTGTTCATCTCGAAGCTGTCACATTTTGTTCCATGTGGTGCCATTTCTACGGACATTTTATTTCAGTTTTTCTCTCTGCATTAGAAAAACCAAGTTTTTCTTCTCTTGTATTTTTTTTTCCGGGAACCTTACCCTTTAAGACTTCAGGTATAAGAAATGCACCATTGTAAAAAGCTTCACTGCACTCCATACGTTGCTTTGCATGTTTTTTTTTACTTCTAAATTTTGCATGTCAACATACTGTACTTGCATAATTTTGCTGTGTTGAGAAGAATTTATACACTGTCAATGTTTCCTCCATTTTGGTGTGCTAAGTGCCTTTATAGTGCACAATTCAAAGTGTTGCTTTGTACTTCAAACTACCTCAATATTTCCTACATTTTGTACTTCGATTGATTGATTTTGGGGGTTTAATGGCGCAAGAGCTACGAGGCCATCTGCGCCAAACGATAGTGACAATCAGCATGCTTTGGTGAGAGTTTTAACAAAGTGCAACCTAGGATTTGGTAAAGCTATATTTGGTATAAAATGCCAATGCTAGTAAGAAAGTCTATTACCCTGCTAAAAGGGACTATGGGATTCTCCCCCAGCAGGAGGGCCGGATGAAACGGGATCTGTTGTTGAAACAACTCGGGAAAATAAATACGATGCTTGGGCTCCAGAGCGGGACAGGACCACAAGATATGCAAGATTGTAAGAGAATCACCACACTGATCACAAATAGGAGGATCTTCCCCCCAAAGTAGGTACTTATGAGTGATGAAAGAATGCCCAATTCTCAGACGGCACAGCAAAGTTTCATAAAGACGACTCTTGCATGAAGAGCTTTCCCAAGCTCCAAGAACAGGCTTTGTAACGTGGAGCTTGTTTTCGCACTCCCTGTCCCATTCCATCTGCCAACAACGAAAAAGTGATGACTTTACTAAAGGCTTTATATCCTGATATGGTAAACAGAAAGACGATTGGACAAGGTTTCCCACAGACCCTGCAAGCCTGTCGGCCTTCTCGTTGCCCTCTATGCCAACGTGACTAGGTACCCAACAAAATGTTATGCTTTGACCATCATGTAGAGCAGCGTTGAGTTTACTCTGAATTTGTTGTACAAGCATGTTTTTAGTGTCTTTAACAGAGCAAACTGCAACAATCACACTTTGAGAATCAACAAAAAGAACAGCCCTAGTTAGTTTCTTATGTAGAATGTAGTCTAACATTTTGTACTTCGAACTACCTCAATGTTTCCTCAATTTTTCTATGATAAGTGAATTTACCTTTTGTACTTCAAACTCTCTCAATGTTCTCTCCATTTTGCTGCGAGAGATGTTTGTCTTTTACATTATGATTTTATATTCAAACGTCATGCCGATACCAATTTACGAATCGTGCGCACAGTTTTAATCTATCAACAGCTACTCACCCTTTTTTCTTTTCTGAAACCTTTTTTGAGATAGTCTACATCTGGTGCATCATAGCCTTGGATTGTTTGCCATAAAGCCTCACTCAATCCACCGTTTTGCTGTGACAAGTTGTACTACATTTTTGTACTTCAAATGTGTGCTTCAATAAATTGGTAGTAATGTTCCAAAGTGATGGAAGTGAGTCACTTCTTTGCAGAACATATAACTTCACAGTGACCTTGCATGGATACATATACAGCCAGGGTGGCTCCAAGACGAAATTGCAGCCCATAGCTGCCCTGCTTGCTAGGTCACACATCTGTGGACATTATTTGCCCATAAGTACTTTGGGATTTACCCAAAGCACTGCCCCACTGCTACTGCTTAGCACATGTTTCCGAGGCTCGTGCTATTGGCAGTGAGATCAAACTGGGGGGGGGGGGGGGGGGGTGCTCTCTCCAGCTCGTTTCTCCCCCAGAGATCCGTGTTTACCCAACAGAACGCCCGAGGACTTGATGTTGAAGGAGGGCGACAGACTGGATCTTTCGTGAAAGCAGTCGGCATAGGATGGGAGCTTGACAATGCATGCTGCCTTGTTCATGCAGGCTGGAATGGCTACAAAAGAACTCCTCGGGCTACGGGAGGATACGAGCCCCAGCCGAATGCTGCTGCTGCTGCTTGGGGTGCGGGTACCTCCCCAACATTGCAGCTTTTTTATAAGTTGCATCAGTGACACTTACATCTGTTATGGCTTAGGCAATAACTTTATTTTCTGCCATTCTACTAATATAATATTTACACACCAAAAAGAAAAAAAAAAGCATAACAGATTATAGCACTGCACGTTACTCTGAAAAGAAGAGAGTTTTTTGCAATAGGAACGAAAACGGGATTAAAAACACAGATTGATGTATTCTGCCTTCTCATGTTACAAGGGGCAGTGCAACAATTGTTATATTTTGGCGAATTTCATCTCATTTCAATAACATTTCTTTTGAAGTAAATCAGCTCCCACTAAAAAAGAAAAAAAAACATTTTGAAGGTTGACGCACACTAACATCTCTCTGGGTGCCATGTTTTGTTCCATCTTCAGGGCTTCCTGCCCTCCCTCCACACCTGTTGACTTTTCAAGGTTCGATTTGGCTAGCAATTGAGACAAGATTGTTTGCCGTAGGATGATGAGTAGGGCAATGGCAGAGGAAATGGTTATGTTCTCTTGAGATAGGTGGTGCCAAAAAAGCTTGTGTACTCCGAATAATGTCACCGTAGTTCCGATGACTACCACATATTACCTGCATGCTGCAGATCTAGAGAAATAGATATTTTTTTTATTTTTGTTATGCGATATTTCGGGGGAAGTGGCACATTTTCTCTCGCTTGTGCCAAGGCAAACAACATAAAAAATGCAAGCTGCAAATTCTTTAGACGTTAGGATTGCTGCACAGCCCCTTTAATTAATCGGTAGAAATGTTTACCGGGCTTCCAGCAAAATGAAATGCCCACTCAGAGGGGGGGAGGGGCTGCTTATGCTTCGAGAAATTTTTCATTGTTTCGAGAGAAGGGGTGTGCTTTGTCAGTGTGGCACTGGTTCAGTTTGGCCATGTTATGGAGTGTCGCTCCCGTCGGAACCCATAATGCGTGCTATGGTCTTGCCAGTTATTGTTTTGGCCATGTGCTTTGAGTAGGCCCTTTATATTCCTGTACATAGCTAGGTTTGTCACCTTAGGTAAATTGAAGGTGTTTAGTGCAATTTCAGAGTTATACAGGGCGGCATAAGTGGATGTTGTGCTGTTAAACGAGTAAGAAAAATTGGCGCCTACCCACAGAATGTTCACGCCTTCACCGAATGTGCAATGAACAGGTTAAGCGGCATTAACACTCTTGCAACCAAGTACGACCGAAAGAGACAAGACCGGTTTTTAATTTTCTTATGACTTCTAAGGACCGTATGCGCTGCAGTGCTAAGCTGGTCCTAAGAGAGCGCAAAAGGCTTAAAAACCGGTCTGGTCTCTCGGTCTTACTCGGTCGCAAGAGTGTGAACGGGCCTTTAGCTGTACCGTGTAAAATTTCTAGGCTTAGCTCTCTTCCCCTTAAACAATTGGTAACAAACTTTTAAAAGTCATTAGGGCATGTTCGCACACGACTGAGTTAGCGTCGTCTGCTAGCTACACATATCAGGAGATGGCGCCACAAGTTAGTAGCGTCGCTAACTCAGTCGCCTGCGAACACGCCCTGTTGATTGTGAAAAGTTTGTCAATCATTTTTATAGAAAGAGAACTATGCCTTGAAATTTCACATGGTAAAGCTGACCTGCTCAGTGCACATTTGGTAATAGTTCTAACTGTCTATGTGCAAGAGTCACTTTTTCCAAGTCATCCTACAGCATCTCATCCACTTGTTACACCCTATAATGTACACGAGTTCCTTGCAAGCCTGGCATTTGTCCTTCAAGGGGCACTAAATCACATTCTGCAATAGTATATTCATGGTTATAACTCAATCTATGGGCTGTAGCGTCCTAAAAAAAATATTTTTCACTCACAATATGTGAAGAAACAAAAGTGACAGCTGTAGCATGGTTGTGCAATGTGGGTGGAGGGGTGCCGTCATGTTTCTGAAAACGGAGGTGCGACATGGTTAATTTTTGTAGCCGTCGTAATTGGCGTCATGGATGCCACTGACGACCGCCATCAGTGATTTGTGAAGTGGGTAAGCGTGGGTTTTAAAATCATCCAACATTATGCTTAGTAACTGAATACTACCAAAGTGGGAATTCGCATAACATGAGTAATGTTTGCTGCAAACAAGTATTTCAAGCCGATGTTACGATGGTTCTCCCTTGGTTCTCCCTTCGTCGTGCAATTCTTGGGGAGACGCCAGGGCTGCTTTTTTCGCTCGCTTCACGCGGCACAGTGGACGAGAAGTCCCGACCTCCCTCTCCTCGTGGCAAGAGGGAAGAAAAGGGTTTTTCCATTCTTTGGGCGCGTGGTGACGACAGGGGAAATATCTCTGCAAAGTGTCGCCCATAAAGCTATTGCTTTAAACGGATACTTCAACAATATTTGAAATATTACCGTCTTGTTCAAAAATAGGTTGAATATGATCCACAATATCCGTAAATGACTGTCGCACGTTTCTATTTTGAGTCTGGTGGCTGTATTTTTCGTTGTAAACGGCCCACTCTGACAAGCGCTCGGAGAAGGCCCAGCGGAGACCACGTGACATAGGTCGTCTCAAGACGAGCAAAGCTACGGCGAGGCTGGCGTCGAGAGAATGGCCTAGTCGTTCCAGCCACCGAAGCGGCTGCTTTTGTACGAATTTTTAGAGACGGGTTAAACTTCTATAATCTTGTAGGGAGACAATAGCGACTTCTGCGACACACAAAAGGCATTCTCGGGAAGAGGGGAGTTCCTCGTTCCCCCCTTCTCTCGTCGTGGCCGGAGGCGAGACAACCTCCGTCACTAGCTGTCAATGTTCCTAGACGGGCATTACAAGCGAGGCGTTAGAGACATCCGCCAGGTGCTTTTTGCTAATCGTTTAATTCGTTTTAAAATCCCTTTTCGTTACTTTTTTAACAAGATATTGGTATGTTCGATGTGATACTGCTCCTTTGAACACATATAGACCAAAAAAATGAGCGCTGAAATTTCGTTGTAGTATCCCTTTAAAAGTCTAACATTAGATTCAAGTGCTGAGTTGTGACCATAATTATAATATTGCAGAAAGTGGTTTACTGCCCCTTAAGCAATCCTAATGGTTAACAGGTGCTGCTTCTCGGAACACTACTCTGTATTGCCAGGATACCTCTCCAAGGCGAGTGCAGAAGAATTTGGCGAACTTGTGCCTTATGCCTTTGGCATTGCTCGCATGCATGTTTGAGCTTACTTGGCCCACATCTGACAGAGCACTGCCGTCACTACTGTCAGTGTGGCACTGGCCTCTCACTGTCTCGCCCAGGTAGCCCTCGCTATCAACGTAGCCAGCAGGGCAGTAGAGGCGCTCCCCCTTTCTGCCTCGTCGCATACCCTGAGGTAGTTGTGGAGGCTGACGCATGCCCAGACAACCGCCTCCAGTGTCGTGGGACATGCCTGGATCGGTTGTCTGAAGATGCGCCAGAGTGCGACGAGGATCCCAAACGTGTTTTCAATGACCCTTCTCGCTCGAGAAAGCCTGTACTTGAAGACTTTTTGCAACAACTTCAGGCTCTTTCGAGGAAAAGGGCGCATCAGGTTGGTGAGCAGGGGGAACGCCTCGTCGCCCACAAACACAAACGGCAGTTTTGTCCTGGTCCCCGGCAAGGGCCCTGGCGGAGGGAGGCCTGCTGTGCCTGAGAGGATGGCGTCTCCCATGTCGGAGTCACGAAAGACGCCACCATCACTGTAGCGTCCTGGCTTGCCAACATCTACCAGAGTGAATTTATAGTTGGCATCACAGCTGGCCACTAGCACGATGCTGTGAAACCCCTTATAATTATAAGTGTCCGACCCTGCACCAGGGGGAGCCTGGATGGCCACATGTTTGCCGTCCAAGGCACCGACGCAGTTGGGGAAATTCCATTGCCGTTCAAACTCTACTGCAATGCGCTCCCACTGCGCAGTGTTGGGGGCCTAGAAGAAAGGTGACTCAAGTTAAACCACATGGCAGCAGTAGTTCGCAGTAAACAGTTTTCCAAGGCTTAAACATATGTAAGGAAAAGTCAGCACAGCTTTTCAGAGGTATGTCCCCCTGTGAACACTTGTTTTCATGCATGAACGGTAGATTATCAATATTGCTTCAGTGGCTGCCACCTTAGCGTAAGCTTGTAGGTTGTGCCAACACAATGACCAAATATTAGCTGCGTAAAGTAGTAATACTGCATCCCAAGACTTTCAGTAAAAAAAATGTCAGCAATATGTCACTCTTGGCCTATCTCGACCTTTGAGATGTGGGTAGAAGCGTGGGTGGCTCTGACAGATAGCCTATGCTACCGTATTTACTCAAGTAATAGCCACACTATTTATGAGCAAGGCCCTTGCGTCTACTTTCCCACAGAACACATATACAGCCAATCATTGTGTTGCGTATAAATAACATAGCGAATAGCCAGATAGAGAACACGATTCTCCATACAAATGCAATCCTCAAAGATGATACCTTGGCACGAAGACGTTATCTCTGTCCTGACCTGCTGTCGAACGCGGTGTTTGGCAATCTGCGAGCTCCACGGAAAAGCAAACCCTCAGGCTCTCGTCATAAACTATGTGACTATTACTCGAGTAAGTACGGTATATTTTCTGAATTTGGGGCCGCTGCGTCAGCAAGGCTATACAGGCCCTGGAAGGCCTTTAAAACTCTATACAAAAACTTGGTTCTGTTAAGTCACGGCATGGTGGTGGCACCTCGGGCACACATCCAGTCTGGGGTTGTGGGCGGAAGTCATCATGCGGGACGTGCATTCCTGTGTTCTTTTGAAAGAAACTAGTCAAAAACCTGCCATCTCGTCAAAACGCTATGACTGGGCCTGTACCAAAAGAGTCAGGAAAGGTTTGAAGGTCACTCTTTGTGTGTTTTCTGCCTGCTCGGTTTGTGAAAGAATGTTGATAGGTGCCGTGAAAAATAAAAACCAGATGCCGTCGGACAACGATTGCTCGTGCGGGAAGCACTTTGGGTTGCATTCACGAATACTTGTGTTCAACGGATTTTTTTTTTCTTCCAACATGAATGTGGAAAAACCGCCAAGTTGTACAGACCACCTGCAGACTATGTTCAGCGTGTCTTCAAGTTGAAACAGCTGCCTGATCGTTCGAACTGTCATCTACTCTTTCAAACGTTTCTGCTTGTCTGTTCGTTCAAACGACAGCGGCCCGTGGTAAGAAGTAAGTGCAGGCCTCAAAAGACTTTTAGGCTTGAAGGTGGGTTGGTGTATGCAAGCTCAGTGTAATAGTAGATACAAGGAGATGCTGATCATTGTTACCAGTGGCCATCACCGACTTGTTATGCCTGATTAACTTCGTTCGATTTTGCTTACAATTTTCAGTATCGACGTCGACCAGCTCGGTGACGGTCCGCACTTTTGCAGCCCGAGCGACGTCCTAACTAAAAACAGCGAGCAGAAACTCATCATGCGAATCGGGCTTTAGCGCCCATTTCGCAGCATCCACGCAGAATGAATCGCCGCATGTCACAATATTCACATGACGTTTTGCGGTGTAAAAAGCCTCCTTAATTTGGCTGAGGCCGCTCAAGTAATCAGACATTGCCAGGAAAACGTGGAATGAACAATTCTAACACGGAAAAAAGAGCACGAGGACTCACACCGACGCTAAAAAAAAAAAAAGCCTTCCAATGGTTTGTTTATGGGTGACGGCGAGTTTCTTGCCTACACTGCATCGCCATTGCGCAGCTCCGGTGGCGTCTGCTAGGGGTGCTCCGGTTTGGTTGTAAACATGAGTAGGTCTATAAGACTCCTGCAAGTGTCGGCTCAACCTAAACGACTAAATGATTACAGGTGTCAAAACGGGGTGTTGGTCAGAGACATTTACTCAATTCCAAGCATTCCCTCAGTGATGTAAACCCTTGAAAGCCCGACTGTTTTAATAACCGACAGCAGCCCAGGCCTCATTCAAATCAAAGTTCATGCAGCTCCCGTACAAAAGACTGCATTGATTTGCAATAGGGGGCTGCTCGAATTCACTCGCCTTCCCTTTGGCTTATGGAACTCGCTATTGCCTATTGTGCTCTGACCCCTTAAAACAGAAATGCTTTTTTTTTATAAGTATTATACTATACGAACGCATACGGAGGGAAGCAGTATTGCTTTGCAGAGGTGTGCATGAACACTGGATTAGGGCGGAACACAGCAACGTCAATATGAGCCCCAGTTAGGAATGTTGACATAAGAGCTAGATTAGCAGAAGTCACCCCAACTATTCGATTGATTGATTGATTAGGGTTTTATGGCGCAAAAGCATCTTAGGCTATGATGCGCCAGATACAGACTATTGCAGAGAAGGTTTCAGAGGAGAAAGAGCTTTAGTAGCTGTGGTGGATTAAAACTATGTATATGATTTGTAAATAGTGATGGAGATGAAGTTGAATATAAAATTATAGCCGGTGTAAAAGACCGATAGCTCTCAAAAAGTTAAAAACACAACTGTGTGGTACAAGTGGGTCGTTGCCAAGTAGAATACTAAGGTGTAAAGGCGTATGCTCGTTATATAATTGAGAAAAATGTTTTCGACGTTCTTGGTCATACGCTGGGCATTCAAGTAAAATGTGTAAAACTGTTAGAGGACTAAAACAGTTCTCACACTCTGGGGCCTCTTCCCTGCGCAGGAGGTGGCCATGAGTAAGGTGTGTATGACCTATCCTCAGTCGACACAAGACAACCTCATAGAAACGTTCACGGTGTCGAGCACTCTCCCACTCACTGATCAATGGTTTTACAGAATGGAGCTTGTTGTTAACTTCTTCATCCGATTCTTGCTGCCACTTCCTTCTAATACAATGCTTTAAAAGTGTGCTACAGTCTTTGTATGGAATGTCATGCAGGTCCACTTCTTGCTCACTAGCAGAACTTGCAGCAAGGTCCGCTTCTTCATTTCCGGGTATACCAACATGGCTAGGAACCCAACATAAAATTATTTTAATATTCCTTTTTGAAGCATCAATAATTTTATTCTGTAACTCCATGATTATTGGGTTTTTCGAAGTCTTTAATGATAAGAGTGAGCGCAGAGAACTCAGTGAATCAGTGTACACGACTGACTGCTTGCTCTTTGTTTTTACAATGTGATCAACTGCAAGACGGAGACCGCATAACTCTGCTGTTAAAATAGTGGCTGTACACGCAATCCGTTTTACACAGCGAACAGAGGGGCCGACCATAGCACGTCCAACAAACGATTCTGTTTTAGTACCATCCGTGTAGTATGAGTTGTGTCCAGAATATCTACTCTGAAGCTCAAAAAATTCCTGTTTTATGTATTCTGGTGGAGTTTCTTTCTTTTTAATTTTTGTTAGTGAAAGGTCACAGGAAATGATTGATTGATTGATTGGGTTTTAGTGGCGCAAAAGCATCTAAGGCTATAATGCGCCAAGTACATAAACTATTGCTGGGAGAAGGTTAAGGAGAAGAAAGAGCTTTAGTAGCAGATGATAGGATAAAAAAATGAACATGACCTATGTATAAGTGTAAAAGGAATGGACATGAGTTCAAAACAGTAAAATCACAGTCGGTGTAGAAAGCCGATTGCTTTGAGAAAGTTAAAAACACAAGAGTGTGGTATGAGGAGTTCATCGCCAAGTAAAATCATCAGATGTAGGGGAGTATGCTCTTTGTAAAGCTGTGAAAAGTGGTTACGGCGTTCTAGGCCATACGCATTGCATTCAATTAAAATATGAAGTATAGTCAAAGGACAATGGCAATGTTCGCACTGTGGGGCATCTTCACCCCGCAAAAGATGCCCATGTGTGAGCCGTGTATGGCCAATCCTCAGACGGCAGAGTACCGCCTCGTAGAATCGTTCACGGTGCCGAGCACTCTCCCATTCCTTCAAGAGTTTTTCACCATATGCAACTTATTGTTTATCTCAGTATCCCACTCCTGTTGCCATCTCTGCAGTATGCAATGTCTAACCACCTTGTGATAATCCTTGTGGGGAATTTCTTTAAGGTGCACAATTTGTGTGGCCGCAAAGTGCGCAGCTTGATCTGCTTCCTCATTACCCGGGATGCCAACATGACTTGGCACCCAGCAAAACACAATATCAGATTTGTTTTTGATTGCACAGATTATTTTACTCTGCAGGTGTGAAACCAACGGGTTTGTGGGGATATTCAGGGAAACAAGGGCTTTCAATGAGCTTAAAGAGTCTGTGTATACTATGGAGCAACGCAGCCTCTTCTCAACGATATGTTCAACAGCAAGAAGTAGACCATGCAACTCTGCCGTTAGAATTGTGGCAAAGGGGTTCAGAATTTTTACCTTGGAAACAGATGATCCAATCATTGCACAGCCTACAAATGATTCAGTTTTAGTACCATCTGTATAAAAGCTTGTGTAGTGACGATAGTGGCTCTGTAGTTCGAAAAACTCTTGCCTCAGCACTTCATCCGGGGTGTCTTTCTTGCTGTGTTTTGTAAGTGTAAAGTCACAATGGACGAGGGAGTAATCCCAAGGAGCTACAGTGTTTCTGTGCTGTGGCACGCAGGGTTTGGGCTCCAGACCAAAGAGTTCTGCTGCCGTAGTATTTCTCAAGGCAAAAGGAGGAACAAGACTTGGCTTATTTTGGAAAGTCCTTTGAAACCTAATTTTTACAATAGAATCATGAGCAGGATGGAGAGGAACAGACCATACTCGGAGTGAATACATAAATCCTAGAGCAAAGCGTCTTTTCTCAAGAGAGACGTATTGGCCTCCACATAAAGGCTGGGAACCGGGGAGGTGCGGAATGCTCCGATAGACAGCGGTAGCCCCTGATTATGAATAGGGTCTAACATCTTCAATACTGATGCTTTAGCTGAGCCATACACAAAGCTGCCATAACCTAGACGGGAGCGAACCACTGAGCGATAAATGCGTAAAAGGCACAGTCTATCAGAACCCCAAGATTGATGAGACAATACTTTTAGGATATTAAGTGATTTTGTGCATTTCAACTTCAACTGCTTAATGTGAGAAACAAAAGATAATTTTGAATCAAACAGAAGACCAAAAATCTTATGTTCACTCTTCACAGCAATAGGCAGTCCATAAATGGTTAATGAAGGATCTGGAAAAATTCCTCGCCGGCGGGAAAAGCATACACACACAGTTTTTTCTGTGGAAAACCTGAAACCATTTTTATCAGCCCAGTTCGTCAATTTGTTGATAGCCAGTTGAACTCTCCTTTCACATATGGAGCGGTTACATGATGATACTGAAACTTGGATGTCATCAACATAAATAGAGTATTGAACTGAAGGGGGTATTACACGGGCAATGGAGTTTATTTTTATAATGAAAAGAGTGACACTAAGTACACCACACTGGGGAACACCATTTTCCTGTACAAAATCCCGAGAGAAAGTTGTTCCAAGTTTCACACGAAATGAGCGGCACTCTAAATAGCTTTTAATGATGTCGAACATGCTCCCGCAAATACCGATGTTGATGAGGTCTTGCAGGATTCCAAATCGCCAGGCAGTATCATAAGCCTTCTCCAGATCAAAGAACACAGAAAGGCAGTGCTGTTTGTTAACAAATGCCTCTCTCACGGCTGTCTCGAAGCGAACCAGGTGGTCCACTGTGGATCGTGCCGACCGAAAGCCGCATTGATACCCGTCTAGAATTTTGTGAGTTTCAAGATAATGCATAAGCCTTCTGTTAATTATTCGTTCCAGAGTTTTTGATAGACAGCTAGTCAATGCAATAGGCCTATAACTAGAAGCACTAGAAGGATCCTTTCCTGGTTTAAGCAAGGGTACTACAAAGGCCACCTTCCAAGAAGTTGGAAAATGGCCTTCAGACCAAATTCTATTGAAAAGATATAAAATGAGTTGAACAGTTGAAGGATGAAGATGTTGAAGCATAATGTAATGAATTCCATCTGGGCCAGGTGCAGTCTGCTTAGGGGAATGAAGAACCATTTCAAGTTCATGCAACGTAAGTGGAGCATTATATGGGTCTTGATAGCCACTCGAACGATTGACAGACCTTTTTTCTACCTGTACTTTGTGTCGAAGGAAAGTAGGCGTGTAGTTCCTTGAGCTGGAAACGAACTCGAAGTGTTCGCCAAGAATGTCTGCCTGTTCTACGAGGCTTTCAGGGCATATTCCATTTTTTGTCAAAAGAGGAATGGAAAAAGCATGGTAAGAGCCATTTATTTTGTGGACTCGATCCCATACCTCCTTTGGTGTCGCCTGACTATTTATAGATGACGAATACTTCATCCAACAATGTCTTTTAGACAGCCTGCGAACAAATCGCGCAGAAGCCTTCATTTTCTTGAAAGTAACAAGGTTGCTCGGTGTAGGGTACCGCCTAAAAATGCCCTATTCTTTGTTTTGTTTCTTTTTAGCCTTTTGGCAATCTTCATTCCACCATGGCTTCGGTCGTTTGGGAAGGTGAGTGGATGTCATGGGTATTGCGATCATAGCAGCTTCCAATATGTGCTTTGTAATATGGTCTACTGCCTCTTCAATAGAAAGTTGATGGAGAGATGTAATAGCTAAAACAGAGGATTGTTTGAAAAGTGTCCAATTGGCTTTGTCAATCTTCCACCTAGGTGTCCGAGTTGGAAGTGTAATAGGGTGATTGTGAAAGTCTAAAATAATGGGAAAATGATCACTGCCATATGGATTAGGAATGACTTTCCATGTTAGAAAAGGAAATAATGTGGGATGTACAATTGAAAGATCAATTGATGTGAATGTATGTGTTCCAGATGAAAAATGTGTAGATTCTTTCGAGTTGAGCAAACATAATCCTGATGACAGTAAAAAACGCTCAATAAGTGCTCCTCGTGTATCTTTTCGTCCACTTCCCCAGAGAGGATTATGAGCATTAAAATCACCCACAAGCACAAAAGGAGAAGGAAGCTGATCACAAAGTAATTCAAGTTCCTCATACTTAAGCTGGTAGTTTGGAGGTATATATACTGAACAAATAGTAATCAATCGGTTAGTCAGTATACGGGTAGCAACGGCCTCTAGTTCAGTGTTTAAGGGTATTTCCAAACATGGTACAGAGCGTTGCAAAACGACAGCAGAACCTCCAGATGGATGGCTTGAATGCTGCCGATCTTTCCGAAACACTTGGAAATGCCTGAGGACATTTGTGTGACTCTTTTAGGTGAGTCTCTTGCAAACAGAGGGCAATGGGACTGTGTTCCTCTAGTATATCAGTAATATCATCATAGTTTGCAAGAAGACCTCGACAGTTCCATTGTAGAACAAGTGGAGGCATTATTTTGTAAAAGAGATGCAAGTATAAAAATACAATCAACTACTCTGGTCTTGGGGTGACGTTCCCAGAGGAAACTACTTTGGAGGTATTACTGGTTTTTTCGTTTTTTTTTTGTTTTAGAAATCTCCCATTCCATATCGTCCTGATCGGACGAAAGAGCGGAAGGCTCGGTGGCCTCGTCCCTCACCTCTACCTCTTGAGACGAGGCTTGTTGTGTAGGTTTGGGCAAAGTCGAGGTACAAAGCCGGACTCCCCGGCCACGACCGCCCTCACTCAAAGGGGCAGCAGTGGAGGTGCTGGGCTGGACGTCGCCCAACTCCATCCGTCCCCGCCCCTCAGCTGTTGAAGCAGCGGCGTGATGCCGCTCCTTGGAGAAGGCCCTCTCCCGTGAGTTGGGGCGAGACTCTCGCTCCTTCTCCCTGGCGGGGGCCCTCGGAGTAGGGACAGACAGAGGGGCTCCCTGCCTGTCCCGTGGTCGAGAAGCAGCTGGTGCGCTCCCTCCAGAAACCGGAGGAAGCTGCTGCCGCTGCTGGGGGGTTGGGGACTGAAGAGCCACTGCCAGGACCTCAGGAGAGACCTGAGTGGCCTTCGATTCTGTTCGCGGTGCTGGTCCCCTTTGCACCGCCTGCGCAAATGTTCCTTTTGCGAAAAAGGAATACTGTTGTTTTGCCTCTTGGTAGGTAATATTCTTTTGTGCTTTAAGGGTTAAGATTTCTTTTTCCCGCTTCCATTGTGGGCATGTTCTAGCATAAGCAGCATGGTTGCCTTGGCAGTTAACACAGTTTAGAATATTCTCACAAATGTCAGCAACATGGTCGTTGCTGCCAAACTTTGCGCAGGTTTCACGGCCCCGACAGTTTCGCGAGCCATGCCCGAAGCGCTGACACCGGAAACACCTTTGTGGGTTGGGGATAAAAGGCCGGACTTTGCAGTGTAGGTAACCAGCCTTAACGGTCGTAGGAAGCGTATGCAGTTCAAAAGTCAGGATCAAATGCTTGGTTGGCTGCTCCTGCCCGTCTTTACGGATGGTGATCCGCTTGGCGGCCACCACTGCCTGTTTCTGGAGTCCAGCCAGAATTTCATCCTCAGTGCAATCTATCAGATCAGGCTCAGAGATAACACCTCGAACACTATTCAGTGTCCGATGTGGGCTTACTTTTATCTGGCGTTCGCCTAGACATGTCTGTTTTAGAAGCGTCCTGCTTTGAACTTCTGTTTCAACCTCGACAAGAAGGTTACCAGAAAGCTTTTTCGCCTTGAAAGCTTTGCCGATAATGGCATCAAGACATTTTGAAACTAGAAAAGGCGAGAGCTTAGCCAGTGGCTTTTCTTCATCTAGAGCTTGAATGACAAAAAATCTTGGAAACTTTGGCGGTTCGGATGCTTTTTCGAAAGTAAGTACGGAGCAACCCCTTTTAGGGGCACGCGCCGCGTTCGGTTTGGAGGAGGGGGGAGCCATAAAAGGCGGAGAGTCTTCAGAACCTGTGGAGTGCCGCCCACCACGGAGCCCAACACGGGAATAGGTAACGCACCATAACAAACAGGGCTTTGCTGAAGACGTTACGCTACTAGCACTGCCCAGGTACTATACCCAAGTGTGGTTCAGGACAAGGAGTCTGTCGCCACCCAAGGTTAGCCCTTGCCGCCAAAGGAGTTGAAGAAAGAAAGAAGAGAAATGAGAAGAGTGAAAAGAAGGAGAAGACAAGGGTAAAATAGAGGAGGGGATAGTAGAAGTGGCGACTAGGCTGAATCATCCTGGCCGGGCCTTACCAGGACTCCCGTCTATGAGAAGCGGGGGCAGAAGTGGTGTATTGCCTCGCCCGAGGGGCCCCGAAGGGTCCAAACCTACCCCGGGCTCGGCTCAACCACCAGGATGCCCTTTTCCCCAGACACGGGAAAGCCACGCACAGCCATACGTGGGCGGGCGAACCCGCATGGCTCGGGGTCCGTGGAGACGCCACTCTCCAAACACCTGCTTTCACAGGCGCCCCCTGCGGGGTCACAGGAAATGAGGCAGTGGTCCCACGGAGCTATAGTTTGTGGAACAGGAGTGACGGGCATTGTACTACTCAGTCGAATTGAATCTGCTTTGGATGCATTTCTCATACTAAAAGGTGGTATTTCAGTAGGCTTGTTGTCAAAAGTACGTTTATATCTCATTTCTTCAACAGCCTCTCGGGAAGGGTGCAAGGGAACCCAACGAATTCTAAGCGAATACATAAACCCTAAAGCAAACCTTCGCTTCTCCAGAGACCATTCATTTCACTCTGCGTAAAGGCTGGGGATAGGCGACGTGCGAAATGCACCTGTAGACAGCCGCAGTCCCTGGTGATGAATAGGGTCAAGCATTCGTAGGGCTGAAGGCCTTGCCGATCCATACACACTACAACCATAATCAAGGCGCGAGCGAATCACCGATCTGTAAATTCGGAGGAGGCAGAGGCGATCAGAGCCCCAGGAGGTGTGGGAAAGCACCTTAAGGATCCTTAGTGCTTTTTGACATTTTACTTTGAGATATCTGATATGCGAAAGAAAAGTCAATTTACTGTCAAAAATAAGCTCTAGGAATTTATGTTCAGGTTTCGTTGGAATTGAAGCGGATCGCATGGTCAACGAGGGCTTCACTGAAGTTCCCCGTAGGCGAGAAAAACAAACAGACACTGTTTTTTCAGGTGAACAGCTGAAGCCGTTCTGGTCTGCCCACTTGAGCAAATTGTTAATTGCTAGTTGGACCCTACGTTCGCACAAAGCAAGGTTGCAGGATGAGACGGATATCTGAAGGTCGTCAACATAGAGTGAATACTGTACAGATGGTGGAATGGCTCGAGCTATTGAGTTCATTTTAACTATAAAAAGGGTCACACTCAAAACGCCTCCCTGAGGAACGCCATTTTCCTGGCAGAACTCTCTAGAGTAAGTAGTGCCCAATTTAACACGGAAGGTACGCATGCCCAGATAGCTCTTGACGAATGCTAGCATTCTACCACGAATGCCAAAAGTATACAGGTCTTGCAGGATGCCATGACGCCATGCCGTGTCGTACGCCTTTTCCAAGTCGAAGAAAACAGACAGGCAGTGCTGCTTATTTACAAAAGCCTCACGAATAGTGGTCTCCAGACGAACTAAATGATCCATTGTAGACCGTGACCAACGAAACCCACACTGGTATTTCTCAAGGATATTTTCTTTTTCCAAAAAATACATGAGTCGTTTGTTAAGCACTCTCTCCAGAGTCTTACTAAGACAGCTTGTTAGCGCTAAAATAGATTTTAAGGTCTAGTGAAACATATACTCTTAAGATATATATATACTTTTTTTTTTCCTGTTTGTGAGATGGCGGAAACAGTTCTCCAGTGGAACTGCAGAGGCTTACTCCGTAACTATGACAACGTTTACTCTCTACTAGATCTTCATCACCCACTGGCGTTTTGCCTTCAGGAGACTCGTTTGAACAATAATCATACTAACATCCTAACGCGCTTCCAGGTTTTTCGTAGGGACCGTCTCCATTCACCCCACACCTCTGGCGGTGTAGCTATAATTGTTGCAAGGTCTACCCCTTGTGTCGAGGTACCACTTAATACCACATTAGAGGCTGTGGCAGTTCGCATCTTATCTGATCGACTGATAACTGTTTGTTCTGTGTATATTCCTCCAAGCTACACCTTATCTCGCAGAGAGCTAGAATCTCTTTATGACGAACTCCCCCAACCAGCTCTAATCCTAGGAGATTTCAATGCTCATAACCCTATGTGGTGCAGTGGACGACGTGACACACGTGGCTCGATGATTGAGTGTTTTCTTTCTTCTACTGCTTTATGCCTGTTAAACAAACTAGAGCCTACATATTTCAGCGCTCCAACTCGTTCGTTCACATCCATTGATCTGTCACTAAGTGACCCAACATTATTCCCCCTTTTTTCATGGGCTGTTGATCCCAATCCATATGGAAGCGACCATTTTCCCATAATTTTAAACCGCATCAATCCACCCGCTACACTATCCACACGAACATCCCGTTGGAAGTTCGAAGAGGCAAACTGGGGTACTTTTAGTGAGGCCACTCAGCTCGCTTGCACATCATTTGACAATCTGTCTGTCAATCAAATCACCAGTCTGCTTAGTAGTCACATTCTTCATGCTGCAATGATAGCTATCCCCATGACTTCGTCTCACCTACCCCGTCGCCCTAAACCATGGTGGAATGCCGACTGTGAAAAATCGAAAAGAAAGCAAAACAGAGCCTGGGGGATTTTCAGACGTTACCCAACACAAACTAACTTAATCAAATTTAAACAAATGAAGGCTCGTGCGAGATACATACGCCGCCATTCTAAACGTAAAAGTTTCCAAGGATATGCATCCTCAATTAACAGCACTGCCACTAGCAAAGAAGTGTGGGACAAAATTCATTAAGTCAATGGGAACTACCGTGCTTTTTCAGTACCGCTTCTTTCTGCAAATGGACTTTGCCCCGAGAGCCTTGAACAGCAGGCAGATCTCCTTGGGGAACACTTTCAACGTGTTTCTAGTTCCGAGCACTCTTCAGCTGCTTTTCTGAAACACAAGACTCAGGCAAAGCGGCAGTCTGTTCGAACATGCGGTGGTGCTCGAGAAGCTTACAACTCTCACCTTACGCTGAGTGAGCTAGAGCGGGTGCTGCATGAAGTCAAACCTACGGCTGCCGGACCAGATGGAATTCATTATTACATGCTTACACATCTCCACCCCTCTACACTTGACATAGTCCTGTATTTGTTTAATCGCATTTGGCACGAGAGCACTATTCGATGGCTGAATTCAATGAACATAGTATGCATATCAAAAAATAGATGTGCCTAGCCACGACAAGGAACTGATCAGCACATAGTTAAAAAAAATATTAAATCAGCCAAGAACAGTTATTCATGACATAAAAGAAACAAATGTTTGCACCATTCCACTCTTGGTATGACAGCACAGCTGTCAGTCTTTCCCTTGCAGTCCATGCTCGAAGATTGAAAGTAGGGTTAGGGTTTATTTTTTTTTGAATTCTAGTCTTTTTTCGGAATATATTTTTTTACCCACACAGTCTGTGTTTTTGGGTGTAAATTGCTGGGGTCGTGCAAAAAGTCTCCTTTTCTTCGGGCTTATTTTGAGGAAAGTAGGATGCGAATATACATCTTATTCCTCACAGAACCATAAAACTTACACCTTAAAAAGCAAAAATGGGATACTTGCAGGGCGGTACAGCGGTTCCAGAACCTTACGCAGGGCTTGACATGTCTCTTGGATTATTTGGCTTGCTGTTGTCCGTCCAATCCGGTAGCTTGCAGCGCATATTACCTGAGACCCTCCATGAGCAAGGTATCTGAAACATTGCCAAGCAATAGTACCACATACAAATGTAAAGTGACTCCTTAACACTGCTGAAACAGTAGTCACATCATGGACATTTATAACAAGGTACTTTGTTTCTGCCACTGCTTTTCTTAAAGTAGATATCGACCCATTCACAACACTGAAGTAACTATATCTATAATAGCGAGCAATATTTTTTACTCCATAAAGCTATCCGATAGTTTTCTGAGCATGCCAGTGCAAAGCGGTGAAGCTTCATGAGCGAGCCAATGCTGCAAAGTGAAGCATCACGCAAAGGCACTGGTGCGAGGCGGTGAAGCTCTACGAAATAGCACAAGGCAACTGCCATGGCTTGGAGGAAGTGGGCAACAGCTCTTAAACTATGGATGGGGCATGGCCAACAGAATTGACAAGCGAGTTTTAGCTAGAGTAACTAGGCATGCTATCAAATAAGTAATTGTATGATTTTTCTTTCCTTCCATCTCCTTAGATATCAAGGTCAACCTATACTATTTGAAATTTGTTTTATTATACTGCACGAGCTGACCTTCATCTGCTGTGACACAGGTCAACTCTATACTCGTCCCCCTTATTGTCCCCTGTCACTTGAGCCAGATTACTGGGTTCCTGGGAACCCAGGAGTTTTTCAGAGAACTCTTGCATGGAAGGGGCACATGGATCATCGCCTTGTCAAGTTTTTGGTTCGTAGCTTTCCACCTGGTTCATAAAGAATGAACACTCATCTCTACTTTTGCACCTCCTACTGTCTAGATTTGTTAAATTGAAGCCTCATGAAGAAACTGGCCAATACTCTAACTGTAATACCTCAAATTCAGACATTTCTATATTTGCGACAGCTGAAGGTGGAGAGGTGTTGATTATACTACAAAAATGAATAAAATGTATAAAGTATAGGCCTAATTTCAAATTAGTGGCAAGACCCTCTTTTGTAACAGAACTCCAGTCATCACAGTAGATGAGTTTTGACATACCTGATTGTCAGGCTCAACCTTTCCGCTGGGAAAATCGGTTTCCTCCAGAAGGTTGTCTTCTTCTGGAGAAGTGGGCCCACCAATGAGAGAAGGTGGTCAAATCTGTAGACAAAACAGATTTAGTAACTCACAAATACATTATTCACTACCTTGCACTCAGCGGGATACGGCCAACTCCTCGAAAGCCAACTCGTCGAAAGCCCATCCGTCGAAGGGCAACTTTTCGAAAGGGGGAATTGGTCGAACGGCAATTCGTCGAATGGGTTGAATGACGGTCCGAGGTAAAAGTTTGTGGCTCCTTTTTATCTTTTGACCTAAATTCTTATTCGCGTTTGGACTAGGGACAGCGTCCTTGTTAAGTTACAAAATTGAACTAAAAATTACAAGAGGGCAAAGATAGGAGAGAATTTTTAGACATGTTGAAAGATGTGTCATCTCATGATAATCCTTTTGTTATTTCTTCATTACTTATTTTGTAATGAGCCGCCGCAGGCCGTCGCCGTGAGGCGGCGTCAACTGATGTGCCGGGTAGGTTAACACGTGCCCCAGTGATACAAGAGCGACGTAATGACCGTGCCCCACTGCACCGTGAAAGTGGCGAAAACGGCAAGTTGTTACTTTGACAAGAGAGAGAAGACTGGAGGTCAGTTTTTTAAAGAGCGCCGATTGTATACTTTTTTTTTTTTTTTTTACGAAAGACAGAACACGGATTATTATAAGGCAGTATTTGCTTTAAAATTTGAGGGCAAAAATGACGAATTTGGCTTTAAAAATGCGGCGACCAGTTGGCCTCTTCGACGAGTTGCCCTATGACGAATGGGTCTATTCGACGAATGGTCTGCCGACGAGTTGGCTGTCGAGGAGTTGGTTTTCGACGAGCTGGCCTAGACCTGTCTCCACATGAATGCTTTGACATGCATGAATCAGCAACATTTCATCATTGCTATAAGGAATGCCATGAAGCTCTTGAATAGTCGGGTGAAATTGCCATCCAAAATATTTTTACACTTTTTTCTCTTGTGTAATAATTTACTAAAGAGTATGAACTCCCCCAAGCCCCATAAAAAGAGCTACAATAGTACCTCAAGTGCACCAATTGTAATATCTCGAGATATCCCCTAACCTTTTCTCCATTCTTGCAAAAGCACCAAAGGATATAACTCCAGGAAATAACACAGCCGAAAGACCCGTGCAATAAAGGGCCAACATTTTTTATGTTTGTATTCTTGACATATTTGCAATATTTGCCAGGGCTGCATTGGTACAATTCAAAACAGCTCGAAGACAACATTCAGCAGACCAAAAGAGCTTCGGTACTAGGTCTAATCTAGCGTCTATGAAAAGAACAGCTGCTGTTCCACGTTGGTACAAACGGTGGCCATGGCAGCAATAAACCATAATACAGCTGAGAGCAGCTGTATTTAACAGCAAAACAATAAACAAATGGGCCAAAACCCTGTAGTGAGTTCACTGCATAGTGTGGGTTTTGCGCAGTGAAGAAACTCATTAACAGTGTACTGACACAGTAACCACAAACGAAACATCAAATGTTTTTTTACTGCATAAAAGTTTATTTTTAGAATATAGTATTGCGAAGTAAAGTAGCTCATTCATTAGACTTGTATGGTGCTGGATTTATACGGGTATGAGAAAATGAGTAGCTGCACCATACTGATGTTGTGTTCATGGTGTGTCGTGCGCTATGCACAGAAGAGCACATATGTATACATACGTAAAGACCGCCACTGACTAGTCGCTGGAGGTTAAAAGCAAGACAGTAACTGCTGGCAACACTATGATGTAATTGCCGGTGTCCCGGCAATCACGAGTTCGGTTAAATCTTCCCAGCTGACTGGTGACAGGAGGATTTGAATGCAACAAGGGCCGATGAGCCTTTTTTTCTGTATCTGCCGGTTTTGCGGTGAGCTTTTCTCCGCCGCCCCTCTACTGCATCTGATATCGTGCCGTCTGGACGCAACTCGACACTCTGATTCTATAAAAACACAAGTGGCCGCATGGCCCAACGGCTCGCTGGGAGCCACACTTCTTAAGTTAATGTTAAAATACACACCTCTGCCTCGTCATTCGGAAATATTGGAAGAAGTCTTCCCCGTCGTCCAGCCTCATGTCACGAACGAGGTGGTGGTACTCCCCGAAGGTTTCCCGGCAGCGGAGCAGAGGTCGCACCCAGTCGTGGCAGGGATGTCGTCGGCGCAGGAGGAGCATCATCGCGGCGGTAGATCGTGCAATTAGGGGCATATTCGACTCGTTGCCCGCCCGTGCCACATACCCGCGAACACACTCAACGAACAAATTTTCCAGTTGCTCACTTTCGAGCAGAGCCGCAACCATATCCGCGCTACCGCGGGATGCCGCCATGTTTGTTTGGGTTGCTCAACGAGGTGCATTGCTATTGGTTGAGCGAATGCGCCGATAGCAAGCTTTTATTGGCTGTTGACTGCGGTCGGCCGCGTTGCAACGCAACTGTGCGCACAAGCTTCGCGTGTACGCGCTGCGCAACGCAACGCTTCCGCTTGCCGCTACGGAACGCACCGCGCTCAAACGCGAATGTGCGTATGGGCCTTAAGAGCCGCGCTCTAAAACACAAGTAAATTGCACGGACGATCGAAGAAACTATATAGTTTATCGTTTTACGGCGTAAATTGTGTACATTGCCAGAACAACGCGGAAAATATATTCTTAATTTAGCAGTTCAAACCGGCTCGAACCGGTTTGAACCGTTATTTTTTGCTCCCCGGAACTGAACCGGAACCGAACCGAAAGCCGTGAACCCGAACCGGAACCGAACCGATAAAAATTTCGGTTCGACACTCTGATAATAAGTGTTGTGTCAAGTTACTGTCGTGTTCAAGCACCTGTGTGCCCAAATCAGCACTTCGCAGAGCCCGGTTATAACACATTTTGTGTCCAATATTGGATATACTGTACAGCTTCATTCAATTCAAAGATAACTTTCACACCTGCTGTCTTAATGAAACTTGGCACACTTAGTGCACAAACTTAGTGAACATCTCACTCGCCTCCAAATATCATCATCCCAGTAGTCCCACGTTTACAGCGACAAGCCCAACAAATTTCCCACTGAGGGCAATTGTTGTGGCGGCCACCTTGGTTTTCAGAAAATTGCTCTAACCCCTTGTTCGACCGCAACTAGAGAAATGACCCATATTAATAACTCAAACCCAATATATAAAGCGGAGAACAGCTAGATGCCCTTCTTAGGTCTGCCCCAGCCCTCATGCAACGTCACCCTTAACGTATCGCCTCAAAAAGCAAAAGTTCCGTCCGTGGGCGCTTCCACCACCACAGTTTCGCAAGCAAAAAGTCGCCGCAGGCTGCTGAACGCGCCTCACTGTCGAACGCCAGCTCCTCCGCCAGCGGCGCTACGCGCGTTTTTCAAAGCGCCCCCTATAGACCGACACGCGGAGCGGCTCTGTTTACCAACACGGCCGGAAGGCTGCGCATGCGCGGTAGCTATGTGGGCAAAAGCAGCCCGACTCTTCGTGTTTTCGCCATTGCGTTCTATGGCGTGCGCTCGTTGTTGACGCAAAGACGCTTGTATCTTTATTTGTGCGTCGTATTTCCTCACGAGGTATGTCGTATGCTATGCCCGACTATTTGAGCTCGTGGCCCGAGCCTGAACGGCAGAGGTATGAAAACAAACTCTGCGTGGACGGCGTTGCCTACGAGGATCCGTACGCCGTAAACAAGGCCTGTTGGACTTCCGACGTAAAGTTGCTGCCACGGAAGACGACGGCTCACGTCGCCGTGTATTTAGTTTTTTTGCCAAGCCAGTTCACGGCCGACACGGTGCCGGCGTACAAGTCTCTCGAGGTCTACGATTACTTCGAGTCGGTTTCCGCACTGTCGGCGGGATCACCAGACTCTGGGTCTGCAGAAGTGTGTGTATTCATTAATTGATCAAATACACACAGCGTCTTCAAGCCAAGGTATGATATTTTTCCTACTCTCATGACCACAAGGCATGACAAGAAGTAATGGTTTGTCCGTTCTGCAGTCTTGGCGGTAACAGGTTACAAGTAACGGCGTTGTTGGTAACGCGTTACTTTTTTTCAATAACGTAGTAACCTACTCGTTATGTTTTCGACACAGTAACGGGTAACGCACTTATGTTACTGGGGAATTGTAGTAGACCGTTTCCGCAGCCCGCTAAGCATCCGTATAGCGCTCCGTAATCCGCCACAAGACCTTGACTATGCAGACAAGGCTGGCGGCGCGCAGGCGCAGCTGCGGCGTTTTCTTCAGGGATACCGTAGCGGAGGAGAAAAACGGTCTACTACAATTCCCTACTATTTCAAGTAACGTAGTTACGTTAGTCGTTACTACTTCCCAAGTCTTAAAGAAATTACACCAATTTTTTCTGTGTTTTAGGCGTCACGCAATGTTTTTCTTTGAGTTTTTTCTTGTAATTAGGTGAAACCGAAAAAAGAGATAAAGTAATTATGTTCAGTTTCTGCATGAACATAATGTTTCTTGATAAATAACCTGTATCGTCAAAACCGTAAAATGTGTTAAATTATGACTTAAAGGGAAGCTACGGAGCTTCTTGGAAAAAATGAGTTAGAAGTGAATTCTAGTGTATTTTTACCCCGTGAACCCGAATACCCAAACCATTTGCTTCGTAAGTATTGTTAAACGCGAGAAAAACGCGAAAGACAGTCGCTGTCCGTGACGTCATTGACGGATCTTTTGGCTGCCCAAGGCTAGGGGGGCGGGGTTTCAGTCCTATTTTGAAATTGCTCTTGTGGCTCTCCGGCGCGTCGCATTGAAATATAATTTTGATATCTGTTATTCTAAAGGCCAAATGAACGCAATTCAAGCGTTTTTTCTCAAATGTAGAAGTGCCCCATCTTCCCTTTAAAAAAGTAACGCAGAAGTAACGTACGTTACTTTTTATCGGTAGCGGTAACGCGTTTCTTTTATTTGTAGTTAACGTAGCTCAGTAACGCATAAATTTTATTTGCAAGTAACAAGTAACGTATTTCGTTACTTTTTTTCGGTAACGCCTACAACACTGCCGTTCTGTCGCCGATCCCCTTCTGCTGGGTAGCACGGGCGTATCGAGCCTCCGACGAGCGCTTGGCCGGTGCTTTGTGCGCGAACACCATGGGAACAAAATCCGGGTGGTCTTGATCAGACAATGGTTTCCCCGCACATAAGCAAGCCTCGGGACGGAGATTGAAATGGAAGCCGCACCTGCCTTCAAGAAAGTGTTGGCCGCACAAACGGTCGTTCGCGCTTGGTGCCTTTTGCTTAGTGTGAGCTCGCCCATTCGATGCTCATTGAAATCGAAACGGGCTCATGCGTGGATCGAATACAGAATCACTGACTTTGCAGCGCTAGCCCTTTCTACGTGTTCTGAGCTGTTGGAAGTAATCTTATGACTATGCCTACAGTGTAATTTTTCATTTGTCAAAATTTACGCTGAACTGCACATCGGCTCACTGAAAATTTCCTTTCATATCTTTTGAACCAAGTAATGTCGTGTTCTTAAACTTTTGCATTTTGTACAGTCAGCTAGCGTCAGGTTATGGCGAAGGAGTATCAGCATTCTGCGATGCATCACCACTTAAGACCAGGAAGCCGTTTTAGGATATGGAAACCTGTAGGCCAGTCAGAGATTTTTGTGAAGTGTTCTCTGGTTCTACTTGTACATACCTTACGTTAAGTGTGTTGACAGTGATGCCTATAACTTTCCTTTCATTCTTTTGTCGCACAAGGTATACCATCCTCGGTATAAAACAGATGTGGACCTCATGGAGGGCACCATCCTCAAGGATGCAGCGCTGGTAACCATTTCTTTGGATGGGTCACAGTTCAGGTGGGTAAAAATGCTTGCAAAGACTGAAGCAGTCAGGCATGTGTGCTTCATGTTCTGTTATCAGGACTGACAACAACGATGCCTCTGCAAGAAAATGTTCCAAGACTGTCTGTGCAGCATAGTTGGGCTCAACTTGTCTTTGACATCATGTATACATGCCTTGCAAGTGACATCACGCTAGGGAAGGACGGAGCTTCGCACCATACTGGTGGTTGACTTCACACCGCGCAGATGCGCTTACCAAGGCGTAGGATGCCGCTAACGGTGCGGACATGCGCTGACATGCACTATATTTTCAACAAAGGTACCGTGAACTTAGGAAAACGTGCCAAGCTTACGATGATGACATCTATCCAGTACGTGCAGAACTTTTCGACATTGGTGCGATTGCGCTACGAGCAGAAAGTTTCGAAATGCCGCCTACAAAGTTTTGACGCGAAGGGCTGCCATGTCGCCAAAAAAAGAACAAAGCTTCATTGCGCGCTTCATTATTTGACTAGCGGCTCTAGGAATCGCTTGTATAAAAATTTTTACGATTTTGTGGAGTATTGGTAAATAACGCAATGTTACCACCATAATCTTAACCCTGAGACAAGGATAACTCAAACAACGGACATGGCAACTGTCATTGTCTTAGGGTTTATACTATGATGTTTCCCAGCCGGCTCGCGTGCATACTTTCGCTGCTTGCACAGGTTACTGGCTCGCGGGCGGCACAAGCCAATGACCCGGCGGCGGCGGCTCAGCGAGCTTGCTCACGCAGGGGCCGCCGCCGACCGATTGCCGTCGGCACGGGCTCGCGGTGCGACATTCGGCCGGGAACCCCGAAGGTGCGCTCGAAGCGTGGAAACCGCGTTATTTAACGAAGGTCAACGACCATATACACCACGAACGAGCAAAAGCCGATGCAAAGGCGTGCGCGAACGTAAACAACGCTAGAAAAGTATGAAATGCGTCCCGCAAACTCAATAATCTGCGGCCGCATCCCTTTCCTGCCGCTCGTACTTTCAACTTGACGGCTACTCTGTCTCGCGGGGCATGCCGACGAAACGATCGGACGATCGTCGGGATACGGGGTAAATTGCTACAGCCGAGCGCGCCGCATTTTACCATTGCTCTCGCTGCGAAGGGCCGTCGAGTCAACCACCAGCATGGTAGATACCGGTGTTCGACGTCATCATGTGCCGTAGGTGCAAGGCAGGTATAGATGCTGGCTTTTAGCAGTTGAAACCTAGTCTTCTAGGTAGAAACAATGCAGCTATAATTGTTTCTGCAGTTTTGTGTTTCCCTTTGGGATAAAAGATACCATATGCACATTTCTGTGTGAACAAGTTATGACCTAAAATTTGGTGCCTGTACTTAAAAACAAATTTAAATCACGGGCATTCTTATATTCAAAATTGTTCAGTATGTCTTTTTTTTTTTTTACTGAAGCGAATATGTTTTATTTTATATATCTAGAATCATGGATGTCGTCGTTCGAGAGGACTCTGCACCATCGAAAGCTCCATCGGAATACAGGTTTCCAAAAGCGCCATTGGACATCGCGCAGGCATTACAAAAACACACGAGGGGGCAGTACCTGCCTTGCCGATCGAGGATCATTCAATGGCTCTTCCACGATCTGTGCCTCTATGACCTGTAAGTTAAAGTTTGAACTGAACGAACTCCTAATTTTTAATGGCTCAAATGAGCACATGTGCATAATTTTGTTTGTTCTTTTTATTCTTTAGGCAGCTCTTTGACAAATCAATACAAATACAATCTTCATATTTTGGCTCTCTGGCAGGAAACATTGGGCATGCTTCTTTCTTCATCATAAATGGTGATTAATGCTACAATTCATTGATTTTTCCAATTGATGGCTCTATGTCTCTCCTTTACTTTTGCAGGTACCCGGATAAGCTCTATGCCGAGGCCGCAAGGTTGGTTGGTTTTGGGGTTTTTTGGCGCAGCAGCATCGGGGCCATAGTGCGCCAGAAACATTGTGTAAAGGAAGCCTACATTCTTTAAGGACTGACTAAAGCCTCAAAGCAGACCTTACTAGGAACTAGACTTATAATTTCCGCAGAATATTAGTTTCTTCCAAAAAATTGAAAACTTGTGAGACTGGGACAAGAGGCTCGTCACCCAGTAAAAGTGCCAAGTGAAATGGTACATGTTCCCGATAGAATATAGAAAAACAGGTTCGACGGTTCTCTTCAAAGTGTGGACAAACTATCAAAATGTGAAGTATACTTAATGGTTCAGAACAGAAGTCACAGGTCGGTTCACTCTCCCTACGCAAGAGGTAGCCATGGGTAAGGTGGGTATGTCCTATTCTCAATCGGCATAAAACTATCTCATAAAAACGCTCTCGGTGTCTGGCACTGCGCCACTCGCTCAGGATGGGCTTAATCATATGGAGTTTGTTTTGCAGCTGGGAATCCCATTCCCTCTGCCAGGCATATTTTATTTGCCTTTTTAGTGGTACTCGGTAATCAGTAGCAGGGATGCTGTTATGGTCAACTGTAATATCTACACACGCAGAAGCTGCACGGTCAGCTAGCTCATTGCCTTCAATGCCAATATGGCCAGGGACCCAGCAGAATTCTATCTGTATTTTCTTTGCCAGTGCTTGTGTTAGTGTATTACAAAGTTGCACAAGCAGAGGGTGCTTCCAAGATGTTGGAGAGTTGAGTGCTTTCAGTGAGCTCAGAGAGTCGGAGAAAATGACAGACTTTATATATTGATGTCTGACAATGTGGTCAACTGCAGTTATCAGACCATAAAGCTCAGCAGTAAAAATTGAAGCATTTTTGTTTAACCTTTTTACAGATCTGTAGCCCTCGCCGATAGCAGCACAGCCAACGTAGTCTGTGGTTTTTGATCCATCAGTAAAGAAGTGCTTGTAGCCATTGTACGAGGTACACAGCTCTAGGAATTCTTGCCTGAGAACACTAGGGTCAACTGTATCTTTTTTGTGCTTGGTCAAAGAAAGATTACAACAAGTATTGGCAACTTTCCAGGGTGCAGTTCTTTGTTGAATTTCAAGGACAGGAGAGAGAGTATCAAAATTGTATTGTTCTGTAGCAATTCTTACACGTAGTGCAAAGGGAGGGGTTATAGATGGTTTGTGCTGAAATAAGCGCTCATAGTTTATATTTTTAATTATTTCAAAAGCAGGATTTTGCGGAAAAGAACGGAGTCTTAGAAAGTACTCAACAGCGAGAAAAAGTCTACGTCTCTCGAGCGAGCACTCATGCGATTCAGCGTACAGGCTAAGTACCGGCGACGTACGGAATGCCCCCGTTGCCAAACGGATCCCCTGGTGGTGAATAGGATCAAGCATCTTGAGGGTGGATGGTTTCGCAGATCCGTAAACAAGGCTTCCATAATCCAGGGTAGAGCGCACTACAGCCCTGTAAATTCGTAAAAGACATACCCTGTCCGCGCCCCAGGTGCGATGTGAAAGAACTTTTAAAATGTTTAGTTTCTGCTGGCATTTCAGTTTCAGTGCCTTGATATGGGGGCCGAAAGTAAGCTTGCTGTCAAACGTCACACCGAGGAACCTGTGTTCCGGTCGGACGGGAAGGGATGTGCCATTTATGTGAAGCGATGGTTCGGGAAACATTCCCCTTCTCCGGGAGAAGCAAACAGCCTCGGTCTTCTCAGCAGAAAACTTGAAACCGTTCTCATCAGCCCATTTACTCATTTTATTAATGGTTACTTGGATTTGGCGCTCACAGATAGCTAAATTACATGACGAAAAGCAGACCTGGACGTCATCAACATAAAGCGAGTAGGAGACCGAAGGTGGTATTGCTCGGGACAAAGAGTTGATTTTAATAAGAAAGAGGGTAACGCTCAGGACACATCCTTGTGGGACTCCATTCTCCTGGATGAAACATGTCGAAAGGGTTGTTCCCAATCGCACCTGAAAGGTGCGATCCCGCAAAAAGTCTGCGATGCAATTAAACATATTCCCGCCAATATTCATCTTGATAAGGTCTTGAAGGATACCGTACCGCCAAGTGGTATCGTAAGCCTTTTCAAGGTCAAAAAATACTGAAAGGCAGAACTGCCTGTTTATAAAGGCCTCTCGGATGGCCGTTTCCAATCGTACGAGGTGGTCGGCAGTGGACCTGGCGGCACGAAAGCCACACTGTAAATTGCTTAAAAGCGAGTTCCGTTCAAGAATGAAGATAAGCCTATTGTTAACCAGCCGCTCGAATGTCTTTCCCAGGCAGCTAGTCAGGGCTATAGGCCTATAGCTGGAGGCTTTACTTCTGTCTTTTCCCGGTTTGAAGATAGGGATGACAATAGCCTTTTTCCACACGCTCGGCAGCTTCCCCTCTGCCCACACTCTATTGAAAAACTGGAGGAGAATGACGAGGAATGCTTCAGGCAGATGGGAAATCATAGTGTAATGAATGTCATCAACCCCGGGAGATGTTGCTTTTGCTGTGGCAATGACTCGACGCAGCTCAGTAAAAGGCCGGTCATATTCTTCGGCACAGCTATCAGATCGGCGGATTAGGACTTTCTCAGCTTTGGTTTTAAAGCGTAAAAACTTTTCCGTATAATTCTTAGAGCTGGAGACCTGCGCAAAATGTCTACCCAGTGCATCAGCCTGTTCCTGCAAAGATGAAAACGCCTCTCCATCGTCATCTGATAGCAGGGGGATTGAAAAGTGGGCGTAATCACCATCCATTCGCCTTACCCTGTCCCATACAATTTTGGCTGGAGCAAAACTATTAATGGAGGAAGTATACGAGTGAAAGGAACGGCGTTTCGCTTGTCTCCTGACGGGTCGGGCTTCTGCTCGCAGGCGCTTGAATGCGAGAAGGTTTGTGGGGGTGGGATACCGCCGGAACTTTGCCCAAGCGCAATTCTGGCGATTTCTGGACTTTCGACACTCCCTATCCCACCAAGGCTTTGGGTGCTTGGGTAGCTTACCCGAGGTTTGTGGAATAGCAGCAAGAGCTGCATCAACAATGGCGGTAGTGATGATTTCATTTTCTTCTTCAATAGAGTGTGCTACAGGCAGGACAGAAGACGTTACACATTCCTGGAAAAGTTCCCAGTTTGCTATAGAAAGTTTCCATCGAGGAGGGCAACAGGGGAGAATAGGTGGTGGCTCTGTGGGGATGAGACGGACAGGGAAGCGGTCACTGCCACGTGGGTTGTTCAGGACAGTCCAGGTAAAATTTGTAAACATGGATGAAGGAACAATGGATAGGTCAATGCAGGAAAAGGAGTGGTGAGTTGAGCTGAAATATGTGGCCTCACCAGTATTTAGGAGACTGGCAGCTCTTCGGGAGAGAAACCTTTCTATAACAGATCCTCGGCTGTCGACCCGTTGACTTCCCCAGAGCGGATTGTGGGCATTAAAATCTCCTAGGAGAACATAGGGTTCTGGAAGCTGGTCTGCAAGGCGTTCAAGATCGGTCAGCGTCAGGGAAGATGAAGGGGGTATGTAGAGGGAGCATATGCTAACAGGGCGATCTAACATCAACCGTACTGCGACAGCCTCCAGAGAAGTGTTCAAAGAAATTTCAACAGCTGGTACCGTTCCGTCCACAACAATGGCAACTCCTCCGGAACTGCCAGACGTTGTTATGCGATCTTTGCGAAAGACTTGAAATGATCGCAGGAAATTACTATTCGATGGTCCCAAATATGTCTCCTGGAGACATACTGCAGAGGGTGTGTACTCCTGAAGCAAGGAGTAAACATCATCCAGGTTGTGAAAAAGTCCTCTGCAATTCCACTGTAAAAAGCCTCCTGCCATAAAAATGTGCTAAGCTAAAAGGGGCGTTAGGAATGTGGACCAAATTTTAAAATCGCTAAAACTGAATAATAAAATTAATATTAAAAAGCAAGTTTATTCTGATCTCAAAATATTTATCACAATGCAATACACATAAAAAAGTAGACAGTGTGAAATTGGAGAGCTCCAGAATTAAAATATATGGGGTATATACATGAAGAAAAATGCATGGGGTGAAATTAAATGCCTTGGGTAGAGGGTTCATTTCGGAGGCTTAACAGGCGTTTTTGCTTTGTTCTTGGGTTTTGGGGTCGGCCAATCCGTGTCTTCGAAGTCAGACAGGTTTGTGGATGGATCAGCAGCCTCAGCTGCTACTTCCATCTCCCTAGTTTCGCAGGCAGGTTTGCCTGCAGGCTTCGGTTGATCGGGTGTTCGAGAGGGCGGTTGCCGCCCTCGGCCCGATCCACAGGGAGGAGTGGAGGAGGAGCTGGGCAAATTGTCCTGCTCCATCGGTTCCACTCCATTAGAGCCAGGGGCGGTGCGAGAGTCGCGCCGCTCCCTAGAAGAAAAGCCCCTCCCAAGCGAGTTGGAGCGAGGGCTTCGCTCCTTCTCCCTCAGGGAGGGTCCAGGAGGGATAGTGGGCACGGCTGCCGCCGTCCCACCCTGCGAGAGGGCAGCTTGCGTGCTCCCTCGAGGTGTCTGAGGGGGCAGCTGCCTGCGTTCAGGAGTTGGGGCCTTGAGGGCCACTGCCAGCATCTCTGGCGAGACCTGGGTGGCCCTCGACTCCGAGCGTGGTGCAGGGCCCCTGCGCACCACCTCAGCATAGCCTCCCTTTGAGAGAAACGACAACCTTTTTTTAGCCTCAGGATATGAGATATTTTCCTTGGCTTTTAGTGAAAGAATTTCTTTTTCTTGTTTCCACAGAGGGCAGGTGCGAGAGTAGGCTGGGTGTGGTCCACTGCAGTTACTGCAGCGGGCCACTGCGTCGCAGATGTCAGCGACGTGGTCCTGCCCTCCGCACTTCGCACAAGTCTCTTTTCCTCTGCAACTCCGTGAACTGTGGCCAAATCGTTGGCAGCGGAAACATGGTTGCGGGTTGGGGATGTAGGGACGAATGCGGCAGTTCAGGTAGCCTGCTTGGATTGTTGCGGGAAGAGCATGTTTCTCAAAGGTCAGGATGACGTGTCTTGATGGGGTTTCTCTGCCATCTTTTCGAAACATTATGCGTTTTGCGGCGACAACACCGGCGCCTTTAAGTCCTTCAAGGAGTTCTTCTTCACTTGTTTCCAGAAGGTCGTCCTCGGAAAGAGCTCCACGGATGGTGTTGAGTGTGCGGTGAGGACTCACCGACACTTTCACATCTACAATGTTTGTGAGCTTACATAATGCTTCGCTATGAAGTTTTGTATCCACCTCAACAAGGAGGTCTCCAGAGTGCAGTTTCTTGGCCTTATACGAGAACCCGATAAGGTGTTCCAGAACCTTCGACACAATAAAAGGAGATATCTTTGCAACGGGTTTTTGTTCATCTAAAGAATGAACAACAAAGAACTTGGTAAAGTTTTCCACAGGAGGGTCTTTTTCGATGGTTTTGTGCTCAAGGCAGCGCCTTTTCCAGGGCTGTCGTAGCTGGGTTTAGGAGGAGGGGCAGCCATAAGAGGCGGAGAGTGTTCAGAACCTGTGGTGTGCCGCCCACCACGGAGCCCAACAAGGGAATAGTTAACGGACCATAACAAAGAGGGCTTTGCTGGAACTGTTAGACTATTAGCACTGCCCAGGTACTATAACCAAGTGTGGTTTTGGACAAGGAATCTGTCGCCACCCAAGGTTAGCCCTTGCCACCAAAGGGGTTGAAAAAGGAAAGAAGAGAAATGAGAAGAGTGAAAAGTATGAGAAGACAAGGGCGAAAGAAGGGAGGGGATAGTAGAAGTGGCGACTAGGCTGAATCATCCTGGTCGGGCCAAGCCAGGACTCCCGTCTACGGGAAGCGGGGGCCGAAGTGGTGTATTGCCTGGCCCGGGGGGCCCCGAAGGGTCCAAACCTACCCCGGGCTCGGCTCAACCACCAGGATGCCCTTTTCCCCGGACACGGGAAAGCCACGCACAGCCAGACGTGGGCGGGCGAACCCGCATGGCTCGGGGTCCGTGGAGACGCCACTCTCCAAACACCTGCTTTCACATGTGCCCCCTGCGGGGACCGAGGCCGCAAGGAGCCTCGTGGAAAACTTCCCAACTCTGAAGGACACCACAGGATCTGGATTTGTGAGTAACTAGATGCAATTTCACTTGAATTATTAGCCTGCACTCATTTAAACAGATCTGTACAAAGAACTCACCAAACACTTAAAGAAGCCAGGACATTAAAATTACACAAGTTTGATTATTTGATATGACATCTCCAAATGCTGTTTGATCTATACACCAAGCCAGGGTGCTGGGGGTCCCCATCTAAGAGTGCATGCAAGGGATCTCGCCGCTAGGAAATGGCTATACACCACGTGCGGGACCTAGAAGGGGCGCTTTGAAAACCGCATGCAGCGCCACTTGCGCTGCGGCTGGAGGCAGTACTGAGAGTCGTAGCAGAAGACTTCGGCTCTTTGTTTCGGAAGCTATGGCGGCGCAAGTGCCCGTGGTTGGAGCATTTGTCCTTCGAGCTGGTTTTAAAGATGTTATAATGGGATAGTTCTTTTGCGATACCACACGAAGAAAGGCGAAAAGCTTAATTAAAGCAGGCACGTTTTCGACGTGAACAAAGGGTTTGCTATCGCGACGTCTGTCTTAAAGGGCCACTGGCACATCAAAATCATATTTTTTTTTTATTATCCGAAACAATTGAAAATGATGCCGGGAGAATACACTCATAATTCGAAACTTGGGAATTCAGTATTTGTGAAGTAAAAAAACAATTTCCAAATGAAGGACTAGAAGTTCCCGCGCGATCCGCGCCAGTGCGTTGACGTCAAATATTGCGGAGTCCTGAGAGTCCACTTTCTTTCACAACTCCGTGCTGTTGCCATCGCGACCCAAAGCGAGGAGGAAAGGAGCGAGCGCCGGCGGTTTTGAGTGGTGTCGCCTGCTTTCCGTGGGAGGATACAAATCCAGGAGGCGGCACCACAACGGACTCCGATTTTCAGTATTTCAAAAAGAAGGGCCGGAGTGCGTTCGCAATTGCGTTAAAAAACATGTTTTACGATTGCTGTTATTAAATGTTATACAAACGTCGTCTACAAAGCTTCTATATTTCATGATTATTGACGTCAAGAATCAAAAGAAGCGAGGAGGGCGCCAAAAATAAAAAGGAGCGCGGGCAGAAAAAAAAATTTTTTGCGGTGCGTTTTTTTTTTTTTTTCGCATCTTTGATTACAACGTGCATCGTTTTAGACGAGAAAGAAAATACGACCCTTGGGGTGTCTGTGCCCCTTTAAGGTCAATTGTGTGCGTCAGGCGTGCGTCTCGCAAGAAGCTTACTTCATAACGATTGAGTTATAGCCCCTTCCCCTTGTAAACCCGGAGCGCTCGCAGATTCAGAACTTCGAGCATCTAGTCGCGGCGAGCTAGCACAGAGCGAGCAATCTCAGCGGCACACGCAGCAGCCAAGTGGAGAGGTCTGTCCAGCGTCGCCGTCATTGCCTGCCTCGCTGCCGGTCGAGACCTCCGACGCTCAGATGCCCCGCGATCAGAAAGCCGTCCCGGGTGGGGGCGGTTTTATCCGAAATGAAAAACATAACGCTTGGTTCTATAGCCTTTGACTCTTCCCACGGAATATTAACCAAGGATTCCCAGCGCTCCCGTGTACGTATACACGCATGTTGATTCCAGCTTCAGCTACTTGGCGCGAACGTCACCACAAACTGCGGTCGGCATCGTCGGCACCGCTTAGTCGATGTTCAAACAGCTTGTAAAAAGGATGCATCCAACTGACGTTGTCATGTCGAGAAGTGCTGCTACCGTAACTGGCGCAATCGCTGTCGTGTAGCTGCGACAGAAACGGCATAGAAATCAAAACCGACGTATTCTGAGTGACTGCAGATCGAACTTTATGCGTGCGGGCCTATGCGTCGCCGCTACATAGCGAACACCCCCCAACCGCTCGGTGCACTCCACCGTTTTCGGGCAGAGCGGTTCGAGCCGCTCGGCGAGCGCCCGACCGCCTCCAGGTCTGCAAGTGGCACAGACACACATCGCTTGCTATTTGCAAGGGGCACAGGAATCCACTCGGCAAGCGCGCCGGGCGCTCCGGATTTGCAAGGGGAAGGGGCTATTAGGTTCTCACGCTATCATGCTCAGAAAGTGATTGGTGCTTACACAGTACCTGTGTACTTGCAAAACATTAAATCCTTTTAGATTTACCGATGGCCCAGATGCAACCGTGGCGTTCCTATGTTGCGGCTTCGGGTCATGACGATTCGCAGCAAAGTCGCTGCGTCTCACGCAATGCTTCGCTTAAATTTGTCGCTGCGGTGTAACAATCACTTTCTTTGTTTATCTTGCTTGCCAAAACATAAGCCTGATTCACACATGCATGTTCAAAGCGACTACGAACAACAAAAATTGGCTGGAGTGACGAGCCTAGCAATGCTCCAAGCTCGTCATTCCGGTCGTTTGTACTAGCGGTCGGTCCGAATGTGCATGTGTGAATTAGGCTTTGAACTTTGGCATGCACTTCTATCATTACAGGGTTCGCACAGTGTACTTATGCGGGCCGCAAAGCCGGACTTCGTTTTTTTTCCTGCAGGCCCTGTAGTTTTAATGGCCCAGCTACTCTTCGTCGTACCTTGATTCTACCAAGTGCTCGTAGCGCTGCGGTGCCGCAAAGTTTGTTTATGTAATTAATATCCTAGATAACTCAATTCACTTTTTAATGGTCCGAACAAATAAAATAAACAGATCCTGCACAGCTCTGGCTGTCCTCGCATTGTATTCCCAAATTTTGTAAATCTGGCATTTTTATATTGAGAAAGCTCAAGGGTAGACTCATTACAATGTTCTCTAAATTTTGTTGAGTATTAAATTTTCTTGCATGCATGTTTCTTTCCTCTTCAGCTAGACGTCAGCAGGAACATCACGCAAACTCACTGCACTTGTAGAGGTGATGTCTCAGGGCAGTGTAAGCATTCAGAAGCAGTGATTATGTATCACTGCTGCTGAATGCTTTCACGTATTCAGCAGCGCGGATTACGGTCATACGACGAATTCTTTCATTGCATTTCCCCAAAAACAGTGTACTGTTGTCGCTGCTCGACGCAGACGAGTTGAGAAACCGTGAAACGTCGTCTCCTTGGGGCACGACGTGTACCTGTTGGTACAACCGACCACGCAGCAAATCATGATACCCATTAACAGCCCGTTAACGACGCAGTGGCGGCTTCGCGGCGGCAGAATTGGTATGGCAACGATAGCGGCACAACAAGGTTTTCCCCTTTACTCGGATTCTCCGAGCCTATCTTCTCTGACGGCTGCGTGGCGGCGCACCAGCCGCCGTGCATGGAGTGTATGGACGTTTAAGGGATGGGGGAAGGTTCCACGCTTTCAAACATGGTGGCCTCAGTAAATGGGCGGAGATGGGTTCTGCGGCTGAATCAAATTTGTTGATGAAACTATCGCGTTTACAAAACAAAGTTAGAAGATATGTAATAACGTCAAGTGGGTTTTAGTGGCATTGTTTTATGCAAATGGTCTTTATTAGCTTGGTTAGGTGAAGTCCTCTTATTCAGTGTGTTGCTAGAATGTGATATTATGGTAGATATGTTTCCTAATACATGCCCATGTGAGATGTGATGTGCTGTACACAAGAGATACCATTTTGCCAGCATTATTTTTAAACAAGCTCTCTGAAATACTTTTTTTTGCTGGTACATGCAGGACTCCTGGCGCGTTGCCATGCGATATAAAGCAAAACGTGAACGGTCAAAGCTGCGGATCCAGGACAACACTGAAAACCAGGCTTCACCGCGGAAGCAGCCGCGGGCATCGAGGGACCCTAAGCCAAAGCGGGTGACAAGGCCCGGGCCAGTAGGAGAGATTGTTTCACGGAGACTCTTTTGTATTTTAATGGGGCACTTTAAGTGCTTTCTTGAGATCCTCGTTTTATGGTCACGAAGGTACGAGAAGCACACCAAAATGTCTAAAATTACTAACATGTGCGGCCAATTTGCATATTAAAAAAAGTGATCAAAGATCCTGACACTTACCGTTGACACAGAATGACTGACGGCGCTCGTCAGCTACTCGCAAGTGATGGATTCCCACGTGGAGTCATGACCATAAAACGAGGTTTTAAAAAGCACTTTAGCGCCCCTTTAAGAATTGGTAAGCCTTGATACTAATTTTTTTACTTTTGTGTAATATATTTCAGAACATAGTGCTGCCAGCACATGGAGAGGATGAAGAAAGCCTACAGGGCCATATCATCAACATGGAAAAAGAACTGCGAAAAGCAAATCCAAATGTCGCCTATGTTTCCGACTCCATGTCGAGGACACTTACTACACGGCGGGCATGGATAACCACTGATCACCCAAGTGTGACAGCAATTGTGGCGAAATTCTCTGCTTCTGAACATGGCAGTTTTGTAAGTATTATTGAAGGTAGGATTTTAAAGGGGCTGTGCAACGATTTTAACATTAAAAAGAGTTCTTAGTTTGTCATTTTTAGATTGTTTACCTCGTGAAGTGATAGAAGACGCTTCTCTTTCCTCGGAAATAATGCCATACCTTTGAGGAATCGGAAAATGAAAACAGACTATTTCTCTATCTGCATTCGCAACATGGCGGCAGTGTAAAACATGGAGCACTGTGTTACTGAGGGATGATGTTATAAGTTTCCTCTCTGGCACCATCTCCTTGTGTTGACTAAAACCATGCTCTACACTCTTTTGCCTGTCGTGCGACCTTGGCAGGTATTCTCCTCACTTTTGACGTCAGTGGTGCTCGTATCTTACTTGCGTCACTACCACGGGAACCGGACGTCTCCTCGAAATTAAAAAGGCATTGTACATTTCAATTTTTTTAATGAAAATTTGGGCTTGTATGAAAAAACAGTTTTTTTGTTTTCTATTCTAGAGATAGTAAAGACTAACTCCCATGCTTAACGTCCCAAAGTCCGAAAATTGTTGCACAGACCCTTTAAAACGGCACTGAAATGCGTTTTTTTTTTTTTTTTTTTTTGGGGGGGGGGGGGGGGGGGGGTGTAATAACTAGGGTTCGGTGTTTTCAGTTCAAACCGATAGAAGTATGCCGAATTCATTTTCGGAGATTCGGTTTGAACAGTAAAAGGTCAGTATTTGAGTGTAGTATCGCGGGCCTAGTGGGGTGGAGGCTTCACCGGCTAACATTGCTGAAGGGGAGTTTGGGCATGTTTTGTGGATGAAATTTGTGTTGTTCGTGATCCAGTCTTCCTGCGTCAAGTTTGCTCTTGTCCTCTCAAGATGGGGTCTCAACTGCTGGCATTGTATTTTATTCCTTTGATTTTTTCTCAAGGAGAGAGGGGTCAGGTCGCCTTGTCTGATCTGAATCAGGTTGTACTGTAGGGGACACCGTAAAAAAAAACCCACCCACACTACTAAATTGAAAATACAGCAACAGATAAAACAGTTAAGTGCCTAATGTACTGCACTTTGGATGGACAAGCATAAGAAGAGTGTATTTCATCATTACATATTCGTCGACAAAAACCGGTTAACTTGCATCTGTATATATGAAAACCGAAAACATCATTTAGAAAAAAAAAATGTATGCCGAATTTCAGAGGAAAAAAACAACCGAAAACGCAGAACCCGGATCATAACTTAATATACAAGAAGCATTCTTAAAACCCGCAATTACATTCATGCGTGGCCGATTGCCTTATTAATAAAGTCATCAAAAATTGCGAGTTACCGTTGTTGGAGACAGACACATGGTGCTCCAAAACCTTGCTGAATATGGTTGAACGACGGACAACCCGCACGAAAATGTCAGATTCAGGCCGCAATGAAAAATGCCGGTTCCGCCTAGACCCCAAATTGGGGCACCAGTTTGTATCCAGCCTGAAACCGCGCATTTCCAGCCCTAATTTTAAACCCAGGCGGTGCACCGCCGGAATTCCCGCTGCGCTCCCCACTGGACTCTACAAAAGAATTTCGTGTTATGCCCTTAGCCGTTACAACCGAGAGACCGTCGCGATTTGAGACCCAGGCGGACTGGGTCTGAAATCGCGACAATTTCTCCCTTGTAACAGCTAAGGGCATCGCACGAAAGACTTCTGTAGAGTCCAGTGGTGAGCGCAGCGGTAATTATGGTGGCGCACACGGTCGTCCAGGCGTCGTCGCGTTGTCATTAAACAGTGCACGGAACACACACAGCACGCACAAGCACAGTATCCAGTGTTGAGTGCGTCGGGAAGTTCCGGCGGGCAAGCGGTATCCGAGTTGTCCAAGTATTGTCACCAAGCACACCAGCGCATCCATATGCCGAGCCAAAGTGCAATGGGTCGGCAGCTTCACACTATATAAAGATTCAAAGCTGAGGTCAGTGGGTATCCATCCAGGGCAACGATGGGCGCGTCAGTATCCGTGCACCCGCAGCGCGAACGTCACCGCCGGCCGGCAGTCCGACGGGAGCGGAGAAGAACCGAAACTGTCGAAGCGCTGCCGCTGACTGCAACAGACAATGAACGCAAGGCGCGCGTCGTCACCAAACACGGTGCACGGAACACACACACACAGCACGCACAAGCACAGTATCCAGTGTTGGAGTGCATCGGGAAGTTCTGGCGGGCAAGCGGTATCCGAGTTGACCAAGTATTGCCACCAAGCACACCAGCGCCAAGCGCATCCAGATGCCGAGCCAAAGTGGAATGGGTCGGCAGCTTCACACTAAATAAAGATGCAAAGCCGAGGTCAGTGGGTATCCATCCAGGGCAACGATGGGCGCGTCAGTATCCGTGCGCCCGCAGCGCGAACGTCGCAGCCCGTCGAGCGCCGACCGACCGTGCGACGAGCGCGAAGAACAAAACTAAACCAACCCCCGGACATTTTCCATAGGGCCAATGGAGTCGAATTTTGTACAGCAGCGCCGAATTCCTCGTCCGTGGTGGGGGGCTCTCATTACTTGAACGAGTTAACTTATTATTTTATATTCGGTAAATTGTAAAATTATATTAAGAGCTAACCATGCTATTAATAAAATATCTGGCTTACTTTTCAAAACGACTTCTATATACACGTTTGGGACGTAGTAGCCTACTTTGAAGCCGTTTCTAAGCCAAGCCGTAAAAAATCCAACATGGCGCCTCTTTATTTTTGTAGGGTGGTTCTCGTATAGATCGCTTCGTGGTCGTGCTGGAGCCTGGATTCAGGCTCCTGAGCATCACGCCCGGTCCCGGTAGTGTAATAATAGGGAGTTTTCGTAGATCGTTTCCGCTATCCCGCAACGCTCTCCGCAACCAGATACGCTAGCCGGAACTCCACAGTCAAGGCCATCGGCGCGCCGGCGCAGTAGCGGCTGCTTCGTTGCGGAGGGCTTAGCGGAGGGCGAAACGCGGTCTACGAAAACTCCCTAATAGGGACTTTTAACAAACCGCGTTCCGCGTACCGCACTATCGGAGCCTTTGAAGCATGCTTTTAACTGCGCGCCCCGCTGTCACGGTATCACCCGGGTGCGCGCCTATAAAGCATGTTTCAAAGGCTCCTATAGTGCAGTACGCGGAACACGGTCACAGTTCGCTAAAAGTCCCTAACGTAATATACGATGTCCGATTTCGCTTTCAGCTGTATAAGGTGCGTAGTCATGTGTGTTCGTTGTTCTCCTGTTTCGAGGCGTCCCGCCGCCCAGTAAGGAATCCAGAGCTGCGACCAAAATATTTCGAGGCACGTTTATTGCACAGATGCTAAAACGGAATTAAGTACAGCACTGCACCTGCATACGCGCAAAAATAAAACATTGACAAAATCATTTCGTCAACCTCGCTCACAAGCTCCAGTTTCACATCGCCAGCACCTCTCTGTCATCTGTGCACGATCTCATCACTTCATTATTACATGCGGCGCCGCACACCTTGGGAATGGGCTTTATCACTAATTTTATCACTATCACTTCTTAAGAATGGTCACTAACATATATCTTTACAAGTGTACACATTGACCCAAATAATTAGGCATTCAACATGCCAAGTTGGATCAGCTGTTCACCGAAAGTAAAGTTGTTCACTGATTTAAGAAATATAAGCCACTTAGGTGGCCCCCAGCAATCATTAGCTTCATTTTTACATATTCAAAGCTTCTCACGCGAGCAAGATGAAAATGTGAAATAAAGCTTCGAAAAATGTTGGCACTCAACAGGCTGTATAACTGGTTGGGAACCACGAAGTGTCCGAAGCTTTCTTCCTCCTTGAGAGAACGTTCAAATGCTCGTTCCATATGTCCCAGCATCTGTAATGACAATGTGGTCATGATGTTTAAAATTTTAAACTGATTTAAAACAAATGTCTATCTACAGAGAACAAACTAATGACATAATGCCGTTGTCGCACCCGGAACCATGCATAAATAAATGAAACTTCAAATTCATATATAGGAAGCCTCATTCTTTTTATTATCCTCCGTCTGTTCGAGGACCGCCAAAGACCATTTTGAAGATTAAACCCAATTGTTACACTTTAAACAAGCAGTTGTGCACAAATCGAAGTGGGGCTAAGTGTATACCATTAACTTCATTAAAACCGTACTTGTTCAGGGGAAAGCATATGTTTTTACTGCGAGAACGAGCCTGCAAACTAGCAGCTATGGGCAGCAAAAGTTTAATGGTAAGTTCGCTGAGCAAATAAAACTGAGTACGGGAGATACATACTCACCTGCCTTTTCTTGAAAAAAAAAATGAACCAACAAAAACTTGTGGTCTTGGCATTATCGCTGTTCGTGCACCATCGGGATATGTTCACGTAAAATGCACATCTCAACAGTCTCTGAAAGATCGCACCAAAATATCCATCGAGTTCGACGGGCGCGCGGAACGCCGGAGAGCGAAACCCTAGCGAAACCACGCTCGCACGACCCTTGGATAAACAAAACCACGCGACGCCGCCAACGCCGCCGTCCAACGTTACGAAGTTTCAAATTTGGGCGAGGGTAGAACGAGGGGAGGGGGGGAGGGGGGGGAGTTTTGTTTTTAGACCGAAAACAGAACGAACAGAAAGAAATATATAAAATAAATTGCATTTTATTTTCATGGTGCGGTGAAGACATTTTGTTGAAATTACTGTTAGCGAACAAAGTTCCATATTTGTATTTTTGTATTAATGAGAGCCCCCCACCACCCAAGCGCTGCTGCCGGTGGCGAGGCTATACACAGCGCCGCTGATGGTGGCGACACTAATGTCAGCGCCGCGAAACTGGAACTGTGACCGGGGGTTGACTAAACTGACTCGAAGACAACATAGAGTAATATAGTAGAACGTAAAGAGTGGCCACTCGGACCCTATCGCGGCCCAGGAAGTAGGTTTCACGGCAGCCGCCAGCTGGCGCCAAGGTGACGAATTATTTATACATTTGTTATATTTTAACCGTTCATAAATTGTTCTATCTTAATTTAGAAGCTTTTAAAATTATTAGTAGCTTCGAAGGTTAGAGAAAAATATTCCAATGATTGTGACTTCCGCTTGGGCGAAACGCCGCCATAACAGCAGCCTGGGTGTTGGGCTCGGCGGCTTGGGCGGTCTGCCCGCTGTTCCTGTCGTCATGTGGATTTCTCGGTGTTCGCTTCGTGGAAAAGGTGAGCCATTTCAAAACACTATTACGCAACCACTTGAGGAGTGTTTCACGGGTCTGTTGGGCGTCAGCGTCTTTCGGGCTCGCCGCTTTTCTCTGTTCCATCAGTTTTCATAGCGTGAAATGCAGCAGGGCAGAAGCGTCTGACGCTGCAAACACGTGCGCGTTGTCTTCAGCCACGCTGATTTCAGCTTTCACTTCTCAAATGCGCGTGCATTACATGCTCATTTAAAGCGTCGAGCTCTCTTTCGTAGTTGTTTCTTTCCTGGCACTTACGGTGAAATGGAGCGCACAGTTTCTGCGGGGGCCAAAAGTCGGTGACGCCAAAGAGAGGTCCTGGGGCACTTCGCTCAATGTGGTGTGGTTTCACCTGCTCACACGGGTTTTTCGCTCTTTGCGTGAGGTTTCCTCTTTGATAATATTGCAAGTACATGCCGCAGCACCATGCTTTTAATTTGATCTGGTCGAGAAGAGCCAGCTCAGAGAAATAAAATCACAGGTGAGCAAGGCATCCGATCATCTGCGTAATTCGGTGCACCCTGCGCGCTGGAGTATGCTGGAACACCATAGGGAACCATAGTATCATGAGGCGCCGAAGCATTGGTTTCATGTCGTCCGAGTTGGTCTATACTAACATGTAATTCATCTTTTTATTTAAGGGCGCTGTTTGTGCACCGTGGTTACCTCGTGATTTATACAGTACGAACTTGACCTTGTGTTTCGTATATTAGTACAGTTTATTGTGTCATGACCAGCTCCCTTTTCGCAGGCATATCGGAATCTCACGGCGCCAATTTTGTAAATTTTCTACTGCAGCACACGCCGTCGAAATGCCCAGCTAGGGTAGCTACTGCTGCGTAGCGTGGAGCGGTAACAACGGAAGAACGTGCAAGAAACCGGGAACAAAGTTTTTCCGGGTTCCACGGGACAGCAGGTAGCCATGGTTTCTATCTGTCTTTGTTTTAAAAACTTATTGGATGACTGTTCACCTGTCAAAGCAAAAGAACGGAAAGTTTTTTTGTTTTTTTTTCAAAACTAGTTTCAAAGCTGTAGTAAGAGAAAAACTTGGGCGAGTTCTTTTGCATAGTGATGATTAAAAACAGTGCAGGCGAGACGAAGGACCAGAACTCTGGAGTACTCGCAGTACCAAGTTTTGCTCAAATTACACTAAGGCGGTTAAGTAACACAGTCACTTACCAGCCGTAGAATTGTTATGTATTTCATTTTCCTTGAAACTGTACTTCGTAATCTCGCAGATAGCCTGTACTTATGAGAAACTAATGTATAGGACACTACTGTGTGTTTGCCTTCACATCAACACAGACGTAACACATCACTGAATATACCATGAACAAAAATAGTTGTCATTGAAAATTTCTGTTCTTTTTGTGACATTCTATAACTTTGAAGGAACAAATAATATTATATATCTGTGATGAAGGGACAGAGGCATTCCTGTTAAACAGCGATGGCCTATGCATTAACCGCCTCTGGCACTTTAATGTCCAAGTCATCTTCAGGCATTTACTATATGTCACAGGTTTAAGGCGTGGGTCGAGTACGCCAAGAGACATGACCTCATGGACAAACCGGCGGCGCGCCTATATGCGAGCTACTACGTGTGCAGCGACCACTTCACTGTACACGACTTCATGGACCCTGGACGAACGAGGCTCACAAAAACAGCAGTGACCAGTGTTCGTCCACTGGAGCACTGGCAGTCTGTGATATGTCGTGGTAATACTTTATTCACTTCCCGATTTATGCAAAATATATAAGTAGAAAAACTTGGCTTACATGTAACTCTACTTTTACTGCTTCGTAAGCTCTGACATTACTCTTATTTCTATTTAGCATCAGTGGTATGGTCACGTTTAGGCGATCGTGTCATGTTTGCGCATCTGCATTACAATATCGTGTGTTCACTTAGTCTCAGTATCATCGGTTTGGAGCTTCCTTAGCTCCGAACCTTCCCATAATCTAGAAATGTTTTGTTTCAATGTCCAGAACATGTTGACTGCTGTGTCACACCCCCAACACTGCTGCTGTCGTGCCCAACATTTTGTTAATTGCAGGTGACTTCATCTTGTTTCTAATAGTCAAATTTTTGCAGACCTCGTGGAGGCCAGCACCTCGCACAGCACGCCTTCGGACAGCCACCCGGTCACCCTGTCCAGGGCAGCTTATGGTGAGGGAACAACTCTGTTTGAAGCAACAACTTGTTTGTGATAACCAACTTCTTGTAGATCTCGTGGAGGCCAGCACGTCGTACGGCACGCCTTCGGACAGCCAGCCGGTCACCCTGTTCAGGGCAGCTCACGGTGAGAAAGCGACTCTGTTTGAAGCAACACTTTGTTTCTGATAACCAACTTCTTGCAGATCTCGTGCAGGCCAGTGCCTCGTACGGCACGCCTTCAGACCTCAGCCCAGTGGCACCATTCTCCTCTCTCTGAATCAGCCGAGGCTTGTAAGTGTCTAATTTTCGTTGCTTATGCGGATGCCTCTATGCTTTTCATCAGTAAGATTCTCCTGTGCAAATGGAAAGTTGGTATTGCTTCTGGATATCTTTAGTTATCAGGCATTAATGACCTAAAAGTTTAAGACAAAAATATAAGGTGGTGTTGATTTTTCACATATAAATATAATGCAGAGTTGAGTGTACAAGCTTGACTCTATTGCCACATATATTGTTTGTCAGCTGACTAATATTCTGTTTCTTGGTTCTAGCTATTTCACGCGCTTCCACGCCCAGTTTCCGCAAGTCAGCAGCGAGACCCAAGGACGTCATAAAGCGTCTTTAAGCCAAGGTCTCGCGCTACAGGAAGGTTATCACAAGACTCCCGAAGCAAGAGCAGAAGGCGCCTCAGACAGATACGGAAGCCCTCGCCATGATTCGCCGTCATGTCACTGAGGAGGTGTTCCAGCTGGTGTCAAGTCATGTGAAACTGAGGTCGAAGGGCAGGGGAAAAAGATTTCCGCTGTGGCTAAAAAAGTTTGCCTTGCACTTAAACTTTTGTGGGCCGCAAGCGTACCGAATTTTGTCCGCACACCTCACTCTGCCTTCTCGGCGCTCCCTGAGAAGGTGGCTGTGTAATATCAAAATAACACCCGGAATTATTCTAGGAATAATGTCGTCTATATCCACCAAGACGCAGTAGTGGAATGAACGGGACCCAGTCTGTACCCTCGTCTTTGACAAGATGGTCCTAAAAAGGAGCTTGGCCTATGATGTCACTCAGGATGTCGTTCAGGGATTTACGGACGTTGGCATCGAACGCACTTCCACAATCTCAGACCGAGCCTTGGTTGTCCTACTCTTTGGTATTTCTAAGAGGTGGGTTCAGCCTGTCGCCTACACTATTGGGCATACATCGACGCCATCGACCGTACTTCGCAACTTGCTGACATCCCTGATCGAACAGCTAAAGGACATCAGAATTACTGTAAAGGCTGCCATATGCGACCAAGGGGCCTCCAACGTCAGTTTGGCAAATCAGTTGGGTGTGTCGGTCAGTCAGCCATATTTTACTGTAAAAAATTAACGTGTCTCCTTTATTTTCGACGTTCCACACCTGATAAAAACAACTCGCAACAATGTGCAAGCGCACAGGCTTTACATCGAAAATGAAGTTGTGGATTGGTCGTACGCAGTACAGTTATACCATTCAACACATGAGATGCGGCTGCGATCGGCACCAAAGCTGACTGACCGGCACATTTAGCAAAAGCCTTTTAATAACATGAAAGTCAAACGGGCCACACAGGTTCTGAGCGCCTCGGTAAGCGTCGCACTGTTGTGTCTCGTGTACGCAAAAGAACTTCCAGAGGCAGCCATGTCTACGGCATACTTTTGCGATCGGATGGACAAGGTTTTTGACTGTTTAAACAGTTCGAGGTGTAGAAAAAACAGAGCGAAAATTGCGACATGGAATTCGAAAGGGAAATGCGGAGTTAGTTGAGTTCCTTGAGAAGCAGCTTCCTTGGATTGCAGCGTGGAGGTTTGAGGGGAGACGCCAGCCACAAACCATCATAGGCTGGCAAGTCACTATTAAAGCCATTCTGCTGATCTGGGAAGATGTTTCTCATAACTATGACTTCCAGTTTCTGTTGACCCGGCGCCTTCAGCAAGATCCGCTTGAAAACATGTTTGGGCGTATTAGGCAGAAGCAAGCCTGCAATACAAATCCCAATGTGTCTCAGTTCACTTCTGGGCGCTGAAGCACATTGGGATTTAGAAGTTTTTCAAGCTTTCAGCAAATGATAATGTTGAAGACGACGGGTCTGGGCTCCTTCAGGAGTTGTCGCCATTTTAGCTTCAACGAGAATCGCTTGCAGACATTGTTGATTGTGTACCGCCTGACAACTTTCCTCCGCTAGACAACATTGCGGAACTAGAGGCACATGACGACTCGCACATCATTGATGAATTTGCAACATACTATGTCGGGGGATTTTTTATAAAACTTTTTGCTGGGGAGACTGCGCCAGGTTGTTCATGTTCAGAATTGCTGAAGAATGAGCATGACACCCTGTACGGTCCTCATCAGTATTTTACAATGCTTAAAGCGTACCACATCCCGGGCAAGATTTTTGGAAACCTGACCGTGCCATCAGAAGCTGCCTTCAGATACATTCCGAAACTTGAGTTGCACTTCCTTTCCGTCATTGAAAGAGTGGAGTACCTTCGTAATGTCTGTGGTGTTTTGTATGCCAAACTCGTGGACGTTATCAGTTTTATGTTTTTCACTAAGGAGTGCCATACGAAGTTCTTAAAGATGTTTTGCAGAGCACGTCTCTGCTGGCAAATACGCTTTATTAACCGGAATTTAGACAGAGTTAGGCTCCAAACTTGCGTCTCTGGGGCACAACTGGTGAAGTTTAAAGGGTAGTATAAATTTATACATGCGTTTAGCATTAATTTTGCATTTTATTACATATTTGTTACAGGTGCGAAGAAAGTTTTATTTGTGCAGTGCAAACCGAGTGTCAAGCATTTTTGGTATTACTTTTTTAAGGTTGGTCGCAGGCCACCGGGCTATATTAGTGAATGTCTAATTTCAATATCATTTGTCTTTGTATCTTTATGTATGGCCATGTTGAATGGGAGAGTTGTCATTTTTCTATTATGCATAGTCCTGTCCATTGGTCACGCAACTTGGGTGTCATTGGGCCTTTCCCGGTCTTGTTCACGATTGCTGCTTTAGTTTGATGTGCAGCTTGTACATAGGCAAGAAGAGTCATATTGTTTAGACAAAAGCCGCGGGCTAGTCATGTTTTGAATTGCAATTTTATGTAGTGGGGACAACCTGCAGGTGTGGTATATACAAGGATTTGTTTTTGCAAGATTGTTCCTTATGATAGATGCGACGGAATTGGTGGATAACAGATTGTTAAATAATGATTTGATATGCTAAGAGTCTTTTTGTGCCCTAATAATTGATACTAGAAGTTTTTGTCCGCTAACAAGGAAGGCATTTTACACGGCGAGCTACTTAGGAGAATTTGTTTGTGTGGACACACAAGCAAATTTGTGAGGACTCTGAACACTATACCACTACCCTGTGTGTGGACTATAGTCCGGAAAATACGCTACTTAACAGAACGGTGCACACTGCGCGCCGAGCATTTCCAGGTATAATTTGTAATGACCAGGTTGCAAGCCACCAGTCGACCAGTCTTTACTATCTGCAGAACCACTTGATATGTGTTTTTTTCTAGTGTGTTCGAGTTGAATGTTTCTTTATTGGTATGGATCTTCGTATTGGGTCACCCGGCTTTGGTGTCAGTTGTGAACTTTTAGATGTTTCCTCCCTCAAACCTGTACAAAAAAAGCTGATGAGGTTTTTCTGAAAAATATTTTTTTGTAACACGTCCTGAAACATTTAAGTGCAAAAATAATTTTCGCGGTCTTTTTTTTTAATGTAAAGTAGCTATTTTTATGGTTATCATCGTGGCCAAAATAAAAATTTTAATATTTGTTAATTCCTGCCTTCTGTTGGTTGTCCTTTTTTTCCTGTTCCGTGACACAGTTTTATATTTCATATTGGGATTGTACATGGTTACCTCGTTACCTATCTGTCCTGAAATTGTGAATGAATTTAAGCGTGCTTTTGAGTTGTTGAATACACAGCTCAAACGCCCAAGTAAATTCTAAATTAGCAACCGTAACCAAATTTAAAATTGTAATTAAACTTGAGGAAGAAAACGAGAAGGACGGACGACGGACAACCATAGTTGGAAGTTTGTGGCTGTCCGTCCTTCTCGTTTTCTTCCTCAAGTTTAATTATCTCTTACCAACCCGCTCGTTCTGGCCTTAAAATTGTAATTAGTCACGAAAGCCTAGGTGGCGCAAGCTACCGCACAATACAGTTGGAAGCACTATTATTAGTTATCCATCCATTTGACATAGTATTCTGTGACTCTATCCATGTTGAAAAACGGAACCGAAAGCATCCAAACAGAAAGTCGAGAAACATTTCACGGCGGCCGCTAGGAGCGCTGGTAGTCGAGTGGGCCGCTGGGGTCTATTGCAGTGGCCACTCTTTACGTTCTACTATATTACTCTATGGAGACAAAGCCAGGCGCGCGCGCGGAGAACGCTCGCTCGCAGCGCCCGCATAGAGGATGCAGCGGAGGCGCCTGTCCCTAACACGTGACATGCGAGAGACCGCGAAAGTTCTCCGCCATCCCCCCCCCCCCCCTCCTACCCCTCCCTCCCTTCCTCCAGTCACGCATTTGCGCGCCCGCTGGCTGGGAGCAGACCCTACTGGAAAAAGGGGAGCGGATCAGATTCACCGATCACCGTGCGATTCCAGTGCGTTGCGTATCACTGGATTCGACTGGTTACACCCAGAACCGCGCTGATCGGAACTGTCCAGAAGTTTAGAACCCCGCGGACCCGAATTGGGACCGCTCCGATCTGACATTTTCGTACGGGAATGCTCATCAGCCAGCTGCGAGCGATGGGTTCCCGCTCGTCCACATGGGAACCTATCGCTCGCAGCTGGCTGACGAGCGTTGTCCGTCGTTCAACCATATTCAGCAAGGTTTGGTAGCACCATGTGTCTGTCTCCAACAACGTTAACTGTCGCAATCTTTGATCACTTTATTAATAAGGCAATCGGCCGCGCATTAATGCAATTGCAGGTTTTTTAGGACGCTTAGAACTCGTAGACCGAGTTATGATCATAAAAGCACTTTAGTGCCCCTTTAAGTGTTTCAGAAACACAGTTCACCTGCCTTGACATCCTTTTTTTTTAAATTCAGTTGCAGCAAGAGTTTACTGCTGTGACAAGCAAGCCAATGGAGGACAGCCTGGCGGCCTGCCTGTCTGAGAGCCGCCTGCGGATCTTGGATGCCGCCAGGAAGAAGCGACACCTGTGTAGCTTTTTCGAGGATCTGGACCGACGGGTCGCACAAGGGGACACGGGCCCGGAAGATGGTAGGACTTGATGGTTCAAATAACTTGGGGTTGATAAGATGAATACTGCAGGAAGGCTACAGTGCTCAGTCTTCCTGTGTTTAATCTTTGTTTAGATAGATTAGGTAGAATGGAGAGAAATGTACTATTTGGGCGTGTTGGTGGCTTTTCAACACTTGGAAAGAGGAGACACATAAGAAATGACAAAGACGGGACAATCTTCCAGCTTTGACTACATTTATTTTAGACTTCAAGCATGGCGTCCGACCGTTCCGTGGGAAGAAGGGAATGGGAAATTGCTTGGGGGAAGGCGGGGGGGGGGGGGGGAAGGGTTGCAAGCCACGTGGAATGCGAAGGTATGGACGCGAATAACGCTGCTTTGGATCCCCAACACGCGATTGTTATTCACGGGGGAAAATGCCCTGGCTGCGCTCCTAATTTCGCTGCCACGAAGACTTTGGGGAGCCACTGCAAGTGCATCGGAGAAATAATCTAGGCCTTTCGGATGTTGACTGAGCCCACAGAATATTAAATTCTCCATCCATCTCTCTATCGCAAAAAGAATGAGCCTTTCTGAGGCTGACAATGGACGTTGAGCATTGACAAACACGGTAAGACAATGAGTTCAGCAGAGTCGACTGCGCAGACGCCCCTTTTCGCTGTAATTCCCATCTGCCCCCCCTCCCTTTCCACTAAAAAGCATCTCTGTATTCCAATCCTTTTGCCCCCTCCCCCTCTTAAAGGAGCACTGACACCCCAAAGGTCGTATTTTTTTTATTGTCTAAAACGATGCAAGTTGCAGTCATAGACTCGCAAAAAAATATACACATCGCGAAAAAAAAAATTTTCTTGCGCGCGCCTTTTCATTTTTGGCGTTTGATTCTCCCGCCTCTCGCCTCCTCGCTGCTTTTGATTCGTGACGTCAAGAATCATGAAATTTAGAAGCTTTGTAGGTGACATTTCTATAACATTTAATAACGGCAATCCTAAAACATGTTTTTTAACGCAATTGCGAACGCACTACGGCCCCTCTTTTTGAAATACCAAAAATCGGGAGTTCATTGTGGTACAGTCTCCTGGATTTGTATCCGCCCACGGAAAGCAGGCGACACCGCTCAAAACCGGTCCGCCGGCGCTCGCTCCTTTCCTCCTCGCTTTGGGTCGCCATGGCAACAGCAGGGAGTCGTGAAAGAAAGTGAACTCTCAGGACTCCATAATATTTGACGTCAACGCACCGGCACGGATAGCGCGGGAACTTCAAATTCGGCATTTGGGAATTGTTTTTTCACTTCACAAATACTGAATTCCCAAATTTCGAATTTCAAGGGTAATGTCTCGGCATCATTTTCAATCGTTTCGGATAATAAAAAAAATATGATTTTGATGTGTCAGTGCCCCTTATTTGCCTATTTCCTTTTTCCCATGGAGTGGGGCACCGTGCTTAATAAATGTTGTTGAAGTTGAAAGATGGTCCCCTCTGTGTCGTCCCCTATGTGTTTCCTCTTTCTAGTTGTTTGAGAGAAATGTTGCCTGTGCTCTGTAATAATTGGTTGTCTAGTCTCAATCGTATTAAGTTTCAGCCAACATGCCTTATTCGGGGTGAGACCCAGACTTAGTTGTGTGGAAGTGTGCTCTTGTGTGTCTATGGTTTCCTATGAGGCCTGTGGTAATCAGGGTGTCTACCAATCTGGAAAACCGGCGATTCTCAGGGAATTTTGATTATCTGGAGAGCTCGGGGGATTATCAGGGAATCCGTAAGAAAGTTGGCTAAATCAGGAAAATGACCAGTGAAAGTGGCGTGGCAGTGTAAATTGAAGGCGATAGTTATGCGTCGGCACAGTCATGCTAAATAATGTTGCCCAGGAACTGTCAGGGAATTTTATCAAAATTTTCGGGGAGAAACTTGGAAAAGTAAAAAAATTTGAACTCAGTAATTTGGTAGACACCCTGGGTAATTCCCGTACGTCCACAAAGCAGCTGGGTTCCAGGCATTTATACTAAGAACACTGAAAAGGGTATAGTGCATAAGATCTTAGCTTGAAGGGTTGATTTCAATGCACGAGCACGCGCACTACATTCGGGTCTCCCTCGTCCTCGACCTCACGTCTGTAGCATTCTATTAAGAGTAAACCCAAGTTTCCGAGTAAGAGTAAAGCAGATAGAGGTACGGCGTTTCATCATATCAGCCATGATGATTGGATATCGAAGAGAGTAGAGGTTTTCATATTCTGAGGCAGCATAAGTCAGAAATATTCTTGAGCAACCTTCTGGTTGATTGTGGGCCTTAACTTCAGGAGCATGACCTGCTCATACTTTGTGCTGTGTTTTGCCATTTTGTGACTTGTAGAGCCAATGTCCTTGAGCCATTTTATGTTTTCGTGGGCAGTTTGTACTAAACGTCATCATGGCCTTTTTCATTACAGAAGTTTTGACAACGGCTGCTCTTTATGTGTTGCCATCCTTGGTTAAGGAGAGAAGCTCTGCCTTTCTCTACCCACATGTAAGTTTCAGGGACCAACCTTGTTCTTCACAGTTGATAATGCAATTGCAGCTTTTTAAATGGCTTTAAAGCAGTCTACTGTAGAATACCGCGCATCCGCCCATTCCACATTAAGCGCATCCGCCCATTGCACCCCTAGTAATCGTAGTGTTGGGATCAATGATGGCCTCGACTTAAATGCAGCTAGTTATCTATGGCGGGATATAAGTGAACGTTGCTAGCTGCGAAGTACAGTCATCTTTGCTTCGTTGCCCCTCGTCACCATAACAAGCTTGGAAGGAACACATGACATAAAAATTGAATTTTTTAAACTTTTCTTGTTTATACACCGAAAGTTAGCCCACTCCATATCTTCACCCGGTTTGCTCTCGATTTTAGGTGGGCTATCTCTCGGGATTTTACGGTAGGTGCTTGTGTTAAATTTTATGTCGGCTGTAGTAAGTGCTTTAAAAGTGTATATACATGATTTTACATAATTCTGCTTTTTCGCACCATGCAGATTTGGTAAATTATGCACAAAATGTGTGCATCTCGGAAGATGTCCACAATCAGAAATGTAAATTTTTCGAGTTCTGCAAAACCGGAACATACTTATCTTTGTCTTGCACCGCTGTAAGCTGCGGCAAACTATGGCATTATTGCCATGGTGACCGTAGCTGACTTGACATGGCATTAGTAAAAAAGAGAGCGTGGTAGTGGTAGCAGAGGAATGTGATAATATACCTTGCACTACATTGTTGTGCTCAATGCGCAACAGCTTGGGGCACGTGAAGTGGTACGTCATATTGCAGAACCTGGGGAGAGTGTGTTCAATTTCTGTCTATTTTAATCTGAATGAGCATCACACTGGCATTTGTTTGTGTATCTACTATGTGAGCATGTTCTCAATCATATGTTAGTAGCCTTACTGTGCTAACCAAATCACCCATCTACTGCAGAGAACTTATCTGACCCATTTGAGGGCTGACTAACTTCATGCTGTCTAAACATCTGTACAACACAACTTCTTGGGTGGAATGCTTGGCACTTTGTCTCACCTATATGAGAACATAATTACAAAAGAAAATACAGAATTTGGAAATGTAGGTCGCGGTATTTGTAGAAATAATGCTTATTTTTTTTACATTTCTTTAGGACCCAGACGCACAATTCAGCCATACCCAGCAGTGAGCGATGAGGAGATTCGAACGTCTATGAGGCGTCATCATTCGTTGTGACCGTGGATGATCTTCATGTCAATGAAGACTCGCTGCTGGGTGCAATTACCACCATGACTGCGATGTATTGGGCGTTCAATATGGAATTCAGTCCGAGAGGCTCCAAGACATTGCAGTTAATGCCGCATGTGTTTGGGGTTAATTGTGGCATCCCAGCTAGCCCTCTGGTGCGGGTGGCCATAGGTATTGTTTGTAGCTAGGTTATCCTACCGGCAGCTGTACACCTTGTAAAGGTTTCTTTTTTATAAATTTCTGGCCAAATTTTAATGAAAAAAACTTTGCACCACTCAGCAAAGAGGTTGATTTTATTTTTCTATCTAGGAAAATTAATAATGTTCGGAATAAAAAAGGGTGTTCAGCATTGTGATCAATTTGCTTTTTAATTAACAAAGCTACAAGCGTAGATCAATTAAGAAACTTGGGCATCACCGAAAATTACTAAATCTTTGTACTTCAAAAAGATGCAACGTGCATGCCACATTTTACAGCATCCTGAAGAAAATGTGCCCTATGAAAGTGCCTTCAATTTATGCTTTAATGATACTTTTTTTCAGGACACTGTAAGAATGGTATGCACGCATATCTTTGTAAAGTGAGGCAATTTAGTGGTATTGCATTATTCCTAACGAGTTTTTAATTTTCATTTAATTATGCTATTATTTTTGTTGTTTAAAAAGTTAATTATTTGTAATAATTAACGACCTTTATATTCCCTAGGCTATTCATTTTCCTACGTTTGGCCTTATGACACCAGTCTTTTGCTGTGGGTGCGTAGTTCTGGCGGGAACACTTTGGCCTGCACTTTCTGAAGCACCCTGTTGTTTTATACTTCATCTTGTTTTCATAATTTCCATTTCACTATTTTTATCTTTTATTTACTTATATCATTGTCTCTCGATGTTCCAGAATGTCATTTTTTATGTTTTTCACATCACATGTGCAATGTTTTTTGTTTAAACAAAGGGTCTGAACTAGTGCTGTGTTTTGTGGCACACTGTGACAGAATTCAGGCTCACTGTACTAATTTTGTAATTTTTTATGTTTTTAACTGCAGTTCTTGACTTTGAGTCATGCATAATGCATGTGGAATTCCATCTTCCTAATTTGTCTTTAACAATGTCAGATTACATCATTTATGTTTTTCGCATCAGATGTGCATTGTTTTTGTTTAGAATTCAAGCTTACCTACGGTCATTGACAGGTTGAGAACCCAGGACAAGCCCGCCTTCCCCCTTCCCCCTTCCCCAAAGCTGTCTACTCTTATCACCTCAGCACAGCAATTACTGGAGACGGGTCGAGGAGGGACTCACCTCCTTTCCAGCATTGTGGTGTAGAGAGCTTTGCGGGGCAGCTTGTCCTGGGTTCTCAACCTGTGGCTGACTATAGTGCCGTGCCTGCGTTGCACCCTGTGATAGAACTCCAGCCCACTGCTACTTTCTTTGTCTTTTGTTTACTTGTTTTACTTGTTGGATGTGTTCATAATTTTCATCTTCACCGTTAGCTTTTGTTTTTTTATTTGCTTATATCAGTGTCTCTTAATGTTAGCTTGTTTTTTTTATTTGCTTATATCAGTGTCTCTTAACGCCCCAAAATAAGTCATGTTTTATGTTTTTTCACCCCATATGTGCCGTGTTTTTTGTTTATTGATTGATTGATTGATTGGGGGTTTATGGCGCATCAGCAACTAAGGCTATATTGCGCCAAGCTTAGACTATTGCGATTCGGGTTTAAGAAGAGGAAAGAGCTATAGTAGCAAAATATATGATAAGACCATGAACATGAATGTGTATAAGTGTAAACAATATGACAATGAGTTTAGGATAGAAAGTAAAATCACAGTCGGTGTAGAAGGCCGATATCTGTGAGGAAATTAAAAACACAACTATATGGAATGAGCGGTTCGTCACATAGTAGTAGGGCAAGGTGTAGTGGAATGTGTTCTTTATAAAGCAGTGAGTAGTGTTTATACCGGCATTGGTCATACATAGGGCATTCAATGAGTATGTGCATAATACTTAGAGGTAGGTTGCAGTGCACACATTCAGGGGCATCCTCCCCGCTCAAGAGGTGTCCATGTGTAAGACGAGTATGACCGATTCGTAGCCTACACAGTACAACTTCATAAAAGCGCTCCCGATGTCGGGCGCTCTCCCACTCGCCTAGAAGAGGTTTGATTGCATGTAGTTTGTTGCCGGTTTCGCCGTTCCACTGCAGCTGCCACTTTGCTTTGATGCAACGTTTCAGAGAATTGTGGTAATCTTTGTAGGGTATTTGGTGTGTGTCAATTTCTCTATCATTAGCAGAACTGGCTGCACTATCAGCTGCTTCATTTCCAGGAATGCCAACATGGCTAGGAACCCAGCATAAGACTATGTCAAAATTTTTCGTTGCAGCCAGGATTATCTTGTACTTTAACTTGGAAACCAGTGGGTTTTTTACACGGTTCATTGATGCGACAGCCTTCAGAGAGCTTAAAGAGTCGGTGTAGATTACAGCGTGAGAAAGGCGTTTTTTGATTATGTAATCAACAGCTAACAACAAACCATAAAGCTCTGCTGTTAGTATAGACGCTTTTGAGTTTATTCTCTTCACCTGATTTACCGATGGTCCCACCATAGCACAGCCTACTGCGGAGTCTTTTTTTTGTCCCGTCTGTATAAAAACTAGCATACTCGTGATATTTGGTCTGAAGCTCAAAGAAGTTCTGCCTTATGACTTCCTGTGGAACATTCTTGTTATACTTGGTCAGTGTAAGGTCACAATGTATCTGGCAGTTGTTCCATGGAGCTATATCCGGGAGTATTGGACCAACTGAGGCTTTGCATCCATCCCAACGGATTGTGCTCCAGTATTATTCCTCATAGAAAAAGGGGGGACTGTGGAAGGTTTGTTTTCAAATGCGCGTTTGAACTTGATCGTCTCAATATTATCTCGAACGGGGTGCTCCGTGACCGAGCGAGCCCTGACAGTGTACATAAAACCCAGGGAAAACCTCCTATACTCAAGGGACAATTCGTTTGCTTCCGCGTAGAGGCTAAGCACTGGGGAGGTACGAAATGCACCGGTAGCCAGTCGCAGTCCTTGATGATGAATAGGATCTAACATCTTCAGAACTGATGTCCGAGCAGAGTTATAGACAATACAACCATAATCAAGCTGGGAGCGAATGACTGAGTGATAGATACGCAGCAGACACAGTCCGTCAGAGCCCCATGATGTATGTGACAAGACCTTAAGGATGTTTAGAGATTTAAGGCACTTGAGTTTTAATCTCTTAATGTGTGGAACGAAAGTCAACTTGGAATCGAACACAAGGCCCAAAAACTTGTGCTTATTTTTTACAACAATAGGAGAACCATACATGTTCAAAGACGGTTCCTGAAGAGCACCACGTCGACGAGAGAAGTTGACACAAGCTGTTTTTTCGGGAGAAAATTTAAACCCATTCGTATCGGCCCATCTGACCAAATTATTGACCGCAAGTTGAACGCGACGTTCACAAATTGAGCGATTACAAGATGAAACGGAGATCTGGAGATCATCAACATATAAGGAATATTGCACCGAAGGAGGAATTACACGGCCAATGGAATTAAGTTTGACGATAAAAAGAGTGACACTCAGTACACCCCCCTGAGGGACTCCATTCTCCTGTAAAAACTCCCTAGAGAGAGTTTTTCCCAGCCTCACGCGAAACGTACGGTGCTGCAGGTAACTCTGTATGGCACTCAACATTCGGCCACGGAAACCAAGATCGAATAAATCTTGCAGAATGCCGTAACGCCAGGCTGTGTCGTATGCTTTTTCCAAATCAAAGAAGATGGAGAGACACTGTTGTCTGTTGACAAACGCCTCACGTACGAAGGTCTCAAAGCGGACGAGATGATCGACAGTGGACCGTGCTGACCGAAAGCCACACTGGAACTTATCAAGGCAGCTGTTTCGTTCTAGAAAAAAACATGAGTCTCTTGTTAATCATCCTTTCTAATGTCTTGGAAAGGCAGCTAGTTAGAGCTATTGGTCTGTAGCTAGATGCACAAGAGGGATCTTTGCCGGGCTTCAGCACTGGTACAACCACAGCGGTCTTCCAGGAGGATGGAAAGTGGCCCTCGAGCCAAACTCTATTAAAAAGGTACAAAATTAGCTCCATAGTGGATGGATGAAGATGTTCGAGCATTTTATAATGAATACCATCTGGTCCAGGGGCAGTTTGTTTGGAACAAAGAAGTGCCATTTGAAGTTTGTATAATGTAAATAGAGTATTGTAGGGTTCGTGCGTGCCACCTGATGTGATAACAGCTTTTTTTTCTGCATTGATCTTGTATCGCTGGAACGTTAAGGTGTAATGTTCCGAACTGGAGACATACTCGAAGTGTTCACCGAGGATGTTGGCCTGTTCCTCAAGGCTTGCAGAACAAACTCCATTCCGACTCAAGAGTGGGACAGTGAATGCCCGGTAAGAGCCGTCAATTTTATGTACGCGATCCCAGACTTCCTTCGCAGATACAGTGCTGTTAATTGAAGAAGCGTACCCTCTAAAACTTTTTTTTTTAGCTTGCCTTCTAATCCACCTCGCCTGGGACCTTTTTCTCTTAAATTCAATAAGATTGTGTGTTGTAGGGTAGCGCCTAAATATACCCCACGCTCGATTTTGTTCTTTTTTGGCCAAACGGCAATCTTTGTTCCACCAGGGCTTTGGCCTCCGGGGCAGATACGAGGATGTCATGGGGATGGAGAGAATAGCAGCTTGTAAAATGTGCTGAGCGATATGTTGAGTGGCTTTATTGATATCGAGATCGTCAAGTGATGTGCATGCAAAAAGAGATGATTCTTTAAAGGTAGGCCAGTTGGCATTTTCGAATTTCCAACGAGGACAGCGTGTTGGGACTGTCATGGGAAGATGGTTAAATTCTAAGATGATGGGAAAGTGGTCACTTCCGTGAGGATTTGGTATGACCTCCCATGAAAGCAATGGGAATAATGATGGGTGACAAATAGATAGGTCAATGGAAGTGAAAGTGTAAGTTGCTGAGCTAAAATATGTAGATTCATTTGTGTTCAGCAGGCACAATCCCGCAGAAAGCAAAAAACGTTCAACAAGGGCCCCTCTAGAATCCCGTCTGTCACTACCCCACAGGGGATTGTGTGCATTAAAATCTCCTAAAAGTAAAAAAGGTGAAGGAAGTTGATTAACAAGGTCTTCTAGCTCCTCCATATGTAGGGGAGAGTCGGGAGGTATGGGACGGTTGGAGGAATGGGACAGCTCGTTTATCTCTCCAGGAGTTAGTTCAAACACGTTCATCGGCTGCTCACGAGGTGGCGCTAGCATACCGATAGCCTGGCTGTAATGGTGGCCGTCTTCACCGGACGGAGCTTTCTCTGACTACAACTCTCGTTTTTCACGTGTCAAAAGTAGGTATCCGCTTACTCAATTACACCTCTCTCAGTTTTAAACCACCCTGCCTATGCTGATACCAATTTTTCTTCGAAAACACGCGTTAGGGTCGTGCTTCATGCAATAACAAGTTTAGCCCTAACAAGAGAATTTGCGCCATTGAATGTATTTTTCGTTGGGCGAACCACCTGGGGAGGAATGGGACATTTGAGTCGCGGGTGGAATGGGACAGTGTCCCATTCCTCCCCACCATACGGCTGGTGCTGTGTCTAGCGAATAAGCTAGAATGCTGCGCCGCTTTAGATCCGAAAGCAGTTATTTTTTTATTTGTTATTTAAAGTGTACAAATGCTTGGTGCCGTGATGTTAAATAACATACAGGCTGTTTCTGCGACACTTGACGTTAAGACGCGCTAAACCAACGGGGCATCATAAAATGCAATGTTTCTCCACTAGAAAGGTGTGATTACTGTACACATTTGCGAGAAACCCGGAATAAGCACGTGAATAATAGGCAGCAATATGAGTGCTGCTACGTGCCTGCAAGGACGTTAAGCGTGCTTGGTGTGCGTGAATATTTAAATTTGCCAATTTTTGATCCATTTCCATTTTCAGGAAGATGCCGCGGGTTTATAAGAGGAAGCATCCCGACAGAGCTCAAACATCGAACAATTTGATCCTGGATGCTGTGAGATTGGTGTGCGATGAAAAGAAAAGTATAAGAGACGTAGCAGAAGCTTTTGAAATATCAAAATCATCGCTTGGCCGAGCAGTGAAGAAGTACAGAGAATGCGGTGACACAGGTGGCATCATGTTCAAGTCCAATTTGGTCTGCGGAATGGTCTTCTAAACAGAAGATGAAGTACTCTTGAAAGAATATTTGCTGAAAACAAGCAAAATGCATTATGGGCTTACGAGAATGCAAGTTCGTTCACTGGCGTACGAGTTTGCAACAGCCTTAAAGAGGAAGTGCCCGGCGTCATGGGAACAGAAGAAGGTAGCTGGAAGAGACTAGTTTATGGGCTTTATGGACCGCCATCCCGAGCTATCGCTTCGATCGTCAGAAGCGACCAGTCTGGGTTGGGCAACAAGCTTCGATAAGAACAACGTCGATGCTTTCCTTTCAAACCTGAAAAGTGTCTACGACCGATACAAGCTAACTCCGGACCGCATCTACAATTGTGATGAAACGGGCTTCACAACTGCACACAACCCACCAAACAGCAGCACGTGGAGAAAAGCAAATCGGTCAGGTTACATCCGCAGAACGCGGCGAACTGGTGACTGTTTTGTGCACTGTCAATGCCATCGGAAACGCCCTGCCACCAGTGTTCATTTTCCCACGCGTGAGGTTTAAAGATTTTTTTCTGAAAGGCGCCCCCGGCAGGAAGCCTCGGTTTGGCAAGCAAGTCGGGCTGGATGTCGAGCGAACTGTTTTTGCTGGCGTTAGAGCACACTGTGAGACATACGAAGTGCTCGAAGGAGGAGCCAATTCTCTTGATACTCGACAATCATGAAAGCCATGTGAGCATCAACACCATCAACAAGGCCAAAGAGAGCGGAGTCATCCTGCTGACCTTTCCCCCACACTGTAGCCACCGCCTGCAGCCACTTGATGTGTCCGTGTACGGACCATTTAAATCTCGGTACAACGCTGCTTGCAATGATTGGCTCATAAATAACCCCGGGAAGACCATCTCCATCCACAATGTTGCACAACTAGTTGAATCCGCCTACGTATTAACGGTGACACAAAAGAACATAATCTCGGGCTTTCAGAAAACTGGAATTTGGCCTTTCAATAGCGAGCCCTTCACTTCGGATGACTACATGATGTCATCAGTCACTGACAGACCCTTAACGTCCGTAAGCGGAGAAGTGTCACGACAGACGGCCACCATCACCGGGAAAACGGACAGCGCAAGCCGACTGGAAAGTGATTTGAACTTTGAGACAAACGGCCATGGAGCTTGCAACGTCTCTACAGATGTCTTCCCACCTACTGTCGCCAACGCAGCCTCGACGTCAACTGCATCTCCCAGCCGGATTGTTCCGAGCGACCTTAGGCCCTACCCTAAGGCTGCACCGCGTAAGACAGGGCAAAAAGGAAGGAAGAAAGGTAGGACAAAAGTCCTTACGGATACACCCGAGAAGCATGCGATTGAACAAGAAGCTGCAGAGAGGCTGGCACGACAGAGTCTGAAAAAAAGAGCGCTTATCACAGCTAAGACTGTCGCCACTACCCGCCCAAAAAAGAAACGGCGACTTCAGAAGGAGTTCAGTTCTTCAATTGAAGACGACACTGTTGTCGTTGCATTTGATGATTCAGACAGTGACATGTCGGGTTCCGATAATGAGAGGCGGGACATTTCTGAGGCCGATTGCCCAAACAAAACTTTTCAAGTGACAAAAGGCGATTTTGTCCTTGTCAGATTTGGTATGAAAAAATCTGACATTTATTACACGGGTAGAGTCGAAAGTAGTGACAATACTGACGTCAGTGTCCAGTTCCTTCGAAAGAAAGAAGAGAGCTCAAAGTTTTACTTTCCTCCGCAGAAAGATATAGGGACTGTGCCAATAACGGATATTGTGAAGAAGCTGCCAGCGCCAAAAACTATTGGGGGAACGAAGCGCCTGCAAGCTTGCTTCAAGTTTGATGTGGAACTATCGGCTTTTAATGTCCGCTGAAGACGTTGGGACCGATATTTTACTGGCGTCCCATTCCTCCCAAAGGATGTCCCACTCCACCCGAAGGGACGGGTGGAATGGGACAGATTTTAGCTGTTAGAAACTATTTTTTTGCAGTTGCTCTAGAAGTGGCAGTAACCTGTGTTTCGCAGAATTTGCGCAGCTTGTTTCGACTTGTACTATAATCCATCAACCATCTTTTTTGCGTTCATAATAAACAAAACTAAAATGCATTTGTGAAAAGCGTCCCATTCCTCCCGACTCTCCCCTAACTGATAATTGGGAGGTACATAAAATGAGCAGACTGTAATTATTCGATCTAACAAAATACGTGTAGCCACCGCCTCAAGTGAAGTCTGCAGAGCTACCTCGTTAGAAGGAATCAAACGTTGGACAACCACCGCAACACCTCCAGCTGCGTGAGCTGCATGTGTACGGTCCCTACGAAACACCTGGAAGTGTTTTAAAACATTGGTGTGGGTGGTTTTTAGGTGCGTTTCCTGTAAGCAACATGCAATGGGCCGGTGATCCTCTAAAAGATTGCTCACATCCTCGTAGTTAGACAGGAGGCCTCTACAGTTCCACTGAAGGAAGAAAGACATTTTTCTTCAATAAAGGAAACGCCTCAATAAGTGTTTTACGCAAAAAATGTGAAATGTAGTTTATGCGTCTTTTGGTGCCACAATCCGTGGGATGGTTTTCTTTTTTGCAGTGTCTTTAGGCCGTCCTCCAGCCTCGCAGGAGGCCGAGGAAACAGAGCCTGATCTAGAGAGAGGAAGGTCCTCATCAGAGAGCGGGATGTTCACATCCATTTTCTCATCCAATGAGATTTTGGGTCCTTTGGGCGGCACATGTGAATCTGACCACTCAGGCTTTGAGGAGCTCCCAGAGGCACGGGGAGGCATCCCCCGACCCGGTCAAAAGGGCCAGCTGGTGCCTGTGACTGCACGTCTGGCTCCTTGGAGGGTGTAGCACCCTCCTTAGAGGGCACAACAACCCATGGGAGCATAAAGGCAGTGGGTTACCCACCGTCTTCGGGCGTACGTAAAAGGACCCTTGTGGAGATGACAGGTCTTCCGGGGAAGTCTGCGTCTCCACGGATGCCATAGACAGTGGGGGTCCCCTTCGGACTGCCTCGGCATATGAACCCCTTGCCTTGAAGGCAAGCTGTTCTCTTGCGTCTTGGTAGCTGAGATTGTGTTTGACCTTAAAAGTGATTATCTCCTTTTCTTCCTTCCATTTCGGACATGTGCGTGAAAATGCGGGGTGTGGTCCGCCACAGTTTATGCATTTATGGTCGTTTTCACATATGTCAGCGACGTGGTCAGTGGCACTACATTTCGCACAAGTTTCTCGGCCGCGGCAGTTTCGGGAGCCATGCCCAAAACGCTGGCAACGAAAGCACCGCTGTGGGTTTGGAACGAAAGGACGAACTCTGCAGTTTAGATACCCTGCCTTCACGGTGGAAGGCAGAGAGTGGAGTTCAAAAGTCAGGACTAGGTGTCGGGTTGGTATCTCCTGTCCGTCTCGTCGTAGCGTGATTCGCCGCACGGCCACAACAGCACTCCGACGCAGCCCTTCAAGGGTTTCTTCTTCAGTACACTGAAGGAGGTCATCCTCAGAGGTGACGCCGCGGACAGTATTTAAAGTCCGGTGCGGGGTTACACGAACTTGGTGTTCACCTAAGCTAGTCAACTTCAGTATTCTGTGCTTTGAGTTTTGTTTTCTACCTCAACGAGGAGGTCTCCAGCAAGTTTTTTTGCCTTGTAATTTTTTCCAATTGTCTGCTCTAGGACCTTAGAGACAAGGAAAGGTGACATCTTTGATAACGGTAGAGAGTCAAAACATTCTGGCGGGCTAGTTGGTTACACATAATTAAATTACAAATAGCGCTAGGACGAGGACAGACGAAGAAGTGGACAGGACAGGCGCTAACTCACAACTGACGGTTTTATATACAACGTTAAAGAAGAAGGTGAAGGAAGTGTCTGGTGTTGAAAAAAGAAGAAAAAACCGTGGGAGACAAATTGAGAATAAAAATATTGGATAAAAATTAATAGAAAAAAAAGTTAATAGAAAAAAAGTTGATCGTCCAAAGGCCGCCGATCAGTGCCTCGTACAGCTTATTTACCTTTTTACATCCAACAGGCACCACAGCCAAAGCTATACCGGCGCGAGCGCATAGACCCACCCGGTGCACCACCTCACGCGCTCACGTGCAAGCGTGATTATGTATAGTGGTTCAAGTACTGAACCTCTTTGTCCGTCAACGCCAAGGATGGTGCGGAGACGCATTTTTCTCCATTGGCTTGTATGGTCTGTGCTTCATAGATTTCCCTGTTCCTCTTTTCTTTAAAACGTCCGATCACTTTTGTGTTTGAAAGCAAAGGTGTGCAGGAGCAATCTCGCACATGCATGGCTAAATGTCCAGAAGGTGTTGACTGCAGGGTCAGGGCATGTTCTTTCAGTCGTGTGTTTATGCAACGTCCAGTCTGTCCTATATACACTTTCCCACATGTGAAAGGGATTTCATACACCACTCCGCTGTTGCAGTCGACATACTGGTGCTTGTGGTTTATGTTGCATTCATGATGTTGTTGCTTGACATTGTTGATTTTTGGGCACATTCGTTTTAATTTATCCGGTGCCGATAGGACCACTTGGACTTCAAACGTGGAGGCTATCTTCTTCATGTTGTGCGAAATCTTGTGGATGTAAGGCACCACAGCCGGACGGCGTCTCTTCTCTTTTATTTTTTCTCTTTTTTTGTTCGTTGTCAATAACTTCTCAGCGATGTCAGTTAGTACCGGAAAGGGGTACCCCGAAGCTTTCAAACGAGTCGCTTGTAATTCGAAGCTTGATTTTGCTCTGTGCTCACAGGACTTGTTTAGCGCCATGCTTAAGCAATTAGACACTATGCCTCGCTTTACAAGTTTGGAATGGGATGAGTCATAGCGCAATAGCCGTTTTTTAGAACGTGGGTGGTACATCCAGCAGGTCTGGTTCTTGTTAAAAGTAATCTGCAGTTCTAAAAACTGTAGGATGCCGTCCGTTGGCACCTCAATGGTAAAGTTGAGCTGTTCAGCCTGTTCCAGAAATGTGGCACGCACACTGTCGATAGGATGACTGAACAGGCTGAACAGCTCAACTTTACCATTGAGGTGCCAACGGACGGCATCCTACAGTTTTTAGAACTGCAGATTACTTTTAACAAGAACCAGACCTGCTGGATGTACCACCCACGTTCTAAAAAACGGCTATTGCGCTATGACTCATCCCATTCCAAACTTGTAAAGCGAGGCATAGTGTCTAATTGCTTAAGCATGGCGCTAAACAAGTCCTGTGAGCACAGAGCAAAATCAAGCTTCGAATTACAAGTGACTCGTTTGAAAGCTTGGGGGTACCCCTTTCCGGTACTGACTGACATCGCTGAGAAGTTATTGACAACGAACAAAAGAAGAGAAAAAATAAAAGAGAAGAGACGCCGTCCGGCTGTGGTGCCTTACATCCACAAGATTTCGCACAACATGAAGAAGATAGCCTCCACGTTTGAAGTCCAAGTGGTCCTATCGGCACCGGATAAATTAAAACGAATGTGCCCAAAAATCAACAATGTCAAGCAACAACATCATGAATGCAACATAAACCACAAGCACCAGTATGTCGACTGCAACAGCGGAGTGGTGTATGAAATCCCTTTCACATGTGGGAAAGTGTATATAGGACAGACTGGACGTTGCATAAACACACGACTGAAAGAACATGCCCTGACCCTGCAGTCAACACCTTCTGGACATTTAGCCATGCATGTGCGAGATTGCTCCTGCACACCTTTGCTTTCAAACACAAAAGTGATCGGACGTTTTAAAGAAAAGAGGAACAGGGAAATCTATGAAGCACAGACCATACAAGCCAATGGAGAAAAATGCGTCTCCGCACCATCCTTGGCGTTGACGGACAAAGAGGTTCAGTACTTGAACCACTATACATAATCACGCTTGCACGTGAGCGCGTGAGGTGGTGCACCGGGTGGGTCTATGCGCTCGCGCCGGTATAGCTTTGGCTGTGGTGCCTGTTGGATGTAAAAAGGTAAATAAGCTGTACGAGGCACTGATCGGCGGCCTTTGGACGATCAACTTTTTTTCTATTAACTTTTTTTTTTCTATTAATTTTTATCCAATATTTTTATTTTCAATTTGTCTCCCACGGTTTTTTCTTCTTTTTTCAACACCAGACACTTCCTTCACCTTCTTCTTTAACGTTGTATATAAAACCGTCAGTTGTGAGTTAGCGCCTGTCCTGTCCACTTCTTCGTCTGTCCTCGTCCTAGCGCTATTTGTAATTTAATTAGGTAGAGAGTCGTTCGCAGCATGAAGTACAAGAAATCGCGAAAAGGTGTCGGGTTCTTTGGCTTTTTCAAAAGTAGGGGGAGCGGGGCGAACCCTTTTGGGGGGTCGCTCTGCTAGGGGTTTAGAAGAGAGGGGAGCCATAAAAAGGCAAAGGGTGTTCAGAATCTGTGGCGCGCCGCCCACCACGGAGCCCAACAAGGGAATAGGTAACACCCCATAACAAATATGGCTTTGCTGGAAGCATTACTCTATTAGCGCTACCCAGAAACTATAACCAAGTGTGGATCTGGACGAGAGTATCTGTCACCACCCAAGGTTAGCCCTTGCCGCCGAAGAAGTTGAAAAGGAAAGAAGAGAAATGAGAAGAGTGAAAAAGAGGAGGAGACAAGGGTGAAAGAAGGGAGGGGATAGTAGAAGGAGTGGCGACTAGACTGAATCATCCTGGCCGGGCCTTACCAGGACTCCCGTCTATGAGAAGCAGGGGCCGAAGTGGTGTATTGCCTCGCCCGGCGGGCCCCGAAGGGTCCAAACCTCCCCCGGGCTCGGCTCAACCACCAGGATGCCCTTTTCCCCAGACACGGGAAAGCCACGCACAGCCAGACGTGGGCGTGCGAACCCGCATGGCTCGGGGTCCGTGGAGACGCCACAAAAAACCCCGCAGGGGGCACCTGTGAAAGCAGGTGTTTGCAAACACCTGCTTTCACAGGTGCCCCCTGCGGGGTTTTTTGTTTAGATTTCAAACTTGAACAGGCTGAATTAACTGGTGCATGCTGTGATACAACTGAAGCTCACTGTACTACTTTCATTGTATTTTGTTACACGTAGTTAACAGCAGGTCTCAAATAAAGGTGTGCTTGACTTGAGCTGCAAACTGAAAAACCATGGAAGCAACAGGAGTGCATCTTTAAGCGTACAGCTTGCCCTAGGGGACAAAACGCAAAGGCTCAAATATTTGTCCCTAGGGACCAAATGTAATGAATTAACATTTAGTCCTTCAGGATTAATATTTAGTCCCTTAGGACTAAATGCATGGGATTAACATTTAGTCCTAGGGGCCTAAGTGGTGGGTTCAACTGTTAGTCCTAGGGGTCTAATTGTGACGGTCTAACGGTTACTCCTTCGGGATTAATATTTAGTCCTCTGGGACTGAATGTATGGGATTAACATTTAGTCCTAGGGGTCTAAGTGGTGGGTGCATGTGTTAGTCGTAGAGGATTAAATGGAAGGGCGCTACTGTTAGTCCCAGGGGTCTAAACGCAAGAGCGCAACAGTTAGTCCTAGGGGGACCAACTGTGAGGGACTATCCGTACGGGTGCAACAGTTGCTCCCATCCCCGTTAGTCCCCAAGGGGACTAATGGTAGTGTCAGCGCATTTACTCCCCGAAGGGACTAAGTCACGCTCCCTTTTTTTTAGAGTGTAGAGGAAGATAAGAATATAGGCCTTGTGACCCCCTCCTAAGCTAGCAAAAACAAACAGTGTGAACCAGCCTATACACCAACTCATGTTTACAAGCAAACCGGAGCGCCCCTAGCGGATGCCACCGGCGCCGCGCATGCGCGATGGGGGTGTGTGCAAAAGCTCGCCGTCGCCCATAAACAAACCATTGAAATGCGATGTTGTCGGCGTCGGTGTGAGTCCCCCTGCCCTTTTTCGCGTTCGAATTGTTGATTCTACGTCCTCCTAACGATGTCTGACTACTTGAGCGGCGTCAGCGAAATTAACGAGGCTCGTTACACAGCAAAACTTCGCGTGAATAATCTGACATGTGGCGATTCATTCCGCGTGGACGCCGCAGAATGTACGCTAAAGCCTGATTCACATGATGAGATTTCGCTCGCAATTTTCAGTAGCGACGTCGCTCAGACTGCAAAAGCGTGAACCGTAGCTGAGATGGTCGACGTCGATACTGAAAATCGCAAGCAGAATCTAACCAAGTCAATCAGGCATAACAAGTCGGTGATGGCCACCGGTAACAATGATCAACATCCCCTTGTATCTACTGTTTACGTCTAGCCTGCTTACCAACCTTTAAACTTCGTAAGTCTTTTGAGGCCTGCACCTACTTCTTATCGCAAGTACCGGGCCCACGTTTGGTCTACGGGCCGGTGTCCTCTAAAAGAGCAGACGACAAGCAGAAACGTTTGAAAGAGCAGACGACAGTTCGAACGATCAGGCAACCGTTTAACTTGAAGACGCACTGAATGTAGTCCGCAGGTGGTCCGTACAACTTGACGGTTTTCCGGCGTTTATTTTTGAACAAAACAAATAAATCTGATGGCCAGAAGTATCCGTGAATTCAACTGAAAATGCTTCCCGCCCAAGCAATCGTGGTCCGACGGCGTCTGGTTTTCCCTTTTCACGGCACATATCCACGTTCTCGGACGAACCGAGCGCACGAAAACTGACCTTCAAACCTTTCTCGACCCTTTTAGTACAGCCCCAGTCGCAGCCTTTTGACAAGGCAGGTTTTTTTCTGGTTCCTTTCAAAACAACGCAGGAATACACGTCTCAGATGGGCACTTCCGCCCACAGCCCCGGACCGGAAGTGCATTCGACGCGCCACCACCGCGCCGTGACGTAACAGAGATGAGTTTTCGTTTTGCATTTTATTGCGGTGCAGCACTACACGCTGACTCAAGGACGTAAACATGTGTTGGTCCCCAAAGTGTGTCCAAGGGGCACAGTGGCGATTTATTGAAAAATCGTATAGGTTGTATTCGTGAAGCGGTGCATGCTGGGACCAGCGCCATCTTGCCGTCCTCGAGAGCAGACAGCCGCGCGCGCACTCCCGTAGCGCCCAGCGACAGGTGACGGACGCGTTACGCACGCACCGTTGCAGTGCGACGTATTTATGGTGTTTGCTCGCCCGCTAACGTGAAGATGTCTTCTTCAAGTGGTTGTCCACCGCTGGGTTTATACGGCCTAAGTTTAAGCGGACGGGAACGCACACGTTACGAGGAAAAGGTTAAAATGTGCGGCGCGGATCCGTTCGCGCTGCCGCCGATGGACCTAGTCCGGAACAGCAACCTATGGCCGCAGGTAGAAATGGGCGACATACACAACTACCTGATCCTCAAGACAAGTTTCGTGACGCGCAAGCAGCTAAAAGCGTACAAATCATTAGGAAAAAGCATGTGAAAGATGTCCCTACCTTGACTGGGGGCGGTCCGTTTTTGATGCCGACGACGACTCAGCCGTACGTAGCGACCCGAGTGCGGGCCGTCGAGCGTGGATGCATAACCCAAATGTTGGCTAGGTGCCCAGTCAGGGTTGCAGTCGTCAAAAAGATCGGCCGCTGCCCCTGCACAATGTAAAGAATCGATCAAAAGACGTCTAAAGGGGAGAACACGGAACAGCTGTCCGATTTTCCGCCGGAGCAGTGGCACCCCTTAAAGATTGCTGCAAGGCAAAAATAAAAACAGAAAATCGTGCTCATGAATGTAAAATAGTTATCTAAATCCTGTTTCTCCCGCTCCTGCGACAGAAAGCTCGCATTCGAGTGTTTTTAAGATCCTTTAGAATGACTGAACCAACTAACTTCGATCGAACTTGCGCTGCAAGTAGGCCTAGCCCACTGATTCGAAAAGCTCCAGGAAGTTAATGTCAGAGAAAAACAAACTATGCCGACACTCACCCGAGACGAAGTGGCGTGAGCACACCTTGTACTTGTCGAGGTCAGCGTCCAGGTCTTTTCTGTTGATGCGTTTCAACCATTCTCGCTGTCTCCTCGCGGACAGTGTTCGCGTCGTGTCGCATTCACGAATCCGTACCTTCGGTATTTTAAAGAACCGAGCGTCTGCGACCTTGCACTCTTTCTTCTTCTTTGACGATTGCGTCTTGTTGTGGCAACCTACCACCACACACGACACCATACCCGAGGCAGAAAGCGCGGCTGCGGCTTCGCCTGAAGTTTGAAAAGGTAGGATGCGGTTGTCCGTACGCGACTGTGCGACTGTCTGCTCCCGAGGACGGCAAGATGGCGCTGGTCCCAGCATGCACCGCTTCACGAATACAACCTATAGAAGGCGCGCGAACGTTTGCTGAAAGATACCCGCGTTAGACTCACTTTCTATTCTAATCATTTTGGCAATGACCTTTACTTGTTTCAACACATGGACATGGTGGACTTAGGGAGCCTTCATGTGCGCTTTGCTAGGGTGGTGCCACCCTTTGTAATACCACTCGCCGATAAAACAGCAGCCATTTTGGTCTCGAGGATAATCCATGGGGCTTATAAGCCTCCCGGAAACAAGCACCTTATCTCACAAGGTCGGAGCAGCGTTGTGGAACCCGCGAAGGGAGGATTAGCATTTCCCCCCTCGGATGGGGGGACCGATGGACACAAAGGCCACTTTCCGGCGCACGGGAAACGCACGGGGAAACAATGAGGAACAAAATGGCGGCAGGGGAAAGGGAAACAGGCAGTTGGCATCACTCTATGCGAAGCGCACATGAAGGCACCCTAGGTGGACTCATGAGCTTAGGTGGACTGAAACCACAGATTGTACGGTCCTTAGATTACTTGCTTCGTGCATGTAATTAAATAACTGTGGCGTGTTTTTTGATTTGACGATGTAACAACCCTAATGCGAGAAAGAAAAAAAAAACATTTGAACGAGGAAAGAGAAGGGTACGAGGTGCCACAATGTTATGGAAGTAATGAATATACGACGGATGCTATTGTACACTTTTCACTTGTTGGAGGTTTTACAAGATAACGCCGCGTTTATATCCGGTTGAAAATAGTATAACATAGACAAGGCTTCTACATCTATTGAAGGAGCTTTTTGAGAAGAACTGATGCTCCTACTTTGTTTGTGGTATTTGACGAGCTTGGTGGTTTTACAGAGCCGGGCGGGAGAGAAAAGTAGGACTTTGCATTGATGGCTCTTACGAGCATCGCGATGGTCTACATCGAACATAGAGATCATATAATAATATCGAGGAAAAGGCCCAGCTTCTTTTTATGCTTTGCTGTCATAAACGCGAAAGCTGGTAAAACATCATTTGCAATGACAATGTTTAGTGTTCTTTTGCTTTATTTTCGCAGAAACAACCGGCGAAAGTCATTGTATCAGAAACAACTCACGCTGACGAACAGTTTAACAAAGGCAAAGCGCAGATGCAAAGCGAGCGCGCTTCGCCTCGTTCTGTATCTCGGGACCGACGATGTCAGCGTCCGCATTGAACCCCCCTCTCTCCGCTGCTGTCTGCCCCGCTGACCTCAAACTAGACGTGGTAATCGAAGTCACAATTTTCCCTCACTGCATGGCAGCCTTCCAAATACATCACGGCTGGAGAACAGCGGTGGGTTGCTAACTCCACAGAACAGATCTATTTACTGTATAAAAACATAAATCTCGGGACGCACTGCAATATCCTGAGTCATTACCCACCCCAATTTTTGGGTCTCTTCTTTCAGCTAACGTTCAAAATCGAGAGGGAAGTCGCACCTGTCGCCATAGCAACCATAACACGCAGAAAGAAATATGAATGAAGAAAGGATAAAATACAAGGTACCATGGTGTTGTGAAAGCAACGAAATGTACAAATTATACTACGATATATTTTTGTGTTGCCGCAAAAGAGCGGTTCCTTGTGTTTCGCTGGGATCATTTGATGAGCTCGCCGGTCCTACGAGGCCACATATATAGGAAAGAGGTAGAAATATTTTAAGACTTTTGTTACGAAAGAGGTTGGGTGTGTCACTCGAGTCTAAACAAAAACGTTAAAGAGTTTCTTTTATTTTTTTCCCCCGTTTTAAGAACTCGGCACGAGAAGCCAAGGATTAGTAGGCCACTTCACTAAGCGAAGCTATGGAATGTTAAGGGTGCTTCGTTTTTTATTAGGCACACAGAAACTCCCCACTTTGAGCTTCTTTGTGCTAACTTGGGGAAACCGATACTCCGCAGTGTGAACAAAAACGACTTATCGGGGTGCCAAAGACATCGCTTTTGACCGCGTTGTAGATTTTCATTTGCGTAGGTCAGGGTTTGAAAGGAATCGCGATCGTTGAGGCGTTTGCTATGCGTCGCTGCAAACATAACACATGCACCACCTTCATGAGCGTATCTCGAAAGGAGGTTGATTTTCTACGCCCGGAACGTTTGACCGCCGTTTCCTCTGCGTGACGTTACCGATCAGCTTTGGAGATAGCGAGATTTAGCAGGCTGTTTTTCTCCTCCGTATCGGTATCCTCGCTTGGGGAACTGAGATTCGTTGACTGTTATTTGTTTCTTTTGCCTACTCTTTTCATAGAAAATGAATATAGATAACAGAACGAAGCTTTTTTTTTTTATTGTTGTCGTTCATACCTAAAAGCTATATCGTGTCATCCACTCTGCGCAGTGTAGTGAGAGTCACGAGCGAGAGAGAGAGAGAGAGGGAGGAACTCCCGTCTGGGATGCATAAAGGAAGGGGGTAGTTCTTCCCTCCCTTCCTCCCCAACTGCTTGGGATAAAAACTCTGTGTACACGTCCAGACTTCTCTTTCCTGGTTCCGTATTCGGACTGTGTCCTGACCAGGGTGTAAGATAGACAGGTGGGGAAACGGCCCATAGAAGCCTACCGCAGCGCCGTGACCGGATTGTGTACTCGTCTGCTTGCGGGTACCCCCGACTTGCGACAGATGGCGCTGCGGCGAGAGGAAAAAAATTGGAATCGGATTTGCGTGGAACTCTATAGGAGACTGCGCAAAATAAACCGAGAGCACGACAGTCTTTCACTAAAAATCCACAAAAAACCATCTCCGTCAGTTTAGCCGATCGCCATCGGTCGCCCACCCGGAGTGAGAGTTCGCGGTGCTGCACATAGATGGCGCCACAGAAAAAGAGAAAGCCGAGGGGGACACAATGCGGTCACTCATTTGGCTCTCGTTTCCCCACCTGTCTATCTTACACCCTGGTCCTGACGCTTCAAGATGCGCGGAGCAATTTTCAGTAGTAGCCAGCTGAAGTGGCTTTGTCGAGACCGCTTGTTTTTGGAAACGAGCATTGAAGTATGCAATTTTAGCTATTCCGGGGGAACGGTACGCACGCTGCGGGGAAGAATAGACGTCCTGCCACTGAAGAAGCTGGAATTTGTGATAGTGTACATAGGGGGAAATGATCTTCAAAACGGCGGCAGGGGGTCAGCGGTTGTTCAAGAAGTTGTGGTGAGTACCCTTTCAGCAAACGTTTGAACCTAACAAGCGGGGATCCGTAGGCCGGCAGGACTATAATTTTGCTATTACTATTATTCCCGAGAAAGGCTATCAGTGTCTGTGTGTATACATGCCTTGCACCTACATCACATGTTGACGTCGAGCACCGGTATGCACCATGCTGGTGGTTGACACGACGGCCCTTCGCAGCGAAAGCAATGGTAAACTGTGCCGCGCTCGGCTGTAGCAATTGCTACGTATCCCGACGATCGTCCGATCGTTTCGTGGGCATGCCCCGCGAAACAGAGTAGTCGTCAAGTTAGAGAAAGTATGAGCGACAGGAAAGGGATGCGGCCGCGGATTATCCAGTTTAGGGGACGCATTTCATAGCGGCGAGCGACGGCATTTTTCAACCGTTGTTTACGTTCGCACACGCCTTTGCATCGGCTTTCGCTCGTTCGTGGTGTATATGGCCTTTGGCCTTCGTTACGTAACGCCGTTTCCACGCTTCGAGCAGACCTTCGGGGCTCCCGGCTGAGTCCGGGTGAGTGTCGCGCAGGTTAGCGGCACCCTACGCCTTGGTAAGCGCATCCGCGCGGTGCGTAGTCGTGCGGGGACCTTTATTGTGCGGGGCCCCGTCCTTCCATAGAGTGACGTCACGCGCTTGATTTCCCGAAATACGTTTACCATCTGGAATTTGCTTTTCAGGAACTGCTCCTGCGTCTGAGGCAGCAGGCGCAGTATGTGTTTTGTTTCAAATTACTGCCCCAACACCGAAACAAGGCAGTGGACCTAGAGTTGCGTTACTTCAACAGGGCACTCCCACGTGCCCTAAAACGCAACGGGGACAGGAACGTGATCTCCCCGACTGTGGATGTAAGTTGGTACCTTTTCGTTTTCATTATTTTTATATGGCGTAAATCGAAGACATTAAAAATACCGATAACACTATCCGAGAATAGTTCTGCAGCAATAAGCGGCCTCCTTCGAAGTCCGCCTGCAACTTGCAGCTGCTGCATTTTAGCAAGTATTGTTTTTATTGAACGAAAGGAAAAGATAGTGCCGGCAGTAATTTTCACGAATTGGCTGCGTAAAGCTTGGACCTCCATCGTTTTTTAGTGCGTACCATACACTATCCTCTATTGCCATTGTCTGCTATCCATCAAATAATTAAATGTTTAGCCTGTAACGAAATTCCTAAAGTAAAAACAAAACTGTGCGTGCACGTTAAAAAAATTATCTTCAATTATTTCGTTTCACTCATTCGAAAAAGTGCCGTCAGCTAATATTGACAAAAACTAACATTCCCGTACATAGACATGTCTCCTCGTTGTTCTTTTTCAGCACAAGTTTCTCGATCTCCAGAGAAAGGTAGAGACTGGGCTTCTGGCGGCCGACGGTTACCACGTGTCCGGTGGTGCCGGCACTGCGGCCTTGGCGGGCATCCTGGTGGGCGCTCTGAGCAAGGCATTCGGACCTTGGGTGAAAAAGCACCCGGGAGTTCTCCGGACCCCATTCATTTGGGGCTGCAAAGTGCGCCAAGCCAAGGGCCACGATGCTGCACACTGCAAACATTTCCTCGCGTAAATAAATAAAAAAAAAAAATAAACGCACTTACCGGTTACACTATTTGGGAATGATGTGTTCGAACCTCACTCAAATGTTATGTTTGCCACCTGCAATCTAAGGAGCGGAACAGTTCTCGTTCGCCTGCACTTAGAGTGTCAATCTTTGCGTTCGACCGAGGCAGCTCCGGTGCTGTGTGGCGAGTTCGGAGAGGTGCAGCGGGGTAGGATCAGCCAAACGAAACTTGGCGGTGTCGTCGGACAAAATGCGGTGTTTGTCGCTCTTGCTGGATGAGGCTGACAAAACAGTTCTGCGAGTGAAAAGATTGCTTAAATGTTTTATTTATTTTTTTAATATAAGTTTGCAGGTCTCAACATTATGCGCCTTTCATTAGATAGTTCACCCACTGAGCTCAGGAACGACAAACACATAGGGGCTATACTAGCCTCATGAAAAGGGAAGCAAAAGAAAAAAAAAAGCACGAAAACTTAAGATAGCTCGAACTGTTCCACCTGTAGCGCCTTTCGCCCATCCGCACCGTAAGCCCCCGTGAAGTGATACTACAAGCAGAAGGGTGTCACCTTGAGGAACGCTTTGATTCCACGTGCGGGCGTACTCAGTAGGCCAGGTTCAAAAATTACAAACTCTCATCGGCATTTTCTTTGCTTTTTCAAAAGCTAATATGAATTTTGGGCGACGCGAATTTGATGTGACGTCGTTTCAAGAGGCAATTAAATTATCAAAGTTTTCGTGGGAAGCTGCGTTACTATCCCAGATTACAACGGATTGCGGCAATATATAACCTCCCTAAAAACAAACCAAAACAAACTGGAGCGAGATCTTCAACACTGAGACTGCAATGAGACTTGGTATTTCATAGGTATTTTATTTACAAAGTTTTATATCCACTTTTCAAATTTGCCGAAGACATACACACAGATACAGCAAATGGTTGCCTTGGAGGCAGGAGTACCACGGTCCAAAAATCATCTAAGAACAAAAAAATGATTTCATATATTTTTTCATGCAAAAAGATAGACTTACTAAGTGATCACGTTGAAGAAAAAGAACCCCAACAAGTATTGATACTGTAACGAAAAAAAGCTCGTTCTAGCTTCTCCTGAGCTCTCGGAAGAACTGACTTCGGCCGCTACGAAACATACCGATCCTCCCTCACTAGGAATGGAAGCCTGGGCGCTAAGTCTTCCGCGGTCACCGCTTCGGCGTTGCCGTCGTTGCTCCGGGACACGGAACCATGCGGGCTACCAAACGAGCGCTCAAAATCACCAACCTCATCAACCGCAGCTTTCGCGAGGACACGCTTACTTTAAAACCTTTTCTGGCGCGTTCGCTTGCCATAGAAAGGTTGTCTTCGACCCATAGCTCCAAGGTGAATTTGCCGCGTGCGAAAATACGGAGACCTATCCACCGAGAACCACGAAAGCGAGACACGCACACTGACGCCTCAGCGTGCAGAATGAAACAGGATACGGGTGATACGGGCCATGCGGGCGTGGAAGAATACCTTGCACAGTGCCGATCCGAACGACCGCCGAACGGACAATTTCGCATGGATGGATGGATGGATGGATCTTGCTAAACCCTGTGAATCGGGCGGTGGCTTGCGCCACCTAGCCAACATTATAAATCTAATTATATGTTTTGAATTCCAAGATTAAATCTCACCCCTGCCTCGATTTTAGCCACCAGTCTGATAACCTCCGCTTGGTTATTTCTACCCTTGTAAAGTCTATTTTTCCTTCACCGTCTTTAAAACCCAATGCTTTGATTAAATCCGCCCGGTCACTGTTAACTGTTGGGTGAAGCCCTTTACAGAAAAGTATTAAGTGTTCAGCCGTTTCCTCCTGCTCCCCACACACACTACATAAAGTGTCCATCTCCTGGTACTTAACCCGGTACGTCTTAGTCCGCAATACTCCTGTCCTGGCCTCAAACAACAAAGAGCTTCCCCTAGAATTATCGTAGATATTTTCTTTGCAAATTTCCTGTTTGAACATTCTGTACGTCTCCAGTGCTGGTTTTGTCTGCATACCCGTTTCCCACAGACCCTTCTCTGTTTCTTTTATCCTTTTCTTAACCCGTAATTCCTGGTTGGCGCCCCCACTGCCGCCCAAATATTTTCTTGATAATTTTCTAGTTCGCTTTCTCCATTTGGTATCTACATTCCTCATGTACAAATAACTGAAAACTTTCCTAGCCCACTGCTCTTCCTCCATTTCCCTCAAACGCTCCTCAAATTCTATCTTGCGGCTATACTTCGTTTCAGCTTCCGTCCGAGCGCAGCCAAAGGCTGAGGGACGGTTCGCAACTTCGAGAAGAGCATTCCTACGCACCACAAAGTAGTTCACAGAAGTAATTTCTTTTAAAATAACTGTTTTGTGCGTAAAAACTGCACAATGTTCCGGATGTGTACTGCTGAGAATGATTTGCAACTAAGGGAATCAAATCTCTGAAGTTTATGTTACTATTAATATATGTAAATGCATGTGGTTTGGTGAAAACATGTATATCCGCTGGCAACACGGCTGCAGCGCTCGGTTTTCCGTGCGATTTCGTTCCCGTAATCGCCGAATCATGTGCTTCGCTGCTTTCCTCACCGAGTCGCTTCAAAACGCCCTTTCGCGAATGCACGTTTGGGCGTCAGGCGCTAGAAGTCGTGATGAATGTTTACTTTCAAATTCGGCAGGAGTCTCCGGCTGCGTCGTACCGCGAATGCGTTGTAAACAAGCAAAGCGTCCGGGCCACTACAATTCAGATACGCGGCGAAATCAGGGCAGCCCTTTACCTGCCGATCACATTGAACGTCGAAAAGCTGGTGGAAAGGACTGCGCCTCGAGCCCTGGTATATTCAAACAATAGAAGGTAACATCAACGGCCGGGTCATCAGGGACCTTGCAACGTGTACTTACAACTCGAAACTATGCCGAACAGGTGGAAAGCTCGGACACAGATGCCAGCGGCCAGCTTACGTACTGGCATTCGCGACTCCAGCGACCTATAGGGGGCGCCACCACAAAACAAACATGGCGGCTGAGTCCAGGTCGCGTCGGCTCAGCCTGGCCGCCTGAACAGGTGGCGCGTTAAATTTAACAGATTTTCTTTTGTTTAATGCCCAATTTTATAGGTATTTGAACTGAGACGGTTAAGTGTAGCCGGTGCAGATAAACTTGCAAAGCATAGTTCTGTTTTGCCGGTGTTTTTCGTTTTTTTCATGTCAAACTTTCGTTTCAGAGATTTCGCTCAAAACCGAAACTATGGGCTCCGGAGAGACGGCAATATACTAATCAGTTTTGATCATCTAAGGAGAGCGGCGATGGCTACAGAATTGTTCCACAGAGAGTAACTTTTCAGCTAACTCGCTTGCCTCGACCATACGACTTATCTGTCCGCGAAATCGAGCTTTTGCGCGTATCCGCGTACTGCCCACCCAATCGCCGCGAAGAATCGTACTCACTCTTGGACGCTTCGCTCTCTCGCGTGAGATTCGAGTGCTACAAGGATGTCGTCCTCCTTGGCGACTTCAACTCCCATATTGACTGGTGGAGCCGCCAAGAACCTTATCCTAGCGACCTCACCGATGATATCCTCCTTGACGTCACATCTGCTGTGGGCCTCCAACAGGTGTGCCGCTCTGCCACCTACCAAGCCCAGCTTGCGCAGGGCCGTGCCTTATCATTTCTCGATCTGGTTTTCACCACAGACATCACTCGGATGCTCTCCTGTGACGTGTATCCTGGCCTGTCCAAGAGCGACCACCAAGCGATAGAGGTTGAGTATGCCACTTGTCTCCCTCGAAAAGGCCGGTTCGCACGGACTCTGTGGAACTTTTATCGGACCGACCATGCCCATATGGCTAAGTTAGCCCATCTTGCACCCTGGTGTCTTACCACTGGGGACGATTGCGCTGACAACTACGAACTCTGGTGCGACTTTGTTGGCGCCATCCAGAAAGAATGCGTGCCCTGCTCGCGTAATTCCACGCGAAGGAAGAGGTCCCCTTGGATCACTCCTGAAATCAGGAAAATGGCTGGCCAGAAACGAGCCCTCTTCAAACGTGCCGCTCGTACACAGTGCCAGATTTCACTTCAGAGTGCTAAAGATTTGCAGCGCTCAATCAAGTCTGCCATCTCTCGTGCTCACAGTGCTTACGCCCACACCATCTCTATGAAGGCAAAAAAGGACCCTAAGCTGTTCTGGCAGTATTTCAATGGGCTTCAGTCTAGCCGACAGCGTCCCTGTTTCTCCAGAGACCATCACCCCATCACGTCCCCCAGGGACGTAGCCCAACTCTTCGCTTCACAGTTCTCCTCTGCTTTCAGCCACAACTCCTCTACTCCAGATCCCGACCTTCTTGTGCAGACTATCGAAGCTTCCACCTCCCAACCTGTAACCTGCCTTCCAAATTTGTGCTTGTCTCTCGACGACCTGCATGAAGCTGCCCGACTGATCCGGCCCTCCCACTGTGCTGGGCCTGACCTGCTCGCCCCTACTTTCATCAAGTCCCTATTCCCTTACCTTTCTTTCTCCTTGCTCTCACTTTTCCAATCCTTTCTCGACCACTCCTACGTGCCCTCCACGTGGAAGAAGGCCCTTGTGACACCAGTTCACAAGGGTAAAGGGAAACCTCTCAACGACCCTTCCAGCTACAGGCCCATCTCTATTACTTCTATCCTCTGCCGCACTTTCGAACGCACCATCAACCAGCACCTTCTTCGCTTTCTGGACAACAACGGCCTTCTTTCTGCCTCCCAGCATGGTTTTAGGCCCAACCGAAGCTGTGAGTCAGCTCTCGCTACTATTGTTCACCACATAAGCAATAACCTGGATAACCGTTCCCCAACTGATATCATTCAACTAGACCTGTGCAACGCCTTTGATTCCCTCGACCACTCTATCCTCCTCCAGAAAATTGCACAATCCGGTATTCGTGGCCCCCTGCTGCTCTGGCTGAGCCGCTTTCTTATCGGTCGCTCCCACCCTGTATTGTTCCATGGGAAGGCCTCCGATGAGTTCGCTGTCACCTCAGGGGTACCCCAAGGCTCAGTACTGGGGCCCACATTATTCCTCTTGTATGTGAACGACGTGCCTTCATCGCAAGAGTGTCTGCTGGTGCAATATGCAGACGACACCACCATTCTGGCCCCAGCAGACATACCCTCCTCCACGCCGGGTGTCCAGAGTCTCCTGGACCAGATTGACTGCTGGGCAAGAACGAACTGCCTCTCAATTAGCTTCCACAAAAGTGCTGCAATGCGAGTCTCCAACAGCCGTTCCACCGTTCCTCCTGCATACTACTTGTCAGGCTCTGCCATTCCTAGTGTTCAGTCTCTCCCAATCCTTGGGGTTGTGTTCAGTTCAACTCTGGACTTCTCACCTCAGATTGCAGACACTGTGTCCAGGGCCCGGCGGACTCTTGGCTTTGTCACACGTGTCTCAAGGAACTGGGGACATGAAACTTTCCGCGCTCTCTACACTGCCTTAGTCCTGCCTCGTCTGGAATACTGCTGCTCCGTGTGGGGACCCTTCCAGGCTCACCTCATCGACAGGCTGGAGGGCGTGCAGCGCCGGGCTACTCGAACACTTCATACTCGGATGTTGGGCCGGCAAGTTCCTGTGCCGCCGTATGAAGCTCGCCTTAGGGCCCTTGGGTGGCAAAGCCTCTGCCGCCGCCGGACAGTGGCTCGGGTTGGGCTCCTTTGTAGGTTGCTCGACGGGTCCATGAGTGATACCCACCTCCACTCATGCATCAGGATCGGGAAGCGATCCGGGCAGCCAGAACTCCTGCACGCCCGAACAGTGCGCCACTCGCACTCCGTACTCCCCGCCGCCCTCAGAGACTTTCTTGCGGCTCCCGTGTCGATTCGATCTCCACTCCCCAACAACCGTGACGAGTCCGCTGCCTTGCGCCGTGCATTTTCGCGGTCAAAGCACCTAAACTGATTCTACGCCATGATCATTGTTCGGTTTCATTTTTGTTTTTATTCGTTCTCTGTTATTGTTGTTTGTTTTGTTATTTCATGCCCCGGGTGGTTGGCTGACAGGCACTCTAGTGTACGGGCTCTCGCCTTTCTGTCATCGCCTCGCAAGCCACCCGGGGTTACATTGCTCTTGCAAATAAAGATTATTATTATTATTATTATAAGAAACAGCTCCAGTCGTCTGCTCGGTCAACAACACAGCCTGCAGGAAAATTACAAAAAGTAAGCAAGCGCTTCTTGAGCCAAGGACCATCTTAACCCACCGACTAAGCAGCTGATACTCATATTTTAATTCAGGTTTTAGTAGCAATCGAGAAGTCATTTTGATGAGCGTGTTATGTATTATATTACGTACTATGGGGGGGGGGTCCCACTAAAGCGATATTAGTATATTTTTCGGGTTGAAATATGAGCTTAGTTGACTAGCTGTTAAGTGAGCTGCTGAATAAAAGTATATTTGACAGACAGAGAGATACCACTTAAACTTAGCCAAATGGTTCTATAGCCGGCAACACGGGGACAAACTGAAGAGTCTTCATCGAAGATTCACGCAGAACCTTTCTACATTGAACTTTGTTTCGAATCCTGAACGGAGAAAATGAGTATTTTTTTTGGCTGGTCAACCTGGCCAATGTAGACATATATTGTTGCTGGCTTCGACGTCCTCGTAATATAAATGAAGGCGCGATAGGTCAAAATGCCGTGACAGCATCTAGACTCATCCCCCACCTTTTGAAAACAGATAATTTCCCTCATTCATTATTTGCAGCGAGCAGGTTTTCCTGAATCAAGTAATTGAGAAATCAGCCCAACTCCTTCGGTGTGGTCCAGAGGCTTTTTCGGTGAAAAGCAGCCAAGATGAATAGCCAACGCACCGACCGGCGTGGGTGGCGCAAACTTGAAGCTAACCGAACACAACCAAACTCAAGAAAAGCAGCTATCGAACCTTCTCATTCATTTTACTGCAACGTTGATGTTCCCTCCAGTGAAATGCCTCGTCTGTCGTCCTCAGTACACTTTCCTACATCCTTATAACGAAACCACTTATCAGTTACCAAGTAGTCGTAACTTTGAATGTGATTCGAGACAGACAAGAAATCGAAAGCATGCAACCGTGTGCGATTCCTCCCCATCCAAGAAATCGAAAGCATGCAACCGTGTGTTGTCGAGTAAACGGGCTTTCAAACACGTAATAGAAGAAAACAATCTACTGAGGCTTCACCACACTAATTATCACTCAGGCAAACTTAAGAAATATTCGGACATTCGTCAAATTACATTGTTCGCCACCGCGCCAACAACACGTCTCCGCAAAAGCCACCAGAGACGCGGAGGGGCGCGGAGCGACCTGGACCGGCTGGTTCCCGGTTTCCCCGCTTGGTGGCGTCCGCTTTGCTGGAGTCGCGAATTCCCTGTGACAAAGTTTCAGAACGTGAAAGGGCACTTTTTAAACCTGTAGCAGACGATATCATTGATACACCCGTAGCAGACGAAATACTCGGCGAGCGCGGGTGGCGCGGACGACCGGCGGCGCAGCGGAGTGATACAAAAGTGCATGGCGAGATCGCGTGACCTATTGCCGGCGTGTGATTGGCTCCGGCCACACGTAGCTTTGGCTGCGCTCGGACGGAAGCTGAAACGAAGTATAGCTTCCCTGCCCTCGAATGACGTCCATCCCATGTCGCCTTGTACCCCCTGATTCGGCGTATTTCCATGAGCTCCCAAGCAAGCCTACCTACGCCCCGCTGTTTAATTTCTAACTTTGCTTGAATATCTGGTCTCATGCACAGGACCGCATTGCCGAAGGTCAGGCCGGGAACCATGACCCCTTTCCAAATCCCCCTCACCACTTCATACCTACTGTAATTCCACAAAGCCCTATGTTTCATGACGGCTGCATTCCTGCTACCTTTCATCGCTACATGTTTTTCATGCTCCGTTAGATACTCAACACCATTATTTATCCATACCCCAAGATACCTGTACTTATCCACTACCTCCAACATGACCTCTTGTACCCTATGCTCGCCACCATCTTTATCATTAAAAATCATCACTGCCGATTTTTCTTGACTAAATTTAAGACCTAGTTTATCTCCCTCTGTACCACAGATATCCATTAATTTCTGCAAATCTTCTTTGTTGTCGGCCATTAGCACTAGGCATTAGGACAGCGAGCGCCACCTCACGGGAGAGAGAGGTACCTTAAAAACAATGAAAACAAGCGCCACTGATCTCTATCACAAGCACCGACACCTTGGTTCTTTGTATTCGCTGTAGTTACGCAACAGATCGACTTACATTAATAATTTCGATATTATTCGATTCCGTAATAAATTTAGAAGACATTAAGCGCAATACTCTTTCTGTTTGCATTTAGATAATTTTGTAAATTCGCTCCGAACGCAAGAGTTCCGAATTAGCCGATTTTGACCATTTTCATGATTTTTTAAATAATATAATTAAATTTATAATAAAACATTTGTTGCACTCAATGTCTCGATAATGCCTCAATGTCTTTAAAGCAGAAATTTCAAGAAGATCCGCACAGCCGTTATCATTTGAGAACTTTTCTAATTTGGCGAAAAACCTCATGTATTCTCTATGGAGCCCTCTTAAACCAACACTGCCAAGCCCACCAAAGTTGAAGCTCTTACATTAATCTTATTTCTGTCGACGAGAAAACCTTTGCTGACATCATAGTCAACATTCGGCAAATCGTGACAGGACAACCACAGCGACACTTTCGATCGCGCACACCATTTGGAGCGATTCCGTAGTCCAGCAAAAGAAACAAGAACTCATTTTCGCCGTGAAATCAACAAGGCTGACAGGTAAGCATGCTTTTTATTACTTTATATGTTCCGCGGTGTCACATAAACTGTTCGTGAACGCTTCGTGCATAACCCTGTGATCGTTTTTGCTCTTGCTCGCGGTTTTGAGTGATCCGGGTGCATTGTTTGGTTGGGGCAGTGTTACAGGTGCGGTCGCGCGCTGTCATGCCTATACACAAGACGTTGCGGACGTTTCAGTGGAAACAATGTGAAAGTGTGCAAATGAATCTACTGTTGTTAGGCGCAGCCGTCCATTTGGTGTGGGATTCGAGCCCCGCAGTTTACTGTGTCGCTGTGGTAGCGGGCGAGTCAGACGGTTCGTCAGGCAGCGACACCCAGCTTTGGCGTACGTTTTTCTGCTGCCATTGCACGTGACTCAGAGCGTCAGGAAACAGTCTCGAACCCCAGTGAGGAAAGTCTCTTTTCTAGAAGTATCGGAAACACTGGAGGTTCTAATGTTTCCGTTCACGGTAGTGACAGTGACAGTGGAGCCGCAGGTGCCGCTGGTGCGAAATTTCCGAAACCTTCAAGTGATGGAGGAAGCAGTTCTGTTGACCAATTTAGAAACGATATAAGGCAATGGAGTAGTATCAAGAACAGTATCTTCCATCAGGCTCTGAAAGACCTTCTGGAATTGGCAAAGAACCACCCCTGCTTCTCGTCCCTGTAAAGCTGCGCTAAAACTCTGCTTGATACTCCAAGAAACTTCCCAGCAATAATGTGGTTGGGTGGTGGACATTATTGTCATTTTGGACTGGCTGCTGGTTCGGTGGACGATCTACAAGCTTTGACAACTTTCCCAGAATGCCTCTACTTCCAGATAAACATTGATAGGCTGCCTTTGATCAAAAGCAACTGAATTTTTCAACGGCACGGAGAACTTTGTTGAGAAGAGATAGAGGAGCGGCTATGCTAACATAATTCAGATATGGTGCGATAAGATAAGCACGAGAAACTACAAGATCAACAAGTTCTTAGTGTTCGGATTTCTCTCAATTTCGTTATGGGTTTTGCAATGCATCCGTTTGTGTAGTGCTAAAATGGACAGACGAAATGCATCTGTTCGTGTTATTGCGCACTGCGAAAGCAGATGATCGTCTGCTTAACGGAGGAGATCCAACATGTCGATTCTGCAGCGGGTACAAAGAGACTGTTGAGCACATCTTGAGTCAGTGAAGCTGCTTCTAACACAGCTGTGAAGGTGCCTTTCAGGGCAGTGCGGTGTAGGCCCTGGGCAACGGAGACCAGAACGCGTAAGAAAACATACTCAGGACGACAGAAGCAACAAAGTGCTGCCTGGTGGAGTGGAAGACTTGGTTGCACCATAAAACCTCTTTCCTGAATCCAAACTAACAGGAACTACAGCAGCGGGATGGATGCAATGTAGTTTTCAAGAATCGTATCGGTCTGTTTTGTGAGCTGTGGCGCTGTGATTTGTCAGTCGAGTGCAACTGGGTGGTGGATTTTAAAAGGTGCTGATTCATCCGACTGACTGAAACAGGGCCGTCATTCTATCGCTTCCCGACAGTGTGTGTCCAGCTACGTTTGACAAAAACGTCAATTTCTTACTTCTTGCGTGTTCTGAGCAGAGACCTACATTTTTAGTACATCGCAAGCCACTTAATAGGTCACGTTCATGAGTTTCTGCGGGCCATTTTAAGGAAACATTGTTCTGGGACATTCTGCACTAATGTCTGGTGAAAATGTTGTGTTACTAGTTGCATATGTTTCATAGTGAGAAATCTCAAATCCAGCAGCCATGTGACAGTCATGGCACTAGAGTCTAATAGTTATTTTTTACTTTCTGTTGCAGAAAATGAATTGGAAAGGCTGCGACGGAAAAAGCATCTACGACGCCCTGCAAAGGGTCCTCGTAAGCTAATGTCAGTGAGGTGGCAGTTGAATTTAGCTTTCAAGGAGCCAAGGGAAGGGGAAGTTTTCTAACCTTCGGAGCTAAACAGTTCTGCTTGGTATGTAACTTTGTTGACTTCTCGCAATAGAGGCTTGCAACCGACACAGTAATTTGGTGATGAACACTGCAAACAAGTCTATACTAGTTAGGGCACCGAATGTACTACAAATTTGTCACAGTAACAGCGAAAGCTAATCACTGGGAAATGTAACACAATCTCAACATTTATTCTTCCTATAAATTTATGCAGGGATTGTGAACTAGTGAGCTTGCATACTTTTCTGCTTCAACGGGTATTTATATTTGAGGCATAGTTGAGAAAAAAGATTTCTTTGGGGTGATGCTACTAACCACAGTACATATGCAAGCATGAGAGTGATGTGATGATTAGCAGAAAAAAATGGTATCATCAATATTTAACTTGTTAAACATTCCATTTAACTGTAGAATTTCAACATGTTAGCCCATTGCCAAAATATGCCATAACACTTATTGGGCTTTCTTGACTAAATTTGACTTCACACTATTGAGTGGTGTACTCCAACTTTTAGGAGTTCAAAATATTTTGATATGTTGTTAAACATCAGGAGGGGGTGTTTGTAGTTCAGCCATGCGAGCTGACAACGTGGGCCAACATGGGGTTGAAGGTCATCAAGACTTGCGCAGGCACCATTACATGCGCCCCTTACTGCAAACTCCTAGAATAACCATACTTGTGGGGCAAGGCAGGTGGTTTCTCTGAACCATGACGTTGAAAACATTGCTTACATCTAGACAACACCAAAGTAATGCTCTACCTGGCTCTCAACATTTGGATGCATCTTTAAAATGTACACTGCACAAATTTGTTAACACAAACATGACATCAGCGCTTTTTTCAATTTCACGTTTAAACGGTATTCCTGGAAACCAGAATTTACCACTTAGGTTAGTGCCCTAAATGAACACTTGCCACGATAATAGTAGTTTTTATCAGAAAATTTCGATTCTAAAAGAAAAACAGTAAAACCTAGTGTTCGCTTGTTTGCGCTAAAAGTGTAGTGCTCTTTGCATTTTTTGTCTGCTTGCGTTCACTATATCGAAAAAAGGATGTAATCATGTATGCTTCACATTTTCTTCCATACTGAAGATGAATCTAATTCATGAAACAAAAACGGAACTCATACCCACAGTTCCAGTCCAAGTGCTTGAAACATTAGCCAGTCATCTCTATAAGGAGGGCTACAGGGTTTCAAAAGACCTTCTCTACCTAGAAGCAGAAGACTTAAAGCCTCACTTAAAGATGCTCCTCATTAAAAAGATTCTGCATCTAATCAAGGTAGTTTCAAGAGCGAGCACCAAGCCCTGAAGTAAACATTTCCAAACCACCAGTGTCAGGTATATTGCAAGGTAACAAAGCTGGAGAAGTTAGGTCAAGAAGAGCTAATGACCACAGGGCAGAGACATTTGAAATAGATTGGACCACAATGCCACTGGAGCTGGTACAAGCATGTGAAGAGAACAAGGTCCCCGAGCCCCATCCGAGACGTAAAGTGGTGTGAGCTGCTGGGAGAAGCCATCGGAGCCCATAGTACCTCGCCGAAAGCCTATCAAGTCAACAAAATCGCTTTGACCATTGTTGCAAAATACCGATCGTCAATTGCCGACATCACCTCCACAGGAGACCTTATTGGGGATGGTACTGCATCTTTGACTAGGCAGCTGATGGTGTACCTAGACAACAGACGGCGGCCGCAGCCATCTACAAAGAGATCTGCTGAACCTGCCGAGCACTCAGCTAAACCTTCGAAGCAAGCCAAGAGGACAGACTCTTATGGCTGTGTAGCATGGGCTCCAGACTGCACAGCCTACACATGGGAGGAACTAGAAGAAAAAAGAAAGCAAATCTATAGTGCCAACAGCTTGCCAGAGATCAGCTCTGCCATGCAAGAGACGTAAGCGCTCCAAAACAGACAGATCAATTCTGGTCTGCTCACGATACCACAACTTGTGAAAGCCTGGCCACAACTCTTCAGTGAAAGTAGTTTTGTTTCTCATCTGAGCACACATCTTCAATCTTCCTACCAAGTTACTTTTGTCCGCAAGCTGAGCCCCAAAGGGGTCACATCTTTGACACAATGTTGAAAGCTTGGACACTGAGGACACAGCCTCTGCTTCAGGCCATCCCGGAAACTGTAGATCCCAACGGACAGATGCCACCACAGTCTATCATGTACAGTTTGCCCACTGTAGAATAAGCCTGTGGTAATCCGGGGACATGATGTTGAGAGTATTTTTGCCTGCAGTGCCCTTCACCACATATTATGAACTAAAGCACTTTTTATGCTTCACTTTTGATGTTTTGCTTTCAAAGACGGCGATCCCGATGGTATTTTGGTTCCCTTGTTCCTTGTATTGTATATTGCTTTAATTTGAAGCGCCCGTCACAGGACACTATTTCCAGGTGATCACATTCAGACAAGAAAGCATTTTTCACATAGGGGTCTGTTTATTGGAACTCTGCATGGTATAATTCAGTAAAAATAGTCACAAATATAGCACATAATACAGCCATACAACAAAGTTTGCACGGAAGCCGGTCGATTTACAAGCATGAAGCAGGGCCGACAACCCTTTTTTTCTTTTTAAGTACTGGCATGTTATAACAGGAGTATTGTGGATGGCAGCTTTTAGGGCACATGCAAAACGCAATGATCGAACACACAGCTTAGTGCAACACATTTTGACAGGACACAAGGACTTCAACAGGCATAAAAAATAGAGCAGATAAAATCATATGTACTGCACAAGTAAACAATACAAACTCAAAACTGCATGGACACAGCATTATCTACAGCAATTGAGAAATTCTACAGAATTAAAAGCATCTGACTGTTCTCTGTGTCATAAGTTCTGTTGCTTAGATAAAGTACAGGCTCTCTAGAGTGCTCAGAGCTCTTTTAATGATCAACGGCATGACACATATGGCGAGTCGTACAACGTTCCTTAAAAGATAAATTCATTTCTCTTAGTTTTGTGCGGATTAATACCATGAGCAGAACATGCGAGAAAGTTATGGCAGCAACATCCCTATGTTGCTGCCATAACTAGTTGCACGAGCCCCTATGCAGGGAATCATGCAATTTAATGGTTATTTTGGTTGCAACTGGTGTTTGCACCCTGGCACACGGATAGGAAGATCTCTAAAGTATCCTGTCCAGACAGTGGATCCCGATGAGCGTACTGACGACCAAATGTATGATGACATGCAGAAGGCTTTTGAAACTGGTACTGTTGTCACGATCTTTCTTGAACGTGGACGAAGGGGCCGAAGCACCCACCGAGGAGAGACGACACGCAGCCTGGTTGTGAGGGTGGACCGGAGCAGCGTGCGCTCAACGGCGTTTATTGTCGCGATGACCAATGTTGCCCACCGAGGCTGGCGGCCATCGGCGGGTGGACGGGAGAGGGCGCTACATGCTTGTCACATCCCTCCCCCCAGTTTGTTTTTCCTAAAACAAAATATATAAAAAAAAATGAAAGCCGTTTACAACTCCCTGTAACACCGAATTGGAGCGCAGCTCTTGAGGAGGAGGAGTGAAGGGTACTGAGGGTTATCTGTTCTCGGGGCGTGGGGGGGGGGGGGGGGGGGGGGTTCATGTGACCTTGGGGGATCAGGTGACCCCTCAGAAAAATTTTTCCGCTAGATTTAGCGGGAAAATTTTTCCGCTAGATTTAGTGGGGAATTTTTCCCGCTAGATTTAGCGGAGAAATTTTTCCGCTAGATTTAGCGGAGAAATTTTCCCCTAGATTTAGCGGGAAATTTTTCCCGCTAGATTTAGCGGAGAAATTTTTCCGCTAGATTTAGCGGAGAAATTTTTCCGCTAGATTTAGCGGGAAATTTTTCCACTAGATTTAGCGGGGAAATTTTTCCGCTAGATTTAGCGGGGAATTTTTCCCGCTAGATTTAGCGGAGAAATTTTTCCGCTAGATTTAGCGGAGAAATTTTTCCGCTAGATTTAGCAGAAAATATTTTTCCGCTAGATTTAGCGGGGAATTTTTCCTGCTAGATTTAGCGGAGACATTTTTCCGCTAGATTTAGCGGGGAAATTTTTCCGCTAGATTTAGCGGGGAAATTTTTCCGCTAGATTTAGCGGAGAATGTTTCCCGCTAATAGCGAAATTTTTCCGCTAGATTTAGCGGGGAATATTTTCTGCCAGATTTAGCGGGGAAATTTTTCCACCAGATTTAGCGGGGAAATTTTACCCATAATGCACCGCGCGGTTACGCCGACGGCGACGCCGCTCAAGCCGGAAACGGGCCCCTAAGAGCTGCGCTCTAAAACACACACGGCCGACACCAACTCGGCGTCTGCTCGTACCAAGTCCTGGCTGGTCGACGACGAAGATCACCCAGGCGAGTAGCAGTCAGGTGGCCTTCGCTGCCGTGTACTCCGCCTGGGCACTGGAGTTAATGGGCCAGGTGGGGCAACGCCGGGTGCTGCCTGTACCGGTTGCGCTCCACCCAGTGGAGCTGCAGGGACCAGATTGGGGATTGGCACCGGTCTAACTGGTGCCTCAGGAGTGGCGACACTTGTCGCCTCCAGGCTGGGTGGCGCTCCACTGGCCACGACTGGTGGTGTTGGGCCCCCTGCAGGCTGGTCCTCTGAAGCGACGGCCGAGGGTGGAAGCCAGGTCCCGAGGCGACGCCTGACATGGTCGGCGTGCCGGTGCCAGGTGGTCCCGTCGGGCATGCGGACGAGCAGCGACGAGGCACTCACTGGTGAAACCACACGCCCGGCAGACCATGGTGGGCCAGGACGGAAGTTCCTGGCATACACCGACGCTCCTGGCTCCGGCAAAGGCCCGGGACGGCACCCTCGGTCAGCAGCTAGCTTCTGCTTCAGCTGCTTCAGGAGCGCCGTGGACCGGAGGTCTGGATGCAAGACGTCCAAGGGTGTCTTGACCATCCGGCCCAGCAGAAGCTCGCAGGGGGCACGGCCAGTGACCTCATGCGGTGTGGTCCGGTACTGAAACAGTACCCGGGCCACCTGAGTACGGAAATCCCCGGGCTGGCTCTTCTTGAGCTTGTCCTTGATGGTCTGTACCACCCGCTCTGCTGCACCATTGGAAGCGGGGTGGTACGGCGGAACGAGCATCCGGCGGATTCCATTCCTCTGCAGCCAGTCCAGGTACTCGGCGCTGGCGAAAGCGGGACCATTGTCGGACACAATAATGTCCGGCAATCCCTGCGCCGCGAAGACTTGCCGCAGCGCCGGAATGGTCGCGCTTGCCGAGGGACTGGTGACTGGCAGTGCCTCCACCCACTTGGAGAAGGCATCCACTACCACCAGGAAGTAGTGGCCCTTGAAGGGTCCCACATAGTCCACGTGCAAGCGGGACCACGGCCTCTGTGGGAACGGCCAGGGGGTGATCTCCACGTGGCGCGAGGCTTGCTGGTTCTCCTGGAAGACCTGGCAGCCTTGCACCTGGTGCACGATGTCCTGGTCCAAGTCAGGCCACCAAACGTGCGACCGTGCCACAATCTTGGTCTTTTCCACGCCAGGATGCCCCGCATGCAGCAACTGCAGCACCTTGGCCCGCAGACTTTGTGGAATCACCACCCTGGAACCCCATAGGAGGCAGCCCTGCTCCAAGCTCAGCTCGGCGGTCTTGTGGCTGTACGCCTGGTGACGCAGCTCCTCCCCTCGGGCAACCGCCTTGACCACCTGGGACAGGACCGGGTCCCGGCTGGTCGCCTGCGCCACCGCAGTCCTGGTGAGCACGCCCGGGTAGGCCCGCTCCAGCAGGAACACATCAGCTGGCTCCGGAACGGCAGCAGGCACCTCCGGCAGGGGCAGGCGGCTCAGGGCGTCTGCAGGTCCCAGGTCCTTCCCAGTGCGGTAGACCAGCTTGTACCTGTAGGCTGCCAGCGTCAAGGCCCAGCGTACCACACGAGGCGACGCTTACACTGGGACTGCCTTGTCAGGACCCAGCAGCCCCAGCAGCAGCTTGTGGTCCGTGACCGCCTCGAATTGCCGGCCCCACAGGTACTGGTGGAAGCGCTGGACCCCGAAGATGAGGGCCAAGCCTTCCTTGTCGAGCTGGCTGTAGCGTTGCTCTGCCGCATGGAGACGACGAGAAGCAAACGCCACAGGGCGTTCCTGACCATCCTGACTCCGGTGCGACAGGACGGCTCCTACCCCATACGGTGACGCATCCACGGTGAGGACCACAGGCTTGGCCGGATCGAAGTGCACAAGGACTGGAGCCTTAACGACGAGCTCCTTGCTGCGCTGGAAGGCCAAGTCCTGCTCCTTCTTCCAGGCCCACTGCTGCCCATCATGAAGCAGGCGATGCAGCAGCTCTAGATGCGTCGAAACGTTGGGCAGGAACCTCCTGTAGAGGTTGATGAGGCCGAGGTAGCTCTGAAGCTCCTTCTTGCTCTTGGGCTTCGGCGCCTTGAGCACGGCCTCAATCTTGCGGGGTGCCGGGGCCAAGCCAGCCTGGGAGATGATGTGTCCCAGGTGCTCCACGCTGGGGGTCAGGAACACGCACTTGTCCAGCCTCAGCTTGAGACCAGCGTCCTGTAGTCGTGTCAGGACTTTGCGCAGGTTCTGCAGGTGGTCCCCATCGTCGGTACCGGTAACCAGGATGTCGTCCAAGTACACCGCCACGTGCCTCATGCCCCTGAAGAGGTTGTCCATCTCTCTCTGGAAGATGGCTGCGGCTGAGGCCACGCCGAACGGTAGGCGCGTGTACTGGAAGAGTCCCACGGTTGTTGAAATGGTGACATACTTCCGGGCGGCATCCTGGAGCACCAGCTGCTGGTAGGCATCTCGAAGGTCGAGCTTGGAGAACTTCTGTCCCCCGGACAGAGCCGACCAGAGATCTTCTACCCGAGGCAGCGGGTACTTCTCGACGGTAGCGACAGGGTTGATGGTGACCTTGAAGTCCCCGCAGATCCTGACGCGGCCGTCTCGCTTGAGGACTGGCACAATCGGTGCGGCCCACTCAGAAGACTTGACGGGCACCAGGATTCCCTCTCGCTGCAGTCGTTGCAGCTCCTGGGTGACCCCGTCCTTCAGGGCGAACGGCAGCGGACGCGGCTTGAAGAACCAAGGCCGGGCTCCCTCGGGTACGTGGATGCTGACCGTCGTGCCGGCGAAGGTGCCCACCCCCGGCTGGAACAGGGACTGGAAGTCGGTCAGGAGGCTCGGGACGTCTTTCACCACGTGCAGCACAGCCTCCTGGTACTCCGGTAGCCGAACACCCAGCGAGTGAATCCAGTTCCGGCCCAGCAGCGTCGGCGACGACCCCTTGGTTAAGTAAAAGGGAAGGATTGCCTCCCTGTCGCCAAGGCGAACGCTGACTTGGGCTCGAACCTGGACCTGGGAAAGCTGCCCGGAGTAGCTGCGCAGCATGACGTCAGACGCCTCGATGGACACGCCGGGGAAGGTCCGCTTGAACTGCTTCCCGGCCATGACCGACACGCTGGCCCCTGTGTCCAGCTCCATGGTGATGGGGTGGCCGCAGATTTCGACTGACACCAAGTAAGGTGGCACTGACGATGAAAGTCTGTTGGTGTGCCACACGTCGAAAATCTGCGGGTCCTCGGCCATGACGTGGACCCTGGCTGAAGACGAACCCGGGCCTGGTGCCGCTCGTCCCCGCCGCGTTCTCTTGCGACGACCACCCTGGCCGCGGGCTTGGCTGGATTCCGGGCTTGAACCAGGCTGCTGCTGCTGCTGCTGGCCGCCGCTCGTCCTCCCCCCTCGGCAGACACGTGCGAGGTGCCCAGTTCTCCCGCACGTGAAACATTGTGCGTGGATGAACTGGCACTGTGAGGGGGAGTGGGCAGCACCGCAGCGGCTGCAGGCACCGCTCCTTGCCGCCATCTTGTTCACCGCCGCTTCCGTCGACGGTGAGCCGGCCGCACGCGCAATCTCGCTGGCGTCCTTCGCTGCTGCTTCCATCGCCAGCGCTGCCTTCACCGCGTCGTCTAGCGAGGGGTCGGGGAGCTCCAGGAGTCGCGTCTGCATGGCAGGGTTGTTGATGCCGCAGAGGAACCGGTCCCGGAGTAGCGAGTCCAACTGGTCGCCGAAGGCGCAGGTGCTCGCTAACCCTCGTAGCGTAGCGACGAACTGCCCGAGGGTCTCCCCGTCCTGGCGGCTCCGGTTGTTGAAGCGGAACCGCTCCATCAACGTGGACGGCGCCGGGCTGAAGTGCGAGCGCAGCGTGGCGAGCAGCTCACCCAGCGTTTTGACGTGCAGCGTGGCCGGCTTGAGGAGGTCGAGCAGGAGGCTGAAGACTCGGGTCCCGCAGCTGGCCAAGAAGATGTCCCGTTGTTTCGCCTCCGGCGTGTCGTTCGCCCGGAAGAACACGTGGACTTGTTCTTCGTAGACTGGCCAGGCGGACCCATCTCCCTCGAACGGCTCGAGCCTCCCGTACAGCGGCATGGCGACAGGAGCGGGGCGCGGTGTTGCGACTCTCTCGGTGGCGTGGGCCGAACCGTGCACGTTGGTGACCTCCAGTGCCACGGTTCCTCGTCGCCAGTGTCACAATCTTTCTCGAACGTGGACGAAGGGGCCGAAGCACCCGCCGAGGAGAGACGACACGCAGCCTGGTTGTGAGGGTGGACGATGACTGACCGGAGCAGCGTGCGCTCAACGGCGTTTATTGTCGCAATGACCAATGTTGCCCACCAAGGCTGGCAGCCATCGGCGGGTGGACGGGAGAGGGCGCTACATGCTTGTCACACTGTAGTGCGGGGCGTCAAGTCCGTTTCTCCGCTCATTAACCTGGAGCACTTCAGCATAGTCTGGGGCTTTGTCCCAGACTACATGCACTCATCTTGCTGGGTGTGGTTAGGCAGTTTTTGGAGCATTGGCTCGAGCGCTGCGACAGAGATTTCTATATTGGGCGAGAGATTGACAGGATGGACAGTAGGCTTCTGGCCATAAAACCCCCAAGAGATGTAAGGAGGATGCCGAGGTCGCTGAGGGAGCGGAAATTTTGGAAAGCCAAGGAACCGGAAATCCAGTTACTCTACTATAGTATTCCCGTGCTTCATGGATTATTGCCAACAAAGTATGTTGCCCACTGGGCTCTTTTGGTGGAAGCTGTGCACCTGATGCTGCAACAACAGATTTGTTCTGTAGACATAGAACTTTGCGATCTTCTCATGCTGGAGTTTGTTGTAAAAACTCAGCTCCTCTATGGAGAAGACAGCATGACGTTTAACGTCCATCAGATGGAACATATTGTGAAGAGTGTTTGTCTCTGGGGCCCTTTGTGGGCACACTCGGCCTTCCCTTTTGAAGCGGGTAATGGGAAAATGAAAACATGCATTAAGGTCACCAGATCTGTAGGATGCTAGCGGCAGAGACTGTTGTGTCTGAGTTAGAGCAGCATGTTACCAGCGCACCTGTGTCTAGCTATTGTTGTTTGCTGAGCTCCCGCTCAACACAGAAATCTGTCAGTCTTTGCATAGAAGGAGTGCGTTTGCTAGGCAGAGGGTGTCCTTTTCGGGACCTTGGGGATGAGGCTCTGTTCAGTGCTCAAGCAGTTGAGTATCCACGTATGGTGAAGGATGGAACTGTGTCCACGACTGCTTCTTATGTTGGTAAGAAGAAAAGCAACAGCTCAGCTGTAAAGCTGACCAGTGGTCTCACTGGAGTAATTGAGAAAATTGTCTTCGACAAGGAATCAAGCTTCCTGATTTTGAAACCTTTAGAATGCACGCCTTTTTATTCAAAGTCGAAGGCAACTCTGTTTAAGGGGACATGTGGGTTCTTGAGCCATTTTTTTTATTTATGTTAGGATCTTCATCATATTCACCATGTCAGCATGGTTTTTCTTGCTGATTTCAAATATGTAATTAGATTTCGGATAGCTCTAGTGGAACTTGAATTATAACAAATTTGTCAAATGTAATTAGGCTCTTTGTTACGGGTCATTAGTGCAAAAGTTTTCATAAAGTTTCAGAAATTTTTATAGACATGTGTTCACCAAGGTGTGCTTTGTGCGGTGATGCTATTTTAGACCAACATTAGTGGTGACATATGTATAAAAACATGTATGTTCAGAAGCTGCAAAATCGGCCTGCTATTAATTTCAAGGAATAATTAATTGTGTTCATTACATAACATATAATAAATGGAAAATAGCATCACCGCACAGCTCTATCCATCCTGAATCAAATGATACCAAAATTGTTTTGACCGCCCAAAGCAAACCTGAGAAAAAGCCCGTAAGGTGGTGGTTATATTCAAGAAAACACGAACAGAGATACAGGCACCCGAAGTTCACGAACACCTTATGAGATCTCAAAGCAGTCCAGGGCTGTAGTCCTGGTCTTTGTCCCTTGTGTGCCTCTTGGCCAGTCTCCTCACAGTCTTCTCAATCTCTGAGTGGACCTTGTTGGCCCTGTGAAGCCGATGTTGATCCTTTTCGTGACTCCTGCGGGTAAGGCAATGTCCAGGAGCGAAGCCGAGACTCTCTGTGACAATCTTGTTCGTCTTCATCACGCCTTGATTGTACCGGGAAACTGCCTCTGCCACTGCCCTCCGCACGCTGAACAGGGAAGCATGCTGAGTCTTCGGTGAAAGGCTCCAAATCACAGAATGTAAAGACTCGCTTGCATTCTGAGTCTTTCCGTCACTGCAGCGCTGCAGTAAGGATTCGTCGCTCAGCCGGGCAAATATTGGCTCCAAAGCCACACGGACGTCAGTCGGCAGGCTGTTCCTGTGCGCAGGTGGCTTTTTGCCCTCGGAGAGGGCGCGGTTGAAGCCACACCAGGACTCTGCACCCTGTGGGCACAGGCTGTGGTCAGGCGCAGAATCTGTTGAGGTCATGTGCAGAAGCGTAGCCTGCACCGCCCTCTTCATTCCTGGCACGTCGTGTTTGTGACCTCTGAGGGCATAGCCATAATAGTTGGTTATTTTTTTCATTTTGTCTTGTGTTAGCCGACCTCTTATTCCAAGGGGATTCCCTTGGGCCTTCTTTTTCTCCACAAGTGTGTGCAGAGCTGTCCCCATCCTTTTTTGTACATGATTTAGGCAGTCTTTTTTCTGCACGGTCACATAGCCATACACTTCCTCCTCCGTCAGGGCATGAAAGGTTCGGCTGTCACCGTCTGACAGGATGGTCGTGTACCTCAGCTCATGCTTGGCGAGGGACCGACGAAACATGGCTAGGGCTTCTTCAACTTCCATCCGGCCTGCCTTACAGTCGCTGTTCTTCTGGCACTTGTGCCTCTCTTGCCACTCCTCAAAGTTCTCCTTGTCAGGCTTTGGCCCCACCGTGCACCCGAGGCAAAAGTTCGATACCACCTCGTGGTCAATCACGAGACCGGTGTAGAGTTCAATTATGCATCCCACACCGATGTGCGAGTCATGGCCCCGAGTTTTCCAGGTCCCGTCGAAGATAACATCAATGTTACCTGGAGGGTTCAGGAAGTCTTTGTAAAGACTCCTGATTACTGCAGCACTTTCATTTTCACTGGCTGCAGCAGCTGCCTCAGCAGCTTGCAACATTTTGTCCCTATGGCCATTGAAAGTTTTGTGATGGAGGCCCCGGTGAGACACATTCATGCACGCCCAAAAGTCGGTGAGGGCAACCGACCCCTTCCCGATGCTTTGCATTGCCTGCATCGCCCTAATGTTCACCTCGAAAGGTGTGATCTTATTGGCGCCGGCCACCCTTGGCGATGAAAAGCGCTGCTCACGCACCTCACACGTTGAGCACACTAGTACCAGTCTGTGCGCCAAGCCGTAGTCGGACCCGCGTTTCTCAAGGGTCAGAGTGTTTGCACCACACTCCTTGCAGTTCGTACGCGAAAAAAAATCGTTCAGTACTTGCATGCTCACAATGATGAACTCCGTTCCGCCGTCAATTTCAGTTCTCTCCGAATCGACGTTGAGCAGGTCGAACTTCCGCTGACTCGCAGACTGCGACGCCAAATGGCGCTTTTTTTCTTCAGCTTCTTTCAAAGCTTCGGACTCCTCTTCCGCAGTGTAGTACGTGGTGTCAATCCGGTTTCCATCGAAGCCCGACGTACTTGGCGTAGCTTCGAGATCGGCTGTGACGGGGTTGGTGTCGATGGGGTCATCGACGGGGTCATCCCCACGCAGCTCCGACGAATGCAGCGCACTGTCGATCGGCTCCTTCACTCCCTTGTTCCAAGCACGTTTGCGCTTCTTGCCGTACGCTTGACGGGTCCGCAACTTCAAGCGATGATCTCCGCGCATGCTGCTTGCAAGGCTCTCAAACAAAGCACAGCTCCTCGCAGTAACCACGTTTCGCGACGTGCAGCGTGACAGAAATGCGGAAAGAAAGTTCGCAGAAAACGTGTACACCAGTGCGTGAACAACGACAGAAAAACTTACTCAGACGAGAAAGACATCTACAAAAACAAAGCTTGACGATCTTGAAAAACGCTCCGATAGCAGAAAAACGAAACCATGCGGGGACACAAGAGCAGACGACAGAGCTCGCGACGGAGACCTGCGCGTGCGAGTGGAAAGCGCCGGGAGAAAGAAACGGAGGGAGAGTAGCCAATAGCCGCGCCGCATTCCCGGGAGCGCGCGCTTCAGCCAATGAGCAGCTCGAGATCGTGCCGCGGGAAAACGGCGACAGCATCGGCTGCGCCGCGCTGACGTCATCTTGAGTGGTGGCAAAAGAAAGGGCGCGAAACAAGCTTTCAAATGATATCAAAATGGCGGCGATTCGTGGAGCAGTTTCGGAATCGCGATTGCGCGAAGTGCAGCCTCATTTCGACGCTCGTGCATCGCTCCGGAGTAGCGCGGCTCGTGATAAAGTCGTTTTTATCATGCTTTGAGATAGTTTTCGGCATAGATATTTTGCATAGAGGCAGTTTAGAGTATGAAGGCTTCAAAAAAACAATTTTCTCAAAAATGTTTTTTTCGCGATTTTTTACTGTTTTAAAACCCGCGTCCCCCCTTAAGGTTGATGGACGTCCGAGGCAATTTCAGACTGCAAGATCTTCTGAAATCTTCAGTGCAGTTGTTTATATGGGCACTGATGATATCTATGTGGCCCCAGTGCCCAGTGCTTTTACATTTTAAGGTGGTTGTTAGGAATGCTTTGGCTTAGCCGGAGACGAGATGAAAATGGTTTATTTTCCATTCTCAAACGATGGGATTATTTGCTCAAATGGATGAGCGGTTTTTTTTTCTTCCTCTTGACGTAGCAAATTAGGCTTTCATGTTTATAGAGCATCACGTCGGTCTGCCCACATATGACAACTTTGGTTCACAGATCAGCATTTCAGCTTTATGCAGTATGACTGCTAAGCTGGGCTCTTGAACAGGTCTTTAAAGGGATACTACAACGAAATTTCGGCACTCATTTTTTGGTCTATATGTTTTCAAAAGAGCAGTATCACATGGGACATACCAATATCTTCTTAAAAAAAAGTCTCGAAAAGGAATTTTAAAACAAATTAAACGATTAGCAAAGAGCACCTGGTGGATGTCGCTAACGCCTCCTTTGTAATGCTCATCTAGGAACCTTGACAGCTAGTGACGGAGGTTGTCTCGTCTCCAGCCACGACAAGAGAAGGGGGGAAGGAAGAACTCCCCTCTTCCCGAGAATCCCTTTTTGTGTGTCGCAGAAGTCGCTATTGTCCCCCTAGAAGATTATAGAAGATTAATCCGTCACTCGAAATTCGTACAAAAGCAGCCGCTTCGGTGGCTGGAACGACTAGGCCATCCTCTCGACGTCAGCCTCGCCGTAGCTTTGCTCGTCTTGAAACGACCTACGTCACGATTGAGTTGGATGTCACGTGCTCTAAGCTGGGCCTTCTCCAAGCGCTCGCCCGAGTGGGCCGTTTATAACTTAAAATACAGCCACCAGGATCAAAATACAAACGTGCGATTGTCATTTACGGATATTGTGGATCATATTCAACCTATTTTTGAACACGACGGGAATATTTCAAATTCCAAATTCCGTTGAAGTATCCCTTTAACAAGCGTCGTGCAGTAGGGACGCAGCATTGTATGCCAGCACAATGCTCATTCACAGCGAAACGGGCGGGGGCAGAATTTAAGGTACAAGTACGCCGATCACACCTTTATTCTTCAGTTTACTGTTCATCCTCTCGTTGCCGTCATTCGTGACAATATTTACAGCTCTGCCTAGCTCACTATGTCCTTTCTGAAAGTCTTCACTCTAATTTTTACTCTTAGGGTAATTTTACCCCACAATCTTAATCCAGCTTTCAAAAGCCATGAATGTCACATAGAAAAGCTTCATCTGTGCACTTGTCAACACCGAAATTTACATTAAAACAGGCTGTGTACTGTAGTCCGTACATTTCACAAAAAGTGAACTACCAAAGCATATTTGCAAGAGCTGCTTTCCTCCATTTAAAACTATTGAAGGGCCACTCCGGCGATTTTTTGAGCTACCCAAACAAACTACATTTCTGAATACCCGGACATTGCTCTTCCCGACACAGTAGTTTGGTCTCTGAATTCAGATTAGTTATTGAGGAATTGGCAACGCGAAAACCAACATTCAAATCTCACTGAGGTTTCTAGTCGCATGACGTAATGAATCTGCATTTTCGCAGATAAGGCAAGAATCCTAAAAAAACAGTACATTGCACTTTTTTTTCGTGCTGCTGAGCGAGGGTTTTTACACCATTCATTTTGCACCAATATGCATTTTTTTAATCGGTCAGAAACAAGTTATACGGCCCAAACAGTGAAAAAGGGACATCACATATAGTCATCAGTTCAGTGCCGCCAATGACGACTTTCAGTTTGAAAAACCGGTAAGAGCGCGATTAAAAACTTCAATAACTCTGCACAAAAATACATGTATGTATATATATTGTCAGTATATTTTGAATACTACTTCAACACTGTGTTTTGGTGTGTTTAGCCAATTTTGAGGCATATTAGAGACCATGACAAAATCGCCGGAGTATTCCTTTAAAGGGGTACGGAAACAAAAATGGAATTATTCAGATTTCGTTCGTAAATGAGTCAAGCTCGACGGATAATAACCGTAAATGATAATCGCACGTTTGTATTTTGAACGATTGGCTATATTTTTCGTTCCAAATGGTGCACTCGAGCAAGCGCTCGAAGAGAAGCGAACGGAGAGCGCGATGCGTCATGAGATATCCGGCGCAAACAAAAACAGAAAGGAAAGATACCCCACGTTCGTGACGTAGCAAGGCTGGCGTGATTATGAGCTTTGCCCTTGGTGGCGTTGTCAGCGTTGCGGTGGTGTCAATAGCGTCAGCGCATTACAACCGTGCCGTTCGAAGTACCCGTGGGGTGACGAGCGTGTGGCTGGCCCAAGGAGCACGTAGCTTCCACAACAATGCCAGCTTAGTGCTGAACGAGGTGGGGAAAGCAACTTTTGTTCGAGTTTTGAGCGACGGGCTAATCTTCTAGGGGGAGAATGCCTGTTTCCGGTTGCACGAACGAGGGTGCGAGAAAGAGGGGAGTCCTTCCGTTCCGTCTTCTTGGACTGCTTGGTACAATGCGCGATTTGTGAGTTCAGGAGTGTAGAGACCGGGACCAGACAGAGTCAGCTGGGCCGGATGAGCAAAGACCCACGGCAGTCTTTATTCCCAAAATATATACAAACGTAACAGTGAGGCGGCGCCCTCTATGATAGTATGTTAGAATCGTGTTAGTCGTGTGAAGAGCGACACCTGACGGTAACAAACAACACTACATCCCCCTTCCAGAAGGATGCCCTTCTCTCATCTAAACCAACAACAATCACAAGTCCAGTCTCAAAGGCGGAATAACCCGTCGCCCTGATCTTGTGTAGCGATGCTCCTACTGCCTGAAGTCCCCTGACGTCGAACTTCTGTTCACCCATGGGTTTGCACTCGTCGCTGCCGATTGTCGCTGTTGCGGCTCAGCCGGAGTATCTGAAGGCGGGGCTGGAAGACCAGCAAAAGCCTCCTCGGGAATCAGAGGATCAGCAACCGGCTCCCCAAGAACTGCAGAACCAGCCACAGGCTCCCCAGGAACTGGAGCCCCAGGAGCGTGAGCACCGTAAGGCACCAGGTGTCGCCAGTTTCACTGTAGCATGCCTCGTTGAGTTTACACGACATAGGAACGTGGACGCTGCGCACTGCCGAGCACCCGAGCAGAGCACTGAGCATCGGTTACCCAGACCTCCACTCCCGGCGAGAGGTCTCGAAGCACCTGCACCCCATGGCGACGGTTGAAGTCCACTGCCTGCCGCCGCCTCGCCGCACTGTCCCTCTCTTGGAAGGCACCCAGGGCCGGCACCTCAGGACGCAGCTTCTCCTTGGCCCTCGGCATCCGAGAACGCAGACGCCGCCCCATCAGCAGTTGTGCCGGGCTGAAACCTGAAACGCCTGGGGTGTCCCGGTATGACAACAGTGCCAAAAAGACATTGTCGCTCTTGCGAAAAAAGTCCTTAATGGCTCTCACAGCGCGCTCTACTTCCCCGTTTGATTGGGGGTAGCTGGGGCTACTACTGATATGCTGAAAACCAGTCTCTTGCGAAACTCGCGAAGTCATGTGAAGAAAACTGTGGCCCGTTGTCGCTTCTTACTACTTCCGGTATACTGAAGCGAGCCATGGAACTCTTGACCGCTGCAATCACAGCCTGACTTGACGTACTTCTTAATGTTACAACTTCTGGGTAACGAGAGTGGTAGTCCACAAGTAGAAGAAAATCCTGCTCGTCCAGATGGAACAAATCCGCTCCCACCTGTATCCATGGCAGGTCCATCAGAGGCATTGGCAGCAGGGGTTCCGCTCGTTGCGTCCTGTTAGATGCACAGCGTTCGCACGTTTGCACCATGGCCTCGATCTGCTGTCCAACATGTGGCCACCAAACCGAGTCTCGGGCCCGCGCCTTACACCTGTTCACCCCCTGGTGTCCTTCATGGATCAACTTTAAAACTTCGGGTTATAGAGCTGCAGGGATCACTAGACGGCCACCCTTGAAAAGCAGACCATCGCAGACGCTCGGCTCCCCACAGAAATTCCAGTACTTCATGACATGGCTGGGAAGCTTGTTCCTCTGAGGCCAGCCGTGGTTGCAGAAATTCTCCAGCATTACGCACTCGTCGTCTGATGCTTGATGCCGACGGACATCTTCGGGCCTGACTGGAGAACCTTCCTGGATGGAATGGATGACGTTCTGCACGTAAAGCTCCACGGAGCTCGCTTCTACGGCTGATGTCAATGGGGCCCTGGACAGAGTGTCGGCCGTAGCCAACAGCTTTCCGGTAACATAAAGGTCCTGTACTGGTACCTCATGAGCTTGATCCTCAGGCGCTGGATCCTTGGAGGCAAAACGTCCACGTCCATTTCTCCCAGTAGGGCTGTCAAAGGCTGGTGGTCTGTCTTTGCGGTGAATCGCAGACCTCTGACGTACTCGTCGAAGCGTTGTACGGTCCAAAAGACTGCCAGGGCCTCTTTTTTGGTTTGACTATACCTCTGCTCGGTTGGCATGAGTGCACGGGATGCAAAAGCCACGGCTCGATGTTCACCCGTTGGCTGGTCCTGCAGCAAAACTGCCCCAAGTCCAAACGAGCTGGAATCCGCAAATATGATGGTTGGGTGTTCTGGGTGGTAGTCGGCCATGCAGACGTCTGAAGAAATCATGTCTTTCAGTCTCTGGAATGCCGCTTGCTGGCTTGGACCCCAGAGCCAAACACTCCGCTTGTTCAGTAGCTCGCGGATTGGCGCTGTAACGTCGGAGAGATGTGGAAGAAACCTCCCCACATGGCTGACCATGCCCAAGACCCGGCGCACGCCCCCGACGTCGATTGGCGGTTCCATAAGCTGCACGGCTGCCACCTTTTGCGGATCTGGTGCAATTCCGTTTCCGCTCACGATCACGCCAAGGAAACCGACGCTTGTGACGCCAAACTTGCATTTGGCCTTGTTCAAAGTCACCCCTGCCCTCGCCAGACGATCCAAGACTTCCGCCAGTCGTTGGTCGTGTTCTGCGCTATCCCGGCCAAAGACGAGGACATCGTCTATCATGTTGACGACGCCGTCTTGACCCTCGAGGATGTAACTCATTTGGCGCTGGAAAAACTCTGGCGCCGACGTAATCCCGAAGGGCAACCGGCGGAAACAGTAATGCCCGAACGGGGTTATAAACGTTGGGAGTTCCTGGCAGTCTTCGGCCAACTTCACTTGATGGAAACTGGTTGTAGCGTCCAGCTTCGAAAAAACTTGAGCTTCACCAAGAGGTCCCAAGACCTGGTCTACCGTCGGAAGGATATGGCGCTCTCGAAGCACCACCTTGTTCAACCTCGTGAGGTCGACGCAGATGCGGTAGGCGCCGGACGGCTTGGGCACGACCATTCCCGCGCACCACGGCGTAGGATTCGACACTCGCCGGATGACGCCCTGGGCTTCCATTTTGTCCAACTCAGTCTTCACAACGTCGCGCAAGGGGATAGGAACTCTTCTTGTAACGTGAAGCGAGAAAGGAATCGCATTGGGCTGAAGGCGGATGATGTACCGTATTTTCCGGTGTATAAGTCGCGGTTTTTTTCAAAAAAAATTTCCGGTGCGTCTTATACAAAGGTGCGACTAATATATAAACTTTTCAGTCAAAACGGCTTGTCTTCGCGTTGCGCCATCTATCGTGGCGCGCCGTAACTAGGCAGCCATAGGTGCCGTTCTTCCGGTTTCCCCCAGGGGGCGCTGCTAATATCTTGGCTATCTTGCCTTCCCGTTCCGGCGTCTGGCGCTCTGGCCATAATCGCCTTTGTTCCTGACTTGTTTCGTTCACGTCAGGCTCGTTTCGACGTCGCGCGCCCGACCGAGTTTTTGAACATGCCGCCACCGGTAAAGCGGAGAAGTTATACCGCGAAGCAGAAGTTATCTGCAGTCAACTATGCGATTGAAAATGGCAACCGTGCTGCCGGAAGGCATTTCAACATCAGCGAAAAGATTGTCCGGGACTGGCGGAAAGCTGCGAACGAGCTGCGTTCTATGAAGAGCTCTAAAAAGGCTGACCGCGGCAAAAAGGCGCGATGGCCTCAGCTAGAGGATCGACTGCGGACGTGGATACTCGAGCAGAGAGCAGCGGGCAGAGGACTTTCTACTGTGCAGGTACGGCTGAAGGCGCAAACATTGGCACAAGATATGAACATGGCTGACTTTGTCGGCGGGCCGTCTTGGTGCTTCCGCTTCATGAGACGGCACCAGCTATCCATCAGAGCCCGCACAACAGTCTGCCAGAAACTTCCAGACGACTTCAAGGAGAAGATGGCGAGTTTCCAGGCATTCGTCGAAGAACAAATTCAAGCCCATGGTGTTAGGCCTAACCACATTGTCAACATGGACGAAGTCCCTCTGACTTTTGATATCCCGATGGGCAGGACCGTGGCCGAGAAGGGCGAAAAGACTGTCAGTATAAGAACGACCGGCCACGAGAAATCGCATTTTACTGTCGTATTGGCCTGTTGCGCTGATGGTACCAAATTGCCGCCCATGATTATTTTTAAGAGAAAGACTATGCCGAAAGACAGTTTCCCGCCCGGAGTCGTCATCGAATGCAACGTGAAAGGCTGGATGGACACAGAGATGATGGGGCTCTGGCTGGAGAAGTGTTTCTCGCAGAGACCGGGCGGATTTTTTCACGCGAACAAGGGCCTTCTAGTGATGGACAGCATGAGGGCGCACATGACCGACTTGGTCAAGACGAAGATCAAGGCAAAGAACTGCATCCCGGTAATAATTCCTGGCGGCATGACGAAGCTGCTGCAGCCGCTGGACATTTCCGTAAACCGCAGCTTCAAAGCGGTCCTGCGGCGTTTGTGGGAGGCCTGGATGACGAGCGGCGACCACAGTTTCACGAAAACTGGGCGCATGAGGCGCGCGTCATTGGGCGAGGTGGCCGAGTGGATCAGTGAAGCCTGGAACTCGGTCTCCGCAGGGACTGTGACCGCCGGTTTCAGAAAGGCCGGTCTCATTGAATCTGCACCTGAGAGCGGTGCCAGCGGTGCCGCTGAAAGCGACTACAGCAGCGGGCCTGACGACGACGAAGAGCCCATCGCGTTGGATCCAGTGATCGCCGCACTCTTCCAAAGTGACTCTGAAAGCGAGGAATTCGACGGTTTTACCGAGTAGACTGCGTGGCAGTGGTAATAAAAGTTTGGTTGACGTAGCCTGATTCAGTCGTGGTTCTTGCCTCACTCCAATCACACTTTAAGGTAAGTGGTAATACGTTCGTATCGTCTCCGTGGCTAGGCTTAGTGGGCCGCCCAAGCTTTGTTGACAGGTTTCTGGCGCATTAAACTTTCGCTCGCTCTGCATGCGCTGGCCAGCACATTTTGCGTCCTTTAGTTGTGAATGACCTAACTGCCCCTGCCAGAGTGTGCCGTGCTCTAGGCATTTCTCGCTAATCTAAACGTCGTTGTGCGTCAAACGGTACGGTATGTCTGAACCAGCTGATTACCAATGCGAAATTCCGGTTTCGCGGTACCGGTCAGCGTAAAAAGAAAAGCGTGAACCATGCAGAGGTGCGACTTATACAAAGGTGCGACTAATATATGAACTTCTTTGTAAAAATCCCTCGATATACGGAAGTGCGACTTATACAACGGTGCGACTTATAGACCGGAAAATACGGTACTCTTTTTTGAGCTCACCTAACCCTTGGAACAACCCCGTCGGCGAAGTATCATTCCCTCCTTGCTGGACGGCAGCCACCGGCTCGACGAACTTCACCACGCCGAGCGCCTGGATACCCGGAAATCCCAGGAGCGGAACAACCTGGGACCGGACCACATAGAGCTTCTGCCTGGTCGTCTTGTTCTTCCATTCAAGCGTGGCGACGAACGCCCCGAGAACATCCAAAGGCTGGCCCGCTGGACCGGTCAGCTGTCCGTCCGGCGGCTCGAGCCGCGCCGGAATCCCAGAAAATGTGCTGGGGATGACCGTGACTTCGACCCCGCTGTCGGCCTTGAAACTCAGTGGCATCCCGTCGACTTTCACCTCGACGAACTTCGCCCGAGTGCTGCCGTCCGAACTCGCGGCACCCAGCTCAACCGACGCGAGCCTCTTGCTGTGCCTCTCGAGCTTTGTTCCGGAGCGACATACCGCTGCGAAGTGGCCCTTCTTGTGGCATTTGCTGCAGAGTGCTCGGCTTGCAGGACACTCGGAACGCGGATGAAAGTCACGTCCGCAGAACCCGCACGGCGAAGAACCCGCATTCCTTACGGCAGAGTTGCGCGCTGTTTTTGGTGGGCGGTTCCCCGTAACTCTCGCCGCGTCGATGCTTATCGCCTTCGCTTCGGCAGATGCCGCCGAGGCTCCGGTAGAATCGCGAATCCTCCGCTCCCTCTCGGCATCTTCACCTTTGAATCAGGGCCTCTTCGAGTGTCAGTCTCGGATTGCGACAAAGCCTGTCTGACAACTTGACATCTCGAAGGCCGACCACGAAGCGGTCCCGTATCAAACGCTCCTCCACTTCGCGCGATGGATAGTTGCATTTTTTTACGAAGTTTCCCAGAACCATGAAAAAGGAGTCGGCCGCCTCACCGGCTGGTTGGACGCGCCGATGAAAGCGTGCACTCTCGTACAGTTCGTTGGCGGGATTGATAAAATAGCCGTCGAACTTTTCGGCGATGTGGTTGAATTCGCTGAAGTCCGCCTTTCCCACTTGCAGCGAGCTCAGGATGTTGCGTGCCTTGGGTCCCTTGCAGTACAGCAGTGTCCGCACACAAACTTCGTCACTGGCGGCGTAGAGGCCTGATGCGTAGCAGTAGTCTTCAAATTGCTGCCGCCACTGTCGCCGTGCTCCGGGGTTACCAAAGTCAAACTGCGGTGGCGGGCGTAGGCTTGGCACGCCCACTGTTACGGGTCCCGCCCCGGACCCCGCCGGCTTGCCTGTAGCCATGGTCTCCGAACTTCGCCGCGGCCGCTGCCGTAGGAGGCAGCCTAGCGAACCACTCCTGACGCCATGTAGAGACCGGGACCAGACAGAGTCAGCTGGGCCGGATAGGCAAAGACCCGCGGCAGTCTTTATTCCCGAAATATATACATACGTAACAGTGAGGCGGCGCCCTCTATGATAGTATGTTAGAATCGACACCTGACGGTAACAAACAACACTACAAGAGCGACACCTGACGGTAACAAACAACACTACAAGGAGGAAAGCTAGGAAGGAAAACGTTGAAATGCCAAAGAGCGGCGTTGCTCTGACGGAATCTGCTACGTCACGACTACGTAGCAGATTCCACAACGTTGCTAGACTACCTCCCAAATAGGCTCCGCATGCATCCACCAGGTGCACATCGAAGATCGTTTATTTATCTTTAAAATGAGTTTTCTTGTGCTTTTCAACGAAAGACTGGTGTTTTTGAGCTTAGGGTGCAACAGGCAACACATTAAAGCTAGAAAATGAGAGCTGAAATTTCGTTTCCCTACCCCTTTAAAGGGCAACTTTGCTCAATTACGAAGATTTCGGGATAATGAGGGATTTCTAATTAAAAAGCCCTAGTAAAAGACACTACGTCATTTGCTTCGCGAAAAATGGGATATATATTTTTAAATCTAATTTTAAACACGAGCGGAAATCGAAACCGAAACTTCGGCTCCGTCCGGCAACATTGGCCTCAGGCCGCCAAGTACATGGCCATGACGTGGTACGAGATGTCACGTGATCCTCGGCCCAACGACGGGCGGGATGGGGGCGGGCCTGCGGCAGGCGCGAGTGTCGTCTGCACCGCACTCTTCGCCACGTTTTGGTGTCTACGGCATTGGATGACGTCTGCACAACTGCGGCATAAGTCTGCGACTTTGCGCACGTGGTGTCCATAGTGTGGATGAAACTCCCAGAGGCAATAATCACAAACGGTGAGACGACGACGGTGGCTGTGACGTGGAAGACAGCGGTAACGGCGGGACCATGGCGGGCGGTTGGTCTGCTCCCAAGAAGTGCGCTGCGCAGGCGCATGCGCCAATCACGTGGACATCGCTGAGCGCTGAGAGGTAACGTTGCTGACGTCATGTGCTACGCTCGACCGGAGAAGTAAAAACAAGCAAAAGGGGGCCATGATGATGACGTTAAGCTCAATGTTGGCTCCGCTCATGCCGTAGCCTTGACTGCGCTGTTGGTTGCGCCTGAATTCGCCTGCTCGAGTCAGCCGATTTCGGCAACCTGGCGAGTTGCAAAGTTTGCCGGACCGTTTAAGAAACATTTAGATAGAACTGCATCGTAATATTTGACGTGTGGTCTTCCTAGGCGATACTGAAGAGTACTGCATTGTTTTTCAAAACCAAAAATGAAGCGGAGTTGCCCTTTAAGTCCACATTTCTATTATTATTCCAATGCATATTACCAGTTTTATTTTCTGTCACCGTTTATGCTTAGAGTTGTCCTTGATAATGCTACAATATAAAAGCTCTATAAGAGCTATTCATGTACTGATATGTGAAGAGCCCCATAAGTTTATTCACACTTTCAGCACTGTTTCATAAAATATTAAGGTCTAATATCCATTCCACAATGACTTCTTGTTTCTTTCCTGTAGAAATAGGGAATTGCTTTATTTGAAAACAGGTTATTTCTTCAGGGTGTTTACCACAATAGCTTTGAAATTTGCCAACTTTTTCAGATTTACCCTGACAATTTTATATGAAATTTCATGACTTACTTCAGTCAGGACTATTGGTTTGATGAACCAATAGCTGGACATGTTTTCAGGCTTTCTATAAAATGGAGTTAAGTTGGCTCTTCCCGTTCAATCACATTGTGGCTTCCACTCCCTAGACGCCTCGTGCGACGTTACTCAGCACATTGGCATCAATGTGCTACCGTCAGGCTTTGTTACGCACTGCCATGCCATTTTCACTGTTAATTTTCCCTGATTTAGCCATCTTTTTTACTATTTCACTGGCAGTTCCCTGACTTATCCTGATGATCGAAATTTACTGACAATTCCAGGTTGGTAGAGATCCCACCCTGTTCTTGCAGTTTACCGATGGGCTTGAAAATTTTTAGGGCACCCACTGTAAGGTTATGTGACTCATCAAAAACCTTTTACTTGATGAACAATCAAATTAGTCAAATTATTTCTGTTACTTTACTTTTATCACATGCTCTGCTTCTGTGTGTCACTGAAAATAACTGTTTGTGAATTTTCATTTCTGCATTTTGTATATATATATATTTTTTTTTAAAGAAGGTAGATTGCCATGATTTGTTTTGCTGCATTTTCTCACGAATCTTTTTTGAAGCGTGCACATTTTCAGTTACTTTTTACTCCTGATACATTGGCAGTGGGCACCTATGATAAACATGCAGGTTTTGTATAACAAACTTGAAATTTTTGTATGTCTTGCAATCACTTTAAAATGTTTGAACATATGCTGCTTTAACCTTCATTTGCTCCGAGATATGGTACTGATCTGTGTATTTTATCCAGTAGATGTGATATCACAGTATGTGGATAGGCAAAATGATTGTGGCTTACTCCTGTGCATATGTGTACAAGTTCTTATAAACACATTCTAAAAAACAGCCATGTGTATGAGTTTGGATTCTTTACGATATGAAAGGTTGCTTGCTTTTTCAAATTTATTGCCAATACCCTTGCAAACTCCTAGCACAGTGTTTGAACCTCACAATTTACAGATTTTCTTTCCGTGAGGTAAACAAGCAATATTTTAGTGTTACCAGATCTTGGCTAGCTGTGACAGCAAGAATAAAAAGAAAATACATTTACATATTTGCATGAAAAAGAATGTCCCTATCTCAATTGCATAGACTTAATGTGCTAATAAAAATGCACGTCTTCCTTTCAAATGGTCCATCAAATAAACCATATTCAAATTGTAAAGTAATTTTAATTGAAACAACCAATGAAAGACGAGTGAAGATACAATTGGGTATCCGGTGCCAATTGAAAAGCACAGTTTCAGTTGAGATATAATCAAGTAGACATTTTTCTCCCAATTGGCATACCCAATTGTTCATTTAATACCAGTTGGATTTAACTAGTAATAACCAATTCAAATTGAACTTGCAGTTGGTACCAATTGGCACAACCAATTGTTTACTTAATGCCAATTGCATCCAACTAGTTACAATTGGCATCAATTGAACTTCCAATTTGAACCAACTGCCACAACCAATTGTTTGCCTTCTGTCAACGGGATTCAACTAGTTACAATTGAACTTCCAATTGGAACCAACTGTCACAAACAATTGTTTACTCACTGCCAATTGCATCCAACTAGTTACAGTTGGCATCAATTGAACTTCCAATTGGAACCAACTGCCCCAACCAATTGTTTGCCTTCTGTCAATGGGATCCAACTAGTTACAACTAGTTATTTTATTATAGCGAAGTCCGTTGCTTGCATACGCGCTAGAAACACCGCCGATCTGCATATAGCGCGAACGTTTAATTGTTCCGTGAAAGAATGTTCTCCTAGTTAGTAAAAAAAAAAAAAGAAAGAAAAGTGTACAAGAAAATAGAAAAACCGACGAGGCGCAACGAGCGAGCGAGCGGACCAAAGAAGCGACCAAGAGCAATGCTGGGAAAGTGGGAAAGCCGGCGGTCGCGTTGGCAAATACTTTGGCGTCGGGCCAAGTCGGGCGCCTTGTCAATTGCAAGCTCTTGCGCAACTTTTTTGTTTGGTGCTTACACACGTGCGTCCGTGCACGGCGGGCTATCATTGCACGGTTGGGACGCTCTGCAAACATCTGTGTCGGGCGTTCCAGCAAAGCTTTATTTACGTGTTGGCTTTGCCTAAAATATTGCACAACCTCGGTCGCGACGGGCGGGAAGAAGGAGCGGGTTCGCGGTGACCTTACTTCGGCGGAGACAGACTTTGACCTAACACTCCGCGGATACATTAACAAACTCTTATTTTGTTATCTCCATCGTTTTCTTTTCGCACGGATACACGACCACTTTGAAGTCGCTCACGGAGGAAATGCGTAAACAAAAAGAAGTGTCTTTCCCTCCTTCGTTTTACTTTGTCACGGACGTCCTCCAACTGTAAGGTCCGCGGCCGCGTCATTCGGGTAGGATGAGTGTTCGCGGATCGCAGAGTCCGCGCTGGGGTTTTTGAAGGGGTGGGCGATGACTCGGTGTTTTTTCGGAAATCGATATTGGCCCAAAAAATGGGGTGGGCGATGGCTCGGGGATGGGCGATGACTCGGGATATTACGGTAGTCAGTGTTGGGTAACATCTAAATATGCCCCATGCTCTGTTCTGCTTTTTTCTTGATTTTTCACAGTCGGCATTCCACCATGGTTTAGGGCGGCGGGGTAAGCGAGATGAAGTCATAGGGATAGCTAAAATTGCAGCATTGAGGAGGTGGGTGCTAAGCAAATTGGTGAGTTCATCGATAGACAGTTTGTTAAGCGAAGTACAAGCGAGCTGCGTTGCCTGGCTGAAGACAGACCAGTTTGCTTCCTCAAACTTCCAACGGGGAGTTTGTGTAGGCACTGTAACAGGTGGATTTATCCGGTTCAGAATGATAGGAAAGTGATCGCTCCCGTAGGGGTTAGGATCGAGAGCCCAGGAAAACAAAGGAAATAATGTTGGATCGCAAAGAGACAGATCAATAGATGTAAAAGAATGAGTTGGGGCACTGAAATACATAGACTCTGCTTTGTTCAGCAAGCATATAGCTGTTGAGGAAAGAAAACGCTCTATCAACGAGCCAGGTGTATCTCGTCTTCTACTACCCCAAAGAGGATTATGAGCGTAGAAGTCACCGAGAATTAGGGCAGGTTGGGGTAATTGGTCGTGAAGTGATTCACGCTCTTCGCGGGATACAGGATAGCTTGGGGGAATGTAAAGCGAACAGATGGTTATTAAACGGTCCAACAGAGCACGAACTGCCACGGCTTCCAGAGTGGTATTCAAAGGAACCTCAACACATGGGGTAGACGGCTGGACAACTACAGCTACTCCACCAAAACTGTGCGACAGGAGAGGTCTGTCCCTCCGAAAAACCTGAGAGCGCCTTAGGATATTAGAGTGACTATTGTTTAAGTGTGTTTCCTGAAGACAAAATGCTATAGAGTGATGCTGGTCTAACAGAGAGTGCACATTGCCGCAGTTTCGAAGCAACCCTCGACAGTTCCACTGCAGGAATGAGGCCATTATGCATGAGGGTGATTTCATTTGAATTCGACCAAACTTGTCGGGGGGGGGTCTTTAGATTTAATCGTAAAAAATATATATGATACCCGAATCCTTGTGATGAAAGAAACTGCCTTTGAAAAAAATTAGAATTGTATAGTTTGAGAGAAAAAATTCTGAGGCGCTGCAGGGTAGAACACGTCAAATTCCCAATTTGATTTTATCTCGACTTTAGCCGCCATTTACAAAATATTGAATTCTTGCAGAATTATTACATTTATTACGCAATATTTACGCAGACTTGGCTATTTTTAGAGGTAAATTTCTGTCTTCTGTTATTTTAAATTAATTTTCTAAAAAATCTCAAACATGCAACCTAGAGCAAGTGTGACGCAACTTCGGACAGCTATATAAAACGAACGGTAGGGCGCAATGACGTGAGACAGATATCTGTGCGTAGCTATCAATGTAAGCTATCGATTGACATGTATTTTCTGGTTATTGTGTTTACCGTGTTGTTTTTATTCTGCCACAAATATAGACAAAAATGAAAAATATGCAAATTTTGAAGTCAATTTTCTCAAAAAAGCCATTTTTTATTTCGTTCATACTTTTTTAATTTATTGCCCAGATTCTGCTTAATAACCGGGCATAAATATTGCTTGACCTTTTTTTGTTGTAGTTTTAGGACAACCAGTTGAATAAGTCATTTTTATCGCGTAATACCAACCTCCGGCTCCGGTATGCGGGCTTCACCGCAACATTGATAATTGGCTCAGCAATATTAGATTTCACTGACAACCACTTTATTTCGTTGCATTCCTAGTAATATACTTTTTACAAAAAAAGAAATGTCACAAAAAAATGACAGAAGGCAAGTGGCGTAGGCAAATTTTTTTTCTCTTTCAAACTTTTTTAATTGATTTCCCGTGTGTTGCTTACCAGCTGGGTATGCACGTTTTCTGGCACTTTCCTTTATGTTTGTTTTTACATCAAAAGAAAGAGCCATGTTCGTTACATCAGTTGCAACTGGTCCAGTTGTTAGGTGAAGTATAGGTTCAGTAACCTCTTCGCGAGCGCCAGCAAAAGGCTGCGATTCTTATCATGAAGATTACCATGCAACTCTTAGTTGACCTCGGCGTGCCCCGTTGCAAGAGGGTTATACTAATCTTGTTAGAGTGGAACTCGCGTCGTCACAGGCTGTCGCAATGCATCACAGCGAAGTGGAACTGTGTGAAGCAGTCCTTGTCCTTCTCCCAATAAATTTATGGGCGGAAGCTTGAGACTCTTTGGTGCCCGAAGTTTCTGTAGCTCGGCTGGGTCAAGTTTGTCAAAAGGAGAAAACAAATGCAGTAAACACTAGACATTATCACGCCGGTCGATGGAGTCGTAACTGTATACATACAGCTTTTGCGGATACTTATTTGTTTCAAGGGTGGCAAGTTATCACCAGTACAAACATGGCCACAGTGTCGGCAAGAGCATCAGAACAAAAAGGAAGGTTTGGTTGGCTTATCATTTTGTGTCTTCGTTGCAGCGCTTTTCTCCGGAACTAATGTTTGTAGTCCTCTTTGAGCCCCTGGTGCTATGGTCTGTCTGTTTCTCTTATCCATTATTTATTTTTACTTGTAAGCGAATAACACGCACCATGACATTTCTGGCGTCCTTAGGTTGATTCGCTAATCAGTGTCTATATTTGACAAACTCATCTAGTATAAGAGAATAAAAAAAATATAAGAAGAGGGCTTGCAGCAATGAATTTGTATAAGAGAACTGCGGAACTGCGTCGAAAGCAGAAAGCCGGAACCTCCCGAGGAATGAACGCGTTATTTTGAACTCAGTCATGGCTGCAGTTTTCAGCTTTAAAAGAAAGAGTTGCGCGGACTACTTCGAGAGACATAAGCGAAGGGTATACCGCAACCGACGTTTTCGTTATGTCACCGATCTCAACGTAGACGCCTTGAAGATGATCCTGCCTCCATCGAAAGCCGCGGCTCTTGCGTTGGATGACGTGCTCTGCCAGAACTGCTTCCAGTACACCGGTGAGAAGCTTTCATCATCTGTCAGTGATCCATGCTCGAGCTCTCCAGCAAGCTGCATCGAAGAGCACGAAGTAGTGGAAGGTCTTAACGAAGAGATTTCTGCTGCTGGGCTTGAAACAACTCCTTTGCGCATGCCTTCTACAGTAAACCCGAAAAGCCGTCAGGCATATGCTGAAAGAAAACAGCGGGAGATTGAAGGATCACACAGCCGACAGGTACGAAAAAAGTTGGCGACTGCATATACCTTGGAGCCAAGTGGGTCAAGTTCTCGCAGTGATCAACCATGCCTCGGCTGCGACGGGTGGTGGGCAAACATCAGAGAGGCCTTTGTGAAGGCGGCATCTTACCAGGAGAGATGTCAGCTCCTCACGCTTGTGCCCAAGGGCGTAGCCACTAGGGAGGTAGAACGGCTAATTCCTGAGGCATCGAAGTACCTTCTGAAGAAATCAAAGCAGCTTCGTGAACGGTTCGGCGTATGGGAGCGTCCGGAGCCTTATCACGGTGGAAGCATAAGCGAGGACACCATACGGGCAGCCACGCAATATTACACCGACGACGATCTCGACTGTTCTCGGCAGAGCCCAAACAAAAAAGATGCTGTTAAGCTTCTGAAGGATGGCGAAGAACATGTGGTCGTGAAGCGGTATATGACAAGGTCTGTCTGAGAGACGTACAGGCTGTTTAAGGAAGCAAACCCGGACTCAAAATTAGGTCTGACTAAATTTTACTCGCTGCGGCCAAAGTGGGTCAAGCTAAACCCTGAACAGACTGTCTGTGCATGTGTGTGCTGTACGAATTTCGATTTGTGCTTTTCCACCCTGAACAGCATGCGAAAAGAAAAAATAACAAAAGAGGAGATTCTCGCTTTGTGCCTCTGCCCTGAACCCTCGTCCGAATGTTTCAGAGGCGAATGCAAAGACTGCCCCTCGACTGACAGACTCTCCTTAGAATCATTGGAAATGGTGCCTGAAGAGGAAATTACATTTTTCACATGGGAGAATGGTAATTTGATAAGCAAGACTGCCGACTCCAGCGCCTTTTTGAAAGAGCTACAGAAATGGGCCACAAGGTTTTCCACGCAAAATTTTATTCGTAGGACACAACGGGAAGCCATACGGATTGAGAAGTCTAGTGTGACCTCAAGACACATCGTCATGCACTTCGATTTTGCGGAGAACTGGACGGTAATTTTGCCACACGAGATACAGGAGTACCACTGGCACAAGCGTCAGCTCTCTGTTTTCAGGTGTGTGGCATCCACGTCGCAAGGCTCAAAATGCTTCGGCGTTGTCTGTGAGGACTTATGTCATGACACTTCCCATGCGCTGCTGGCTCTGAGACTTATAGAAGACTGGCTGGAGGAGCACATCCCAGTTTATGCTTCACTAACGTACATATCCGACGGGGCACCTGCTCATTTTAAAAATAGATTTCAGCTGCATGAGTTCGAACGAGTGGGCCATACCCAATTGAAGTGGATATTTTCTGCCTCTGGGCATGGTAAAAACTCTTGTGACGGGGTTGGAGGGCTTCTCAAACACCACGCAACGGTGCACAACCTCCGTTCACCGGAGGAGCAGCTCGTCCGAACATCAGTAGATTTTGTGGACAAGGTTGGAAGGCGTGTCAAAAACGTAACTCTCATGAACTTAACCGAGAAGGAGGTGAGTGACTTCCGCAGAATCAAGAAAACAGAGTGGAGTTGCGTACCGACTCAAAAAGGCATCCGCGCTTTGCACGTGTGGCGACGCGAAAGGGGCGAAGTGCAGCTTGAGCGAACTGTTCTATCTTCGTCTTAATGCATGAACCTCTGTGGTGCACGTGCGGAACTCTCAGATGATCTACGGCTTTGTTTTGTTTTGTTGTTAAAGCCTCTTCTTGTACATTTGCGCTTCTGTGAAAAATTATGTGTTTCTATAGGTGTGCCTTGTTAACCCAAATAAATTACTCAATAAATAGAGTGATTTTGTTAAACTGTTACCTATGAATGTTTTATTGCATACTGCCAACAAAAGAGTATGATTACTGTAAGCTGAAAAGCAACTTCCGATATGCTGTGCGTAGCCCAAAAAATTTAAACGTATGCAACAAGTAGTCTAAAAGCCGAAGGATGGACAAAATGTAGTCAATTTTTTTTTCACGTACCTCGGAATACTAAGGGCCAATGAAGGATAGGCGAAAGAATGCCATGCGGTAAATTTAAAAAATTCGAGCCGATTTTCCGATAATGTTTGTATAAAATAAAGATTGTCCGAAACGCATAAACGGGGATATTGTTTTTCTGGACTGGATAGTGCCGTAGAATGCAACCCGACATGATCGAAACGGATGAAACGTCTTGGATCTCTCCACTCGCTTAGGCTAGTTAACATTGATGTTAACTAAATTTACTTTTGTTGTCGTTTATCACGGCACAATGTTCAAACAAATAATTTAAATATATAAGTTTCGTGCAACCTCAGTAGTAAAACGTTGTCGTGGCGACGTTCGAAAATGCAAGCTGTGACTTCGCAGACATCACTTCGTCAATTCAGCCATCTCTCATTTCTTTATCACGTTACTGATTTTTTAAAAAATATATTAGTAAAAGTTCAACGGGGTAAAGTAGTTTTCAGTGAAATCTGATATTGCTGAGCCAATTATCAATGTTGCGGTGAAGCCCGCATACCGGAGCCGGAGGTTGGTATTACGCGATAAAAATGACTTATTCAACTGGTTGTCCTAAAACTACAACAAAAAAAGGTCAAGCAATATTTATACCCGGTTATTAAGCAGAATCTGGGCAATAAATTAAAGAAGTACGAACGAAATAAAAAATGGCTTTTTTGAGAAAATTGACTTCAAAATTTGCATATTTTTCATTTTTGTCTATATTTGTGGCAGAATAAAAACAACACGGTAAACACAATAACCAGAAAATACATGTCAATCGATAGCTTACATTGATAGCTACGCACAGATATCTGTCTCACGTCATTGCGCCCTACCGTTCATTTTATATAGCTGTCCGAAGTTGCGTCACACTTGCTCTAGGTTGCATGTTTGAGATTTTTTAGAAAATTAATTTAAAATAACAGAAGACAGAAATTTACCTCTAAAAATAGCCAAGTCTGCGTAAATATTGCGTAATAAATATAATAATTCTGCAAGAATTCGATATTTTGTAAATGCCCAGGTAGCACGCCAGAGGAATGCCCAACTTGGGCAGAGGTCTGGCAAACATAAGGGCCCAACTTTGGCGCAGTTAGGTTTTTGCACCATGGCACTCATCAGTGCCAAAGTACGGTGCCTAACTATAGCCTTAGTTGGGCGATCCTAGGGCATGCCAAAGTTTGGCTCTTCTCTGGTACGCCAGAGGAGTGCCAAAGTTGGTGCCATACTTGAGCCATAACTGCCATAGTAAATCCTAATCTGGGAATGCGAGGCATGCCAAGGTTTGGCGTTTCTCTGGTCCGCCAGAGGAGCGCCAAAGTTGGTGCCATACTTCAGCCATAACTGCCAGAGCAACGCCTAATTTCGGTATTTGGGACGTGCCAAGGTTTGGCGTTTCTCTGGTCCGCCAGAGGAGCGCCAAAGTTGGTGCTATACTTCAGCCATAGCTGCCAGAGTAACGCCTAATTTCGGTATTTGGGACGTGCCAACGTTTGGCTTTTCTCGGGTCCGCCAGAGGAGCGCCAAAGTTGGTGCCAGACTTGAGCCATAACTGCCAGAGCAGCGCCTAACTTCGGTATTTGGGACGTGCCAAGGTTTGGCGTTTCTCTGGTCCGCCAGAGGAGCGCCAAAGTTGGTGCCATACTTCAGCCATAGCTGCCAGAGTAACGCCTAATTTCGGTATTTGGGACGTGCCAAAGTTTGGCTTTTCTCGGGTCCGCCAGAGGAGCACCAAAGTTGGTGCCAAACTTCAGCCATAGCTGCCAGAGTAACGCCTAATTTCGGTATTTGGGACGTGCCAAAGTTTGGCTTTTCTCGGGTCCGCCAGAGGAGCGCCAAAGTTAGTGCCATACTTCAGCCATAGCTGCCAGAGCAACGCCTAATTTCGGTATTTGGGACGTGCCAATTTTTGGCGTTTCTCTGGTCCGCCAGAGGAGCGCCAAAGTAAGTGCCAGACTTGAGCCATAACTGCCGCAGTAAATCTTAATTTGTCGATTCGGGGCATGCCGAAGTTTGACTTTTCTCTGGCTACCCACTGAAGTGCCAAATAAGTGCCAAAGGTGGCAAACAAAGCCGAGAGGCCAGCCCAAGTTTTGAATGTCTCTGGTGTGTCACAGAAGTGCTCTTTCACGCGTCCCAGAAGAGAAATAAATTAAACAAGCGTTGGAAACACGATGGTAAGATGTCATCACCTCCGTTCCCAAGCAGCACGGCAATACTTTGCAGTATCGTGCCAGTGCCGGCCGAAAGTGTGTTCCAATATCGCTCAACTGTCCAGTTTTGTACCACCGTTTGATACCCGGCGGGTATTGCCGTACAGCTGTTTCGCCCCGACCTAGCGTTCGCGCAATATTGTGCGAAAACTCTATGATGCGTCTGCTTCGTATTGGCCGAACGTCGTGCAAGTATATGTACGTTGCATGTCATTTGTTGCATATCCAATCACTTATACGGAGAAACAAATTTTTTTCGATCGCTCCCAGAAGTTTATTAAACAACTATCATTGCACACAGTGTATTCTCAACATATTTACAAAGGTCACACTTCTCTGTAAAACGAAAAGCAAATTATAAAATACAATTAACACTGTCCTCATGCCAAGCAAAACTCATCACATAAAAACCGCGGAGATTGAGAGGAAAGCAGGACGACTATCAGAATCATGCTTGCAGTGCACTTACTAATAAAAGAGCGATATCCTGTAATCCTTGATAGATGCATAATCCAACTCAGGCACCCCACAAACACATTCGAGGATTCGAGGACTGACGTCTCGTCGTCGGCGAAGAGCAGTTTTTGTCGAAGCGTGTCCAACAAACACATCACAAGTATTCCACGAACTCCGGTGCAAAAAATGGCTGTTACCGAAAAATTGGCATGGACGTATTCCGACCGTTTACGACGAAAAAACACAGTCGCGTCTGCAGCGCACGAAAGCAACAGAACACTGAAGAGCAGTTCGAAAACCGGACCTACGTGGCCCGCTTGTTTCTATAACTAGGCAAACGGCGAAAACGACAGCCCCAGAGATCCCATCAGCGTGACAGAGAAAGTCACGTGAAAAATTTTCGTCCAAACGTTTTTGTCCTACGCGTCCTACGTAGAGAGGTCACGCTGGGTCACGCGTTTCGCTTCACCCTTTTGATTTGCTTAAAGCGGCTGTCGCGCTCCCTGACAGCCACACGAAGACACAAAAGCAGGTGGGGAGGCTTTGCAAAAGGCGAGGTCGAAGGGGGATCAACAACGCATAAAAGGAAAGCCAGCCACTTTCTGTGGCTCCTCGCGCCCCGCTTGTCGGCTTTGGCGAAACAACCTCCCTCTCTCTTTTCACAATTTTTTTCTTCCATCACCTTTTATCCCCTTCCCCTCCCCCAATCCAACGATGACCGTTCGGCCCATGGCTGTAACTCCCACGATGGTTTTTCCTCTTTTGCAAGACTTCTCTCTCTCTCTCTCTCTGCCGGTGACCTTGTCGCCTTGCCTAGTCTGTCAGCGTTCAGCTTCCATTGAGGGCCTCAGAAAGATAATCTCCTTTCTTGAAAGCGAAATGGACGGGGTGGTTATGTTTTTCGGGCTTGTCGCCATCCGATAAGCCTCATTATTTCTGTCAGACATGTACAAATTACTCAAAAAAGGTATTTAAGTTAAGTTAGTGAGTATCGGCGCCAAAAGTAATTGGAGTAGAGTAGAAATTACGCATTCGTAATAGTAATTGAGTAAACTACTAACTACTGTAAAAAGTAGCGAGTTACTTTGAAGTTACTTTCGAAGTTACTTTTTTATATATTTGTGGTAGCAAAATGAACAGCAGTTTTGATCAATGAAAAACCCTGCGAGCCTAAAATAAATGCAGTCTATTTATGGCTTGCGTTTTCGCCAAAATAGTTTACTCGCTCGCAGAAGCAATTGACTTTCAAAGTTCTTGATAGGAGAGTTTTCCCCTTTTCCTTTTAAAGACGTCCCCAGCCCAGCTAAATAGACGTTCTGCCGACGGGCTGGATGGAACGGCAGCGTTGAATTTGTGAAACAGACCGTGCGGGGTCGGGTAAGCGAGTGTCGGCATCTTAGGAGTCCATGACGAAACTTGTGAGGTTTGCCTCGGGTAGAGAGTCTTTAATAACAAACTTTCCTCATTTTTTTTTTCTTCGTCAAGTTTAGATTGTTATGACTGGCCCCTCTTCATTCCGACGTCGTTCTGAGAGTAAGCTGGGCGAGTGCACCAGACCGTCAAGGGTTCAAGTCTCGCGCCACGATGATGAGATCATCCGGACGACTGCGCGTCACGTCGTAGTGCTAGTGCTACGCTACTGAAAAAAAAAATTGGGTCCAACAAAAGGATCTCCCAAGGGTAACTCGCAATCCTCGCCGGCGACTACAACATTCTGACTCGCCTGAATCATTTTTAACAAAGAGGAGGTCTCCCAGGTATGGATGGTCGGAAGGACACGAAGGATTACGTGAACAAGCATCGTCGCTCGTATACAGTTGCAGCTGTAAGCGGGAACGTGCTCCCATGAACGGATTATCCGTACCAGGGTTTGTGCGCGGGAGAGTCCGGCTTTGCAAAGGCGTATGCGCTGACGACAAGGCGCCCAGCTGCGAGGTCATTCCAGTGGCGCCTCCCGTGGAACCTGCCGCTTGAGTCAGAACTCACTAAAGACAGACAGCACGAAAACAACAATTCTCAGAGTGTCCCCGTCTTTCACGGTTGCAGCTGGAAACGCAGCGCTTGCGTGCATTACCGGATTAGGTCAATACCCGACCAAGGCTTGTTCAGCAAGCATCTCTTCCTGCGTTCGTGCGTGCCGGTGTTATGTTTTGGCTGCTCGTCGCCACCTTGGCCCAAGGACGCCTTCCCTAACAAGGGGGCCCCTTGTTCGAGAATGCCACTTCATCTGCCGGCGTCTTATTCATTTCTGCGCTCAAACTTTCGTGATGGGCAAAATTAGCATTATATAATTTCGAAAGTAGTTAGTAATTTGAGTAGAAGTTACCTGAAAAAAGTAGTTAAATTAAACTACTAATTACCCAAATCAAGTTGTAATTGAAAGTTACCAAGTTACTCGAAAAAGTAGTTAAACTAATGTAGTTTGAGTAGAGTAGTTGAACTACGTCCAAGTTCTGTCCCCACCCGCTCGCAGTGGCCTCCCATGGCTGTCGTACCGGTGAATTTAGGAGCGCAAAAATACTCCAGAAGCCGGGCGAAGACATGATAAATGTAATAACAAAAACGGCTTGACATCACAAAAATAACAATTTTAATTAAACGTTTCGCCTCCCGTGCGGGAGGCATCTTCAGTAGGGCGCAGAGCGAGTTAGAGTCGCAAAAAAAAGTTCGGCTATTTAGGCATAAAGTTTGTGTACACGTCCGGCAGGGGGCCACGGTTCTTGTTTACCAGCGATGAATCACTTCCGCGTTTGTCGTTCTGGATGAACCAAGATTCCAGCAGCTTCCTCAGTCCCCACCTTTTATCCCTCGCCTTGTCAAAGTCAAATTGGTGTCCTGACGTCCAGGCATGGTCGACGAGTTCGGACTTGAAGCGGGTGGCGTTCGTGGAATTGGCGACATCCTGTGCGTGTTCTTTTACTCTTGTTTTTCTTTTTCGTTCCGTCTCTCCAATGTAGGATCGTCACATTCCTTGCACTGCACCTGGTAGATCACGACCCTTTCTGCCTCTGGCGGGTCGGGTCTTTTGGCTTGGAGATAACATTGGCAATTGTTCTGTAGGGTTTGTATACAGTTCGTACCCCCAACGGCCTAAGGGCGCGTCCCCATGCCTCCGAAACCCCCTTAGCGTACGGGATGCACACGACGTCACGTGTTCGTTCGGCTCGATCCGGGCGCCGACGGGACATTTGTTTCTTAACGCGATTGATAAACCGGTCGGGGTAGTTACGTTTCTTCAAAGCCTCCCGCACATGGCTAAGTTCTTGATCGCTAAGTGTTGAGTTAGATGGGACTGTTTCTGAACGATGAAGGCAACGATCTTACAACTGAGCTTTTGTGTTGAGTAGGGTGATGAGAGTGGTAGTCAAGAAAGTTTTGTCTGTCACATGGTTTACCATATACGGATGTCTCCATGTTAAAGAAAGATTCACTAGTTCTATGGACACGTACATAAAAAAACGGCAAGGTACTATCGGTTTCATGTTCGCAGGTGAACTGAATTGAGGGGTGGACACTATTCAAATTGCGGTGAAAATCGGTTACGTTCTCTCTGTTAACTATTACAAAAGTGTCATCGACATAGCGACGGTAGAACTTCACGGGGAAATCAATGCCAGACATTACCTTTTCCTCAACATATATATTCCATGACGAGATTCGAGACGGTTACGGAAACTGGACTCCCCATAGGGCATCCGCTGACCTGATGAAATATGTCCTCATTAAAACTAAAATTACACTGGTTGAGACAAAAACGCAAAAGGAGTATAACGTCATCAAACAAGGAGGGTTGTGCGAGTGGACAACGACTGGTCTGCCAACAACCGGTCACGGGCGACATCAACCGCCAGGGTGTTGGGGACATTCGTAAATAATGAAATCACATCAAAGGATACCATAGCCTCGTGCGGTAGCAGGGTCTGAGCGCGTATAAGTTCAACAAAGTCATGGGAATTCCGGACGCTAAACTCATTGTTTCCCGTAAGAGGGCTCAGAATCATAACCAGATATTTGGAAAGGCTGTAAGTGGATGAACTAATAAAAGATACAATCGGGCGTAGGGGGCAACCCGGTTTGTGAATTTTGGGGAGTCCATACATCTTGGGTGTCGCGGCGTCAAGGGAGAAGAGACGACGGTATAGGTCGTCACTGATGCGTCCTTTCTTTTTCAGCTCTCGAAGGTGGTCAGCTAACTCTCCTTCGGACTCAGCAGCGGGATCTCTTGATAGCCTCACGAAATAGCGACTGTCATTTATAACTTCATACATCTTCTTCATGTAGTCATCCCTATCAAGCACAACGGTTCCTTTTCCTTTGTCGGCCTTTCAAATCATGATGGAGCTGTCTGACTTCAACTCATTAAGACCAATGCGTTCTTGTTGATCTAAATTTGACCCGGCCGGTTTCACATTGTTCGAAACACTGACAACGCGGCTTCTCGCGAGATTTACCCCTGTGACATCGTGCACATGTTTGAGTTTCTCTTCAATTTCAATTATGAAGTCAGGTTTTGGAACGTACCGTGGAGCAAGGACATAGTCCAGTCCTTTGGATAGCAGAAATTGCAAGCCAGGGTTGGTAATAGTAACATAAAATACGTAGGGGCAGAACTCCCTGCCATAAATAAAATGATTTGGCTAACGCCAATTTAACGCGAAATAGGTGCAAAGAGTTTTGCGATAGGAAGCGTAAACCGAAAAAAAGGAAAAAAAAAGAAAGAAAGACTGAAGGAAAGGAGAAATAAAAAAAAATCTGTTGACGTGGCCAAAAAAAAATTCTGTACATGTGATGTTTCTTGTTACGTGACCAAACAAAAAAAAATAAAAAAAAAATAAACGAAATAAAAAAAAGAACACGAGAAAAAAAAACCAGCCCGGTTTCGAAGCTAGGCCCGCTTGATCGTGAAACTAGCGCGCTGTCCGTTGCGCCAACATAACTTTTTTTTTTCTTTCTTTATTGCAAGTTGCGCCAACATAACTCCGCCTGTAATGCTCACGCATTCTCCCATCATAGGAGAAAGCTTAGTTGCCTTCGTAGTTTTTCATGCATGTGTTATTTTTATTTGTGGCAAGAGTTCACGTCCAGAATGCTTTTAGAGTTTTCGAGCAAAACGAGTTTTCTTCACGCGAGTCACCTTCTAGAACCAGTAGACCGCACTGGGTCGTCTGGCTAATCAAGCAGCTTTTTTCAAATTCTCTAAAGTGCCCGTCCTCGGATCTGAGGTCGCCGTTTGACAAGCTTAACTTTCTTCCACCTTTTAGCCGGAACCCCCACCGCAGCTTTGTTCCGTCCCCACTCCCTCTCGAGAAGATGGCTCGCCGCGAGGCTAATCCCATTCTCTAGACGCTCTTTCCCCCCAACGATGGCCCTTTCCCTCCCCGTCCCCTAGCTTCGGGAGAGAAGGTTCTTCTCTGTAGAACGTCCCGTCTGTACAGCGGCCTTTAAAGTTCAGATTGTCCTGTCTGTATCGTCCCTTTTGTGTCTCCACTTTTTAATGTTGAAAAAGTATCAACACGGTAAAATAGTACAATTTCCGGGATTTTATTTTCATTCCCCAAGTGTGATGCGGGAGCCGCGCCACGGAGCCCCGGTCGTTTCCGCTCTTTGTTATCGCTAGGATTTGACAGAGCTCAATCACAATGCAAGACACGCACAGAGCCACGCTCGCTTTTGCAATGCGCCGCCTAATAATGATATCTCTTGTGGAAACGTGCGTACATCCGTCTTGCGCAGTGTTAGCTCAATGGCAGCACTTTCTGTAAAGGCGGATTCACACCGGGGATGTAAGCAGTCGAGCGATCCAACTAAATCGCATCACAAAAAAAAAAATAAAAGTAATTAGTTGGTCAATTTGGCGTGCGCGATGAGCGAGTCCAACGCCTTCGTTGGCGATTCGCTTCTCAAAAACTCTCGCTCCGAACGCCGTTGGTTGGCTCGGCCTCTCTGCGACTAGAGTGCATCGTAAAAAGTCGGGTCAGCAAGCGACTGCTCAAAACCCGTCACGTTTTGCCCGCGATGGTCGCTTTTGCGATGAAAGTTATGGCGCGACTAGATCGCATCGCCGGTGTGAACGCGCCATAATGTCGAACCAGTCTCACGGCGCGCCCCGATATTGGCTTGTGTACCTACGCGCGAGTGCAACCTCTGGCACAATTTATTTGCGTTTGCAAAGCCTGCTCCAGCCGCGTCAAAACATTCAGCCAACCTTTGGACTGCAGAAATCAAGAGACACCAAAAATAGGATAAAGTTGCCAGCCGAATAAAACTTGATTTCTATTTAATTAAGATGAAGACCACCCGCGTACATCAAATATTTCATCAGCCGAACTCCAAGGCAGTAAGCCTAGTTCTGGCACTTGTTTGGCAACTTTGGCCCGCAGCTGCCAGATCACAGCCAAACTATCGGGAAGCGAAGCCTAACTTGGGCTCTCGTATGGCGACTTGGGCCCAAAGATGCCAGATCTCAACCGAACTACAAGGTAGTAAGCCTAACTCTGGCACATTTGTGGCGATTTTGGCCCGAATGTGCCAGGTGACAGCCGAACTGTCAAAAAGTGAAGCCTAACTTTGGCATAAGTTTGGCGATTTTGGCCCGAAAATGCCAAAGCTCTGCCGAACTACAAGGTAGTAAGCCTAACTCTGGCACATCTCTGGCGATTTTGGCCCGAATGTGCCAGGTGACAGCCGAACTGTCAAAAAGTGAAGCCTAACTTTGGCATTAGTTCGGCGATTTTGGCCCAAAAATGCCAAAGCTCTGCCGAACTACAAGGTAGTAAGCCTAACTCTGGCACATCTGTGGCGATTTTGGCCCGAATGTGCCAGGTGATAGCCGAACTATCGAAAAGTGAAGCCTAACTTTGGCATTAGTTTGGCGATTTTGGCCCAAAAATGCCAAAGATCTGCCGAACTACCGGGCAGTAAGCCTAAATCTGGCATTTTTTAGGCGATTTGGGCCCGAAGATGCCAGACGACAGCCGAACTACCCGGCGGCGAAGCCTAAGTTTGGCACTTGTTTGGCGAATTAGGGCCAAGATACCCAGACTGTTGCCAAGGGAGGTCAGGTTTGGCACTACTTTGGCTTCTTCGGGCTTTTTAATGCCCTAAACTGCCAGACGCAAGCCAAGTTTTGGCCCAGAACTCGGTGCTGCCTGGGTGGCGGCTAAAGTCGAGATAAAATCAAATTGGGAATTTGACGTTTTCTACCTAGCAGCGCCTCAGAATTTTTTTCTCTCAAACTATACAATTCTAATTTTTTTTCAAAGGCAGTTTCTTTCATATATATTTTTTACGATTAAATCTAAAGACCCCCCCGACAAGTTTGGTCGAATTCAAATGAAATCACCCATGAATTAGAAGAAAGACCATTCATCAAGACCTAAAAATCAATTTTGATGCGGGGAGAGTTTTTCTTTTTAGATGTGTTCTTCGGCCTATCTGTGTTACCACAGGAAGTCGAAGGTAAGAACTCCGAGCTTGAGTAGGGCCTGTCGTCCTTGGACTTGGGCCCGCTCTCGTCCATCGGCTCATCGGGGGCCGCCTCTGGCTGACCCCTAAGGGCCTGTGACCCCGACGGCTCACCAGGTTTTCGGGCGCCTTCAGAGGGACAAGAAGGAAGTCCCCGACCTCGAGGCACCTGGGTTTTGGATGGCGCAGGGATTAAAGAACCCTGCGCTTGAATGGACCCCGAAGTGATAGGATATACCTTTCGCTTTGGAATTGAAGTGGTTTGTGCCACTCCAGATGAGGTTGAGGGGGATTGAGGGGGGGACGCAGGTCGTCCGTTGACGTCTGCGTTCCCGTTGACGCCGTCGACCGCGCCGGTTCCCTGCGCGCGGCCTCGGCATAAGAGCCTTGAGAAATAAAAGAATATCTTTTCGGTGCTTCTGGGTAAGAAATATTTTCTCTGACCTTTAGTGAGAGAATTTCCTTTTCTCTCTTCCACAGGGGGCAGCTGCGAGAATATGCTGGGTGTGTTCCCTGGCAGTTGACGCAAAAATAGGTATTGTTGCCACAGTTGTCGGAAGGGTGGTCAGTGCTTGCACATTTTGCACAGGTGGCTTTTCCTCTGCAGGTTAGTGACCCATGTCCAAAGCGCTGGCAGCGGAAGCAACGCCTCGGATTGGGGACGCAGGGGCGAACTTTGCAGTTGAGATACCCGGCATTAACTGTGGAGGGAAGCGTTGTCGAGTTGAACGTTAGCACACTGAATGTGCTTTGTGTCCCGTTCTTCACCGTCGCGACGGATAGTGATACGTCGCACAGCGACCACCCCTTGATCTTGAAGTCCCTCGAGTATCTCGTCGGTAGATATTCCAAGTAGATCATCTTCAGAGATGACACCCTGCGTGCTGTTCAGTGAGCGATGTGGAGTCATTGTTACTTTGTAGTCTCTTACTTGGTAGAGTGCAAGAAGTGCTTTGCTTTGCTCGGCATTTGTGACCTCCACAAGCAGGTCGCCAAATGGAAGTTTTTTGGCTTTAAAAGATTTTCCAATTACAGTTTCTAGGGTCTTTGCGACTAAGAACGGGGAAAGCTTTGCAAGTGGTTGATCTTCGTTCTCCGAGTGCATTACTATAAATTTGGAAAAATTCATGACTGGCAAGGTAAGGCTTGTTGATGTTGTCTCTTCGGTCCGGACCCTTCTCGGGGCCCGATCAAGGAAAGATTTAGCTTTAGTACCCATATGAATGGGAAAAGGATTTCGGCACCTGCAGTGTGCCGCCCACCATCGAGCCCAACTTAGAGAGTAGTCAGCAGCCCATAACAAAATGGGCTCTGCTGGAACCGCTGATCTACTAGCACTTGCCCAGGTGCTATACCCAAGTGTGGTTAGGATATGGGTATCTGCCACCACACAAAGTTGGCCCCTGCCGCCAAAGAAGGTGAAAGTGAGGGAGGGGGAAGGGGAGAAATGAGAAAGAGGGGATAGTAGAACAAAAGGCGACTAGGCTGAATCATCCTGGCCGGGCCTTACCAGGACTCCCGTCTACGAGAAGCGGGGGCCGAAGTGGTGTATTGCCTCACCCGGGGGGCCCCGAAGGGTCCAAACCTACCCCGGGCTCGGCTCAACCACCAGGATGCCCTTTTCGCCGGACACGGGCTCGCCACGCACAGTCAGACGTCGGTGGGTTTTAGCCACTTTTTACTCAGGGTCCCTGGTGTCGCCAATGTGGCTGGGGTCCGTGGTGACGCTACTCACTAAGCACCTAGCACCGAAGGTGCAGGCGCCCCCTGCGGGGCTCGGGGTTCGTGGAGACGCCATTCTCCAAACACCTGCTTTCACAGGTGCCCCCTGCGGGGAATAGTGTGGTGAAATGAAACTAGTAAAAGCATATTTTTCCCCATTTATGCACGACCCTAATCAATCCAAATAATGCGAAACCTGTCTCAAAACCTTCCTTGAAGCAATGCAGAAAGTTCCAACTGCTGCAAGTCTTCCATACCCTATTGTGGCCTCATGGATGTGGTATGCATGCCATGTAAGGACATGCAGATAATAAAAGTTGACAAGCTAAGTCGAAATTTCCACAGGTGTTCAGCTTTCTGAAGTTTTGCTTAAACCTGCACTGACACCAGCAAAAAAAGAAAACTTTTATATTTTGATTAATCTTTGAAGTGAATGGACATACTTAGCTGTTTTAACATTTTTTGTTCAGGCTTCTTCATGACCTTTAGTTGAAGTTTGGGATGAAAGCATGTATAATATTGGCTACCATTAGTAATGAGCAATACCTAGCTCCACTCTCATCCCCTTTTCCTATTCTACTTCGATCAAGATATTGTTGTGGGATTGCTGGCTACTGCAGTGTATGACCCAGTTATTATATTTGGATATCTGCCAACTCTTCCGAATTTTACGTAAAATGTACGAATTGGGGCTAATTTTACAATTTTACGAATCTTGCTTCAAATCTTAGGAAATTTTTTTTGTTTTGTTTCTGTAGCTCCGTTGTTGGCGGTATCTTGCACCGTCACAAGAGGGCGATAGGTACCATCCACAGCAGCGTCATGGTTTTTACTATCCGTCTATCCGGTGGCCCCGGATCGAAAACCAATCCAAAGCTCAAAGCCTTTGGTCGTGTGTTTGGCGGTGCACGTTGGTTCGGCGTGTTCAAACGTTGTTGGACCTCGTTGTTTCGGCCAGTTTCGACGCGAGAAATACGGCGTCCGTGTTTGTTGCACGTGTAACTGTAGCATTCTCCTGGTCACTGTGGCTTCGCGGCGCAATGGCGAACTCCAAACCTCAAAAGAGGTACTTTCAGGTATTCCTGAAGTCCTACACGTCGAAATTTCCATGCTTCGTGCCGCCCAAAGAGCGAGAGATGTTTGGATTTTGTAGCACGTGCACGTGTGATGGATGTGAGCGTTTCGCACGGTGGTCACGCTGACATTAAGCTGCACATCGCTTCGCACATGTATAAAGCTTCATACTAACTCAAGTCTAATTTTTAATTAAATTACAGAGAGGACGACGTGGTGCCCAGCAAACACTGTTGTGCCTTGCCGCACTTAAAGGTCCCTAAAAAAAAAAAAGCAAAACGTCTGTTCACATGAATAGCTCTGGCCCCAATACAGCACACTTTTTCTTTAAGTGTTATTGTTCCACAAAATTTAAGTAAAGACAGTTGTGAAAGTGCAAAGGCCGCTTCATAAATCATTTTATTTTACCATCGAGGCCTGCTTTCTCTAGACGATGAAGCAGCACAGATCTCCAGGTTTCATGGCTCCCTTTTTCATGCCACGAGGGCCAGTACTGATTTGCTAAATGATCCTTTAGTGTAGCACATTATTTTCTTTGTTATACAAGTTAATGTGTTCCCTGCATTGTGAACTGATCTGAAGGTTACTCGGCGAGAAATCTTCATGTACTTGTTACCAATCTCCCTTTTCCGTGCTGTAATTATGATTGTGGGCATAATACAAAAAACTTCATGGAGGCCTCCATTCGAGTCCTCAAGGATGCTATCCTTGGGAGGCAGAGGGTGTACAATGCAGTGGCTCTTGTGCACATGATTGCAACTGTGTGAGAGCAGTCCCAAGCAGCATGGATTTTGGCCAAGCAATGGCCAATGTCTGGTGATGGTCTTTTGGCCAGTGGCCAGAGGGTGGCCATTCATTGGCCAATGCTTGGCTGATGGCCAGTAACCATTGGCCAGTGGCCAGATAAAGGCCAGTCACCGGCCAGCCTCTGGCCACTGTCTGCCACTTGGCCAAGGACCATTGCCAGCCATTGGCCGATGACTGGCCAGCTCTGTGCTGCTTGGGGTACCTCAAGGGGCGGCTGTTGAAGCATGCCGACAATCGTGCAGCTGGTCCTGTACGACAAGTTGCACGAAAGAATGCCCCCCGAGGCTGGCGACGCAATCAAGAAACTTGACCAGCATACCTTCCAAGTGCCCAGTGCAGAGCGGCAGGACATCGCCTACCACGTGTGGAAGGACGTGGGCCTCTGCACGTGTCGAGTGGGCCAGTCAGGAGGATTCTGTAAACATCAAGCGCTGGTCTTTGAAAGATTTGGAGACCACCAGAAGATCGGCTGGAGCTGGGAAGACTAGCACTAGGAGACCGATGCCCTGAGCCAGAGTACTTTGGAAACTTCAGGGACCTGAAGCAGCCATTCACCAGCCAACCCAAAAATCAAGGACGCCCACCAGACTAAACAAAGGCAGCCAAAACAAGCGAACCACGCAGCATGGAGCACCAAAACTCTAACCCTAAGCAAAAAAATTAAGAGGTTTGTATTTTTCAATCCCTACACTTATAGGATATAAAATTGGAGTAAAACGTACCAGCTAAAGAAGTCCTCATTCATGAGATCGACAGAAACTTGGTCCTTTTAAAGGGCAGCGTACAAGGCTCGCAGTCCAGCAGAAAGCACAGTCAGGTTTGGGTCTGTGCCAAGAAGGAAGGCCAGGTTGTGACAACAGGATGCACTTGCATGGCTGGCAAAGCAGGAGTGTGTAGACATGTAGGTGCAGTACTTTGGACGGTTGATGCAGCAGCAAGCTCAGTCTACACTGGGCATGCCTGTATGGATGAAGGCAGCAAGTGAAATCAAGGCACAAAAAAGAATATTTTGCACTTTGCAACATCTAGTTCAAGTTGGAGAGGGGGGCATCCACAACCACAGCCAGACATGCTCCAGAAGCAAAGAAGTTTTGCTCCTTTCTACCCTCTGCGGCGCCGAGCATATAGCTCGTGCTCAGGAATGTACTACAACGGAACATGCATAGAATACATTAATGATACCTTTTTATATCATTGTGTCAGTAATTGAGGAACTAGTGCCTTTAACCCTTTCGGCCCTGGTGTCCTATAAAAAGCACATGAAGAAAGCTAAATATTAAATGAAATCTAAACAGCCTAGAAACCGAAACAGGAACTGAGCCTGTGGCGAAAACATCCCCAATGGCATGGACATCATTTGCTTCTTCCTTCTCCTGCCCGAAGCTCCAGTAGTACACAAACAAAATGGCAGATGGTGAAAACGGCGGCAACGAAGGTGAGCGCATGTTTGTTAATTTTTTACTCAATAGCTGCTCGAGTGTTAACGATGAGAATTTCGTGCATTGTTCCTAATATATTCAAGGCTGTAGTGGTAGCAGAAGGGTTCTTCTGGAATGAATATTATGTCCGCGGCTTGTCACGTTGTATGTGTCCTATAAATAGGACGCCAGGGCTCAACAGGTAACAGGGTTCTGTGGGAGATTTTGCAACTGTGTGCTTGTTTTCTTTTATAGGGGCCGTAATTTTTATTTTTGCCCGAATTATTTTTTGCTCAGGTGGGACAATACCTCCTGGAGTATTCTACTCGGCCAGAAGATCACTACGCCCAAGAAGGCCGCGTCTCGAAGATCCTGATATAATGTTTGCCGCGCTGGGAAATGGCGACATATCCAACGCTGATGATGAAGAAGACGAGACAGATGAAGCCAGATTTTGTTGTTGTTTGCGGGTTTTTTGGCGCAACAGCAACGGAGGCCATACTGCGCCAGACTAAATTAACTAATGAAACTCCTATAGTTACCTCATTACAAAAAGATGATCCTGAAAAAAACTGGGACTAGATCTGGTGTATAAGGCCAGTACTAGTAATATATGATAAAACTCGATCAAGAGGAACAAGAGGGTGCTTTCCCAGCAAAAGAGCGGGATGAAATAGAATACAAAATCTAAAAAACTCAGGAAAATGAGCGCGACGTTCGGTGTCGAATTCCGGGCAGATCCACAAAATATGAAGTATAGTAAGATTGTCTCCACAGTGCTCACAAACTGGTGGATCCTCCCCATAAAGGAGATATCTGTGTGTAAGGAAAGAGTGCCCGATTCGAAGCCGGCACAATACAACTTCGTGAAAGCGGTTGTTAAGTGAGGAGCTCTCCCAAGACCCAAGAACTGGTTTGCTTACATGGAGCTTGTTATTAGACTCCATAGCCCACTCTGCCTGCCATAGACGAAAAAATGACGACTTAATTAATGATCTGATATCTTGATAGGGCAAGCTTGCTTGATATCGAGAGCAGTTACCTGAAGATGCAGCGAGCCTGTCTGCCTCCTCATTACCCTTTATTCCCACATGACTCGGAACCCAGCAGAATTTTATATTGTGACCTTTACGTAAAGCTCCATTAAGTTTACTTCGCACCTGTTCCACAAGCATATTCTTAGTGGCTTTTAGAGAGCAAACTGCAGTAATGGCACTTTGAGAGTCCACAAATATTACGGCCCGTCTAGTTTTAGTCTTCAGAATATAATCCAATGCAAAAGACACAGCATAGATTTCAGCAGTAAATATACTCACAAATTCCTCTAGACGTGTAACTTTTACAAAACGACCTGAATGCACGGCACACCCGACAAACGATGAAGTCTTGGCACCGTCTGTGTAAAAGTGAGCATAATCTTTATATTTCTCTTCCAGGTCAAGGAATTCCTGCTGAATAACAAGAGCTGATATGCTATTCTTATTAAACTTAGTGAGAGTCCAGTCACAAAAAACACGTACCACATTCCAGGGCGCCACGCAGACTGTGTTTTGAATTAGGTTAAGTTCGTCCAGACGAAGCTGAAGTGAGGAACAAAATTGCTCTACACGAAAACTTAACGGTCTGACGATGCTTGGCTTATTTTCAAAGAGACGGTAGAATTGAGACCTTTGTATGGAATGATACGTTGGGTGATCAGGGTTCGCTAGGATCCTAGACGCGTAGGCTAGGCTGAGGTATTGACGTCTTTTGCACAGCGACATCTCATTTGATTCCGCATACAAACTAAGTACAGGCGATGTCCGAAAAGCACCTGTTGCCAAACGCAAGGCAAGATGATGTACAGGATCCAACATCTTGAGAGCAGATGGGCGAGCCGATCCGTACACCACGGCGCCATAATCAAGACGAGATCGCACAAGCGCGGTGTACAAATGCAACAGACATTTTCGGTCCGACCCCCATGATTTATGAGCCAAAACTTTCAGAAGGTTTGTGGAACGAAGGCAAATTTCTTTCAGAAATTTCAGGTGGGGAATGAAGGTAAGTTTTTTATCAAATATGACACCAAGAAACTTGTGCTCCTTCCTAACAGGAATTAGAGTACCGTTTAGTTTCAAAACTGGGTCTAAGGAGAGCCCACGACGTAGGGAAAAAGGCACACAGACTGTCTTTGCAACAGAGAACTTGAAACCATTTTCGTCTGCCCACTTACAAAGTTTGTTTATAGCCAGTTGTAACTGCCGCTCACAACTAGAAAGATTGCAAGAAGATGAGGAGATCTGTACATCGTCAGCATAAAGAGAGTAGGAAATAGACCGAGGTAGCATTCGTGTGAGAGAATTCATTTTCAGTACAAACAAAGTGACGCTCAAAATGCCTCCCTGTGGGACTCCGTTTTCTTGAACAAAAGGTTTAGAGAGGGTGCTCCCAAGCCGGACTTGAAAGGTTCTGTTTGTTAGAAAGTTGTTAATGCATTGCAACATCCTACCACGGATATTGCAATCATACAAGTCTTTCAAGATACCATATCTCCAAGTGGTATCATACGCCTTGTCTAAGTCAAAAAACACTGCAACACAGTGCTGCTTGTTCACAAAAGCCTCGCGTATAATGGTTTCCAGGCGAACCAAATTATCGAGAGTAGATCGACCTCGGCGAAACCCGCACTGATTTTTGTCGAGGACCTTTTGCCTTTCTAATATGTATACTAACCGTCTATTTATAAGCCTTTCAAATGTTTTCCCAACACAGCTCGTCAGAGCAATGGGACGGTAACTTGATGGTAGTGAAGGGTCTTTCTGCGGCTTTAGGAGCGGGATGACATGAGCATGCTTCCAGGCATGGGGAAAGCAGGCTTTTTCCCACAATAAATTGAAAAACAAGAGAAGACTTTTCAGGGACTCAGGAGAAAGGCGACGAAGCATTTCATAATGAACTGCGTCGGGCCCTGGAGCAGAAACCCTCGTTATGTCAAGTGCCATTTCAAGCTCATACTGCGTAAAAGGCTGGTTATAAGGCTCAGAGTCTCCTCCAGACATGGAGATATTTTGCCGCTCTGCACGAGATTTCAGTCTACTAAACGAATCACTATAGTTTGCCGAGCTAGATGTGTTATAAAAATGTTCACCAAGGATGTTGGCGATGTCAACTAAAGATGAAGAAGGCGCATCAAAAGTAGGAATTGCAAAGCACCTATAGTCTCCATTTATTTTCCTGTATCTATCCCAAACCTCCTTGGCTGGCACAAAACTATTTATAGAAGAGACATACTTCATCCAGGATTTCCATTTTGACTGCTTCCTGGTCCAACGGGCTTTAGCTTTCCGCTGCCTGAGCTCTGCGAGATTACCTGATGTGGGGTATCTGCGAAGTTTGCCCCAAGCCCTGTTTTGATCCGCTAAGGTTGTGGCACACTCCTTGTTCCACCATGGTTTGCATTTTTTCGGCACATTACCAGAGGTTCGTGGAATAGACACCTCAGCAGCATTTAGTATCTGCTCAGTAATATACAGTGTAGCATCTTCAGGTGACATAGAACAAAGCAGAGAAGGGTCCAAGGTGGAATGTAACCCAAAAAGTGACCAGTCAGCTTTATCTAACTTCCACCTAGGGATACGTTTTAAAAGTGAGGGCAACTGAACAACACTCTCTAAAACAATCGGAAAGTGATCACTGCCAAAAGGGTTGTTGAGAACATTCCATGTAAAGCAAGGAAACAATGAGGGGGATGAGATCGACAGATCTATGGATGTAAATGTGGTGTGAGCTGCACTAAAAAATGTTGGCTCTCTCCCATTAAGAAGGCATAGTCCAGATGCCAATAAAAAATGTTCAACTACACCTCCACAAGAGTCCTGATGAATACTACCCCATAGGGGATGATGGGCATTAAAATCTCCTAGAATCATAAAGGGTTGTGGGAGCTGACCTACAAGACCCTGCAATTCACTAAGATGTAATGGAGTGTTAGGTGGTAAATAAAGTGATACTACAGTTATGAGGCGGTCTAAAAGAAGGCGCACTGCCACGGCTTCAAGTGGTGTACAGAGTGGGACCTCAGAGCAGGCGACCTCACCTTGTACAACCACTGCCACGCCACCAGAGGGAGTATCACTAAGACGGTCTTTTCTAAAGACCCGGTGACGTCTTAAAATATGAGGAGAGCGATCATGAAGATGAGTTTCCTGGAGAGCAAGAGCTATCGGCCGAAGCTCATCCATGAAATGATTTATATCGATATTTCTTAAAAGGCCGCGACAATTCCATTGCATAAAATTCACTTTTGACATTTATAAAATGTGTTTATATAGGAAAGTGTAAATCAATAAAACTCTGTAGTAAAAAGATTAAAACTAAGGAGGGAGAACACTTGGATTACTTCGGTGCAGTAACCGGTTTTTTGTTCTTCCCTGCACGGGTCTGCGTCTGCCACTCCATGCTATCCGGGTCAGAAGCAGGAGCAGCCGAGTCGTCCAACTCCATGGACAAGTCTGCCTCTTGAGTCGTATCGCTGGTGTTGGCCAGCGTTTTCTTCCGGTTTGGATCACGGGGAGCCAGGCCCCGGCCGCGACCAGCCGAAGAGGCAGCGGAGGTGCTGGGCAGAGTATCTTTCAACTCTGCCTGCTCCGGCCCCTTGAGTACAGGGAGAGCAGCACGAGAGTTGTGCCGCTCTTTGGAGGAGGCCCTCTCCAGTGAGTTGGAACGAGAGTGTCGCTCTTTTCCACCGGAGGAAGGCGTCGCGGTCAGGACGGGCACTGGCATTGCCTGCCTGTCCTGAGACTTGGGGGCTGCTGATGTGCTCCCTCCAGAAGGCGGGGGAAGCTGCTGCCCCTGCGGGGGGGTGGGGGCCCGAAAGGCCACTGCCAGGGCTTCAGGCGAGACCTGGGTGGCCTTCGATTCCGTTCGCGGCGGAGGGCCCCTGCGCACCGCGTCGGAGTATGTGCCTTTCGAAAGAAAGGAGAACCTTTGCTTCGCTTCCGGATAAGATAAGTTTTCTTTTGCTCTTAAGGTGAGGATTTCCTTTTCCTGTCGCCAGGAGGGGCATGAACGAGAGTACGCAGGGTGAGGACCCTTGCAGTTGGAACAGAAAGCTGCCGCTTCACAGTTGTTGGTTAGATGGTCATGGCTGCTGCACTTTGCACACGTCTCCTTCCCTCGACAGCTGCGTGATCCGTGGCCATAACGCTGGCAACGGAAGCACCGCTGGGGGTTGGGGACATATGGGCGGATGCGACAGTTAAGGTATCCTGCCTTGATGGTTTCTGGCAGTGCGTTTCTTTCGAAAGTAAGGATTACGTGTTTCGAAGGAATTTCCTCACCATTTTTACGGAATATGATGCGCTTAACGGCAACAACGCCAACACCTTGGAGTCCCTCAAGAAGTTCTTCCTCACTAGTGTGTAAGAAGTCGTCCTCGGAGAGGACCCCACGGATGGTGTTGAGCGTGCGGTGAGGGCTAACCGACACTTTAACATCAAGAAAACTAGTCAGTTTAAGGATCGCTTCACTCTGTTTTTTGTTGGTTACCTCCACTAGGAGGTCTCCGGAGTGCTGCTTTTTAGCTTTGTAGGAAAATCCGATAAGGTTTTCTAGTACCTTCGCAACAACAAAAGGTGACAGCTTTGCAACAGGTTTTTGTTCATCAAGTGAATGAACAACAAAAAACTTCGTAAATGTTTCTCCTTCAGAATCTTTGTCGATGGTCTTGGGTTCAAGACAACGCCTTTTAAAGGCTTGCCCTGAACGAGGTTTGGAAGAGGGGGGCGCCATAGGAGGGCAAAGAGTGTTCAGAACCTGTGGTGTGCCGCCCACCACGGAGCCCAACGAGGGAATAGTTAACGGACCATAACAAAAAGGGCTTTGCTGGAACCGTTAGACTATTAGCACTGCCCAGGTACTATAACCAAGTGTGGTTTTGGACAAGGGGTCTGTCGCCACCCAAGGTTAGCCCTTGCCGCCAAAGGAGTTGAAAAAGGAAAGAAGAGAAATGAGAAGAGTGAAAAGAAGGAGAAGACAAAGGTAAAAGAAGGGAGGGGATAGTAGAAGTGGCGACTGACTGAATCATCCTGGTCGGGCCAAGCCAGGACACCCGTCTACGGGAAGCGGGGGCCGAAGTGGTGTATTGCCTCACCCGGGGGGCCCCGAAGGGTCCAAACCTACCCCGGGTTCGACTCAACCACCAGGATGCCCTTTTCCCCGGACACGGGAAAGCCACGCACAGCCAGACGTGGGCGGGCGAACCCGCATGGCTCGGGGTCCGTGGAGACGCCACTCTCCAAACACCTGCTTTCACAGGTGCCCCCTGCGGGGAGATGAAGCCAGATGAAGCCTTTATAGGTATGCAGGTGCACCGAGTGGGGCCTGTACTGCGTGGAGTCACCTGCTTCGAGCAGAATTACCAGACTGATCGCCAGATTGCAAAACTGATCAGCACCTTCGGCATCCACACAGAGCTAATGTTGCTTCTAAAGTTTTCTTGTGACTCAATCATAAACCTCTATGCTGATTCATGTCTGTTCATGGGCACCGCTGGAGCGTTGGCTTCCAGGTTGTCTCCACCTGCGGCCTCACCGACCGCTCTGACGCAAACAGATGGTGCTCAAACTCCGAGAAGTATGCAGGCGCTCCAATGGGACCTATACTATGTGGTGTCACTTGCTTAACCGCCAGACACATCCATACAATGTTAATTTTGCTTCTGAAGTTTTCTTGTGACCCGATCATGCACCTCTATGCTGATTCTATCTGCTCATGGGCACCCCTGGAGTGTTGGGTTCCAGGTTGCCTCCACCTGCGGCCTCACCCACTGCTTTGACCCGAACAGATGGTGCCCACACCCTGACAGGTATTCAGGTGCTCCAAGCGGGACCTATACTGTGTGGTGTCACTAGCTTCAAGCGGAACATTTAGACACACCTATACAGTGCGTTTGTTGCTTCTAAAGTTTTCTTGTCGCTCAATCCTGCTCGTTAATGCTGATCCAGGTACCCCTGGTGTGTCGGCTTCCAGGCTGCATCCACCTGTGGCCTCCTCCACCTCTCTGATGGGACGCTGCACCCAGACAGGTATGCAAACACATTGCTGGATTTGAGGTCCTGGCAATCCAGGACAGGGTGAGATGAAACGGGTCTGCGGATCGCTACATTTGTCTCCAGCGATTCGAGGGCCGTGTAAGTTTGTCATGCGCAATAAGGGAGTTTGCCCGCATCGTGCGCAGTCGAGCACTTGGCGCCGAGGCGCATCATGGTTGAGGCTGTCACGAGCGACCGTTCGCAGAAGTGCGACATTTTCTTGCTTCATTTTATAAAAAGTTTTCACCACTTGTAAATATATACAAATTTACACGACCACCGAGCCTAAACGTCACGGATGTCACCAAAAACGATAGACCCTCCAGCCATCGCAGCACCCCACTATCAACCGGTTTTCATCGAGACTTGGGAGGCAGCCACATGCCGGGAAAACAACCATCCTCAGGGGAGGAGGAAACATTACTGGCGCAGTCGACAGGATTGTGGATGTCGTCGGCCACTTGGACAACAGTGTGCAAGGGAGACACCGATGACGGTGCTGCTGCAAAGCGCAGGGGTGTTCGGCGTGACAAGCGCTCAAGACGACTCTGGACAACGAATTTCAACTGATCCAATTGTACCGGCTCGGCGAGACTCATCAACAGGATGCTGGGGTAGCCTCAAGGTGTGCGACGGTGTACGCGTTCAGGCACATCACGCAGACCGTGTAAAAGGAGCTGCAGCTCTCACCCTACAAATATCGCAAGAGATTCGTCACAGCAACCAAGGAAAAGGAAAAGAGTGGGCACGGAAGCAGCCTAAGAATGCCTTCGTCTAACCATGATGCGTGCATCTTTGTGCAGATTGCGGCATGTCTGCTCGTCTTGCCTCATCAACTATTGTCACTAGTCATCGCCACGCGTTTCACGGTGCGAACAACTCGCGGAAACCCGCCAAGAACTCTTATCTCACGGGAACAGATATTGCAGATCGCGGATGCAGCAGATTCACATTTCACGATGCAATATACATGGGGGAACAACTAGCGCGTTACGCAAGCCGATATCGCGTGCAGATCGCAAACAAAAACGTGGGAACCCGCTATGAACTCGCTTCTCGCACACACTGGTACCGCCTATCGCGCAGCTGATGCACGATTCCTGTTGGATATCGCTTGATGTTCAACGGGAATCGGGGGGTGGGCGATGTTTCGGAATTTGTATGTTACAGATATTTAGCCAGGAAAACGGGATGGGCGGTCTCTCAAGGGGGGGGGGGGGGGCGTCTTTACGGGATTTTTTTTTTATTTTTACCATTTGACAACTACTGTGTCTGCACACGTTACTTTGGCCTATATATATATATTTGCTTTCCAAGGTCTATGGCAGACGCTGCTCCAACCTACACATTGCTGTAGATTCAGTTTTCTTTTCTGTTTAACTTGGTTGAGCCAGGCGATGTAATACTGGCAGACAAGGGCTTCCCTGGTATTAAGGCTGGTGTAGAAGACAATGCTGTGCTTGCCATGCCTCCCCTTTATTCAGGGAATGGGCAATTCAGTCACCAAGAGGTACAGGAACTATACAACATTGCTCAAGTTTGCATTCATGTGGAGCGGATGATTCAGCAAATCAAAGTGTACAATATTCTGAACACTCGGGTGCCATTCTCCCTTATTCCTGTAATGAGCGATGTGTTTCACATGTGCTGCATTCTGGCTAACTCGTAACCCGCTACAACTGCTTCACAGCCATGGGCCCGAGACCAAATATTGGAATGGATGATGTCTCGAACCTGTCACTGACTATAGGCCAGGAACTGAATGCGCTAACAAACAACATCTGCTAGTACTTTGCTTGGAGTCATTGAGACAGATCTAGTAGTTTCCGGTTAGTTTCGAAATTCCATTTGTTTCGTAATTGTAAAAATAAAAGGGCTGCTCAAATTTTTATATATGTGTGTGTGTGTGTGTTTTGAAATCTTAGTACTTTCCTTGCTTAAGTTTGTGTTGCTCTTGTATAGAAGCTGTATACAGCATGACTTCTCCTATCATAGTAGTCTCAGATGGGGCCTGAAAGTATTTTGAAATAAAATTAAATATCTTAAAAATTCCTTCAGTTTGCAGTTTGCAATCAAGCACCTCTACCATTCTGCACCAACTCATGTCGGAAACGAAAAACTGATGGTGGCAAAGCGGCTCTCACGTCTCAATTATATCGGTCATGTGCACACTGGCAACTGCGTAATCTTTTCTATCCGGGTCATGACCTCCTACAATGCAAAAAACGGATCAAACAAGGCAAGTGAATTTAGCAGAACGGATAACTGGGCAAGTGATTTGTGGCACGGTCGGAATCGTGAAGATAAACTGTACACGTTTCTAGCTTGCATGACAATTCTTTACTGAGTAGTATGCAGATAATAGGCATGAATGGTCTATTCCCAGTTGTAATACGAGATTCTGCTTGAATTATCAGCTTTTGCAGCTTTTTTTCTGTTTCTGTCACCTATATGTATGATGGGAATAAATAAATGCATTGAATTTTAACTCCAATGATCCTACATTCCGTTTCTTAGATGACAAACCTTCATGCTGTTTATGAAATGATGGCAGTGTTGGCCAGACAGAAAGTCAGAAGGAGGTTAGTTGTAAATTCGAGACAGACAACGACAATGTTGGCACAGGTTTGGGAGGCACAGGAAACAATAGGAAGTTTCAGTGACTCGTTTTTGGAACACACAATTCAGAAATCATGAACACTGGGTGCAGCTGATTCGTCCTGTCAAACCGTACACGGAATTTAACATATTTTAGCGAACCGTTAAACTGGAGCAATCGTGTAAACAATGTTGATGATTGCGTTTGACTGGCAGCACCATCTTCGAGTAAACATGTAACATTCTGCAGCGCGCAAATTTATGACGGCTCCTGTTTCTGGTGCACGACTGATGTAAACAAGACGGTTGGCGTAACATGTACCGATCAGAATTTCAAGACCTGCAAGGCTAGACAGAGTAAAAAGTGTCTGAGTGACCGCAAAGGTAGGTAGTGTATCTCTGTCATCTTGAACTTAAATCATGGTTCACGTTGTGTGCCGTCGAACCAAGTCATTTCATCTGCTCATGGTCGCCGCGGCAGCTAGTCAGCTCGCAGATCGCAAGAAATTACTAGCACGCATAGTTTACAGCATCTGCAATTGCTTACCATTCTGAGCCATCCTCGAAATGATTTGGTTTAACCTCTCAAATGAAGCAAAGTAATACCTGTGTCAAACGACGTCCTAAACGTCCTTTCCTCTAAATGTTGCTTCTACTAAAGGCCTTTTTCTCTAAAGGAGATGCTGCCACACAATCAACAAAATGACATTTATCAGCAATGTTTACTACTTTAGGGTCGACTACGAACAGATGAAACCAGAACTAAATTATAATATTTTTTCATTTTTGTAAATATTATTATGTGGTACTTTTAATTGTTATAAGAAGTTTTAAATGCATAGTATATAAAAATAAGAGTATTTCTTGTACTATCCAAATTTACAATTGTATTTGGCAGAAATGTTAAGTACATATGGAAACCACGCTGCCACATGCTGCTGTCGGCTGTACCTTGTGTTGTGCGAGCTGTTCCTCGTTGCTCTGCTTTGTTCCTCTTCCTAGATTGTTTCCTTCCTGGGCTCGCACCCAGTCTTTAATTTCCTCGGAGTGAACAATCGACGATGGACGTTTGTTGTCTAGAAGCAATCTGCCCCATGCAGGCACGTTTGCAGCAGTCCCTTGTCATGAAGATAGAGCTAGACTCCACGAAAAGCGAAAGCAAAGCTCTGGAGATGGCATTCCTTGCAAATTCCTTCACAATTGCAGCTCTTGCCTTGCAGGGCGTAGAGTGAATTGAGAGCAAGCTTTGGAGCTACGAGAAAGGCGAAAGATGGTTCGAGGCCACCTTGCCGCACCCTGGTGACAGGACCTTTAAAGCGTGCTTCCGGGTGCTGCCGTGCACCTATCGATACCTCGTTGACGTGCGTCGTACAGCGATGGGAAGACAAGACACAAACATGCAAAAACCCATCAGCATTGAGAAGCATGTGGCAATAGGCCTGTACAAACTCTGTTCTACTACCGAAAACAGAGCTATCGCCCACCTTTTTGGAGCCGGTCGCTCAACTGTAAACGAAATTCACTGCGAGTTCTGGGCAACAGTTGTCGCCAACTTGGAGCAGTCCACGGCAGCTACGGTGCGCAAGAGTGAGCGGCAGAACAATGTGCTGAAGATTGAGGCGGTGTGTGGCTTTCCTAGCGTCGTCGACACCCTGGACGGTTGTCACCTGGCTGTGTCACCACCGAAGGACCATGACTGTGACGACCACAATTATAAGGGATGGTAAGCTATAAGTCAACCAGAGTCAGTCCATGCATCGCTTCAGTAATTTTGTTATTATCAACAAGGGCATATATACGATAGTTCCCTTTTGCTCTTCAAATCGGGCATAGGTGACGCACAGCTGCAAGAGTAGTATTTCAAAGCTGTTAGGTGTCCATGCAAAATACCCAACTGTTTTGAAATACTATTCTAGCAGCTGTGCGGGGTATACCCAGGACTGATTGACCATACTCCTCAAGAGTTGAAAACGGGACATCAACGAAAGGGGTAGGGGGAGGAAAAGGGAAAGGGGGGGGGGGCAAAGTGAAGAATGAAACAGCTCTGTTACTATTCAGTTCACTGTGAAAGGCACTTTTCATTGAGTAGTTGAGTACACAAGTGCTTCTCTTGTCTATTCTGCAAAACATAAGTTTGATGGCCAGTGGAGCTACAAGCGGTCATTGAATAACTAGAGCGATGTATGGTCAGAGCGCGTGTCCAGAGAGCACGATCTGGACACACACGAGCCTCGATGGCGTAGGCTAGTTGTGCCAAACGCCTGATCTCTCCTGGTCAATAAACCTTAATAGCCTTGTCACACTGCGGAAACAGTCAGAGGACTTTGTCCTTCAACACGAGGAAAACATGTTTTCGGGGACCCTGTCACATTGCGGAAACAGCAACAGTCCGGAAACATGTTGCTGTCGTCCGAAAACCATGCTTCCCAACTTGTTCTCCGACACTCGGGGAACGTCCTGTCACACCGGGAAAGCGTGTCGGAAGAACACAAATTGCCTCCTCTCCTGCACGCTGCCTCTCTCTCTCTCTCTCTCTCTCGCGCCCTCGTTTGCCCGGCCGGCTCAGCTATACTTCGTTTCTGCTTCGGTACAGACGCAGCCAAAGCTACAAGCGCAAGCTCCAGGCTTTTAGCATCCCTGCCAAGCACGCGCGCTTGTGCAGTGCAAGCACTGTTCTGGGCCACATGCTCGCGCTTGTAGCATCGGCTGCGTCTGGACAGAAGCTGAAACGAAGTATAGGCGGCTAGGCTCAGATCCGCTGGCTCCGCTCGCCTTTTGAATCGTTGCCATTTTGGATCGCCGTCTCATCGCTGTCGCTCTACCGCAGTCAATTCATCAGCCGCGCGAACCATCTCGTGTTCTCTGGATTTGGTGGTTGCGTTCTGCTACAGGGCTAGACCGTTACAGGATGGCATACGCGCCAGCCACAGCAGCAGCTTCTGCTTTGGCGCTTCTTTGCGCCATCGATTCAGATAATTCTGACGATCAGCTGCCGCCGCGCAAGAAGCCGCGTTCAAAATGGACCAGAGGTCCATTCGCTCATCTCGCACGTCCCACAAAAATCGACGTTCCTCAACCATCGTGATCATTTTCGACTCCTCAGTCAAAGTGAACGGCACAGTTGAAGGGTTTAACGGCATCTCGAGCGAAACACTGAACTGATCGAATAAACTCGACCGCTCCGACAAACCACACAGTGCAAGAAGGGATGTGCTAAGGCTGCTTAGAAATGGGGAGTTGTCAATTATTGAAGTATTCTCATGCGACTATCTGTACTGAAAAATATAGATGTTGCCATGTTGCTGGAAAAAAATTCACTCAGCCACCGAAATGGGCAACACGTGTCGTCCGACACAAGTTGCCAAGGTTTCCGTTGCCAAAAGCTGTCACACCGGACAACATTGTCGCCGTCGTCCATGTTGTGTTGCTGTTTCCTCAATGTGACAAGGTTGTCGGGCAACAGAGCCGAGAGCCGACATGTTTCCCGACTGTTGAGAAACATGTTTTGTTGATGTTTCGGCCGTGTTTCCTCAATGTGACAGGGCCTTAAGTATTCGGGCAGTGGCGACATGGTCTACGTGAATACGACAATAAGCATGGCCAGATATAATAATAATACAGGACATTTCCTCATACAGTGCAAACAAGACTGATTGGCAAGTAGAATCACAGAAAAAGCTAAAATTCTACTCTTTTGCAGATAGCATCATCACACTGTTCATTCTGATACTCTGTCACAAGTAATCATTTTTTGTATACTTCCACTCACCTGGTGCGGATTTTGTAAGCAAGTTCCCACGAAAACAGGACATTTGGTTGTATTCACAAAACGACGGGACAGTAGCAATGAATGTCTGAAACAGGACTTTCCTGGCCGAAACAGGACGTCTGGTCAGTCTAATCCAGAAATCATCTTCGGGGAAAGAGGTGGAGAAGGTAGGTAAGCATAATATATGCGTGTCTTGCTTTTAAAATGTGCCGCACATTGCAGACATTTTTTTTTCTTTTAAAGGGGGGAGCAGAGAGGAGGCATTGAACATGGTGACTATCCTTCAAGGTAGGCACAGGTGGGACAAGTATGCCTCATTGGTGCCATAGCACTGGTGCCTTCACATGTCAGACAAGCTCTTCGTTAAAATCGAAGTGTCGAGACGTGCAGAGAAACTATGCAATGAAATCATATAGCAGTAGTAGACACAAGTTTTTCCAACAAGAAATGCTGTTCAAAATCAGCAAAACTAAACTGTCCCAGACACTGGGACAGAGTAGGGTTTCAGGGTCATCCTGAACCCGTATGGGGCTCTATGCCAAAGGAGTTGCTTGAGGACAGCAACCATAGATTGGGCCCGATGCTTGTACCCTCATAAAATGAAAAGCGCCAAGAAAGAAAAGGACAAAAAAAGAAGGCGAACCGGACGAGCGCTTAAAAACTCTCAACTGAACATTTATTTAAATAGATGGCGGTAGCTGTCCAGAGTTCGGTGTCATTATTTCTAATCAGGCGGACACGATTTTGGGGAAACTAGCCCTCAACAGCTCCGCTATAAAACAGCTCAAGCAAACAACCTCCGATTAAAATATGCTGAACCACCCAGTGACGTGACTCATCCCCACGTGTCAATAAAATCACTCTCTTTTTGATGCAGAAAAAATGACGGCTGGCTGCCGCAGCCTTCAGTGCCCTTTTTTTTATAGCATGCGCTTCTAGCACTTCCCTCGCATTCCTTTCTTGACCTTGTCTTTGTTAGGGCTTTTAATTTTATAAGTCACAAACCAACTCGCCTGCTTCGTTACTTGACTTAGCTTGTACTCTTCAAAGTTAGAAATTTCTGGACACCATTGAAAAGCTAAAACCTCCGCTTGAACAATAATAGCACCAGGATGTGACAGAGCACAAGGCACAATGATAAAATATGTGTAAGAATCTAGGATCACACCAAGCATAATCTCCATCAAGGTGTTCTTTGGGGAAACAGGAAGGGGTGCAAGTCCGAAAGGGGGGTAAGAGTTGTCCAAAAATGAGCTACTCAAAAGGCTCTAGCTGTCATCACAGACTAGTGATAGTACACTGCAACACGTGTTGGCCACTAAAAGCTATGATGATTCTGCTTCATATGAAATATTCATTAACTTTATCTGTAACATCTTTGAAGTACTGAAACAGTATCCAAAATAAAAGACTGTAAAAACTCGTTAGTTTTTTGTGAGAAAATTTTTTAGCGGAGTTGTATTCTCACTGAGTGGAAGTATCGTGTAGCCTCACATTGATTACTTCTAGTCTTTTCCCCATAGGTATAGTGTAATCCTGCCGGCCATCATCAATCAACGACATATGTTTTTCAATATGTGAACGTGGCAGCACCAGGGAGGTGCCACGACTCGCACGTTTTCCGCCATCCAAGGCTGCCGGCACTTCTCAGCGGGCTCCAGGCACAGACACCCCTGGTCGTGAAAGGGACTGCTGTGCCACCCATCGTGCTGTGTGACAAGGCATTCCCGTTGACTCCAAACTCGAAAGCCGTTCCCCCATGGCACGGTTTTGACACCAGCACAAGGGGACTTTAATGACTGTTTTTCAAAGGCAAGACGCGTTGTAGGGAACTGCTGTGTAATTTTGTATGCAACCCGCAAAACATGCTGGAACCTCAGAGTCGCAGGACTGTAGCGCGTTTCTTTGGTTCGAGACGGACGCCTGGCTTTCGTTAGGAGTCCTCTTTGTAGTGGCCGCCCGGCAGGGCTGCGTGGCTCTGAACAGTCGGGGGACAGCGGGCCGGCGCCTCGGCTCGTCTCTAATTTCAAAGTCAGTTCGCGTATGTGCATTGTGCCGTTGATGGCACGTCCCATCCCATGTCGTTGACCTGTTGGTGTTGTACCCAGAATTGGCTCTTCTGGACGCGAGAGGAATCTTAACGACTTCGACGTACGCTTATGGAAGTCTATAATTGGTACGTCTACAGAGTCGGTGGAGGAGGGCCGTTTTGGTTTGGTGGCGCCAACTTGGCTTGTTATTCGAATTTGCTTGTCGGCATATGTGTAGCCGTCCTTCGGAGATGATAATGTGTGCTAGAGGGAGAGAGTGAAAGAGAGGAAGAAATGAGGGTAGCTATGCTGAGAGCGAGAGTTGAGAAGGGGAGTCGACTAAAGAGACTTGAAAAAAGACGCATCAAGAGTGATGCAGGAGGAATGGGACGGAGTGAGAGTTGAGAGAAAGATGAGCACGTGTTGAGATTCAAGTCCCAGCAAGAGCGATGCACAGGAATCGAGTAGAGAAAGTGCAGAGGTGTCATTTATATAGTAAGACGGTGGAGGCCATCGAGTTTTGAGAATGAGTGAACTTTGAAATATGGTGTATATACCTGTATATTAAACAAAGTCATCACTCTTAAAAGCCCACGATCCCGTCATCATTGAAACCCTAAGAGACGCTTGGTTAGCAATCGGCAACAACGACATCAACACAGAGCCCGAAGACAAGGAGCGACTTCACGTCACGTGACAACGAGACGATAAACTTTACATGGTGGCGGCGGTAGGATACGTGAAGTCCCTGCACGAAGTGAGCGGCTTCGCAGGGTTCGTACAGGTTTTCAAGAAAAAAATTCAAGGACTTTTCAAGGACCTTTAAAAAATAAAGAACACTACAGTAGATCACACATATTATTTTTATTGCACAGAAGAAAGAAAACTGACTTCACTTCAAGTTATTGCGCGTACAGTTTCATTCGGCTAGGTGAAGTTAGTTCTGGAAATTGTACGTAGTCTCATTCGACTACATGAAGGGCAAAAGCTCACGTCAGGTCTTTTAGTTTATTAGCTAGTTGAGTCTTAACGCTGCTGAGTTCCTCAGCCTTGGCTCTTGCGGTCTTTCTTAGGCTGTTCGATTTTACCATTTTCTTGATGCCAGCAGTTGCTTCAGCCTTTTCTGCATATTCATCTGCAGAGGCCGTTAAATCGGCAACAACTGCCTCAAGCTTCTTTTTCTTCATCTGCAGGCCTTCAACCTCTTCCATGATTTTTTGCCTTTTTGTTTGCTGCGAGTTTTCCAGTGACTGTTTCTTTTGTGATTCCAGGTGTGCACTGTAATGCTGCCTCGCTGCGGACACAGCTACTCTGAGCTCTTTTGAGATAGGAACGTTCAAAATCCCACTTGTCCTCTCCACTGCGTCACATATGATACGCTGTGAAATGTATGACAAACCTTTCAGATTCTCTACAGAGATCTGACAGTTTACGCTAAACCCCCGTTCAACGGTGGCCTGCCCATGGCTTAAAACAAGCAGCAGCCCGACTGCATTCCAAAGCTCTTTGTACGAGGGATTGGAGCACAAGAGGTCACGAAAAAAACTCATCGAGCCTGCTAATGCTCCCCTCAAATATGCGGAGGTCATGCTTAAACTCTTGCAGCAGTTCAGTGTATTCTTCCAATACACATACTCGTTGGCAGTCACTCAGTCTTCCTGCCATGGTCAAGACGTCCAACACCTTCCTTATGCCCACCAGGCACTGATCTGGCTTTGAGCACATGAGCTGCGGGTCAAGGGAACCATGGATGACTTCAGGGGACTTTGTCCCAGTATTTTCTTGGTCACAGCTGCCAGAAACTGTTTACACTCCATTCTGAATTGAAATGCATCCTTCGCGCTTGCTCTCGAATCCTTCAGTGCTAGTACACATTTGGGGCCGATGTCCACTTCATCAAGCGCAGTGTGGTTATTAGGGTTGTCGACATCCACCCTGAGCAAACCACCAACCCCTGCCAATGAAGACAACACCGAAGCCTTCATGAACTTCACAAGGAGCTTCCGCACAACACTTTCAAGGTCTCTGCCAAGAAAGAAGATCATTGGCTTGTCAGACTGGTAGTCTTTCAAAAACGGCTGAAGAATGGAAGCAACACTGAGAGCAAAGTTCAGTTTTGCCGGCGTCAAGGGGTCACGACAGAAGCTGTACACATTTTCAAAGGATGCACACTTTGGTAAGCTCACCTGCTTACTCCTTGCAGACTCCACATATTTCTTCACATCATTCCAAAAAAGCAAAGCTCTTACAACGACAAGTGTATTTTCCACCCATCGATGAGCCACAAAGTGCAGTGGAAATGTGTCCTGGTTGGTCACGGTGGAAAAATCTTCTCTTCGTGCTGGTGAGTCTCGAAAGAGTGCGCTCAGGCTTGTCAACAAAATGTCAATGCCCCACTTACTGGCTACAACACCTGCTCTGAAGGCATTGTGGATGGTATGTAGGCCACACGTCCCAAGTCAACACACTGGACCTGAGGGTGTTCCTGTAAGTGCACTTGCATATTCCTAAAAAACTTAAGGTTAACATTTGGCCCATCCATCGAGATCTGAATAATCTTGCCAAGTGGCAAAGGCTCCAAAGCCCTGAGAAGAACTTCCTGAATATCCTCTGCCGTGGAATGCCCCATAAAAGCGGATGTGTAATATCTGGTGGCCACCTTGTGTGACGAGTCCCAATAGCGCACATGCACGTCCATTTGCTTCTCTTGCAGGAAGTCATTACTTGACTCGTCAAAAAGCACGACGTAATACCCAGACTTCTGTACCTCTTGTTGCAAGCGCGACAAGAAAAATGGCCTCAGCCCATGACATGCTACATAAGCGCATTTTTTCTCCCCACAGGAAAACGATTTGGCCACGTCGCTGTCCGGAAACATCCGCTTGAACAAGTCGCCGGTTTGTGCCGACGATCTGTACGAGTAGTGGGAGGTAATCACTTTCATTGTCCACAGAATTTCCGCATCCGTAACCACCTCGTGTGACTTGCAGGCGCTGTTTAGATCGGTCGCCTGCGACGGAGCCAAGCCAGTAGACCGTCCACTTACGCTTGCTGCCAGATAGTTCTCCATTGAGTTTCCAGCTGCCATTTGCATGATTCCACAGTGCTTTGCACTTTTTGCATGGCTTTTGAGGGCAGATTCGCCCATCGAAGCGATGTCGAACGTCTTTCTGCAGTGTGCGCATTTTGCGCAGTGAGGGTTTGCTGTATCTGGTGCAACCCAAAGCTTATAGTCGTCGTTGCTGAGCCAAGCGCTTTGGAACTTACATTTCCCGGGCATTATTCTATGCCATCCGAATGCACGAATCACTGGGTCACTAATGGTACCATAAGCGACACGTGGGAACAAACAGCGAACAAAGCATCCGGAGTAGGCACAGACCAGATATAAACAAAGCACAATGTGGCCAACAGACAATTCTCGGCCTATGGGGCTGTGCCTTTTTTAGTGGGTTGCCAATAAATCCAGCTAAAGACGAAGGCAAAAGAAAGAATTAAATACTACTAAATTTAACTCTTGATTCATATAACTGCATTTCCGTTGCAAATAAGCACGCTGGCGCAACATGCCTTTTTTACGAAGAGGTCGAGACTCTCCAGGCTCTCCAGCCTCATTGTGGCCACTTATGGCTTTTGGCCAACCCTGAAGTCGAAGCAAGCCAGATGAAAGAAAATAAAGCGTGGTGGCCGCGCGTTTTTCTTTTTTTTTTGCGCAGGAAGTTTGATCGGTTTGACTTTGCGATCCCGGTGTCGCGGAAAGCAAGCAACGAATTTTCCCGGGACCACGCTCAACCGCTATAAAACGCGGATCGTGCAACCGAGCCCTGCGAAACGCTAAGAATTTAAGGGTTTTCAAGGAGGGCAAAGATATTCCAGCACTTTCAAGGCCTTGAAAAAGCAACTTTCAAATTCAAGGGTTTTCAAGGATTTTAGGGACTTGTGCACACCCTGCTACAGAAGAGTGGAGCGTGACCAACCGACGACGCTGGACCCAGGCATTGGAGGCTGGCCAGACGAGTGACAACCTTCGTGGACAAATGTTCAAGTGCGAAAGGTGTGAACGAACTACACCCCACCTCAGCAACGCAAGGCATTTTGGGTGAGCGAAAACCATGGATGAAATTTTGCATGCCACGTTGTCCGCTCTCAGCAAAACGCAGCCGAGAGAAAAGTGTGCTGAGCTCAATATTGTACATGTAACGTCGCTTCAAAAAGATGAACTTATTCGGAACACTTTGGAGAGTCAGATGAGTGAAGATGCAAATGTCGCGAGAGATGAAGTGTGACATGCGTCACGGGAGGCTTTTGATGGGGAATCGACAGTGGAGGGCGCCCTAACAAGGATGATCTCCAGCTAAGGATCCAATGCCATGAACTAGAGTTGGAGATTCTTAAGATGAGGGCGGACCATAGACGCTACGAAAGCGGACCCGAGGGGCACCTAGGGCTTGGTGGGAGACAAAGCAGGCATGGTGATGTGCGTCACTATGTCAAACTACTACCTCCGTTCCGAGACGCCGGCGACATAAAGACGTACCTCACAGCTTTTGAGAAACTATTGGCGTCTGTTTTGGTGGTGATCGCTCTCAAGGCGTACTCCGAGTTGTCCGTAGTGGAGGCAGAGGAGTATGCGCCCGTGAAAAACGCGCTTTTCTCCCGCTACCACCTAAATGCCGATGCCTACCGAGATAAGTTCAGAAACACCAAGCAAACAGGTACAGACCTGTGCACGCAACGGACAGCGAAGATCTGTCAATTCTTCGATCATTGTACGGAGATGGAACACGTCGATGACATGACGAGAATGAGGAGCTTACTCGTCATGGAGCAAATGGAGCAAGTTCTGCCGCAGGAGGTGGTGACCTGGGTCTGTGACCGGCAACCAGACTCACGAGGAGTCTGCGAAGCTCGTTGACCACTGCAAGGAGAACCGGAAGTCGAGAGACAATCTGAATAGTTTGCCTAAAATGAGTCGACCCCCCCCCGAACCAGCGGGCCGAGACTACCTCACGGTCGTCACCTGTCAGCTGTTTCAGATGCAGCAAGGTCGGCCACCTGAATAAGTTGTGTAAATCCGCTCCGACGTGTTCCAACTGTGGGCGACAGGGACATGTAAAGAAACACTGCAACGCTGCTCCAATACTTAGAGAGGTGACAAGTAATGCATGACCATCAGGAGGGGGTCACCCAAACAAGGCAAACCTGCAATCTCAGACGATTCAAATGCATCAGGCAGGCAATGACACCATTGGAACAGATTCATTCATACAGTTTTGATGGCCAGTTGTAGTTAACGACACTGTAGTGATGGGCTTTTGCGACACGGGAAGCATGATTACACTCGTTGATGAGCGTCTTGTAGGCGTGCCGGGCAGAGACTCTACAGTCCGTTGCAACTCAAGAACGAAGGGCGAGGGTACGACGGGCCGGAGAGGAGGAAGCAGACGGAACGCTGGAGAAGAGAGGGAGAAACCTCCTTCTTTCTTTAGCCTTCCGTCTGCTTCCTCCTCCCCAGCCCGTCTTACCCTCGCTCTTCGTTCTTGAGTTGCAACGGACTATAGTTGCGGACGAGCGTCCACATGCTCGAGGGTACAGCTGTGCGTATACTTGCAAAAGTGCATATGTCTGGCCAAGCCTTGGGAAGGGGACCCAACGAGGCGCTTGGAGATTGTGTGGTGGCGCTGTGCAAGGGTAGATTGCCTAACAGAGCAAGCTTTCTGCTAGGAAACAACCTGTTCAGAAAGGGAAGAGTTTGATCGACCCGATCATGACGGTAGGCGGATCGGAGCAAAAGAGCACATCGGATCATAGACAAGCGGTGACTAATGGCCGTGGCACCTTGATGTCAGAGGACACAGTCGTTGAATGCGTTGAAAACGGAAAGCCTGAGACAACACTCGTGAAAACCCACCAGCAAGGGAGAAACCAAGAGCAAGCAACGCGGGCCGAAAACGAAGAACGAGAGAGAGGAGGAACGCTTGTCATGGGAAACCCTTTCATCAGCTGTGTTGTCGCTGCTCATCGTGCACCTCTGGGCTCACTTGAAAGAGTCATTGCACTGTGTATACATAGCTCGCATGTGACGTGAGTCACGGAACATGCCAGTATTTTATGCACCGCGAGCATTCAGTTCGCCATGTTAGTTTCACACGACGGAAAAAGTAAGTTAAAAACAATTGTCAGTACCTAGCAATAGCGACGCTTACAAGCTATGTAGTAAACGGTGCGTCGATCAGAATCGTCACTACTGCAGGTGTTACGAATTTCTGAGGTTGGATGCTGGGTGAATCACGAGTGCACCATAGGTTTCATACACCTCTTGCATTTAGAAGGTGCATTCCAGGGCTTGAGTAAACCGCTGGTTTTACAGGTCAATGTTATCTACCTGCAGGCAATCACTGGCCCACCACAGCTGCAGTTCTTCAACGTTGAGGCAAGTTGGCCAGGACCCATGCACGACAGCTGCATCTTTCATAGAAATCGTTCACAAGCCCTTTACGAGGAGAGCAGAGTGCCCTGTCTTTTGCGGGGGGCGAGGGTTATGCCTGCCTCCATTTCCTCGTGACCCCGCTCGCAAACCCTGGAGCGACAAATAGCCCCATTGGGAGGTAAGCCAAATCATAGGCAAAAGTATAAGATTTGTTTGGGTACTGAACTGACAAAATCACTAATGTCTGTAATAGCAGGCAGTCATTGCCAGCGGCAACCAGTTCTTCAATTGTTTCATGGACAGATCACTTTGTCGACATGCGATGTTTCATCAAAAGATCATTTCACAGATGTTTGTTTCGTCGACAGCTTGCCCCGCCTCTGGCACCCAGCATCCCATTCGTTCTCCTCCGATGTATTTCCCCTTGCTCGCCTGGCCTGGGTGATCGGGCTCGGTTGCCATGGTGATCACCATTTTGGGCCATTTAAATCTTCGGGTAGTACCAACCAGTCACACCAATATCTATGGAACATCATTGTGCTAAAAGCGTTCGTCGGCCAATATAACCGTTTTTGGCACTGTACAGGGAATAAACTTATCATTCACGCTTATCTCATCCGATATTTTACAATTATGTTGCTCTTCCTGCGTATTTCGAGAGGAAAATTATTTTCCAATGCCTCCAAGCACTGGCGCCGCATGTGATGGCATACATCTTTGTACCGTCAGCACATGCAACGTTAGTGCTTGGAGGCATTTAAAAACAATTTTCCTGTCTTGAAATATTGGCACGAGGGTACCATGACGTCATCTGACAACTACAAGTACCGTAAAAACCCGCGTATAATACGAGGTTTCTTTCTAATATTAGCATACCAAAATTTCGCCCTCGTATTATATTCGGGTCCCAAAATTTTTGGGGCTTATTTCGTGCACCCAGTTACGGTTTCGGTTTCAGAATATCGTGCAATAGAAACGCCTATCATCATCATCAGCAGCTGTCCTAAAAAAAAAAAAAAAGAAGACATTTGCAATGAAATGTGACCATGTGACGACGCCATTTTGCGACAGTTCTGTACCACGTTCGCCAACCGACGCCAACTGACGAGCTTCACGATGCCAGCACCGCCAGCACCAAGAAAGCAGTACTCGGCCGCGTTTAAAAGGAAAGTTATTTTGGCCGCCGAGGCCGTCGGAAACAGCGCCGCTGGACGACGGTTCGGCGTAAACGAAGGCAGCATTCGAGGCTGGCGGCGTCAAAAGGCCGCCCTTTTTGCGTGCAGCGGCACAAGAACTCATTGTTATCCCGGGAGGTATGACATCTCAATTACAACCACTTGACGTCTGCATAAACAAGCCTTTCAAGGACCGTGTCCGGCAAAACTACGTGGAGTGGATGAGCTCGGGAGAGCCCGCGGTGACCCCCACTGGACGGCTTAAACGGGCTTGATCGTTCGCGCGTTCAAAAAATATGGCATATCAAACGCGCTGGACGGCACAGAGGACGACTGTCTGTGGGAAGAGATGTCGGACAAGGCGTCGTCCGAGTCGTCCGAGGAGAGCGATAGCGATGAATGAGCGCATGGTGCTAATAAAGGTTCTCGATGCAGGTACCTTTTGGTCGTATTATACGCGGATGAAAACTTTTTTTTCTTTTCGCGGTTCCAAAATCGCCCCTCGTATTATATTCGGGTTCGTATAATACGCGGGCTTTTACGGTACTTTGCTCCGTCCTCCACAGGCTTTGGTGGGCGCGTCTATTTTGCCCCAAGAATGTCACTGAAACTGCATCATCTGCTTGAACAGGTTCGTACTGACCGTGCTGAACATTGTTTTAGTTATACACAAACTCATCTCTGTTACGTCACGGCGCGGTGGTAGCGCGTCGGTCAGACTTCCGGTCTGCGGCTGTGGGCAGAAGTCACCATGCCAGACGTGTATTCCTGCGTTGTTTTGAAAGGAACCAGACAAAAAGCTTCCTTCTCGTCAAAACGCCGTGACTGTGGTCGTACAAAAAGTGTCGAGAAAGGTTTGAAGGTCAGTTTTCACGTGCTCGGTTCGTCCGAGAATCTGGATATGTGCCGTGAAAAGGGAAAAGCAGACGCCGTCGGACAACGATTGCTTGGGCGGGAAGCGCTTTGGGTTGAATTCACGGATACTTGTGGTCATCAGATTTATTTGCTTTGTTTCACATGAACACCAGAAAACCGTCAAGTTGTGCGAACCACCTGCGGACTACGTTCAGTGCGCCTTCAAGTTCAAACGGCCGCCTGATCGTTGGAACTGTCGTCTGCTCTTTCAAACGTTTCTGCTTGTCGTCTGCTCTTTTAGACAACACCGGCCCCTAGACTAAGCGTGGGCCCGGTAATGGCGATAAGAAGTAAGTGCAGGCAACAAAAGACTTAAATTTGAAGGTTGGTAAGCAGACTCGATGTAAACAGTAGATACAAAAATATGTTGATCATTGTTACCAGTGACCATCACCGACTTGTTATACCTAATTCACTTGGTCCGATTCTGTTTGCGATTTTCAGTATTGACGTCGACCATCTCAGCTACGGTTCACGCTTTTGCAGCCCGAGCGGCGTCGTGACTGAAAGTTGCGAGCGAAAAGCAGGCTTTAGCGCACATTCTGCGGCGTCCACACTGAATGAAGCGCCACATGTCTCATTATTCACGCAAAGTTTTGCGATGTAACAAGCCTCAGTAATTTTGCTGACGCCGCTCAAGTAGTCAGACATCGCCAGGAAGACGTAGAATCAACAATTCGAACGCGTAAAATGGCAGGGGGACTCACACCGACGCCGACAACATCGCATTTCAATGATTTGTTTATGGGCGACGGCGAGCTTCTTGCCCACACCCCCATCGCGCAAGCGCGGCGCCGGTGGCGTCCACTAGGGGCGCTCCGGTTTGTTTGTAAACATGAGTTGGTGTATAGCTATAGAGCCATTGTTTTTCTGCCGAGCCCCCCCTCGCTCTGTTGCTATGTCGCTAGTGTTGGGTTGTGTTGCGAATATTACTCTGTGGGGACGTCGAGCTGAACCCAGATCCTGAAACTTGTCTCGAGCAACTGATAACAGACTGTTCTCGGGGTGGTGAAGGAAATATGGACCAATCAGGCCTGCCTTGAAACTTCCATTACTGAAGTAAACAAGTGAAATCTGGGCAGCATGAAGTATTAGCCAATACTAAATTGGCAGCCATATATAAATGGTACTTACTCATGACCACCCAGATGTCCACATAAACCCGTTGAAGAACAGCCAGATGAGCGTGTATAATGGCAGAGCTACGGGTCTCGTTTGGGGACCTACGGTGGAGGCGTAGATACTTCAAGAAATCTTGCCCATCCTGCATGTGGTTATCCTATTTGACAAAACAGGCTGAAGAACTGTCTTTTCCGCAACATCGTAACCCGTAACTTCCATGCGGCATGCTACCACAAACCTTTTCGGGCTTGCCCCCCCCCCCCCTTCCCCCCTTCCCACCCCCCCCCGACCCCGTTCCTGACTGCACCAGGTCACCCAGCCGTTCCGTGGCCGCAAGGGCTTCACATGTTCGAGAACCTGCTGGTTGAGTCTGTAGCTTGCGGCTACTACCTCAACCACTTCAAAGCCCTACTGCAACGCAGTTAGAGCCTGGAATGTCAGCGTCTCTTCACTCTCGTCAACAACCAGAAATGTCGAAGCCGGTGCAGCTGCTGCTGCCGACACCTCCAAAGGCCCGCCTGCACCGTTCATCGACAAACAGGCTATCGCAGTTTGAATGAAGCACTTTGGTTCCATGAGCAACATCATCATTGAGCGCCACCGTTTCTGCCACCGTGCTCAACAGCCTCGAAAGTTCATTTAAGAGCACATTACCGTGCTTCCAAAGCTCGCTGCCCCTTGCAGCCCAGGGTAAAAAGTCGACCTGTTGAGCCTGCATGTTGCATCCGCTCAGCCCTATCGGGACTGCAGAAGTCACAGTATTTCAAGACATAGAAATCTTTCCTGTACACTGCACAACGAAGTGAGAATGGCTTTTAGTGCTCTTGTGATGACAATGTACTAGCATAGATACTTCGTATCCTGCAGGTCCGGAGAGCTGAGCAGAATCAGCTTGTTCATGGTTTTTGTGGTTTATGGTCCGACTAGTACTGCCACCGCAGCTATGGCGGGCATTTGGGGGCATTGGTCCAGTGGCAGCCATGTTGTAACCATGTCTTGACATGCAATAAAGGTTATGTTGAGAAGTTACATATGCGATGAGGAAAAATAACTAAAATGAGTTAGGCAAAAGTTGTTTTCGCGCCCGCCAGCGCCCCTTCAACATGCCGAAGCTGGAGCCATTCGCCAGGAACAGTAAGGACTGGAACGAGTGTGTTGAAGTGGACCAGTACTTCATTGCCAAACAAGTGGAAGAGGAAAGACGGCGGTTTTCCTGAGCAATTGCGAACAGACAACATACTTGCAGCTGCGTTGGCTAATGGCGATGGCGTCGACCACTGTTCTTGACAGCACTGGCCTTGGAACTGTGCTTGCAAGGTGAAGTCCCCCTTTCCCCTTCCTTTTGTGTCGAGACCTGTTCATATTAGGATCCGGGATTTTTGTGTTTAGCGTTAGAGTTTCTTGTGTCGTCGTATTTCGCTCTTCGTTTTATTTTTCATGAGTACAAACCAAGACAAAATGTCTCGCACCCAGTTAAATGAACTCCTGATGAGCAATGTGGCCAAGTGTCTACTTCTTTGGGACGTGAAGCTCAAGGGTTTTAGGAACAATGTGATCGAAGAGACCCTCTGGGAAGAGGTGACTGATGTCGTCATAGCATTAGACAAGATCAGTATGTACTACGGTTTTTACCGTTTCAGTGGAATCACTTTAATTTTTCACCAGTGTCAAGCATACTTGGGTAGTAATTCAATTACAGTAATTAAATTACTGTAATTTAATTACTTTTCCTACTAATTTGTAATTGTAATAATTACTTTTGGCTGAAAGGAATTGTAATTGTAATTTAATTACTTTCTAGCATCAGTAATTGCTAAATTTCAGGCACAATTACAATTACTTTTGCAAGATTTTGCGGCGGTGGCGCTTTTCCCCCCTGGCCACGGCGACGAGAGCACAACCGAAGCAATAAAAGAGAGAGTCTCCCAACCTGCTCAAAAAAAGGGAAAAGGGAGGCTGGGATAGAACGGAATGAACGATTTTGTAGACTGCAAAACGATTTAATGAAGAATTTCAGAAATAATTTGATAAATGAGGGCTTCATTCGCGTCCGTTTTCGTTCCTGTCGTAGTTGAATCTGACTCTTCGTCTCGTTCGCTTCCTGTTGCTCCTGTTTCTAGGGGTCTTTCTTATTTCTCATTCCCACACGGGGGTATGGGGGTCGAAGTCGAGCTGGTTGGCTCCGATCACATCATCCGGTCGAGGCGGGGAGGTTCGAAGTTTTCCTTACGCGTCTTCGCCGCTAGCATATTCGCTTACATATTTCAGTCAAGTTTGGGGACTTTTTTGTTCATGTAATTATTCTCTTTTCTTTATGAGTTTTCACGTCTTTCTCCTCTATCTCGTATGTTGGTACCACTAACAGAGGGTCGTGCTACTCTAATATCGAGGCGAAGAAGCGCAGTTTAGCAACAACAGTTGGAAGTAAGGCAGGGTGAGTCGTGTTAATTAGACCTGCTGCTTCTTTGCTTCTTCGCCTGACATGACGATCCTAAATTTATTATATATCTCAGGAGCTTTTTTTTTTTTTGGTGTTACCGTGCACTGAATTAACCCAGAATCCCTGGCAAGAGAGTTGCTGCTATTGTGACACTAGTTTTGTGGAAGCGACCGCAGTTCGCGTGCTACGGTTACCCACATCCGACATGTTACAAGTCCACAGACAGGGAGAGGCAGCGAATCACCGAGTTTTATGATACCAGTACTGTCGCATATTTGTTTCCTTGTATTATTTTTAAGTTTATTTTTTGTTGGTTTGACTTGGATACCATTTGCACAAGCTCTAAAGAGATTCACCTCGCACCTGTGAATTTTGTCGCCATTTATTTTTATTTTTTGAGAATATAAGAAATCAGAAGTTCATTACTCCAAACTATTAAGTTCTATAATCCATTTAACAAATTTCATAAAAGAAAAGTACAATGCATGACATTTATACAGCGGCCATATAACTCGTTTACAGTTATATGGCCCAAGGTGGGTAACTCTCAGAAATAAGTAATTGTAAAGTAATTGCATTACTTTTAAAAAGTAATTTGTAATTGCAATGAACTACTTTCGCGTAGTAGTAATTGTAATTGTAGTTAAACTACTTTGGGGGCTAAGTAATTGTAATTGTAATTAAATTACATTTTGAAAGTAATTTACCCATGTATGGTGTCAAGTGCAGCAGGTCAACAACTGGCTTCAATCCTGAGACATTCAATGCGCCCCAGGAAAGAACCTGCATGGTTTCGTGAATTTGAATGGTGAACTGAGTTGTTTTCAATCGTGTAATGCGAACTAAGATGACCGGTGATATTTAGAGATTTTTCCAAAAAGGAAGATGTGGTATTTGATTCTCCTTTGCTATAACAGGTGGTACCACAGACAGCCCGGCCCGCCTGATCATGTATATTTTCCATCACGAATTGAAAAAATAACACAGTACCGAAATGTGAAGCAACAACAACACTCTTTTCCGTTGCCCATCTTAGGGGCAGTTTCCCCGATACAACAGATTTCTCAAGATCTCATCAAGGCAGTTACCGTATTTACACGCACAACGAAAGCATTCGTGTAATGAACGCACCCCCCAAGTTGACTCTCAAAATTTCAACCTTTTTATTTTAACTCGCTTTTTAACGCACCCCCAACTACCCCCAACTCGAAGTCAAAATTTTGACCCCTTCCACCCACGTGTGCGAAATGAACGCACTTTTCTATCCTGGTGCAGCGAGGTCGCGAATGCATGGGCAGCATGGGCGAACAAAATGCCTTGCAAAAGACGTTAAAGAAATTAAAAAAAGATCCAACAGAAGCAAGAAAAAAAAAAGATGGAGAGGAGCTTTTCTTTTTTTTTTGCACAGTGCAGTTTGGACTTTGGAGTCGCGGGCCGAGGGCAAGGAGATAAGAAAGATAATCGGAGAAGCCCTCGCCTAAGCAATGCCTAAGCAAACGAAACGGCTTGCAAACGGTGGCAAAAAAACAAAAAAAAAAAAACCAGGGAACTAAAAAAAAAAAAAAAAAAAAGCTGCTTTTTTTTTTTTTTTTTTTTTTTTTTGCACAGTTTAGTTTGGTTACGGGATGCGCGCTGCACGCAAAGAGATAAGGGCAGTATTGCCCTTAGGAACTCGGAAGAGTTAATCGAGGGCATTTCTCCCCTGCATCGCAGCTCGTGCACGTTGATGTCCCTGGACATCAAAGATTTGTATTATTCTTTAGATAGCGTGTTGTTGCTGGAAAGGGTTAGGGAGCTTTTAGAAAATAATTTGGTCTCTTTTCAGGCCAAAGCGGGTATTTCTGTAGATGCGGTACTGGAGCTTCTGACGTGCTATCTGAAGGCAACTGTGCTTAACTTTAATGGTGACAGTTATATACAACAGAAATGTGTGTGCATCGGTTCGGCGGTGGCTCCCGTGTTGACTGAGTTTTATCTTAACACTCTCGACAAGAAAATAACAGATTTTGTTGGCTGTTTGGGTGGAGAAGGGTTTTTGGTTCGGTGGTTTGTTGATGATATCTTGGTTTGTGCTCCGAATCAGCTTTCTGCTACTCAGATCCATGATTTTATTTTGAGCGATATTAACTCACTTAGCCCAACCGAAAACGCCGCTTCGCGGCGTCCGACTATTCGCTAAAGTGTCGTTCGATGAAACGTGGGCGTTCGCTAAAACGTCATTCGATCAAGTGAGTGCCTCCCGTTGAAACCAAACGTCTACTGTCAGCGGGTTATAGTTTGGATTTTATCGTTTCTAGTGCACGTAGACTGCTTGTACGCGCGTCGGTGACCGCTGAGAGGGTTCAAGGTAGAACCCTTGCTGTAATTCCTTATTTTCATGGTTTTTCTCATAGCCTAAAAGCCTTGGGTGCGAAGTTTAACGTTAATGTAGTTTTTAGGACGGACTTCCGTTTAGACAGGCTTACTCCGTTTTCCTTCAGACGTGAGGGATGTTGCGGGAAAAAACACAGAGATCCCTCAGTCTCCTGTGTCACAGAGGTAGTCTACAAGATCCCCTTTGACTGTGGATTGTGTTATGTTGGTCAGACGGGGCGTTGTTTGAATGACCGACTTGTGGAGCATAAAAGGTGTGTAAAGAATTTGGCGCAGAATTCTGAATTGGTTAATCAACCTTAAATTGCAAGCTTCACCCTTGTTGTTGTTAGACTGGTGGCAGCTGATAAAGCCCGTTTGCTCTACTGACGTCTAACCCCTGGTTAGCTCAGTTGGTAGAGCGCTCCACCTGTAATGGAGAGGTCCCAGGTTCGATACCCGGACCAGGCGGATTTTTTCGGTCGCTCACCAGTCACCACCTAGCTGTGTATGGAGATTTGTGTTTGTCCTTTATCCCTCTTGTTCCCCTCCTCCAGGGATTATTTTCATCATAGTTCTTGTAATTTTTGTTCCCCTGTTTGGGAAAAAACTTCTGTGTTGTGTAACGAAAAGGAATTGTTTAGAAGGCTAATTAAGGAGACTTTATGCATTCGCGAGCGGGGGAATTGTGTCAGCCAGCCGTCCTTGGTGATCACTGATCGAATGAAAGAGTTTTTGCTTGTATGAGGGGAGCTTTGTAAACCTTGAAAAAGGCGGCGGTGGGGGGGGGGGGGGGGGGACCGGGAAGCGTTTGCTTCGAGTAAGAAACTGGCGGATTAGGCTTTAGCGGTTTGGAGGTCACCATGTGTTGGTGACCGTAGGGTTGTTGTTGTTCGAGTGGTCGGCGCCCTTTCCGGGGTTTGTTGGAGCCGGGAAGTGGCTTAGGCCGTCTGGGGTGAACGCGTTGGCCGTCTTGTTTTTGCTTTTGAGTTTTTTGCCCTTTCTCTTTTCCTTTTGTGTAAAAGTCTATTTATTGGTATGCTCCTATCAATAAAACTTCAGCTGCGTTTGAGATTTTGTTGTGTTCGTCCGTTTTTTTATCGTTCCCCATCTCAGGGTTTACAAGATGTCGATTGATTACCAGCTCGCCTGCACTCTCTCACTGCTTACAAAATTACGTCGATTTTTCAGGATGAAAGGTCCGTTCATTATGCGAGTAGGTACGGATGCACAAATTTTACTTTGCGTAATGTATGCCCCCCCCCCCCCCCCCAACTTTGCATTGATTTTTCGGAAAAAAAGTGTGTTCGTTCTGCAAATGAATACGGTAAGCGAGCTCTATTCAAAAAGGCTGCCCACCCTGAACGACCGGCCACTCTTCAGCTGACAAAGGTCCACCAGCGACGATTAAAGGCAGCCATCTATGTTGCCCACCAGCACTACGTCCAAGAAATCGCAGTGAAAGCCAGAGACGACCATAAGGTATTACGGTTATACATCAGCTGATTAATACATCATTCCAATGACCTTGTTTTACATATAAGAAAAGACAGTTAGTCACAGGAAATTGCCAAGTTTTTTGCAGACCGGTTCTCATCCATTAACAAGTGCTCTGCAGATAAGTATTCTGGGGAGAAGCCGTGAGACAGTTGCTCATGAACTTCTTGTATTTCATGTCGCTATGTGACGCGAAATACAAGAAGGCAGAGGAAGCTCTCTTTGAAAGGTTCCTAAATGCATGAGGTAGAAGAAGCCAACCTGCTTTCCCCAGTCCATGCCCCTTCGCTACAGACAAAACAAGAAAGCCTGGATGATGCGGGAACTCATCGGCGAGTGGCTCAAGGAATTTGACAATGACATGGCAGCGAAGAGGAGGAACATCCTCCTCATTCTTGACAACTGCTGTGCCCACCACCTCTACCCGAAGCTGCAAGCCATCAAGATTCTTTTCTTGCCACCGAACGCCGCGGCAAGGTTGGCGCCTTTTGACGTGGGTATCATTCAAAACTTCCAAGGTAATTTACCGAAGTTCCCCTAGTAGCACCATATATTGCCATAACGTGACTGGAATGTCACAAATGTAATGTAACGTTGGGGCACATTTGGGTATGTTATAGCAATGTTTGAAAACTAACGTAACAGAAACGTTCTCCTGTAACATTGTTTGACTGTCACCGAATGTCATGTAACGTTACATCACATAGGCAAACGTTCCAGGAATGTTAGAGAAGCAACATTGGAGCAACGTTTAGAAATAACCTCTTGGTAACATTTCCATCCTGACATACGGGCAATGTTATGCAGCGATGTTGGCCTAATGTGACGAAATGTGACGCATCACCACATCACACAGAGGCTGGTCAAGGATACACGAAGATACCAAACTTATAATAGTTCAATGTTGATTCTCTTGTTCAAACATTTTTATTTTTTTACAAACAGAAAGACCGCTCTAATGCTTGGGACGGGCGTGTTTGAAACAAATGTTCAAAATGTATCCTGGAAAGATTGCAGAAAATTAAAAAAATATCTGTCCAAAAGGTTTATGATAAAATTGAATTCATTTGTGTGTATGGCATTTCCTTGCCTCCTTCCTGCCCCTTATTAATGGGTTGGCGAGTCTGCTCAATATTCACGAGCTAGCATGCACCCTCATCATAGCTTTTAGGTTAAGGTCATTCGAAAGTCCAGCTTTTGGAACGCATGCTAAAGATAACAAGAGGGTGAAGTCATGGGGTGTTATTCTGTTATCAAAGGTGGAAAACTCACGCTGGGGACGCGACGACCCAAAGACCTCCCGAACATGTATAGGATGGCATGAGAGTCGTAGCCTGTAAATTAATTTGGAACACGTAGCTAGCTAAAATTATCACCAAAAGTGTATTTTAGTTGTGTGCTCTATTGCAATATTTTCGAAGCGTAGCTCTGTTTCTGTGAAAAATACGAACATGATTACCCTACGGCCAGGTCGCAGAGAGCTCTTGGGGTCGACCGACTGCTTTATCCAACCCGAGCTTGCTGCAAAATGATTTCTACTATTTAAAATAGAAGCGAGGACTAATTTCACGACGGACTCAGATCAAATCGAGCGACTGGGTGGTTCTTACTCTCGCCCTGTCTCGGTTGTCTGCGCCAGTGCTTGCCATAGAGGTTAGAGAAATCTTGGAGCGTGCAGTATAAGATACACCCTGGTTGAAAATTTGAAATACCGTAATATCCCGAGTCATCGCCCATCCCCGAGCCATCGCCCACCCCATTTTTTGGGCCAATATCGATTTCCGAAAAAACACCGAGTCATCGCCCACCCCTTCAAATACCCCAGCGCGGACTCTGCGATCCGCGAACACTCATCCTACCCGAATGACGCGGTCGCGGACCTTACAGTTGGAGGACGTCCGTGACAAAGTAAAACGAAGGAGGGAAAGACACTTCTTTTTGTTTACGCATTTCCTCCGTGAGCGACCCCAAAGTGGTCGTGTATCCGTGCGAAAAGAAAACGATGGAGATAACAAAATAAGAGTTTGTTAACGTAACCGCGGAGTGTTAGGTCAAAGTCTGTCTCCGCCGAAGGTCACCGCGAACCCGCTCCTTCTTCCCGCCCGTCGCGACCGCGGTTGTGCAATATTTTAGGCAAAGCCAAAGCGTAAATAAAGCTTTGCTGGAACGTCCTACACAGACGTTTGCAGAGCGTCCCAACCGTGCATTGATAGCCCGCCCTGGACGGACGCACGTATGTACGCATCAAACAAGTTGCGCAAGAGCTTGCAATTGACAAGGCGCCCGACTTCGCCCGACGCCAAAGTATTTGCCAACGCGACCGCCGGCTTTCCCGCTTTCCCAGCATTGCTCTTGGTCGCTTCTTTGGCCCGCTCGCTCGCTTGCTCGCTTGCTCGTTGCGCCTGGTCGGTTTTTCTATTTTCTTGTAGACTTTTCTTTTTCTTTTTTTTACTAACTAGGAGAACATAATATTGACATTCTTTCAGGGAACAAACGTTCGCGCTATATGCAGATCGGCGGTGTTTCTAGCGCGTATGCAAGCAACGGACTTCGCTATAGTAAAATATTCTTTCGTGAGCATTTTTTCTATAAAACAATGAAACTAAATCGAGTTTTGAGTTTGATGTATCTCTTGTGCATCAGCGCTAGATACGCAGAGAAAAATAGGCGGTTTTTCCCGCTTTTTTTTTCAAGTGTTTGTGCTCACCCACCGAGACATGGCCCACCCCACTTTTTTAACGAATTTCAGGCGGTAGGGGGGTGGGCGATGACTCGGGATATTACGGTAGTTACATGCAGAAGCTCATATTTCAGTCCAATTTACAGCTCAGCACTCTATTCGGAAAACTCAAAAAGTGGCGGCTCATTGCAGCACACTGCAAGTGAGACGACTGGCGGTAGCCATTGTCTCATAGACAGAGGAGGGGAAAGGGGAGACGGTTGAGGGGGAAGGTGAGCGATGAGATGGGAAGGAGAATAGAGGCAGGAAGAAAGAGGTCAAGTATGAAGGTCGAAGGCCAAAAACACACGCTCACACAAGGAAGAGAGGAGACAAAAGGAAAAGGGGAATGAGGATGAGAGGCTGAGGGAGCATGAAGAGAAAGATGAAGAGAAGTGGGGCAGGGAGGAGCAAGATCAGACGGAGGAGAGAGGAAAGAGGCGAGGAAGAGCACACAGAGGGAATATGAGACCAATGGGGAATGAGGAGATGGGACGGGGTGGGGCCAGGTAAGACGTAAAACATCGCAGGTCATAGGCCTCGGTTGCATGGACACAAGATCACACCTCCCGACCACTCAAAATGAAGAGCCATATGCAGCTGCCACCAAAAAGAAAAGGTCAAAGGCCATGAACATAGAATACCTCCAACGAGAGAGAAGGGGGAAGAGGGGAGGAAAGATGAGTAGGATGGGTAGCGGGAAGAGGAAGGTGGACAAGAGAGTAGAGGAAGAGGGGAGGGAGGAATAAGGACACCGAGGAGATAGAAGGGGAGATGGCGAGGAGGAGCAGTCAAGGGTCCGAAGTCGAGATCAAAGGTCAAAGGCAACGAACATATAATCCTATGAAGGTGGGGAAGGGGGGGCCACAAACATTAAATCATGCGAGGAAATGAGGAGTGAAAGGTTAGAAAAGGCAACATAGGAGAGATGGGACGGGAATGGGGTGAGATTAAAGAAAAGTGAGTGAGAGGGGGGGGGGGGGGGGGGGGCAGGTAGGAAGGAGATTTAGCGTCAAGGGCCACGGATACAAGGACGCACTCCGCCGACCACTCAAAATGAAGGGCCCCAAGGGGGGAGGCACTCACTTTATCGAGTGACGTGTTAGCGAATGTCCACGTTTCACCGAATGACACTTTAGCGAAAATTTGGGCGCTGCGAAGCGGCGTTTTCGGGTGGGCCAAGTGGGTTCACATTTTTGTAATGAGCCGCCGCAGACTCGCTGCGCGGCAGATGGGTTAACGCGCGCCCCCGTTATTCGCTAAAGAGTAAAGCTATACGCACTCCGGAGTGCGCTTCGGACGGAAATGGCTATACGCACTCCGCTTTTCTCGTATAAAAAGAGTGGACACAACGAGTTTCCTAAGCGGTGCCATGGCATAGGGGTTAGGGTGTCCGCCTCATACGCACGTAGACGCGAATTCAATCCGTGGTGGGCCTACTTTTTTTTTTTTTTTTTTTTCTTCGAACATTTTGTTTTGTCGAGACATTTGGCGATATTTACGACATTTCCTTTTCTGCGATGAACAATAAAAAAAAAAATAAAAAAAATCGAATGTTGTCGAGAAACTTCGCAGAACAAAATGGTATCGGACTCCCTTTCCGGAGGTGCGATCGGGGACAGCGGGGCTTGGATTGCCGGCTGGACGCCGCGGGCGTGTACTGGTTACGCTTTGTAATTAGCAGCCGATACTGTCGCCGCGAAGCGGCGTGAACGCAGGCGGGGGGCTGTGTTAACGAGCGCCCCAGTGATTCACGCGCCGTTCGAAAAGGGTGGCCCGAGCGGCATGATCTCTCGGAGGAGTGCGTATAGCCATTTAGCGCACTCCGGAGTGCGTATAGCTTTACTCTTTGCTAAAACGTCGATTCGCTCAAATGCCGCTGTTTGCTAAAGCGTCATTCGCTCATCTAATATGGACCCTAATTATAATGAAACGAGTATAATCGCACACACATTGTTAGCCCCCGTTCACTTCTCGCCAAAGAGCCGTCGACACGAGAACATATTTGAGCTTGAGGCTTCGAAGCTCGCTCTGCGTGGACCACTCTTTGCCTACATTTGTTATCTGGACACATCACAATGGCACAGCACAGTCGCATAGCTACGGTACTACCGTTTCGATGTTAACAGTTCACTATCAATACCGATATTACGGTCGAGGTCATCCACTGATCACTGCAAGACGTTCAAGATCGCCATCGTCCGCCATAATTGCACACTAGTACGGCATTACGGTTATGGCTGTACGGCTTAGACCAATTTCCAATTTCTCCAATCAATGTAATGTTTTATAACTCTTAAAAAAAACTTATTTTAGTACTGTCATATAAATTTCCACAGTTTATTCCTACTTGAAACTTCATGTTTAGTCGTTTACTCGTTTACGCACACTGTTGACAAGCCAAGATGCCAAGAGTGCAAGTAGCTCAAGCCAAGCAAGGTCGAAGCCAGGTTGACCACGTGACTAGTGTTGCCAGATTGGGCTATATATAGCCAAATTGGGCTACATTTTTTTCTAGTTGGCGTCAAAATTTCGCCTTTGGCTATGTGGCTATTTTTGGGCTATTTCTAAGGGTGCGGCGAACTCTTGTCGAATCTCAGGTTCGACGTCGAACTTTGAGGTTCGACTAGTTAATTTCAAACTTCTAGTCTGTTTCGAAAAAAAATTGTTTCTCTTTTGGCTAGTCGAGAGGAGAGAGAGGAAGGAGAATGGCTTCAAACTTCTACAAACTTCGGGGTTTTCACAATGCACAGAGAAACAGTGCTAGCAGAGTTCAAGCGGTCTACCCACAGCGCAGTGAAGCAAATCAAAGAAACAAATTGCACTGTTTTTACAGGTCCGGTAGCGCTTCTTCTACCCGGACGTAGACTGGACTCTCCAAACGCAGCTTTGGTGCCCATTGCAAAAATTCTTAGGCATCGCCAACTTTAAGAAAAGAAACACAATCAAAAATAGCTTGAACCGGAACGGGGGACGCTCATATTCTACACAAAGAAAAATAGACGGGTGGGTTATTTGTAAGAACCTTAGATATAGGGGGTGCTAGTTTAAAACTCCCAGTTCTGCCTGTTCTGCTTCTACATTATGTTCTTTTACTGTATGATTATATCTCCCGGGCTTCACAATACAGCTGTCCATGTATGTTTTCTATTTCTGAAAACCTACGAAGGATGGGTAATTGTTTCACAAATTTTCATCCTTCTGAAGCTTTTTTTTTATATATATATCAGGGGACCTGGTAGGGACCTAGTACACAAAAAGTGGCGCATCTGAGGGTTGAAAAAGAGAATTTAACGTGTTGTTTTTTGCTCGTATGAAAAATTGTCAATAAAAGGCTTAAAAATCGTTGTTTTTAGTCTTGGCTATTTTGGGCTATATTTATTTTATGGCTTTGGCTATATTTGGGCTATACCTCCCAGCCGTTTGGCGGTTTTTTGTTTGGACCATCTGGCAACACTGCACGTGACCGTATGTCAACGGACCGTCAAGGCCTGTTTCATCGGACCGCCGGGACCGCTCTGCCGATCTCTCGGCGTGGAGGAAACGTAAACAAAGGTATGTTTCATTTTCGTTGTTGTTACTACTTGTGCTGAACAATGGAGCGGGCGAAGCATTCGTTATCAGAGCTATCCGATCGCCAAAAAAGACGTAGAGTAGCCGAAAGTGTTCGCAAGGAACTTGAAAGTTGCGGTACGAGCAGTGAGGAGTCTGTGGACACTGAGGAAGCATACCCTCTTGCACCTGTACAACAGGCCGTGGCAGCACATGCAAGTTTTTCCGGAGAGTTTGAATACCAACGAGCTTCCGAGTGTGAATCTGAGTCGAGTGATACGAGTGGTGCACGAAATAACCTAATCTCAGAACACCTGTGTCAAAATCCCCGCTGCGAATTCCCCGCGTTACCTCCCCCTCTTCAAAATCCCCGGCCTTCAAAACCCCCTTCCCTTTATCCCCTTATCAGTTCCCCCGGGCCAGTGGTCCTTAGAAACCATTTGGAAAAGCGCTTTTATGGACACTTCATAAAGCTGAGCTGTGTTATGACCATCCTAGCCAGCCCCAAATTTTCTTTGACACACTGTGATCTTGCAGAATCTCTCTTGAGAGAGTTTGTTTCTGGAGCTGGTACCTTGTATGAGGGGGTTTATGTTTACAACATGCACTCCCTGATCCACCTGACAAGACGTTCGACGGTTCGGCCCTGTCAACACCTTCTCGGCCTTTCCCTTTGAGAACTTCCTTGGGAAGCTCAAGAAGTTGGTGAGGGGTCCTTCCTTGGCGCTGCAGCAGGTTATCAAGAGGCACTCAGAAGTGAATTCCACCACCGTGTCAAGTTCTGTGCAGCAGAAGTGTGCTCTGCTCAAGCAACAACCTGAGCCGCCAAGCTTCAAGAAAACCCAGTGCAGTGAGCTTGTTTTAGACGGAGCACATTTCTCTCTGAAGGCGTCCGACAACTGTGTTCAACTGAAGTATGGCAACATTGCTGTTGTTAGAAACTTCATTGAGTCAGATGGGAACTGTAGCATCTGCGGACAGTTTTTCCGAAATCTCGGCAACCTTTATACTTCAAAGCTGCCATCATCAGAGCTAGGAATTTTTAGAGCTACAGGGCTCTCCATGCAGTATTCAGTGGGGAGTGTGCAGGACATCAGGTGGAAGTGCGTCTCCTTGCAATATAACCAGGGACATGATTGTAAACCTGAGACTGGGGCAGAAAGGAGAACACAGCAGAAGGTAGAAAAAGAGGAGGCAATGTCTCAAACTCAGCTGCAAAGTTTATTTCGTACACGCCTTATATACCACAACTCCAACGCTGTCTCTACAAAAAAAAAAAAGATATATGACAAGAGGACAATGAAATTTGGGTAAACCTTCTCTTATCTCCCTTGACCTCTCCTGCGAAACACTCACACAAAGGGTCACATTCCAGCATAACCACCGCCATTCGGCGTTGGAGTTGTGGTATATAAGGCGTGTACGAAATAAACTTTGCAGCTGAGTTTGAGACGTTGCCTCCCCTTTTTCTACCTTCTGCTGTGTTCTCTTTTCTGCCCCAGTCTCAGGTTTACAATCATGTTCAACTTACACCAGCTCGCCTGCACTCTGACTATTTTTTCGATAACCAGGGCTATGCTGTTTTTTTATCTACTTCACTTGCAAGTGTGATCTATGTTTGCAACTATTGTACATTGGTTGTGCTTAATTCGAAAACTGTATTTTTAGTGACTTATGACTGGTCTTTAAGGTAATAACGGCTTTATTTGTTGATTTCAGGAAATGTACTCTCTTGTCCATTTTTTGGCGGAAAATGATGTCGCAGTTGTCCCTACCTGTTGGGTGTGCAATGGCTGCACGGCATGGCCACCCTAGAAATCAAATCGGTTGATGATGGCAATTAGAGAGCGTGAAGAGCCCTCGACTGACTGGGCCACATTCTCCTGTCAGGTGATGGCATCATGTTGTAAGTATAGCAGGGTGTCTAGCAACCGGGAAAACCGGGAATTGTTAGGGAAATTTTAATTACCGGGAAAAATCAGGGATATTGTCAAAAATCAAGCCCAGTCATGGAAAATGAGCTGGAAATGCCATTGAGTGCCCTGAGCAAAGAGTTGAGAACCTTGGGGCAGAGAAATAGGCAATAAATTCTGCTTAGAGCGGAGCGCGGACTCTGCTCGCCCAATGTAGAGTGTGCTAGAGCGCTGCACGAGCCAGAATTTCTAGACCCGGCCCAGTAGAGGCACGGCCCGGGTTTGGCCCGAGCCTAATAGAATATTTAATTTCCGGGCCCGGCCAGACTTGGCCTTGAAGAGACACGGCTCGGGCCCGGCCCGGACCCGACAGAATTTTAGACAGAAGCTTGAGCCCAGCACGAGCCCGACAAAATTTTTGTTTTCTTTAATATAAACCTGAGCTGTCCCAATCCTCACAGATTATATACATGAGTCCGAAAAAGTTGGCAGGCTTTAACCTAAAAGCTGTCTAACCATAAAGCGAGCATATTTGATTTAATGAACAAAAGTTTAGGGTGCATACAAGCTTGTGGTGGTTAAACATTTGACTGGTGTGCTCGGCTTTCTTGTTTCAGTGACATATGAAGATGCAAAGTACAAAGAAAAAAATTCGGAAGCGACGTCCGACCTAACATTGAATAATGAAGAGCGGGAGAAGAGAAAAAGGAAGGGACTGCAGCATACTCTTTCTTCATTTGAGGATGAGGACTTCTATGACCAAGATGTATGCACCTAAATTTCTGCAACACCTTTGTATTCGGGATTCATTTGCCCTCCTTTTTCATCAAGCTTGCCTCTTATGCAGGAACGACGTAACACTCAGCCAGCCCCTCAACTTCCAGAACGTGCACCAGAGCCCAAGCAAAAACGCACACGTGTATGTTTGCTTTTTGTTGCTGCAATTTCTTAACGCTTTCCAGCATTTAGACTTTTTATTTTATGTGATTAGCCTCAGCTTGGTTAGCCGCAATTGTGATAATGAATGGTATCCATATTGTTTATTGAGCACCTGCTGTTTTGGTGTTTCTTTTAGAGCGCAGCTCTTAGGCGCCCGTTTCCGGCTTGAGTGGTGTCGCCGTAACCGCGGCGACGTTTCGGCAAGGTTACGTTTCGGCACCATGCCAAATTGTCCTCGCGGGGTCACGTGACCCCCGTCAGGAGGGTCACGTGACCTCACGGTTACGGCGACACCGCTCAGAGGGAGGTGTGGCAGGGAGGAGGGGTATACCCTTTCCTTGGGACCCTTCCCTCCTCCTCTAGAGCTGCACTCTAATTTAGCGTTACAGGGAGTTGTAAACGGCTTTCATTTTTTTATCTAGTCATTTTTAATTTTACAAAGCTGCTAGTTGTGGTATGCTTCCTCGCACAAGGACAGTTATAGCCTAAGGGATGGTGAAGTGGATATTTTTAATTTGACGGTGCATATGTTTGCTTTGTATTGCTGCAACCTCATGTTTGCATAATTCTGCTGTACTAGTCATTTTTATTTTACAATTTAATTTATTTTGTTTATTTATCTATGCTTTCTGGTCAAAGGATACATTAGAATGCTTGCTGTTTGTGCACTCTAACCCTAGCACTTTTTATGAACCTGTCCTCTGCTTTATATGTGGAATGGTTTGGGCAGCGTTAGGATTGACCACTTCTTAAAGAAAGGTGGTACATTTTGTTTTACACCACCGAGCACTCTTTGGTGTAAGGTACATTACCAAATAGCTGAATGACACAATCAGCTATACACGTTTGCAAGCAGTCATGTTTCCAAAAGTAGTCTAGCCACCATGGGTAGGGAAACGTGCTCTCAGGGTACCAATCTGTCAATTAGCTTAGTGACGCTTTAGCAAGCCTTCATAATCGGATTATCTGGGGTGCACCCGAGCTGGAAGATGGCAGCGCGCAAGGGCCCGCCATTTTGCAGACTCTGTCTCATTTTTGTTAGTGAGAGAAAACAAAGGCTTCTTCAGTATTATCTAGGAAAACCACATGTCCAATATTATCTCCATTTAAATCTTTATGAAATGGATCAGCAAACTGCTAACCCTAGCTGACAATGTAGGCGCAAACGACAGCGCAGTTGCTACTACGGCTTCAGTGCACCAAACATCAATTTACTATGTCAGGTGCATTGTTACGTTTTCTTTGTTTTTTCCATGCACAGTCAGTCCTTGACTTGAGCAATGTCTTCTCCAAAAGTTGGTTCAGCGGTGTCCACATGATTGGCACAGACCTGGATGTGCACGTTTCTCATGGTTCACCTCTGTTAAATAATAATGGCATTGTTTGCACAATGTTCACATACTCAATGGCTTATTTATGTACTATTTAGTAGACCTCGCTGCATACTAATGTTCCTGAGATATTTATTCCTTTGAGAAAACTTGGCTTTAGCGTAGGTTGCAGTGGTGCGGATGTCGTCCGACACGGAGCAGACAACACTCAGGCCAGTCTGTTTGCGTCGTCCTCGCAGGGGTAGCACATCATCATTTGTACCATGGGATTGGTCATGTCTCCTCCGTCTCTGCCATTGTTGCCTGTAGAAGCCAATGTTTCGGGTTTTATTTGGGCTATGTTTAAAGCAAAATTGCATAGGAAATATTCCACCAATGCATGAAATAAAATAGTTATTTTTATATTTCTTTTTAAATTTATTTTTTATTTTTATTTGAAGTCTTATAATTCCAAAAGTTTTGGAATTAAGCAGAGTTGCCTTTTAACAACAAATGGCTATAGCTAAACAGGGCACACAAGTGAGGAGCTTTTTTTTTTCTAAAAAGGCGAAAACCACATGAAGCAAAACAGATAAATTGGTATGTTGGCTTATCAGTATAGCTTTGAGCCATGTGCCGCAGCCACCTCTGCTGTGGTTTTTATAGCGTACTCTGACCGATTTCACTGTAGTAGCATTTGAGATCGATGGACCAACGAATATAGTTTGAATTCATACAAAAATTTGCTTGGTTTCAGTTTTCTGGATTTGGCTCTTTTAGATGAAAGGAAACTGTGTCCTGGTGAAGCATGTGACAGCAGCCCCCATAAGCTGACTACAGTGGAGTTTTGTCCCATGCCTCGCTCCCGAGCTATCTGGCTCATTGACAGGGTGTCTAGCACCTTGGAAAAGCTGGAATTGTCAGGAAAGTTCGGATCATCTGGAAAAGTCGGGGAATTGTCAGGGAGATAATCAAAAAGTTAGCTAAATCAGGGAAAATGGCCAGGGCGAGTAATGCGGTGGTGTGCGACGAAGCCAGGAGAGTCGTGCATTGACGTGGCTGTGCTAAATACCATTGCCCGAAACTTTGTAAGTCTTTGACTTCTTGAGCAACATAAAGACCGATTTCAATAAATTGTTTTAAATTGTGAGTGGTGTTCACTTATGAGGTGTTTAGTAGCAGTTCGTACCACATCTCCAAACTTCTGTAATGGACAGGGAATTTAAAACCTGGAAAAGCTGGGGAACTTAAAAGGAGGAATTTGCTAGACACCCTGGCTGATTTCATAGTTACCGATGTCTGCAAAGTTATGCTGAAGTAGGGCATGAAATTGTCGATATTTCACTGTGGTAGCTGACATTGTGTTGTAATTATATACTTTTGAAACAGGAGCTGTGCGCACCTGCTTTAAACAGAAGGCAGAAAACAATGAGCCAGCCATCATCGTGCAGGAAGCCGACGCCAAATGGGCTGCTGCTGAATCGGTCAGGCATGCACCAGCTAGGACCAAGAAAATGGTAATATGATATTTCTAATTTTGCTTAAACTCCCGAAAAATACTTTTGCATCCTAAAACAAGCCCAGATTTCAAACAAAGGCATTAGTCTACTTTACATAAAGACATTTTTAAGTATTAAGAAATTTATTTAGCCAATGAAAGAACACCATGTTATGACATTGTCTGCAATGAGCTTGACATTGTAGAAAATATGAGGCTCATTGACATTGCCCCTGGGTCCGGACAGTTCATCAAACGCCGTTTCATTGAACATTGTTTCATCGAAGCTGTTTCATTGAACGCAGTTCTATCGAACGCTGTTTCATTGAACGCCATTTCATCGAAGTTGTTTCATTGAACGTAGCCTATTTGAGCAGTAGAAATATTTTTCTTTTTAGTGCCGGGAGGATAGCAGTGTTCTAATATTTATTGTAACTTATAAACTTATACCGTAATATCCCGAGTCATCGCCCACCCCCCTACCGCCTGAAATTCGTTAAAAAAGTGGGGTGGGCCATGTCTCGGTGGGTGAGCACAAACACTTGAAAAAAAAGCGGGAAAAACCGCCTATTTTTCTCTGCGTATCTAGCGCTGATGCACAAGAGATACATCAAACTCAAAACTCGATTTAGTTTCATTGTTTTATAGAAAAAATGCTCACGAAAGAATATTTTACTATAGTGAAGTCCGTTGCTTGCATACGCGCTAGAAACACCGCCGATCTGCATATAGCGCGAACGTTTGTTCCGTGAAAGAATGTCAATATTATGTTCTCCTAGTTAGTAAAAAAAAGAAAGAAAGAAAAGTCTACAAGAAAATAGAAAAACCGACCAGGCACAACGAGCGAGCGAGCAAGCGAGCGAGCGGGCCAAAGAAGCGACCAAGAGCAATGCTGGGAAAGCGGGAAAGCCGGCGGTCGCGTTGGCAAATACTTTGGCGTCGGGCCAAGTCGGGCGCCTTGAGTTGCGCAACTTGTTTGGTGCATACATACGTGCGTCCGTCCAGGGCGGGCTATCAATGCACGGTTGGGACGCTCTGCCAACGTCTGTGTAGGACGTTCCATCAAAGCTTTATTTACGCTTTGGCTTTGCCTAAAATATTGCACAACCGCGGTCGCGACGGGCGGGAAGAAGGAGCGGGTTCGCGGTGACCTTCGGCGGAGACAGACTTTGACCTAACACTCCGCGGTTACGTTAACAAACTCTTATTTTGTTATCTCCATCGTTTTCTTTTCGCACGGATACACGACCACTTTGGGGTCGCTCACGGAGGAAATGCGTAAACAAAAAGAAGTGTATTTCCCTCCTTCGTTTTACTTTGTCACGGACGTCCTCCAACTGTAAGGTCCGCGACCGCGTCATTCGGGTAGGATGAGTGTTCGCGGATCGCAGAGTCCGCGCTGGGGTATTTGAAGGGGTGGGCGATGACTCGGTGTTTTTTCGGAAATCGATATTGGCCCAAAAAATGGGGTGGGCGATGGCTCGGGGATGGGCGATGACTCGGGATATTACGGTTTTAAGTATTAAGAAATTTATTTAGCCAATGAAAGAACACCATGTTATGACATTGTCTGCAATGAGCTTGACATTGTAGAAAATATGAGGCTCATTGACATTGCCCCTGGGTCCGGACAGTTCATCAAACGCCGTTTCATTGAACATTGTTTCATCGAAGCTGTTTCATTGAACGCAGTTCTATCGAACGCTGTTTCATTGAACGCCATTTCATCGAAGTTGTTTCATTGAACGTAGCCTATTTGAGCAGTAGAAATATTTTTCTTTTTAGTGCCGGGAGGATAGCAGTGTTTTAATATTTATTGTAACTTATAAACTTATATATGAACCTTTTTTTGTCACCTTCTATTTTTTGTTTTTAGTAAATGATGACTTCTGTTAATGAGGCCAATAAGACACGGTAACACTAACGACACTTTTAAAAGCTGTGATCATCAGGTGCAGTGATGAATGCACGTCCATTCAAAAGCGTATATATATCTTCGTCCTTGAAGAGACCTATTCTGCTTCAAGACGAAGCCGTCCTTGAGGCAGTGATCTGTCTCCGTGGCCCATGATACGGGGAAAAGAAAAGACGTGTCTCCTCTCTTTGTTAATTTATTATTTATATTTATTAGTAGAAGAACATCTATGTTCTTAAAAAGAAAGCTATTCTCTTAGGATAAAATGAAAACAAAGTTAAATCTACAAATACAAAATAAAAAAGGTGCTGCAGAAAATAGCTGTTTCCCTCTTAAGAAAGTGCCTTTCACGCATGAATAAATAGAAGGTTGAAGTGGGAAAAAGTGAGTGGCCGAGAACAGCCGCCTACCTTGCCAGAAAAGAATAAGTCGCATATCCACTGTCTTCTGTGGGTAGGTCACACTTCGCGGTAAAAGTCTAAACTGGATGAAAAGAATGGCTTGTGCATGCAAAGAAACTGTGGTGAAACTGCTAGGACAGATGTAGGCATTTCTTTTTTTATCTTGATGACACTCTCTGCCCTGAAATAGGCACCCATTTTCTGAATGCAACCAACTTTTTTGTGTTATTTTTTTGCAGGAGCAGTGTGCCCCTTCTCAGGAGTGACTGAGGGGCTGCCACAAGGGGAGAAGGCAAGCATGTTTCTGATTACAAGGATGGACAGTTGGGCTGGGCTAGTTGGTAAGAATTCATGTTAAAAAACAGTGCGAAAACCAGACAAAGGAAAAAGAACACACAGTGCCTTGTCCTGTGTGTTTTCTTATCCGTGCATTTTGCGCTGTTTTTCAGCATGTTTCTGCCTTGATTTTTCTGTTAGTTTTAAATGTTAGTAGTTGGTTACTTTGATCCCAGTTGGAAGCATGGAATTGGTTAACCGTGCTAAATGCATAGAATTGAAAAAAAAAAAATTCATGCTACCTAAATCATTTAAAATGCTTTTTTTTCTAATGATTTCTTTCTCCTTTTTTTACAGCCATCCCATGAGTAGAGTCCCTGTTGTTTGAATTTTTTATGTCAATTTGTAATATGCATATGTTACCTTTAATTTCTATTCATGCATACATTTTAGCCCCAGCTAGTGGTTTGTTTTATTTAATTTATGTACACATTAGTGTGGTATTTTCAGAAGATTTAAAATTTATGTTATTTTTCTAGTCATTTTTGGTTTATTGCGTCCGTTATTTATTTAAATGTCCTAGCCCAAGATCGGGTGTAATTTGAGATATATTTAGAATTTTATTTTAGGCTACTTGCTTTATGTTGCTGGGAGTTTTAATATTTTACATTTTTATTTTTATGCAGATCAGCCTTGTAATTTAGTGTGTTCTTTACAATTTTGTAGATCTAATAGCTTGTAAGAAACAGAAGAATTCTCTGGTACTTGTAATGTTGGTTTCGTTTTTGAAATAAATTTATTCCAATAACTTCTTGTTTTCTTCCGGAGTCCTGCTTCTAGGATTTCAAAATGCTGATTCATTAATGGCCTGTAATGCACATCCATTTACTCATATCAGGCACCAGCTCAAAAAATGACTTCATGACAACCATAAATGCAGTTTCCTGGCAGCGCTTGTCAATGTATTTTCGGATAACATTGTTCAGTACTGTCCAAGTAACACGTGCAGTAATATCTGGCCAGTGCCAGCATATTGTAAAAATGTTTACTGAAAGTTAACAGAACAAAAGCACTGAGGAAAAACAGATGACCGCTCTTTCATTTAGTTACGACGCTCGTTTTTTGGAAGCAAAGACTCGCGCACAGGTCAAGATTAACTGCAAAAGGAAGGCTTGATCAAAGGAACTTTAGGGAGATAAGGGATGAGTCAGTAACACTCCACCTTCGGTATCTAGTTTATCTCGACCTGTATGCGACTCTTTGCTCCTCAAAAAATAAACATTGTTGCGAAATGAAAGAGTGGTCGTTTGTGTATGTTCTTCACATTTTTATTCCTTCACTTTTAAGTAAGCCGTAATGTCAGTGCAACATTTTGGTGTAACATTACTGGATGGTAGAATTCGTGGCCATTAACAACAACTATCAACGTTAGCGACGACGTCCAAGTAACATCACTGATCTAGCATCCAGGTAACATAGAGAGCTATGTTACTGCAACGTTTTGATGTGACGTTACTGGAAGGTAAAACTGGTGGCCATTAGCAACGTTTGGCAACGTTATCTAACAACGTTCCAGTAACATTATTTGGGTAATGTCCAGGTAACGTATGCAGTTACGTTACTGTAACATTGTGCTGTAACGTTACTGGAGTGTAGAATCCGCGGTCGTTAGCAGCGTTCGGCAACGTTACCTGACAACATTCCAGTAACGTTGTAGCCACATTTTGTGCTACTTGGGTCCCTGATCCAGCAGCTCCTGATTATGATCCGTTGCCCGCTTCCTGGGAACCTCAAGCTACAAATTAACTTATGGATGACTCTACAGATGCTGAAGAAAGCCTGGATGGAGCTAAGGAGGTCGACTTTGAGCAATTGCTTCAGGAAGACCGGGTTCATGCGTCCATCAGCATCGCCGCCAGGAGTCAAGGGAGAAGAGGCTGTTAGTCTGCAACAGATGCACAGAAGATGGAGAGGGTACCCCGACAGATGCTCCCGCAGTTCCGGGATCTTGTTGAAGGAAGGACCTTCGCCACGCTCAAGAAACTCGCCAAATGCTGCCGATGAATTAATGGAGTGCGTGTGGTGACATCTCCATAATGTACACCCTCCCCAACTTTCAAACCAAGTGGCCCGAAATTTGGCTTTCCAAACACGAACAGCGACGCCAGGGACTCGTCCAGTTCCGGGGACGGATCAGAGTATAGCGGCCTCGACCACGCCCATCCTCGTTGCTCCAAACGCGTACCCCTGGTGCCTGCATCCGGCCCTGCAACCTTCCTGCTACAAGAACCAACTCGGTGCTGTCGCGGCGCACAGCATAGCACCGTTCTACGTCGGATTCGGGAACCCAATACGACAGCAGGCCCTGCCCCAGAAAAACAGCCATGATCGCCAGCTGCAGTGTCACCGGTGTGAACGTGGGGCACATGTCACGCCAGTGTCCCACGGGTGCACGCCGGGGCCGACCTTGCTGTTTTCGCTGCAAAGAGCCCGGGAATATGCAAGCGAGTTGTCTGGGAAACGGAAGGCAGTAGACACCGTACCAACAGGTGTCTACGTGTCAGTGCAGATAGCTGGAGCAGCCGGTGGAATGAGCAACCACGATTTACGGGCGTCTTAAATCAAGTTTTTTTAAGAGACGTTGGAACCTGACAGTACTGAGAGTAATATATGTTGTCCTTATTAGGCAGTCCACGACAAAGGAGCCCCCTTGGACAACTGTTGGGGCTTTTTGCACAGCACGGCACACCCCATATGCCGTCCATCAAAATACCAAAGGCAATCATTTTCCGGACACAAGCGGCTGCACGTCCTGAAGTACCAGGCTTTGATGCGTTGGTATAATATGCCAACTGGACGGATCCTTTAAGGACAACAGGCATGACGCATGTAAATTTGGCATTGTTTAATGTTGTTTCTTGTTTGTTTAGGTTACTGTTGAAATGTATAAACTTGTAACCACATCCAAGCCTTTCCCAAAGCACTCCAAGATAAAATTCAGTGCAATGTTGACTTCTACATTGAGGAGTTCGAGGGTCAGTGAGTATAAATTTATAGAAGTACAGTATAGCTAGTTTCTAGAGGTTTCAGTTTTTAAATTATTTCCGATTCGCCTTATTTTTTATACATTTACTCAAAAACAAAAATTAGTTTTTTTTTTTTTTTTTGTCATGATGATGATTTATTAAAATTAATTTCACGTTTTTTTTTTTTTTTTGTTTCGGCGGACATAATGATTTTTGTCTTCTCTTTTCTAGCGCTGGGCTATTACTAATTTAACAGGCATGGAGCAAAATGACAAGAGTGAATAGAAAACCATTTATCATTTATTTGTCAAATATGTATGCCACAAAGTTTGTAATTAGATGTGAGGTGTGCATATCTAAGTACAAACTCAACACACAGTCTTCCTTTTTGGTACAGCCTTTTTTGGCGATATTAACATTTAAATAAAATAACAGTTACATTGAAGAGCTTCAGAGTGTACTTCTTTCAGTTTCTGGGATGTGCAGACGTGACATGCTCTCTAAGGCGCACTGCGGCCATGTGCGTGCACAGGGCAACCATTATCTTTGCTAGTACTTCTTTGGGAAGGTCACACTCTAAAAATCACGAGATTTGCAAGCATAGTTTTTGGCACTCGTTTCGTCCTTTCTGTTTTCACCGCCGCCAGGACCGGTTAGTTTGCGGCGCCAACAGACGGCACTAACTCAGTTGTATGTATACCCTCCTCAGCCAGAGAAAAGCTTGGGAAAAGGAGTTGAAAGGACGATTTAGGGTTTTTCTGTGTGCCCTCTCGAGTACATGGAGGGGAGACAGAGCAAATAAAGATAGCCCACATGCAAGCTCCAATCACTGTAGACCAGGTAACTTGGCAAACAAAATGCCGTCACAAAACAAATGCAGATCTTTCCTTACACACGAGACGAACCACAACTCCAGATTTTTTGTAGAATGCTCCAACCTTTTTCAGCTTAACAAAAAGTGATCCCGAAGTAATTGTGATAAATAAGTGGTCACAAGGCCAGTAATGAGTCACTGACAAATTCCTCCTCTCTCCTTTTCAAGACAACTAATAGTCAAGAATACAGAACTTTTTCGGCTAAAACCGAATTTCGAAAAGTGAATTCGGTTGGTATACTTTTTATTTGTGTTTTTCTGTTTAAACCGAACACCCTGAAACCTAGGTATAGCCAACCCACTCCTTGTTGATTACACCCTAGAATAGTATGCCAGTATCAAGTAGCTGTTGTACGAATTTGGTTAGGGTTGATTGAAATGTTAACCAAAAGAATCACAATCTTCTATATGTAGATGGAATCAGTTAATCAGATTAATTGATCATTGGGCCTACTGTGAAAAATGAAATGCCTTGATCCTACGGATAAAGTTGAGGAGCATAGAATGTGCATTGTGTTTCACAGTTCACTGTGGGTGTAATGCTTCACAACGCTGTTCTACAGACAGAACAGCAGCTCAACAAAAAGTAAACATCTCAATAAAATTCAAAGTAAAGCTAGGAGGGTGGTAGCATGCACAAATAACAATGTTTTTGTGACTCATTTGAACACGTCTGCATACTATTTCTAAGCTACACACAATGTTAACAAGAGAAGATTGTACGTAAGTAGCAACTAGAAAGCCTACACTACATCGTGGTTCTCATAACAATAAACATTGTGCAGTTTATTACAAGTAAATATTTCATCGTCACATACTTTACCCCTAAAAAGGCACGTTTCAGTCAGTACAACAAATAGGACTCGTTGCTCTTGTTTGTTGCACCAAAATGTTTGCTCTATCCGCGACAACAATGAGACAGATAAGCTTGCTGTATTGTTTTACGTTCTACACTTATCACATTCTGTTTGCGGTGAGGCCCCAAAATCCCTATCCTGTAAGAAAGAGAAAAAAAATGCAAATTTGCAAGCACTATACAGAAATGCTGACTGAAACGATAGTGGCCTCAAAACTTTTTTTTTAAAATCAAAATGATTGCAATTCCTTTAACTTCTGCAGTACTCTATACCTCAGAGGGCAGATTATTTTGTACTTTCTTTAGAAACGTCTTTTGGTACCTTTCTTTTGTCTGTAACAAACACTTTCCAGTTGATAAAAGCATTGGTGCGGGCTACCAATTGGAAGCGACTGCAGCTATAGAATTTGGCTGGGACTCGTATTCTCTCCCAATGAATGTGAATCCCAGTTGGAGGCAGATGTAGCACTTACGTCTAATCTGTGCCCTGTGCCGACTCCAGATTGTGTTGTATGGCGGAAGTGTGTGCAGGAGGCAAGGGAAAAGCCTGTGAGAAAAAGGGGAGACACCAAGTAGGAGGATTGATGTTGGGGTGTGCGACCGCAAGAGACGTAAACTTCTTTACCCACTCTCGCCCCAGTGCTACCTTTGGCAGGGCTTTCTTTCAGAAATTATACGGGACAATGTTCACGTCGTTGTGGCACAAAAAGCATGCCAAGTTAATTTCTGCAACAAATTCTGCTTAACCGCTGCCTTTGACATAATAGTGCAGGGAAGCTGCAATTTTTTTATTCAACGTTTCCCTATTAGGAATATATACTTCATGACTATGTAATGTAAGATTCTAGATGCAGCTGTTTGCTTAGTCCAGGTAGACTACACAATAGGTAAGGTACTTTTTTTTAATATCTTGTGGTGGCTGCCGCCACACTGCTCCGGCGGAGGGCAAGATGCCCGACGGCAGCGCCACGCGACGGCAAGACTTGGCTGGGGGGGATGGGCAGGGGCATTCGCAGTGGATACAGGGAATAAACTGGACGTAAGAAACCCTTCCTTGTGACTATGTCTTCTTTAGGGGTGGACCGCACAGACAAGGAACCGGGGCATCCAAGGTGTGGGCAGGGATACCTACAATCTCGACAATGTCAACGGTCTGGAACTAACAATAAAGAGATATCTAATCACTTACGTGTTGCTGTGCCATCTTCTCTGGCAAGGCAGCTATGTAAAGGGTGCTACAAGAATAAATGAGATAGCTTCCACTCGAGAATAAAATGTGTGTCAAAAGTTCTTACTGCAATGCCCCTACCACAACACAGTGGCAAACGGCAGTTGACCTCTTGCCACCTTCCATACAAAGGTTCCAGATTAGACTGATGCGGTATCAGTGCAAGGTCGTGTACTGTGACATGAGCTGAGGACCCTTACGGGGCACGTGGTTGTCAATATTTGTATGGTGCGCGTGTTTGAATGAGGGTGTGACATTGTAATTAGGACTGCAAACAAAGTTTTGTTCGAACTGCGGCAGAATGTGTAAATGGAACTTCGGGATCTACCCATGTGAAGTGTTTTTTTATTCTGTTTGTTCTACAAACGAAGACAAAGACAAAGAAAAAAAAACTTTGGTGGGGGTCATTGTGATGGGTGATCCACCACAAAGAGAAGGAAGAAAAGAGATGCGCGAGGAATGGCGCGGATTTTGAAACAGGGCTCGAGAAGGGCACGAGCACAGCTTGGACTCGGGAAGCAAAGCTGCGAACAGCTGTTCGGACCTCGGTAGACGTGACCAGGCGTCAGAGGCCCGACTCTGTCCCCGCCTCCTCTTGTGGTCAAGGCGCCGGCCTGCCTCAGGCCGACTGGACTACCTGAGGCGCTGAAGACAACTCCAGCGACCGAGTTCACCAACATCTCCGGGAACGAGACGCTCCAGGCTAACAACAACTGCCACCGAGCCCATCAACCACGAGCCCTCCACCGTCCTCCTTCGGCGCTACCCCTCCATGTGACCAGGAAACAAAAATGTGAGACAACACGTACAATGACATTCTGTAAATAGCCGCCATGTAAATATTTGTTTTTTCTTTTCTTCTGATGTCTATGTCACAATAGTGGAATATTTCCTAATGCATCATGTCTCTTCCATACTTCTATTAAGACCCTAAACACACGAACCACGTACCAATCACATGTACGTTCCGGGCAAGCTAATTGCAACGGCAGACGTTTTCTCCCGTGCCCCACTTATAGAGACAGGCCTAAGCAATATCCTGTCAGTAGCGGAAGTCTTATCCGAAAAGAGCAGTGTTCGGTCACTGCTCCTTTTGAATAAAAAATTTGAATTTATTGCGTCAGCACTTTAAAAGCCGGGATACATGTTGTATGTCCTTTGAATAAACTTCAGTTGTTAGTAACACCTTGTTTGCCTACCTTCCATCGTCATCGTCACTGTGTTTTGCATCTTACATTAAAAGTATGTACAAACTAGCCAACATACCCACCCATTCCACTACAATCCTGGAGGTCTGGCCGAGGCCACCCATTAAAAGGCGGGGGGGGGGGGGGGGGGGGGGGGGGGGGGGATTGCAACGATTTCCGGACTTCAGTCCAATATTTGTGGAAGTAGCCCTCTGACACAACTGATGTAAAGAACAGAAAACAGATTTCGCCTGCGTGTCCTAGTTGTTGTGTAAAAAAAAGATAAATATTGGCATTTCTGGCAGCCCTCAACTCACTCCCAGTCTTCGGTGGCACACCTGGTCCCGCTCCTAGTGGCGTAATTCGGGGTGCCGTGTAGCCTCCCATGTGTTCTCTCGGAGGACGCTTCCTCTCCCTTTCTCTGCTGACATTAGCAGGCGTTATGCTGCAGCTTAGAGCCGACCGAGGTCACGTAAGCTTCTCGCCGTAGTTCCTTCAGCTGCCACTCATGGCTGCAGGTGGGGGAAAAGCTAGACTTTTGCTTGGCGACTATGCAGCGGAATCACACCATTTTTTACTGAAGATATTTTCTCTATCCTCCGGGACCAATCAATAACGTAAAAATGATGAGACACAAATTCTTTTAATCTTAGAATTGTTGCACCTCCCCCCCCCCCCTTAAAGGTGCACTCACCAGGACCAGGTAGACAACGAAACATGTGCGTGGATGTGTTGCACGAAAGTTTGTGATTGGTTCTTCATTTGAAGGTACACTGCACATCAGTGGACTTTACCAGAAGATGGAGGCACTTTGTCGGGATCACTCATACATCATTTATGGTGACCCTGCTTACCCCCCCAGAGGTCATCTCCTCAAACCCTATCGAGGGGCTACGCTCCAGCAGCAACACAAGTTGATGGCAATAATACTCCAAACTCTGTCCATCAGGCTGCTGAGTGGGGCTTTGGGAAAGTGGCCAAGGACTTTGCGTTCATAGACTTCAAGGAAAATCAGAAACTGCTTCTGCAACGGGTGCCGCGCATGTACAAAGCTGCAACCCTCCTCACCAACTGCCCCACATGCTTGTATGGCAGTCAGGTCACCTGATATTTTCATGTTGACCCACCTCCACAGAACAATACCTGCAGCCTACAGGGAGAAAATAATTCATCTTCGCAGTTTGTAGTCAATGCTGCGTTTGGTGGTTTTGGGAGTGTGAGCAAGTCTGCATAATTTCACTTGAAACGAAAGTTATAAACAAGACTTTAAACTTTAATGTGTTTATTGTCATCCAATACTGCCCGTTTAATTACTTTGAATGTACCAGGTTAAAAGTTGCACTGTACTAGCATGGCACCATTCGTTCGTTAACATCTTTGACATAAAGAAATTAGAGTAAAGACACGGGCGAGCTGGTGATGAATCGTAGAAAAGCTCAGAGACAGAGAGCTAAAAAGGACAAGAGCAACACCCTCTCTGAACCAGCACAACAATGATTTAATTTGACACAGTCTTCCTTCTTCTCTTCACATATCACGAGCACAACCCCTGGTCATTGGCAGGCACTACATTTGAAGGCCTCAAACAAAGAGACACGTGCACGACTGCAGTCTTTAGCGTCCAGTGAATACATCAACACTAGACCCGCAAAAACAGCGACGTCTCATCGTCCAAAACAAACCTTAGCTCCCCAACAACGGTTTAATACTATTTCATGATCAACAAAACTAAAAACAAATTAGAAGAAATCATCCCACTGGACAAAGAAATAGTCTAGAGAGACAAGAACGTCTGTGCCTACTCATCTAAAGTCAAAGAGGGCCTAGTAATCCAATTTCAGGTGGTCCTAATCCTAATTATCTCCTTAATAACGAGTGGTGCCGAATAGTGTAGTTATCAAGCGTTATGTCGACGATTTTTCATCTGCATGTTTGAAGGATCGGATGAGTTCAGTTAGCTTTCCTTTATAAAGGATCAAGCTCCGGAACTCATCCTCACCAGTGAAATTTGCACTTCTGGTTGTATTCAGTTTTTAGATTTAAAATATGTCCAATCTCAAAAATTGTGCTGGAGCTATGGCAAACCTGCCCTGAAACCAGCGCTCCCATTTCAAAGTTGCTACCCGAAAGCAGTGAAAAGAGCTGTAGTATCCTCTCTCCTCAAAAATGCTTTGGGCAAGTCTTGTTTTCAGTACGTTCATGAGAGTGTTACTTAACCTGAACTGTTTCCCAAAAGAAAGGGCAAACACGGAGAGTTACACGGGTTTTCAGAGAATGAAGAGCAGCCGAGCGCTGCACAATTGGAATGTAGCACAGATGACTCAACTGCAACAAATTCAGTGCCTCCAACTCACGCTGCGGCCAGTGGTGATCCTACTTGCACGTTAATGCAGTTTGGGAGAGTGGTGAAGAAGCCCATAAGGCCAAAAAGCCCATTGATGAGTAGTGGTTTGTGGCATTTTGTTTTGATTTTTCTAGTACAATATATATTCTTTGCCTTGTACGCGCGACTGTTCTTGTGCTCGAAAAAGAGGGATGTGTTGTTATCGCCTGCCTGTCTTCGGCGTGCAACGTCCCGATAGGTAGCTGGGCAACAAATGCGTCCACCGAGCAACATTACCACGTGATGTTCCCCAGACTGTATATTATCGGCCGGCGCAATAAACAGGGTTTTATTCTTCCGTCCCGAGAGCACAGCTCATCGTCTCATTTCTTCCAACTTGCACACGTTTTGCGCTTGTATGCGGTGTCACCGCAACATTGAGAATATTGTTGCCCATCTCGGGGAAAGCAAGAAGTCAAATGTTGAGCAACTTGCCGAAGAGAGCAAAGAAATCTCCCGGCAGCGGTAACCCTTGGAACAAGTGCATCCAATGAGATGAAGCTTCTTTTCATTCAAACTAAACTACCATGATGGCACAGTTTTACAAGAAGTTTCCCGAAGTGTTGCTCCTACATGGTACCTGCAGGACCAACAACTTGAAAATGGCCTTCTTTGTTTTCATGGTGGTCGATGGAAATGGGTGTACCCAAGTTGTGGCTTAGTGCTTTGTTAGCAGTGAGCGTCTTGTCCACATGGACACCATGATGAGGACCTCTGTTAGCATCCAAGAAGTGTAAAAGACAAAGTGTGTCATCATGCACAAAGATTTCAAAGAAATCAGAGCCATCCGTGACAACTCACCAGACAGTGTCATTCAGCTGTGCGAGTTTCATGTCAAGCAGGTGTTCAAAAGGGCTGTTGCCAGCAACAAGATGGACAACAAGATGCTCAACAGTCTTTTGAAGCGGATAAATCATGCTCTAAATGGACAGGCAATGTACCAAGGCCACAAAGGCATTGCCGAGCCACTCCGAAAAACCGCTTGCCACCGTTCTACTGGTTCCCGACGTGCCAGATTTTCGTCAAAAGTAAGCAAACGTAAAACAATTCCCAAAATTGTATGCAAAATGTAACTGTCGAGCATACAACAAAGAATCAACAAACCAGCGGCGCGTGCTTGCCAGGCCGCCAAACAAGGTACCGCATGCTTGTTATTGTTACGCCGACGAACAAAATACAAACTAAACACACGCACACAAAAAAAAAAAGAAACAGTGATTGAATGCAAGACATGGTGTGCCAGGGTCAAAAAGCTTTTTGAGCACTTTATGCAACCACTGAACTCGACACAAACAAGTGCGCTGTACGGGTTCAGTGTGCGAGCATTGCCGTCTTCATTTTAGCTCTCTTTTCTTCGCCAAGTTTCTTTCGCGGCAGATTTTTCACGTACCCGGGTCTCTCTCGAAAGAAAGTCCACCGAGAGAAACCCAGGTAATCAATAATTTGACATAGCAGTCTTTTGAGTTAAAGCGAGATTTTTGTAGTAACGTATGATTTAAACAAGAACAGGAATGTTGACGAACATGCGGCAGTACTTAGTTTCATTTTAGAAAGCATGATACCTGCAGCGACGTGGGGACGGCACCACCCGACATCGCGTGACTATAGTGACTGGAAAGCAAGGACAAAATATAGTTATCCCACGGCCATTGCTTTGAGGAGCGAGAACTTCAGCTCACAAAATAACTCCCGCCGTGCAAAAAAGTTATTTCGTTTCACAGCATGACGGCATGACTTGTACCCGGCACACCAGCGTTGCAGCACCCGCATCTATCGTTGAAAATATTTGAAAAAAAAAAAAAAGACACGAGACGAGACCCATGAGACGATGAGAGCGCGAAACGCGAGACAGCGGGAAAACCATGCAAGACTGGACGGAGGATTCATGGAGGGTATTTTGTGCCGGGCGGCCGCTTGTGCCACGTAACACACGCATGCTCAGTTGCGGTACTTAGTTATTGGTTTTGAAAGGCGACCGAAATTGGTATTTTAGTGCAGGCTTGGCGCAGATTACCCATACTTTGGCAAAATGTAGCAGGATGTAGCAGAATGTAGCAGGGTTAGCCCCTTGGCACAGTTTGGCACAGCAATCAGATCACTGCATGCTTGGTTCTGTGACTTACTCCAAATGACTGACCCTATTTTCAGTGCAACCCCCGGGACATTCATAGAATATTGCTGCCATAACAGTCACTGACCGATATTTCGGACTTCGCAGTGACCGATAAACGTCCGAATAAAAAAGCAGTCTGAAAAATCAGCAGGTTAAAAAACTTGCCCTTATTATGTCTAAGGGGGCTTAAAAAAGTCGTAAAGAATGCCTTGCTTCAGATTGCTCCGGTGTGCCTTGTTTCACTTTACACCTCCGTTTTCATGCAGCCACTTTCTATTAGGTTGAGAATCGCTGCCTTCTTTTCTAGCGTTACGGTTAAGTACTTTCCGTGCTTCTTAGTGACACTTCGCGGCAGCGGAAAAACAGCGTAGCCAGCGTAGTCAGAAAACATGATCCACCGAGACGAGATGAGAGGCACAAGTCCATGAGCGCAATGGCAGATGAACAAAGCAAGTTGGAAACAATGATGACAATTATGGTGCCCACGGCTTCGGACAACGATGATGATAATGGTGCGCACGGCTCCAGAGGGCAGGCTACCCTGACGATTTGATTTCGGCTACCTCGCGAATATTGGCCACAAAACCACGGGCCAGGCCCACTGCCGAGCCTTCACCCGTCATCAGAAGACCAGCCTGTATTCCCTACATCCACACATCTCACTGCCTAAAAATGCTCGCCTCCAAATACGACACAAAAGTGGTTTTCACATGCAAATCGAGGCTCGGCGACACGTGCAGGGCCATGAAAGGAGAGGGACCCCCATAACCCAGCTGCACCAAAAAACACGCAAGCATGTTCACCACCTACATGACGGAGAAGGTGTATGCAATCCCCCCGTGCTGTGGGCCAGGTACATCGGGCAAACAGGGCGATGCCTCAATGCACACTCCGGGAGCATAACATGGACGCCGAAAAAGCTGCTTTGGGTTCCCAACACCCGATAGTCATGCACAGAAGGAATCGCCCTGGCTGCGCTCCTAATCTCGCCGGCACGACAACTATCAAGGGCCACCACGAATGCGTCGAGCGAGAAATAGTTGAGGCCTATCAAATGGCAATGAGCCTGAAAAACGTAAGCACCCCCCCTTCGATTTCACTCTCAAAGAAGGAGATGATCGTTCTGAGGCCCACAATGGAAGTCGAATGTTGACAAACACGGCGAGACGACAAGGTCAACTAGCAGAGGCGGCCATTCCTTTCGTTGTCCCGCACTTCCCGTTGGAGCCTCCCCCCCCCCCCGAAATATTGGCAGTGAATATGCACTATTTCTTTGAGTAGGTCACGGTTCCTCCTTTAGGTCCGGACTATCAGCATCCGAAAAATCGGACGGCAACTGTATTACAGTTGCCGACCGATTCCCATCGTGCGTACAACGCCCAAATTCAGCCATCAAGAAGTAGCTGGTTGCAGCTGGGAAATCGCGGCATTTTAAGAACCTTAGCACCTGGACCAAGTCGGTGGTGAGCCACCTGTACTAGTCTGCAGGCTCGAGTGCTGGGGACCAAGATCTCATTTTGCCCAAGTAATGCTTCCTTGTGGCTCATGTGGCAAATGTCCGCACACACCTTGACCCCTCTTCCTGGATTGCCAGCACAGAGCTCAACAAGAAGTGGCTACTGGAAGGTAAGGACATATTTGCAAGTCTTCATAATACAATAACCAGATTTTACTACGACTCATATTTTTGTTCTAGGCTCTCCGCACACCAGAAATTCAATGAGATTGTGCTGTCTAAGCACCTTCTGCGGGACATCCCCAGCCTCTCACCATCAGCACACACGTTTGCCACAGAGTGCTTGCATAGCACTTTGTTGCATTTCGCACCAAAGCTAGTGCACTTTGGCTTTTGGAGCATGATGATAAGGTGTGTAGGGAGATTGGTGTAATCTGAGCTAGTTGGTTACTCATTATGAAAAAAACCAGCTGAACTAAGGAAAAGGTAGAGATAGAAAGAAAGACACCCGATCGCTGGACTACCAACTGTTTTTATATATAAACCTCCTCTTCATCCTCTTCCTCTCCTTCTGCATAATTCACTTCGTTCCCCCCTTTTCCCCTTTGTTTTACGTTTTATTTTACAAGATGTTGACCCCCTCGGAGAAATAGTTTTTCGGTGCGCAACAAGGTGATTGAAGGTGCACTAACACACCCATCTCCTTTTTCTTCTATGGCAGCAGCTTCTAACATCTCCCGCGCGAGCTGGCTTTTGTGGCGTGCTACGATGTTAACTTGCGCGAGCTCCGCCGTGCACTTGCATGCTCGGCAATGCGCAGATAGGTGCCCCGGCGCTGTCAGGTTCTTTAGGTTGGCTGCGTGCTCACGTGTGCACGCAGCCAACCTAAAGAACCTGACAGCGCCGGGGCACCTATCTGCGCATTGCCGAGCATGCAAGTGCACGGCGGAGCTCGCGCAAGTTAACATCGTAGCACGCCACAAAAGCCAGCTCGCGCGGGAGATGTTAGAAGCTGCTGCCATAGAAGAAAAAGGAGATGGGTGTGTTAGTGCACCTTCAATCACCTTGTTGCGCACCGAAAAACTATTTCTCCGAGGGGGTCAACATCTTGTAAAATAAAACGTAAAACAAAGGGGAAAAGGGGGGAACGAAGTGAATTATGCAGAAGGAGAGGAAGAGGATGAAGAGGAGGTTTATATATAAAAACAGTTGGTAGTCCAGCGATCGGGTGTCTTTCTTTCTATCTCTACCTTTTCCTTAGTTCAGCTGGTTTTTTTCATAGTGTGTAGGGAGGTCAGTCCTTTTCTCTTAGTTTCTTAAATACAGCTACTTGCCAAGACCTACCTGGCAGCCTTGCACTATAATGAAAATGGAGTGAGGCCCCAGGCAACAACGAAGGAAGGTAAAAGAAGATGGGTGGTGAAATATCCTGAAGTGATGAAGGAGGCCATTGCTGCTATGTTCAAGGGGCACAGCACCTACGGTATATGGCAGTGCTGGTACACTGGCCAGCCAAAACATTATGACCACTTAACAAATTCGGTATTGATTCCCATTTGGCAAGCAAAACAGTTGCAAGGGTCGTCTGCTGTGGAGGCCCCTATCAAACAGTCTGATAGACTATGCTCAGAAAAACTTGCACCGTGACCTGCATCGTATCTAGCTGTCAGCAGAGCCACAGGAATTCGCCTATTATAGTTCATTAGGAGGCAGAAGCCTTCGCCGTCCACATTTTGTGATAATGCATGGGCATGCAATGCCTTTGCATCTACTAACAGTTTTAACTTTCACTTTTCATCTGTAGTAACCATGACAGCTCGCGAACAAGCAGCAATTCTTGCAGTTTCCGAGAAACTTGTTCCAAGCCACCACGCAATCAGAGATCTGCCCTTCGTCAAAGTCAGCTAAATCAACAGCCTTTCCTAATACATACACACATAGTCAACGCAATTAACCCTCTCTATCTCTGGCGGCCATTAACTACCATCTGCATCAGCAGGAGGTAATAATGTTTATGCCGCATCAGCGAGGTGCGCTCAGTCATACAGTGTAGGGTTTGTCGAAATGTTTTTGCTGATCAGTGTATTTGTTTATTACTAGTGCAAAATCTTAAACCTTTAGGGTATTGCATTACAGAGTATGTGGGGGAGCTGAAGGCAGCCGTGATTGAATTCTCCACCGTCGTGCCCTCGTACAAGGCCGCTGCAGCTCACAAAGGAACTGACATAAGCGACCGGGAAAGGGGCCGGAAGGCTTCTTGGTCCATGGAAAGCGCCATGTAACTTTCTACTGCTTTGACTTGTAAATATATTCATCCTTCTCATCATCAACTGCTGAGTCCCGTCTTGAAATCCCACGTCTCTATTATCTGACAACCTGCCGCCTCTGCCTTTGGGCATCATCACCAACGCAATCCTCACAGGAGAAAAACAAAGAAACTTCACTGTGTTTTCTGTGGTTTATATTCTAGGCAAAAGAGCCTAAATGAAAACTTTATGAACTTGAAAAACAGGAAAAAGTTTGATAACTTGATGTCTGCTTAAAACCTAAAAAGCAAAACTGTAAATGCCAAAAATGCAAAAGTGCATGCGCAACAATGCAGTGCCTGAAATTCTTCTTAAAGCTTTTGTTACCTTTAAAATAGGACAGAACGGACAGTAGGATACTAAGATTACTTTCTTCCATGAACATGCACATTTTCTAGCCGTTCGTGCTGCCACACGTTGCCTTTATGTGATAGTGCCTTTCTACAGCGAACCACCCATGACCTTCAAGGGACACCGACATGTCAAAATAATTTTTTTTTTAATTATCCGAAACAATTCAAAGCAACACTTGGACATTACTCTCAAAATTTGAAACTTGTGAATTCAGTTTCTCCAACACCACCTAGACAAAATGTACAGAGGAGACTTAAAAATAAAATAAAAATTAAACCAAGAAAAAAGATAATAATATTACTCCTCTGCCCGCACCACAAAAGTAGGCATGTGCACTCCTCCTCTCCTACGCTCCGACGTCATCGCATCTTGCCCCAGAAATTTCAAAGCTCCTAACTATGTCGGCTCCCGACGGATGGCACTAGCTGCGACGCCCTCGTACGCAAGTAGTCCCAAGCTTGCGAAACTCGAGAAGCCGTCGCCATTTTCACCGCATTAGCTGTCAACACGGGCGCTCCTGTTTCTCTATCCGCATGCATCCTACGCGATAGAATGGGTCGGTGTTGTGTCCCCAAGTATACGGGGAATTACGCCAAAGGGCCAAAGGTTCGGCTGTTTGCCTTTCCAAGTGACCCTAAGCAAGGAGCTCAGTGGCAACGAGCTACTCAGCATGACGATGTCGACGTCGGAAAACTAAAGAACCCGCAGGGTAAGCATGGTATTCTGCTCTTGCTCGCGCCTTTTAGCCATGTCGTAATAATTAGCGTGAATATGCGCTACTTCAGACTAGAAACGTGTACCACATGTCACCCTATTTTTCAAATGTAACCTGCATTGTCCGACCAATGCCTCCCGTACTAAGATGCCTGTCATAACAGCGGCGCTCGTCCTGCCGTGCCCTCTCCCTCTTTCCTCTTCTCCTTCACCGAAACGACCGCAAGGGGCGCTGCCAGCTGACACTATCGTGGACGCGACAGCACTTGAGATTTGACGTCTGCTATTGTGATACCAGTAGGGGTGTGCGAATAGTGGTTCGAATAAGACAGCACAGCGTCATCCCTAGCATCCACAGAGCAAAAGAGAGCCGGTTACGTCGGCTTTCCTTTGCACCGCCAAGGTTACGAATGACGTTGCGCTATTTGATTCGAACCACTATTCGCACACCCCTAAATACGTGCATGCGTCGCACCTTCATTAAGCGTCGTTTTAAAATGCGTGTATCTTAAGTCGTCGTGTGCCAAAGTCTGTAGCCATGCGCTGTTGCTGCGTGCCACTGTGGCCATACAACACACTGCCATATTAGTCATTGTAAACCAACCAACCAATGTCGCAATGTGCGCAGCGAGATCAAACAGTCCCGCGAGATCAAACAACTTTTAGTTTTCTTTATTCGACTTCCCGGGGGCTTTTATCGGGTGAACACCATCATCAGTCATCACTGTCCCAACTAGCCCCCTTCCCCAGAAAGTTGACTGTCCTGATTCCGCTTTATGTTTGCTTTAGATACACCTGCACATGCACGATTCACAGATGTCATGACCAGCAAATCTCTCCTGAAGGACCTGCGTCAGCTCTCTCCAGACACACAAACATACGGACTGGAGTCTTTCCACAGTGTATTGAACAGCTTCGAACCCAAGTGGGCTGCATTCTGCACGAAAGGAATGCTCGCCAGGTATGTACACAAAGAAATGACCCGGAAAGGAACCCTTAGGCATTACCCACATCGCTAATATGAAAGCAGCAGCTGCGTTTTGTGACATGCAATCCAATGCACTGCTTGCCATGTCAGGGTGTACTACTGTAGTTCATGATAATCGTCCATCGTTATTTATTTCTGAAAACATTATGAAAACCTTTTTGAGTTCTTTCTATGTTTTAGAATTCCTCAGGATCACTAATCTAAGTGTGTGTATGTTGGTAGCTAGATTTGTTATTTGAACATTCTGCTAGATGACAACCACTGCTGCGGGTATGTCTCAGCAGAGTAACCCAAATATTCAATGCCACTACAGCTACCAGTAAAACACCTCCCCAAATGAAAACACTGCTATCCCCAATGGTTAGAAACACCTAGAAACGGAGACTAAATTTCTGTGACAAAAAGTGAGCAGCATTCCAGAACACACATCACCTGTGGGAACTGAACTACACATTGACTGCATTTCCTATTAGTGTAGGACCGACATTGCAACACTGCACTGGAATGAAAATGCCAACAGGGAACAGGCCATCACCTAAGCTGGTCAACTGCAGTTCAAGGTGAAGTCAACAAAGGCTAGAAAAGGGCACCACACCGCCAATCCTAAGAAGACCAAAGCCACACATGGTAATCCGGGAGAATCTCACTCTCCAGTGGTTTAGAATGTGTTACAGCATCGTGAGATTGATGTCGAGACCAGAGTTAGTGGCAGATTAGTTAAAGACCAAGTTAACATACAGGCGAGCTGGTCTACGATACACAAGATAAAACCAGAGAGACGACAAAATGAAAAAAAAAAGGGACAGGACAACAAACCATCAGGACGGTTCAATGTCCTTTTCTTTTTCTTTAGTTGCTCTAGGTTTTATTATGGGGCCAGGTTAGTGCAAGGTAAGCATCATCCACAAGCGTTGTCACTACAGCATAAACTCTTGCGTCGGAAATGTAGCATGTCGTCTGCTTCACTGCGTCTGCCTTGTGAGTCGTCAATAAGATGGTATGTCACCTGCTGCTTGGCATCGGTGATTGTAAATGGTATCAAGTGGCAACATTCTTTTTTTTTTCAACTGTGATCACTTCCATAATCACTCGTGCGAAGAGGGAAATGGATAACTGAGGAGAAACAAGTGCCAGCCTCGCAAACTTTCTTTTTCGCTGGAGACATCAGTGTAGAAAACCAAGTACAGACACCTGTTTCATGCTTTATAAATGGGGAAACTATATTCTGCACACACATTACTCAAGATGATAGTACTTCTGCCCATTTTGCATTCAAACTCAAATAACTGCACATTATAAAATTGTTACCAAAAGTGTGCAGAGAGAAAGATATATAACCATAAATATATTTTTCAGACTACGTCGCAAAGCTTGTGGCTCGGGCTGTGGCTATCTGAGGAAATCTGTTCCCTCAAAGAAGTGCTCAAGGTTGAAGTAAGGACACCACGTCTATCGAACATGACCCAGAGCTTCAACAGGCCAGTCAGGAAAAACCTGGTGGCCACCAGTATCAACCATTTGGGTTTTTGACAAGGAGGGGCAGTGTATTTATTACAGTGGAAGCAATAATCCCATACATTTCAACGACTGAAGTTTCTATACCTTCTTCAGCCATAGAGATCATACATACTAACCCCAGAGGAAAAGGTCCGCCATTTTCCCATGCATTCTGGCTGCCGCAAGCGGCAGAGCATAAAGGTAGACCTTCGGAGTCCCACACATGGTTACGAACTGCCTTCGAATTCCCAAATTATATACTCAGACCAGTTTCATGAGCTTCAACAATCCACAAACTTACTGGTGGAAAGATATTTGCGTCCCCTTCAAAGCTTTCTTTTCGCACAGTGCGCAGGTGTACGGCCTTGCATCAAAGCAAAACTAAACCAGATAACGGGCTTCGCGAGTGGGAGTGCCCCAGGAATACGAAGCCGCACAACCACCAGATATCCAAGATTTCGACAGAAGGAAACTTAATGCAGCGTAATGAGTATATTGCTTTATATAAGCGCTAAAGTAGCCCAGAATTTTTGTTTACAACGTTAAATTATCAGTTTATAATGCTGACAGTTTTCAGTCTGCGATTATCATTGCGACTGTCGTCCTTTAGCTGGAAACATTGGTTTCTTTCTCTCGTGTTCTGTCACTCTCTTTCACAATCTTTGACTCGGGACTCTGGATGCTTTTGCCCCCCTGCCTTCAGCATGCGTGACTATGACATGTTTTTGTGGCAACTGCAAAGAGGAGATTTGTGGAAAGCTGTAAATTGCAAAAACCGACGAAGAAAACAAAGGCTTTCAGTGTCTTATATTTCTTCATTATTATCATTTTCATTTTAGTCAGAATCGGGAATACTATAACAAAATTAAAAGTTGAATTTCAGATAGTGTGAACTGCTTGAATTGTGTTAAATCTCACTTTCGCCACTTGAAAAGTTCTGTGAAAAATTGTTCATGATAATTTATTATCCCATGGTAAAAAATATACTTCTAACATATCACTCCAAATCACAAAGTTTTGTGTCTGAAATATTCCTGAAGTCCATCCACCTTGTGAAATTTGAGAAATACAGAACCAGTAAAAATAAAGTTATTTACTGTCATTGGAAATAAAACAAAAACTACCTAAATGCTGTATTTTCAACTAAAAATATATTAAAAAAAACACCCTCTAATTTTCGCAAAAAACAAATAATTAAAAAATATGGAACCCGAATTATGGCACGTTTTTATTCTTCCCAAGATTAGCAAATAATTTCAGAACATTTAATGAAGTGAGACAAACATCCTGTCCACATTTTGCGCACAAGGTAACCCCAAAAGATGTCACTGATTGTGAATATACTAAAATCACAACTACTACTGACTGAACAGAAAAAATAAAAATGTTTTGGCTATGCAGGTTTAGTTTTGCTTGGAGAGCATTCAAAATATTAAAATTCTTCTTTGATTACCATTTCCACAGAAGTTATTAAAAATATTATATTATTCCACATAACTTTTTGATCACAGTTCATTATCAGCCAATAGCAAAAAAGCTGACAAAAGGAATATTATCGACAAGAGTTGAATGTTTTGCGCTATTAATACAACCCACCTCTTATGAAGCGGGTTTTCTGATGATGAACGTTTTGTTCTTCTAGGACAGCGAAAGTGGACAGCACAGCATACGTCAAATGCAAGTCCAGCAAAGAGGTGCAGAAGCTTGCGGTGATCGTCTGCCTCCAGCATACTGCCACAAGGTGAGTGAGGCAGTATATAGTGGCACTACCCACAGAAGCGCCGCCTCACCACTGAGTAGGTGTAGCCTGTGCAAAAGCCAGTAAATGGGCTGCAGTTGAACTCCCCTCTTCTAATGAACTACCTGAAAAGGCAAGCCAGGGAAGCCACTCAAAGCAAAGGGCAGAAAATGTTATTGCACGCCTGAATGGGAACAAGAAGCCAGACATTGAACAACTGGGGAAGAAGAGATCAAGGAACTGTTTCGGCAGAACCCCAGAGCAGCTGTGACTCTGGGCACAAATGACTCGAATGAGATGGAGCCTCCCTCGTCCAGACCAGCATGATGGCTCAATTCTATACGAAATTTTCTGAAGTGCTGCTCCTAGACGGAACATACAGGACCAACAACTTGAAGATGGCTCTTTTGTCTTCATGGTTGATGATGGAAATGGATCCAGCCAAGTTATTGCACACCGCTTCGTCAGCAGGGAAGATTGTGCATTTATGGACTGTATAATGCAACCCTTTGTTGGCCTCCAAGGAGTCGAAAAGACCATATGTGTCACTGTCGACATGAACTTTAAAGAGATTGGGGTTATCAGAGACAACTTCTTATTGGATGCTGTTGTTCAGCTCTGCGAGTTTCATGTAAAGAAAGCACTCAAAGGAGCTGCAACCAGCAGCAAGGGTGACACTGACATGGAGGGGCTGAACAGTCTCTTGGTCAAGATGATGCATCCACCCAATGGAGAGACCTACACCAACCTGAAGGCAGAGCTAGATCGAACCGCTAGTGAAGGTTCTAGAGTGTACCTCTAGAAGAACTGGCACAAGAGCAGAATGCGAGACTGCTACTGCTGCAACCAGCATTTCAGCCTTGGGAACAATACTACAAACCGGGTGGAATGCCACAACTTGAAACTGAAAACAGTTCTCAAGGTTAGTGACAAAATCCAAATAGTCCTGAAGTCCATGCTGAAGCTGCACAGCATCGAGATTGTTGAAGCTGAACAACAGCTCAGCGTTCTTTGTTTAGAAGAGCAATACAGACCTCGTTCGCCAGTGTTTATCACTTTTGACACCGACACAATTTGCAACTGAAAAAGTTATCTAAAAAAAAAGTTGTTTACAATTCCTTGTAACGTTGGTTAGAGCGCAGCTCTTGAGAAGGAAGATGGAAGCGTACTGAGGGATAGGTGACCCCTTGAGGTCACGTGACCTAAGGGGGTCACGTGACCTGGGGGGGGGGGGGGGGGGGGTCACGTGACCTCGCGGTTACGCTGACGCTGCTCAAGCCGGAAACGGGCCCCTAAGAGCTGCGTTTTAAAAACAGAAATGAACGAGATGCTTGAAGCTCCAGGTGGTCGATGGCTTTGCAGCCATGCCTTCCTGCACAGACCAGTGATCAGGGCACACTGCAGCTTCAGTGCACACAACTCAAAGAAGTTTACTACAGCACAGCATCCAGAGAAGCTAAATATCATCATGCTCTTTGTCTTCTGAAGTACATTGGGGATCTGGTTGCAGAATGTGGCTCTGAGAAGTTCATGCACTGGATGGATTCAATAAAAAAGCAAAAAGCGATGTGGATGGAAAACAAGACGGTGGAGCTCTGGAGCAGCGACTATGGTGAAAGTCATGAGGACTTCACTCGAGAGCCTTGAACGGAGATATCTGAAGCATTCTTAAATGACAGTGGCCTGCAGTAAAAAAGAAGCAGAAAGAGCCACATCACCAACCCTCTGTTGGGCCCGACTAGCAACATGGTAAACAATTCCTGACTTCTACTCTTGATCCTTGTTAATCTGCCTTTTTTCATTCCGTTGCCGAGTGCAAGAACAGCAGCAGTGCTTGTGAGCAAACCACCGACCCACCAGTCCCACCTAGATTCTCAGGTACCGGGTCCTTCATGTAGTGAGCGCACATGCTCATGCAGCGTAATGCAGGACAACGTGCCATCCGTCACTAAAGGCAGCGTGTGAGAAGCGCACGTGCAAGGACATTCGATTACTTGTGTGGGTCGCCATTAGGCTGAGATAAAGGTCTCCGGTGTTTTGGATCTCCCAGTGTTCAGCTGCTTCTTCCCACGTTATGCGCGGCTACCCCAGAGCTACGCGCAACACTTCACTCCTCTCCTTGGTCGCTGTTAATCTCCTTCTTTTCGCTCAGACCCCTGGCGTGAAGAAACCTACCGGTGCAGTGCTCGCAATGTTTCGAATTTGCGATCAGGAGATGACACGGACCCTCTTGCTAGGGTGTGTTTAGATATGAGCCAGCATCGTACAGGTCTATATGGTTATGTACCACTACGATACACGCTGAAGGCCCTGAGCTGACGGTTGTACCTGCACTCACTACATTAATCATCTAATGCATGAACCAGTGTCTCCACACTGGCTGACTGATTTCACGCTGTCCGAAATGACTATTTTGCTTAGCCTTTTTAAACGTACTAGGCGTTTATGAAGTTGCACTTGCAAATTGCATTTATCTTGTGCCTCACTGCTTGACTTTAGTGGAGTTATTTGCATGTAAATTGGCAACTTCAAAATAACTCCAGGTCCAGAAAAGCGCATGTCAACAGTTTATTCTCTATAAACGGTAACAAGTAACAATGGAGCGCTGATTCTTCTCGACTACATGGGGTAAAATAAGTGCTTGGCTCTTGTTAACAGACGCAACAATATGTTTCCTCAAAGTCTATTAAACAGATTTACGTCACATTAATTCCATGTTACAGGAGGCTGCATGACCTCCAAGATTGCCAGGGGGCATTCAAGGCGGTGAGGTGCCTCACGAAGAAGCACCTGTGGCCTTCGACCTTTAAAAAAATTAATGTCGGAAAAGTGACCAATATCTTTTCCCCTCCGGTAAGTCAAATGATCTGACTATTTACTATAAAAATGTTGTCCCAATTTGTATCCACATAAATAAAAAGCTAAAACAGAGCAATGTAGCCATGGAAAGGGTGAGACGTTTTTCTACCTTAGATGAGAAGAGGTGAATGAAGATTTGTGAATACCGATAAACATAAATATTCGCTCATCAATGTCAGACGACATCAACTCTACGGTTCCTGCAACAGCATGGCCAGCATCTTGGTGCTCTGGGTATGAGGACTGCCTCCCCACTGTGAAGCTTATGGAGCTTGTGTACAAGTGGTTTCTGCTTACAATCTCAAGAACCCAACAGTGCACATCACTGGCAGGGATGCCATAAAGATGCCGTTTTGGAGTGTGAAGAGAGAACAAATTCTGTCCTAACTATGAATTCCCATTGGATGTTTTAAGATGAGCACCACGGAGGTTTACCTTGGCAAACACAAATGAAAAGGAATGCCTCCTTTTAGATTATATTTTTAATATATATACTGTTGTTATACCGTCGGGGAGGAATTAAAGCAATGTGTCAAAAGGCTATTTTTGCACAATGTAGGTTTTCAATTTTTGAGTTGGCAATACTGGCAGGAGGTAACGTGAGGAGACGACGCCCAGCGAGACGTGCTTGAGTAGAGCTCCGTTAAGCCTACTCACCGAAGCCTCAACCGCGGGTGCTTTCACCCCCGGACAAGATTAATGCTTCTTAACGTGAAGCGATGGACCACTCCCTCCTCAGCGTCCAGAGCCGTGCGTCGGCCTGTGTTCCACGAGTGGCCCACGTTGCAAGACAGCAACCATGACTCCAACATGAGCCACCAGCAGGAACTCACACGAGATGTCCAGTTTCCATCGACCATGGCCGGAATCGTTCCCAATGGTCAACCGAAGATCACCATTGACCGAAATACTCCCGAACGCAAGCACTTTCTTGCCATATCACAAGTACCGCTTGAAGAATACCAGTGCTCTCAGGTAGCCTTTAACAAATATCTAAATCAAAAAACAACTTATGAAGCGATTTTTTTTTTTTTTTTTTTGCCAGAGCAAAACATTTTACAGTTATTAAAAAGATCTTTGCCATCGTTCGCGGCGGGACCCACTGCGTGTGACGGCTCCCCCTCGGCAGCTAAAGCGACTATGACAGGGCCCCTGCCAACTGCATCCCAGGACAAAGCGCCATCGACGGATGCGAGAACGCAAAAGCAGCTGCGCCCCTTCCAATTGGAGTCCAACCAATTCCCAGCTCGGTACAAACTGGCGGCAAGTGCTAAAACCTACATGTAACGAAAAGGTGGATGTATTCACAAACCGCAACATTCACGCGGCGATGGAAAAAGTCGGCATCATGAGGGACTCCGGATACACCTAAACGAGAAGTCGAATCCCATTGCAATTACGATACAAAATCCCTTGCCGACCTCTAAATTACTCACAGTTGACCACATCCCGAATCGGGACAAGGACTATGATATCCACCCATACATGGCTCTCTCTTCGGGTCAGCCTCGGGGAGTCATTTACCTCCACGGGCAGGGGCTGGAGCAGACGCCCGAGAGCCTAATGCAGGGACTCGTATGCAAAACAAACAAGGTCATAGCCGAGTGCTGCAGTCTGGTGTAGCGTGGAGAAAGTGAATGGAATAGAACTTCCGTTTTGAGCATTCCAAAAAAACGACCATGGTGGCAAACACGTTCTACTTGACTCAGCGAAGTAAGAACTTTTCTTGGATTGAAGTAATTTAAAAGCAAATATTTTGAAATTAAAATGATCCTCAGTGTGAAAAGATTATTCTAAGTAGTTTTTCTTTAGGATGAACGCTAATTCTTTTTATAATGTAGGTATTTTTTATGTACATTCTGTTGCACGTTGGGTCTCAGTTAATTTACATTTTTATTGTCTCATTCAAATATGTGGCAGATAACATTAGTAACAAAAATGGGTCTAACTTATTAATAATGTGAAGTTCTATCAATTTTCTTGGTCAGAGTTTAGGAAAGTAACTTGCGCATTTCTTATTCGTCCGGCAATCGTATGATTACGAGAAAGGACGGCTGAAGAGATCTCAGAGGCTGTCGCTGGGCAAGATGCCTCAGACATTCAATTGTCGGACGATGAAGTCGATCCGAAAATACTACAAACAGCCAATCCGCACGTAGTCTTGACAAGTTAGGTGTGCAAGGGAATGACGAGTACTTCGTACTGGAAATTGGCTTACAGGCAGTGAATGTTTACCACCAGCTCCCCACTGTGTTTACACCAGCTCGTTACGACCAGCTCGTCACTGTGGAGAAACTGGAGAATAGGGCGATACAATTCTTGGATCTGCGATTTCACACTGAGGAAAGCCTGTGCTCGGAGTACAACAACAAAAAAAAAAATATGATACTGTCAAAAACGAGCTGCTATTCCAAAGCTGTGAAAGCGGGAGTTGTGAAGTCTTTGATCAGAGATGCTCTAGACCGGTCGTGCATCAATTTTATCTCAAAGTTGTTGGAAGGTCAATGGAAGAGACTAGGTGCTAAGCAGTTTGGAGTGGAAACTCCAAACTGCTTTAGGTTGCGTAGACTAACTCCTTTTGAAACGGGAGCGCCTGAGTGTACGAAAGCTCACTGTGAAAAACTGATCCCTTGCGAGAATAGTGTAGTGTATGAAATTTCAATGACATGGGTTTTGCGTATGTAGGGTAAACTTTGAAGTTTGTTAATGATAGATTAACAGAACTCAAGAGAAACGTAAGGATTAACGAAACTGATTCGGAACTAGCAAAGCACATCAATGAATATAAGTTTGCGGTGAGGGACAAAACTAGTACACAGAGAAGTGAATGACAGTAAAAGACTAGTAAGGGAAACAAACCCTTCAAATAATAGCCATTGGTCTTAATCAGGCATTGTTGCAGCTGGGGAACAATACCAAAAACCCTTTGAGATTGTAAAAGAGTTTTTGTGTGTCACGGCTCCGCGAGTCCACATGTGCACTCGGTCGTCGGAAAAGCGCCACGGCCCAGCGGGAGAGAATCCCCCTCACGCGCACCTTGAGGGCACTTCAGGAGGAGGCAAAATACTACTCCGGAGGTTTTAGGGAGGACATTCAGAAGTGCAAGGAGCAGTTGCTCAGTTCGTTGGGGGAATATTACAGAGGAGGGCAAGTGAGAAGCCGGGCACAGAACCTCAAGGGAGAAACTTAGCTGTTTAACTTGTAAAGCGCCTAAAAAACGAGGACACTAGGAAGAAGAGAGAAGACCAAGCGCAAGCGTGTTGACGCAATGCGATTTCTGCTCAGTGCTCTGAATGTAAAGGTGAAGAGATTCATCAAAGCACGGGTCAACGGCGGGAGTAACTATGACTCTCTAGTGCTGAACGTCTTCAGGCACAAGGGGGTCACGTTTTGAGTGGGTTATTCTGTAGCGAGAGCGGCATGCTTGCCGCTTATTCCCTTGAAGAACCATGGCTGCTTGCGTAGCACAAAATTCGACTCCTACCTGGGCGTGGTGCCTGCAGCCTGACATGAATACCGATGAAAGGGGTGACGATACCTGGGTACTTGTTAGCAACGGGAGCTTTGGTACTGTGGCTTCGGCTACCGTAGCTTTTGCTACTGCGGGTCTGCAGGGTTACCAGCCCCTTTACCCGAGTCAGGGGTGCTCAAACTGCGTTCCAAGGAACACAGGGGTTCCACAAGCTGGTCTCATGGGTTCTGCGAACACCCAAATGCCAACCAGCAAACCTGTGACAAAACTGGCGTCCGCGACAGGACCTAGCTGACCATGGTGGAGACTTGCCTTTGGAGGGCTACAGCCCGAGGGGTAAGGCACATGGGGGACTGCGAGTAGAAACCGTGTGGTTTGAAGGAAGTGTAGTTCCGCAGTTTGCCCGGCGGCGAGCGTGTGTAAGCCAGAAATGGAGATTAAAGAACTCGCGGCCCTGGGACCCAAACTAGACCTCTCGGGAGCCGAACTAATAAGGTGAATAGAGGAAGAGACCGCCAAAGAGAAGAAGGAGAGAGCCCTAGAGCGAGAAGCAACCAGGGAAGCTACCGAGCGGGAACGAGAGGCGGCGAAAGCGACCGCCGAGAGGGAGCTCGAGATATTGAGGCTGAGGCTAGAGCTTGAAAACAAAACAGAGGGGAACCGCTCATCCGGAGCAAGAACTGACAGCGAGGGTCCGAGTGAATTGAGGTTGAGTTCTAGCAAGCTCTTATTTGCGTTCGACGAAAGGAAGGACGACCTTGACGCTTACATAAGAAGGTCCGAGGGAATCACATTAAGCCAAAAGTGGCCAAAAAGCCAATGGGCCACCGCCCTGAGCACGTGCCTCACAGGGGAAGCTCTCAGTGTGTACGGGCGATTGTCGCCCGCAGATGCCGCCGATTACGGCAAAGTAAAAGCCTCACTACTCAAGAGGTTCCGGTTTACCGTTGAGGGCTTTCGTGATAGATTCCGGGATGGGAAGCCAGTCGATGGAGAGACAACCACTCAATATGCCGCCAGGCTCGGCCACTACTTTGACCGATGGGTCGAGTTGGCCGCGATGACCAAAGATTTTGAAGGTCTCTAGGAGTTGGTCATCACAGAGCAGTTTTTGAAAGACAGCCATCCAGCACTGGCCAACTCCCTAAAGGAAAGAAAACAGCCACATTGGGATGGACTGTTAGAGATGGCGGACCACCAATTTTTGGACGCGGAAGGTCATAGTAACCTAGGGAAAGCCAGGAGAAACGAAGCCGAACCCTCAGCGAAGAAAAGCAGCGAGGAGTGCGGGCCTCCGAGGCCTGTGATGAGGTGCCACCTCTGTAACAAGACGGGACACAAAGCTGCGCAACATCGCAGCCTCTACAACACAGGACAGGTGCCCACATGACAAAGGTGTGGCAGGAAGGGACCAAAGACAGAGGTCAGCCAGGGCCAGACAAAACCTCAGACGTCAGGCATCTATCTATATGCCCCGACAAGACAGGAAGGACAGAAATGTCACAGGCATGTGATTCCTTGCATTTCATACCCTAAAGGCAGGGAGAGGCAAATCGGACAAGTGCAGGAGAGGTTGCTTGTACAGTATAGACCACTTACAACGTAACCGCTTATAGTGCAGGACCGGGTATAACGCGGTTTTTTTAAACCACCGGTTCGCCTCCCATAGAACTCCATGTAATTACATACCGCTTAAAACGCAGGCGCGTGAAGGGAAATACCGGTTATAGTGCGGTTTCTGGCACAGCCCGCCGATCGCGCCGACGACCGGAGCAGCGAGCACGCTTCACTGTGCGACACTAGATAACGGCGCTGACGGCGCAAGCGGCACCCGCGGGGCAAGGAGGTTGCTCGAAGGAACGGGGAGAAGCGAAGAGAGAAGCTTCAGTTGCCATAGCGATGGAGGGACGCACGAACATGTCGTTCACGTGCGTGCGTCGGTGCGTCCCTCCGCTGCATTGGAAACAAACCGCAACAACAGACCAATCGCAGGTCGAGGAGAAGTGTTCGCGCGCGTTGCATGCCGGTCGCGGGCCAGCTGCTTCTATCCGCAAACAAGGCGTCGGTTGTGATCGTCGTCGTAGACGGCGTTCATCTCATCGTTCCGCGTAAAAGTGCTATCCTTGACTGTGAATTTTCGTTGTGTGTCGCTATGATAACCCAGCACATACTAGAAGGGAAGATCCACCTACTCGTGCGGCGATGTCGTGGCGGCGCTCTCAAGACGGCAGAAACGCCCGTGTCGTCGTGTTTGTTTACTTCGACTACAGTGGTGATTTCTAAGCATTTGTGTACTCGAACATCGCCCGGATTTCTTTTTTGGCGCATTTCATGCGTGTGCTCAAGTTCAAGGTATTACTGGCGCGTACCGTATGAAGGATGCGAATTTTCACGCGTTTTCATCTCCGGAGAAAAGTGATTAGGGTTACCAATCCTGAACGCTTGCAACGTCCGTCCGCAACCCGCAACGCCGTTAAAAGGCTGCGCCAGGCAAAAGCCGCTCATTTCTTTCAAAATGTGTGACACACTTGAGACAGAACTGTACTAGTCTGGTGAAATAAAGACTTTCCTCAAACTAAGCTTTTTTTTTCATCTAACATAAAATAAATTATTTTACAAAGGTAAGTTGTCTCATGGCATGTATTTTGGCCTGAAAAATTAATGTTTTGGTTATAGCGCGGTACTGCTTATAGTGCAGATTTTTGCGACTTCCGCGACATACGTTATATGCGGTCTACACTGTAGACACCTTTTCTTTTGATTGTTATTATCAACCAAGTCAAAGACGCCCCAGCAAAAATAGTTTTTTTTTTAAAAGAACAGTTAGGGCGCAGGCGAGCTGGTGTAAGTTTACCATTTTTTAGACCACCTGAGACTGGGTGGAAGAAACACGACGACGTCTCATACACAGCTAACCACTTTATTCAGTCCTCCCTCCTTTTGTTCCCTTCGGCCGAAGTTTTGATGTGTGTGTAGCTTTGTTAGTTCAAAGTGGTTCTTTTTTTTTTTTATGTTTATTGTGGCTGCAAAGTCAAGACGTGTTCCCTTGGTGCCTTTGTTTGGAGTGGTTCTAATGGTGACGATTTTGGGTTCAGGTTGTTTAAAAGGAGGGAGGACTGAATAAAGTGGTTAGCTGTGTTTGAGACGTCGTCGTGTTTCTCCCATCCAGTCTCAGGTGGTCAAAAAAATGGTAAAGTCTTTTCTGTTCTTTTTTTTCTTGAGTGTGAAGTAAGATTAAGGTTTTAATGGCACAGCAGCAATAGAGGCCATAATGTGCCAAACAAAATGTTTATTAAAACTCAGCAAAACAGATGCTAGGCTAGAGAAGATTTTTATAACTTGTGTAGATAACCAGTTTTGTTAGGAAAATTAAAAACTTGTCTAAATGGTACTAAAGCACTGTCACCAAGTAAAAACATAGGATGAAAGGGTAGATAGTCTCTAAAAAGTTCAGGAAAACATAATACGCGCAGTTGATGATAAAACGTAGACTCCTATAGAATGTGTAAAATTGTAAGTAATTCCCCACAATGGGCACAAAGTGCAACTTCTTTGCCACGGAGGAGGTACATATGTGTCAGACGTGAATGGCCAATTCTCAAGCGACAAAGCATAACCTCGAGACGACGGTCTCTGTGAAATGAACTTTCCCAGATGCCTACCGTAAAATACCGGGCAAGTGCCCACTAAAAATTTTGAGATAATCTTAAAAAAATGGGGGATGGGCGCTTGTCCAGTCATCAATTCTACAGATCAATGTACTGTGCATATTCTCTCAGATTTTACAAATTTGGGAATGGGCGCTTAATGTGGTATGGGCGGATGCACGGTATTCTACGGTATCATTGGTTTAATCACGTGGAGTTTGTTGTTGGTTTCAGTGTCCCATTCTAACTACCAAGTCTTTAAAAGAGATTTCTTTAAAAGTGGTTTAAAATCCTGAAAGGGCAGGCCAAAAGATGCTACTGAATCTGTGGCAGATGCAGCCAAGCGATCCGCACTCTCATTCCCTGCAATTCCCACATGACTCGGTACCCAGCAAAATTTGATACTACCGTACATCCAAGGCGCAGAGCTCTGTTTATTTTAAAACGAACATGTGTGTAAGTACATTCTATGTGGAAACTCTGGAAGAGATAGCAGCTAAGAGGCTTTGTGAATTGACAAAAATGACTGCGTTCAATACATTGTTATCCAGAATATGCTCAATGGCTAATAAACTACCATAGAGTTTTGCAGTGAAGATGCTTGCCATTGAGTCAAGCTGCACACCTCTTCCAAAGCTACTAGAATAAACTGCGCAACCAACGGAACATAAAGATTTCGATCCGTCGGTGTAGTATTCGGCGCAACCGCTAGATATCCTTTCTTGCAAAGATAGAAACTCTTGCTGAAGAAACTGTGGAGCCACGGTCTTCTTGCTGTACTTGGTGAAAGACCAATCACAACATACAGGTAGCTCGTTCCAAGGGGCAATTCTCTCCATAGATTCTAGCAAGTTAACACCACTTGTGGAAGCGACAGGGAGGTTGAGAGAGCTACAAATACTTTGAACTCGAAAACCTATGGGCGCACAATTGTTGGCTTGTTTTCAAACAAATTACAGAACTGAGGAATCTGTAAAATACTATAAGCAGGATTTTTCGGATCCGAAAGCACTTTGTAATAACAACACAGGCTCAAGTACTGTCGGCATTTTTCCAGAGACATTTGATGCGTGTCCACATACAAGCTTAATACGGTTGACGTGCGAATGCCCCAGTGGCAAGCCGGAGTCCGAGGTGATGAACCGGATCCAACATCTTTAGAGTGGAAGGTTGTGCCGAACCATAAACAATCTCTCCATAATCCACACGTGACCGAACTAAAGCAATGTACAGACGTAGGAGGCATCGTCTGTCAGACCCCCAAGATATATATGACAGCACCTTAAGGATGTTAGAGGATCGCAAGCACTTTTGCTTCACTTCCTTTAAATGAGACGTGAACGTAAGCTCTTTATCAAAAATCATGGCTAAAAATTATTGTTCCTGCTTCACCGATATTTTTATGTTATTCAATTGTAAGATTGGGTCCAAAGTCAAACCTCGTCGCAGAGAAAACGGCACACACACAGTTTTCTCTGGGGAAAACTTAAAACCATTTTCATTTGCCCACTTGGTCATTCTGTTTATTGTGAGCTGCAGTTGCCGTTCACAACTGGAGAGGTTGCAGGACAACAAGGATATTGGCACATCATCCACGTAAAGAAAGTGTGAAACAGATGACGGTATAACTTGAGAGAGACTGTTTATCTTAACTGCAAATAAGGTGGCACTTAGGACTCCACACTGGGGTACACCATTTTATTGTAAGAAGACATTGGATAAAGTCGAGCCTAATCGAACCTGAAATTTACGCTCACGTAAGAAATTCTGCAGGCAACGGAGCATGTGACCACGCACTCCACAGTTGTATAGATCTCGAAGGATACCATACCTCCACGTCGTGTCATATGCCTTCTCTAGATCAAAAAACACGGACATGCAATGCTGCCAGTGTACGAAGGCCTCACGTATGACGGTCTCAAGTCGGACCAGATGGTCCATGGTCGACCGTCCAGCACGAAAGACACACTGTTAGTGTCAAAAGTGTTTTTCTCTTCCAAAAGAAACATAAGGCGGCGATTTATAAGCCTTTCATAAGTCTTCCCCAAGCAGCTTGTAAGTGCTATGGGGCGGTAGCTGGTAGCCAGAGAGGGATCTTTTCCAGGTTTCAGCAAAGGTATAATATGGGCACTTCAAGAATGTGGGAAAGCAGCAGCTTCCCATAGGTAGTTGAAAAAGGACAACAGGTGGGACAAAGATTCATGAGACAGGTGCTTAAGCATCTCGTAGTGAATTCTGTCTGGTCCAGGTGCAGATTGCTTTTTTAGGCTGAGTGCAACTTCCAATTCACACATTGTGAACGGTCTATTGTATGCAACAGAGTTGAAGCCTGACAGTGATTTTCTGCTTCTCAACCGGTGGACCGGTACTTGAAAAACTCCGTACTGTAATTGGAAGAGCTGCAGACATGCTGAAAATGTTCTGCGAGAAGTCTGCTTGTCCTGTTAGAGATGCTAAGATTGAAGGAAAAAGTGGAATCCTGAAAGCATGGTACTGCCCGCGAACTTTTTTGAGACAATCCCATACTTCTTTAGCAGTAACAAAACTATTTAAGGATGAAACATACTTTGTCCATGAAGCCCACTTGGCCCGTCTTCGCGTCCACCGAGCTTGTGCTCTTTTTTTCCTAAACTCTATTAAATTACGGAAAGTTGGATAGCGACGAAAAGTTCCCTACGCCTTGTTCTGGCTTTTCCGAGTGGAAGTACATTCCTCATTCCACCAGGGCTTGCACCTCCGGGGAAAATTTCCTGAGGTCTGTGGAATTGAAGCAGAAGCAGCATTTTTAATGCATTCTGTAATGTAAAGCGTCGCATCCTCAGGAGTCATATGAAGAAACAAGGAGGGATCAAGAGTAGCTTCTAGACCAAAAATAGACCAGTAGGCCTTTTCCAGCTTCCATCGTGGAAGGCGGGTTGGTATCGATGAAACTGGTAAAACGCCCTCTAAAATAATGGGTCTTCTTGTTCTCTCAAATAATGGGTCTTCTAAAATAATGGGCCTTCTTGTTTCTGCTGCAGGTGTTTGTCTTGATTGCCCTTCCTTCAAGCTACAATCACCATGGACAGTCCAAGGCCGAGGAGTGCCAACTTTTCTCGGACCTAACATCAGTTTACCCTTTCAACGTCGAGTCGGGGACTGTCTTTGACGAGCGAGTTTTCGCTTTTGTGCCATCGGTGAAATCTTGCTGCAGCGTCGCTTCGTCATCGACATCAACGACGCTTTCGACATACGCCCCCAACGGTATCAGCTTCAGTGGGCAAGGCGGCACGACAACGATGCGGTCACTAACGAACCCCTTCTTCTTTCTGCTGCAGGTGTGTAAACCGTTTTACTGTTGTAAAATCAAAAACAACTATTTGTGCTTGGTTGTGCTGCCTTGCCCGGGCGTGTTGTGTGAATGTTTGGCTGGTTGCTTTGATGCGTTCTGCTTACTTATACTTTTACTGAGCGGGGACGTAGAGTTAAATCCCGGACCTACCTTAAGTGAGCAGTTAGAAACTATTCTCCTAAGCCAACGGATATGACAATAGAGCAAAGGCTAGAACAATCAGCTGCCAGTGCTAATGAACGGCTACCTTCAATTGAGCATAGAATTGAAGCACTTTCGTTTTCAGCCCAGAAGCTTGAACAGTGTGAAGCCACTATTGAAAGCTTGAAATGCCAGGTCGTGACGTTATTGGATAAGGTTGACGACTTGGAAAATCGCAGCCGCTGGAACAATTTAATTGTCTATGGAATAAACGAGGAAGATAATGAGACGCTTGCTTCAATAAAAAAGGCGGTAATTGAGGATCTTTTTAAATCGAAAATGGGAGTAAATGTTGCAAGCGTTGAGCGCGTACACAGACTAGGTAGAAAGGCGGCAAACAAGTCACGACCGGTTATCATTAAATTTTTTGATTACAATGAAAAAATGCTATTGATGAAAAACGCTCCTAAACTTAAAGGTACTAAGATATCTGTATCTGAAGATTACTCTCGTCGAGTTCAAGACATTCGAAAACAGCTGTGGCAGACGGTTAAAGATAACAGAACACCAGATGACAAAGTCTTTCTTCGCTACGATAAACTTATTTTAAACAACGACGTGTACGTGTGGGACCACGTAAACAACACAAGAATTAAAGTTACTTCCGCACGTACGTGCGGAAAAGTGACTCTTAAATGATCAGCAGCGTCAGCTAAAAATAATAAATGTCAATGCAAGAAGCCTGGCGAACAAAGTTGAGGAGTTGGAGCGTATACTGCTTGTTCATTCTCCTGATGTGGTGGTTGTAACAGAGACATGGTTACATCCTAATACAGTTAAACCTCGATGTAACGAAGTCGGTAAAATTCGCAATTTACTTCGTTACATTGAAATTTCGCTAAATCGAAATTTGGCTTTAGCATGCGAAAAAAAATTCCGCAACATTTTACGTGTATGAAAACTCACCGAAAATGACATTTATTTAGGGGCAAAGTAGTCCGCGAGTTTTGCTTGCGCCTTGTCCGACAGTAGCAGCGGCGTCATACGGCGTTCGAGCGCCCAGAGCGCTTGCACGGCATCTTGCTGCCCATGCGACGCCGTGTACCTCCTCAGTACGTCCATTGCGTCGAGCACTTCCCGAGTGCTCGTGATCTCGGCAGTTTCTTCAGGATGACGTCCAAAACGTTTGCTTTCTCATCCAAAGAAAGAACTTTACGTTTCCTTATGGCAGCAAGCACGTGAGTGAACCGCCCGGTTAAAAAATAAAGCTGTTTAGTTTAGGCGGTGCTAATGTTTACAACCTACACAGCACTCTTGACCGCACAGTTTACTTGCCCCCTTGCGCCCACAGTGTGCTTGCGCCTTTGCTTTACACGCTTTACATCACGCTCGCAAGACGATAATCGGTCTTCTCGGTCTTCTCCTAGATGGCACTGCCCGTGCGGTCGCGCGGTCGCGCCATCACGTCGCTCCCCCGCTGAAGTTGGCTCCCGCGCTACCCGCGGTACAGTGGACTATGATGATCAGTGAACGTCAGTGGTGATGGTGTTATGCCGTGTTAACTTTTTGCTCGGCATATTCTGGCCAGCCCCGCGGAATCCGCTTTGCCGCATGCCTCGCCGGCGCTACCGGCGCCGCATCCTCGGGCAGCCTAGGAACGTTGGAAGGCCTGTCCCCGTGAAGTAACCTATCAAGCGCTCGCATTTGCGCAGTTTTTTTTTTTCTAACCACAATTGTTTTGCGAAGTTGTTTTTTAGAGTTGATTTATTTATTGCCTTCTATGGCAATGGTGCTTCGTTATATTGAAATAGCAGCAAAATAGACTTCGTTATATAGAGACTAAAAATACATGGGGTCTATGGGCAAGAAATTATGAAAAATAAAATACTTCGTTAAATCGAGGATTTCGTTACATTGAAGTTCGTTATATCGAGGTTCGACTGTATAGCAAATTCAGAGCTATGCCCGCCTGAATATAACATACCGTAAAATACCGCGTAATCGCCCCCCTTGTGTAAGCGCCTCCCCCCCCCCCCCTTTTTCTGCACATTTCGCATTTCCGTAAACTACCAAGTAAGCGCCCCCCCCTCCCCCTTTTTCCGCTGCCGGTGGCCCCGAAAAAAGCTTTGTTCTGGAAGTTTTGTTTTTATGTGTAGCCAGGGATCCAATCCAATCCAAAAGTAAACGTGAACCACGTGAACCTTTTGTTCGCCATTTTGTTGTTTGACAGCGCCGGAACCAGTCGCGTTACTGCGTGGGCTATGCGCTCGTACACTGTGCAAAAGAAGATAGAGGTCGTCCAGTGGCACAGGCTGAATGGCAAGAACGTGCATCGGACATCGCTTCAGTTCAAGCTTGATCGCAAGAAAATCCGCGAATGGGACGAAAAGTATGAAGTGCTTCTTCAACAGAACTCCGGAAAGTCGAAGTTACGACGCAAGTTGGGAAACGGAGCCCCCGTTTTCAGCAAGGAAGTGGACGACGCGCTTTTTGAATTTTTTGAGTGCGAAAGAAGTGCTGGACGCGCCGTCAGCAACAGGCTCCTTTCTGAAGAAGCTGTGAGGCTAGCAAATAACCTACAGCTGGGCAATTTTGTGGCCTCCAGTATGTATTCAAAAAGGTGGAAGGCGCAATTCGGTGTTTCGATGCGGCAAGCAACAAATGAGAGCCAAAAAGTGCCCGAGGACTGCGCGGAGGAGACGCAAGCATTCCGTGCTGCAATCGGCTCTCTGCGAAGTCGCCACAACCTGACTCTATTCAACATAGCGAATAGGGATCAAACAATGGTCTGAATGGACACTTTGGCGAACCGGACCAACAACCTCGTGGGAGAAAGTACTGTCCGGATTACAAACACCGGCTGTGCCAGGCGGGGTTTCACGGTTGCCTTAGCAGCCTGCGGCTCTGGTCACAAGCTCCCGGCATTTATCATCTTGAAGGAGCCGAGCGGAAAAATTCCAGCGAGGGCCTTCATGAGCCTTCGTGTACCAGGTGAGAACAACATTTCGCTTGCTATTTTGCCACCGAGAGAAATAGTATAATGCACTATGAGCTCGCGTTAAATACAATGTCTTTTTTTTTTTTTTTCATCTTTAGCGAATTGCCGCGTGACCGCTTCTAAAAATGGCTGGATGACTTCGGAGAAGTTCAAGGAGTGGCTGACCAAGGTATGGGGCCCTAACACTGACGACGTACGGCGGCTCTTGGTGTTGGACCAGGCGCCAATACACAAGACCCAAGCGGCAAAAGATGCAATTCAGGAATGCGACACTGACATCGTGTACGTGCCAGCCGGTTGCACAAGCCTTCTTCAACCTGCCGACGTCTTTTGGAACAAGCCGTTTAAGGCCAATCTTCGGAGAACCTGGGAGGCCTTTATGCGGAAGGGAGAGAAAACGCCGAAGGGAAACCTGCGGAAACCATCACGGCAGTATGCGCTGGACTTTGTGGCCGAGGCGTGGGCTGCCGTCCCAAAGGAAACCATAGAGCGCTCGTTCAAGGGCTGCGGCATTACGAAAGCGCTAGACGGGTCTGAGGACGGTGAGCTGCACGATTGGCTCGCTGACATCGGCGCCGTAGTCCCGGAAGACCGCGACGAGCTGAGGGATGAGTGTGTGGACCTGGTTTTTGGGTCAGATTCTGAGGAATCCTTTGATGGTTTCGACAGCGAATAAAAGGATAAAGTTCGCAGGGAAACTGTCTACGGAAATAATTTTTGCTAAGACTGCAGTCTAGATTGCATACTTTTAGTGGCCGCCATTTTCTTTATCCGCCATCTTGAATATTGGTGCGGAACCGAGGAAGGGCCCCCCCCTATATTTTGGGTGAATTATCTCTTGAGTTGGGGGGGGGCGCTTTCTCGGTATTTTACGGTATGTCCAATCTCAAAACTTGTGCTGGAGCTATGGCAAAGCTACCCTGAAACCAGCGCTCCCATTTCAAAGTTGCCACCCAAAAACTGTGAAAAGAGCAGTAGTATCCTCTCTCCTCAAAAATGCTTTGGGCAAGTCTTGTTTTCAGTACGTTCATGAGAGTGTTACTTAACCTAAACTGTCTCCCAAAAGAAAGGGCAAACACGGAGACTTACACGAGTTTCCAGAGAATGAAGAGCAGCCGAGGGCTGCACAATTGGCATGTAGCACAGATGACTCAACTGCAACAGATTCAGTGCCTCCAACTCACGCTGCAGCCAGTGGTGACCCTACTTGCGCGTTAATGCAGTTTGGGAGAGTGGTGAAGAAGCCCATAAGGCCAAAAAGCCCATTGATGAGTAGTGGTTTGTGGCATTTTGTTTTGATTTTCTAGTACAACATATATTCTTCGCCTTGTACGCGCGACTGTTCTTGTGCTCGAAAAAGAGGGATGTGTTGTTATCGCCTGCCTGTCTTCGGCGTGCGACGTCCCGATAGGTAGCTGGGCAACAAATGCGTCCACCGAGCAACATTACCACGTGATGTCGGCCAGCGCAATAAACAGGGTTTTATTCTTGCGTCCCGAGAGCACAGCTCATTGTCTCATTTCTTCCAACTTGCACACGTTTTGCGCTTGTATGCGGTGTCACCGCAACATTGAGAATATTGTTGCCCATCTCGGGGAGAGCAAGAAGTCAAATGTTGAGCAACTTGCCGAAGAGAGCAAAGAAATCTCCCGGCAGCGGTAACCCTTGGAACAAGTGCATCCAATAAGATGAAGCTTCTTTTCATTCGAACTAGACTACCATGATGGCACAGTTTTACAAGAAGTTTCCCAAAGTGTTGCTCCTACATGGTACCTGCAGGACCAACAGCTTGAAAATGGCCTTTGTTTTTATGGTGGTCGATGGAAATGGGTGTTGTGGCTTAGTGCTTTGTTAGCAGTGAGCGTCTTGTCCACATGGACACCATGATGAGGACCTCTGTTAGCATCCAAGAAGCGCAAAAGACAAAGTGTGTCATCATGGACAAAGATTTCAAAGAAATCAGAGCCTTCCGTGACAACTCACCAGACAGTCTCATTCAGCTGTGCGAGTTTCATGTCAAGCAGGTGTTCAAAAGGGCCGTTGCCAGCAACAAGATGGACAACAAGATGCTCAACAGTCTTTTGAAGCGGATAAATCATGCTCTAAATGGAGAGGCAATGTACCAAGGCCACAAAGGCATTGCCGAGCAACTCCGAAAAACCGCTTGCCACCGTTCTACTGGTTCCCGACGTGCCAGATTTTCGTCAAAAGTAAGCAAACGTAAAACAATCCACAAAATTGTATGCAAAATGTAACTGTCGAGCATACAACAAAGAATTAACAAACCAGCGGCGCGTGCCTGCCAGGCCGCCAAACAAGGTACCGCATGCTTGTTATTGTTACGCCGACGAACAAAATACAAACTAAACACACACACACACAAAAAAAAAGAAACAGTGATTGAATGCAAGACATGGCGTGCCAGGGTCAAAAAGCTTTTTGAGCACTTTATGCAACCACTGAACTCGACACAAACAAGTGTGCTGTGCGGGTTCAGTGTGCGAGCATTGCCGTCTTCATTTTAGCTCACTTTTCTTCGCCAAGTTTCTTTCGCGGCAGATTTTTCACGTACCGGGGTCTCTCTCGAAAGAAAGTCCACCGAGAGAAACCCAGGTAATCAATAATTTGACATAGCAGTCTTCAAGTTAAAGCGAGATTTTTGTAGTAACGTATGATTTAAACAAGAACAGGAATGTTGACGAACATGCGGCAGTACTTAGTTTCATTTTAGAAAGCATGATACCTGCAGCGACGTGGGGGCGGCACCACCCGACATCGCGTGACTATAGTGACTGGAAAGCAAGGACAAAATATAGTTATCCCACGGCCATTGCTTTGAGGAGCGAGAACTTCAGCTCACAAAATAACTCCCGCCGTGCAAAAACGTTGTTTCGTTTCACAGCATGACGGCATGACTTGTACCCGGCACACTAGCGTTGGAGCACCCGCATCTATCGTTGAAAATATTTGAAAAAAAAAAAAAAAGACACGAGACGAGACTTACGAGAAGATGAGAGCGCAAAACGCGAGACAGCGGGAAAACCATGCAAGACTGGAAGGAGCATTCATGGAGGGTATTTTGTGCCGGGTGGCCGCTTGCGCCACGTAACACACGCATGCTCAGTTGCGGTACTTAGTTAAAGTTGTGGTTTTGAAAGGCGACCGAAATTGGTATTTTAGCGCAGGCTTGGCGCAGATTACCCATATTTTGGCAAAATGTAGCAGGATGTAGCAGGGTTAGCCCCTTGGCACAGTTTGGCGCAATTGGCGCAGCAATCAGATCACTGCATGCTTGGTTCTGTGACTTACTCCAAACGACTGACCCTATTTTCAGTGCAACCCCGGAGACATTCATGGAATATTGCTGCCATAACAGTCACTGACCGATATTTCGGACCCCGCAAAGACCGATAAACGTCCGAATAAAAAAGCAGTCCGAAAAATCCGCAGGTTAAAAAACTTGCCTTTATTATGTCTAAGGGGGCTTAAAAGAGTCGTAAAGAATGCCTTGCTTCAGATTACTCCGGTGTGCCTTGTTTCACTTTACGCCTCCGTTTGCATGCAGCCACTTTCTATTAGGTTGACAATCGCTGCCTTCTTTCCTAGCGTTACGGTCAAGTACTTTCCGTGCTTCTTAGCGACACTTCGCGGCAGCGGAAGAACAGCGTAGCCAGCGTAGTCAGAAAACAAGATCCACCGAGACGAGATGAGAGGCACAAGTCCTTGAGCGCAATGGCGGATGAACAAAGCAAGTTGGAAACAATGATGACAATTATGGTGCCCACGGCTTCGGACAACGATGATGATAATGGTGCGCACGACTTCAGAGGGCAGGCTACCCTGACGATTTGATTTCGGCTACCTCGCGAATATTGGCCACAAAACCACGGGCCAGGCCCACTGCCGAGCCTTCACCCGTCATCAGAAGACCAGCCTGTATTCCCTACATCCACACATCTCACTGCCTAAAAATGCTCGCCTCCAAATACGACACAAAAGTGGTTTTCACATGCAAATCGAGGCTCGGCGACACGTGCAGGGCCATGAAAGGAGAGGGACCCCCATAACCCAGCTGCACCGAAAAACACGCAAGCATGTTCACCACCTACATGACAGAGAAGGTGTATGCAATCCCCCCGTGCTGTGGGCCAGGTACATCGGGCAAACAGGGCGATGCCTCAATGACACACTCCGGGAGCATAACATGGACGCCGAAAAAGCTGCTTTGGATTCCCAACACCCGATAGTCATGCACAGAAGGAATTTCCCTGGCTGCGCTCCTAATCTCGCCGGCACGACAACCATCAAGGGCCACCACGAGTGCGTCGAGCGAGAAATAGTTGAGGCCTATCAAATGGCAATGAGCCTGAAAAACGTAAGCACCCCCCCTTCAATTTCACTCTCAAGAAAGGAGATGATCGTTCTGAGGCCCACAATGGAAGTCGAATGTTGACAAACACGGCGAGACGACAAGGTCACCAGCAGAGGCGGCCATTCCTTTCGTTGTCCCGCACTTCCAGTCGGAGCCTCCCCCCCCCCCCCCCTCCCTCTCCTCTCTTCCTCGTTTGGCAACCTGCTCACTTTCCTCCACCTCCTCGCCTTCCCCCAAACTTTCCCTTTCCCGTGCTCCCACGGAGCGGGCGGGCTTTGAGCTTGAAGCCGAAAATAAATGTTGCTGAAGTTGAAAGATTGTCCTGTCCCGTCTGTATCACCCCTTATGTGTCTCCCCTTTTTAAATGTTTAAAAGCACCAACATGCTCAAATAGTACAAAACAAAAGCCGTATAGCATCACCTAGTGGTGGGATTTGGCATTATTCAGGCAATGCTGCCAAACCAAGCCAATTTATGTGCAGCCAACATAGAATCAAAAATGGCGGCTTCTCGATGGTGTTCCCCGCTGATCGCTAGTGACAACAACTTTCGGATTTCAAGCTGTCCGAAATATTGGTAGTGAATATGCACTATTTCTTCGAGTAGGTCACAGTTCCTCCTTTAGGTCCGAACTATCAGCATCCGAAAAATCGGACGGCAACTGTATTACAGTTGCCGACCGATTCCCATCGTGCGTACAACGCCCAAATTCAGCCATCAAGAGGTAGCTGGTTGCAGCTGGGAAATCGCGGCATTTTAAGGACCTTAGCACCTGGACCAAGTCGGTGGTGAGCCACCTGTACTAGTCTGCAGGCTCGAGTGCTGGGGACCAAGATCTCATTTTGCCCAAGTAATGCTTCCTTGTGGCTCATGTGGCAAATGTCCACACACACCTTGACCCCTCTTCCTGGATTGCCAGCACAGAGCTCAACAAGAAGTGGCTACTGGAAGGTAAGGACATATTTGCAAGTCTTCATAATACAATAACCAGATTTTACTACGACTCATATTTTTGTTCTAGGCTCTCCGCACACCAGAAACTCAATGAGATTGTGCTGTCTAAGTACCTTCTGCGGGACATCCCCAGCCTCTCACCATCAGCACACACGTTTGCCACAGAGTGCTTGCATAGCACTTTGTTGCATTTCGCACCAAAGCTAGTGCACTTTGGCTTTTGGAGCATGACGGTAAGGTGTGTAGGGAGGTCAGTCCCTTTCTCTTAGTTTCTTAAATACAGCTACTTGCCAGGACCTACCTGGCAGCCTTGCACTATAATGAAAATGGAGTGAGGCCCCAGGCAACAACGAAGGAAGGTAAAAAAAGATGGGTGGTGAAATATCCCGAAGTGATGAAGGCGGCCATTGCTGCTATGCTCAAGGGGCACTGCACCTACGGTATATGGCAGTGCTCGTACACTGGCCAGCCAAAACATTATGACCACGTAACAAATTCGGTATTGATTCCCATTTGGCAAGCAAAACAGTTGCAAGGGTCGTCTGCTGCGGAGAACCCTATCGAACAGTCTGATAGACTATGCTCAGAAAAACTTGGACCGTGACCTGCATCATATCTAGCTGTCAGCAAACCCACAGGAAGCCGCCTATTTTAGTTCATCAGGAGGCAGAAGCCTTCGTCATCCACATTTTGTGAGAATGCATGGGCATGCAATGCCTTCGCATCTACTAACAGTTTTAACTTTCACTTTTCATCTGTAGTAACCATGACAGCTCGCGAACAAGCAGCAATTCTCGCAGTTTCCGAGAAACTTGTTCCAAGCCACCGGGCAATCGAGATCTGCCCTTTGTCAAAGTCAGCTAAATCAACAGCCTTTCCTAATGCATACACACATAGTCAACACAATTATCACTCTGAATCTCTGGCAGCCATTAACTACCATCTGCATCAGCAGGAGGTAATAATGCGGATGCCGCATCAGCGAGGTGCACTCAGTCACACACTGTAGGGTTTGTCGAAATGTTTTTGCTGATCAGTGTATTTATTTATTACTGGTGCAAAATCTTCAATCTTTGGGTATCGCATTACAGAGTATGTGGGGGAGCTGATGGCAGCCGCGCTTGAATTCTCCACCGTCATGCCCTCGTACAAGGCCGCTGCAGCTCACAAAGGAACTTTATAAGCGACCGGGAAAGGGGCCGGAAGGCTTCTTGGTCCATGGAAAGCGCCATGTAACTTTCTACTGTTTTGACTTGTAAATATATTCATCCTTCTTATCATCAACTGCTGAGTCCCGTCTTGAAATCCCTATTTCTATTATCTGACAACCTGCCGCCTCTGCCTTTGGGCATCATCACCAACGCAATCCTCACAGGAGAAAAACAAAGAAACTTCACTGTGTTTTCTGTGGTTTATATTCTAGGCAAAAGAGCCTAAATGAAAACTTTATGAACTTGAAAAACAGGAAAAAGTTTGATAACTTGATGTCTGCTTAAAACCTAAAAAGCAAAACTGTAAATGCCGAAAATCCAAAAGTGCATGTGCAACAACGCGGTCCCTGAAATTCTTCTTGGAGCTTTTGTTACCTTTAAAAATGGGACAGAACGGACAGTAGGATATTAAGATTCCTTTCTTCCATGAACATGCACGTTTTCTGGCCGTTCGTGCTGTTTTTTCCACACGTTGCCTTTGTGTGATAGTGCCTTTCTACAGCGAACCACCCATGATCTTCAAGGGGCACTGACATGTCAAAATAATTTCTTTTTAATTATCCGAAACAATTCAAAACAACACCTGGACATTACCCTCAAAATTTGAAACTTGTGAATTCAGTTTCTTCAACACCACCTAGACAAAATGTACAGAGGAGACTTAAAAATAAAATAAAAATTAAACCAAAAAAAAGATAATAATATTACTCCTCTGCCGCACCGCATCTGCACTCCTCCTCTCCTACACTCCGACGTCATCGCACCTTGCCCCAGAAATTTCGAAGCTCGTAACTATGTCGCCTACCGACAGATGGCACTAACTGCGACACCCTAGTACGCTAGTAGTCCCAAGCTTGCAAAACTCTAGAAGCCGTCGCCATTTTCGCCGCATTAGCTGTCAGCACGGGCGGTCTTGTTTCTCTATCCGCGTGCATCCTACGCCATAGAATGGGTCGGTGTTGTGTCCCCAAGTATAGGGGCAATTACGGCAACGGGCCAAAAATTCGGCTGTTTGCCTTTCCAAGTGACCCTAAGCAAAGAGCTCAGTGGCAACGAGCTACTCAGCATGACAATGTCGACGTCGGAAAACTAAATAACCCGCAGGGTAAGCATGGTATTCTGCTCTTGCTCGCACCTTTTAGCCATATCGTAATAATTAGCGTGAATATGCATTACTTCCGACTAGAAACGTGTACCACACGTCACCCTATTTTTCAAATGTAACCTGCATTGTCCGACCAATGCCTCCCGTACTAAGATGCCAGTCATAACAGCGGCGCTCGTCCTGCCGTGCCCTCTCCCTTTTTCCTCCTCTCCTTCACCGAGACGACCGCAAGGGGCACTGCCAGCTGACACTATCGTGGACGCGACAGCACTTGAGATTTGACGTCTGCTATTGTGATACCAGTAGGGGTGTGCGAATAGTGGTTCGAATAAGATAGCACAGCGTCATCCCTAGCATCCACAGAGCAAAAGAGAGCCGGTTACGTCGGATTTCCTTTGCACCGCCAAGGTTACGAATGACGTGCTATTTGATTCAAACCACTATTCACACACCCCTAGATACGTGCATGCGTCGCACCTTCATTCAGCGTCGTTTTAAAATGCGTGTATCTTAAGTCGTCGTGTGCCAAAGTCTGTAGCCATGCGCTGTTGCTGCGTGCCACTGTGGCCATACTACACACTGCCATACTAGTCATTGTAAACCAACCAACCAATGTCGCAATGTGCGCAGCGAGATCTAACAGTCCCGCAAGATCAAACAACTTTTCGTTTTCTTTATTCGACTTCCCGGGGGCTTTTATCGGGCGAACACCATCATCAGTCATCACTATCGTAACTAGCCCCCTTCCTCAGAAAACTGACTGTCCTGATTCCGCTTTATGTTTGCTTTAGATACACCTGCACATGCACGATTCACAGATGTCATGACCAGCAAATCTCTGCTGAAGGACCTGCGTCAGCTCTCTCCAGACACACAAACATACGAACTGGAGTCTTTCCACAGTGTATTGAACAGCTTTGAACCCAAGTGGGCTGCATTCTGCACGAAAGGAATGCTCGCCAGGTATGTACACAAAGAAATGACCCGGAAAGGAACCCTTAGGCATTACCCACATCGCTAATATGAAAGCAGCAGCTGTGTTTTGTGACATGCAATCCAATGCACTGCTTGTCATGTCAGCAGTTCATGAAAATCGTCCATCGTTATTTATTTCTGAAAATATTATGAAAGCCTTTTTGAGTTCTTCCTATGTTTTAGAATTCCTCAGGATCACTAATCACAGTGTGTGTATGTTGGTAGCTAGATTTGTTATTTGAACATTCTGCTAGGTGACAACCACTGCTGCGGGTATGTCTCAGCAGAGTAACCAAAATATTCAATGCCACATACCAGTACAGCACGTACCCAAATGAAAATACTGCTATCCCCGATGGTTAGAAGCAACTAGAAACGGAGACTAAATTTCTGTGACAAAAAGTGAGCAGCATTCCAAAACACACATCACCAGTGGGAACTGAACTACACATTGACTGCCTTTCCTATTAGTGTAGGACCCACATTGCAACACTGCACTGGAATGAAAATGCCAACAGGGAACAGGCCATCACCCAAGCTGGTCAACTGCAGTTCAATGTGAAGTCAACAAAGGCTAGAAGAGGGCACCACACCACCAATCCTAAGAAGACCAAAGCCACACATGGTAATCCGGGAGAATCTCACTCTCCAGTGGTTTAGAATGTGTTACAGCATCATGAGATTGATGTCGAGACCAGAGTTAGTGGCCGATTAGTTAAAGACCAAGTTAACATACAGGCGAGCTGGTCTACGATACACAAGATAAAACCAGAGACGACAAAATGAAAAAAAAAAGGGACAGGACAACAAACCATCAGGACGGTTCAATGTCCTTTTATTTTTCTTTAGTTGCTCTAGGTTTTATTATGGGGCCAGGTTAGTGGAAGGTAAGCATCATCCAGAAGCGTTGTCACTACAGCATAAACTTTTGCGTCGGAAATGTAGCATGTCGTCTGCTTCACTGCGTCTGCCTTGTGAGTCGTCAATAAGATGGTATGTCACCTGCTGCTTGGCATCGGTGATTGTAAATGGTATCAAGTGGCAACATTCTTTTTTTTTCAACTGTGATCACTTTCATAATCACTCGTGCCAAGAGGGAAATGGATAACTGAGGAGAAACAAGTGCCAGCCTCGCAAACTTTCTTTTTCGCTGGAGACATCAGTGTAGAAAACCAAGTACAGACACCTGTTTCATGCTTTATAAATGGGGAAACTATATTCTGCACACACATTACTCAAGATGATAGTACTTCTGCCCATTTTGCATTCAAACTCAAATAACTGCACATTATAAAATTGTTACCAAAAGTTTGCAGAGAGAAAGATATATAACCATAAATATATTTTTCAGACTACGTCGCAAAGCTTGTGGCTCGGGCTGTGGCTATCTGAGGAAATCTGTTCCCTCAAAGAAGTGCTCAAGGTTGAAGTAAGGACACCACGTCTATGGAACATGACCCAGAGCTTCAACAGGCCAGTCAGGGAGGACCTGGTGGCCACCAGTATCAGCCATTTGGGTTTTTGACAAGGAGGGGCAGTGTATTTATTACAATGGAAGCAATAATCCCATACATTTCAACAACTGAAGTTTCTATACCTTCTTCAGCCATAGAGATCATACATACTAACTCTAGAGGAAAAGGTTCGCCATTTTCCCACGCATTCTGGCTGCCGCAAGCGGCGGAGCATAAAGGTAGACCTTCGGAGTCCCACACATAGTTACGAACTGCCTTCGAATTCACAAATTATATCCTCAGAGCAGTTTCATGAGCTTCAACAATCCACAAACTTACTGGTGGAAAGATATTTGCGTCCCCTTCAAAGCTTTCTCTTTGCATAGTGCGCAGGTGTACGGCCTTGCATCAAAGCAAAATTTAACCAGATAACGGGCTTCGCGTGTGGGAGTGCCCCAGGAATACGAAGCCGCACAACCACCAGATATCCAAGATTTCGACAGAAGGGAACTTAATGCAGCGTAATGAGTATATTGCTTTATATAAGCGCTAAAGTAGCCCAGAATTTTTGTTTACAACGTAAAATTATCAGTTTATATTGCCGACAGTTTTCAGTCTTTGCGATTATCATTGCGACTGTCGTCCTTCAGCTGGCAACATTGGTTTCTTTCTCTCGTGTTCTGTCACTCTCTTTCACAATCTTTCACTCGGGACTCTGGATGCTTTTGCCCCCCTGCCTTCAGCATGCGTGACTATGACATGCTTTTGTGGCAACTGCAAAGAGGAGATTTGTGGAAAGCTGTAAATTGCAAAAACAGACGAAGAAAACAAAGGCTTTCAGTGTCTTATATTTCTTCATTATTATCATTTTCATTTTAGTCAGAATTGGAAATACTATAACAAAATTAAAAGTTGAATTTCAGATAGTGTGAACTGCTTGAATTGTGTTAAATCTAACTTTCGCCACTTGAAAAGTTTTGTGAAAAATTGTTCATGCTCATTTATTATCCCATGGTAAAAAATATACTTCTAACATATCACTCCAAATCACAAAGTTTTGTGTCTGTGAAATATTCCTGAAGTCCATCCAGCTTGTGAAATTTGAGAAATACAGAACCAGTAAAAACAAAGTTATTTACTGTCATTTGAAATAAAACAAAAACTACCTAAATGCTGTATTTTCAACTAAAAATAAATTTAAAAACACCTTCTAATTTTCGCAAAAAAAAAATATGGAACTCGAATTATGGCACGTTTTTATTCTTCCAGAGATTAGCAAATAATTTCAGAACATCTAAATGAAGCGAGACAAACATTCTGTCCACATTTCGTGCACAAGGTAACCCCAAAAGATGTCACTGATTGTGAATATACTAAAATCAAAACTACTACTCACTGAACAGAAAAAATAATAAAGTTTTGGCTATGCAGGTTTAGTTTTGCTTGGAGAGCATTCAAAATATTAAAATCCTTTTTTAATTACCATTTCCACAGAAGTTATTAAAAATAGTATATTATTCCACATAACTTTTTGATCGCAGTTCATTATCAGCCAATAGCAAAAAGCTGACAAAAGGAATATTATTAACAAGAGTTGAATGTTTTGTGCTATTAGTACAACCCACCTCTTACGAAGCGGGTCTTCTGATGATGAACGTTTTGTTCTTCTAGGACAGCGAAAGTGGACAGCACAGCATACGTCAAATGCAAGTCCAGCAAAGAGGTGCACAAGCTTGCGGTGATCGTCTGCCTCCAGCATACTGCCACAAGGTGAGTGAGGCAGTATATAGTGGCACTACCCACAGAACCGCTGCCTCACCACTGAGTAGGTGTAGCCTGTGCAAAAGCCAGTAAATGAGCTGCAGGTGAACTCCCCTCTTCTAATGAACTACCTGAAAAGGCAAGCCAGGGAAGCCACTCAAAGTAAAGGGCAGAAAATGTTGTTGCACGCCTGAATGGGAACAAGAAGCCAGACATTGAACAACTGGGGAAGAAGAGATCAAGGAACTGTTTCGGCAGAACCCCAGAGCAGCTGTGACTCTGGGCACAAATGACTCAAATGAGATGGAGCCTCCCTCGTCCAGACCAGCATGATGGCTCAATTCTATACGAAATTTTCTGAAGTGCTGCTCCTAGACGGAACATACAGGACCAACAACTTGAAGATGGCTCTTTTGTCTTCATGGTTGTTGATGGAAATGGATCCAGCCAAGTTATTGCACACCGCTTCGTCAGCAGGGAAGATTGTGCATTTATGGACTGTATAATGCAAACCTTTGTTGACCTCCAAGGAGTCGAAAAGACCATATGTGTCACTGTCGACATGAACTTTAAAGATATTGGGGTTATCAGAGACAACTTGCCATTGGACGCCGTTGTTCAGCTCTGCGAGTTTCATGTAAAGAAAGCACTCAAAGGAGCTGTGACCAGCAGCAAGGGTGACACTGACATGGAGAGGCTGAACAGTCTCTTGGTCAAGATGATGCATCGACCCAATGGAGAGACCTATACCGACCTGAAGGCAGAGCTAGATCGAACCGCTAGTGAAGGTTCTAGAGTGTACCTCTAGAAGAACTGGCACAAGAGCAGACATGTGAGTCTGCTACTGCTGCAACCAGCATTTCAGCCTTGGGAACAATACTACAAACCGGGTGGAATGCCACAACTTGAAACTGAAAACAGTTCTCAAGGTTAGTGACAAAATCCATATAGTCCTGAAGTCCATGCTGAAGCTGCACAGCATCGAGACTGTTGAGGCTGAACAACAGCTCAGCGTTCTTTGTTTAGAAGAGCAATACAGACCTAGTTCGCCAGTGTTTATCACTTTTGACACCGACACAATTTGCAACTAAAAAAATTGCCTGCAAAAAAAAAAAAAAAAAAAAGTGAATGAGATGCCCGAAGCTTTAGGTGCCCGATGGCTTTGCAGCCATGCCTTCCTGCACAGACCAGTGATCAGGGCACACTGCAGCTTCAGTGCACACAACTCAAAGAAGTTTACTACAGCACAGCACCCAGAGAAGCTAAATGTCATCATGCTCTTCGTCTTCTGAAGTACATTGGGGATCTGGTTGCAGAATGTGGCTCTCAGAAGTTCATGCACTGGATGGATTCAATAAAAAAGCAAAAAGCGATGTGGATGGAAAACAAGACGGTGGAGCTCTGGAGCAGCGACTATGGTGAAAGTCATGAAGACTTTACTCGAGAGCCTTGCACGGAGATATCTGAAGCATTCCTAAATGACAGTGGCCTGCAGTAAAAAAGAAGCAGAAACAGCCACATCACCAACCCCCTGTTGGGCCCGACTAGCAACATGGTAAACAATTCCTCACTTCTACTCTTGATCCTTGTTAATCTGAATTTTTTCGTTCAGTTGCCGAGTGCAAGAACAGCAGCAGTGCTTCTGAGCAAACCACCGACCCACCAGTCCAACCTAGATTCTCAGGTACCGGGTCCTTCATGTAGTGAGCGCATGTGCTCATGCAGCGTGATGCAGGACAACGTGCCATCCGTCACTAAAGGCAGCGTGTGCCAAGCGCACGTGCAAGGACATTCGATTACTTGTGTGGGTCGCCATTAGGCTGAGATAAAGGTCTCCGGTGTTTTGGATCTCCCAGTGTTCAGCTGCTTCTTCCCACGTTATGCGCGGCTACCCCAGAGCTACGCGCAACACTTCACTTCTCTCCTTGGTCGCTGTTAATCTCCTTCTTTTCGCTCAGACCCCTGGCGTGAAGACACCTGCCGGTGCAGTGCTCGCAATGTTTCGAATTTGCGATCAGGAGATGACACGGACCCTCTTGCTAGGGTGTGTTTAGATATGAGCCAGCATCGTACAGGTCTATATGGTTGTGTACCACTACAATGCACGCTGAAGGCACTGAGCTGACGGTTGTACCTGCACTCGCTACATTAATCATCTAATGCATGAACCAGTGTCTCCACACTGGCTGACTGATTTCACGCTGTTGGAAATGACTAATTTGCTTAGCCTCTTTAAACGTACTAGGGGTTTATGAAGTTGCACTTGCAAATTGCATTTATCTTGTGCCTCACTGCTTGACTTTAGTGGAGTTATTTGCATGTAAATTGGCAACTTCAAAATAACTGCAGGCCCAGGAAAGCATATGTCGACAGTTTATTCTCTATAAACGGTAACAAGTAACAATAGAGCGCTGATTCTTCTCGACTACATGGGGTAAAATAAGTGCTTGGCTCTTGTTAACAGACGCAACAATATGTTTCCTCAAAGACTATTAAACAGATTTACGTTACAGTAATTCCATGTTACAGAAGGCTGCATGACCTCCAAGAATGCCAGGGGGCATTCAAGGCGGTAAGGTGCCTCACGAAGAAGCACCTGTGGCCTTCAACCGTCGAGAAAATTAATGTAGAAAAAGTGACCAATATCTTTTCCCCTCAGGTAAGTCAAATGATGTGACTATTTACTATAAAAATGTTGTCCCAATTTGTATTCACATAAATAAAAAGCTAAAACAGAGCAACGTAGCCATGGAAAGGGTGAGACGTTTTTCTACCTTAGATGAGAAGAGGGGAATGAAGATTTGTGAATACCGATAAACATAAATATTCGCTCATCAATGTCAGACGACATCAACTCTACGGTTCCTGCAACAGCATGGCCAGCATCTTGGTGCTCCAGGGTATGAGGACTGCCTCCCCACTGTGAAGCTTATGGAGCTTGCATACAAGTGGTTTCTGCTTACAATCTCAAGAACCCAACAGTGCACATCACTGGCAGGGATGCCATAAAGATGCCCTTTTGGAGTGTGAAGAGAGAACAAATTCTGTCCTAACTATGAATTCCCATTGGATGTTTTAAGATGAGCACCACGGAGGTTTACCTTGGCAAACACGAATGAAAAGGAATGCCTCCTTTTAGATTATATTTTTAATATATATACTGTTGTTATACCGTTGGGGAAGAATTAAAGCAATGTGTCAAAAGGCTATTTTTGCACAATGTAGGTTTTCAATTTTTGAGTTGGCAATACTGGCAGGAGGTAACGTGAGGAGACGACGCCCAGCGAGACGTGCTTGAGTAGAGCTCCGTTAAGCCTACTCACCGAAGCCTCAACCACGGGTGCTTTCACCCCTCGACAAGATTAATGCTTCTTAACATGAAGCGATGGACCACTCCCTCCTCAGCGTCCAGAGACCTGCGTCGCCCTGTGTTCCATAACGAGTGGCCCACGTTGCAAGACAGCAACCATGACTCCAACATGAGCCACCAGCAGGAACCCACACGAGATGTCCAGTTTCCATCGACCATGGCCGGAATCGTTCCCGATGGTCAACCGAAGATCACCATTGACCGAAATACTCCCGAAGGCAAGCACTTTCTTGCCATATCACAAGTACCGCTTGAAGAATACCAGTGCTCTCAGGTAGCCTTTAACGAATATCTAAATCAAAAAACAAATTTGAAGCAATCTTTTTTTTTTTTTTTGCCAGAGCAAAACATTTTACAGTTATTAAAAAGATCTTTGCCATCGTTCGCGGCGGGACCCACTGCGTGTGACGGCTCCCCCTCTGCGGCTGAAGCGACTATGACAGGGCCCCTGCCAACTGCATCCCAGGACAAAGCGCCATCGACGGATGCGAGATCGCAAAAGCAGCTGCGCCCCTTCCGGTCGGAGTCCAACCAATTCCCAGCTCAGTACAAACCGGCGGCAAGTGCTAAAACCCACATGTAACGAAAAGGTGGATGTATTCACAAACAGCAACATTCATGCAGCGATGGAAAAAGTCGGCATCATGAGGGACTTCGGATACACCTAAACGAGAAGTCGAACCCCATTGCAATTACGATACAAAATCCCTTGCCAGCCCCTAAATTACTCACAGTTGACCACATCCCGAAGCGGGACAAGGAATATGATAACCACCCATACATGGCTCTCTCTTCGGGTCAGCCTCGGGGAGTCATTTACCTCCACGGGCAGGGGCTGGAGCAGACGCCCGAGAGCCTAATGCAGGGACTCGTATGCAAAACAAACAAAGTTATAGCCGTTGTTGTTGTTTGCGGGTTTTATGGCGCAACAGCAACGGAGGCCATACTGCGCCAAACAAAGATAAAAAGAAAACAAGCCGTTATTGTTACTGTGCTACAAAATAATAATTAGCTATGTGGAACTAGATCTGATTAATAAAACCTGCGTTAGTAATATAAGTCAACAAACGGTCAAATGGGATGAGGGGGTATTCTCCCAGCAAAAGAGCAGGATGGAATGGGATTTGGAAGTGAAACAATTCAGGAAAGTGAATACGACGTTCCTTGTCCAAAGCTGAACACAGCCACAAGATATGCATGATGGTAAGCGTACCCCCCAATGTTCACACACCGGTGGGTCCTCTCCACTAAGAAGATATTTGTGACTAAGAATGACCGATTCGAAGACGGCACAATAGTACTTCATGGAATCGGTTCCTCTGAGAAGAGCTCTCCCAGAGCCCAAGAACCGGCTTTGTAATATGAAGTTTATTGTTGCTCTCCATGTTCCATTCAGACTGCCAATAACGAAGAAGGGATGACTTTGTTAAAGGTTTAATGTCTTGGTGTGGCAAACAGGCACGGGACGGGGGAAGATTACCTGAGGATGTAGTGAGTCTGTCTGCTTCCTCGTTACCTTTTATTCCCATATGACTGGGCACCCAACAAAATTTTATATTTAGGCCTCCATGTACAGCTTTATTGAGCTTATTTCGTAGTTGCTGCACCAGCATATTTTTAGTAACTCTCAAAGAGCATATTGCGGTAACAGCACTCTGAGAGTCTACGAATAGGACAGCCTGCTTTATTTTAGCCTGGAAGATATAATCTATGGCCATATATATTGCATAAACTACAGCTGTAAAAATGCTGGAGAAAGTATTTAGACGTTTCACTTTAATAAAACAATCAGAATGTACGGCGCTGCCAACAAATGATGACGTCTTAGCACCATCAGTGTAAAAATGTGTGTAGCCTTCATACTTCTTCTCAAGCTCAGAAAATTCCTGTTGGATGATAAGAGCAGAGACGCTATGTTTATTAAACTTTGTGAGAGCCCAGTCACAAGCAAATGGCACTATGTCCCAGGGGGCAACACAGTTTATATTCTGCATAAGATTAACTTTGTCCAAACGAAGATCAAGTGAGGAACAAAACTGCTGTACTCGCAAACTCAAGGGCCTTAAGATGCTTGGCTTATTCTCAAAGAGGCGGCAATATCTAGATTTTTGGAGGGCGTTGTAGGTTGGATGATTACGGTTTGCAAGTATCTTGGAGTAGTATGTTAAGCTTAGAAGTTGGCGTCTTTTCTCAAGTGACATCTCATTTGATTCAGCATACAGGCTGAGGACAGGGGACGTCCGGAAAGCACCTGTTGCGAGTCGCAGTCCAAGGTGATGGACTGGATCCAACATCCTGAGCGCAGACGGTCGTGCAGAACCGTAAACTGGAGCCCCATAGTCGAGATGGGATCGAACAAGAGCATTGTACAGCCGCAGAAGGCATTTTCTGTCAGATCCCCAAGTTTTATGGGCTAAGATTTTCAAAATATTCGCAGTTTTGAGACATTTTTCTTTGAGTGATTTGAGGTGAGCAATAAAATTGAGCTTTTTGTCAAAGATAACACCTAAGAACTTGTGCTCTTTCCTGACAGGGATGCAGGTTCTTTGCAGTTTTAAGGATGGATCCAGTGATAGACCACGGCGTAGAGAAAATGGGACACAGACGCTTTTCTCGGGAGAAAACTTAAAACCATTTTCGTCCGCCCACTTAGCAATCTTATTTATGGCAAGCTGTAGCTGACGCTCGCAGCTCGAGAGATTGCACGACGAAGCTGAGATTTGGATATCGTCAACATAAAGTGAGTATGTAATGGACGGTGGCAAAACCTGAGCGAGAGAATTCATTTTGATAACAAAAAGTGTAACACTCAGGATACCTCCCTGAGGAACCCCGTTTTCCTGAACGAATGGATCCGACAAAACAGTTCCTAATCTAACCTGAAACGTCCTGTCTGTTAAAAAATCTTTTATGCACTGCAGCATACGGCCTCGAATTCCATAGCCATAAAGGTCTTGGAGGATGCCATATCTCCATGCTGTATCGTAGGCCTTTTCTAAGTCAAAAAAGACCGATACACAATTCTGCCTATTCACCAATGCTTCACGTATGGCCGTTTCTAAGCGCACCAAATGATCCAAGGTGGATCGTCCTCGGCGGAACCCGCACTGATTGTTATCCAAAATGCGTTCCTTTTCTAAAACATACACCAGCCGCCTGTTTATCAGTCTTTCATATGTTTTCCCAAGGCAGCTCGTCAAAGCTATCGGACAATAACTAGAAGGCAGAGATGGATCCTTACCCGGCTTCAGGAGAGGGATAATGTGTGCCCATTTCCAAGCCGCTGGAAAGCTAGCCCTTTTCCACAATGAATTGAAGAAATTAAGAAGGGATTTAAGAGATTCTGGAGAGAGATTACGCAGCATTTCGTAATGCAGTCCATCGGGTCTGGGAGCAGAGAGTTTTTTTTATATCAATGGCACTATTTAGCTCGTACTGTGTGAAGGGCTGATTATAAGGTGCAGCGTTTGATCCCGTTGTGACTATATTATGTTGCTCCGCACATCGTTTAAACAACTTGAAGGAATCTGAATAACTAGAGGAGCTGGACACGGAACAGAAGTACTTCCCAAGAACGTTGGCAGTATCTTTCAGTGATGCACATGGAGGGTTGAAAACGGGAATCGTGAACCCCCTGTAGTCCCCTTTGATTCTCTTGAATCTATCCCAGACCTCCTTAGCAGTTACAAAGCTGCTTAGAGACGACACATATTTAATCCAGGTTTTCCGTTTAGATCGCTTACGGGTCCACCGGGCTTTAGCTTTTCGTTTTTTAAACTCAACCAGGTTTATTGAGGTGGGATACCGCCTGAACTTGCCCCATGCCTTATTTTGCTCGGTGCGCGTCATGGCACACTCCTTATTCCACCAAGGTTTGCACTTACGAGGCAGATTACCGGTAGTTTTGGGAATTGACTGCTGAGCGGCGTTAATTATCTGCTCTGTCACATACAATGTGGCTTCATCCGCAGTCATGGAGGAAAACAAGGATGCATCCAGCGTGGAGCTTAACTTAAAAAGAGACCAATCGGCTTTGTCTAACTTCCACCGAGGCATTTGTTTTAACAGAGTGGGAAGACAAATGTCGCTCTCTAAAGTAATAGGGAAGTGGTCACTCCCAAAAGGGTTATTGAGAACCTGTCAAGAAAAACAAGGCAGTAATGAAGGTGATGCAATAGATAAATCAATAGATGTAAATGAATTGTGAGCTGAACTAAAGAATGTAGGCTCCTTCTTATTAAAAAGACATATTTGAGATGATAGTAAAAACTGCTCAATTACTCTGCCTCGAGAATCGAGACGAGTACTGCCCCACATAGGATGATGGGCATTAAAATCACCTAAAATTAAAAAGGGTTGAGGGAGTTGTCCCACAAGTCCTTGGAGCTCAGAAAGATGCAGGGGAACATTCGGAGGCATATAAATAGAAAATACTGTTATAAGACGGTCTAAAAGAACACGTACCGCTACGGCTTCAAGTGGGGTGCACAGTGGGACCTCGGAGCAGGCAACCCCGCTCTGCACAATCACTGCCACGCCCCCAGAAGTGGAATTAACACAATCTTTACGAAAAACTTGATGACGCCTTAAAATCTGAGTATGATGAGCTTGAAGATGGGTTTCTTGTAACGCGAGGGCAATAGGCCGAAGATCATCCATAAAATAGTTAACGTCATCAATATTAGGTAAAAGACCACGACAGTTCCACTGCATAAAATGTAAATTCTTCATTTATCTAAAAAGGTGAAATATAAAGTTAAAAAGTGAGAGGTAATAAAAAATTGAGAGTACTAAATTAATGGTTATTTGGGAGGGACCACTGGCTTTTTCCCTTTGGACTTCAAAGTCTGCCACTCCATGTCATCCTGGTCAGATGCAAGAGTGGGTGACTCGGAGGTATCATCCATCGCCTCCACTTCTGGAGGCGAGCCATTACCTGAAGGTTTTGGCTGGCTCGCTGCACGGGGTGGCTTGCCCCGGCCACGACCAGCCGAAGAGGCACCGGAGGTGCTGGGCAGAGTATCTTTCAACTCTGCCTCCTCTGGCCCCTTGGGTACTGGGGGAGCGGCACGAGGGTTGTGCCGCTCTTTCGAAGAGGAGGTCCTGTCTGCGGAGGTCGGGCGGGAGTTTCGCCCCTTCTCCCCAAAAGAGGACCGCGATGTGCGAACAGGTACGGCATTTGGTGGCCTGTCTGGAACCAGCGAAGTAGCCTGTGCACTCCCTCCAGGAGGAGGGGGGCACTGCTGCCCTAGCTGGGGGGTTGGGGTCTTGAGGGCTGCCTCCAGAACCTCAGGTGAGACCTGGGTAGCCCTCGATTCCGAACGTGGCGCAAGACCCCTGCGCGCCACGTCGGCGTAGGATCCCTTCGACATAAAGGAATACCGTTTCTTAACTTCAATATAACTGATGTTTTCTTTGACTTTGATAGCAATGATTTCTTTTTCTTGCTTCCAGATGGGACAGCCACGATAATAAGTGGGGTGTGGTCCATTGCAATTAATGCAGTGGGCAACATTCTCGCAAATGTCAGAGACGTGATCTTGTCTGCCACACTTCGCACATGTTTCCTTCCCTCGACAGCTGCGTGTTCCGTGGCCAAAACGCTGGCAACGGAAGCACCGCTGGGGGTTGGGGACATAAGGGCGGATGTGGCAGTTCAGGTATCCAGCCTTGATTGTTTCTGGTAGTGTATGCCTCTCAAAAGTAAGTATGACATGTTTTGAAGGCACTTCTTCACCATCTTTTCTAAACATAATGCGTTTTACTGCTACGACACCGGCACCTTGGAGTCTTTCGAGGAGTTCTTCCTCACTAGTGTGCAAGAAGTCGTCCTCAGAGAGGACTCCGTGGATGGTGTTAAGTGTGCGGTGAGGGCTCACCGACACTTTCACTTCAAGGATGGTGTTCAACTTGAGAAGTGCTTCGCTTTGCTTTTTGTTGTTTACTTCCACTAGGAGGTCTCCAGAGTAAAGTTTTTTAGCCTTGTAGGAAAACCCTACAAGGTGTTCAAGTACTTTGGCTACAACAAATGGTGATAACTTTGACACGGGTTTCTGTTCATCAAGAGAATGAACAACAAAAAACTTCGTAAAACTTTCTATCTCAGATTCTTTTTCGATGGTCTTGTGTTCAGGACAGCGCCTTTTAAGGGCGTGCCCCGAACGGGGTTTGGAAGAGAGGGGCGCCATAAGAGGGCAAGGAGTGTTCGGAATCTGTGGCGCGCCGCCCACCACGGAGCCCAACGAGGAAATAGGTAACACCCCATAACAAATATGGCTTTGCTGGAAGCATTACTCTATTAGCGCTACCAAGAAACTATAACCAAGTGTGGATCTGGACGAGAGTATCTGTCACCACCCAAGGTTAGCCCTTGCCGCCAAAGGAGTTGAAAAAGGAAAGAAGAGAAATGAGGAGAGTGAAAAAGGATAGAAGAGAAATGAGGAGAGTGAAAAAGATCAGAAGATAAGGGTGAAAGAAGGGAGGGGATAGTAGAAGTGGCGACTGACTGAATCATCCTGGTCGGGCCAAGCCAGGACATCCGTCTACGGGAAGCGGGGGCCGAAGTGGTGTATTGCCTCGCCCGGGGGGCCCCAAAGGGTCCAAACCTACCCCGGGCTCGGCTCAACCACCAGGATGCCCTTTTCCCCGGACACGGGAAAGCCACGCACAGCCAGACGTGGGCGGGCGAACCCGCATGGCTCGGGGTCCGTGGAGACGCCACTCTCCAAACACCTGCTTTCACAGGTGCCCCCTGCGGGGAAAGTTATAGCCGAGAGCTACAGTCTGGTATAGCGTGGAGAAAGTGAATGGAATGGAACTTCCGTTTTGAGCATTCAAAAACGGCGACCATGGTGGCAAACACGTTCTACTTGACTCAGCGAAGTAAGAACTTTTCTTGGATTGAAGTAATTTAAAAGCAAATATTTTGAAATGAAAATGATCCTCAGTGTGAAAAGATTATTCTAAGCAGTATTTCTTTAGGATGAACGCTAATTCTTTTTATAATGTAGGTATTTTTTATGTACATTCGGTTGCACGTTGGGTCTCAGTTAATTTACATTTTTATTGTCTCATTCAAATATGTGGCAGATAACATTAGTAACAAAAATGGGTCTAACTTATTAATAATGTGAAGTTCTATCAATTTTCTTGGTCAAAGTTTAGGAAAGTAACTTGCGCATTTCTTATTCGTCCGGCAATGGTATGATTACGAGAAAGGACGGCTGAAGAGATCTCAGAGGCTGTCGCTGGGCAAGATGCCTCGGACATTCAATTGTCGGACGATGAAGTCGATCCGAAACTACTACAAACAGCCAATCCGCACGTAGTCTTGACAAGTTAGGTGTGCAAGGGAATGACGAGTACTTCGTACTGGAAATTGGCTTACAGGCAGTGAATGTTTACCACCAGCTCCCCACTGTGTTTACACCAGCTCGTTACGACCAGCTCGTCACTGTGGAGAAACTGGAGAATAGGGCGATACAATTCTTGGATCTGCGATTTCACACTGAGGAAAGCCTGTGCTCTGAGTACAACAACAAAAAAAAACAAAAACAATACTGTCAAAAACGAGCTGCCATTCCAAAGCTGTGAAAGCGGGAGTTGTGAAGTCTTTGATCAGAGATGCTCTAGACCGGTCGTGCATTAATTTTATCTCAAAGTTGTTGGAAGGTCAATGGAAGAGACTAGGTGCTAAGCAGTTTGGAGTGGAAACTCCAAACTGCTTCAGGTTGCGTAGAGTAACTCCTTTTGAAACGGGAGCGCATGAGTGTACGAAAGCTCACTGTGAAAAACTGATCCCTTGCGAGAATAGTGTAGTGTATGAAATTTCAATGACATGGGTTTTGCGTATGTAGGGTAAACTTTGAAGTTTGTTAATGATAGATTAACAGAACTCAAGAGAAACATAAGGATTAACGAAACTGATTCGGAACTAGCAAAGCACATCAATGAATATAAGTTTGTGGTGAGGGACAGAATTAGTACACAGAGAAGTGAATGACAGTAAAAGACTAGTAAGGGAAACAAACCCTTCAAATAATAGCCATTGGTAACTGTCTTAATCAGGCATCGTTGCAGCTGGGGAACAATGCCAGAAAACTTTTGTGATTGTAAACGATTTTTTATGTGTCACGGCTCCGCGAGTCCACATGTGCACTCGGTCGTCGGAAAAGCGCCGCGGCCCAGCGGGAGAGAATCCCCCTCACGCGTACCTTGATGGCACTTCAGGAGGAGGCAAAATACTACTCCGGAAGTTTTAGGGAGGACATTCAGAAGTGCAAGGAGCAGCTGCTCAGTTCGTTGGGAGAATAGTACAGAGGAGGGCAAGTGAGAAGCCGGGCACAGAACCTCAAGGGAGAAACCCAGCTGTTTAACTTGTAAAGCGCCTAAAAAACGAGGACACAAGGAAGAAGAGAGAAGACCAAGCGCGAGCGTGTTGACGCAATGCGATTTCTGCTCAGTGCTCTGAATGTAAAGGTGAAGAGATTCATCAAAGCACGGGTCAATGGCGGGAGTAACTATGACTCTCTAGTGCTGAACGTCTTCAGGCACAAGGGGATCACTTTTTGAGTGGGTTGTTCTGTAGCGAGAGCGGCATGCTTGCCGCTTATTTCCTTGAAGAACCATGGCTGCTTGCGTAGCACAAAATTCGACTCCCACCTGGGCGTGGTGCCTGCAGCCTGACATGAATACCGATGAAAGGGGTGACGATACCTGGGTACTTGTTAGCAACGGGAGCTTTGGTACTGTGGCTTCGGCTACTGTAGCTTTTGCTACTGCGGGTCTGCAGGGTTACCAGCCCCTTTACCCAAGTCAGGGGTTCTCAAACTGTGTTCCAAAGAACACAGGGGTTCCACAAGCTGGTCTCATGGGTTCTGCGAACACCCAAATGCCAACCAGCAAACCTGTGTCAAAACTGGCGTCCGCGACAGGACCTAGCTGACCATGGTGGAGACTTGCCTTTGGAGGGCTACAGCCCGAGGGGTAAGGCACGTGGGGGACTGCGAGTAGACACCGTATGGTTTGAAGGAAGTGTAGTTGCACAGTTTGCCCGGCGGCGAGCTTGTGTAGGCCAGAAATAGAGATTAAAGAACTCGTGGCCCTGGGAGCCAAACTAGACCTCTCGGGAGCCAAACTAATAAGATGAATAGAGGAAGAGACCGCCAAACAAAAGGAGGAGAGAGCCCTAGAGCGAGAAGCAACCAGGGAAGCTACCGAGCGGGAACGAGAGGCGGCGAAAGCGACCACCGAGAGGGAGCTCGAGATATTGAGGCTGAGGCTAGAGCTTGAAAACAAAACAGAGGGGAACCGCTCATCCGGAGCAAGAACTGACAGCGAGGGTCCGAGTGAATTGAGGTTGAGTTCTAGCAAGCCCTTATTCGCGTTCGACGAAAGGAAAGACGACCTTGACGCTTACATAAGAAGGTCCGAGGGAATCACATTAAGCCAAAAGTGGCCAAAGAGCCAATGGGCCACCGCCCTGAGCATGTGCCTCACAGGGGAAGCTCTCAGTGTGTACGGGCGATTGCCGCCCGCAGATGCTGCCGATTACGGCAAAGTAAAAGCCTCACTACTCAAGAGGTTCCAGTTTACCGTTGAGGGCTTTCGTGATAAATTCCAGGATGAGAAGCCAGTCGATGGAGAGACGGCCACTCAATATGCCGCCAGGCTCGGCCACTACTTCGACCGATGGGTCGAGTCGGCCGCGATGACCAAAGATTTTGAAGGTCTCTAGGAGTTGGTCATCACAGAGCAGTTTTTAAAAGACAGCCATTCAGCACTGGCCATCTCCCTAAAGGAAAGAAAACAGCCACATTGGGATGGACTGTTAGAGATGGCGGACCTTTCATCTACTGGAATAAGTGCCTTAATTGACAAACTAAAACTATCATCATCTGCTGGCATGGATAACATCAGCACCAAAATCCTTAAAAGCACCAATATTGTTTCAAGTGAGTATCTATCACTAATTTTCTCCCAATCACTCTCAGATCGCCAAAGCCCAAAAGACTGGAAAATTGGAAAAATCATCCCCGTCCATAAAAGTGGTGATCGATCACTTGTATCTAATTATCGCCCCATTTCTTTAACAAGCGTTCCTTCTAAACTATTAGAGCATATAATCAGCTCGAACATAATAAGTCACCTTAACTCGATTAATTTTTTCTACCCACTCCAGCACGGTTTCCGTAAAGGTCTCTCGTGTGAGACCCAACTTGCAGAGTTTACTCATGACCTACTTGTTAACATGAATAATAATTACCAAACAGATATAATATTTCTCGACTTCGCGAAGGCCTTCGACCGTGTTCCGCATCGTCATCTACTCACCAAGCTTTCAGTTCTTGGTATTGATTCGACTATCATCGCTTGGATTCAGGATTTTCTCACCTCAAGAGTTCAGTTCACATTGGCTAATAATCACAAATCACCCCTTGGTAAAGTAGCATCAGGAGTTCCCCAGGGTGCAGGACTCTCCCCACTACTATTCTTAATATACATAAACGACCTTCCTCATGACATCCTTTCGAAAATTAGGCTATTCGCCGATGATTGTGTGATATATCGCCCACTCACAAATGATTCAGATCATCTCATATTGCAGAACGACCTAACACAAATTAATACCTGGTGTGTAAAGTAGTTTCGTTTACCCGGAGAAAATCTACAGAAACGTATTTATATTCACTCGGCGGCACCCCAATTAATACTTCAACTTCATATAAGTACTTAGGAGTAAATTTAACCTCAACGCTTTCTTGGGTTCTACATGTCGATAATATTATAGCTGAGGCATCACGCACACTTGGATACCTGAAACGTAATTTAAAGTCCGCGCCCAGTCACCTTAAGAAACTTGCATACATAACATTCATTCGACCAAAGCTTGAATATGCGTCATCAATCTGGCACCCTTCTCAAGCTTACCTCTCTGATAACCTGGAACGCATACAAACCCGCGCAGCCCGATTCATCGCATCAGCTTATACTCATGACATCAGTGTAACCCAACTTAAAGAAACTCTAGAACTACCCTAACTGTCCGGTCGAAGATTGAACTCTCGGTTATGTTTATTGCATAAGTTCTACTATAACTATCCATACTCCCATACCGCCCCTCTTGCTCCTCCAGACCGAGTATCATCACGCCTTAATCACAGCAAAATGCATCAAGCGTATTGCAGGCAAAACGCTTGCCTTCAACACTTCCTTTTTCCCTCATGCAATAGCCATCTGGAACTCCCTTCCCGACGACATTGTAGTCATCACTGACCCAATAAGGTTTCGCCAGGAAGTCTCTTTACACAACCACTAACCATTCCTGACTAAACCATATCAGTACTTTGTGTTTTTTACTATTGTTATTTTGACTCTCTCCTTTTCCTATTTTTGCCATTTTCAAGTGTCAAAGTGTATTTTAGTTCTCGTCTACTCCCCCCCTTATGTAATGCCCCACCCGGGCCCTTAAGGATAAATAAATGAAATGAAATGAAATGAAATGAAAACCACCAATTTTTGGACGCGCAAGGTCATAGTAACCTAGGGAAAGCCAGGAGAAACGAAGCCGAACCCTCAGCGAAGAAAAGCAGCGAGGAGTGGGGGCCTCCGAGGCCTGTGATGAGGTGCCACCTCTGTAACAAGACGGGACACAAAGCTGCGCAACATCGCAGCCTCTACAACACAGGACAGGTGCCCACATGTCAAAGGTGTGGCAGGAAGGGACAAAAGACAGAGGTCAACCAGGGCCAGACAAAACCTCAGACGTCAGGCATCTATCTATATGCCCCGACAAGACAGGAAGGACAGAAATGTCACAGGCATCTGATTCCTTGCATTTCATACCCTAAAGGCAGGGAGGGGCAAATCGGACAAGTGCAGGAGAAGTTGCTTGAAGACACCTTTTCTTTTGATTGTTATTATAAACCAAGTCAAAGGCGCCCCAGCAAAAATAGTTTTTTCTGAAAAAAAAACAGTTAGTTCGCACGCGAGCTGGTGTACGTTTACCATTTTTTAGACCACCTGAGACTGGGTGGAAGACACACGACGACGTCTCATACACAGCTAACCACTTTATTCAGTCCTCCCTCCTTTTGTTCCCTTCGGCCGAAGTTTTGATGTGTGCGTAACTTTGTTAATTCAAAGTGGTTTTTTTTTGTGTTTTTTTTTATGTTTATTGTGGCTGCAAAGTCAAGACGTGTTCCCTTGGTGCCTTTGTTTGGAGTGGTTCTAATGGTGGCTTTGGGTTCAGGTTGTATAAAAGGAGGGAGGACTGAATTAAGTGGTTAGCTGTGTTTGAGACGTCATCGTGTTTCCTCCACCCAGTCTCAGGTGGTCTAAAAAATGGTAAAGTCTTTTCTGTCCTTTTTTTTTCTTGAGTGTGAAATAAGTTTAAGGTTTTAATGGCGCAGCAGCAACAGAGGCCATAATGTGCCAAACACAATGTTTATTAAAATTCAGCAAAACAGATGCTAGGCTAGAGAAGATTTTTATAACTTGTGTAGATAACCAGTTTTGTTAGGAAAATTAAAAACTCGTCTAAATGGTACTAAAGCACTGTCACCAAGTAAAAACATAGGATGAAAGGGTAGATAGTCTCTAAAAAGTTCAGGAAAACATGATACGCGCAGTTGATGATAAAACCTAGACTCCTATAGAATGTGTAAAATTGTAATTCCCCACAATAGGCACAAAGTGCAACTTCTTTGCCACGGAGGAGGTACATATGTGTCAGACGTGAATGGCTGATTCTCAAGCGACAAAGCATAACCTCGAGACGACGGTCTCTGTGAAATGAACTTTCCCAGATGCCTACCGTAAAATACTGGGCAAGCGCCCACTCAAAATTTTGAGATAATCATAAAAAAATGGGGGATGGGCGCTTGTCCAGTCATCAATTCTACATATCAATGTACTGTGCATATTGTCTCAGATTTTACAAATTTGGGAATGGGCGCTTAATGTGGTATGGGCGGATGCACGGTATTCTACGGTATCATTGGTTTAATCACGTGGAGTTTGTTGTTGGTTTCAGTGTCCCATCCTAGCTACCAAGTCTTTAAAAAAGATTTCTTTAAAAGTGGTTTAAAATCCTGAAAGGGCAGGCCAAAAGATGCTACTGAATCTGTGGCAGATGCAGCCAAGCGATCCGCACTCTCATTCCCTGCAATTCCCACATGACTCGGTACCCAGCAAAATTTGATACTACCATACATCCAAGGCGCAGAGCTCTGTTTATTTTAAAACGAACATGTTGTGTAAGTACATTCTTTGTGGAAACTCGGGAAGAGATAGCAGCTAAGACGCTTTGTGAATCTATAAAAATGACTCCATTCAATACACTGTTATCCAGAATATGCTCAATGGCTAATAAAATAACAGAGCTTTGCAGTGAAGATGCTTGCCATTGAGTCAAGCTGCACACCTCTTCCAAAGCCACTAGAATAAATTGCGCAACCAACAAAACATAAAGATTTCGATCCGTCGGTGTAGTATTCGGCGCAACCGCTAGATATCCTTTCTTGCAAAAATAGAAACTCTTGCTGAAGAAACTGTGAAGCCACGGCCTTCTTGCTGTACTTGGTGAAAGACCAGTCACAACATACGGGTAGCTCGTTCCAAGGGGCAATTCTCTCCATAGATTCTAGCAAGTTAACACCACTTGTGGAAGCGACGGAGAGGTTGAGAGAGCTACAAATACTTTGAACTCAAAAACCTAGAGGGCGCACAATTGTTGGCTTGTTTTCAAACAAATTACAGAACTGAGGAATCTGCAGAATACTATAAGCAGGATTTTTCGGATCCGAAAGCACTTTGTAATAATAACACAGGCTCAAGTACTGTCGGCATTTTTCCAGAGACATTTGATGCATGTCCAAATACAAGCTTAATACGGTTGACGTGCGAATGCCCCAGTGGCAAGCCGGAGTCCGAGGTGATGAACCGGATCCAACATCTTTAGAGTGGAAGGTCGTGCCGAACCATAAACAATCTCTCCATAATCCACACGTGACCGAACTAAAGCATTGTACAGACGTAGGAGGCATCGTCTGTCAGACCCCCAAGATATATATGACAGCACCTTAAGGATGTTAGAGGATCGCAAGCACTTTTGCTTTACTTCCTTTAAATGAGACGTGAACGTAAGCTCTTTATCAAAAACCATGCCTAAAAATTTATGTTCCTGCTTCACCGATATTTTTATGTTATTCAATTGTAAGATTGGGTCCAAAGTCAAACCTCGTCGCAGGGAAAACGGCACACACACAGTTTTCTCTGGGAAAAACTTAAAACCATTTTCATTTGCCCAATTGGTAATTCTGTTTATTGTGCGCTGCAGTTGCCATTCACAACAGGAGAGGTTGCAGGACGAAAAGGATATTTGCACATCATCCACGTAAAGAGAGTATGAAACAGATGACGGTATAACTTGATCCAGACTGTTTATCTTAACTGCAAATAAGGTGGCACTTAGGACTCCGCCTTGGGGGACGCCATTTTATTGTAAGAAGACATTGGATAAAGTCGAGCCTAATCGAACTTGAAATGTACGCTCACTTAAAAAATTCTGCAAGCAACGAAGCATGCGGCCACGCACTCCACAGTTGTATAGATCTCGAAGGATACCATACCTCCACGTAGTGTCATGTGCCTTCTCTAGATCAAAAAACACGGACATGCAATGCTGCCAGTGTACAAAGGCCTCACGTATGACGGTCTCAAGTCGGACCAGATGGTTCATGGTCGACCGTCCAGCACGAAAGCCACACTGTTAATGTCAAAAAAGTTTTTCTCTTCCAAAAGTAAACATAAGGCGCCAATTTATAAGCCTTTCATAAGTTTTCCCCAAGCAGCTTGTAAGTGCTATGGGGCGGTAGCTGGTAGCCAGAGAGGGATCTTTTCCAGGTTTCAGCAAAGGTATAATATGGGCACTTCTCCAAGAATGTGGGAAAGCAGCAGCTTCCCATAGGAAGTTGAAAAAGGACAACAGGTGGGACAAAGATTCATGAGACAGGTGCTTAAGCATCTCGTAGTGAATTTTGTCTGGCCAAGGTGCAGATTGCTTTTTTAGGCTGAGAGCAACTTCCAATTCACACATTGTGAACGGTCTATTGTATGCAACAGAGTTGAAGCTTGACAGTGATTTTCTGCTTCTCAGCCAGTCGACCGGTACTTTAAAAACTCCGTACTGTAATTGGAAGAGCTGCAGACATGCTGAAAATGTTCTGCGAGGAAGTCTGCTTGTCCTGTTAGAGATGCTGAGATTGAAGGAAAAAGTGGAATCCTGAAAGCATGGTACTGCCTGCGAACTTTTTTGAGACGATCCCATACTTCTTTAGCAGTAACAAAACTATTTAAGAATGAAACATACTTTGTCCATGAAGCCCACTTGGCCGTCTTCGCGTCCACCGAGCTTGTGCTCTTTTTTTCCTAAACTCAATCAAATTACAGAAAGTTGGATAGCGACGAAAAGTCCCCACGCCTTGTTCTGGCTTTTCCGAGTGGAAGTACATTCCTCATTCCACCAGGGCTTGCACCTCCGGGGAAAATTTCCTGAGGTCTGTGGAATTGAAGCAGAAGCAGCATTTTTAATGCATTCTGTAATGTAAAGCGTCGCATCTTCAGGAGTCATATGAAGAAACAAGGAGGGATCAAGAGTAGCTTCTAGACCAAAAATAGACCAGTAGGCCTTTTCCAGCTTCCATCGTGGAAGGCGGGTTGGTATCGATGAAACTGGTAAAACGCCCTCTAAAATAATGGGTCTTCTTGTTCTCTCAAATAATGGGTCTTCTTCTAAAATAATGGGCCTTCTTGTTTCTGCTGCAGGTGTTCGTCTTGATTGCCCTTCCTTCAAGCTACAATCACCATGGACAGTCCAAGGCCGAGGAGTGCCAACTTTTCTCGGACCTAACATCAGTTTACCCTTTCAACGTCGAGTCGGGGACTGTCTTTGACGAGCGAGTTTTCGCTTTTGTGCCATCGGTGAAATCTTGCTGCAGCGTCGCTTCGTCATCGACATCAACGACGCTTTCGACATACGCCCCCAACGGTATCAGCTTCAGTGGGCAAGGCGGCACGACAACGATGCGGTCACCAACGAACCCCTTCTTGTTTCTGCTGCAGGTGTTCGTCTTGATTGCCCTTCCTTCATGGTATACAATCACCATGGCCAGTCCAAAGCCAAGGAGTACCAACTTTTCTCGGACCTAACATCAGTTTACCCTTTCAACGTCGAGTCGGGGACTGTCTTTGACGAGCGAGTTTTCGCTTTTGTGCCATCGGTGAAATCTTGCTGCAGCGTCGCTTCGTCATCGACATCAACGACGCTTTCGACATACGCCCCCAACGGTATCAGCTTCAGTGGGCAAGGCGGCACGACAACGATGCGGTCACCAACGAACCCCTTCTTGTTTCTGCTGCAGGTGTTCGTCTTGATTGCCCTTCCTTCATGGTATACAATCACCATGGACAGTCCAAAGCCAAGGTGTGCCAACTTTTCTCGGACCTAACATCAGTTTACTCTTTCAACGTCGAGTCGGGGACTGTCTTTGACGAGCGAGTTATCGCTTTTGTGCCATCGGTAAAATCTTGCTGCAGCGTCGCTTCGTCATCGACATCAACGACGCTTTCGACACACGCCCCCAACGGTGTAAAAGATAAGGTGTGTTCGGCCTGAAATACTTATAGGTCGGTACAGCTTCCGGCCGATGTTCACATACCACAGTTGGACCCGGGCCGGGTTCCAAGCAGGGCCTTCACATTACACCCGATCTGATCTCTATGTGGAGGTTATCAAGCAGACCAAACAAACTCCCATGGATGACCCTGCAGGAGACAGCAATGAACAGTAGACGGCAGAACCAGAAGTAACAACGATCTGTGAAGCAATCGCAGTATCCGACTCGCTAAGCATTGCTTGCGTCGCTCCCGGACTCCCCGACTCGGTATTTGATCAGCTTTTACAACATAAGATGGGCGATTGCTGCTCATCCCAACAGGCGCGGCACTCAAAAGAAATTTACTCATTGTTCTGTGTTGATAACCGTGCACCTGGCCTTCTATTAAATCTGGCTTCATTCTCTTCACTCATCCTGCTGCCTTGGAGGGGTCATGCTGAAAACGAAGGATTTTCGCGGTGCCAATGATTTTCGTATAGAGGCATTTGATTGTATATGGTTTCATGAGGGCACATTCATGAGACACAACAACCCAAATTGGAGCAATTACAGCAAAAGAGCAACTTAAAAACCACTCAGAGTGTAGCAACATTGTCTCGGAGCGTTGAGAAGTTCTCGAAGGACTCACCTGGGAGATGGTGTCGCATTGGTCAAGCTCTCATGGAAGCAATGGTAGCCTAGTGATTGGTTCCACTCACCTTCTTGGTCAGCTGTCGGTTCTTGCAGTTATGCCACGGCTGCAAGCTCGAGGCTTCTGTCGACTTGGTCTTTGTTCCCGAGGGCTGAGCAACACCTGCAACCAAGCCACGCATTTAGGATCTCTCGCACACTTTCATCAAAGGCTCCTGTTGTACATTTTAGTCTTGCTAGGTTCGAGTCACAACAACAGAGCTGGCCCCGCCTCGCACAGACGGTGCGAGGGAGGGTGAGACTTCCAACACCTCCAACAAGACCTCCAACACCGGCAAGCCACGACCAGTGCGTGGGAATGGGAGGGGGAAAACGACGCCTCGGTGCGAGGGAGGGTGAGACTTCCAACACCTCCAACAAGACCTCCAACACCGGCAAGCCACGACCAGTGCGTGGGAATGGGAGGGGGAAAACGACGCCTGGCATCAGGAGCGAGCAACGAGGCGGGGAATACGATCATGCAACACCAAAACGAGAAGATGCAAAAGGATGCCTTCTCTCTCTCTAACCAAAAGCCTGAGTTCTAGATTAGTTCTAAATAAAGTAATCATGTGTGACTGAAAGACAACACCTGCAGTGTTCGAGTTTCTGGTTACAAGTGGTTCATTGCTACAAGGACGGAGGGTACCCCTCACTAAAGCATACTGGAATAACTAAATAGTGCGAAGCCAGGTTATTTCATTCCGTTTATTTTTCCCACACCCTTTTGGTGATGGCGGGATGACATGCTCAAACATACACCAGAGCGCTGCAGAGAAGCAGCCTTGCAGGACGTCATGTTTTGGGTGGAACATATTTTTCCCTTCAAATTCGCAAAATGTGCATCTTACAGGCACGTAGCCAGGATTTTGTTTCGGGGAGGGCCCGCCGATGACAAAATGCTGTATGAAGGGGAGGGGGGATAGGAGGTCCCAGCAAAATGAAAGATTTCAGGGGGGGGCGGGCCCCTGGCCCCCCCCCCCCCCCCCCCCCCTTTCTGGTTACGTGCCTGGCATCTTACACAGATGTTTGACGAGCAGGGAGCAGACAGCGGAATCCCTCCAGGGTCAAATCATGAACGACATTTTTTGGTGAAAAGCTTGGGTTGTCTATTACAAGTACAGAAAGATTGCACTGTATTGGTAAACGAACGGCTGATAGATTGATCCCTGCTATAGTGAAACTTCTTAACTTTTCCAAGAAAATGATTACTTTTAAGAACAACCGCAAACTGAAGGGCTCTACAATCTCTGCTTGAGAATCTTTCAGAAAGAGTATGCGGTATTCGTAAAAACTTGTGGAACAAGTTTTTACGAATACGAAAGGCGATAAAGTCAACCTAGTGTACGATAAGCTCAAAATAAACATGCTTTATATTTGGAATTTTGAAAGGCAATCGAGGGTTCCAATGAATCGGCAGTTTTCAGAACAAGTCAACTGACAGTCAAAATGTAAGTCTAAAGATGCCATAAGACTTATTAACTTGAATCAAAGAAGCATCAAAAATAAAACTGTTGACTTGGAGCACGTAATGCTATCCCATAATTATCATCAGTATCATGATTATTACACAAACGTGGCTGAACGATAAGATAATGAATTCGGAAATAGTTCCACTCGGCTATAAAATTATATGAAAAGACCGAGATGCACAATGCGGTTTCATCACATGCCTGTCATGGACAGGGTGGAAAACTTCTGGGCTTGTGTTAGTAGTTATTTATTCTACCTCCCTTATCGTTGGAGTGTTTTATAGACCCCCTGGAAACGATAATTCTGTTGAGGACATTAATTAGTATCTCTTAACAAACGTACATGCAAGTTCCAGGGTTATTTTAGCTAGAGATTTTAAACTCCCCCATATTGAATGGAAAAGCACACAGTCATCCCGCACTGTCACGCAGGTGTTGATAAAGTTAATTTTATTTCATAATCTCGTACAGAGATTTAATGCACCGAGAGCAGCAGTTGAACGAGGTTCAATTCTTGGCCTGGTTTTTCTTTCTCGGAATTTGGTCAAAAGAGCGAAGGATGTTGAGATTTTTGAAGGCATTTCGGACCATAAATTGGTATATCTTACCTTATCAGCTAGGAAAACGGTTAAAAAAGAATGACAAAGAAAGTATATCGTCACTTTTCTAAGGCAGATGATACTGGGATTATTTAATCCTTATCTTTTACATTCTCTAAGTTCTCAAGTGCATACATTGTGCCACAATCAGATGTCAATTTCTGATGGAACTTTTTCCAAAAGCTTGTTATTGAGTGTATTAATAAATTCGTGCTAAAAAGGAAGAAGGTCACGAGCAAATGGAAACCGTGGATAACCGGAGAAATTATTCATTTCTAGACTATGAAAAAGAAAGAGAGATCCGATCTTCATTCAGTAAATACACCATGAACTGAAAGAAAAAATAAATGCAAAATATAAATATTTTAAAGTAACCTTGACTGCTTTCTCTTCAATCTTCACCTGACAAGTTTTGGTGCTACTTGTTGCCGACAAGGGATAATGTGAATGAAGTTACAGTTCACGGCGAGAGCGTTGATGGACCCGAGTTTATTGGCTGGTGCTTTCAATTATTATTTCATGTCTGTTTTTACCGTAGACGATAAGCTAGGCCTCGTTTTTGAGCCGGCGGCCAAATACACTCAAAATTAGGGATGCCGCAAACCACCCCAGGATCGAGTTCGAAAGGTTTCGATTTTTTCGAACCGAACTGATGTTCGAATTCGAAAGGTTTCGATATTTTCAACCGTACGAAGATTCGAACTCGAAAAATTCGCAACTTTAAAAAATCGTAGAGTTTCAAATTCGAAAAGTTCGAAGCTTTCACGGTTTCTAAAAGTTTGGGTTCGATTATTTCGAATATTTTTTTACTCGAGGTTCGAGAAATTCGAAAATTTCTAACTTTCCCAACTTGAAATTCGAGAGATTCGAATGTTTCGAATTTCTTTAAATCTAAAATTCGAAAAATTCGAATTCTTTAAATTCTTATAGACATGAAGTTCGATAAATTCAAAGATTTCGAATTTCTTTCTACATAAAGTTAGAAAAGTTTGAAAGTTCCGATTCTCTTTCAGCACTAAATTCGAAAAAGAAACTTAGGTTTCGAATTTCTTTAAAGTCCAAGTGCGCAAAGTTCGAAGTTTGGTTTCCATGTTCCGCCACCAGTTGCAGTTTCAAATAATGTTTTCATGCCTCACTGGTTTTCACGAAATCAGGTTTAGAAATGTTCGTGTGTGATATTCATATTGCACGAAGTTGGTCAGGCCAGTGCAGAGTGACGTGTGCAAATCAGTAATTGTGGCCGCCAGCCCGGGGGGGGGGGGGGGGGTTCATTAACGTGCATCACGAAGTAGTGATCACACGAATGATTGAGGGTCACTTGAGGCTCAGAAAAACCTTGAAGCGATCTGGCGAACCGCCTCCCCACCGCCTTGCATGCTGGTAGTAATCCGCTCGAACGCCGCCCGAGTGACGCTGGCATATAGTAAGTTTAGTTTGTACATAATGCAAAATCCTGAGACTGGGAATGAAATTTTAAAGAGTGTAAGAAGACAGAAAAAAGGGGACAGGACAATGTCTCAAACTCAGCTCAGGACAACGTCTCAAACTCAGCTGAGGACAACGTCTCAAACTCAACTCAGGACAACGTCTCAAACTCAACTCAGCTGAAAACTCAGCTCAGGAATAACGTCTCAAACTGAACTCAACTGAGTTTGAGACTTTATCCTGTCCCCTTTTTTCTTTCTTACACTATTTCTTTTGAATTTCATTCCGTCTCGGGATTTTGCATCATGATCAACATACACCAGCTCGCCTGCACCTTGACAATTTTTTAGTTTGTAATTGTTTTGGAGGTTTGTTTTCGGAGACGGAAGAAACGCCGAGCAAAAAGCACAAAAGCCAACACAACTTGAGGTCGAGGAGCATTCTACCATACCAGCAGCGTCGGAAGAAGAAAAACGGGGAGGAGGGGGGGGGGGGGGAGCTCCAGCCTCCCCCCCCCCCCCCCCCCCGAAAATTTTGGACTGTTAAAGAAAACAATACGGGGAAGGAGGGCGTGGTCGAGCTCACTTTAATCTGAAATTATTTATACTGTTGCTCTTCACTGCATAAAATATCGCGTAGATGGTCATTGTTAGAAACTCGTCAGAAGGCACTACTCGTCACATGCTTAGTGGTTCGGAAGTTTGAAGCTATGTCTTTTCGACCTAAATAACTGTGCCATTGGTAAAAAATAATAAATAAATAAACATAACAATAAATGCGAAAGATAAAAAGCTGGAGAAATAAAAACTATCAAGAATCCGCCGGAAGTGTGGTATTCTTGCATATTCCGAGGCCCAGCACTACGAAACAAGTTTCTCCTAACAAAATGTGTACAGGCTAAAAGAAACATGTCCCAAAAACGTAAAATGAAAAAAAAATTATAATAATTTTTTTTTTAATGAAGTGCCGAGTTTGAACAATATTAGAAATCTTTTTCCCCGAGTTAATTTATTCCTCAACGTGGAAAAAACAATATATACATTAATTTGTATTCTGCAGATAGTAATGATATGTACTGTCTGTGGTGTTAAATACAATACCTCAAAAAATTTCGACGAAAAAAATTACCAAGTTTAGGGCATAATTGCCCGTAGATACATCTTTGAATATTTCTTCGAAAATCGTCTTGAACAACAATAATCATATGTTAAGACTACACTTACCTGACTATACATAGATCATTCTTAAAAAGATTAACATCTCTACCATGAATAGCTTCGGCTATAGCGCGCTTCAAATATGGTACAAACGACAATTGTCAAAAACCCGTCGTCCTTCCTCGCTCCTTCGGGAATCTACTTCTTTCAAACCAAGCATGCCAGATGATTGATATGAACGGCATTGTCTTTCGCAAAGAATGCGGCACCACATGTAAAAATGCGAGAAAAAAAAAATTATGAATGTACTTCACTGCTTAAATTCAAATGAAACCGCCCGCCTGTCTTTCGAAGTTCGACAAACTTCGAACGTTTACCCTAAAAATTCGAAGTTCGTCGAACTTTTGACTTTTTAGGAATCGAAAGTTCGACAATTTTTGAATACTTTATATTAATAAGTTTGAAAGTTCAAAAATTATCAAATTTCTTAGCGTAGGAAGTTCGAAAAATCGAAATGCTTCAAACTTTTTAGAGCAAGAAATTTGAAAGTTCGAAAATCATCGAATTTTTTAGTCTATCAAGTTCGAAAGTTTGACAAGCATCGAATTTTGCAGCGTAATAAGTTCGAAATTTCGAAAAGCATGGAACTTCTTAGTTTAACAAGTTCGAAAATTCGAAATCTTTCGAACCTTTCGAACCGCTTAATTTGATCATCGAAACTTTGATTCGAAAAAAGTGTGCAGCATCCCTACTCAAAACAGGAATCCCCTGCCTGATATCGTTATATCAGAAGAGGGAGTCTTAAACATCCTTTTGATAAGAAGGCACAGGGCCTGTACGGTATTCACAACGAATTTCTGTGGCGGAGCACCGAGTCATTCGTGACTCCAAAGAATGCCTGGCCAGAAAGAATACAGTCCTTGACATGTCCGAGGTTGGGCCTACAACATTGGCCAAAAGCTCAATGATGTTGTGAGCAAATCACTTGTCCCTTTGGCACTGGAAGTGGCAACTGTGACAAGTGACACTGCACAAAACATGAAAGCACTGAATGATAAAGGAATGAACCATGTGCCATGTATTGCCCATTCCTTCAATTTGGTAGTGAAGGCATCACTAACCAAGTCTGGTCTAGAGGTGGAGGAGACCCTCAAAGCAGCATGTGCCATCGTTGGCCATTTTTGACACTCTGCCAATGCTCAAAGGCAACTGGCAGAAACCCAGCGACGGCACGGGTTGCCCGTCCACAAGCTTGTACAGGACACTCCAACTGTACGGAACGGTACCTTCTACATGGTTGAACGTCTGTCTAAACAGCGGCGTGCTGTCACCAATTTTTCTATGACAGCATGAAACACTACACTGTGCCACAACAATGGGCTCTTTTAGAGGCTATGGTAGCAGTCTGAATGCTGTGAAAGCATATGTCCTGTAATCGGCTGCTACACTGCCGGACCCTCGCCTCAGGGACACATTTTCCACTGCCACAAACAAGCGAAGAGGCCGCTGCATTCCCAAACCTGGAAACGGTACGAAGGCATCTGCATCACAGGCTGCAGGCTCTTCACAGTCAGGTATGTGAAGAGAAGAGTGCAGCTAAACCATCATTCCAGAGCGCTCCCAGCATCTCCTCAGCCAGCTTACTTCCCAGCAATGTCCCCTCCTGGTATAGAAAGTCAGGAGTAACTCGCATTCCAATACAGGAGAAGCGACATGCGAACAGGGCGTAGCTTGCTTATCTGAAAGACCAGGAGGTGGAACGTTAAAGCTCAAAGTGCGAACCTGCTGACTACTGGCAGAACAAGTGACACCTGTGGCCAGACTTGTACAGAGTAGCTGTGGAAAACCTTGCCTGCCCTCCAACCAGCGTATTCTCCGAGAATGTTTAACACTGCAGGAGCTATCGTGACGGACAAAAGAAATTGGCTCACACAGAAGAATGTGGCCACCCTCAGCTTCATTCGCATGAACAGGGCATGGATTCCGACGATTCTGCTTACAAGAGTAGCCAACAACCTCTCCAGTGTGGCTGGGGCAGTACAAGAAAGAGCAGAGGAAGTGTGCAAAGCAGAGGATTAACAGCTTTGTTGGAAAACATGGTCTTTGTAAGTGGTAACGCCTGCTAAGTGATTGTACACACTACCCCCCCATTGTTTGGAGTTTCACTCTTTCAGCTTGTTTGGTTTTCTGCAAAAGATAAGCAGCGAGTGCAATAAAACTAATTATTTATTTTACCTGAATTTCCCCTAGAAAGATCCTTTGCACAGACGATTTTGACTGACATACAAAACATGCATTAAGCTCCCAAAATAAGTAATGCAGTGTTATTTCTTCATAACTTTATATATTGAATTCAGGACAAAGAACACGAGAAGCACAAATACAGTGGTGGAACTGACAAGTGGCGATTTGGAGCAGCTCTTGCGGCAGGGAACAGCAGGTTTTGGAGCAGAGATTCCTACTCTTGGAGCAGACAATATGAAGTTTTCACGTCAGAAAATTTTATGAAATCTCTTTGAAAGTTAGCCTGTGGAAAAAAAAAACTGCAGTTGTTGGAGTGTTGGGAGACTATTTAGAGTGTCATACCTACGGGGGGTCCTGGTCGCTACAAGTATTTATTTATTCATTGAACATGCATATGCGGGTAATAAATTTAAGATCTTTCAATTAACCTATTAGGAGTACTGATGGCGTCTTCGGCCTGTGTTTGACATAAAAAGATGGTTTTGGCCATTTTGAAAAGTCTGTGTCACGATGATGAAATTTACACGAGTTTGACATCAAACAGAAACTTTTATGTTGAATATGTCTCATGCTGCTCTCTGCTTTGTAGTCGTTAGGTATGTGCAAATAATAGATTTTGGGTTCAAAGCAAATTCGAAGTGTACAGTGGTTTTGGCCGAATATTTTTTAATCGAATATAGATTAGTAGTCGTGCCTTTCACCACTGTTACACCACAGTTAAGGGGAGACACTGCTCTTTAAAGCAGAAATATGCAAAGAAAACACACTTTTGAAATTCTGTTCCTTGAGGATTGGCAGGCACTTATCATCTTGTCCTGAAGGATTTTCGTTGAATAAATCTTTCATCTTAAAATATTGTCTTGGAGACAAAGTAAAATGGGTCTGTGGACGTTCTTTTATATTATTTCTGGGTGAACTATTTACATCCTTTACTATTTTATGAAAGCCATATCTCCACTTGCACATATCGAATCTTCATATTTTTTTTTCTTTCTCTGGTAGGCATATGTGTGACAAATGCAATAAAGGATAAAAATATATTAGAGTATCACACTTTTTAGGTACCTTTTACACACCCTGCAATAAATCACTTTAAAACTGGAAAGTTCGAAAGTGTCCTAAAAAGTTTATAAAGCATCCTAGAGCTTTCATTTATGCCTGATTGGATTCCAGATACATTTTAGTTCACTGATATATGTTTATTTTTTTATTTCAGTATTACAATTTGTCTTAATCTTTCCCCATAATCTTTGCAAGTAAAAGTTTGAATATTAAAAAAAAAACCTATTAGGTTTCATCAAAACCAAGTACATATTTGTAGTCAGGTTCTAATGCCAAATAAGCTATGTAAATTTCATTTGAATTGAATCACAAGCTATATATATAAAAAAAAGCTTTAGAAGCAGTGTTGCCTCTTAAAAACAAATTCAGCTGAACCCAGACAGATTGTTTCCTAGCTTCTAATTGCACACTTATGAGCTCTGTTAAATTTAATCTAGCTATATTTATAGACTGAGGCCTCAGAAAGTCCAATGGCACATTGAGATAGCAAGTAAACGACAGGTGACATAAAATTGAAACCTATAAAGGAGCCCGGCAATACCTAATTTAAGGGATTTATAAATATTGTTGCTATATGAAAATATTTTCTTATATTCTGAACTAAAAAGAAAAAAAAACACAAATAATGAATGCAGGTTGTTAGAACATCGCTGCCTAACATATATGCATAATAGCCAGAGTTGAAATTTGAAGACTTCAGTGCAACGTAAATATCAACAACGGTTTCTTTCTTTTATTTTTTTTTATACACCGGGCGCGCACGTGCACCATACCGCTTTGAAGGTGTGTTTTCCACCTAAGCACACGGCTGCACTGCGGCGAAGCGAGTTGCGAGAGCACGGTGTTATCTCTGCAGGTATTGCTTCTCCACAGCGTACCGGCGCTTGAGGAGAAGCGCACTCGATGGGGCTAAACCGCCACGGCCAACACTTCGAAAGTGTGAACATCCCAGTTATTTATCAAATAGCATATTTTTTGAAACTACTATATGAAAATTCAAATATTCGCGCAACCCTACCCTTTGCACGTAGTGCAAGGAGTAGGGTGAAAGACCACAAACTGCACTTGTTTATTTTTAGTAGCATCACAAAAATGCCTTTTCCTTTTCAAGAACAGCTCTCTTTCGGTGCAGACATGGCACAAATTGTGCACAAATACAGCCTTTGTAGCAGCATGTAGCACATTATTTGCTCTGGCACAGTTTGGCGCAAATAGCGCAGCAGTTCCACCACTGCAAATAGAAGGAATACGAAGCTCCTTAAGCACTCTTCCAGGGGGACCCACCGAGCAACTACTTTTCAAAGCAGCACAGGCTGCAAACTAAAGGCAGTGAAACCTCCGCGAAGCGAAAGCTATTTACAAAGTATAGATTAATGAGATTAGCTTAATTTCCTATCACTATCTGCCACAGTGGCTATGTAACTTACTCCTAGTTCTTCAGAAAGACACGAATCCATTGCTCACCCGAAGACGTTCATTGCTCGTGCATTGCACTTGGGCGCCTTTTGAACAAATCGCTGATCAGTCAATCGTCATTTGTGACAAGAAATGTTTGGGAGGCCTACACACTGTACCCAGAGCTCCGACACTTGGACACACACAAGCTACCATGGAGCATTGTTGTTTTTTTTTAGCTCCTGCTATCGGTTTGGCCGTCACTTCGAGTATGGACCAACAACTCACTCTATGGGTCGGCACATCCACAAGCCTTAGCATGGGATTGTAGGATCTACGAAGATCCCCCCACACACACTGCGGGCAACCTGGCATGTATTGATATATCGCAGAAAATAAACCAAAAGTTGATAAGATTTCGGGCTGTATCAAGGTTTTTAATCTTTAAACACTCGCAACGCCCACAAATCCAAAAAGAACAATGCCATGTTGGCTAAAACACAAGAAAACTTCCGAAACTTAAAAAAAAAGTTTCATCCAAAAAGTTTTGGAACCTTCCAAAATGATACAACACCAAACCTCCACAGTTTTGCCCCATCACTAACTGTGACGACCAACTCCGACGATGAATCGACTTCGTCACAAAAGAGAGCGAGGGCACGGGTCGAGAGTGTACTGTTTTCTGAAGATTCGAAATCTGAGGCCATTGAGAACAAACAAGACTCTGAAGGAGGCTTTGATTTACGAAATCCTGCAACCAGTACAAGGGAAACTAGACACGAGAACTCGTAGCAGACCCAAAAGCTGCCTTTGAAACGGTAAAGCGACTGTGATGACACTGCTTGCAGCTACCTCACTAAGCTATACACTCCGTGCGACGCGACCGGCGCACCGCCGCGCAGCCGTTACCGAAGGTAGGCAGTCAGAGCCCCAGCGAAACGAAACCATGCCGCGTACATTGGTACGCACTGACGTCAGAGCAATGCAGTTGCGCTGGGTTGACAGCATGAATTGCTACGTCGTTAAGTGCTCCAATACTTATGCGTCGTATCTCGTGGGGACGAAGCTTCACAGTTTTTCACCTCGCCGATGTTTTGTGGGACAGCGACAGTGATGGACCCGTGCCATACGACGCAAGAAATTTGGTTTCCCGATCATGTCTGCCACTGTGTCAGCATGGCTGACATTTGCTACCCTGCCGCTTTGCGCTCTGCGTTTATTTGCGTACCAGTAACGCCTACGTATCTCAGCTCGAACTGAAATGCCATTTCACACTCGCGGGTATGCAGTGCGAATTTCGTTGAAGGAATGCCCTCCAAGGAAGTTTCGTCCCCATCGTACGTGCCAATGATATTTCCGGACCAGTATGGCACGCAGTCTGTACTTAATAAAGAAAGATTCGGACGGTATAAAAGGTGACAAATATGAATCTAAGGAAAACTACAATGAAACTTGGAATCAATGGACAATCAATGTTTGAGTATGGAAGTTTATGTGGTGTGCTTTCTTTTTTGATCAGCCTCCTTTTGTATGTGGAAATTCTGACACCCCGAGTCTTGTAGACAACAATTATTTTTCTCGGCTGTAGAGCTACCTATGACAAAGTTGCTCGAACTGGAAGTACCGTCCACTGGTCCCTCCCTATCTGTAAAGTGCGCACCTCCCGGCCATGATGAGTGGTATTCTCTTGACAGCCTTCGACCATCAAAACCGGTTCCCATTTAGTTACGCCACCCAAAAATATTTCCACCTGGTTAAACTATGCCACCTCTTTTAGGTATAATAACTGTTTTGTCAAATTACGGTTGTCCAAGTACCTGTGAGCCGAAAATCAGCACCTCGCACAACTAGATTGCTACACAACAGCTGACTGCAAAAGCCCTTGACGGCCAAACCGTGTGTCGGTCGGCAACTTGGTTTTCTCGGCTTCGAAGCCACCTTTCGTAAGGTTATTTCAAATGGAAGTACAGTGCACTGGTCCCTTCCTACCTGTAAAGTCTCCATCTCCCACGACGAGTGGTATTCTCTTCACAGCCCTTTCAAGGTCAAAACCGTTTCCCATTCAGTTACGCCGCCCAAACCAAATTTCCACCTGGTTTCCCTATGCCACCTATTTTTGGTATCATAACTGTTGTCTCAAGGTACGGTCATGTCCAAGAACCTATGTGTAAAAACCTGCACTTCGCACAGCCCGGTTATAACACAACATTTTGGATCCAATATTGGATATTTCTTACAGATTTATTCCTTTATTCGTTAGAAACATAACTTTCACACCTGCTGTCTTAATAAACTTGGCCCACTTAGTGCACAAACTTAGTGAGCATCTCACTTGCCTCAAAATATCATTGTTCCAGCAGTCCTACGTTCACAGCGACGAGCGAAACAAGTTTCCCACTGAGAGCAATTATGGTGGCGGCTGTCTTGCTTTTCAGAAAATTGTTCAAACCCTTTTTTCGACCACAACTAAAGAAATTACCCTAATAACGACATTAGCTCAATATATAAGAGGTGGAGAACAGCTAAATGCCCTTCTTAAATCTCTCCCAGCACTCATGCAACGTCACCCTCAACTTATCGGCTCAAAAAGCAAAAGTTCCGTCCGTGCGCGCTTCTGCCGCCACAGCTTCGCACGCGAAAAGGCGCCGTAGGCTGCTGAGCGCGCCTCACTGTCGAACGCCAGCTCCTCCACTAGCGGCGCTACGCGTGTTTTTCAAAGCACCCCTATAGTTCCCGCACGGAGCGTATAGCGCCCAAAAACTGCTGCCGACAACACCAAATCTCCGTACGAGTGTTCTACAGGTAGTGTGGACAACGGCATTTTTAACAGAACCGTGAAGACGCCAACCCTGTATGCATACAAAAGGACCCCAACCAACTGCTGCAACTGACAAGAACAGAGCTACAAGGCTTCCTTTTCATCAGCTTCTGCATGCCACTACTTAGTCAGGTACAACTGGGTCACAGGCATCTTTCTATTTGGTGAACTTGTGAAACGGCAGATCCGGGCCAGCTTGCTAGAAACGGCATCTTGGTTGAGACTGGGTGAAAGAAAGCACTGGCAAAGCCAGCACACAAGCTATGCGGCACTCGAACCGTGTCTCGAGACGCTCGCGCGTCCCAGCCTTTGCAGCGCCTTCTTTCACCCAGTCTCAGCCCAGACGCTGCCCCAGCAAAAGGGGCCCAGGTCACTGAAAATCGTTCGCCAGAATCCGTTCGCTAAATGTGCCATGAGTGACGACAATGCATTGGACTCGAGGACCAGGTCCCTTCAAAGGCAAGACGGCCGCAAGTGAAAAGGTTCGCCAAACAGGGTTTGGCGAACACCATACTAGAGCGCCAAACAGGGTTTCAAGGTTTTAGGAGACCTCGAACGGAGTAGCCCTGCGCACCGTGAGGAAGTTCTCGCTCCATGCCGAGACACTCTAACGAACCAGCCGATGATAGCGTGCTGTTTGCCGAGCATCTACAGCAGCTGGTGGACCGTCATTCTACGAGGCTGCAGGACGCACTGGTTGAGGACAGAAGACATCAGGAGGCCAATATGCGACAGTAGATTACAGAATTCCGCAACATCATCACGTCGAACTATGAGCGCCTTGCCACCACTTTTGCCAACGCGATCACCACAGCACTTTACCGTCAGTCCTCCGGAGCGTCCCAAACCCAGCCCACCCCTTCAGAAGCCAGAGCAGCGCCCCCAGTCGGGCAGTTCAGAGACTTCAACCTCGGACCTGCTGCTCCGTTCCCCCCACATGCCGCCCAAGCCACCCAGCCCAGACCAGCCTCCAACATCTACCCCGACGTCAGGTCTTCCGCCAACGCCTGGTCGACGCTGGCTGGACGACGTCAGGTTTTCTGCCGACGCCTGGTCGACGCTGGCTGGATGACCTCACGAGTTCAGCATCAACCCCACGACATAGGCGGCGCTCTACCCCCAAGTGCAGCAGCAGCAGCCCCACCAGCCGCCGTACCTGCAGCCCCAGCACGATCAGCAGGCCCAGCGCCTTCAGCAGGCCTTTAACCCCTTCCAGCCCTATGGAGGGCCCTTCGCGCAGTGGCAGTAGCCCTATCCACCTACAGGGGTCACCACCGCTGCCTTTTCTGACCAGACCACCAACCCCAGCAGGGCCGCTCAGAGAGTATTCACAGTCAACGACCTACCGACCCGCTGAGACCTCGCCGAGGCATTCCAACATGTACAGACTGCCGCGCGACAGTCCACCAACCTCGGCCAACACGATATTATCGAGCTACAGCTCCTCAAGCACTATATCGAAGTCTGGGACTGCGAGTGTGTCGGACTCTCTTCCAGAGCAAAGCTGCGGATTTTCAACCGCTTTAGACTTTAGTATTACGTTGCCCAAGGGGGCTGGACCACAGCACTCGAAGGGTATGCAGACCCCTCAGCCACCTACCTTCTCGGCACTCCCAGCACCAGACCACGTCGGCCCCGATGACGAGAGTCACCCCAGTCCTTCCTGCCAGGAGCACCCACCACCGGATCTGCACGGACAGCAGCATCCCCTAAGAAAACGGGAAAGAAGTGAGGAGAGTGACGCGCCTTTCGCCACACTCCCTTCCGTGGTCCAACCTCCACAGGAATGTCTTGCACTTTTGCAAGAAATCGAGGCACAGAATGGCCCTTTGAAAAAACTATGTTACATAACAGGCAAAGCCGAACCATGCGTGGCAGTAGTTGATGGCGTCCCCACTTACGCAGTAGTCCAGGATCTACATCCTCAACATGACATATTAGCACAAGCTTTGGTAGAAGTGGGACTTATCCCAGGAACATCAGAGAACACCGAGTCCTTTGACGACACAGCGTCTTTTACGACAGAACAATCCGAAGACGACACTTTAGCTATTAATGCAGAGCGAATCTTAAAATGGCCAGATGCCCATGAGATCCCCCAAGACTGACAAAAACACTGAGGACACTCCAGGCGACGATGACACTAGGCGTTCAGCCGCACGCTCTCAAGGACCTCCGTTCCAGCTCGTCCGTACCAGCCTACTGCCGCCCCAAGTCGATTGGGCAGGCCTCGGTGACACTATTGGCTACTACCCTCCAGCTGACCCAGATAACCTGCCCATCATGTGTGACAAACCCTCCATTGTTAACAACCGGCCGCCACATGAATATCAGCTTCCTGTACTCAGACAAGCAGTCTCCTCAATGCTACAAGCAAGAGTCATAGAGGAAACTATTCGATCCCATTATTTTAGTCCCATACAAGTTGTTCCGAAAAGTGCGACCAACAGTAGGTTCAGTTTAAACTGTGGAGCTCTTACCGCTCATTCACACTGAAAGCAGATCCACAAGCAGCAGCCATTTTGAACGACAGACCGTCTCCGTCAGGTCGCTCCAAAAATACAAGTCCATGTACTGCTCGTCGATTTGGAGTGTGTGCCACGGAGCACATTTTCACCTCTCTGGGGATTTGTGGAGAGCGCTCTGGATCTGCCAGTGGAATACACCACAAGGTAATTAATAGATGTTCCGACACCTGCCAGTCCTGCAGATTACACTAATTAATGAGTCGAGCGGGTTTGGTAGATCAAATGGCGGGCAGCACAAGGACTGACATATAAAACAGTCACAATTCATCAGCAACTCTTTTCTATTTTTTATTATGTGAATAAGACTGCATGTCTGGCTTCATTTAATTCGCTGGGAGCATACTGCAACTAAGAACGTGTTTACAATGGCGGATGGATCCGCACAGGTAGAAACAGGATTTAGGAGCCGTGTGGCGAAATCAACTCGTCGCTGGCAGAAAATCAGAACACAAGTCCCAGACTGATGCAGACTTCAGCCAGCGACAAGTTGATTTCGCCACCCAACTCCTAAATCCACTCTCTGCCCGCGAATCCGCAAGTGTAAACGCACCATAAAGCGTTTCCGATAGGACAAAAACACATTCGTGAGCCCCAATCCTCAATTTCCAAAAACACCGCGCTACATGCAAACACCCCTCGCTCTGATCGGGGAATCTTTAATTGAATCTCAGGTTCGAGCTAGCACCAGGCCTCATAAGAGCCACCGAAGGTTTGGCAAGCTAGTCTAGCGTAGCAGAAGGTGACGTAATAATAAATAATAATATTACTTCATTTGTTCTCAGTAAGGACCACCCAAGAGGAAAGACGCTTTTGACAAGACTTTGAGAGATGAGTCTATGAAATGATTGCGGGAAACTTTCGATGAAACAAAATGTGGATGAAACGTCACAGTGTCAACGAAACCATCTGTCAGTGAAACGTTGTTTGGTGAACTGATCGCCACCAATGACAATGCAATTATTGCAAAGGTGGAAGTGAGCTGGACAAGAATAATGATAATAATAATCTCTGGAGAAGGGAAACAAGCAGTGTTGCCAGATTGGGCTATATATAGCCAAATTGGGCTACATTTTTTTCAAGTTGGCATCAAAATTTGGTGGTTGGCTATGTGGCTCTTTTGGCCTATTTCTAAGAATGCGGCGAACTTTTGTCGAACCTTTTGTCGAAATTAACAACCTGAACTTGGAGGTTCAGCTTGTTAATTTTCAAACTTTTAATCAGTTTCGAAAAAAAATGTTTCTCTATTGGCTAGTCGAGAGGAGATAGAGGAAGGAGAAAGGCTTCAAACTTCTACAAACTTCGGTGTTTGCACAATGCGCAGTGAAGCAATGCTCGCAGAGTTCAGGCGGTCTCCCTGCAGCGCAGTGGAGCAAACCAAACCGATTGCACTATGACCACAGGCCAAGTAGCGCGCCTTCAGCCCGGACGCACATGGCTCCGTCTGGACGTAAGCTGAACTCTCCAAATGCTGCTTTGGTGCCCATTGTGAGAATCCTTAGGCACCCAGGTTTTAAAAATGAGAGGTCCGCAGTTTCACCCCTAAACAATTGACTACCTTCCAGTTGCTGCCTAGAGCACTATATAGCTCCTACGGAGCAGAGTAGCGCAATCCTTTGATCCGCGTGTTTTGCCGACAACATGGCTGACAGAGCAGCTTGGCGCGAGTCACGTGGTACTCAGGGTTCCAGGAGGCGGCCCGCCCTATGGGAAAATACATGGAGATCGACTCAACACAGCTGATTAAAAAATAAACTTTGAGTTGACACTTTTCAAAACTAGTCTGTCGGGAAGTTGGTAAAGCACTAAACACTTTATCAAAGTTTCCATAATATTGGATGCGTGCGAGAATTTTGAGAATGCAATTTCCAAGGCCTTTGAAGCAGACGATTTTTGTGCGCAGCAGAGATGGACTTTCTGGGTTGGCCGGAGCGGGTCACGTGAACGCTGTGACGTCGCCATGACATTGACGCGTCGTCTGCTGCATGATACCGCTCATGCAATTTTTTTACAAAAATTACATCCTCACTTGGCACACAACTCGGTGAAAATTATTCTAAAATGTTTCTTTATTATGTCAAAAACTGTTGTCGTTCCGTACATCTCCACAACATTGAAGAAACAACGATTTTCTCACGTTCCCCATGCATTTCTGACTGCAGTTGGAACCTCCGGGCGTTCGCCACTAGTCGCCGAGAGACGGCGTTGTATATTGCGGTACTCTGCTCCGAAGGAGCCATATAGTACTCTATTGCTGCCCACCCCAAGAAAGGACAACACAATCAGAAATAGCGTGAACATGAATGGGTGACACTAATATGCTTCACAAAGAAAAAGAGACGGGTGGGATTTATTGGTAAGGACCTGAGATATTGGGGTTCAGGTTTGAACCATCCAGTGTTTTGACTGTTCTCCTTATTTTGTTCTTTTACTGTATAATCATATCTCCCGTTCTTTACAATAAAGCTGTTTTTGTGTGTTTTGTACTTCTAAAAACCTACGAAGGAAGGGCCAGTTTTGCACAGATTTTTATCATTCCGAAGCTTTTTTTGAAAAATTCTCAAGTAACATAATTAGGGCTCCGTGTTTTCGGATAAATCTGAAAAACTCAGAAAAACACCCGCCAGTAAAATTTCGGTCAATTCGGATTTATCCGATAAACTCTGAATATTTATGTGTCAATGCCACACACTCCCCCCCTCCGGTCAAAAAAAAGAAAAAAAGAATAAAAGACTTTTGTTCTTTCTTTTTTTACAGTTTGATCAGCACAGAGCCAATGGTCCCGGGAAAATTCCACCATAATTATCTTTCAAATCTCGGACCGTTGTCAAAAGGGGTCTTGCCGCTTGTTTCTTCAAGGTTGATTAAGGGCAACAGGTCGTTCGTTGTACATTCGGGTCACGACAAAAGCCACTCTTTTTGGTTTCCAGTTTGGGCCATGCGATTTGTAATTTAGAGAAGGGAAAGGACAAACACAAACCTCCAAACGAACAGCTAGGTGACTGGTGCACGACTGAAAAAATCCATCTGGTGATGGTATAGAACCAGGGACCTCTCCATTTCCAGTGAAGCGCACTACCAACCGAGCTAAAAAGGGGTTAGACGTCAGTAGAGGAGACGGGTTCTAACAGCTGCCACCAGTCTAACACCAACAAGGGTGAACGGCTTACATTTTAAGGTTATGATGATAATGTTATTAATGCAACGGTGCAAGCGAGCTGGACAAGTATAATGATAATAATAATCCCTGGAGAAGGGACATTGGGGCCCCTGTGAACAATCCCTAGGTCGCATAGCTTGTTCCCCTTCTCCAGAAATTATTATTATTGTTATTCTTGTCCAGCTTCCTTGCACCTTTGCATTAATTGCAGTATAGTCAGAATTTAAAATTCAAGCCGTTCACCCTTGCTGGTGTTAGTCTGGTGGCAGCTGTTAAAACTGGCTTGCTCCACTGACGTCTAACCCTGTGGCTAGCCCAGTTCGTACAGTGCTCCACTGGAAATGGCGAGGTCCCTGGTTTGATACCAGGACCAGGCGGATTGTTTCAACCGCGCACCAGTCACCTAGTAGTGTTTGGAGATTTGCGTTTGTCCTTTCTTGACCTCCTCCAGGGATTATTACGGTGTGGCTAGCGTTGCGTCTGGACGGAGCACTGAAACGTGTATACCTAACCCTCCCCTCCCTCCTCTCTCTCCCCGTGAACGTAGGGAAGGCGGAGATTTAGACTAACTTGGGTTACGTCATACTTAACGCTTTGGCTGCGCGTGCACGTTCACGGGGCGCCGAGATGTTACCGAAGACTTCGGCGTCTCGCGCCGGAACTGGCACTCCTCCTTGCCGAACTCGTCAGCTCGGGTTTACAAAAGCAGACATGATTCGACAAACACGTACTAAAAAACAGCGTCAAAATATACACACACGCTGTTCGCGTGAATCAGGTGGACGGCCGATACACCGTTACAACTACATAAGAGCGTTCGTTCGCTCTTGAAACGGATTTCGACGGAACGCAACCTAAGAACACAGAAAACAAAAGATGTATGTTCTTTCTGTGTTCGACGCTTTCCCAGCGATTGGTGTAGCACAATACCTGGAGGATGGGTGCAGGTTAAAAGAAAGTCCGTAACTTCATCTTTCAACTGGTGATGCTCTGTCTCCGAAAGTGAGAAAGTTTTGCAGCTCAGCGCTTCAGTTTTGCACAACGTCGATTTTGCACACACGACCGCACGACGCCAACATAATCGCGCCGCGCGCGGTGGATTGGCTAGGATTGGACGACGGAACCAATTTAGACAGGGAGACGTCTCGGTCGGCGTTACCTATCAAAACAAAACTGGTGTCTATATAAAAGTGTTATTTTATCCTTCGCCTAAAATATTCAAGCATATCAGGGGCTTTTCTTAACCGGAGTTACGTTGAAGAACCAACCGTAGCCACACCGGAAATCGCGGAGGATCACGACGATTAAGAATGTCGTACATCGTCGTTTTTTTTTTTTTTTCTTATTTACTCGGGTTCGTACTTTGGGCAAGCATTTGAACCCTATTCTCGCAGTACACAGGTGCACTCCAGAAGCCAGAGACTGCCATAGAGTAGTTTCGGTTTCAGTTTCGCTGGGTGTTGCATCTGTCGTTTTTTATCGCCTCTGCACCGCCATTGCCCACGTCGTCGTGGATTGCTTCTCACCGCAAGGGGCGTCCAAACAGGACACTACAAAACGCACGACTCTGACAAATCGTGAAATTTGAAGCGGGCGCGTCCGCTTCAATTTTCACGATTTTTCGGAGTCGTGCGTTTTGTAGTGTCCTGTTTGCGAACCGCATGTAAGCGATTTAGCTAGCGTCGAGACGAGCGACGGCGACACCGACAGCGACAGAACATATCACGTGGGACCAGCACATAAACCACGTTGGCATATTTTGCCACAAAACACACACACACAAAAAAAAAAATCTAAATTCATCGTTTCTGTCGACTCTCACTTACTGCTATGTCGTACGGGGAGCAACTACTAAACGTGCTGAAGTTACTCGTCGCGCAAAAAATGACTCTACGTATTATAGCTAACTTTCCATGGTATACATCAACTCGTAAGTATTTTAATGAACTAAATATCATAAATGTGTTAAAATGCATGGTTTTAGACTAGTTTCTCTTTATAAAAATGCAGCAACAATAAACAACGCACCACTGCTACAATTATTTAATATGATTAAACACATATCATCGCATAATATAGGACAGCGCGAAATGTGGAAAATACCAACAGTCAAAGCCTCGTATGGACATCAATGTACAGGGTGACTCGAGGAGAGGCCAGGCTCTTTAAATCGACCGCAAAATTCGGTTTCTTAACCTATCGTGCTACGACTTTGTGGAGCGTTGCCCACAGATGGTGCTTTTTTTTTTTTTTTTTTTTTTTTTTTAATTTGGAAAGAGCGAACTTAACTGAGGAAAAAGTAAAGAAAGATGAAGGCTTAGCTCCTGTGGAAACGCAGCGAAGCCACCGGTCTTCAAACAACACGGCGCCGTTTCGCACGGGACACAAGAGGTGGCGCAAGCGGTCGCGACGCCAACTGCCGCCCACGAACGAGCATACGACGCCGAGAGCCGGGGTCTTTAGCAGACAAGTCAAGTCAAGTCAAAATGTGTTTTTATTTGTACACAAGATGTTACATAATTACACTTATTCAGACGGGGGTCCCAAAGTTTTCAAAAGAAAACTGTTGAAGGGACCCCTTGGTAATAAAGGGTTAGTCAGCGATCAAGTTAACACCAAGTGAAAAGAGGGAGAAGAAAAGCTAGAAAGTCGAGAAAAAAGGACAATATCAGTGTGTGTTTGTGTGTGTGTGTGTGTGTATGGTACAGACAGTGACGCTTGCGAATGTGAACGCAGAGGATACATGACATCTTGATGAGTAAAACTAATTGAAGAGCATATGTTATCTGATTGGTGATGAACTTCAATGTTAATAATGCTACACGATAATCGAGGCATTGATTAACTGTTAAAATGTTGAGGAAGCGGTACGCAAATTGAGCACTTTCGCGCCTATTAACAAACAGCATTGCTCGTAGTGCCGTGTTCTGGGCGATTTCTATGGGTTTTAGCAGGGCCGTAACCAGGGGGGGGGGGGGGGGGGTTAGGGGGTTCCGACCCCCCCCCCCCCCCGAAATTTTTTTCTGGGTACGGCCCTGGTCAGTGCACTTGCAGCCAGCCGATTTTAATCTCCACCTCTGCGCACGCGCAGTGGCACCGGTCGGCTACCGGCTACCAAACCGGGACCGGTTCTTCGGTTTGCTATAACTCTCCATTATATGCCACCGATGCACATGATTCATAGGCGAAAATAAGACAAAATGGCCGCCGTTGTCCCCGAAACCCCCCCCCCCCCCCCCCCCCCCGAAATTTTTTTCTGGGTACGGCCCTGGGTTTTAGTGTTGTTTTATATGTCAATCCATAAATGGATAACCCGTACGAAATGTGAGTATGAATGAAGCTATGATAAAGCATTTGGAGGGTTCGTAAGGAAAATATGTGCCGTAGTTTATATAGAATTGGTATATTTCGATATATCTTATTAGTTGTGTCTTTTACGTGCTGTTGCCATGTTAACTGATGGTCAAGTGTTAGTCCTAAAAATTTAGAATGATACACTCGAGTTAGGTTAATACTTGCAAACGAAAGCCGAGGTGTGTTTAAAATTAGTTTGTTTTTCGGGGCAAAAATTTTGCTTTTTATGCAGTTTGTTTTCGCTATATTGGGAACTAATTTGTTATGGGTTAGCCATTTAGCTATCTTTTTTAAAGTGTTATTAGCTTCCATGTATGGTTCTGTCACGCTTGCATTAGATATAAAAATATTTGTATCGTCGGCATAAAGAACACAATCTTTTTGTAAATAGGCTGCCAGGTCATTAATATATATTTAAAAAAGAAAGGGACCTAATATTGAGCCTTGCGGAACACCGATGGTAATAGGTTTAGTTGTTGAAATAGTGCCATCTAAAGTGACAAATTGGCATTTGTTTGATAGATAACTTTCGATTAGATTGAGAGCAACACCACGAACCCCGTAAGCACGTAATTTCTGTAGTAAAAGTTCATGGTTAATTAGGTCAAACGCTTTTGTTAGGTCTACAAAGATTCCCATTATTAATAACTTCATTTCAATATTTTGCCTTGTTTTCTCTACCATATTTAATAACGCGAGTTCTGTTGATTTTCCTTTAAGGAATCCATATTGTGACGGAGTGATCAAATTATTTTCAGAGAAGAACAGGTTCAGTCGCTTTAGTAGAAGTTTTTCAATCACTTTTGTAATGACAGGAAGTAAGGCGATTGGTCGATAGTTCTCTGGTTTTAGTTTGTATCCTTTTTTTTAAATATTGGAATCACTTTTGCTATTTTGAGTAAGTCAGGGTAAGAGCTAGTCGTGAAAATTTAGTTGATAATATCAGCCAAAGGGTGCGCAATGATGGAACCACATTTTTTTTTTAGTATTATCGTCTGTATTCCGTCGCACCCCGACGACGAAGTATTTTTTAGCGTGTTAATGGTATTATGAACTTCTTCTGGATCGACAGGGTAAAGTAAAAACGTCGTGTCATTACGAGCTATATTTGGTGTGCCAGTGGATAGATTTGTGCATGAAAGATACTGTACGTTTGTAGTGATAGTTAAAAAGTAGTCATTGAGTGTGTTAGCAATTTCTTGCTTGTCCGTAATTATGCCTCAAAGGGTAACTGCAAAGAAAAAAAAATTCTTTTTTAAACAGCCTAATTGGGACAAGCATGTCAAAAAACAATTTTTCCCCGAAAAAAAAATTTACAGCAATATTTATTGCGTGAGACTGATTTTAGTTTGCGGCTATTTCGCCCGTTTTAAATCGCGCGCCACGAAGTTGGGATTCCGTGACGTTAATCCCAATCGGCTCTCATTGGCTAAGAGTTTGGTTGACAGCTTAGATCTTGGAAAAAATGGCGGCGCGGTCGTAATGGCGCGTGCGTTGGCTAGAGCGGCAGGAATTTAAGACGCCGTGTCGAACGGACGTGTTATATTCTCCGAAGTTTTTCAGCATGGAGAAGAGACTGCCACGCAAGCAGGTAGGCACGACCCAGGACGAGGAGATGGATCTCGCTGGGCCGGCGAGAAGCCAAATCCAGAGCAAGAACAATGCCGAAGCAAGTAAGTTGAGCGCAAATACGCATGGTCAAGAAGGCGCGGAAATTGAGGACGCCGTAGCGGAATTGAGGACTGCTCTGGGTAATACCCCAAGGGCCGTTTTAATCGCACTACTCAAGAAATTGCTGGAGGAGGACGGCAAAAAACAAGAGAAGAAACCCAAGAAAAAGAAGGGCAAGAACAAAAGCTCGGGCCCGACCGGGGACACTCCGGCGAACGGCGGGAATCGCCAAAGCCCCATGGACGTTGTTCCCGGGAAGATGGAAGCTTCCAAAACGCTGGACAAGGAGAGGAACGTCGATCGAGCCACCGGCAGTGGATTAGATTGCAGTTCTACACCTACTTCGGAAGAGTGGAGGCGAAAACAAGAACCGGCCAAGCAGCTCCGACCACCTGCGGGGACCGGCAGTTGGACGAAGCGCCGAGCAGCAACGACTTGTTTGCATGGCATCAAGTAACGTACAAGAAAGCGTCGAAGAGGCCGCGGGTAGACACTGAGGCGAAGCACCAGCAAAAAGCCAAGCAGCAACCCAAAAGGTATGTGGAATTGAAGGTTCGACCGGCCAAGAAGATGTCTCTCAAACCCCACATTCAATCTGTCAAAGCTCAGTGTGTGGCCTTATTGCCGCATGGAAATCAAGCCGTGATCACTTTTCACCACATCGAAAAAGCTAACGTCATTTCGGTCCGGACAGACTCGGAAGACTTAGCTAGACAGATCCTGGGGATCAAGGTGATTAAAATTAGTGACCACGAAGGAATTGACGTACAAGTCTTTCGCACGTACGGGAGCAACTACACAAAAGGGATAATCTACGACATCTATCCCAAAAATCAAGACGAGAATGACCACGTTCTGAACACTGAACTAGTCTGTGAGAAGATCAACATTGTGGCAGCGCATCGGTTGGGAAAAACCAACACTGCTGTCATTACTTTTGATGGCAACACGCTTCCCAGGTCGATATTCTACGGAACTTTCTACAAGAAGGTCTATCCACACAGACCCAAAGCTGTGGTATGCAACAATTGCCAGAAGATAGGCAATAAAGCCGACATCTGCTACAACCCAGAGGTATGTGGAAGGTGTGGAAGAAGGCACGAAGAAGACATCGCGGACCAGCAAGCGGGCCACAAGGAGTGTGAAGAAGTGAGCCTATTTTGCCAGGAGTGCAGGAAGACAGGTCACATGACCAGCAGCAAGGCATGCCCGACCAAGGTTGCGGCAAACGAGAAGATGCGTGAGGATCAAGCAAGATAGAGACTTCAAAACAAAGCCAGACAGAACACACAAGCACGGGACGAGGAACGTGCCACCAAGGTCCCACTACCGCCTAGCGAAAGGGTTTGGGCAGACAAGGTTGCACAAGGCCAAGCGCCCAAGCCGTCCGAGACCAGCGGGGCACACGGCGACGAGTGCAAATGTGGTCGCATAGAGGCGAAACTAGACAAGATGATCATGCAGTGGGAGAACTTCATGACAACCCACAAGTCCTTTTTCCCTGCAGAATCATGCTAAGAGTTCTGCAGTGGAATCGCCAGGAGCTGCGCAAGAGGGCGGCGGAGCTCAGGGCTCGACTTCTCGACGTACCATCAGAACGCCCAGATATCCTACTTCTGCAGGAAACTAACACGACAGAGATTGCATTACCAGGGTTCGAGGCGTATTCGTGCCCATCAATCACTAACAAAAGGTTTGGGAAGTATCCCACAGGCAGAGCAATGATCTATGTGAGCACAGACTTGCCACGCTGCCAAATCGACACCACGCAATTTTGCACCGACGACCAAGAAGTTGTCGCTATCAAGATTTCCTGGCAACAGAAGTATATAACGATGACTTCTGTCTACTATAGACCGCTGCCCTCAAAGAAGCAACGCCAACTAGAGAACGGTTGGATCGCTCACCTGCACGATATGTACCCTAGGAACTATAAAGTGTACGGAGGAGATTTCAACCTACATCATCCAATGTGGGGGTACCACAATAAAAACAGTGGAGTAGAAGATCTGATTGAGGAGATGACGACATATCAGCTACACCTGGCCAACCCGAAAGGAGCGAAGACGAGAACTGGCACAACAGGACAGAAGGACACAACACCGGACCTCACGTGGGTGGACAACCCATACCCACAACACCAGAAATGGAAATGCCTCGAAGACAGCTGGGGAAGCGACCATCTCCCAATCGTTTTCGAATTTTCGGTCAAGAGGAAGCCTGAAGAACAGAAAAAGAAAAGACAGACAAGAACGATACATTCGGACAAGTACCGAGAAAAGCTGGAAGAGTCTGACCTGGAGGATGCCCCCTTCGATGCCCGGCTAAGGAAGGCGATCGAGGCGGCGACCATCTGTAGCAATGTGGACAAGGACGCCCCCACTCCAGACTTGCACCTCCTAAAGCTCTGGGCAACACGACTGCAGGCCGTACAAAAGTACAGGAACGGGACAAGAACACCGGAAAATAGAAGGAACATCACCCGAGCGACGGTAGAAGCAAAGGTGTACGCAGAAAAGTTGGGAATGAGGAGGTGGTTTGACCACTGTACTTCACTCTCAGAAAAGATATCAATAGAACGTTTGTGGGCGACGAGCCGAGCGATGCTGGGCAAAAAGAAGACGACCAGAGTGACACAGTCCTTAGCACTAAAGATGGACAAGCCCGAGAAGGACCTGACGGAAATGGCGGGAGAGCTCTTTTTTCCGCTGCCACCACCGGACGCCACAGATGGGTTTAAACCATACATGATTGAGATGCTCGCCCCAGACCCAGGAATGGACAGCCCGTTCACGCCAGGGGAACTGGAAGCGGCGCTTCATGTCGGAAAGGCCCATACAGCACCGGGGCCAGACAAAGTTACAATGACCATGTTAAGGAATCTGCCAGATCAATCAAAAGAAGAATATCTGAAAGAAATCAACAACGTCTGGGCGACAGGAAAGCTGCCGGAGGAATGGAAACATTCCAGCGTGGTACCCATTCCGAAACCAGGAAAAGACAAGGGATTAGGCTTGTGCGAATATTCCAAATTTCGAATAGTAGTTTCGAATAATAGACTATTCGATATTCTCTTCGAGAAGAACTGCACTATTCGCGTTTTTCGAAGTGTTGATTGCGATGGGTTAGCCCCGTTGAGTGCGCTTCTTTCCGAGCACCGCTGCATAACGGAGAAGCAATACCCGCTGAAGCGAGCTCCGCGGGTGTTGCTTCTTTGCATTACATTGCTGCTTGGTAAGAAGCGCACTTAACGGAGTAACCCACCGCAATAAACACCTGGAAAAGTATGAATATCGCAATTGCGTTCTTGGAAGAAAAGCATACATTCAAAGCGGGATGGTGCACGCGTACCGGCTCTATTTGGGAATAAATGGAAGCTTTATGAATCTGTATATCTACATTGTAGTAAAAGTTCTAAAATTAAACTGGCTCTCATGCAAGAGCATACTATATTAGGCAGAGATGCCCTTACAACCTGCGTTCAACATGTGCAATTATGTATTTTTAACTCGAGAATAAAGAAATCATAATTTATATGGCAAACTTTGTAAATTCACTCAATTGGGTATAGTTGGCAGTCTCTATATGATTCATTTTATGTCAAATTCGTTTACTTGCCGTCCCAAGACACCAGACCTTATGGAGACACAGTTAAAAAATATAGATAAACTTAGCTTATAAATGAACAAGTGGAACAAACTTCACAAGTTAGCTGGGTTTTCGTCTAAGCATTACGCAATGGTAGTGAAAGGCATGGAAAAACTATTCGATGTTCGAATCGAAAATATTCGGCCAAAACCAGTATTCGCTTCGAATTCGCTTCGAACTCAAAACCCACTATTCGCACAACACTACAAGGGATCCATCACCAACTATCGCCCCATATCCTTGACATCCTGCACATGCAAGGTAATGGAAAGGATGGTTCTGAAGCGGATCGAGTGGTTCCTTGAAACAACAGGAGGTTTTCACGCTACGCAGACGGGCTTTAGGCCGGGGCTCGGAACGCAGGAAAGCATCATGCTCATTTCGAAGGATATTATCAAGAAAAAGAAAAGGATGATTAGAACGATCGTCGCTACTGACGTAAAAAAAGCCTTCGACTCGGTACCGCATGCCGCAGTCATAGGAGAAGCTCAATCCTTGGGAATCTCCGGGAGACCCCTAAACTTCATCCGAAGCTTTCTCGAGGGCTGCACATACTCGGTTCGCTGCGGACGAGAGCAAGGTGGGAGGAGGACAAACAGAATTGGTGTCCCACAGGGCTCTGTGATTTCACCAATGCTTTTTAACATAGTGATGGCAGCCTTACCGCACCAACTTGAACAGATCGAAGGACTGGGTCTAACGGTTTACGCCGATGACGTGACCATTTGGACGCAAACCGGAGACCTGTACCAACAACAAGAAACGCTACAAGCAGGCTTGGACGTCATCGAGAATCACCTGCGGAAGGTGGGACTCAGTGCGGCACCGGAGAAGACCAAGTATGTGGTCCTAGCCCCTTTTAAGGAGAGGACAGAAGAGATTGGAGAGAAGATGACCCTGGTGCTGGCTGGGAAAAGGATTCTCCCGTCTCGAGAGGTCAAAGTGCTTGGTCTGGTCTTCGAGGAGACTGGTACAGGGGACATCTGGCTTCAACAAACAAGCAGACATTGCCACTCAGCGCTGGGAGTCATCCGCACACTATGCAGCGTTAGAGGGGGAGCGACTCTAGAGGTGGCCAAGAACATGGTCAAGGCACTCGTGACATCGCGGGTTTGCTATGGCGCGAGACACTACAATCTAACCAAAGTTCAGTGGGAAAGACTCGAGACACTCAATAGGCATGCGATGAGAGTGATTACGGGCCTACCCTTTTTTACTAAAAAGATAAAATTAGAGAAATGGGCGCAGCTCAACACTTTACAGGACACGGTCCAGGCCAGGGTCGTGGCGCACGAAGAAAGACTTCAACACACAAAGCAAGGAAGACAGATCCTGGGGCTGCTAGGCAACAACCTAGAAGACCTACCAAACCTGCCAGAATGGCTTCCGCCGTGGGAAGACATGGCAGACATCGCCGAAAGGAGGCCTCTTAGAGACAAGAAAGGGGACGAAAAAAGGAACGAGCGGATCGCCAAGGCACACCGGAAGATGGTGGAGCACTGGACCGACCCGAGCGAGATCCTGGCAGTATACACAGACCACGCAAGAGACGACACGCTGACGCCCGCTGGGGCAGCGGCGTTTCTCGCCCCCGCTGTGGAGGTCACGGAATGCTGCCAACTACCCGCAAGAACCACTATTAAGGGAGGAGAGCTCGAAGCCATCCTCCTGGCTTTGAACCTCTTCGCGCATCAACGGCAAGACCTACGCCCGAGGGAGCTCAGGCTCTTCACAGACTCCAAGGAGGCGGTACGAGAGTGTAAGAAAGCCTCCAGCGCAAGCAGGAAGGTCAAGGAAATTAAGAAGATGGCAGCCGAACTACGTCAACTTGGCACCACCATCAAGATAGGTTGGATCCCGGGCCATGCAGGGATCCTTGGCAACGAAAAGGTGCATCAACTCGCTCGCCTGGCGCTCGTTTCTTTCCGCGAGCGAGGGGGAGCACCCACATCCTCACAACCACACGACCACGGATACGCCGCACCCGGTAATGGGAAGACGTTATGTGATGACGAAGAGTATGATCCTGACGAGGAGAGGATCCTAATCAAGGAGAAGTACAGGACAAGATTGTGGGAACGCCTGCCCCAGACGCCCGACCTTCTACCGAGAGGGATCGGAAGAAGGGACAAGGTCCTCCTCACCCGCATCATGGCAGGCGCCACCCGCTCTCCGGCACGCATGGAGCAAAGGAAGACGCTCCAGCACGTGCAACAAATGCACGAACAACATAAAAGGAGGCATGACTTATCTCTTATGGGAATGCCCCTACTATCAACAAATTCGGACCAAGTTCAAACCCATATATGCCCAGAACCTGGATGACTGGGTTCACCCAAAGAAGCCATCAGACAAAGAAAACGGCCAGCTTACTTCGTGCTAGAAGCGAAGCTGGACGTATATGTGTAGATTCTTTTCTCCTTCAAGGGACACTGACACCCCCCAAAATTTTTTTTTTTTTTTTCATATTTTGCCAGGCGCTTCATTATGGTGTCGGAGGACTACCCAATTAATATTTTGCAACAGCGTAGCGTATTTTTTTAATAAAGCCAAAAGACGCAACTGCTCGAAACCGAAACCGAAACCCGACGGAGGTCGGAGAAGTGGAGACAAGAGAGTGGAGTGGCGGAAGTCACGTGGCTACACCCGACCGTGCGTTTTTTTTGTTTTTTTTCTCCTCTCCGGTAGCAGACGACAGGACATGCGGCGTGCGATGCGGCGTGCGGGAACTGTTCGCCGTGAGTTATGTTTGTTCCGCTCGTTGTTCTGTACTCCAAGATGAGTTGTTTTGTACATTGAGAAGTTGGAGATGAGTAGTGAGTGCCCGTGGTGAATTTCCATGATCGGCTCCGAAAAGAATACACCCAAGATGTTGTGTGAAGAGCTGGCTCATATGTCCTGCGTCCGAAAAAAAAGGGGCATTGTGCGACAGAGTTTCCGAAAGATCAACGGGATCGGGACCAATGGCTGGCTGCAATTCCTGTAGAACATATACGGACACCTCGGAAAGCGGACGTTACCTGATTTATATGCTCCTTGCATTTTGTGGAAAGTGATTACATTGAGTTCGCAGGTGTCAAAAAGGAAATCCCATACCATTTAATTCAGCGAAGTGTCGTCCACAACATGTGTTTGTTATTTTTTTGTCTGTTTCTTCAGTGATAATTGTAAAAAAGAAGATATGTAAACATCAAAAAATTAAAAAAAAAAAGGTTTTATGGGGGATCGAACCCGGGTCTACCGCGTGTGAAGCGGACGTCTTTCCCACTGAGCTACTGGGGCTTTTTTTTTTTTTTTTTTTTTTTTTTTTTTTGCCACTTTTTTTTTAATTAAAAGTATGTCTATTTACAGAGTTTTAAAATGATCACATTGGTTGCCATACACTTATCATGTCAGTGAGCACTGTTTGACAGGCGAGGACCGCGATTCACACACAAATTCAAAATGTATCTCGCTCAATCATTTCTCTGTAGCGTCACATGCACCCCAAGCAGCCACTCGCGCAGTGGCCCGGGAATCCTTGTTTACCACTCAGCCTTTAGAGCGCGGTTATGCATACGCGTTCCATATAGCGACCAACATTCAAGCCCTTGTTGTTCCGTCGCCTCAAGAAGGCTGCTCACGTATAGACCTTTCCAGCGGCAGTCTCGAACGAAGCGATTTACAGCGCATGTCCCTGGTTTTGAGAGTGTACGTCAGTGTTGCCCGACTGCGCTGAGCTGTGGAGTTTCTCGTCAGTGGGCTGTGGCAGCCCGCGTAGGCGCAATTCCGGACGCTGTTGGCAGCTGAATTGGCGCGTTTTCTTTTTTATCTTGTGTTCTGTGGCTAACATAATTTATAGAGGTCTTTAAGAAAGCAGTGCTCTATTTTAGGGAACAAAAACAAAGAACTGAAAGCTTTTTTGGTGAGTCTGTTCGCGACAGAACAAATGCAACTTGAATGTTTGTTTCATTTTATGTTCATCGTTTTTCGGCACCGTACACTCAGCCGTGTCAATCTATGAAGGTCAAAATATTTGACCACACAGGATATCAGTACTTCATAGATATTCCCCGCCCACAACATAAAATTCAATGAGTCTCATCAATCGAACAAAAAATATATTGTACGTACCCCACGGTGCCACGTTATCCGAACAGGGTTTGAGAAAGGTCTCCAATAACACAGCATATCCAATATACAGTGTCGACGATAGTCACTTCACGACGATCGGACGGAATCCGGCGTATTTTGGGGAACATGTAGAAGAGAGCTCCTTTTTTGCACAGCTTCAAAGCAAATGAACAAACGCGTCTGTTCCGTCCCCCCACACCGGACCCGACTCTATCGCCTATTTTTTGCGAAGACCCGGAACACAGCCTGGAAGGCTTTTTGGAGATTATCTCGACGGAAATAATCCTCCAAGCACGTCGAACTGCCTGCTTGGAAACATAATAGCGCTTCACGACAGGGACGAAGAGTAGAAACGAGACAACACAATGAGCTATGCCTGCGTCGCGGGCTGCTTGACGTTCGCTCCCTTCGTTCGTTTCCTGCGAAGGCCGAGCGGGCTACGAGCCCTGGTATTCCCTGGTTCTCACAGTGGAAGATAACATACAAAGGGTAAGCATCTTAAACAGGCGAATAAATAAAAACTTCCAAGAAAAGCCGCCGAACTCCGAATGCAAAATGCAGGTGGGGAGTCACGCTGACCGGGTTTCCACAGCTCAGGCGGGTGCCAGAAATTTCTGGCTGATAGGGGTCGCTCGATTCGCAAAATGGCGGCGGCCAGAGCGCTCTTTTTGCAAAGGTCTATAGAAAGCCGTCGCAGAAGTGTTGCCAGGCGGGCTTGGATCCCTCTCGGACCTCCAAGTGATCCGTCCTCGACCGCCACAGTGCATATAGACCGAGGAGTGCCAGCAGCTCCCATGCCCTACTCTGTGCACTGTTGCCGAAAAGCAGAAATTTCGCGCTCTTCCACTCTACGTAAAGATCTATCTGCAGCACTGCTCAAAGCTCTGCCCAAAAAAGCTCAGCATTCGTACAGTACAAAAACACATGTTCAAGTGTTTCGGGAAACGGACACAACGCACAATTTGTTGACCACGGTTCAAAGAAACCTTTTTTAACCAGCCACGTCTTGACCGGCAGTACTTCGAAATGGAAGCGTAGGAAAAAATTCTTGACTGCCGTCCTGACAGGGTATCTACGTAAGCGACGATATACATCCGATTTATCCACACTTCCCGGAAAGCTGCGATAGAGTGGGGGCGGTATGAGCAAATCAACTGTGTCCCAGTATAGAGATTTCTTTTTAACTTTCTGCAGGTACTCGTCGGAAAAGCGGGCTCGGAAAAATTCCTTCGCCGCTGCTGTTTCCTGGTAAAACTTCAGAGCACGTGCTCGGAAGTCTCCAGTGTCCCCCTTGAGCCGCGGCCCCAAAACGCTTCCTCCCAGCTCCTTAAACGCAGAAGTCACGAGAGGATTGCCTTGATCGCAGAAAAATAGGAAACGCTGTACTTTCAGCTTAAGTTCTACGTTTACAAGGCCCAACCTTCCTTTCTTCTGGCTTACAAATAGGTTGTCACGCCTCATACGTTCAAAACCCGAGTCCCAGATAAACGTTGCGAAAAATCGATGCACCTTCGCCACGTCACTTTGGGAGCACGGCAACACTTGTGCCGCGTACCAAACGGTCGGGAAAAAAACAGAGTTACAAATAAATGCGCGATTGAACAAAGAGAGTTCCCTAGCATGCCAGTCAAGCACCTTACTTCTGAGGCGATTAATGTCCAAACCACCGCATCGGCCACTCAGTTTCTCTGCGGTCAAACTGAGCCCTAGGTAATTCGAAACGCTCGTAGTCCAGGTGACACCGAGGAACTGCTCCGGTTTCAAGTCCCAGTCTCCAAGCCAGGCTCCGACAGATTTGTCTGTGTTCATCGCCGCACCCGAGACACTGCAGAAGTCTGCGATGTGTTGGGTTACAGCGCGCACTTGCATCCTTGACGAGCACAACACCGTGACGTCATCTGCGTAGGCGAGCACTTTAAGCGTACCCGACGCTAGGGACAGCCCACGAATGCTCGCGTCACCGATAATGGCCCTGCACAACGGTTCCAGGTACAATGCGAACAGAATAGGCGACATCGGGCAGCCTTGTCGCACGGATCGGGTAACTGCAATGGGAGCCGTCCTGTTGCCGTTGACCAGGAGCCGCGTCGTGATGTCACGGTAGCACAGCTGCACATATCGTAGCAGTCGCACCCCGATCCCACACTCCTCCATGAGCCGGAAGAGGAATGAATGGCGAACCCGGTCGAAGGCTTTGCTCAGATCTACCTGAAGCACTGCCACTGGAAGCTTCAACACCTGCGCTGCCTCGCACACGATTCGCATCGCGTGCAGGTTGGTGCTGATGGTCCGTCTCTTGATGCCGTAGGCCTGATGCTCTCCGACGACGTCCCGTAGACCCCACTCCAGCCGCTTTGCCAGAATCTTGGCTAGGATTTTATAGTCGCTTGTTAGCAGACTGATGGGCCGGAAATGGTCGACCTTCGGGGTACCCTTTGAGTTTTTCTTCTGGATGAGCACCGTTACCGCCTGTCACATGGATGGTGGCAGCAGTCCTCGCTTCAGTACGTCGGCGTACACGTCTCGTAGGATAGGACACAGCTGGGCTGAGAACGTCTTGTAGAACTGGCTACCGAGCCCGTCCACTCCTGGCGATTTGCGCGGAGCTAATTCCTTGATGGCTTCCTCGACCTCTGATGCCGTTATTTTCCGGTTCATTTGTTTTCGGACCTTTGGGGATATCTTGGGCAGCGCCACTCCAGTAGTTTGGAGAACGCCGTCGTCCTCCACTCTCGTGAACAGGTCGGTGTAGGCCTGCAAAAACGCGTCTTCGATTTCTTCTTGCCGGGTAACCTCGACGTCGCCTACTTGGAGCTTCCCGATCTTGTTGCGTGAAGCGTGCTGGCGTTCCTTCGTCTTGAATATTTTGCTTGGCTCTTCATCTCTCTCGAGGAACAGCGTTCTGCTTCGGACCATGGCACCGCGGTACTCCTTTTCGAGAAGCTCCAAAATATTGCCTTTGCAATCGCGGATATCTTGACTGAAGAGTCCCGGGGAACGATTTTCCTCTGCGATGAGGATTTCCAGGGTCTTCATCAAGCGGCGCTTTTCCGCCCTTTCGCGCGCCGCTTTTTCCTGGCTGTGCCGGAACGCTTTGAGCTTGACGTCCTCTTTCAGCTCCTCCCAGGTTACCGCGTTCATGGGCACACCTCCCGTTTTGCTCTCGAGAAGCTCCTTTATCTGCGTGCGCAGTTGTTCGTCTTCGATGAGGCTTTCGTTTAGCTTCCAGCTACTCCACCAAGAGGACTTCCGGGTTCGCGGCACGGGTCTGCCCAGCGTTACCGTGACCAGAGCGTGGTCCGAGAACGCCAAGGGTAGGACTTCTAGCACAGGCGTCATTGCTGAAAATTCTCCCGAGAGGTAAATACGATCCAGTCGAGCATGGCAATTTCCTTGCCAATGCGTGTACGTTGGGTCGGCTGTTTTCTCGTTGTCCTTAGCATCCACCAGGTCGAAGTCGCGGAGCAGTTTTCGCAGTTCCAGCCGGCTGACGTCCGCTCTCAGCCGCTTTGAGCAATCCCTCTCGGCCAGCACACAATTAAAATCACCAGCGAGGATCGTTCGACAAGGTGTGTCGAGATACTGGCGAAGATTTTTGAAAAAGTCCCGTCGCTCAGTCGCGTCATTAGGTGCATACGCAGATACAAGCCTGTGAAGCTGTCCGCAGTGCAGCATTTCTACAGCGCACACCCGTCCGTTTCTGTCTCCCTCCCAATCGGGGCAGATTGCGATGTTTTTCTTCTTGCGAATCATTATCGCCGTTCCTCCGCTCTGTCCAAATGCCCTTGACAGGAAGATGACGAAGTGACGATCAAAAAAGCGCGTCAACTCCTCCGCTTGACCGTCTGTGGCAATCTTGGTCTCTTGCAAGAAAGCGACATCAACCCGCTCGCGCAGAATCGTGTCCAGCACCCATTGCTTTCTTCTTCTCGCCAGAAGACTTACACAATTGAGGGTTGCAAACTTAAGGGCTCGCATATTGTGGAAAAGGGGGTGCTGGTAAAGTCATGCGACGAGGACACTTTCGAGAGATGAGTAGTGAGCAGAGAGAAAAACAAAAAAGAAGTGACCTACGGAAGGGCCGGCCGACGTCGCTCTTCCGTCGGGATGCGCGGCTTCGGGTTAAAGCGCTCCTTCCGTGTGGTGTTCTTGTGCCACTTGAACTCAGAGCGTGCTGACGCTTCCCCTGACCGCATGGTGCACGTTTCACTGGCGTCGCTAAGGTCGGAGTTGTCGTCGCTCAAACTGACCTGGTTCGTGTCTTTTGATTCCAGAGCTTGGATGGCTTCTACGTCTTTTGATATAGACATTTGGACCTCGCTCGATATGACAGGGCTGCTGCTCGACGCTTGCGCATGGTCGAATTTCATGGCGTCCCCTTCGGGCTGCAACTGTGGAGGGTGCACTTCTTTCAGTTCATCGACCGGGGCCTCTTTCGCACCGACTGTGGCGGAAACCTCAGTTTCGACGTCCCTTGCGGCCTCCTCTGCCTCTTCCTCGTCCATGTTGAGGACACCATCTCCATCCGCCACCACTTCCTGCGTCACTGTAGCGTAGGTACGGACGCAGTTGTCTCGTTCATGTCCAAAGCGATGGCATTCGTCGCATCGCGGTACGCGACACTCTCGTCGAATGTGTCCCGTACCTTTGCAGCGTAGACATAATGGATCACGTCCCGGAATCACGACCAGAACGTTGCCACCAGCAATCCTCAACTGGTGCGGAATGCGTTCTAAAGTGACGCCCTCCTTTAGGCTTAGCCGCACCAGTCTGGTCGTCGACTGGATAGCTAGGTTCGACATTGTACATGTACCTTTTTTTAGTACACGGAAGTGACGTCATCACGTCTGATTGGTTGGAAACAAAAGTGACGTAATTTCCCTAGAAAAATGTGGGCGGAGTCGGCAAAACTGGGCGGAGTCGGCTACCGGACGTGACAACAAAATGACGTTTCGTTTTGTACCGAGTACGTTTCAAAAGGTACTTGCTCGGAACTAGGTGTCATTGGCACCATGTTTTCGGCGGCGAGGCGTCGCCGTCTCGTTAATTCGACTTTTTCTGTAATAGAGCTTTTTTTTTCGCCCGAAAGGCTGTATCGGGAACACCGCGATGCATTCGAGCTCCCGGAGGAGATCTTTCGGAAGCAATACCGCCTGCCCAAGATCGTGGTGCGGTGGTTGTGCGACGAACTTCGCGACGAACCGGAGTTGAGGAGAGTGCGTACCTCGTGGACGGTCATGACTGTGGAGCTTCAAGTGTTGTGTGCACTGCGCTTCTACGGCACGGGGAGCTTCCAAGGCATGGTGGCGAGCGACGAACACGTAGCGCGGGACCAAAAGACAGTCAGCGTTGCGGTCCGCGCCATGTCCGTCGCTATCGTGCGTCGTCTCGGGGTCCAGCGTGGCTGGATCCACTTCCCCGAGACGCCGAGCGAGAGGTTCGACGCGGAGAAGGGCTTCAGGCTGCTCGGCAGGATACCCGGCGTCATCGGTTGCGTGGACGGGACCATGGTCTCCATCGTCGGCCCGTCCAAGAACGACCCCACCGTCACGAAGGCGGCGTACTGGTGCCGCAAGTACTTCTACGCCCTCAACGTGATGGTGGTAAGTACACTCATGTTACGTTGTCAAAACGCGCCCCAAATCTGTAGAAAAAAAAAACAAAAAACGTATTCCCGATACGGTTTAAGTATGCCGTTTTATGACTGCGGGCTGTGGGGTCTCACGACTGCGCGAGCGTGTGCTCTACGTAGCATGTGAGCCGTGAGACTCTTCTCCCAAAAATAATACTTGTCTGTTAAAGCTTCCGTAAAAAACAAAACAAAAAAAAAACATTATTTTTGTTTCAAGGTACCTTGCATCCAGGAAGGTCTGTTGACATGCATGTGTCAGACAAAATAACTTAAAAGGTTCTGAAATTGCGACTGCTTTGTGAACCATAAGTACAATCTACGACTTGTGGATTCAGGTAATTACATGTCAATATCTCTCTCACTTTCAGGTGTGTGACGCCGACTGCCGGATAATGTGCATCGACCCACGGTATCCCGGGTCGGTGCACGACTCCTTCGTGTGGCAATTTTCCTGGCTCCGAAACCAACTCGAGCAAGGGCAGCTGCCACGCGACGGCCGGTTCCTGCTTGGTGAGCATACTAAATTCAATCCTTACGCACACGGTGGCTCCCACTGGTTGAAAGCCACAGTACCACACGTACTGTGCTTGTTGTGAGGCACACAGACACAGTTGCTGCAACTCCTTGAAGTGAGACAACACCCCAAGTTTCGCCATTAACCTCTGTTTATGTCCACATAACTCTCACACTCTGCAGGCTACGAAAGCCACACTACACCAATCTCACGACAGTGATAGACTGCGCAAGGCATGCAACCGCAGTGCGAGTCGCTGTCCGGTTCGGCCCACTCACTGTTACTGTCTGCCTGTACCCTCTTGCTGGTTGGTTTTGCATGAAGTTGGAGCTCTTTCGCCCATCCCTGGGGGCTCGCCTGGTCGCTTTGAGTCAGTTTGTACGGAATGGGATCAATTCCTCCTTGGCCACTTGGGAAGGGTGTGTAGCGCTCTGTGGTGTTCGTCATTCTTCAACTTGTCCGTCGTTTTTTAGCGCTTTTACCTCCTATTCATGGCCACTTGGGGCTCGCCAAATCTGTCCTCGGGTCGTCTCTGTCCCACACACTGGATTCTTTTCCCTGACCCTTCTTCTTCGGTCTGCCTATATAGCTCCTCCTATTAAACCCTCCGTGTCCCAAGAGGACCTGACTCCATTCCAATCTAACCACCCCCTCTATTTTCCCCATCTCCAACTCCACCGAGGATTAGGAAAGAGGTTCGTCGAACTGGCGCCTTATCCCCTTGCTTGCCAAAGACAAGGCCAGCGTGTTCTGCTCTGCCCGTGCCTAAGGTCACGGCCACACTCCCAAAAGCAACAGAGCTTTTACCTGTCGGATGCAAGGGCCTAATAATGCACTTGCATACAACACAGCACCCCTAAGGAATCGTGCACACATCCCATACAACCCACCAGGAAAACACATAGTTACATGAAATAACAGGGAGTTTGCAGGCAAGCTGGTGCTAATTAATCATAATGTAAACTGATACTGTAGTGCAGAAATATTAACACCCTTTTAAGTCACACTTAGGTTACATTATAATTGACATAGTTGCACACAGCTGTTTTCTTGCCTTTTATTTTAAAAAGTAAAGAATGCAATATGTTCCATCCTCTACATGTGCAGGTGACAGCGGCTACCCCTTGGAGCCTTGGCTCATCACCCCTGTCCCCGGGAACCACGCGACCTCCACCGCTTGCGGCCGGTTTAATAAGGCGCATTCCTCGATCAGGTCTGTTGTGGAGCGCTGCATCGGGCTGTTGAAAAACAGATTCCGGTGTCTGCAAAGGCACCGGGCTCTGTATTACCACCCTTCAACAGCCACCGCCATTATTTCGGCATGTGCAGTGCTCCACAACATCTGCCTTGCTTCGAGCGAGCCAGAACCGGAGTCAGACTCCGACCCTGAAGAGTCAGAGTTGGAGTCTGAGCCGAGCTCGGACGGTTCTGAGCCGAGCTCGGAGAGGTCAGCGTCGGCTCCCGAGAGGCTGGCTCCTGCCGGCCCTCCGGTCGGCCTTCCGGTCGGCCTCTCGGACAGGGGGAAGGCTCTGAGGCAGCGCCTGGTCGCCCGGTTCGGAACCCGCCGCAGACGTGCCCGTGCGGAGCGCCACACGCAAGGAGTCCGCCGCCACGACGGTAGTCCCGACCACCAGGGACACCGTCGGGAAGCCCCTCAGCGCCCTCGCCGCGGTGGTGCCCAGCATGGACGCCGCCAGCGACAGGGAACCTCTCGCCACCACGACTGAGGTCCTGACCACCAAGGACCCCGTCACATCCTTGCCCTCAGTGAAGCCCTCCCCGTGGAAGCCGTAAAGTGCACACTTCGCTTCCTGCTCCACAGTCATGGCCGTCCACAAGCTACATACTCTCTTCAGCTCCTACACCTTGTGAAGTTCGTCGCACAGCCAGCGTGCTGCCTCCGGATACGTGTCGAGTGCATCGCGGTGATATCGATACAGCCTTTTTTTTACTTTTTATGAGCAGAAGGCACGAGACGTAGTCGGCAATGACAGAAAAGGTTCGCAGGTTTAGTTGCCAAACCAACAGGTCATCTGGATTGCCCCTACAAAGAACTGAGAATTAATTTAGATTACCTCTAGAAAGAAATGCTTGCTTTAGCAGAGGTTGCTTTCTTAGTTGCTGATTGAACCAGGGATATTGTTGTCGTGGACATTGTTTCATATTACAAATGCTTCAAAGCGTCCTGCCTTCTGCTCCATTTCATTATCTCTTTTATGGCACTTCATCAAAGTTAGGTGATTGTGTTATCTTAACAGTGCACAGGTAGTTTGTTTTGAAAATTGCTTTATTTATTAAAGAAAAACCAACAAAGCCCTGGACTAAGGGCCTCGACCGGGACTCGTCAGTCTCGTAACCTTTTGAAAAATAAAGTTATACCACCACCACCCCCTGTGACTTCATGAATAAAAGTGTGACAACATGGAATGTAATATTTCAATCATGGAAGTAAAACTGAGCATTGACTGGAACTTTGTAAACAATTGGGCAATCTGAAGTATATATCACAGATATCTTGTTGAACACTCTGGTCTTATTTGAGCACAATAGTAAAATCTCGAAAGGAAAAACAATATATATATTCTCTGACTAGCATACCACCATATAAACACTGGACCACTCTGAAAGAATTATCACAGATGTTGCTCCAAACATTCTTATTTGAGCTTTTGCAATAGCAAGTTCTCGAAAAATACAAAACTTATTTCTGACTAGAGATGCACCATATAAACACTGGTTCATTCTGAAGAAATATATCAGATGTTTTAAGGACACTATGAAGCACATTGTCTCTAGATTGCATATTGTCAGACATATGACAATGCTACATATAAAAAGCATAAAGACCAAGTTCAATGCTTAGGTAAGACAAAATGAATGTCGCTGCTATTGCAACCCATGACTAGACTGCAGGCCTCTTAAGTTCTCAATGAAAAATTTCTCGACAATGGAAGAACACTTCCTACAGTTAGCGACGGGTTAAGAATTAAACGGAGGCTCCTCCCACCTCTCCCTACTTCAGCAGAGCAAAGGCTGGAGAGGAGCTTGCTTCCTCTCTACTGTTCGCTCTGCTAAAGTGCAAAGAGGTAGGAGGAGCTTCCACTTCACTGTTAACCTGTTGCCGAGTATAGCTGCCGCTGTTCGTCAAACACAAGACATGGCTTGCTTGGGCATAAATCCGTTGTTGCCCAGCCAATATTTTCTACTTCCTTCACGGGTCATAGCCAAGGAAAAAGGACTAACCGAGCTCTTGGCAATTGCTGTGATCTGACTATTGCGCCAATCTCGGGCTGCAAAATTAAATGGCCGGCTTGGCCATGTGGATTAAATGAAATAAATAAATAAATCTAATGTTCACTTTCAGGGGGTGGTGGGGGTTGTGAATGTGGCCAGGGCTGCGGCCAGGGCTTCGGCCAGGGCTGCGGCCAGGGCTGCGGCCGGAGCAGCGGCCGGAGCAGCGGGGTGAGCCGGGGCTGCGGGAGGGGCCGGGGCTGCGGGAGGGGCCGGGGCTGCGGGAGGGGCCGGGGCTGCGGGAGGGGCCGGGGCTGCGGGAGGGGCCGGGGCTGCGGGAGGGGCCGGGGCTGCGGGAGGGGCCGGGGCTGCGGGAGGGGCCGGGGCTGCGGGGGGGGGGGGGGGGGGGGGGGGGCCGGGGCTGCGGGCGGCTCCAGCGCCCTGCTGGCCAGCAGGAGGAGCACTTGGACCAGGGTGCTGTGGGTGTTTTCTTGTCCCGAGGCCGTCCTGTCAAGGTTTGCGGAGATCCGCTCCAGGACCTCCAGGAGCTGAAATGGCAAAGGAGTTTCATTAACATTGGGTAGCATATTTCCATACACCCACAGTCTGCCAAGACCTTGCTCATGCCACAACTGTGTCATTCTGCACCATTGTGGACATGCACTGCTTTCTGTGGCCTCGTGGCAGCACCTTGGTCCTAACCTTGTTAGTTGTAAGTGCGTGTAAGGTTAAGTTTGAGCCTGTACCCGGCCTCGGAACTCCCTCTCCTCTGCCCCCTGGTCCACGTTCTGCTGCAGCAGCAGGGCCTGTTGCTCCACGGCCTGGATGGCAGCCGCGTCGTGCCGCTCCTGCCTCGACTGCCGGGGGGGGGGGGGGGGGGGGGGGGGGGGGGGGGGGGGGGGGGGCGAGGCACGGTGGGCCGCACCCACGGCCCCCAGCTTGTCGTTGTGTCTGCCAAGAAACCGAGTATGGGTGATGATGGTGCTCATACCTGCACCACTGATGATTGGTCCCAGATGCCCTAGCAAGAGAGCTTACCTCGTGAGGTGGAGGGCACCGGCTCAGCTGCCATCTGGCGCCTGCTGCTGCTTGGCCTCTCCTGGAAGGGGAATTTATAACAACTCGTGAGAACACGCAGCCTTGTCTGTGCTTTCCATTTGTTGACCAAACATTTTGACGAGCATGCATTCTACTCGGAGGAGAACATTTAGAGAATGCCACCTCAGAGGCACTCTCACTTTCTTTTTTTGACAACGTTTCCATTGAGTACCGGGATATATGTCTAGTGCTAGCACATCATCTTCCCAAAAATTACAAGCAAGACACCATAGGGATTTATTGCAACAGCCAGGGGTGAGGTGGCAAAAATGACGCATGTCCCTGTTTGGGTGTCAAACATTAGATTTCGCACTACATGGACAGATGCAATGTCTTCCGCTAGAGCTCCTAATATTTGCAAAAGGTCAACGTGTTTCTTAAATGCACCCTCATTGATATTCCGCGGTGCAGCGCATTGGTGACCGCTGCCCTGCACTCTTTGTTAACATGATGGTAATTGTTGAAGTACGTACCTGCTGGTCACCCAGTTCACCGGGGACCCGCACCCCAGGGGCCCCGAGTGTCGAATCTGTGCCCACTAGCGTCAGGATCCTGGCCAGGGACTGCGCTAGTGGGCGCACGGTGGAGCTCCCGCCCCCGGTCCTTCTGTTGATAACGAAAACGACTGAATAAATTTCATTGCACCATCAGCAGACTACAAACATTACCTTGCGGTCTCGTTGAGCTGTGCAGCTCGCTTCCGCGCCTTCATCACGCGCCGGGACCAATGCTCCTTCCATTGCTTGTAGCTCTTGGTTGGAGGCCCCAGCGCGTTCAGACGCAGAGCGAGCTGCTCCCAGAGACGCCGCTTGTCGTCCCGCGTAAGGGCGGCGGAGAGGTCAGTGGCGTTGCGCGCGAGCGACGGGTGCTCACACATGAAGGAGAGTTGCTCCTCCTTCTGAGCAGCCGTCACTCGCGCGCTCCTCGTTGGTCCCACCGACCTCTCCGCTGCCCCCGGCACCCCCGGCTCCTCGTGGTCCTCCGACCCGTCCGACATTTTGGTTTGAAGAAGGCGCGTGGCGCACATCCCGCATAATATTGGAACAACTTTCTCTCCAATTAATTGTTAAATGTATTGCAAAAGGATACAAAAAAGCGGTTTGTTTTAACAACGCCCAAAAGGTTTCGATTGTTTTTCAATACTTTTACCTGTAGTAGAACAGATGCGACGGCCAGCGACGCACAGGATTGGTTGCCGTTCCTTCGCTAAACGCAGGAACTGCTCCCCGCGTCGTAGTAAATCCTACCCCGTATCCCACGCGTAGGGACGCCTCAGGGAATGCGTAGCTACTTCCGCTCGTCGGTGGTTGGCTCCGGACGTCGCTCAAACGGGTGACAGGCGTCAAGTTTGCGATGACGTAGCGGCGTCAAAGTGGGCAGAGCCGCCACGTGAGTGTTGCTAGGATACGCTCCTCCTTTGCATTACGTCACTTCCATGTACCTTTTCTCAAATGTCCAACCTAGCGATCCTGGACGCCGATGAATCCTTCCGCCTTCCATTTTTCACGCGTCAGGTCCTGGGAAGCTTGTTAAAACGTTGTTTTAACAAGCTTCCCAAAGGGCTCTAGGGCCCTCCTGACGGTTTCGTCTGACGCGTGGAAGAAGAGCCAATGCAGTTTCATGCGGACGTCTGCGTTCTCCGGGTCCACGACGATGCAACGCTTGCCCTTTACCTCCAGTTCCTTGGCGGTGACCAGGCGCAGCTTGGCTTCCTCCGTCTTGAAGGTCACCATCCAGAGATGATTCATTTGATAGGCGCCGAGCGCCTCGATGTGCCCGATCACACCAAGACGTTCCATCTCGGCCCTGAAATCGCCTATCTTGTATGGACGAGCACTCACGTCACCGTGCTGCAGCACAGAGTTGCGCACAATGGCTCCTGATGGCAGAGGAGGCAGAACCATACGATAATCCGAGTTAGCCGAAGAAACAGATGAACCGCGGCCGGCGAGGGCCGTTATCGACGCTCCTGAGGAGCTCATGATTCTCCAACCGTAGTGCTCGGAAGCCGGAAGTAGAATGGCTGAGCTACTGGGGCAACTCTTCATTCCGGGATCTCTTCTCTTAGTAATAATTCAGCCGGTAAACTGTAAGTTGGAAAGTTAGCTGCCGATTTTCCTCTAGCAAAAGCACTCCCGGGTCGAAGTCGGGAAGCACCACGCATTGGCGACATTCGCACCTTGTAAAGAAATCGTACGCGTGCATATTCAACTCGAAGTAGACACGTCGTGCTTGACGTTTGCGCGAGCGATGTCTTCAGCCACGAGAAGGGAGCGACGGCTCGGCGACGTCTTCGTGCAAATCGGCTTGGTGGTCTGGCGTGTCGTACGGGATGAATACAAATTCTTTTGATCAGTCCCCAATTTCTCTTTTAAAGGTAGACAGAATTCGCCGGTACCGCGAACGACAGTTCTGAAATAGAGGTCCCACGCCCGTCGTCCGCTGCCATCGCCGTTCCCGCGAGTCCCACGATACGCGAAAAGACGAACGCACAGAATGCTTCCGGTTGTCTGCGGAACTTTTTTTTCAATCAACGTATTTGCAGCTTTTTAGAAGCCACAAAAAATTGGTTTCATATTTCTTTTTATTTTTAATATTGAGTGTGTGCCTTCAGTGACCTACGACTTTGATTAAATTTGGTGGTCGCATCGATACCTTAGAAAACGGCCCGTGACCGCGGAAAAGAGAGTGAGCGAGACTCGAACCGGCCAGTTCTTGATCGACGGTTTTCGGGTGGAAAGAAACCGAATTTCGAGCCGCAAATTCTGTTCTGGGTAGTTGAGCTCTCATATGTCACGTACAAATCAAAACCTCGGCGAGCATAAATACCCTGTCAGTGTCCCTTTCATACTCTTTCCTAGCGCTACATGCCCAAACGAAGATGTCACTCGGCATACTCCCCTCACCCTCACCCTATATTTGTGGCAATAAAAACGCCTTTTGAATCTGAATCTTAGATCTTGGTTGTTAAACCTTTGTTATTTGTTGCAATTTCCTTTTGAGCGGCATATTTTTACGTTTAAAGAATAACCCATGTGATGAGAGTTATTATTCTTTACAAAAGGTTTACAAGACGGACACTTCCGTTTGGATTCATACCATAACAAACAAAAGCTTCGCCATTCTTTCATGGCCGCCGAAGTCTCTGCTCCCGCCTGTCTCGCCTACCTCGACTAATCGTTTCGGCGAAGTGATCAGTGTTTCGTGCTGACCCAGGTGCTTGAGTGAGACTTCTTGAAGTGAAGTAGTGTGTGTTTAACAGCTGTCACAGGTGTTAGTGATAGGAAGCGACGCGGGGTTTTGGCTTTTATAGCGCGGTTCGTTTTCCTCTTTGCTTGCTTAGCGTGCTTTTTTTGTGTGTTTCTTTAGCTTTGTTTGCGCGTGCAAATGCTGACTTTTCGGAGATGTCAGATGCGTGATCCCGACAGTGAGCCTTCCAGCAGCCATGTCGCCCCGAAAGGAATGCTATTTGGCTGGAGGCAATCGGGCGTTCGCGTAGCGACAAACGTGTCCAGTTACGTTCTCGTCATATCGCTCCGGAAACCATCGAGATTCGCACCGGGCGCACCTAACGTCCACAACTAGGCACACAAAATAAAAAAAAAACACCATGTTCACTACGTAAAAAGTGGTTTCAGTTCATGCATCTGTAGACAGGTACGAAATCTTGCCCAAATTTATTCACACCGCACGACGAGCGCAACACGTCGCTGTGCAAACGCAGTCCAACAACACGAAGCATAAAAACGGCAGATTTAGGAGAATAATTCGGAGTCCATTGTTCGATTAAAACGACGTAATTTATTTGAAAACGCCCGCAGCTTTTTACTCACGGTATGCGTCCGGAATCTTCCACATTTTGAAACAAAACGAAGGAAGATTTACTTTTAAAAACGCTCGCTGCGTCCTCCCGGGCCAGTTTTACTGGATCAGCTGACGACGACGGGACTATGATAATATTTATTCTCACTCAGGAGAGTCGCCGGTGTTCGGTAGTACTCTTATTTAGTGCAGAGTTAATAATTTTCCAGGTTTCTTTGGGATTCTTCCACATTTCTTTCTTTTTTCTTTGGGATTGTTAATGGCGCTAGAAAGTTTACTAAAAAAATACTGCTGTTTAGCTACGTTAACTAATTTCTTTCAACAAACATTATACAATTTGTATTTAGATTGAAGGCGTAGATTAAATGGATTGCGTTTTAGTTTTCTATACATATTGTTTTTGTGATTGATAGATCGCTGGAGTCCGTATGTTAACCAGGGGCTTTTTCTGACTGATCTGCGATATAGGGTATTGGTTTTCGTACCTATTTGAATGGAAGATTGTAGTGTTTCTAAAAAGTTGTCTAGTTTTAGGTCTGCCGTGGGCGCCTGGTATACGCTCTCCCATGACTTCGTGTTTAATGTATTTATTATTACGTTGTAATCGTATATTTGAGTAGTTAGTGTTATCGATTGTGACAAGGAACTGCAATTCCTTGTTGTTACCGCGCCTGTTTTTTTTGTTTTTTTTGCGATTATTGTTATTTGCGGAACGCGCGCCGCTTTTGAGTCGAAAAGAACGTCGGCTAAAGAAGCCGGCTCTCGGCGCCGTATGCTCGTTCGTTGCGCCATCTCTTGTCTCCCGTGCGAAACGGCGCCGTGTTGCTTGAAGACCGGTGGCTTCGCTGCGTTTCCATAGGAGCTAAGCCTTTTTCTTTCTTTAGTTTTTCCTCGGGTAAGTTCACTCTTTGCAAATTTTACACAAAAAAAGCACCATCTGTGGGCAACGCTGCACAAAGTCGTAGCGCGATAGTTTAAGAAACTGAATTTTGCGGTCGATTTAAGGGGGATTCAACCGCTATTTATTTATACCCTTTTCCTCTTAGATGGCGCAGAAGTTTTCCGGAACAAACAAGTTGCATGCTCGCAGCTGCGCATGCAGGTCGGGCGCACGAGGTGGGCTCCGGCCACGGGCTGTTCGCCGCCGATCTCGAGCTAGACCTTCTTCGCTCTGCGTCCGCCGCTGCAGGAAGCGGCCAAAAGGCGGCGCAAGATACGAGCCAGTACATACGTTGATTACAGTGGCTTACAAAACGTAGAATAAGCTCTGATTTACGAATGAATTCGAAGTTACATCCACGTTCAAAATTATCGAAAACACAAGGTGCGGCGTTGCGGCCATTTGGACCACCAAATTTAACACGCAAACGTTGTTTTGCAACAGAAAAAAAAAAAAAAAAAAAATATATATATATATATATATATATATATATATATATATATATATATATATATATATATATATATATATATATATATATACCGGGTGTTTTTTTTTATTCTTTCAGATTTGTTTAAAAAAAGCCGTGAAAGCTACACTTATGCGGTTTGTGCAGGTGGGTTATACGGCCAGGCGGACATTACGTGGGCGGCTAATCTTCGCATTAAGTCGGCTAATTAATTAAAATTGTTAATTAACTTTTTAATTAGTGAAAATAGACATATGGTTCCAATTAGAAACTTGTCGAGCATCATCAAAAACCACCAAATCAACTCTTTTTCAGAGGATATAACGCCGGGGCAGGATTTTACGGCCTTCTGTAAAAACGCCCCATTTGGAGGCGTTTCTAGGTTTCGGTTTCTTATCAGAGCGCATCTACGCGCCTGCGGTCCTGCTCCCCAGTGGCCGAGACGCGCAACACACGTGGGCCCTACTTCCCTCCGTTCTACGAGGGAGGCGAAGAGGTGGCTTCACGCCGCGACCACCGGGGAGCGGGACCGCGGGCGCAAAGATGCGCTCCGATAAGAAACCGAAATCTAGAAACGCGTCCAAATGGAGCGTTTTTACAGAACGCCGTAAAATGCTGCCCCGGCGTTATATCCTTCGGAAAAGAGTTGATTTGGTGGTTTTCGAGGATGCTCTACAAGTTTCTAATTGAAACAATATGTTTATTTTCACTAATTAAAAAGTTAATTAACTAATTTTAATTAATTAGCCGACTTATCGCAAATATTAGCCACCCACATAATGTCCGCCTGGCCGTATAACCCACCTGCACAAACCGCATATGTGTAGCTTTCACGGATTTTTTTAAACAAATCTGAAAGAATAAAAAAAACCACCCTGTATCTATGTATACAGGGTGTCACAAAAGAAAATTTACACTGTCTTTTTCACCGCAAAAATAAACTAAGCATCGCCGAACGCTCATTCTCTGCCCAAAGCTAGAGCTAGAGGTCACAACCAGATGCCAAAGTTTCAGCCCGATTCGATAACTTTATCAAAAGTTATAAGTGATTTTCTGAAAAGTTCAATGGGAAAATGGCGGCCGATGGAGTTTTCAAACGCATGGGGCCCTATGGCACCAGAAACCGAAAACGGGCAAAAATGGGCTCCATTTTCCCATTGAAATTTTCAGACAATCACTTATAACTTTTGATTAAGTTATCGGATCGGGCTGAAACTTTGGCAACTAGTTGTGACCTCTAGCTCTACCTTTGGGCGGAGAATGAGCGTTGGGCGACGCCTAGTTTATTTTTGCGGTGAAAAAGACCGTGTAAATTTTCTTTTGTGACACCCTGTATATATATATATATATATATATATATATAATGCCGCGCGCAAGGCTGAGAAAGCAACGCTCGGTCACGGTCCTCCAGAAAGTTCCCGTTTATTCATGTACCGCACGTAACTTCTATCATTTATCCCTGCTTTTGTTTTCTAGAAAGTGCGTGTTCATTCTCGCCCCGATCACGCGACGCTCGAACCGCTTTCGCCGAATCTTCGAGATAGCGGCGCACTCTAGATAAGAGGCCGCCCGCGACCTTGTCGAGTCAGTCTCGCCCTAGCGCTCGATTCTGCTGACACGCCGACTTCGACGCCCGCGACGCTCTGCTTTCTTCTGTTTCCTTCTTTATTTTTTTGGCACAAGTTCGCCACATTAAACGTTTATTTCTTTCTGTTTATTTCCTGTTTTTTGTTTGGTCACCACCCGTGACATTTGGTGGAGGTGCGGGGTACCGCATGCCCCTGCCGCGTACCCCTCCGAGGGCCCACAGTGCAAGTCCGACGCCTAGCCCACGAAGAACCGACGAAAGCACTTCCGAGATCCGGTTCAGTCGTCGCACCCAAGGTCTACACCCGGATTTCGGACCTCTACCGCCCAAGACTAAGCAGCCAACGAGGCCAACGATGGACAGCCAGTCGTCCCAGAACCCGTCCACCGCCAGCGTCGTATACCTGCCCGTCGCACCCAAAACTCCGACGCCTTTCCACGGAGACACCCACGAGGACATCGAGGACTGGCTGCAACATTATGAACGTGTGGCCCGACATAACGGGTGGTCAGCTGAGCACTGCTTGCAGAACCTTTACTTCTCGCTGGAAGGTACTGCAAGGTACTGGCTGGAGAACCACGAGGCTTCTTTAACCTCGTGGGAGGTGTGCAAGCAAGAGCTAGTGAAGACGTTTACCAGCCAACACCGACGCGAGAGGGCCGAAGACATCCTTCGAACAAGGACCCAAGGTCTGAATGAAAGCATCACCAGCTTCGTTGAGGATGTTCTTCGCCTGAGCGCCCGCGCCGATCCTCAGGCTACAGAGGAGAAGAAACTGCGACACCTGATGAGGGGTGTCAAAAGCGAGATATTCGGAGGTCTCATTCGCAATCCTCCGACAACTGTCGACGGGTTCGTCACGGAGGCGACGAATATGGAGCGTGCGCTACTAGCACGCGCCAGACACTACGAGCGGCACCCTGGCGTGACTACTCTGGCGACATCCGGATACGACCTTGGTACCGACCTCCCAGGCATCCGTGACATCATCCGTGAAGTCGTCCGGGAAGAAATCCGCAAGATGCTCCCCGCTACGGATCGCTCGTCCTCCCTGTCGCTCGCCGAGGTCGTCCGAGAGGAAGTCCACCGAGCCTTCCAACCTGAGATTCCGATCAAAACGACGACGCCAGAGGAGCCTACTTCGAGCTACGCCGCCATGGCCCGAAGATCGCCGCAAGCTAACCGCCAGACCACGGCGCCACCCCGACGAGACCCTCCGATGCCACAGTATCCTCGACGCCAGGAAGGACAAGTCCACGACGTTCGCCAGGAGCAACCCTCGTCGAGGAAGACCGACGTGTGGCGAACGGCCGACCGACGCCCGCTCTGCTACCACTGCGGGGAAGCCGACCATGTGTACCGCCGATGCCCATACCGACGACTCGGGCTGCGCGGATTCCACCCAAACGACCCGCGCCCCCGGTGTGGTGAACGCCCTCGGGAGATCGACGAGTACCTGCGACGACCCCAGTCCCCCGAGCCTGCGTCCCGCCGAGAGTTCCGGTCGCCATCGCCACGACGTCCAGCTTCGCCGATGCACCGACCCCGACGTGAAAGCCTGTCGCCCCTCGCTCCTCGCCGGGGAAACTAGGCGCGGCAACCCCTGGAGGTGGAGTTGCCGAAGACGACCGACGTAAAGAGCCTCCAAGAACGCCGGAGCGCTCCCACTCTCCCGACGCCACGCATCGCTACGACGCCCCTGCAACGGTGTCCAACAACCTAAACGTCGTCATCGACGGTCACGACGCATCAGCACTCGTGGACACCGGAGCAGACTACTCAGTCTTGAGTGGGAGGCTCTCCCGCCGCCTTCGAAAAGTCATGACGCCGTGGGAAGGACCCCAAATACGAACCGCCGGAGGACATCTCATCACACCAGTCGGGAGATGCACTGCTCGCGTCGAGATCCACGGTGAAACGTGCCCTGTCAAGTTCGTTGTTCTGCAAGACTGTTCGAGGGACGTTATCCTCGGAATGGACTTTCTCTGCGAGTATGGCGCCGTCATCGACCTCGGAACAAACCGGCTGACGCTACGAAAACCTGCTCCACCAGCGGAGGAACCCCAAGCGACGTCACCCACGGTCCGAGTCCTCGCAAATCACGTAAACCTACCACCGCGGTCGAGTGTTTTCGTACTTGTCGGGATCGATGAAGCTTCCTGTGGCGAAGTTCTTCTCGAGGGAAGCCTCCAATTGCTCCTGGGAAGAGGCATAGGCGTCGCAAGGGGAGTAGCTGAACTTCAGGATGGGCGGACTGTGGCCCTCGTGACGAACTTCCGAAACGAAACGCAACACCTCACGAAAGGTGCAGCCGTGGGCCACGTCGAGAAACTCCGAAACCCCGCCGAAATCACTGCGATCACTGACGAATCCTTGCCGCCCCAGCAAGACAGTACGTCGCCAGCGCAGCTCGACATTGACCCTAAGCTTCCGGACCCTGAACGGCGTCAGCTGGTTAACCTCCTCGCCGAATACCGCGACTGCTTTGCGACGTCGTCGAAGGTGCGCCAGACCGCGGTTGCCAAGCACCGCATCGTTACTGAGGACGACGCGCGCCCTGTGCATCGATCGCCGTACAGAGTCTCCGCTAAGGAAAGGGAGGTGATCCATCAGCAAGTTCAAGAGATGCTGAATGACGACATAATCCAACCTTCAAGCAGTCCATGGGCCTCTCCAGTCGTGCTGGTTAAGAAGAAGGACGGAACTCTTCGGTTCTGCGTGGACTACCGGCAGCTCAACACGGTTACGAAGAAAGACGTCTACCCACTCCCCCGCATCGACGACACCCTAGACCGGCTGCGCCACTCTCGATACTTTTCATCGATGGACCTGAAGAGCGGCTACTGGCAAATCGAGGTCGACGAACGGGACCGAGAGAAGACAGCCTTCGTCACGCCGGATGGACTGTACGAGTTCAAGGTGATGCCCTTCGGACTATGCACAGCGCCAGCAACTTTCCAGCGTGTCATGGACACCGTACTGGCAGGGCTGAAGTGGCAGAGTTGTCTCGTCTACCTTGACGACGTCGTAGTATTTTCAGCTGAGTTCGACGAGCACTTGAGACGACTCCGAGCTGTTCTTCAAGCCATTCAGACCGCCGGACTCACACTCAAGCCGTCAAAGTGCCGGTTCGCCTATGACGAACTGAAGTTCCTTGGCCACGTGGTTAGTAACGAAGGCGTCCGCCCAGACCCCGAGAAGACTCGCGCCGTCGCGGCATTTCCAGCGCCGACAGATAAGAAGGCCGTGCGAAGATTCCTTGGACTTTGTGCCTATTATCGACGCTTCGTTCGGGATTTCGCAAGGATTTCCGCACCACTTACGAATCTCACGAAGGACGCCAAGAAGTTCGAATGGGCCGAGGAGCAACAGCAGGCATTCGACGAACTGAAACGACGACTCCAGACTCCTCCTGTGCTTGGACATTTCGACCAGGATGCGGAAACAGAAATTCACACGGACGCAAGTAACGCGGGACTGGGCGCAGTACTAGTCCAAGTGCAAGAAGGCATCGAGCGAGTCATCGCCTACGCAAGTCGGACATTGTCCAAGGCGGAGAAAAATTACTCCACAACTGAGAAAGAATGCCTTGCGGTCGTCTGGGCAATAACGAAGTTTCGTCCGTACTTGTACGGCAGCCCGTTCCGTGTAGTCACGGACCACCACTCGCTCTGCTGGCTTGCGAAGCTGAAGGACCCGTCAGGACGCCTCGCTCGATGGAGTCTTCGACTACAAGAGTTCAACATGACAGTGGTCTATAAGTCAGGCCGCAAGCACAGCGACGCCGACTGCCTGTCCAGAGCCCCCGTCGAAACCCCTTCCGGCTGCAGCGACGACAATGACGACGAGTGCTTTCTAGGAGCAGTGAACACCGACGATATGGCACGACGTCAACGGGACGATCCTGAGCTGCGCGCATTAATCGAGCACCTGGAAGGGGGCAGGAGTACCGTGCCACGTGTCTTCTCACGAGTACTGCCGACCTTCGCCATCCGACAAGGTGTACTCTACAAAGAGAACTTCGGCAACAACAACACACCTTGGTTGCTGGTAATCCCGAGTGACCTTCGAGAGGAGATCTTCCAAGCCTGCCACGACGACCCGACATCCGGACACCTTGGTTACAGCCGGACACTGGCCCGTATTCGTGAAAAGTATTACTGGCCGAAGCTCCCCAAGACCGTCCACCTATACACACGATCATGCCACGAGTGCCAGCGACGCAAGAAACCACCGACGAGGCCGGCCGGACTTCTGCAGCCCATTTCTCCTCCAACTACACCCTTCCAGCAGATCGGAATGGATCTACTTGGTCCTTTTCCGCCTTCGACGTCGGGGAACCGCTGGATCATCGTCGCCACAGATTATCTCACGCGGTACGCCGAAACGAAAGCTCTTCCTTCAGGGACTGCTGTGGAAGTCGCCAAGTTTTTCATCGAGTCCATCGTCCTCCGGCACGGCGCTCCCGAGGTTCTGATTACAGATCGCGGATCTTCGTTCATGGCCCAGCTGACGCAAGAGATCCTTCGTCTCAGTGGCACCGGCCATCGTCGAACCACTGCATACCACCCGCAGACCAACGGACTGACCGAGCGACTCAACAAGACAATCGCCGATATGATCTCTATGTACGTCGACGTAGAGCACAAGACGTGGGACGAGGTGCTGCCCTACGTCACGTTCGCCTACAATACGGCGGTTCAAGAGACCACTGGATTCACCCCTTTCCAGCTGGTACATGGTCGGAAGGTAACGACCATGCTGGACGCCATGCTGCCCCATGAGCCATCTGACAACGAGAGCGACGACGCCCAGGCTGTTGCTCAACGCGCCGAAGAAGTTCGCCAGCTCGGCCGACTCCTGATTCAAGACCAGCAACGCGTCGACGCCGGCCGCTACAACCTTCGTCGCAGATACGTCCACTTCCAGCCCGGAGATAGGGTGTGGGTATGGACGCCCATCCGTCGCCGCGGCCTCAGTGAGAAACTGCTGAAACGGTACTTTGGACCATACAAGGTACTTCGTCGCCTCGGCGAGCTGAACTACGAGGTGATGCCCGACGGAACACGAACATCGTCACGCCGCCCACCACGACCTGAGGTCGTCCACGTCGTGCGCCTGAAGCCGTACTACGCTCGATAGGACTGTGGACCTTTTGTGCTCCAAAAGACTCTTTAGTTTATCGTTCTTTTTTATTTTGATTTGTTTTACACTGCATCGGGGCGATGCACTTTTAAAGGGGGGAGTAATGCCGCGCGCAAGGCTGAGAAAGCAACGCTCGGTCACGGTCCTCCAGAAAGTTCCCGTTTATTCATGTACCGCACGTAACTTCTATCATTTATCCCTGCTTTTGTTTTCTAGAAAGTGCGTGTTCATTCTCGCCCCGATCACGCGCGCTCGAACCGCTTTCGCCGAATCTTCGAGATAGCGGCGCACTCTAGATAAGAGGCCGCCCGCGACCTTGTCGAGTCAGTCTCGCCCTAGCGCTCGATTCTGCTGACACGCCGACTTCGACGCCCGCGACGCTCTGCTTTCTTCTGTTTCCTTCTTTATTTTTTTGGCACAAGTTCGCCACATTAAACGTTTATTTCTTTCTGTTTATTTCCTGTTTTTTGTTTGGTCACCACCCGTGACAATATATATATATATATATATATTTAGAGCTCAATTTAAAGCTATAGAAAACAAAAACAAAAAAGAAATAAAGGAGCAGTTTTACACTGCTCCTTTATGTCGTCTGAATACTGGTTTGCAAACCCGCTCCCAGGTTATGTGGAGTGGTGTGGATTAAGGTGCAACTCCACCGTGCATGACGTTTTGGTGCTTATCCGACGGCTTATAACTTTCTTTCTATGTACCTTACAATTATAAAGTTAGTGACACAAATTAAAGAGCAGTTTCTCGACAATGCTTTAATGTCTTGATATCACGATTAGTTTTAGTTGTTAGTTAATTATTTGGCTTTTAATGGACCACAGTCTCTAATATTGAAAAAAGTATTTCTCGAGTTATAACGTCCCATCGTCCACGATATTTTGCGTGAGCGTTCGGTTAGATGTAATAAAATAAAAAAAGTAAGCAACGAACTGTACGGATAATGTATATTTTAAAATAAAAAATAAAGTTTAAAATTGCAATATTTTATGGCGCTATAAAAACGGAATCACGCCAACTAATCAAAGTAACGTGACATTAAATTATGAAGCATCCTTCAATATTACATTTTCCAGAACTTCCATATCGATATATTACACGTTAAGAATGTTATAAGACCTCAAACTTTTCCCATTCAGTTACGGCGAATTGTAGTTTCTTAATATAAAGTACAGATGGCGACACGTGTTCAAGAACAGCTTGATGTGCATTTTCCGTCGTGTGCCGCTTGGAACGCCGCGTGAAAGACAGAAAAAGCGCCAGATGTCAGGGTGTCAGACATAGAGTAATATAGTAAACGTAAAGAGAGGACACAGGAGCCGATTCGCGGCCCAGATAGTGCGTTTCATACCCTCCGCTACGTGGCGCTTTTCTGCAATATGGTTAAAATTAATTAAAACTCTTTCTGTGAAAAGTATTTATTTTTTAAATGGAAATGCTTTAAAATTGTTTAAAGTACTTAAAACGGCTAAATAGTTTAAATCAACTACGTCACAAAAACCACGTGATGAATGGCGCCTGCCACGGCCTGCCTGCCTGCACGCCGTCGCCTCTGCATCATTCTGCATGGCCTCTGCTCGTCCCTGCGTCGTTCGTCTGTGCCGTGCGTGCCGTCCATCTGTGCTTTCTGCTGCATCATGTTCGGTCGACTTTGCATTAATCAAGGTGACGCATGACCGCCCGCGTGCTCGCATGCTCGGCGTGAATTCGTGGAGCCGATCGGTTCGAGCTTCTCGCGCTGTTGTTTCTGCCGGGCTGTCTGGCAGCACTTGAACCTGTGTGCATGTTGATTTTTGATGAGATTGTTTTAAAAAAAGAATTTAACTTACGACCCTGCACACGACATTGTCCATGGGTTTACAGATGACGGTGTTGAACGAACCTCTAACATTGCAGATAGAGCCTTGGTTGTTATGCTGTCTGAAATTTCCAGGAGGTGCGTTTAGCCCCTTGCATACACTGTTGTGCACACTGCAACAACGTCTTCTGTTTAACGCAGTCTCCTCATTTCTCACATTCGGGAGCTTAAAGGGGCGGTGCAACGATATTCAATGGGAATGTTTTTCACTATACACGAGCTTACTGGCACTAGTGGGACTCAAGGATACTCGCACGCAACGCCACTGACCAAGAAACTCCTTTGTTGCGTTGTAAGTTCGAGGACAAAACCGAGTGTTTTCATTAAATCTCGTTCGGAAACCCTGATGACGCAGCTGGACGGTAGCAGTACCACCCAGTGAGGATATTTGAATACGGCTCATAGATTGGACCCGAGCATGGCGTGGACACTCGATTTGGGCTCGTGATAACCGTTACCTCGAGAAACATTCGGGTAGTATCCTGTGTCCAATCGCTGCAATGACGACAACAGCCGAACCATAACAATGTCTGGAACTCAGCGCATGTCCTGTGCCTTGCCAACCCCAGCGCATGGCTATGATCAACATTGGCGGCATATAATCGGCTCCAGATCACGGGGCCGCTTGTTCTGGCTGCGAGTTGAGGGGGTGAACTCTGCTCGTTTTTCTTTATTTTTTTCTGCGACTTCGATTGCGTGTGGTGAAAACGAACGAGTATTTCACAGATCATTAACGTCAGCGATTCGTTCTAAGCGGTATTTGCGCAAAATACAAATATCAGTGCATCGCCCCTTTAAGACTGTTGGCTTTACAGTAAAGGCTGTGGTCTGTGGTTAGCGGGCTTCAAACGTAAGCTTGGTGTGTGTGGTGATAAGCCATTTCTTGAAGTTAACAACGAACACGTTTAATGTGTCTTTGATGTTCCCAAAACAACCAAGAGCGATCTTCATGCCCACAAACTTTGCATTGGAAATGAGGTCATTGAGCGGTCTTTTATTGTTGAACTTTATTGTTCTATCCATGAGGTGAGCTTGCAATTGGCTCCGAAACTTACTGACGGACACATTTTTTTAAGAACCTTTCTGTAGCATGGAAGAAAATTGTGCCCCACAGGTACTGAGTGCCTCACTCTTTCTTGCAATCATATCCCTTGTTTATGCCAAGGAACTTTCGGAGGCATCCATGGCTACAGCCTGTTTCTGTGATAGGATGTGCATGCTTTTCGATTGTCTAAATAGCTCAACAATTCAAGAAGACAGGGCAGAAGTTGCGTCGTGCCATTTTGAAGGGAGAATCTGAAATACTTGATTTTGTCCACCAATAACTCTGATAAATTTCAGCATGGCAGTTCCAAAGTAGGAGGCAGCCATAAGCCATCATTGGGTGGCAAGTTACTATAAAAAGTGTCCTCATGCTCTGGGATGAGCTTTCAAGAAGCCATGACTTTAAGTTCTTACTTACACGACGCCTGCAGTAAGACACACTTGAGAACGTTTCTGGAGCTATATACGACAAATGCTGGGCTGCAACACAAACCCAAATGTGGATCAGTTCACCTCAGGACTAAAACACCCCTGGATAAAGAAACTGTTCAAACTGTCGGACAATGAAAACGTAGAGAATGACAAGGTTGACCTCCTAAAAGAGTTGCAAATATCTTCGCACCATGAAAGTTTAATTTCAGACACTGTGGAATGGTCTTCCATTTGATAACTTCCCGCCCTTAGAGGATATTTCTGAGTTGGCATCAGACATCAGGTTTCACATAATTGATGACTTGTCCACTTTTTTATTACGTTTGGGGCTATTTGATCAAGCTTTTACTTGAACAGACAACTTACAGCTGTGGCTGTTCTCAGCTGCTATCGGATGAGTCTAATAACTTGACCAGGCCTCACCAGTACTGCATTGTTCCTAAAGCGCACCACGTGCCTGAAAAATTCTTCGGGAACTTAGTAGTACCATCACAGGCTGCCTTTCATTTCATTCAGCAACTAGAAAATCACTTTCTTCCCATAATAGAGAGTGTGACACATGTTCTAGGAGTCTGTGCCGCCTTGTATAGCACACTTTGAGGTCTGGGTGGTTTTAGCCTTTGCCCAGAGGAGTACCACAAAGGGTTTTTAAAATTGTTTTGCAGAATACGCTTGTGTTGAAATGTTTGATTTCTTAACCAAAATTTGGACAAAGTTTGGTTGCACTTTTCAGTGGCTAGTAAGAACGAGACAGGTTTAACTCTTAATAGTGTATTAACAGAGGCGTTTGCCAAACCAAAAAAAAAAAGTGCTTATTAAGTGGGCGGTGCAGCTTGCTCTCCAAATATTTGTTTCCCCGTTTTCCAGCGAATGTGTATCACGGCTCCCTAACAAAAATATTTGTCCACATTCTACAAAAATTTTGATAGAAAATAGTGTATAGAGGATAAAAATATTTGAAAGAAAATGTATCCACTTTTGTATCCACTGTCCATAGTTTTTTAGCCGCTTTTTTCTGAAGTCATATTTCTTTTCTGAACAATTTCGGGGAATGTTTAGGGACGTTGAATCTTGTCAGATTTCGAATAGAGTTCTCATTGTTTGGTAATGGCTTGCCCGCAGTGAGTTTGAGGCTATGCAAATTGGTGTTTTTTTTATATTTGCCGGAAATCGGGAATTTGTACTATCCGGCGTGTGCTTCGCACTGCTATTATACTCTTATGACTGGTAATGATAGCAATGTCTTATTTATTTTTGCACTTACTTCCTGTACCCGAGTCGGCGTGAAAGTGAATGTATCATACAGCATGTTCTCCGTGGAAAGGTTTTGTTAATTTAGTTCCGCTAAGAATCTATCACGAAGTGTACAATATGCCGAAGTCCTTCATATCCATTTATTTTTGTGAGTATCGATCTCTTTCGTATAAAACATACAGAGCTTCTGAAGTAAGTCGTGTATACATGAATGTGTTTCAATAAAATGTGTTCGAATCACTTACTGTTGTAGACCCCAAAATGCTCCAACAGCCAGGAGTCAATGCGGCGATTGTATAACTTCAATGCTTTACAATAGAAAAAGAACAAGAAATATATATATACTTATGCTTTGTGAAGTAAGTTGAAATATTGTTTGACACATTTTGCACGAACTCTATCGTAAAAAATAAAACAAAAATGCGTCAATATTAAAAAAAAAACAAAAAAAAAAAACAGCGGCTTCGGGAGTTAAGGAGCTCCCGAGAGCCGAGCGAGGCGGGGAGGAAAGAAAAAGAGAAGGGTACAGGAGAAGCGGAGCAGAAACGCCTAAACCGAAACCGAAACTAACTTGACCGGAAACGGAATCAGATTATACTTAATACCGCCCGCTAGGAGCGCTACCTGTCACTGGTCTATCTGGGCCGCTGGGGCCTATGGCAGTGTCCGCTCTTTACCTTGTGTATATTACTCTATGTGTCAGATGCCTGGATGCCCGCATTGAGCGAGCCAGAGATGTGAGAACAACAAGCGCGAGGCTGCGGGTGCACCACAGATACTATTGCGCGCGTTCTACTGTGCGTCGGTACACATGCCCGACGCGATCCAAATGATATGAACCGTGCCACCCGATTCATATCATCATCTTATTCCCGATTTGCCAGCGTCTCCCTTCTTAAGCAAAATAACTCTATTCATCCCCTCGAGACTCGTCGACTAATCGCACTTCTTTGCTTACTTCATCGGTTGCATTATAACCCCGGTCTTTCCAGCTCATCACTTTTAGAACCACCGAATAGAGTGTCACATCGTCAAAATAACAGCAAAAGCTTTAAACGCCTTTTTGGTTCAACGTTAGCATTTAATAACTCAGCACTTCCTCAAGCCATCAAACACTGGAACGGTCTTCCCGACGACATTGTCACCCTATCTGATGCAAAAATGTTTCGCAGTGCACTTAATAACTTCTTTCTCATCCCCGGCTAGTATGCAAGCTGACATTCTTCGGTGCTCCGTTGTTATTAGCATTGTATTATGTTATTTTGTCCTAAAGTGTTTACCATGTCTGATTTAACTACTTTTAGTTATTGTCCTGTGCTTATTGTCGTCATTTGTGGCACATCAGTATGTTCTAATTTCAGTTATTATTTTGTTTCAATGTTTTTGCGTTGTACTATATGCCTTTGTTGGAAAATAACCCCCCCTCATGTAATGCCCACCGGGCCTTTGAGGTATTTTGAATAAATAAATAAATGGGCGCCATGAAAGGGATTTTGCCATTTCAGATTCCGCCACGTATGCGAAAGCATTTTAATGTTTTTATCACTCGCATAAATCATTTACGATATCAAACTATGCTTGTCGGAATGGTTCGACTATATTTTGTTTCAAAGACCACCTCGGTAGATCTTAAGTGACAATGACATTAGAGAGTTCTAGTAAACCGTGTTTTCAGGCCAGGCTATCTGTAGCGGGAGCTCGCGCTGCCACTTCGATGCATGCTTTGTAGCGCGCGCCCGTACCGGTAGCGGGCCTTTGAATACGATCTACTAAACCTCCCTATTAAAACGTCTCAGTTCCTCTCAGCCAACGCGCTGGCCTATGAATCTATATTTGTCGGGTTTAAATATTGGCCGAGGTGCCCGCAATCCGACGAAGGCCAATCTGAGATTTCGGTTGCATGTCAAAAGATCTACGATTAGTCAAAATAAACCCGCAATAATTTTTTTTTTATTTGGGCGTGTTAAGTGCTTTTTGTTGGTTTGGCTTGTGAAACCCTAAGATCTGAATATTTGCTTTGCTTTACCTTAGTTCGGAGCGCAACCAACGCTACGAGCTGATGAAGCCTCTGAAGCAGCGCCAAGAGCGCAAAGTTAAGCTGTTCGTTCTCTTTCTGTGCCTATGCGGTCGGGCTAAACTAGACCCACTAAATAAGCTACGCTTAATACAGATATGGATGCTTAAAATGGTGGTTGTCAGTTATCTGAAGCTTTATCTGAAATCACAGGAAACGCTTTTCCGTCGTCCACAAATGTTTAAACAGTTGGCGACAAAGCAAAGCAATATTACGTGAGCTTCCTGACACCGAAACTATTGCTGAGGAAGTCGCACTTTTGAATCATGACGACCGGCAGTTGCATTTGATTTGTTACAAACCACCAACATGGCGGCGCCCAAACCAATATCGGGGGAAAAATTGCCGATACTCTAAGTGTAGTTCATTTGGTCTAGCACACAGGATAAATAAAGTGCGGTGGGGGATCGTTGGCCGAGAGTGTTGTGGCACCGCAGATCAAAGCACGTGGAGAAATGTTCCAGTGCGAGCTCCGTTCAAAGCACGGAGCTCCCGCTGCAGAGCGTGCAGGGACTAAATCCCCTCGATGTATTTGCGTTGGTCTTTCAAATAACCTCAAAGGTGCCAGTGCACGAGGCCCGTGTCTCGACCGGACCTTGGACACAAATGGCGACGCAGCACTAATACATTCGAGTTGCCCGTGTGGCACGCGTGCCACACGGGCAACTCGAATGTCATTTAGAACGAATGACATTCATGTGATCAACGAATCGGCTCGCGATCTGTCGCGCGTGGAACGCCCCACGCTCGGAGTGTCTCGCGCTGATTGTCCGATCCTTCAAATGTCATTCGAAGTAAATGCAATTCGAGCTGCCCGTGCAACACGGGCAACTCGAATTCCATTTCCTGTGGGCACGGGTATATAATGAGTGGACCTTGAAAGCGAATGGCGGTGGAGCGCCCGCTCGTGGCACGTGTCTTGCGCGTTTTCACAATAATGGTTGGCGGTACTTTAAAAAAAACGCCTTTATCAAGAGGCTTTAGCACGTACCCTGGGTTCAGTCGCCCATCTGCATCCTACAGTCGTGCGATCGTGTATCACATATACTGCGTAATGCATGTTAAAAACTCCGAGCTAACAGTTGAAATGCACTTTTTATAACCTTCATCGGGTAACAATGTCGTCCTACGAAATTGCTGCACTCTAAAAGCTAACGACTAATTTTGAATGCGCCGTTACATCGCATTTTTAATTTGTGTTCGCGTTCTTTTTTATTTTATTTTTTGTCTACATCTTTGATTACGTGGCTCTTACTTCTAATGAAACAGACTATAGTTGTCAAACTTCTGGAAAAATATTATATAACTAAGAAAATGGCACGTGAACGTAAAAGTAAAAAAAAAAAAAAAAAACGCATAGGCGCACTTAATAAAAATAATTGAAATAATAGAATTGATTATAATTGTGTTTTCAAAGGTTTAAGCGCCCCAAACGCTATAAAAGCGAGCTCGGTGCTTTGGATGGTGCGCTTGTTCACTGGAAGTGCAGTTCAGTACAGTATGCTCGCACTTGTATGTTCAAAACCAAATACTTTATTGGTAATGTATTTAGTGAGACAAAGCTTACCTTCTGCATATGTGCAATGCCCTCAGTTTTCGCGTGATTACACCTTGTTTATCATTATTGTTTTTGTTTCCCTCTGCGGTTGATCTCGCGCTCTTTTGTGTGCTACATGAATTATTAGAGACCAAGGTAACCCAAGAGCAATCTTTTTCGCGAATTATAAAAAAAAAAAAAAAAAACTATGCAACTTGCCGCGTGTGCCACAACCAGTACAAAATATTCTAATCTTCACATATGACACCGCTTGCCTGACTAAACATTGTTGTTTGTCAAGAACAGTTGCGATCGTATGAAATCACTAGGGAAAAACTCGTTACTTCGGTATCCGGCCCGGAATCCGCCTTCAAAACGGGGACCCTCCCTAATGAGGGGGAGAGGGAGTGAGTCTCACGCTGATTGCAGCGATAACGTGGGGAGCTTTTGGTGGGTGGGGTGGTCCGCTCCGTATGCTAAGAAGGCTGCGGTCATTATGGTAGAGAGGAAGGGGGAACGGACGGGTCATTATGGTAGAGAGGAAGGGGGAACGGACGGGTCTCGGGAATGTGTGGAAGGGTTGGACGGGACAGGTGGGGTGGGAGTGATACGACCTCGGGCGACCTCGTCAAGCGCTGTTAGCGGCCGAAAAGTAAACTTCAAGGCGTCTTGGCTTGACTACGCCAAATGGTTTAGCTCGGCTAGGAGAAAAATACATCGGCTAGAGTGACGGCGGAGAGCCGCGAGGGCGGCGGATGGCGCTTTCGACTTCTTCATGTCGGGTCGGATCTTGTTGGCTATTCGAAAGTGACGGCGCTGTTCCCACGACCGACAAACCGCGCTGTCAACGCGAACACGACATCGGCGATTGTGTGCATTTTATGCGAAAATTGTATTGTGTTAATTCCGTTCCAGTTTCACAAGTAATGTTTCTTTGTGCGTGTCTGTGTGTGGACGTGCTAGGGCTTGTGCATTAAACAACCCAGACTCCGGTTGAATGCGTATCGTCCCGTCGACCGTTTCACCCCGCGATCGCGTCGGCCGCTTTTATCATCATCCTCCGTGATCATCCGCGCGAAGCTCGCCTTGCACCGGTAGACGTGCTCAGTCGCCCACTTTGCCGATGGTGGTGACGTACAAAACCACCGATGAACGCACGTATGGTTGTCACGCAGCGCTCAGTTCCGCGCAGCCCATACATTTTACCAATGATCCAAACTCGAATACGAATACCCCAGAACCGCGCGAGACGGCAAAGCCCGCCGAGGAGCCTCTTTGCTCTCCTACTTCTGCGTGTTTTCTCGTACTATGTCGGCTTTGCGGAGTAAGAAAAACAAGGGGAAAATAAAAAAATAAAAGTGAAGTGCAACCACACGCGCGTCTCTTCGTTTTATTATTTGTGTCCCCGTCTCGGATTAATAATGAGTCGTTCTCCGTCTATACTCAGTTTCACCTTATGTTGTACCGTAGAGAAGGTCAGAAGCGCGAGCTCATAGCGTTGGCAGCTGCCCTTGTTGCACGAGAACTTGTACCGTCGAGCTGTGTTCTAGAGCAAGGAGCTCGCGCTTGTAGCCTTTCCTGCGGTACAACACTAGGTGAAACAGAGTATAGCCTGCGTTTTTGACACGAGTTTGTGACGTGTAAGCAACGCAACTCTTCACACTGCTTTTATTTATTTATTTTTTTCCGCTGCGGATTTTTTCAATTTTTATTTGTGCCTGGTTCTGCTACTCTTCTGCTCTCGCCTCCCCTCCCCTCCATAAAAGAAAGGCCCACACAATAACGTGTTCCAGTAGCCTGAAGCAAGTCGCTCTCCTATTCTTCACCGTTGAAATATTTTAGGCTGTACAACAGTAATGTGTGCACACTGAAAAGTAACTTCTTGCTGCAATGTTTGTCGTTGAATATTGGATCACCAGCACAAATATTACTTACCGATGAGTGCCCAGGACAGCTTAAGAGACACCAGTGCACCCTTCAATGGTTCAAACCACTGCTTCATGCACCACACAGGTGACTGTGGCATAGTGACAAGCACAACCAGGGTGCTTGCTGTTTAATGTCAGAAACACTTTGGAAAATGCAGTTACCACATGACCCTGAAGTCCTAGAGAACCTTAAACCTTGGTGCCATGCAAAATAACTAAGCTAAAGAAACCGCCAAGGAAGAGTCGCAACAGGTGCAACCCACAGGTTATCGTGACTCCACATACCGGGCCGGGCAGCTGTAAATCAGCGAGCAGGTGTCGTAGAGTAGCTGCCACTGCAAGCGGTGCAGTGTCTCATAAAAAGAAACGGTTGCTGGAGAAAGCTCCCATGAATGCAAAGTCTGTGGTGAGCATGGAGTAGTGATGGTGATCCTGAAGCAAAAAGGATTCAAGCCAAGACTGTTCCTGTGTTCCATGACGTATGGCATCCTCCCCTTACCAGAATTCCTGGCTGTTATTTTCCTTCCTTACATGTGCGTGCCCCCATCAGCAGCAGTAGTAATAATTGCACGTTGCTTCGACAGGACGTGCTGATGTGGAGGGGCCTGGTGGCAGAGTGTGTTAGCCCACTGCAGCTCGCAGTGTGTGGAGCGAAAACTTGCACTGATCGCCCCTGCCCGTTTTGACCTGGATGAGCACTGCACCTACACATGGGCGTGCATTACTGCTATATGAATCATTTTAAAGACTTTGGGCTATCGGTTGTACCCGCACTAGTCAAATTTCTCACATAGAGCGTGACAAAGTGTCACCATGCGCTGCCAGAACGACCTTCCTTCTTCTCGACAAATAATGTCCAATTTTCTTTGTTCCTGCTAATTTGGCAGTCGAGTAAAAGAGAAAAAAAAAAGAACTACTTTTGTGTGTGATGGGAAACGTATAAACCTCTCCATATACCAGGTTTACCTACAGCCACCTGAAAACATTGCACCTCTTCAAGTGTGAAAGAGGGTAGGCCTGCATGCAATCCACTACACTCTGTTTCACATTAATTTGGGAAACTGTAGAAACTGCGGCGTCTGTGCAAGCCGGAGGAGTCTGCTGTGAAATTAGCACACTTGGGAAGAACATACTCCATGTACCTAAAGACATTAGATGGTTTTAAAAAGGCATTCATACTTTCAGTCGGCTTGCAAACTCTAGCAAAAATGTTGGTTTGTACCATAGAAGTTTCAATTTACCCTGCTTGAACTACTAGGAAAATAACTTCAAATTCACAATAGTGCTGAACGCAACTAAAACACATGGCGGAACGGTGGCCCGAGTCGGCTAGCACGTCTCAGCTCCGGGCATGTGGAGCGAGAGCTTGCGCTGCAGAACCTGGGATCGTGGGCTAAATCCCAGCACTTGCTCATTTCGATCTGGACAAGGATCATACCAGTAGGCGTTTGTGTAATCACTACTACATGATGCACGTTAAAGATCCCAGGCTTTCGGTCATACTGCCCTGGCTAAATTCCTCATCTACAGCGGCAAGCTTGGCACCATTCGAGGCAGGCCGACCTTTCGCTGTCTAAACATCCTCAACACAATGCTACTTTTTTTTTTTTAACTGAAACACGTACAAAAGAAAACATGCCTATGACCTTGTACAGTAATGCATCGAACTGTTTGTGAATGCTTGTGATACACAAACGGGCAAAAGGCAAGAACAAGAGCATGCACATTCACACTGTGGCAGCAAATACACCACAGCAGCCTCCTTTGCCGTTGTTGCCATGGCGGATGGAAGAGCAGGGCAGCGAATGCCGATATGACTGAAAACATTGTAAAAGTTATTGCTTTGCTTTTAATAACAGTTCAAAAAAATTTAGATTAATAGCTTTTCAAAACAAAGCCACGGTAGCAGTACTTTTTGGCGCAGATGGAACAGTCTGCCGCGATGGTGAGGAAATGCTGTAGCCGTTGCCTTTTGCCAAGTTATGGAGAAACACAGCACAGATCATTCCACTCGGAGAGAAGACGCACCCATGAACCAGAGCACTCAGACGGGACTTTTCCTCGGTGCGTCGTCTGCGTCAAGAAACGAGCTGTACAAATGATTCGTTAGCATGCAGCATGGTTCCAAATCTCACATTTAAGCTATTTCAGATGCAAATTTAGAAGTGGGGGTTAGCATGCAATGCCATACTTGATGAAGAGATTAACAGGGCACAATTGTGCAACCATCTCCTGTGCAAAGGAAACAGAAAACTGAAAACAAGCACATAAACAATGTGCACAGTCAGTCTGCTCTGGCAACAAAACAAAAAAAGCTTTACACCAATTTGGATCGGAACTCATTGAACCCCCTAGATTATGCATATTCAAGGCATTTCGTCGACGAAAAACAAATCCGCCGCCTCAAACCCAGTGCTTGCTAAGCCTTCCAAAAAAAAAAAAACAAGGGTGCTTACATTATTGTTGATATTTGTGGCAGCGTTATACACCAACTCATGTTTACAAACAAACCGGAGCGCCCCTAGCGGACGCCACCGGCGCCGCGCATGCACGATGGAGTGTGGGCAAGAAGCTTGCCGTCGCCCATAAACAAACCATTGAAATGCGATGTTGTTGGCGTTGGTGTGAGTCCCCCTGCCCTTTTTCGCGTTCGAATCGTTGATTCTACGTCTTCCTGGCAATGTCTGACTACTTGAGCAGCCTCAACGAAATTACCGGGGCTCGTTACACCGCAAAACTTTGCGTGAATAATGCGACATGCAGCGATTCATTCCGCGCGGACGCCGCAGAATGCATGCTTAAGCCTGATTCGCATGATAAGATTTTGCTCGCAATTTTCAGTTGCAACGTCGCTGGGGCTGCAAAAGCATGAACCATAACTGAAATGGTCGACGTCAATACTGAAAATCGCAAGCACAATCAGACCAAGTGAACCAGGCATAACAAGTCAGTGACGCCCACTGGTAACAATGATCAACATCTCCTTGTACCTACTGTCTATATCGAGCCTGCTTAACAACCTTCAGACTTCAGTCTCTTGAGGCCTGCACTTCTTATCACAAGTACCAGGCCAACATTCGGTCTACGGGCCGGTGTCGTCTAAAAGAGGAGATGACAAGCAGAAACGTTTGAAAGAGCACACAACAGTGCGAACGATCAGGCGGTCGCTTAACCTGAAGACGCACTCAGCGTAGTCCGCAGGTGATTCGTACAGCTTGACGGTTTTCTGGCGTTCATGTTCATCAAATAAATCTGATGACCACAAGTATCCGTGAACTCAACCCAGAGTGCTTCCCGCCCAAGCAATCGTGGTCCGGCGGCGTCTGGTTTTCCCTCTCAACGGCACATATCCACGTTCTCGGACGAACCGAGCACAAGAATACTGACCTTCAAAGCTTTCTCGACTCTTTTGGTACAGGCCCAGTCGCAGAGTTCTGACGAGAGAGCAGGTTTTTGTCCGGTTCCTTTCAAAACAATGCAGGAATACACGTCTCACATGGGGTACTTTCGCCCACAGCCCCAGACCGAAAGTGCGCCCCACACGCCACCACCGCGGTGTGACGTAACAGAGCCGAGTTTGTGTATACAGAAGAGAGGGCGGGGGGACATATAAGTCACATACCTGCCTTTTAGATGTGGCACATGGGACAGAACGCTTGGTACGTTCAGAAGTAAGTTGGATGTGATCAATTATATCCGTAAATAACAATCGCACATTTGTAATTCGAGTGGATGGCCATATTTTTTACTCCAAACAACCCACCCTGGCAGGCGCTCGACAAGTTGCAGTCGGAGAAGAGTTCATTTGTTACGTCGCTTGCTTCGTATCCCACAGACCACAGGCCACGCTACTTCCAGGCTGGCGCGATTATTGGCTTTGCCACTTGGCGATGCCAGCACGTCACTACTTGGCCCTCTGAGACGCCCCAGGACCGGCCATGACAGCCACGGCTTCGCAGTTGCGTTCAGGTGGACGCGCCAAACTTCCATGGAGCGGCACTGCTCTAGATTGGCGTTTATCTGGTGGTCTCATTGCCTATGCTCCATCCCACAAGTTGTCTGCAGCAGGTGCAAAGGCACGAGCACGTTGCTTTCAAACGTGCCATTCTTGCGCAAGTGCTCATGCAAACAAAGCTCACTGCAGTCCTATGCCCCCGTGCCCTCGCCTTCGTCTTTGCTGCGCACACCCTGCGAGACCGAGTATAGTCGACATCTATGGCTGGTATCAGCACAATTGAAAGCGCGATAAATCTTAAGCTGTCTCTCGGTTCGTATGTAAGAACAATCGTGCATTTGCGTCAAGGATCGAGGGAACCAACTACGAGTTTTGCAAAGTATGAAATCGGAACCATATTAGTCTCTCGTGCAATAGACGTAGTAGCCGGAGGCAGTGCCGCCAGTAGGTGAAATTTCTCTGGACGTAATAATGGAATACCTATGCTAGGTGATTAACGCATGAAAGGAGCAGCAGACAACATACCGAGCCCAAAACAGCCATTCATGCGCTGCACAAACGAACAGCATCACACAAGCAGTAAGGAGGGGGCCGCTAGATGTTTAGTACAGCCCACCACAAGGTACAGCTGAAAATGGCGAAATGCCCGCACTTGGCTCGTGCCCTCTCCTTCGTTCGCCCTGCCGAATTCCGTGGAATTGCCCAGATGCACATAGACAGCACGGCAATCGGACAACATGACGCCACCTTGAAAGCCCCAAGTTGAATGATGTATAGCCATTGACAGGTGTCACCACAAAAATAAGAGTTGCAGCTGCTTGCTTTGGCTTCAATGGTACAAGCTGTGCCAACAGCTCCATCCACCTACTTTGCACAGCTAATACAACCAATGCTAGACAATGATACAATTAGATAGCCAAAGCGGTGCAAGTGACAGCACTCCTAAGCCCCATATTTATTGCTGTAGCAGACACATGGGCCATAGTCGCTTGCTGTGTTCGCTATAGTTAGTAATAGCACCCGAACGGCAGCATGGCCTTGCAGTTGTCCCATCTACGGCACAAGCTTATTGCCTTCAAGAATGCTTTGGAATCTCGTAAGCTTGGAGCATGATGGGGCCTAGAGCCTGTGCAGCCAAAGCACAACGGGAGGTGACGAGCGGGTGCTGGAGGCCTGCCTGCTTACCTACAGTGACACGGGACAGGTTTATGAACCTCCGAAAGGATGAGTTCACATGAAATTCACAACCGTTGCATTGTGGATATCGCATTATTTTTGTGTCTGCACGCAAGGGCAACATTTGAGACGCCACGCAGAGTGCTCGCTCATTGCCCGGCAACATCAACATGACTTTTGAGGCGGTTCGCTAGCTTCCGAGCGGCAGGTCACAGCTGCTGTATTATATTGAGTGGTGCCATCTACCCGAAGTCAATGAAAGTGTTCCCTCCCCGCTTCCCACTTTGCTGTTGGCCGGCGACTGACGAGCCTGACCTTCGACGCCCAAGTCGGTTTTCTCCGGTTTCCCCAATGTGCCCTCATGGCACATCATAAATCGAGCGATCCGAAGGCGGTGTACAGCTGAGGAGCAGAACAACTGCCGGAGTTATTTGGCCGAAGTCCGAAAATCGTTTCGTGGCCCCTTTAAAGACCAGCTTTGCTACGCACAAGCAATCGAAAGGATACAAACGTTTAGATATGCCCAACTACCTCGCATAAGGGTGGGTCCAGGAGCCGCCACTGAGAGCAGAATGGTCGACATCCCGCAGGCCAGCTAGGCTTGATGTTTACAAGATCACGGCCAGTCAATCCGGTTTTGGTGGCGTGTCGTAATGTACACAATTTTGTGCTGCACACACGACTGGTTGGATTGTTTTCATCACTACAGAGCATCGCTCGTTAGAGAAATCGAATGGCTCTTCTTAGTGCTTGTACAGTCGGGGACAAGAGCCCCCGGAACGGGTGAGCTGTGACTGAAACGCATTGCTGTGCCATCTGCCGGCTGGTTGGCTGGTTTCGAGATTACACAAAAGCGCATGCGCGTCCTACTGTGCCTGCAAACATGTGTGTTTTCCCGCTGGTCTGCGGCGCGGCGCCTAACTCGGAATCAGGCGCGTGGTAGGGGCTCGGAGATAGCGCTTACTGACACGGCACCTATAAAGCAAGAAGTCACGGCAGCTCAACTGAGCGATAAACTCGACTGGTTATAAAGCAAGGTGAGCTGACATGGCGAAATGCGGCGCAATGTCGCAGGCGGTATCTCCAGTTTCGGAATGTGCAGCAGATGCTCGTCAGCCGCAAGCGCCATCTCCGAGGCAGTACCACGCGCCCAATTCCGAGTTAGGCGCCCTGCCACAAAATAGCGGGAAAACACACGTTTGCGGGCACAGTAGAACGCGCATGTGCCTTTGTGTGATCTCAAAACCAGGCGACCCGCCGGCAGATGGCAGAGCAATGCGTTTCAGTCGCAGCTCGCGCATCCTGGGGACTTTTGTACCCGGCTGTACAACTCACCGCAGGCAGGTTAACTTTACCCTGACGAAACATCCATGAAACCTATATGGCAGTTTTTTTGCATTAGCAAACCAACACACCAATCTGACTGGATTTCGCAAGCAACAAAAGTCTGGCTCCTCTACGAAGACTTGTCCCGATGACTCTCGTTGCTGTCTATCCCATCACAAGTCTTCGCAGTACGCAGAACCCGGTGTCACTAAACTACCTAAACGTAGCGGCGTACACGTTGTCGCAACCAGACCTATTTATCTCAAACCAAGGGTGCCATGCATATTCATGGCAACGTCGCAACAAAAGAAATGTCCCCAAAACGTGGGAAGACGTATCGATGAAACAAACGCGTTCGCTCGAAATTCATTCTCCCGCATTCCACAACTGCCTGAATGCCGCGGTGCGGCAACCAGCATGGCACCTTGGCTTTAGCCGCTTAAGCCCATCAGAAAACATGCTGACTCCGCTGATATGGCACATTAAGCCATTATCCCAGTGACCGACGGGCCAACAATCCTTAGGCCTAACGAATCTTCCAAATCCCAGGGCCCGGGATTTTGACGACGTGTCGGGGAATAACAGAGATTAGAAGGTTTGTTAAGTTGCGTAAATTGTTTTTCGGGCATATCCAGCCTAATGATTTCGTTCAAAACGAACAGAAGGAAAGATCAAACTCCGGATCACAAGGACAAAAATCGTAAACGCAAGCGAGGTGTTGATTAGCCATGATCTGGTTTACTTTTCACTTAAATTTTCACAAATAATTTTAACACGTTTTAAAAAGGCTACCAGTAAGTTAAGAAATCTCCCCGGCGGAATCTAGAAAATCTTGAAAAAAATGTTAAATTAGATTGCAATCAGAAAAAAAAAAAAAAAAAAGAAAAGAAGCGAGCATCTCGGCAACACTGGTCACCAGCCGTTATCATCCATTCGTCGATCCAATCCAAATCCAAATCGGAATGTCAAGATGGCGACTTTTGTGCTGCGAGATGAGTCGGTACGTTCACTTTCACTTCCATGGTCAACTTTCGAGCATTTCCAGGCAATCTCTATATTAGTACAGTAAGAAGTATTTAAGGATGCAGAAATAACAATCGCTTTCTTCAAATAACTCTTGCTCGAAACGTCTTCTCGTTCGTTTCTTTCTCTGCGCACCTGGCACGATTTGTAGCTGTAGCTGAAATCGTGCCTGCGGAGGTATGCTTTTATGTAATCTGTTGTCGTATCCCACAACGAAACAAACGGTTGCGTTGTCGAGACTGCTTGTTGGGGCAGCGCGCGTTCGTGCTGTCCGCGTAACACCACAAAAGGTGTGCGCTTGTTGCTTTGAAAGCGCGCTCTGACGTCGGCATTCGAGAACATCGTCAGTAAGTGAAGTTCGTTTTGCAAGGAACATGTGACTCAGCCTTGTCAAAGAGCCCCGCTTTGATCAAATGTTTTACTTCCCGCATGTCCGGAAAGCGTCAGCGTCGCCTCCGGGGAAGCTGCCGGCAATCTATTGAGGAGCGAGAGCGGAACGACGGATATCGTCGAAGATAAGAGGCTGCATATTGCCCTGCGTCTAATCTTATCTTCTTTTCTGTTTGTTCACTGCGATTCCTAGTCACGAGGATTTTAAGGAAATACAAAAAGCAAAACAAAACTGCATTTGTCCACATTCGTTTATTTTTTGGATTCTCAAACTAATGGTGAATTCCACTCGTAGATCTGGAGTGCTTTCCAAAATCCGCGAGGGAGGCGAAATTCCGCTCTGTGGGCCCCGCATCGGAACGACGAGGGGAAGATGAACTCGCCTTTTTAGAGGGACTCCTCCCCCCCCCCCCCCCCCCCCCCTGCTCTCCCCTCGGCCGTTCAAAATGGCCGCTGCTTGAAATTAACAAGCCCACCGACGCCTCAGCTGACTGATCTTTCCGATGACCAGTGACAACTGTCACTGCTTAGCTGCAGAAATAACACACAACACAGGCCGGACGAAATTATACATACCACGGAGCCCATGTCACAAATAACGAGGAAGACTTCCGCATTCGGCACCGTCGCATACCTTTCGGCCGCCTCGAAGCGGCAAGGCGTGCACAGCGATTGCCGTCGGTGGAGCCACCGCCGAGGGAGGGGAAATGACGTAGCGTGCTCTGTCAACTTGCATGTAGATCTCTGAAATCCTGTAGATCTAGTTCGGTGGAGTTGGAGGCGCTCCAATGAGAGGGAGCTGCCAGAGATCTATGAGCGGAAGATGACCAAGTCGAGCCAGATCTGCAAGCGGAATATGTGCGCTCAAAATGGAGCGCTTTGGGAGCGCTTGAGAACTGTGAGGGGAATTCACCATAAGCAAAGTAATGAAGCCTAGATTCCAACATGGTCTCTTACGGGCGTGCTCGTCATACTGCCTGCAACTAATCTGTTTCTTCCAGGAAGGGTAGCAAGCCATCACCGAGGTGCTTTGTTGTTTTGTTTGGTTGCGTGCCTTCCTTGTATTCCTGTGGAAGGTGCTGTACTTGAAAGTGCTCCTCCGGTGTGCTTGTGCTGGGGTTTCCACTACTGTTGCAAGGGGAGTTAGAATGTTGTTGGAGGTCTGTTTGGGAGTGGTGACATGTCCAAGACAGTGAGCTGTGGCTGCGAGTCGACGGATATCCACGACCACCTGATCTCCAGTCTTTAAGACCAGTTTCGTTACATGCGAGTCATCAAAGGTGTACAGATCTTTGAGTGCGTACAATTATCCACCACTGAAAGCCGTGAGCACCGAAAGGATGATCATCATCTCGTAGAGGAGCCAGACTTTTGTTGCTTGCGAAATCCAGTCAGATTGGTGTGTTGGTTTGCTAATGCAAAAAAACTGCCATATAGGTTTCATGGATGTTTCGTCAGGGTAAAGTTAACCTGCCTGCGGTGAGTTGTACAGCCGGGTACAAAAGTCCCCAGGATGCGCGAGCTGCGACTGAAACGCATTGCTCTGCCATCTGCCGGCGGGTCGCCTGGTTTTGAGATCACACAAAGGCGCATGCGCGTTCTACTGTGCCCGCAAACGTGTGTTTTCCCGCTATTTTGTGGCAGGGCGCCTAACTCGGAATTGGGCGCGTGGTACTGCCTCGGAGATGGCGCTTGCGGCTGACGAGCATCTGCTGCACATTCCGAAACTGGAGATACCGCCTGCGACATTGCGCCGCATTTCGCCATGTCAGCTCACCTTGCTTTATAACCAGTCAAGTTTATCGCTCAGTTGAGCTGCCGTGACTTCTTGCTTTATAGGTGCCGTGTCAGTAAGCGCTATCTCCGAGCCCCTACCACGCGCCTGATTCCGAGTTAGGCGCCGCGCCGCAGACCAGCGGGAAAACACACATGTTTGCAGGCACAGTAGGACGCGCATGCGCTTTTGTGTAATCTCGAAACCAGCCAACCAGCCGGCAGATGGCACAGCAATGCGTTTCAGTCACAGCTCACCCGTCCTGGGGACTCTTGTCCCCGACTGTACAAGCACTAAGAAGAGCCATTCGATTTCTCTAACGAGCGATGCTCTGTAGTGATGAAAACAATCCAACCAGTCGTGTGTGCAGCACAAAATTGTGTACATGACGACACGCCACCAAAACCGGATTGACTGGCCGTGATCTTGTAAACATCAAGCCTAGCTGGCCTGCGGGATGTCGACCATTCTGCTCTCAGTGGCGGCTCCTGGACCCACCCTTATGCGAGGTAGTTGGGCATATCTAAACGTTTGTATCCTTTCGATTGCTTGTGCGTAGCAAAGCTGGTCTTTAAAGGGGCCACGAAACGATTTTCGGACTTCGGCCAAATAACTCCGGCAGTTGTTCTGCTCCTCAGCTGTACACCGCCTTCGGATCGCTCGATTTATGATGTGCCATGAGGGCACATTGGGGAAACCGGAGAAAACCGACTTGGGCGTCGAAGGTCAGGCTCGTCAGTCGCCGGCCAACAGCAAAGTGGGAAGCGGGGAGGGAACACTTTCATTGACTTCGGGTAGATGGCACCACTCAATATAATACAGCAGCTGTGACCTGCCGCTCGGAAGCTAGCGAACCGCCTCAAAAGTCATGTTGATGTTGCCGGGCAATGAGCGAGCACTCTGCGTGGCGTCTCAAATGTTGCCCTTGCGTGCAGACACAAAAATAATGCGATATCCACAATGCAACGGTTGTGAATTTCATGTGAACTCATCCTTTCGGAGGTTCATAAACCTGTCCCGTGTCACTGTAGGTAAGCAGGCAGGCCTCCAGCACCCGCTCGTCACCTCCCGTTGTGCTTTGGCTGCACAGGCTCTAGGCCCCATCATGCTCCAAGCTTACGAGATTCCAATGCATTCTTGAAGGCAATAAGCTTGTGCCGTAGATGGGACAACTGCAAGGCCATGCTGCCGTTCGGGTGCTATTACTAACTATAGCGAACACAGCAAGCGACTATGGCCCATGTGTCTGCTACAGCAATAAATATGGGGCTTAGGAGTGCTGTCACTTGTACCGCTTTGGCTATCTAATTGTATCATTGTCTAGCATTGGTTGTATTAGCTGTGCAAAGTAGGTCGATGGAACTGTTGGCACAGCTTGTACCATTGAAGCCAAAGCAAGCAGCTGCAACTCTTATTTTTGTGGTGACACCTGTCAATGGCTATACATCATTCAACTTGGGGCTTTCAGGGTGGCGTCATGTTGTCCGATTGCCGTGCTGTCTATGTGCATCTGGGCAATTCCACGGAATTCGGCAGGGCGAACGAAGGAGAGGGCACGAGCCAAGTGCGGGCATTTCGCCATTTTCAGCTGTACCTTGTGGTGGGCTGTACTAAACATCTAGCGGCCCCCTCCTTACTGCTTGTGTGATGCTGTTCGTTTGTGCAGCGCATGAATGGCTGTTTTGGGCTCGGTATGTTGTCTGCTGCTCCTTTCATGCGTTAATCACCTAGCATAGGTATTCCATTATTACGTCCAGAGAAATTTCACCTACTGGCGGCACTGCCTCCGGCTACTACGTCTATTGCACGAGAGACTAATATGGTTCCGATTTCATACTTTGCAAAACTCGTAGTTGGTTCCCTCGATCCTTGACGCAAATGCACGATTGTTCTTACATACGAACCGAGAGACAGCTTAAGATTTATCGCGCTTTCAATTGTGCTGATACCAGCCATAGATGTCGACTATACTCGGTCTCGCAGGGTGTGCGCAGCAAAGACGAAGGCGAGGGCACGGGGGCATAGGACTGCAGTGAGCTTTGTTTGCATGAGCACTTGCGCAAGAATGGCACGTTTGAAAGCAACGTGCTCGTGCCTTTGCACCTGCTGCAGACAACTTGTGGGATGGAGCATAGGCAATGAGACCACCAGATAAACGCCAATCTAGAGCAGTGCCGCTCCATGGAAGTTTGGCGCGTCCACCTGAACGCAACTGCGAAGCCGTGGCTGTCATGGCCGGTCCTGGGGCGTCTCAGAGGGCCAAGTAGTGACGTGCTGGCATCGCCAAGTGGCAAAGCCAATAATCGCACCAGCCTGGAAGTAGCGTGGCCTGTGGTCTGTGGGATACGAAGCAAGCGACGTAACAAATGAACTCTTCTCCGACTGCAACTTGTCGAGCGCCTGCCAGGGTGGGTTGTTTGGAGCAAAAAATATGGCCATCCACTCGAATTACAAATGTGCGATTGTTATTTACGGATATAATTGATCACATCCAACTTACTTCTGAACGTACCAAGCGTTCTGTCCCATGTGCCACATCTAAAAGGCAGGTATGTGACTTATATGTCCCCCCGCCCTCTCTTCTGTATACACAAACTCGGCTCTGTTACGTCACACCGCGGTGGTGGCGTGTGGGGCGCACTTTCGGTCTGGGCCTGTGGGCGAAAGTACCCCATGTGAGACGTGTATTCCTGCATTGTTTTGAAAGGAACCGGACAAAAACCTGCTCTCTCGTCAGAACTCTGCGACTGGGCCTGTACCAAAAGAGTCGAGAAAGCTTGTGCTCGGTTCGTCTGAGAACGTGGATATGTGCCGTTGAGAGGGAAAACCAGACGCCGCCGGACCACGATTGCTTGGGCGGGAAGCACTCTGGGTTGAGTTCACGGATACTTGTGGTCATCAGATTTATTTGATGAACACGAACGCCAGAAAACCGTCAAGTTGTACGAATCACCTGCGGACTACGCTGAGTGCGTCTTCAGGTTAAGCGGCCGCCTGATCGTTCGCACTGTTGTGTGCTCTTTCAAACGTTTCTGCTTGTCATCTCCTCTTTTAGACGACACCGGCCCGTAGACCGAATGTTGGCCTGGTACTTGTGATAAGAAGTGCAGGCCTCAAGAGACTGAAGTCTGAAGGTTGTTAAGCAGGCTCGATATAGACAGTAGGTACAAGGAGATGTTGATCATTGTTACCAGTGGGCGTCACTGACTTGTTATGCCTGGTTCACTTGGTCTGATTGTGCTTGCGATTTTCAGTATTGACGTCGACCATTTCAGTTATGGTTCATGCTTTTGCAGCCCCAGCGACGTTGCAACTGAAAATTGCGAGCAAAATCTTATCATGCGAATCAGGCTTAAGCATGCATTCTGCGGCGTCCGCGCGGAATGAATCGCTGCATGTCGCATTATTCATGCAAAGTTTTGCGGTGTAACGAGCCCCGGTAATTTCGTTGAGGCCGCTCAAGTAGTCAGACATTGCCAGGAAGACGTAGAATCAACGATTCGAACGCGAAAAAGGGCAGGGGGACTCACACCAACGCCAACAACATCGCATTTCAATGGTTTGTTTATGGGCGACGGCAAGCTTCTTGCCCACACTCCATCGTGCATGCGCGGCGCCGGTGGCGTCCGCTAGGGGCGCTCCGGTTTGTTTGTAAACATGAGTTGGTGTATAACGCTGCCACAAATATCAACAATAATGTAAGCACCCTTGTTGTTTTTTTTTGGAAGGCTTAGCAAGCACTGGGTTTGAGGCGGCGGATTTGTTTTTCGTCGACGAAATGCCTTGAATATGCATAATCTAGGGGGTTCAATGAGTTCCAATCCAAATTGGTGTAAAGCTTTTTTTGTTTTGTTGCCAGAGCAGACTGACTGTGCACATTGTTTATGTGCTTGTTTTCAGTTTTCTGTTTCCTTTGCACAGGAGATGGTTGCACAATTGTGCCCTGTTAATCTCTTCATCAAGTATGGCATTGCATGCTAACCCCCACTTCTAAATTTGCACCTGAAATAGCTTAAATGTGAGATTTGGAACCATGTTGCATGCTAACGAATCATTTGTACAGCTCGTTTCTTGACGCAGACGACGCACCGAGGAAAAGTCCCGTCTGAGTGCTCTGGTTCATGGGTGCGTCTTCTCTCCGAGTGGAATGATCTGTGCTGTGTTTCTCCATAACTTGGCAAAAGGCAACGGCTACAGCATTTCCTCACCATCGCGGCAGACTGTTCCATCTGCGCCAAAAAGTACTGCTACCGTGGCTTTGTTTTGAAAAGCTATTAATCTAAATTTTTTTGAACTGTTATTAAAAGCAAAGCAATAACTTTTACAATGTTTTCAGTCATATCGGCATTCGCTGCCCTGCTCTTCCATCCGCCATGGCAACAACGGCAAAGGAGGCTGCTGTGGTGTATTTGCTGCCACAGTGTGAATGTGCATGCTCTTGTTCTTGCCTTTTGCCCGTTTGTGTATCACAAGCATTCACAAACAGTTCGATGCATTACTGTACAAGGTCATAGGCATGTTTTCTTTTGTACGTGTTTCAGTTAAAAAAAAAAAGCAGCATTGTGTTGAGGATGTTTAGACAGCGAAAGGTCGGCCTGCCTCGAATGGTGCCAAGCTTGCCGCTGTAGGTGAGGAATTTAGCCAGGGCAGTATGACCGAAAGCCTGGGATCTTTAACGTGCATCATGTAGTAGTGATTACACAAACGCCTACTGGTATGATCCTTGTCCAGATCGAAATGAGCAAGTGCTGGGATTTAGCCCACGATCCCAGGTTCTGCAGCGCAAGCTCTCGCTCCACATGCCCGGAGCTGAGACGTGCTAGCCGACTCGGGCCACCGTTCCGCCATGTGTTTTAGTTGCGTTCAGCACTATTGTGAATTTGAAGTTATTTTCCTAGTAGTTCAAGCAGGGTAAATTGAAACTTCTATGGTACAAACCAACATTTTTGCTAGAGTTTGCAAGCCGACTGAAAGTATGAATGCCTTTTTAAAACCATCTAATGTCTTTAGGTACATGGGGTATGTTCTTCCCAAGTGTGCTAATTTCACAGCAGACTCCTCCGGCTTGCACAGACGCCGCAGTTTCTACAGTTTCCCAAATTAATGTGAAACAGAGTGTAGTGGATTGCATGCAGGCCTACCCTCTTTCACACTTGAAGAGGTGCAATGTTTTCAGGTGGCTGTAGGTAAACCTGGTATATGGAGAGGTTTATACGTTTCCCATCACACACAAAAGTAGTTCTTTTTTTTTTCTCTTTTACTCGACTGCCAAATTAGCAGGAACAAAGAAAATTGGACATTATTTGTCGAGAAGAAGGAAGGTCGTTCTGGCAGCGCATGGTGACACTTTGTCACGCTCTATGTGAGAAATTTGACTAGTGCAGGTACAACCGATAGCCCAAAGTCTTTAAAATGATTCATATAGCAGTAATGCACGCCCATGTGTAGGTGCAGTGCTCATCCAGGTCAAAACGGGCAGGGGCGATCAGTGCAAGTTTTCGCTCCACACACTGCGAGCTGCAGTGGGCTAACACACTCTGCCACCAGGCCCCTCCACATCAGCACGTCCTGTCGAAGCAACGTGCAATTATTACTACTGCTGCTGATGGGGGCACGCACACGTAAGGAAGGAAAATAACAGCCAGGAATTCTGGTAAGGGGAGGATGCCATACGTCATGGAACACAGGAACAGTCTTGGCTTGAATCCTTTTTGCTTCAGGATCACCATCACTACTCCAAGCTCACCACAGACTTTGCATTCATGGGAGCTTTCTCCAGCAACCGTTTCTTTTTATGAGACACTGCACCGCTTGCAGTGGCAGCTACTCTACGACACCTGCTCGCTGATTTACAGCTGCCCGGCCCGGTATGTGGAGTCACGATAACCTGTGGGTTGCACCTGTTGTGACTCTTCCTTGGCGGTTTCTTTAGCTTAGTTATTTTGCATGGCACCAAGGTTTAAGGTTCTCTAGGACTTCAGGGTCATGTGGTAACTGCATTTTCCAAAGTGTTTCTGACATTAAACAGCAAGCACCCTGGTTGTGCTTGTCACTATGCCACAGTCACCTGTGTTGTGCATGAAGCAGTGGTTTGAACCATTGAAGGGTGCACTGGTGTCTCTTAAGCTGTCCTGGGCACTCATCGGTAAGTAATATTTGTGCTGGTGATCCAATATTCAACGACAAACATTGCAGCAAGAAGTTACTTTTCAGTGTGCACACATTACTGTTGTACAGCCTAAAATATTTCAACGGTGAAGAATAGGAGAGTGACTTGCTTCAGGCTACTGGAACACGTTATTGTGTGGGCCTTTCTTTTATGGAGGGGAGGGGAGGCGAGAGCAGAAGAGTAGCAGAACCAGGCACAAATAAAAATTGAAAAAATCCGCAGCGGAAAAAAATAAATAAATAAAAGCAGTGTGAAGAGTTGCGTTGCTTACACGTCACAAACTCTTGTCAAAAACGCAGGCTATACTCTGTTTCACCTAGTGTTGTACCGCAGGAAAGGCTACAAGCGCGAGCTCCTTGCTCTAGAGCACAGCTCGACGGTACAAGTTCTCGTGCAACAAGGGCAGCTGCCAACGCTATGAGCTCGCGCTTCTGGCCTTCTCTACGGTACAACATAAGGTGAAACTGAGTATAGACGGAGAACGACTCATTATTAATCCGAGACGGGGACACAAATAATAAAACGAAGAGACGCGCGTGTGGTTGCCCTTCACTTTTATTTTTTTATTTTCCCCTTGTTTTTCTTACTCCGCAAAGCCGACATAGTACGAGAAAACACGCAGAAGTAGGAGAGCAAAGAGGCTCCTCGGCGGGCTTTGCCGTCTCGCGCGGTTCTGGGGTATTCGTATTCGAGTTTGGATCATTGGTAAAATGTATGGGCTGCGCGGAACTGAGCGCTGCGTGACAACCATACGTGCGTTCATCGGTGGTTTTGTACGTCACCACCATCGGCAAAGTGGGCGACTGAGCACGTCTACCGGTGCAAGGCGAGCTTCGCGTGGATGATCACGGAGGATGATGATAAAAGCGGCCGACGCGATCGCGGGGTGAAACGGTCGACGGGACGATACGCATTCAACCGGAGTCTGGGTTGTTTAATGCACAAGCCCTAGCACGTCCACACACACACACGCACAAAGAAACATTACTTGTGAAACTGGAACGGAATTAACACAATACAATTTTCGCATAAAATGCACACAATCGCCGATGTCGTGTTCGCGTTGACAGCGCGGTTTGTCGGTCGTGGGAACAGCGCCGTCACTTTCGAATAGCCAACAAGATCCGACCCGACATGAAGAAGTCGAAAGCGCCATCCGCCGCCCTTGCGGCTCTCCGCCGTCACTCTAGCCGATGTATTTTTCTCCTAGCCGAGCTAAACCATTTGGCGTAGTCAAGCCAAGACGCCTTGAAGTTTACTTTTCGGCCGCTAACAGCGCTTGACGAGGTCGCCCGAGGTCGTATCACTCCCACCCCACCTGTCCCCTCCAACCCTTCCACACATTCCCGAGACCCGTCCGTTCCCCCTTCCTCTCTACCATAATGACCCGTCCGTTCCCCCTTCCTCTCTACCATAATGACCGCAGCCTTCTTAGCATACGGAGCGGACCACCCCACCCACCAAAAGCTCCCCACGTTATCGCTGCAATCAGCGTGAGACTCACTCCCTCTCCCCCTCATTAGGGAGGGTCCCCGTTTTGAAGGCGGATTCCGGGCCGGATACCGAAGTATACCCGTTTTTTTTACCAACCCAGAGTTAGAATGTTTCCTTCTTTCTGTTGTAAGCAATCAGGAGACAACTTACACCAAATCTGAGGGTAATAAATTACTATGAGCCTTCAAACACAATGGCTTGAGCAGTATATGAGTACAAGCTTTAGCTTTTGATGCAACCTTAACTTTCGACACGCTCAATGCCAGTGTAAAACGTAGGGCTGTTTCATTCTTAATCAGCGTACCATGTGCATGCTTACACAATATTTTATACAACGTCAAAGCCTACCCGTTTGCATTGTTTTCATTTTTGCACACTACTACATGCGCGCATGAATCACCAAATTAAGACTGGCACAGGATGTCACAAAAACAATTTACAGAATTGCTTTTTTTTACCGCAAAAAAAAACTACGCATTGCCTAACGCTCATTCTTCGCCCAAAGGTAGCGCTAGGTCACAACCAGATGCCAAAGTTTTATCCCGAAGGGACACCTTATTCAAAAGTTATAAGTGATTTCCTGAAAATTCCAATGGGAAAAATAGAGCCCATCTTTGCCTGTTTTTCGTTTCTGGTGCCCATAGAGCCCCATGTATTCGAAAACTCCGTCGGCCGCTATTTTCCCATTGAACTTTTCAGAAAATCACTTATAATTTTTGAAGAAGGTATCGTATTGGGCTGAAACTTTGACATCTGGTTGTACCTCTAACGCTAACCTATGGGCGAAGAATGAGCGTTCGGCGATGCCTAGTTTCTTCTTGCGGTGAAAAGAAACCCTGCATTTTTGTCTTTTGTGACACCCTGCAGGTTGCTTAAACTATGTGCAAAGGCTATCAACAGACCCAGAATATTTGCATGGTCAATCATTGCATTTATCACCGAATTCGTATTAAAATTAATAATTATTCTTTAATGCTGTGAGTTTATTTTTAACCTCGCCATTTTTTATTATGACCCCCGCACCAGTCCTACTTTTGAGTTTACCAAACTCAACATCTAAACCTGAGTGTCATTTTTTGTGTTTTCCAGTCTCGTGGTTTGGGTCAAAATAAACACCCAGCTACCTAAATGAGACACCTGACCGCCCAAAAAATAGTCTTTTCTTTTAGGTAGTTATTTCCTCAAGCTAGAATTTTGCAAACCCAAGTCTACCACGTTTTCCTGGAAATCCACAAAGATCCAAACACATGCACGACAAGAGGGCCGGCCGTCATATTGCCACCCGCAGAGCCGAGAAAGCAACGCTCAGTCACGGACTTCTGGAAGATTCGCGTTCATTCATGCACCAGACGGAACTTTCGCCCTGTTTTCTTGTCCTCGAAAGTACCAGTTCATCCTCGCCCCGAACGCGCGACGCTCGAACCTTCTTCGCCGAACTTTCGAGATGGTGACGTGACGCACTCTAGATAAGCAGCTGCCAGCGACCTTGTCGAGTCAGTCTCGATCTCGATGTTTGTTACGCTGCCGAATCGCCGCCTGCTTTTCTGCTGCCTCGACGCTCTTTGTTTACTTTTTTTTTTAGTTTAGAACAAGTTCGCCGATTAAACCTTTATTTTTCAGTTCACTGTTCGTCCTCTCGTCACCTTCATTCGTATCAGTATACATCTGATCACATTGTAATATCTGTCATTGGTCTCTGAAATCTCCGATAACGGCGCACAGGCAATTTTATATTTTTCAACGCGTCGGTAGTTGTGCATGTGTCTCGCCATTTGGTTCAGTACGATTTTCGCGTTTTGTTCTGCCTACATTTGCTGGAGATGTGAGCTCGGAGCGTGGCAACTGGCCCCCTTGCACGAGAACTGGCGCAGCCGTGCGCGTTCCAAAGAAAGCTCGTGCAGAGAAAACAAAGCAAGGAACCAGGGATGTCAAATTCTGGATATAGAAGCATATTCAACTGTATCGAAGCGCCACCACACATGATTTCTCGCATTGATGTACAGGCCTGGAAGGCGATCCTATCGCCATCTGTTGGTTCAGAATCACACTGACCAGGGGTGGGGTTGCACCTTAAAGCCCATCTATCCTAGCAGAAGTGGCGCCAATCATTTTTGTGGAAATGTTTGAGACACGTGCCGCGCGCCACTTCTGGGAAGAACTAGAGCCACTAAATGAGCGGCGCTTAGATTATCAGCACTCTGTTCCCCAACATTCTTGTGGGCGCCGACATTTTGGTGCTTGTGCAGACAATCATGACAATCGGCAACGGCCGATTGTCATGATTCAAAAGTGTGACTTCCTCAGCAATAGATTCGGTGTTAGGAAGCTCGTATAATATTGCTTTGCTCTGTCGCGAACTGTTTAAACATATGTGGAGGACGAAAAAGCGTTTCTGGTGATTTCAGGTAAATCTTCAGGTAACTGGCAAGCATGATTTTAAGCCACATTATGAACAAGTGTCGTTACTTTGAAGCGTAGCTTATTTAGTGGCACTATATATAGATGAACATGGCGTCTGAAATCTAGCTCAGTGCTGCGCTGTTCCGCCATGATCTTCCCTAGTGCCACTATATTCGCAACTCCAACGCCCTATAGGTGGCGGGACGGTAGTTCCAAGATGGCGGAAGAGACGGGGATAGATTCTCCAGCATGGAGAATAGAAGGGTAGGAGAGGGCATGACGTCGGCCGCGTAGCCTCCACAAGCCATGCTCCCTTGGCGCCTCGCCTCTTTCTCATTTTCCTCCTTACTCTCCTCACTTACCATGCCAACGTGACCACATCACGTGACCGTAGCTAGCCTTCGTCTTGCTATGGGGTACTAGAATACACCACAGTCTAGCCTTCGATCTGATAAAACCTACCGGACGGAGCGCGCGCAAGCCTGCAAGGAGTCCTTCTACAATCAACCATCCATCTCACACGTGACATGTCACGCGCACCAATCGCCAGAGAGATCTGCGGTCACGCTGGGCACAAAATCGTTTAATCTTTTTATGACTAGGCTTCACCAATATTGCAACGTGCCCCCTCCTAGTACTTCTAACCTCCTTGTTCTCCAGGATATCCCGTGCGCCTCCTCGCTGACGCTGTTCAGCGCGCTAAATATGATTTATTTGTCTACAAATGCGAAGCGGTTAGGGAGGGATCATATTACAGGTGACGGAGATGCTAATGCATGTGATGAAAACGAGCATGTTATTATTTCAAAGTCGCAGAAACCTCAAATTGCGAAGCTTTGTGGTGAGCGAGCGCGTTTTCGGCACCGGCCACGTTGCTGTTTGTGACAAAATATTTTTGAGGGAGATGTAGGTATTATGTTTGCGCCTTGCCTGGCAATTAGTTCTCTAAAAATAGAGCAGCGAACGGTGACCGTCAAGCTTCGAAAGAGCAGCGTTCACAGTATTGGTGTCTTCGCGTCCCACACTCTTAGAAAAAAGGGTCAGTATAGTCCTCCCTAAAGGGAGGAACGCTCTTGACACACATGTTCCTTCGGAAAGGGAGAAACTTTCGTCCCTTAAGCAGGGGAGCAAAAGTTCCTCCGTCGACTGCATCTCATTATGGCGGCCACGAATCGAGCAAATCGAGCTCGATAAGGCTTAACGAGAACACTAAGTCTATTGTACGAAGCGAGAGGAGCAGCAAATAAAAACGTAACACGAGCTTTCCGCGAACTGTCTTTATTTCCGAAGTTTCTTTACCCCTGCAAGTAAAGCAACTTACGTTTCGAAAGCATGCAGTCACTCAGTCTTCTCAGCGTCAGCACTGCGATGTTCAACGGAGACAACCGGCACCCAGTTCGCGCACTTTATGTCTTACCTTTGCTATTCCTCGAGCCACAATTCCTTCTTCAACCGTTGCGTCAACCGCACATCACGGACGAGTGAAAATCATTCGCCCGCAAAACCAAAAGCAACCGGCGGACTCTTCCTATAGACCAGTGTCTGCTCTGTTCCATGGGCGCCGCCATGTTCGTTTATGCTGACGTCATGACACAGAAGTGGGGCTGCGTTTTTTGAAAGGCTCAGTTTCTTTTTGAAACCTTTGCCCATATCGTATACTTCGTTTCAGCCTAGGCCCGAGCGCGGCCGATGTTATGAGCCGAAGGGCCAATCAAACAGCGAAAAAGGCACAACGTCTTGGTGTGTTCTCTGCAGTTGATAGGAATAGCCGGTATTCGCCGACCCTCTGTGCGTGCTCCTCTGCCGGCTAGTCCTATCAAGCGCAGAGAGCACGCCATGACGTTGCGCTTTTTGCGCTGTTTGATTGGCCCTTCGGCTCATAACATCGTCCGCGCTCGGACATAAGGTGAAACGAAGTATAGCGCAAGAACGTAAGAAATGCACAGTCACGAAGCTCCAAGAGCCACACCGACGCCAAGAGTGTTGTAAAAAGCAAAAATATTGTTTTATGCGCAGCCCCCCTCTTTACAAGAGCCAGCGTTTGTGATTATTATTTCTCATTTTTATCGCTGGGGGCTAGGATATCGGACACTGGTCTATACCTCCCATTGGGATTCCAATTGCAGACGGCGGCGCCAAATCTCCCCTAACGGGCGTTGGGTTTCTCCAAAAGTAATAAAAAATAGACAAAACAATACGCGCGCCGTCGTCATGGCAACCGCTTGGTTATGAGAGAGGGTGTGAGAAGTGTGGTCCCTCCTCTCCCTCTCTCTCACCCTCGGCGACAAAAGGATGCGAGTTCGTTCGAAGTTCGGAGCAGCCTCCGAACTCCGAACGAATTTGCATCGCTGATATTGAGAGAAGAGGGAACTGCTCCCATTGCCGCCGTCTCGTTCTTCTACAATACAATGTGTTTACCTTTTTTTTGCGAATGTCCGACGCTCCGAAACGATTGCACTTGACTTTGCGTCGCTCGATTGATATCAGCTTGGCAACAGTGCATGTTCAGTGACAGCCAGTTCTCATAAAATGGTCACTCAATGAATTCAAATGTCACTCAATGAATGCAAAGTACGCCCAGCCGCTGCTGTTTAGCGGCTTAAGATGGTCGCACATCGCCAGTCTGAGCACAAGTCCAAACTTCTTTTGCAAGTTCTCTTTTTATTAGGCACGCTCTTTATACAGAGGAACAAAAAAAACGTTCACTGCACGGCACAACAAAGTAACAAAATCTACACGAAACTACTATTCAAGTATTCACAGACCTGAAATAACACATTTAACTTTGCGGTAGTTAGCGACAGTGATTCGATCGCCACGGTCTCTTGCAGGTTCCTTCTGCAGCGTGCTGCTCCACGCACGAGCTGCGGTGCTCTAACACCGATACCGCCCACACCGCTCATTTTAAGATACATGCGCTGTCCCTTGTGACCTTCTACAATAACTCTACCACAAAGAAACATGCACCAGCAAGTTTTCGGCAATCCGAAACTGTATAACCAAAAGTATAGCAGCCCGTCTTTAACTTTCGTCACTCGACCGGGAACCCAAAGAACTTGGCAGAGATGTTGCCACTGGAATTAGAGCACCACTGAGTCGAGCAATAGACAAGGTTTAGTTTCCTCCGTGTTTTGGTAGAAGAAATAGACCGATAACCAATAGGTCGACGCCACTGCCCGCTGCCGCAAACGAAAACCACCACCGCACCGTTGGCACAGGCGCCGTCGAGCAGCCGACGCATCCGCGAGCGCGGCAGCATACTAAATCTAGAGAAAAAGGTCCGCCATTTTCCCATACATTCTGGCTGCTGCAAGCGGCGGACCATGCAGGCAGACCTTCTGGGTCCCAAACACGGTTACATCATCAGAGCAGTTTCGTGAACTTCAACAGTCCACGAACTTACCGGTGGAAAAATCCTCGCGTTCCTTTCGAAGGTTTCTTTTTGCATAGCGCGCAGATGTATGTAAACCATATACCCGGCTTCGCTGGTGGGGCGCGGCTGGGCGCGGTTGAGGAATACGAAACTGCGCAACCACCAGATTTCCGAGATTTCGACAGAAGGGAAGTTAATACAGCGTAATGACTTTATTGCTTTTTATAAGCGTTAGAATAGCTCAGAATTTAGTTTACAACGTTAAATTATCACTGTTTATATTGCTGAGAGTTTACACTCTTCGCGTTTACCGCGTTTACCATGGCAACGTTGCTTTCTTTCTCTCGTGTTCTGTCGCTCTCTTTCGCGATCGTTCACTCGGGACCCCGGGTGTCGGCGCACGGGATTTGCCACTCCTCCTCACCCACCTTTACCCCCCTGGCGGCAGCCGACGCGCAACTGTTCTCAACGGCCAAAATACAAAAAAAAAAAAAAAAAAAAAAACCGGCTAATGAGAGCAAAGTATGAGGGCGAAACTTTAGCTAACCAAAATATTTGTTTCATCTTACCAGGATAATTTTTGAAATCTGTAAGCAGCAACAATAATATGTATCTCATCCTATTAAATAAACTTTCCGGCGTAAACCGGAAAAACTTAATAGAATACCAACGGATAAGAGATGGCGCTGAAATAGCTAAACGGAAGTAGGGAGGCTCAAGTGAGTGTGGGTGCAACTGCTAGATCGGCGAACACGGGACATGGACGCCATTTAATTGCTAAATTTTGCTGGGAGTCTATGGGGCAAAGGGTCGTTTTCTTTCCTAACTCAAGTCTTAAGAGCCCATTAAGGTGCTTGAATAATTTACACAAGGTATAAATGATTAATTTTTCATAGCCACCAGTTTTGTTGCGATAGGTTAAGTATTTTTTAAACGCGAAAAATGGTAAATTCCGCCATCTTGGACGTTGCTGCTTGTCTGGCAACTTTGCTTTCCGCTCGACGAGCGAGAAGGAAGCGAGAGAGGCTGCGCCAAGGTCCTCGTTGCTTGCAATGGGAGGCGAGAGGAGGAAAGGCGCATGGAGCAACAGAGTTGCAACAGAGCGGGCGCCTGCTCTCGTGCAGGCAACACTGGCGCATATCCTTTCTCGAATCCTCTCCCTCTGGCGTCGCCATTAAATTGCAAACGCTCTCCAGGTTTTGAGTTGCGCCCACCCTCACTACAGCCTCCCTAAACGGAAGTCGCTCGAAGTGTCCGCCGGTTGCCAAAAGCCGCTCTCAAAAAAAAGCAAATCCGAAGCAACCTCTTGGCTTATCTCAGCACGGTCACACGAAATATCATGGAGAATAGAAGGGTAGGAGAGGGCATGACGTCGGCCGCGTAGCCTCCACAAGCCATGCTCCCTTGACGCCTCGCCTCTTTCTCATTTCCCTCCTTACTCTCCTCACTCACCATGCCAACGTGACCACATCACGTGACCATAGCTAGCCTTCGTCTTACTATGGGCCACTAGAATACACCACAGTCTAGCCTTCGATCTGATAAAACCTACCGGACGGAGCGCGCGCAAGCCTGCAAGGAGTCCTTCTACAATGAACCATCCATCTCACACGTGACATGTCACGCGCACCAATCGCCAGAGAGATCTGCGGTCACGCTGGGCACAGAATCGTTTAAACTTTTTATGACTAGGCTTCACCAATATTGCAACGTGCCCCCTCCTAGTACTTCTAACCTCCTTGCGAAATATGGCGTAGCCGCGTAGCGTAAAAGCATGTTAAATCGCTTGCCACCAGATGGCAGGGTCAAGCAGAGTAATCGCAAGTAGCTAGGCTAGGTGGCGCTAGGTACCGCCCAATTCATGTTTTACAAAAAAAGTTTTTTATTTTTTTACGCCACAATTGAGTTTCCTTTTTTCGGGAATCTCCAACACATGTAGACACGTTACGCACACTACAAGCGTCAGGTGAACATATATTGAGCGCATACACAGGCATCACACATACAAACATCAATACAACAGCACACTACCCCGATCACTACTCCCGAGCAAAAAAAAATGGCTTGCTTTTTATGTTTATACAGCCTTGATGGAGATGCGCCTCAACGGGTAATCGGTCTCTTAGCTGTAGATGAGAAATTTGGCCAGTGCGGTACAACCCGCTAACCTGGGGTTTTTAACGTGCATCACGCAGTAGTGATCACACGAACGCGTGCCGGTAGGAAACTCATCCAGATCGAACCCTGGAGGTTAACAGCGCAAGCTTTCGCTCCACGCTCCGAGCTGAGACGCGTTAGCCCACTCGGCCACTTCCTCCCTCTACTCCCGAGCCTTGCGTTTCCGTCTTTTATACTGGTCGTTTTGAACGTACGGAATTTTTCGGTGACTCCCTAAGCAATAAAAAAATATTCCGAACATGTTAATTTTTTTCCAGCAATGTCATACATCTGAAACTATTTTTAATGGCTCAGGGGATGAATCTCCTATTAAAAAAAAAACGCTCGATCATGCCGCAATTATTTGAAAGCCAACAAATCGAGCCGCCCTAATGTGGTTCCAAGCCATGAGTTTGTTTTCCCGCACGGCCCTTCGTAGCCAGTATTTATATTGTAGTGTTTTTTTTTTTATTTGTGCTGTTCGCGCACGGCTGCAATTGCCGTCTTGAATTAATCTTTGAAGAGCGGATATTCACTCAGCTGGAAGTGATGCTTCACGGCAGAGAAATCGCTTTTCGATCAACTTGAATGCAGTCAAAGCCGCAACTTCCGGCAACTGTTAAGTGTACGGAGCTGACGGAGCTATGCCGTTGCGAGCTCGAAAACTTCTAGCGCTTATCCCAGCGCGCATTTAGAGGGCAGTTTCTACAGGAACCGTAATATATTTAAACAGTAAAATAAAAAAATAGCGTTTTTTTTCGATTTTACTTGCTTTTTTATGCTAAACTTTCATTGTAAATATACGTACTTTCCGTCATACTTTCGTACTGTTCAGTCTTTTCCCCAGAGCACAATCGCTCTCGTGGACCGACAGTCACATTGGCCACTGTACTATAGGAGCTTACCGTTCAGACCAGCGTTCCAACATGACTATCCACACGTCGATCGACTGCACCTAATCCCTCAAGTGGTTTTAAACACTTTAATGTAAAGCGGAATGTCATCCTGCGACACCCCGCCCCCTCCGATCACGGCCCGACCAGCGGCATCAATGCCCAACAGTTTACGATCTCATCTTGTTACACCACTGATACGCGAACACACGGTCACATCGGCGATAATTCCAGTCTTCTGTTCACAGCCCACAACACTGCCATCACGATGTTGCTGACACGCAGAAATACAGAACCACGTTGACGATGTTGCTGATACGCAGAAATACAGAATCACGTTGAACGCCGGTTGGCACTCGGCACGTGACAACAGAACCGAACTCAGCACGGAAGGCACCCGCGCAGCCGGCAGGAAAACCTGCCTGTTTTGGACGCCGTTTCCGCGATTTCCATAACGTCGAAAACGTCGACAGAGTTCCTCGTGGTTTTGCTGTTGTAGTTCTGCGGGAATCCCGCAAATCGGAGACGATCGGGGCTGGCCGTCTTACCCAGTGAATGTAGCGCTGCTGGCACTGCTCCGGAACTTCGCCGTTTCTAGCGGCTTCGTTAGCTCGTTCGATAAAATTAGTGGTAAAAACGTCAATGCAACCGAAATGTTCTGCACATTTGGACTATAAGACGGAATTACAGGCGGCCTTCGCTGCCGCTGAAGCTCATTCAACTCAACATCAATTTATTAAACAACGTGCGCGATGTGCTCGAAAAACGAAACCGAAAGAAGAGTGGGGAGGGCGAAAGCTTTCTCCGGTCTGCCTGGAGAAGGAGAAAAACGTCTCGGTGAATAATAAGGACTTTAATTTTTCTGTCATCGGTCTGGGTTTGTTTATGTGTGTTTTGGTAAATAATAATAATAAAAAAAAACTTTACGAAAAAAAAAAAAAATGTTGCTCCTCTGGGATCGAACTTTTGACTACTTGGTCAGTAGCGCGATGTTTTACCCCTGCGCCAACTGAACTTTTTTTTTTTTTTTCTTTATTACATGGAAGAAAAAATTATGGGATCACAACGTTGTCGTTCAGGGTACACTCTACAAAATCATACTACACATGTTAAAACTCTCTAATGTCTACAAGACTGTTAAACAGAGGCAGCCAGTCAGGAACTACAGTTCGGATATCATACACGCTTCTGACGCGGATAACAAGTTGAATGAAATGCAGGCGTACTGTTTTTGGATGCAAATTCTCATTCCTTATGTCGAGGCGGGACTTCCACATGCTATACAACGCTAGGAGCATTACAATGTCATACGGAAAGTTATCTCTAGATGATACAGGCAGGAAACGAATTGAATAGGGTGTAATATCAATATCCTTTTTTAAAGTGCGCTGCAGAATATCCCAGAAGAAAATGGCATCCCAACAGTGAATAAAAATGTGTTTAATGGTTTCAGGCGTTTTACATAATGTACAGTTTGTTGACCACGGGACGAATATTCCTTTCTCTTGTAGCCACACTTTCGTGGGTAACACGGAACAATGCAATTTGAAAAAGAAAGTTTTTGCTGCAGGGGGGATGGGCATCTTCTTTACCCGGCGCAGTACATCCCGTTGGGAAACGTTGCTAAACATTGAGCGGTAAATTGGCATTGGAAATAGGGTTTTCACAAGATCCCTTGTCAACTTTTTACGTGAAACAGTCACTAAGTATTCTTTTGAAAACCTTACTGATAAAAACTGAAAAGCATCGACTACTTCTTTAAGGCCACGGTCCCACTGAATGTGGCAGGTTAGGTACTTTTTGGCAGGTCATTACTCATCTCCTTTTAAATACTGTATTGTGGGATTGATGTCAGTCGAAGGGCAATGCAATCATCTTTCATTTGATATTATGTATGTGTTGGTTTTTACTGTTCATGCGCGTTTGTAGCGTTGCGAATTTGATGGCGCTGACCCTCACTTGCTCCGCTAGTTCATGTTTTATGAACGATCCATTAAAGATAGCGCGCTTCCAATATAGCAGTTTTGTTAAGATGATGTCGGAGCAGAATGTGACGATACACTTTTTTGATATTTACACTACTTTGTTTTGTTCACCAATCCAAATATTGCCCTAAAATTGTCATTTTTCAGCACAAATATGTTTTTAATGACAAGCGCTAGGGCAATGAAGTTAGCTACAGGTGTAGTGCTTATAATTGGTAATATGCAGAAAAAAAATTAACGCTGTGTAAAATTTTTTTGTTTAGATATTTTATATAAAACGTAGCACTTTTTTTGTGCTTCGAGTCATGGTACTTCAAATGCCGCTGAGGAAATAATTAAACTATGATAAAATCTTTTATACCATTTAGAGCTACAATGGTTTGCCAAGAGGTGGACGATGGCTTTTTTTCATTTTCAAAGTCATAACGCTCCAGGAGCCCTTCAAACTTACCTGTTTTTGACGCATATCTTTTTTGGACATCAAACAGATTTATTGGCATCTAATAACATTTATTGTTTGGAAAAGATATATTTTACGATGTATTACATTTTCACAATGATCTTGCTTTGGTTTCTTAATAGGTGTAGAGCTTAGATAATTTTAAAAATAATTAAAAAGTGTTTGGGCGTTTTGTTGCGCTACCTGGCGGATGGCAGACAAACTGCTGATTTCTAATGTTAAAAAAATTTCCGAGGGCGGCGTTGGCGTCTGTATCATCATCAGTCTCCGTGTCTTTTTACCTTCACATTTAAAAAATAATATGGAAGATTTACTATCGATAACTGAATGGTTTAAGTACTGGGTCAGGCTAATAAATCTAAGACAAATAATTACACAAGCGTAGCGTGATATAATGTGTTCATTATTCGGTATGATTGAAATCAATAAACAATGAAGACGAAGAGGAAAAGAATACACCCGAGTTCACTTTATGCCGAAAAAAGGTGAAGATAGGAGGACGACGACGACGAGAGAATAAGCCACGGCTAGTTTTTTCTCTCCCGATTCTTTTGTTTTTTTTAGTCCTGTATACATACATAAGCGACTGGCATCTGAGGAATCACCCGTTACCAGGAATCGGCCGCAGCTCATCGCGGTACGGGTTACTTCCGGTGGTGGTAACCCAAGACACGGCATGACATCTCAACCCGGTACGCCCGTACTGGCATCAGCGACAGAGCCTTCATGCTCGCAGCAGAGACCTGCTGACAAAGACCACAACTATCATGTCACTCAAGATACCCAGTCTGGCCGCTTCGGACTGGGAAAACGACCGAACGACATGGGCGGCGATTCCGCTGAATCGTCCTCGACACCTGCCAAGATACTGGCAGCAGAAAATGACAAAATGGAGGAGGGGTTCACAGAGGGAGACCTGGAAGGTTTCATTCTTGTAGAACACCGTCGAGATGAAACAACGGGAGTCCCGGTGCTTTTGACCCCGACCAGCGAGACACAGCGCCTCCAGCAGCAAAACCCGTTGATGTTGAGCGCCGAGGTCAATGCCGCAGCGGGCGGCCCCATTATACGCCATCGCTTTACAGCTAGGGGCGGTCTCCTGCTTGAGGTTGCAGAAGTCGCTTCGGTGAATAAACTCTTGCAAGTTCGTACCCTTGGGAATATTCCAATACAAGTCACTATACCAAGTGCGTACCTCCAGAATTTTGGAATGATTAAGGGAGTCCCCCTGTGGCATACGGACTCTGAATTAGCAGAATTCCTGCAGCCGGAAGGTGTTATCGCGGCCCGCCGCCTCTACCGCCGACGTGGAAAATCTGGTGACGCCGCAAAAGCGTCAGACCGAGTGATTCTGACGTTTCGTCTAAACACGGAACGCCCGTCGCAAGTCAACCTCGGGTTCACCCGGCATGACGTCGCCGAGTACATTGAGGCTCCACCCAGGTGCTTCAATTGTCAGGCACTCGGGCACATCGCGAAATTTTGCAAGGGAAGCACGAAATGCAAAAAATGCGGTGAACCCCATTCAACAAGGGACTGCAAGGGCGAGGCACCAGTAAAGTGCGCAAATTGCAGTGGAGAGCACCCAGCGGACTACTCAAACTGCAAAGTCCACCTGGCGGCTCTGAAAAAGACCAAGACCTTTGTACGAGGACCACCGCCGCCCCCTCCGATCAGGGATGACCCTCCCTCCCAGGAATCCTATCCACCTCTTCCACCACGAGATCAAGCAAACCCGACGCCTCTCCAGCAACAGCTGCGGATGAGAAAGAACAAGACAAAGCACACTTCTTCGACCAAGCACGTGGCGTCACAAAATACGCCTCCTAGTGAGCCACCGCCTGCCTCACAGACGCAAAGCAGTTCTGAGACACCTCGATCCAAATCTGGCAAGCGCACATATAGCGACGCAGCCACTCGTGCTTCCCCCGTTCAGGAGTCGTCATTGCCTGCCTTCGGCACAATGACGGTCAGTGACATAAGAAGTCTAGTTATTTCTGTCGTGCGAAACTTCATTTCACAACTGCCATCGTGCACTTTTAAGAGCATAGTTAAGGGAGTTTTGGTTTTTGAGCCTGCAATCGTAGCACTGATTGGGAGCTCGCGTCAGTCTAATGGCTGATGTTCTCTCTTTCGAGAATTATGTAAAACAAGCTACAGTCTTCCAGTGGAATGCTAGAGGGCTACGTTCTCGTCTTTCTGACTTCAGGCAGTTTATTTTCAAATATAAGTTCCCAATTTTAGCAGTTAGCGAGTCACGTTAGACTTTCTGAATACCAAGTTTTTCAATCAAATCGAGACTCTGGCACTAGTCGGGTATTTATTGCTGTACGAAAAGGTCTAACATACGTGTCGCATAACATTTCATCACATCTGAGTAATGAGTATGTCAGCGTCACTGTTAGTAATGGGAAACATTCACTCACTGTAATCGCCGCATACGTTGCTCCGTCATGTTCTTTTGATGTTGACAGATTGAGTTCTATCATCAGACAGTGTCCTCCCCCAATTTTAGTGACGGGTGACTTTAATGCTCATCATGCAGCTTGGGGTAGTGCGAGAACAACACGCCGTGGAAGGGAACTACTAGAATTAGTGGATGATTACGAACTTTGCGTACTAAATGACGGGACACCGACATTTGTTCGTGGCACACGTTCCAGTAGCTGTCTAGACGTCTCATTTATGTCTTGTGACCTCGTGTCCCGGACGTCCTGGTTTACGGACGTTGAGACCCACGGTAGCGACCACACACCTACCTACATCACAGTACCCGGTATACAGCCCGGAATCAACCGCAACTGTGTTTCGTACGTTGACTGGACGTGCTTTAAAGGGCCCATGAAACGATTTTTGGGTAGGGATAAATCATTTTAGATTTTGATTTTACTAGTAGCACATCGTTGAGTGGACCAAAAAAAAAAGGTAGAAAGTCAAAAGCCTGACTTTCAGTGCGAAAATTTGAAAACAGAGTGGACTATCTCGTACCTCCTCCCCTTCGCAACCTCTCTGCCTTTTCACTGTGATACATCCGCGGTCCCAAAAGCGCGTCATCGGGTCCAAACTGACGTCACACGCAACCGGACCTCACTTCTTCCCTTCACCCCTAAGCTGACATTGTGGTGGAAGCTACGCGCTTGCCGGACCAATCAGCCGCCTCCCTTTCATCACCTGACTTCATTCTCTGCAGCCACATTTGCCACGATCACGTGGCAAGTGTGGCTGGCCCAAAGAGCACGTAGCTTCAAAAGCACTGTCAGCTTCGGAATGAACGGGGTGGGCAAAGCAACTTTTGTCTGAATTTTGAGCGACGGGCTAATCTTCTAGGGGGAGAATGGATGTGTCCGGGATTACACAAACGAGAGTGCGAGCAAGAGGGGACTCCCTCTTTTCGTCTTCTTTAACTGTTTGGTGGAATGCGCGATTTATGAGTTGAGGAGGAAAGCTGAACAGGAAAAAGTTGGAAAAGCGTTTCATGACCCCTTTAAAGGGCCCGTGAAACGATTTTTGGGTTGGGATAAATCATTTTAGATTGGGATTTTACTAATAGCACATCGTTCAGTGAACCAAAAGAAAAAAAAGTAGAAAGTCAAAAGCCTGACTTTCAGTGCGAAAATTTGAAAACAGAGCGGACTATTTTGTACCTCCTCCCCTTCGCAACCTCTCTGCCTTTTCACTGTGATACATCCGCGGTCCCAAAAGCGCGTCGTCGGGTCCAAACTGACGTCACACGCAACCGGACCTCACTTATCCCCTTCACCCCTAAGCTGACATTGTGATGGAAGCTACGCGCTTGCCGGACCAATCAGCCGCCTCCCTTTCATCACCTGACTTCATTCTCTGCAGCCACATTTGCCACGCTCACGTGGCAAGTGTGGCTGGCCCAACGAGCACGTAGCTTCAACAGCACTGTCAGCTTCGGAATGAACGGGGTGGGGAAAGCAACTTTTGTCTGAATTTTGAGCGACGGGCTAATCTTCTAGGGGGAGAATGGATGTGTCCGGATTACTCAAACGAAAGTGCGAGCAAGAGGGGACTCCCCCTTTTCGTCTTCTTTAACTGTTTGGTGGAATGCGCGATTTATGAGTTGAGGAGGAAAGCTAAACAGGAAAAAGTTGGAAAAGCGTTTCATGACCCCTTTAAAGGCCGCTGTACAAACGGGACGTTCTGCAGGGAAGAACCTTCTCTCCCGAAGCTGGAGACGGGGAGGGAAAGGGCCAGCGTTGGGTGGAAAGGGTGTCTAGAGAAGGGGATTAGCCTCGGGGCGAGGCCATCCTCTCGAGAGGGAGTGGGGACGGAACATAGCTGCCGTTGGGGTTCCGGCTACCAGGTGGAAGATAAGCTTGTCAAACGGCGACCTCGGATGCGAGGACGGGCACGTCAGACAATTTGAAAATAGCTGCTTGATTAGCTGGACGACCCAGTGCGGTCTACTGGCTCTAGAAGGTGACTCGGATGAAGAAAACTCGTTTTGCTCCAAAACTCTAAAAGCATTCTGGAACGTGAACTCTTGCCACAAATAAAAATAACACATACATGAAAAACTACCAAGGCATTTAAGCTTTCTCCTATGATATGAAAATGCGCGAGCATTACAGGCAGAGTTATGTTGGCGCAACTTGCAATAAAGAAGGAAAAAAAAAAGTTATGTCGGCGCAACTAGGCGCAACGAATAGCGCGCTAGTTTCACGATCAAGAGGGCCTAGCTTCGAAACCGGGCAGGGGATGATTTTTTCTCGTGTTCTTTTTTTATTTCGTTTATTTTTTTTTTCGGTCACGTGACAATAAAAATCACATGAACAGAATTTCTTTTTTGGCCACGTCGCCAGAGATTTTTTTATTATTATTACTTCTCATTTTCTTCTGTCTTTTTTTTCCTTTTTTTCGGTTTACGCTCCCTTTTGCAAAACTCTTTGCACCTATTTCGCGTTACATTAGCGTTAGCCAAATCATTTTATTTATGGCAGGGAATTCTGTCGTACGTATCTTATGTTACTATAACCAACCCTGGCTTACAATACGCATAGAGAATTTCGTCCGGCAGCCAGTTTGGGAATGACGAGGCCAAATTTGTGTTATAATTTTTTCGAGGTATAAGCATAATTTCGGCCTCGTTATCCGTCGGTCTCTATGATTGGCTCTTCAAGTATCTTTTGGGAAGGCAGACGACTGGCATTTTTAGTGTGCACGTGTGTCGACCAGAGTGAACATTGCTGAAGCGCCTCCAGTGTGATTTTGGCCGTAAATAACTGGAGGCCCCGGGCAAACCCACCCTATGTAGAAAAGTGTCTACCTTTCTGGTTTCATAGAGAGCTATGAAAGGGACGAATCCCAGCCGAGTCAAACTAGAGGCTTGCAAACGCAATCGTGTTGACAATAGCTCCAAGGAGTTTGTATGACTCTCTCTGGCAGTGTGCAGAGGGTAAAGGCACGGAGGTAAGTAATATATGCTTTCGCCTAGTCACCTCGCAAACGGTTGGGTATTGGCTGCAGAGATCCATTTCGCTTTGTTTTATTACCGGGATTATAGCTTGATTTCTGTGTTCCTAATTTCACAGACAGAACGAAATCGCTTTTCTCGTGTGGCGTCACGGCGGTGAGACAGAAATGAATCAGTGTACCGGAATTCGACGCTTTGCTCGTTCTATAGCGCTTCTAAAAACCGTGTGATCACGGCTGTGCAATTAACGTCAACAATGCATAAACTGCAGTTACTTGTACTCGTATTGCATCGTGAGGGAACGACTATGACTGGGTAAACAAGAATAGGGAGAATAGGTGCGTGTGATTTGTTGAAGTTCGAATCAACAAATCAAGCTTCAACGAAAGCGATAGTATTGCATTCACTGAACCAGCTATATGAGTTTTCAGACGGTATATACCTTCCAAGTATGCGATTCGTGTTCTGCCAGTGGTGCCTCAGCTAAATTAAAAAAGCAAAATCCACGTTGAAAAAAAAAAATGTTTACGGTGACTCGAGCCGCTCCCGCGCCGAATCATGTTTCACGTAAGCGTAATCTTGGGGTCGATGCACGACGAGTTGTCTTCAATCATAAAAATAGTTTGATTACGATTATTGGCAGCGCTAAGAATTTGAAAGCCAAGCAGTGAAGACAACGGTGTTTTTAGAAATATTATATACATTTTATTTTACACTGCTTGACTACGCCGCCGTCGTTATGTTCTTGAATTATTGACTAGCTTGTGGCGGACAGGGAAGTCTTGCAGGACCATATGATAGGACCTACACTAAACCTGCCGCACTTCAAAAAATGTTAGTCCAATGCATACAAGCTTGTTCAAGGCGGACGGAGCGTTGCGCATCCGGCAAAACGCATACAATCGCTGCCCGCAAAGTTTTTTTTTTTTTTTTTTGAGCAGCGAAATAATTTTTAGTCAAGCAGCAGGCCCCCTCTTCGGCGGGTTAAGCCGGATTAACGGAGGCGTCTCCTAATCCATTCTCCGTGTTGTCCCCTCGGGGGAGGGCGGTAAACAGGTGGGGGAGGGCGGTGAAGGAAGGAAAGGAGGGCAGGAGAGGAGGAAACGCAGAAAAAGTGGAAAGCGCGAACTGTACGGCGGCCTTTAAGGATAACGTGGAGTCTAAGTTACAAACCAATGGGACATATGATGCGTTCATTTCCACCATTCAGCAGTCAGTAACTGAGTCCAAGCGGTCCGTCCATCTTCCTTCTTCGCGTACATTCATAGATGCAGAGTATGAACGCCTCCGTGCAATCCGGCGGCGTGCAGAACGGCGAGCAAGGCGCACTAAGCTACCTGAAGATATTCGGGTTGATATACGAACTCAGAAACATATCCGCCGTCACTTGGACAAGCTAGGTCGAAAAAAGTGGAGAGGCCTTTGTGCTTCTTTCGATCCTCGTGCTCCTCTGACGCGATTATGGCACATCGCGCGTGGCCTGCGATTTCCACCGCAACAAAGAACACCATTCAATGCCCTCGCCATCTTTTTGCGCAGGTCAATTCTAGAAATTGCAGAAGACTTCTGCGCTTCTGTAGTAAGTTTGCCTGCAGTGACCAGCGTCAGTCCGGCAAACGCAAACCTTGCAAATTCACCTGACCGATATCCAAGCGAGATGGATTATACCTTTACCGCCCAGGAACTGTAGCAAGTTCTGGCGTCACTAAACTACTCTTCTTCACCTGGACCAGATGGAATCACCAATGGCACGCTTGCACACTTTGGACATAAAGGCTGTCAGTACCTTTTAGAAATATTCAATGCTTCCTGGTCCACGGGCAAAGTTCCAGAAGAGTGGAAAACTGCCTGCATAGTGCCTATACTCAAGATTGGCAAGTCTCCCATTGATATGAACTCCTATAGGCCCATTGCACTGACGAGTTGCATCGGAAAATGCATGGAGCGCATGATTCTTTCACGCCTAGAATGGTTTCTAGAGTCAAAGTCATTATACCCCAATACAATGACCGGCTTCAGACAAGGACGGAGTACCATCGACAATGTAATGGATCTAGTTACTAGCGTCGAGGATCAAAAACTTCGTGGTAAAATAACAATAGCCGTGTTTCTCGATGTCCGTGGTGCATTCGACAACATAACTCATACAGCAGTTTTGGAAGGACTTAGAACGATTGGTATCAGGGGTCGTCTTTATCGCTGGATAGCTCATTACCTTCATAATAGAACAATATTTATGCGGACGAGAGAAGGGGACACTACACGACATTTTTTGACGAAAGGAGTACCACAGGGTGGGGTTTTGAGTCCTGTGCTTTTCAACGTGGCTCTTATTGGTATTTCCGAGGTTATCTGTAAGTCTATTCACATCACGCTTTACGCAGATGATATATGTCTTTGGGCATCTGCTATTTCACTTAAAAGCATACAGACTCGATTACTTAGCGCACTCACTAGCGTATCTCGTTTTTTGACGACACGTGGGCTTGAAATATCATCTGAAAAGTCCGCCGCTATTTCTTTCACACGGATGAAAATGGATCGATACCCGCTAAAAGTAAATGGTACTAGGATTCCTTATGTTTCGTCTCACAAATTTCTTGGAATATATATTGACCGCGGTCTAACTTGGAACCCCCAGTTAGCCCATCTGAGGGTCAAGTTATCCTCATTTACTAGCCTTGGCAGGTTTATAAGCGGAACAACGTGGGGAACTTCGACAGGCGCCCTTCTTCGCGTGTACAGTAGCTTATTCGTTGGCAGTCTTCGATACTGCCTCCCTGTAATGCATGGCCTTAGTCCAACCAACATGAAAAAGCTTCAATCACTACAAGCACAAGCCCTAAGAGTTTGTCTAGGCGTCCCCAAGTGCACATCCACACTAGATACTATTGGGCAGGAGATCGAACTATAGGGGGCGCTCTGACCCGTTTGTTTTCCCCACGCTTGGTGTTTACTCAACACAAGGCCTGTGCACATGCCGACAGGCCTTATGGGCATGGCCATGTCATCTTCTACAATAGAGCGCGGGGCGCAGTCTAATAAAAAAAATACTAACAATCGACGAAGCGACGTTAAGTGCCAGATCTATCCTCAGAGAATGCGAGCTTGACCCACTTCGGCTTTTGTGATGAGCTGGGATCGTGCATGCTGCATTGTTCATGCAGGCCGAGTGGAAACAAAAGAGCCCCTCCTCCCCTTCGCCGGAGAACACGAACTCCAGCCGAACGCTGACGCCGCGTTCGGTTATGTCGGCCGAACGCTGCGTCTTTGTATTTGTTGTCCCCATCCGTGTAGTTGCTAGTTAACCGCTTGGGGCGTCACGGTCTGTCCTCCTCCCCAATAGCAGAGTCCCACCAGCTTTCCATAGCAGCTCTTCGTACCCAGGAGACCCTTCGGAATCATTTGCGACATCTTACACGACATCATGTCCATCACCTTGCAGATATCCCGGAGCGGTGCTTCTACAGCCGTATTGCGCAAGAGATCCTTGATCACACGCATATTATACCGACATCTTATCAACGTCACAATCTTCTCTCTACACCTCCATGGTCATTACCACCTATCAAAATATATAATACTATCCCGGGAATTACCAAGAAATCAATGCTACCCAATGTTGCCCTTCGACAGCTATCTTTGTCTTACATCCATTTTGAACACTGCTCTTCATGCCACATATGCACTGATGCCTCCACAACACACAACCACCCTTATAGAAATGTCATATATGACCCAGATATATTTGATATAGGGCCGTATATGGGCATATAAGTAGACATATACGGTCATATATTGCCATTCAAGGGCCGAAATCAGGGCAGATATGGTAAGGTGACACCATATATGACGACATATATTGCCAGATAAAGCCATATATGGTGCCAGTGGCTGCCATATATAACAGTATAGGATGCCTGATACTCCTGTATATGGCACTATATGGTGCCAGTCAACATGTAGATGCAGGTAGCACTCCGCGTCGGCCGGTATCGGGACTACGCCGACCCGCCCATGGTAACAGGATGGCAGCACCCGGCAATGGGCACCGGGGAGCTACCGGCCCCGGCCGGCGTCGGGGTTTCGTCTTGCTCACTGGCCAGTCCAGCCGTAGAACTGGCCGGCATCGGGTGTTTGCTGCCTTTGCTGAGTAGTCTTTCCATGGAGGTTCCAGTAACTGGCCGGCATCGGTATTTTGCTGTTTTTGATGGGCAGTATTTACATGGAAGTTCAGTGACTGGCCGGCATCGGCGCTTTGCTGTTCGCAGGCTGGCGAGCCCCGGGAACTTCCGTTTACTAACCGGCATCGTTCTATTTTTTTTTTTGCCTTTTTTAGAAAACTATGCAGTGACGTCATTGAGATTCTGACGAACTGCGGCGATTCATATGTAGCGAGTGGAAATGTTTGCGTTGATCAATCTTTCGTAAATGACTGCAGACGCTGGCGTATTTGAAAAGGCTGACGTGTTTTATCGCGAAAACGCGACAAACAAACACAAAAAAACAATGCCGTGAGGAATACTTCCAGTCCAGGATTTGAGAATCTGACCCCTTACACCACGAAAATTAAATTTTACAACGCCGAACGATACTTTTTTCAGGAAGTTAGTTTAATTTGATGTACTATACTTAAGGTCTGGCGTTATACGCACGTGTTTGGCTCTGATAAAAAATAAAAACGGTATAGCGGAGCCTCGAATGAAAAAGGAAAAAAGACGTGGCATGATTGAGCACGCGCTTTGAGCTACAAAAACAATAATAAACATTACTTTCCAGAAACTAGAAAAGTAAGAGATGTGTTTATTGCTTATGACGCTACGAGAGGCACATAAATCTCCTGAGAGATCATTTTATTGGTGATTTTAATCTAGTGTGAAAATATGCTATTTCAGGCAGGAATCGACTGTTTTCTGTGATCATCTAAGAGAAATATTTTAAATGTTCACATAGCCAAACGATATCTGTCTCTTTAATAGCTTATGTTATACGACGTACCGTACCAGAGGAACGCGAATATAAAAAACTTTTTTCTTTACTCAAAAAAGCGGGAAACACCAATGCGTTGTGGATGTACACACTGCTGGGTTTGTGAATGACACTGCGAAAAAGAAATGTCACAATGCCGAACGATTGCATTTCTGAAAGCTAGTTTAATTATCCGCGCTGTACTTGAATTTCAGGAATAAAAAAGTGTTTAGGCCTATACAATAAGTAAAACTGCGGAGCGCAACCTGTATAAGTAAGACCTGGCGGCACGCGAGGGATAGCGCTGACCTACCAGGGCAAAATTAAATACTACTTTCCGCAAGTCAGAAAATTAAGAGATGTGCTTATGAGCTATGAGCTCAACTAAATTACTGCCTTAAAATGGCGGTATTTTTGTTTCAATAGTGGGTGAAGATGACCGCTTCTATGACAAACTTTGGCTTCATCACTGCGGCAGTTTTACCACTTACATTTTCCCATTTTGCTCTAAATGTACCCATTCTTATTAATTTTATTTCTTCGTTGAAAGGACTTCCGCTGTTTGCCTACTACACTGACCCACCTATTAAGCCCGGAGGGAGCGAATCATCCCGGCAAAAAAGAGGGCCAGGGTTTCTGAATTGCATCAATTCAAATGTGGGCTCGCACTTTTTATTTTCACCTTCTGCGTGATTGTTACCCTGAAAAACGGTGCCGACGACAGCATAAACATAGAAAATATTGAAAATAATAAAAACTAATACACGAAGTGAGAAAACTTTTAAAATAATAAAAACGAATTAAAAAGGTGAGAGAAAAATATTTAAAACAAAAAGTAATACAAAAAGATGAGAAAAATATTTAAAATAAAAACTAATACAAAAGGTGAGAAAAAATATTTAAAATAATACGAAATAATACAAAATAATACGAAAAAATACAAAATAAAACAAAATAAAACAAAATAAAACAAAATATTACAAAATATTACAAAATATTACAAAATATTACAAAATATTACAAAATAATACAAAATAAAACAAAATAAAACAAAAAGGTGATAAAAAATTCAGAAATAAAAACGAATACAAAAAAGTGAGAAAAAATATTTAAAGGAATAAAAACGAATACAAAAAGGTGAAAAAAAAACATTCAAAATAAAAACAAAAATGTGTAAGGAAACAAATACCGTTTACCGCGACTCGAACCAACGACCACAAGCTCAGCAAACCAGAGCGTTAACACACTACGCTACCGCCGCAGAGATGTCCTCCGCTCTCTTTTTAGAAGGTTAAATGTCGGCTAAATTTTTGTTCACAGTTTGCACCATTGCAGGCTTAGTTTCGTATTTATTATTTTGCAACATGTTCAGGACTTTTTCATAATATTGTAGCGAAATTGATGTGCGCAATAATTTATTATTGGTGTGTATTTAATGAGTTTTATAATGCGGTTTGCTGATCGTTTTATTTCAAACGTGTTGAAGATACGAATACAATCTCATCGAAGCAACGGCCTATGTTTCGCACGTTTTGCCGGCCGTGTGCGTTTGAATGACTGTGTTGACGGCCGGCTAACGGTCCAATTACCCGATTAGTGGTGATGCGTGGAGTTTGCCTTAGTTTCAAACGTGTCCGACAAAGACGGAAGCGACTGTGGGACGTGGAACTACGTCAAATCTGCTCAACAGCCAAGCTCATGGAACGGGATCGAAGTAAGTTCGTGTTTTGTTCATTTGGGGCTAGATTATTTCCTGCGTTCAAAAGGCTTGTTTTTGTCTGCAGATCGCTTGCTTTTACCAGTATTACTAATTGTGCGCGAATGGTGTTATGCGAGGCTGTTTTTCTTTTTTCCCCGATGCAGAGGCCGTCTACTCGCTTAAGGTCGATCAGTTGCGGCGGAACTCTTTGGGAAACGGATTGAAAGGTGTGTGTGTGTGGGGGGGGGCGGCAAAGGCGGAAGAAGAGGGTGGGGGTTGATTTCCTCCCTCCGCCGTATTGTTTACTGGTAAGCTACAATGTTTGGAAGAACGCGGTGCCCTTCCATCGCCGACGCCACTCACCGTACTTGCGTGCTGAGAGCTGGACCCGACAAAAACAGCGATTAATTGATGGAGCAAGTTCGTAGCTTCCGCCGCCCCAGTCGTCTGCAGACGCCTTCATTTTCGCAGTTCGTACCCAGAAAAAAAATTGCCAAAAATTGGTGCCGCGATGAATTTACCCCATGGTGATTAATGCAGAGCATACCACTTCCGATCGCAAAAATTCGTGCCTGCGAAATAATTTTTGACGCTGGCATTTATTCCTCGCGAAATGTCGAGCTCTAAAGATCACTTGCTGTACACGTGTTTCGTATGATCCAACGCACGTGTAACGAATTTCACACCGCCAGAAACACTTTTTTTCCGAACTCTGATCTCCACGAGATCACAATACCAATGTTTCTGTTGTAGTGGCACGGCAGAGTCTATACTTGTTTTGCTCCAGTCTTTATGAGGGGGACGCTGTAATCCGATTCTACTCAATTATGGTGTACTAGATAGCGCTATATTTGCAGAGCTAGTCTTCATTTTTTTTGTAGTTGCATCGAAATATATTTCAGCTTTTAAGTTACTTGTTATTTAGCATGTAAATTTACAAGCTTATCTACATTGAAGGCAGCAAATATCTTGCCAGCACTCATGCTACGTCTTTGAAGTATATTGCGTTAACATAATTGACCAACCTTTGATTTTTATTTGTCAGTGCCTCAAGGGAAGCAAGGAGAAGGAGTGGATCCCCGCCCCTGCCCGTTTCGATCTGGATGAACATCGTACCGGCGTGCGGTTGTGTATCACTACTGCGTGGTGCGCGTTAAAGACCCCAGGCTAGCGGTTGTACCGCGCTGGCTAAATTACTCTACAGCTGAGACAGCAGACGCCCACTGAGGCAAGCTAACTTCCGACTGTATAAACATACACACAATTTTTTTTTATTTATTTTTTTTTCAGAAGGAGTGGGAATATGTAGAGAAGCTAGTGGGTTTTTCTATGGGTACGAAGCTGTCGGAAGTAAGGTCAGAATGGGAAAAGCACCACGAAGTTCCGCCTGGTCCCAAACAGCCACAATAATGAACACGGAATTCAGAAGAATAGTAATACGAAGCACTTACGCAGGCAGCCACACTTTCTGAGTTCGCAATGACATTTGATTATGATCACAAATATCCCTGCTTTGCTCAAGGTGGCCTAGTTTACACACCATATTGGTGATCTTTAGGGCAGCAAGAATATTTTTTCTCAGAATTAAACGTCGTTGTTAACTGAACAAATGTAGCTGTCTGTGTAAGTCCTTCATGTTTTTATTCTTTTTACTTCTGTGTTCATTATTTCATTTTTTTTTCATGATTTAGACCTTTTGCTCTTGTTTCTTAGGTGTTCATTATTTTATTTTTTTATTTTTATGAGATTTTAGTTAAAAATATGATCCCTCGTCATTTCCTAGTCCGGGAAACAGTGGTGACCTCGCCGTGTTCAAGGAGCAGTAACGACCTTTTCATCTTGTATAGCTTCCGCGGCGAACAACGGTGTCTGTGTGCATGTGTGATGTGTTAATCACACGGGAATATTTGACGACCGAACGGAAAAACAAGGCCAGCGAGGAGCGACTGGGGGCTTTGAACATCACACGGTGCAAGGAAGGACTTCAACGACGAGGCTAGCAAGCAAGCCCTTGTCAAAACTGCTGTGCTCGACCGGAGAGTTGAATCAGGACTGTGACTCTGTGAGTAAGAATCAACGACTTTGGAACTTCCGTATAGTTTACAGCTTAATTGTTGCCTTCCGTTTGTTTTATTTTAATAGGTGTCTGTGTGCTGATACATTTTTAGTTTATTTTTATGGTTGTCCGTGCGATATTACAGTTTTGTTCCTTATAATTTTTTTTTGAACAGGGAAGTGCTTGTTTGGAGTTTTCACGCTTTCTTGTATAAAACTTCTTTTTCAAACCATACTCTCGGTCTGCTCTCTCGACAACCAATCCCGCCAAAGGGCTCTGACTTTCCGACGTCGAATGATATGTTACAATGTTTTCTAACTAGCGATCGCCTACATTCTATCTTTGTAGCATACATATTTGTTGAATGACAAATTCCGAACCAGGCCAATAAAGATTGGCCAGTGGACTATTCTGTAGATATATCTACGTGAACACACCTTTGGGGCAGTGTGGGATAGCAGTACGATGTATATTTTGTGGATACTCATAGAAATGCGTTATATGATCCCATGTCTGGACCTGGAAAGTATGGTGACTGTCCCATGGCAATAATTTTCATGTGATGCCAGAAGGAGCATCACATGAAAATTGCTTTATATGGGGTGGGTATTCTATCTACCAGACCCAAACACGGGATCATATAAAGCAGTCTATATATGGTATATAAGGAATTGGGCAGATATGGATATATAAGGAATTGGGCAGATATGGGTATATAAGGAATTGGGCAGATATGGCTATATCCATCCAGATATGGCCTGATTGTGCATATCTGGCCATATCTGCCCAATTCCTTATATATCCATATCTGTATTTTTTAATATAAGTCCAGATATGACATTTCTGTAAGGGCAGTCATCCATTGGTACAGTAGTTCCCGCGCACTCTATAAAAGTTGGTCACAACCTCTCTCACAGGATGTCGTCGACAGCAGCCGAGCTTGTAGCTATACGTGAAGCCTTAAGATACATCCTCACAATACCGGCTCGTTCTTGGACAATAATCACTGACTCAAAAACATCCCTACAATCGCTCCAGCGCCCATATCAGAAAAGTCCAAATGGTCAACTATTATTAGACATCGTTAAGCTACATTGGGACGCAGTTAGTGCAGGTCACTCATTATGCATCCAGTGGGTCCCGAGTCATTGCGGCGTTTCAGGCAACGAAATGGCCGACGCTGTGGCAACAAATGCTCAAAACTCCATTCACGAGATACAAGCCCCATTTACTAGATCAGACACAAAAAGAATAGTAAACATGCTGGGGAAGGCTACAGCCACACGCCTCTGGGATGACGCCTCTGATCAATGCACACACTTACGAGCTATCGACCCTCACCTAATGTTTTGTGTACCTCGCGGTCTCACTCGACGACGCCAAGCGGTGCTCCATCGAATACGTCTAAAGGTAGCATACACTAACCAATACTTATACCGTATAAGAAGAATTAATTCACCAGAATGCTCTAACTGCAGAATTACGGAAGATTTAGGACACGTCTTGCTGGTCTGTCCTCAGTATGAAGATGAACGGAAACAACTGAAAGAGGAGATCCAGCTGCCTCTTGGAGAAGAACTTAGCCTACGCAAACTGCTGGGTCCATGGGAAAATGAAGCCTCCGCCACAACGGCTACAACCGCTCTCCTGCGATACCTGTCAACTACAAGTCTCTACAAGAAACTCTAATACTGATACATGTTTTTTTAATGCAATTTTTTTTTATTTAGTCTCCTTTTATTTTTGTGTGCCTTCAGCTCTCCCTTTCTCTATTTATCCTCACTCCCCATCCTCACCAGAGTAGCCAGTCAGGAGATACCTCCCGGCTAATCTCTCTGGCTTCATTATCTACATCAATAAAAAAAAAAACTTTATGCCTAGAGTCACTAAATGAGCCTTAAAGTATCGGCACTCCGTTCCCCAAAATTAATTTGGACGCCGCCATTTTGGGTCTTGTTCAGAGCAAACGCAACTGCCGATCGTCATGATCCAAAAGTACGACTTCCTCAACATTAGATGCGGTGCTAGGAAGCTGATGCAATAGTGCAATGCTCTGTCGCGGGTTGTTTAAACATTTGTGGGAGACGAAAAAGCGTTTCCTGTAATTTTAGATAAAGCTTCAGGTAACTGGCAACCATGATTTTAAGCCACAATATGGCCAAGTGTCGTTACTCTGAACCGTAGCTAATTTACCTGCACAAGCGGGAACAATGAGGAAGAGGCAAGTGTGAAAAGGTAGTGGCTTGTGGAATCCACGGGGCTTACGTCATGGCCCCTCCAGGTATTACAAGCCTCTTGAACAAGAGCATGAATAATTTCATTAAATAAGCTACGCGTCAGAGTAGCGACACTTGGCCATATTGTGGCTTAAAATCGTGGTTGCCAGTTATTTGAAGCTTTATCTGACCTCACAAGAAACGCTTTTCCGTCCTCGACTTTAAACAGTGTGCGACAAAACAAAATAACAGTACATGAGCTTCCTAACACCGAATCTAATGCTGAGGATGTCGTACTTTTCAATCATGACGATCGGCAGTTGCGCCTGCTCTGCACAAGCACCAGAATGGCGGCGTTCACAACACTGCCGGGAAAGAGAGTGCCGATACTCTAAGAACAGCTAATTAATTTGTTCTAGTTCCCACGAAACTCCTTTTCCCTGACTGGAACTGAAAGTAAATATGAATAATACACTATTATTATAGCTTATTTAGTTATAACCACCTACACATAACGAGAGGAGTCGGCCGGGTAGGAGAAACGCGGGTTTTATGTGCGACCGTTCTAACCGTCTCAAAAGAGAGAACGCGCGAGCTTGCGCTGGTTTAAAAAAAGGCATCCAAAGAAAAGAGGCGGCACGCTGTGTTTTTTGTTATTATGCGTCTAATTGTAAATTGTTGTGTGTATGTTTATACAGCCGGAAGTTAGTCCGCCTTAAGGGGTATCCACACGAAGGAGAAATCCGCTCCTTTGCTCCGCGGAGCGCGCATCACGTGAGACATACGTCATCCCTTTTTGACGCCTCGCGGCGCCGTTCTTCCTCTCTCCTCCGTGGCGGAGGCGCGGAGGCTTCGTGCTGTCAGCACAAAAGCTCCGCAGGTGCACGCGGCGGAGCCGGGGACGGAGTTTCCCGGGTTGTTGACGTCACGACATCCGTCCGCGGAGTTCTCCTTCGTGTGGATACCCCTTTAGTGGGTGTCTGACTCTCAGCTGTAGATGAGCAATTTAGCCAGTGCGGTACAACCGCAAACCTGGGGTCTTTAACGTGCACCATGCAGTAGTGATACACGACCTCCACGCCGGTACGCTGCTCTTCCAGATCGAAACGGGCAGGGGCGGGAAGGCTTCTGCCCCTCCCCCCCCCCCTCTCCCCCCCCCCCCCCCCTCTCCCCCCCCCCCCCCCCCCAGCTCGAGCTTTCACTCCAAGTACTCCGAGCTGGTCTGCGCTAGACCATGCACTCGGCCACCAACCCGCCCCCCCCCCCCCCCCCCTCCCCTTGTGCGTCTAATTTATATACAGGTATAAGTATCTGAGGATCGACGATGGACGTCGATCGTCTCGAGGTAATGTAATGTAATAACATTATATAAATAATAAACTTGTTGAAGGACTGAAGGACTCAATTTGTACTTACTGTTGATGAAGAGCAATATGAGGTGACGAGGTAATGATTAAATGATGATGCTAGAGCATCATCATTTAATCATTACCTCGTCACCTCATATTGCTCTTCATCAACAGTAAGGACGACGACATTAGTGGGTGTCGAACCACAACGTACAGGGCCAGACTTGTTTCAAGTATCGTGTACCCAAAGACGTTCTTCACCCGCAAAAGAATATGGTAGAATCAATGAGGATGCTGCTTTACAACTGTACGTGGAACAGGAAAACTGCACTGTGCAGAAGTGCGGCTTATTCGTTAATAGGAGGGACGGATTTCTAGAAGCATTCTCTGATTGACTACTTGGAACAAATGGCCTCGTTGACGTAAAGTGTCCCCGTACCAAATGATTCTTGAAGCATACTTAAACCGCAAAGGAGTATGAGGCGAAAAATAAGTAAAAGGAGCCTGGTGTGAAAGGTCCAAATCACCACCATAGCTTCTACTATCAAATACGAGGGCAGTTACACAATACACAAAGAGAGTTTTGTGATTTAGTTATATTTACACTCAAGGGCATTGATATTCAACGTATTCAGAGAGATGACACGTTCTGGTCAACCAACATAGAGAATTTTCTACTCAAGTTTTACATGGAAGGCCCGACTTCCGCTGAAATTCCTTACGTAGACGAGTTGTCCGACCGAATAAACTGCAATTACTCCCGTTCTGGGAATCTCTCGATCTTCGTTCGTAAGAGATCGAGGAGTGTGGCTCTTCGTCCGCCGAATATTGCGTCGGCGGGTGTTTTTATCGTGTAAGATCAGACCGTGACGTGCTGCTGGAACAACAACCTGACGATTCTTCACTGAACTGCTTCTTCCGTAAGCTTCAAAAGGGCTTTTTTTTTGTTTCGCACACCATCTGTTCTGCATGCCCGTTAGTTGCAGGATGGTAAGGTGCACTAATGTGATGTCTGATGCCGGTTTTTTTTTCTTCAAAAACTTTATTTTGTTTGAAGCAAGACTTGGCGCGTTATCAGAGAAAAGTGTTTTCGGTAGGGCAAAAGTAGGTAAAAGAGACCGTAGAACGTCAATAACGTGTTTGGACGTCGTGGCAGGCATCGTGTAAACTTGGAGCCACTTAGAGTACGCATCGCCCATGACTCCGCAGATGCGGATACGTTTCGCCACCCGCAGGTTGAATAGTGGATCGCTTTCAGTTACTGTTCATGATGGCGTTGGACTCAAGGAAGACTTCGAGTCTTTCCAGAAAGTTGGCCCAGGTGCCAGGACTTTTGTCGAAAGCGGTAAGTGTTCGAAACGTCGACAACGTCGGTAGCCGCGTGTTGTGCTTGACACTGGACACTTACCATTCGCTGAGAAGAAACTTGCTTGTTCGTCTGCCACGAGTCGTCCGATATCAGGTCATCAGCGCAACACCATCTCCCGACAAAAACGCATGTCCATAGTTAGCCATCACGTGAGCTTATAAACTTCCGAACGCTCATAACTTGCCGTCGCTAAACGCCGTTCATTCATAGCGTCATCATTGCAAATAAACGTCTTCCTATTTCTTCTGATGGTTTTCATCATATTCCTCCTATGCTGTACTTACAACATTATGTGTGCCGGTACTTCCGAAAATAGAGAGTTTTAGTAGATCGTTCTGATACCTCCGATAGCTCCGATAACAATACTATGCATGCTCAAGGGAGGCGGGGGCGGAGTATCGGGTATCGTTATCGGAGTCATGGGAACGATCTACTAAAACTCTCTAATATTGCAACGGCGTTTGTTTTCTGGGAACCCCTATAATGTAACAACCTTTACAACATCTTCCGGACCCCGTGGAACATAATATTTCGTGACCTTTTTTTAGTCGTCATTAAAATGGTGAGGTAAGTATCGTAAATCGCGAAGCAGTTTACTTGACGTTTGCTTCCACTGGTGTGTTGGAAGATTGAGTCTACTGAGCGTGCATTCCAGCAGAGGAAATTTTCATTGATAGAATATTGACACGTCAATCAACATTTGATTCCTTTTGGTAAGATTTATTGCGAAAGCCCGTTACAACCGCCGAACCGCATGTCCCTATATCAGGGAACAATTTATACCCAGCCTGACATTCTCGCATACATCCGTTTGCTGGGCCACGCTACTTGAGCTAGCTGAGCACAGCTGGCGGCGGCGCGAGCAAGGCCACGAGGGGAACGTGATGGTGCTCGAGCCATCCCACTGTGAACCAATGTTTCGGCCACCCCACGGGTGCGTGTCGCCATCTATTGGTTGAACTAACGCCTTGTTCAAGATGGCTGCCGTGGGACCGCAGCCTTAAGATATCCTACTAACAAACAGGTTTGGTCTCCCACGGTGGATACGATAAAGTCAGGTAGGTAATATGCGAGCCTATTCTGAATGACTTCACGAAGAAAAGGGTGCTTCTGGTCCCGTAGGAAAAGAAAACGTGAAACCAACTGACGTATAAATAAATGGGGAAGGCCGAGTCCACCATCTGATACACGACAGAACAAATTGTCAAGACGCATGGGTTCCCAAGTGGACTTCCATACTAAAACAGCAAAAACCCTGTGTAATTTTTGAATACTTGTTCGTGTACAGTGCAATACCTGCAAGACATACCATACTTTAGCCGCCAAAAACATATTACAGATGGTCGAAAGTGCAAACACTGACAAATTCTTTTGCGACCAGTTATTGGCTCGTTGTTTCAATTCAGTCGCAACTCCGGACCAGTAGGACGTGCTATTTCGGTAGTGTTTCAATGGCACCCCTAGATAGTTACACGGAGTGCAGCTCCAATCTATGCCTTCGTATTGCTTGGGCGTTGTCGCCCAGGTCCCATGCCAGAATCGCGACACTTATCTAGATTTACCGAGGCTCCAGTGGCCTCACAAAATCTGCGAGTGAGATCCATGGCATGGGTCACGCTTTTCTTATCATTACAGAAGTATGCGACATCGTCAGCATATGCTAGAACTTTAATTTCAGTGTTACTCAGAGTAAAGCCTTGTATTTTTCTACTTCTTATTATACTTTGGCACAAAGGTTCTAGATATAGAGTGAAAAGTAATGGAGATAATGGACAGCCCTGTCGAACTGAAGAACAAATTGGAATGGTTTCTGTAACTTTGTTATTTATGATTAAGCGTGTACAACAGTTTGTGTACGACATTTTAACGCCATGAAGTATCATATCACCAACGCCAATGTGCGACAAAATCATAAAAAGAACATTATGACTAACACGGTCAAATGCTTTTGCGAGATCAACTTGCAGCATCGCTACCTGAGAGCTGCTGTTGGTGACACACTCTAATACGCTTCTGGCAATATGAATATTTGTCTGAATGGACCTTCCACGAATTCCACACGTCTGGTGATCCCCTACTAACTCGCAAATGACGCGCTGCAGTCTATTTGTCAGTATTTTAGCAAATATTTTATAGTCCACATTGCATAATGTGATTGGTCGATAGCCAGTCACTTGTGAAAGTTTGTTTTGGTCATCTGTCTTTGGAATAAGAATAGTGTGTGTATGCAGAAATGAGGGCGGAAGACTTTTGTTTCTGTAGGCCTCTTGAAAAATCTCCTGCAAGATGGGACATAAAGTGTTTTTGCGAAGTTTATAAAATTCTGGAGTAATACCATCCGGTCCTGGGGTTTTGTTTGTTGGAAGGGCATCCACAGCGTTTTCTACCTCAGCTAAACTGATCGGTTCTTCCAATTCTTTTGTGTGTTTTTTATCTAACTGTGGAAGCAATGTTACAAGCTCCTTTAGATATTCTATATCTGTAGAGGCAATCTTTGTGCCGAATATCTTTTTGTAATGTTCAGAAAAGGCTTCGACTATAGCTTCGCTATTTCTAATAATCATGTTGTTTTGCCTTATCTCTTGAATTTCTTTAGTCATCGCATACCTTTCTCCTCCCCTATTACCTTCTTTGTTGGCTGTTCTCCTAAAAAATATTTTACAGCACGAGAACGTATAACAGCGCCTTGATAACGCTCTTGGTGAAATTTATCAAGCTCGGCTTTTATGCGGATAATATCTTCCAAACCCTGTCCAGAGTTTTGACATTCAAGTTGAACCAAGGCACGTAAATTACTTATCAACGTCGTCTCGGTCTCAGACTTCTGGAATTTTAATACACTAGCTCTCTCAATTGCCATCTGTTTAAATTCTTGTTTAAAAAGCTCCCATTTAACAGATATGTGTTCAGTTGTTCTTCCTATTCGCTCAAAAAGATCGGTCACAGCTGCGACAAAGTTTTCATCTTTTAACAGTTGGTTATTAAGTTTCCATACTTTCCAGTTTATACACTTTTTTCTTCGTTTCCTTCCAATTGTTATTGATACCATGCAATGGTCTGTGAAAAAAACTGGATCTACGGCATAACCATTTAAATTGTCAGTAAGGTCTACTGAGCAGTAAATCCTATCAAGTCTTGCGTTTGATGTGTTTTGAAAATGGGTATATGGTAAGTGTTTTTCCTTTAGCTGAAATGCTGCAACATCGAAAATATTAGACTCGTCCACAATGTCCTGTAGCAGTCGTTCACTTTTGTCAATTCGAAGTTTATATGGTGCTCTGTCTGCTCCGTCGCAAACGCAGTTAAAGTCTCCAAGCAGAACTACCATTCTATCACAAAGTAAATAAGGTCGCAGGTGATCAAAAAAAGTTACTCTAGCATTCACGTCATTCGGCGCATAAACACATATCACTCTCCACATTATGTCGGAAACTCGGAAGTCGCACATAATGAAGCGCCCGCAAAGGTCTGTCGTGACAGCTAAATCAGACAAATGAAAAGACTTTCTAATAAACAATAAACATCCGGCAGAGAGACCTACAGCATGGCTGACGCATACCTCGTAGTCATACAGGAAATGTTGTATGGCCTGTTCTACCTGTTCTACCGTTGACAGTTTTGTTTCCTGTACGGCTAGAAAGTCTACCTCTTTGTCTTCAAGTAGACGTTTCAAATGATATTGTTTCTTTCGGGAGTTAAATCCTCTTACGTTTAGGATAACAATACGAAGGCTATCACTTAAAGGCAATGGAAGGGGAGGAGGGGGGTGAGGATAGGATAGAGGAGGGGGAGGTGGAAGGGCAAGGATAGGGGGGTGGGTGAGGTTTGGTCATGTACTCTAGTGTGCAAGGGAGGTTTTTCGCTTACTCGCGATGGTGTCAGGCGGGTGTTTTTTCCTCTTGGTGTCACTATTGTCCTTGCACGTGCTGGGGCTTAGGTCCATTGCTGACGGGTCACTTTTGTTGTCAAACGTTGTAAGTCCGTCTGCAGACACCGCTGACTGTTTCGGTGCCTCCATTTCCGGTGTTGACAATGTGTCCTTGATTGGTCCTTCCTGGGAAAATTCTTTCACGGCTTCTGTCGATGTTGTGTCTTGGAGTACCTCCGAAGCTTCTTTTTCAACTTGCGTTTCGCTCTCGCCGGAACTCTGAGTCAGTGCCTCTCTGGGCTGCGCTTGAGTGGAGAGAACATCTCCGCTAGCACCCACGACCTCGGAAATATCCATCAAAAGTTCCGGGTTGGCGTCAGGGTCGTTTCCAGAGCCTCGTACTACAGTTGCATAGCTTGAAAAGACCTCGTCGCTCTCATGCCCAAATCGATTACAACGTGCGCATTTTGGAGTACGGCACTGTCGTCGAATATGACCGACCTTCTTGCATCGTAGACACAAGGGTGGTCGTCCCGACATCACCAGAAGGGATTGTATGCCGGAAACCTTCAGTAGGTGAGGGATGTCTTCCGACGTCACGGTGTCGTGCAGCGTTAGGCAGACCTCCCTGTTCAGCGTCTTCATGTTCTCCATTCCTGGCACGCGCCACTTTTCTCGCGCCGTGCTTCGAACCGTGCCGAACGGTGCTAAGGCTTCAACGACCTTTTTATCTTCTAAGTATGACGGCAGCCAGAGTAGCTTGAGCTTCACGTCCTTTGAGTTCGGGTCGATGATTAAACACTTTTTCCCTTTCACGCTGAGTTCTTTCGCGGTTGTCAACTTTTCGGTGGCTTCTGGACTAGCCAGCGTCGCCATCAACACATGGCTCATCTGAAACTGCCCGAGAGACACCACTTCGTTGAGGTCGACGACTCCTCTAAGTCCATCGCGAAAGTCAACTGCACGGTAGGGCCGACCCGTGAGGTCAGCGTGGAGGAAGGCCGAGTTTACGCACAAGGCCCCAGATGGAAAACGTGGAAGTATAATCTTATACTCATCTTGGCCGGTTGCCGGAATGGGAACGTCCCTTGGGGCCACGGGTACCGCTGCAGGGTTCACCGAGTACATCTCGTGATTTTCGTTACCAGTATAAGAAGCAGAGGTAGATGGGTTTCCTCGGCCTGAGGCCGATTGTTGATTTTCAACGGAGAACATGAAAGCACGACCGTTCGAAACGGCGTCTTCTTCTTTCTCCCCCTGCGCCAACTGAACAAGGAGGAACTCGTCGTCCTCCTTTCATCTGAACTGCCGTTCCTCCCTTCTCTGGGCAACTTGTCCGCAAGAAGGAGGAACAGTCGTTGTTGCTACCTTTCTCCTCCTTTTTTTCTTAGAGTGAGCCTCACAACTCGCTGCTCACCGTCTCGGTTTTAGTCTATTGTAACAAGTAATTGAACTGCTCTATGGTTATTGATAGAAAGTTTGTTACCGCAGGCTATACCGTGCAGTGTAGCATTACAATCTCAAGCTCCCGCTGCGCCTTTGAAGCACAATTTTCAGTGCGCTCCATGAGCGTTGCCGTGCTCATCTCTAAAAAAAAAAAAAGATGTTGTAGTCCTTACATTTCTTGTCACATATACGACACTCCAAAACTTCAGTTCGCCGTGCAGCCCACTGACGTCAAACTGACGGCCCCAACTTTTACGAGAGGCGTGATGACGGCGCAATATAAGACATTAAACAGCTAGTACGCATCAAAGAGTACCGAAAAAAAAAAAACGCCGAGGTTTTGCAGTAAAGCCCCAAAAAAACTCGGTTACTTTTTTTTTACAGTCATTTACACTTACTTAAGCTATTTTAATAAGTTGCACAGCTCGGCTATCAAGCCGCTCGTGAAAGTTGGTAGCGCCGGTTGAACGTCAGTGCGCTGTACGTTCAATTTAAGTTTAGGAGTGTCGTGCGCTATGCAAAAACTGACTATTAACATAATCGGCGTGTTTAGGGGTTTTATTTATTGCTCTATGAAAAATAAATATTTTAATATACCGTACATTTTTTTTTTGTATCGTGTTATTTGCAACATTGCGGTCCCTCTGGCCAAAACTGCGTGTTCTATAGCTCTCGCCGCGAACGGATGGCTAACACAGACGCGCTTAAAATGCTTCGATCATTTCTTTGCTTTGTTATTATCTGAAATCAAGTGCGGGTATTCTGTCTTTTTAAAGTGCTAGGAATAAATAGTCATGGTTCCTTGTAACGGCCTTAAAACGCGAACCCATTCCCGATTTGCATTGCTCGACATACCGTTGCGCGACGAGCTTTCTCCTACTTATGGCAAAGAATAGACTTTACGTAGACTGTACTATAGAGTTCTTCATTAGCGGGAGCGTTTTCCGTCACATTGAGCACAGATTGAGCTGGCGGTCATGCACAAGACCAGAAATCCGCAGCGTATGCGATACACGAAAAGTCCCTAGTGAAGTTAGACATCCCGGTCTTTTGTGCAAGGCTGTTGCAGGGCGGAGCACAAGAATTCCTTTTTTAACGCGCTAACTTTTTTCGTTAAAACGGCTTCACGCATCAAGGCCGACAATCTCTGCCACCGTTTCCGTGCCGCCACTGGCGTCCCCGCTCCTCTGGTTCTCCGTTCGTCCGCGGGCGGTGACCGGCGCGCTGGAGTTTCGAATAAGCTACGCTTCAGGGTAAGGACACTTGTCCATATTGTGGCTTAAAATCGTGGCTGCCATTTACCTGAAAATTTATCTGAAATCACAGGAAACGCTTTTACGTCCTCCACAAATGTTTAAACGTTTCGAGACAGAGCAAAGCAATATTACATGAACTTCCTAACACCGATTCAAATGCTGAGGAAGTCGCACTTTTGAATCATGACGATTGGCAGTTGCGTCTGGTCTGTACAAGCACCAAGATGGCGGCGCCTAAAGCAATATTGGGGTACAGAGTGCCGACTCTAGCATAGCTCACTTGGTGGCGAGGTCCACACTTCTGCGCGTCGAGTCAAAATCAACAACCCATGTAGCACGAAAACATTCTGAGAACATTCCGGGAATGTTCAAGAGAACATATGCAACATTCTTGGAATGTTGGAAATTTACGTAAGAAGATTCTATCAACGTTGTCATAATATGGCGCAGGCACTTATCGCTACATTCGGAAAGGGAACGCGGCGCAAAGCGGAGGCTGCCATATAAAAACCGCTTACGTTGCCAGCATAGGTTTTGCAGCCGAGAAGTTGCTGCTATATACGGCGGACTGAGTTTTACTTTCTTTTTCGTTTTGAAACGACAATGTATTGTTGTGTTACATAAGTCCTCCTGCATACAGACAACCAAGTTTAATTATATTTGTCTTGTTTACTTAATTTGAAACCCTAAAAACGGGTTTTTGACGACTTATTGCTTCCATCATTTTGGAGTACGCAAGGCAGTTATCGCGCTGTTCTGGTTTCGGTTACGAAAGCAAGGCAAAACGCTCGTCGTTCTCGCTCTCAATACACGTTGGACACCTTCCACACTTTGACACCGGATAACTGGATGAACAAGGATTTACATTTACTTCAGAGGTAACTTTCGCCGCTTCCTCACCGTCGAGCAGCCGGATCAGCTGACAGCAAGCCGCGGATGAAAGGCTTGAGCATCAACAGCCTAGAGCCACTACAACAGCCCAAGTGCACTCAGTGCCGATGCGGGCGACGCGGGCTTCTGTCAACCCATTTGCGAACCCAAGAAGGAACGACGGGGACGGCCGCCCCCCCTCCCCTTGCACCCTTCTCGGAGGGCGATTTGACATGGGTGGATCCCCCGAAATATCACCAACTACCGGCCTGCCAGGTGGTAGGAGGCTCAGAACTTGGAGAACCACTCCGTCGCTTCAACCGAGACTGAAGTCCGCGGCGGCGGTTTCAAAGCACGGCTTAGAACCAAAAGTCGGCACAGCGGCGCACATCTAGGGGCCGTCGGCGCAGTGTGGTTCAGCGGCGGTTAAAACAAAAGGCGCAACCCGAGACCTGTCTATCTTGCTTTAGATTTTCCCTCCCCATCCTCCTCCTCCCCCCCCCCCCCCCAAAAAAAAAAAACAACAAAAAAACGGAGTCCTGGATACGCTGAGCACATTCCGTGAACGTTCCAGCTCTTCGCCATGACACGGTGTTGCAGAAAGCAGGGTAAAATACAACTACATGGACCACCGAATCAAATGCACTGTTATCGCAAATATTGGCTTGTGATTGCGCCTTTTTAGATCATCTTATTCGTTTTGCTGGAGAGACGCAACCGACGGGCATAACAAAATCGTTTGTGTATTCCGCATACCTCGCAAAAGCACTGACCCAGTCACCTCGCGAAAAGCGCGAAACACGGAGTCCGCACAGCCCTGACTTACCAGCCTTTTACCTGCTTTAGAGCAGTTTGTACCTGCTAGTAGGTATATGTCTACTGAAACTGCAACCTGAAACTAGGGGCAATGCCAGAGAGGAAAGAGACAAAGTTGGGAAAGCATGCTCGCTCTCTCCAATTTCTGAACTCTCAAGTGATTGTACCATAATAAATTCCCCAACACCTATTTCCAAAAAAAAAAAAAAAAAAAAAAAACACGCTATGTTCACTACGTAAAAAATGGTCTCAGTTCATGCATCCGCAGGCAGGTAGGAAACGTTGCCCTTATTTATTCACACCACATGACGAGCGCAACAAACTCACACAAGATTTACAAAAAAATATCAGTGGTGACTTAAGTTTCCCTGAAATTCTGTATGACCGGTCGTTTGTAGGACCGAATTATCTACTCGGGCGGTGTGCGTCGCTGTGCAAACGCCAACACGAAGCATGAAAACGGCAGGTCTGGGACGACAATCCGGAGTCCATTGTTGAATTAAAACGACGTAATTTTGTTGAAAACGCCCGCAGCTTTTTACTCACGGTATGCGTTGAGAATCTTCCACATTTTGAAACGGAACGAAGGAAGATTTACTTTTAAAAGCGCTCGCTGCGTCCTGCCGGACCAGCTGGACCGGATCAGCTGACGACGACGAGACTGAACCCGTTGAATTTCTACCCCACAATAACCAATTTGCGCTTCGTGTTAGTATGGGCTTCTACCTCCAAGCACCGCACCACACACCACGAACGTTTCAACTCTTTGTCGCATCGCCGTGTTGCACCAAGCCTATCTCTATGCACCAAACAAAACGAGATCGCCGAAGTCAACGGAGCGCTGTCGTGAGCCTTGGCTTGTGGTTGCGCACACGTGGACCCTGTGACTCCCTTCGCTTTCAAAGCCCACACGACGATTACGAATGATACTTTCCGTCTTCCGGGACCATCACAGGGGCACTTCTCCGGTCACGTCTTCGCTACATGTGCTCACAAACCGCGTCAAACGTGGTCAAACCGAAGCTGCCGAGGAAATACCGGCGCCATGTTGAACGTGCGTTGTTGCTAGATTTTCTCCGACCAAACAAAAACAACGAAAGCAAACCGGCTCTAGCTTCCAGCGTACATCGGCGTTGCGCCGTGGCCAGATTTTCTCCGTCAGCTCTAACTTAAAGATGACCTACAGATGCAGCAACAATGGTATCAAGTTTTAACATGGCGGCCCACACGGAGCGCCGTAAATTCTGAGGAGGGTGCATTTGAAGTGGCGGCACCTCCCCCCCCCCCCCCCCCCCCCCCCCCCCCGTTATAACCAACTACACATAATGAGAGGAGGAAGCGGCCGGGTAGGAGAAACGCGGGTTTTATGTGCGACCGTTCTAAACGTCTCAAAAGATAGAACGCGCGAGCTTGCGCTGGTTTCAAAAAGGCCTCCAAAGAAAAGAGGCGGCACGCTGTGCTCTTTGTTATTACGCGTCCAATTGCAAATTGTTGTGTGTATGTTTATACAGCCGGAAGTTAGTCCGCCTTAGTGGGCGTCTGACTGTAGATGAGGAATTTAGCCAGTGCGGTACAACCGCAAACCTGGGGTCTTTAACGTGCACCACGCAGTAGTGATACACGACCGCACACCGGTACGATGCACTTCCAGATCGAAACGGGCAGGAGCGGGGTGGCTTCTGCAGCTCGAGCTTTCGCTCCAAGTGCTCCGAGCTGGTGTGCGGCCACCGACCCCCCCCCCCCCCCTTGTACGTCTAATTTATATACAGGTATAAATATTTGAAGATCGACGATGGACGTCGATCGTCTCGAGGTAATGTAACGTAATAACATTATATAAATAATAAACTTGTTGAAGGACTGAACGACTCAATTTTTCACTTCTTGGATTGTAATATGGCGGCAGCCTATTGTACTTACTGTTGATGAAGAGCAATATGAGGTGACGAGGTAATGATTAAATGATGAGGCTCTATAAGGACGACGACATTAGTGGGTGTCGAACCACAACGTACAGGGCCAGACTTGTTTCAAGTATCGTGTACCCAAATACTTTCTTCACCCGCAACAGAATATGGTAGAATCAATGAGGATGCTTCTTTACAACTGTACGTGAAACAGGAAAAGTGCACAGTGCAGAAGTGCGGCTTATTCGTTAACAGGAGGGACGGATTTCTAGCAGCATTCCCTGATTGACTACTTGGAACAAATGGCCTCGTTGACGTAAAGTGTCCCCGTTCCAAAAGACTCTTGACGCATACTTAAACCGCGAAGGAGTATGAGGCGAAAAATAAGAAAAAAGCCTGGTGTGAAAGGTCCAAATCACCACCATAGCTTCTACTATCAAATACAAGGGCAGTTACACAATACACAAAAAGGGTTTTGTGATTTAGTTATATTTACACTCAAGGGCATTGATATCCAACGTATTCAGAGAGATGACACCTTCTGGTCAACCAACAAAGAGCTTTTTCCACTCAGCCCGACTTCCGCTGAAATTCCTGAGGTAGACGAGTTGTCCGACCGAATAAACTGCAATTACTCCCGATCGGGTCCATATCACAAGAACGAATGACATTTTAGCGAACAGCCACTTTTGAGCGAATGAACGTTTTAGCGAATAACGAGGGCTTAAAAGGCCTCTGACACGCCAAAAAAAAAAAAAAAAAAAATTTTTTTTCATAGTGGGCGTTGAAGTGGCATATCAGGACATTACAAAAGAATTGTTTCACTAAAGAGTTGCATAGTTTTTTTTTTTATAAAAATAGAAATAGGAGGCCGAATTCAAAGTTCCCGCCAATGCACTGTGACGTAACAGTGTACCGCAAGGTGTCGGGGCGGTCAGTAGGGAGGCATCGGCGGAAGTCGCGTGAGTTGTATCCCTCTTCGTGCTTACCGCGAGCGCGTGTAATATTTTTTTTTAAAAATATTTTTGTTGTTCTTCGCACCTCCACGAGCGATCCAAGCAGACTAGGTTTCCTTTATCTGCTTTTCATCGCCTAATGTTGCTGTAAAAGTAGAAGAAGAGGAATCAGTGAATTGACGTGATCAAGAAAGATTTCGGAGCGCGTGCACCGAACTGATCGGACGCACTTTTCCTTGCTCTGGGCATTTTCGGTTATTTTAGTCATCAGTCGCAACTACGAACCACCGGCTGCAATTTACAGCAGCGCGGGTTACTTCGAGTAATTCGGCACATGACATGACCTTCCAACCCGGTGCAAACGTACTGGAATCAGCGACCAACCTTCCTTCGTGCTCCCAACAGACTCCTGCTAGGAGGGACCACACATACAATGCAGCTCAAGACACTCAGACTGGACACTCGACCCTTGGAAAACGTCGCAACGACGGGGACGGTGAGCCTGCGGACTTGCTGGCGACTCCTGCCAAACTGCAAGCACCACCGGGTGACTCAATGGAGGAAGACTTAATTGAAGGTGACCTAGAGGGCTTCGTTGTTGCCTCACATCGCCGACAAAGAACGACAGGTATCCCTGTACTCCTTACACCGGTCAATGAGGAGCATCGTCTGCAGCGACAAAATCCACTGATCTTGAGTACCGAGGTGAACGAAGCAGCAGCTGCTGCCATTTAGCGACATCGCTTCACAAATAGAGGTGGCCTTATGGTGGAGGTTGCTGAAACCACCACAGTCGACCGACTCCTGAAACTTCGCCTCCTCGGTGGGGTTCCCATCAAAGCTACAGTGCCGAGGACTTACCTACAGAATGGTGGTCTTGTCAAGGGAGTGCCCCTTTGGCATACCGATGCCGACATAACATCATTTCTGCAACAAGACGGAGTTATTGCAGCCCGCCGCTTATATCGACGTCAAGGAAAGTCCGGAGAAGCTGCGCAACCAACAGACCGTGTAGTCCTGACCTTTCGCCCAAATACAGACCGCCCAGTCCGAGTAAATCTCGGATTTACAAAACAAGACGTAACAGAGTTTATTGAAGCTCCAACCAGATGCTACAACTGCCAAGCACTTGGTCATGTCGCTAAATATTGCAAAGGTGCCGCAAAATGCAAGAAATGCACCCAGCAACATTCCACCAAAGACTGCAAGGGCGAAGCACCATTCAAGTGCGCCAACTGCGGCGGAGATCACCCAGCAAGCTACGTCAATTGTAAAGCGCGGCTGACGGCTCTTGCAAGAACCAAGAGATTCGTCCATGGCCCGAAAGTTGCGCCGTCAACAAATGAGGCAGAGGTCCCTCAAGGCCCCTGGCCTCCTCTTGAATCATCCACCGCCGACCTTCAAGCAACACAAGACACGGTGTCCCCTGCGTTAAACATCAAGGACTCACCTCCCAAGGGTAAAGGCAAGAAGTCTCGACCTGTTGCGAAATCCACCCTTATGGCCAACCAATGGCCTCCTCGTGACCCCGCACCCGCTTCAGGAGAGCTCAACGCATCAGGCGTACCTCCTAGCACCGCAGGTACGCGCCCACATTGCAAAACCTCCGCTGTAGTCCTGCCTCGCCAGCAAAAGGTTCCCTCTGTCTTTGGCACAATGACAATAGGTGACATCATACGCATTATCTTCTCCGTCCTTCGAGGTCTCACGACCCAACTGCCGCCATGCACATTCAAAGACATCTTGCAGAGAATCATGGCATTCGAACCGGCAGTTATTGCAATGACCGGAAGTTCACATCAGGGTACTGGGTGATTCCTCCTCATTTGATGAAAGAGTCAAAGGAGCGACCGTTTTTCAATGGAACGCGAGAGGGCTTAGTGCCCGCCTTTCAGACTTCCGACAATTCACATTCAAACATAAGTTCCCAATTTTAGCTATTAGCGAATCGCGTGTAGCATCAGACTTCCGGCTTTCAGGTTACGAAGTATTTCAATCAGCTCGTCCCTCTAACGTCAGTCGGGTTCTTCTTGCCTTACGAAAAGACTTGACATACGTTTCCAATAATATCACATCACATCAAGACAATGAGTACGTCGGCGTTACTGTTCGCAAGGGCAAACTAATTTTTACTGTAATCGCTGCCTATATAGCTCCAGCTTGCAATTTTGATGCTACGCGACTTCATGATATTATTCAACAATGTAACTCGCCAGTTTTGGTTGTTGGCGACTTCAACGCCCATAATATAGCTTGGGGTAGTGTAAGAACTACACGTCGGGGTCGTGAACTACTTGAGCTGGCAGATTCTCATGACCTATGTCTTCTAAACGACGGTTCACCTACATTCATCCGAGGCAGTCACTGTAGCAGTTGTTTAGATATTGCCTTCATGTCACGCGAACTCGTAACTCGAAATTCCTGGTTTGTTGACGTAGAGAGTCATGGTAGTGACCACATCCCTACCTACATCACAGTACGCGGCTTCCAAGCTGATAGAGCCAGACATGATCGAACCTCATATATAGACTGGACATGCTTTCGGGAGAGTGTCGAACAGCGCACACATATGACAACGACCTACGAAGAGTTTGTTTCAGTCATGAATCAATCAACAACAGAAGCAACCAGGACAGTCAATCTTTCGGCCTCACGAACTGTTGCAGATTCAGAGTATGAAAAACTTCGAGCTATTCGCCGAAGGGCTGAGCGACGCGCACGTCGAACTAAACTACAAGCTGACATTAGGGAAGACAGGCGCACACAAAAACATATTCGCCGTCATTTAGATAAACTCGGACGGAAGAAATGGAGGGGAACCTGTGCGTCATTTGATCCCCGTGCTCCTCTCTCAAAAATATGGCATATTGCACGCGGATTAAGATTTCCACCACAACAGAGAACGCCTTTTCACGCGATATCACTTTTCCTAAGACGCTCGCAATTGCACATTGCCGAGGAATTCTGCGCATCTCTTGTCCTATCAGCAGTGAGTGACAGTGATATTTCAGATATAGAGCATCAAACCTCAGTTACTCCATTTTCACGTTACATGGATAATGTATTTAATGCCCCGGAATTGGATCAAGTTCTAGCTTCCCTCAGTCATTCTTCTTCTCCAGGTCCAGATAACATAACCTATGGCACACTCGCTCATTTGGGGCTTGACACTCGCCAGCGTTTGTTAGACATATTCAACACTTCGTGGACAAGCGGCAGTATACCACCTGACTGGAAAACGGCCTGCGTTGTGCCCATCCTTAAACCGGGTAAGTCCCCTCTGGATTTAAAGTCTTACCGACCAATCGCTCTAACAAGCTGTGTCAGCAAATGTATGGAGCGATTAGTTCTATCACGGATTGAATGGCTTCTTGAATCGCAATCGATATATCCAGCTACCATGACAGGATTTAGACAGGGTCGTAGCTCCATTGATAATGTCGTAGACCTTGTAACTCATGTTGACGACAAGAAGCTTCGCGGGAAAATTACAGTAGCTGTATTTCTTGATGTCTGCGGAGCTTTTGATAATATCAAACATTCGGCAGTCTTACGGGGACTCCAATCTATCGGAATTGGCGGTCGTCTTTATGCATGGATATCTAACTACCTTAATAATCGAACGATCTACATGCGCACAAAGGAAGGGGAAACTTCTCGTCACAGAGTGACCAAAGGAGTGCCTCAGGGGGGTGTTCTAAGCCCGGTCCTCTTTAACATTGCTCTCATTGGGATCACCGAAATTCTCACAAGAACTGTACACCTCACAGTCTACGCAGACGACATTTGCCTCTGGACGTCTGCAGGCTCACCTAAGCTCGTACATGCACGCCTACAAGATGCGCTGTCCCAAATTTCTCAGTTCCTTCACATACGGGGGCTTGAGATTGCGCCAGCAAAATCAACTGCCGTGGCCTTTACACAGATGAAGATGACTCGATATTCACTTTCCATTAATGGAACTCCAATCCCATATGCGCCGAATCACATATTTCTTGGAGTTTCCATTGACAAAGGCTTAACTTGGAACTCCCAACTGAAGCACCTAAAGACTAAGTTGTCCGCATTCACAAGTTTGGGGCGATTTATAAGTGGTACAACTTGGGGGACGTCTACCTCTGCTCTTATTCGTTTATACAACAGCCTGTTTGTTGGCATCCTTCGCTATAGCTTGCCTGTTATGCACGGCTTAAGTCTGACCAACATGAAAGCACTCCAATCGCTCCAGGCCCAGGCACTCAGAGTATGCCTTGGGGTACCACGAGCAACCGCGACCATAGACACGATTGCAGAATCTCATTGTCTACCTTTGAAAGCTCTGCGTACCCAAGAAACTCTACGACTACATATGCGACATCTGACACGGCATCACTCTCATCATCTAGCTGACATTCCGGATAGTTGTTTTTACAGCCGCATCTCTCAAACTATAATTGACAACAAGGATGTCCTTCCAACAGTGTTTCAAGATCCTGTGGTACTCGATACACCACCCTGGTCACTGCCTCCACTTCTAATCTACAAGACTATTCATGGAATAACAAAAAAATCGACGCTCTCTTCAGTTGTCCTTCGGCAGCTTTTTTTGTCTTTATTATATACACGGCAGCGTTCTTCTTGCCACATATATTCCGATGCATCAACTACGCATAACGGGTCATCGATTGGACTGGCTGCCCCAGTGCTTCATATCAAAGCTGGTTACAAGCTGTCCCACAAAACCTCATCTACGGCTGCTGAACTGGTGGCCATTCGAGAGGGGCTCCAACAAATTAAAAAAGCATCACCTCGCGCTTGGACGATCATGAGCGATTCACAGTCTGCCCTCCAGTCGCTTCAGTGTCTACGTAAAAACAGTCCAAACACACAAGTAATTTTAGACATATTTAAAGTCCACTCAGAAATCGTTTCCCTTGGCCACTCCGTATCATTCCAGTGGGTGCCCAGTCACTGTGGTGTCATGGGTAACGAAATGGCTGACTCTATGGCTGCAAAGGCTCACGAATCTGCCCAAAAAGTCCTAGCTCCATTTACAAAATCGGACGTCTGTTCAAGAGTGGCGATATTGGGGAAATCGGCCGCAACGAGCCTCTGGAAAGAGGATATCAACCAAAGTTCCTCTCTAAAAAATATTGACCCGCACTTACGGTTTCGAGTACCTCGAGGCCTGAAGAGACGACGGGAAGCAGTTCTCCATAGGATTCGGCTAAAGGTCGCCTACACTAACTATTACCTTCATCTTATTGGGAAATTAAAGTCCCCAAACTGCTCCGTGTGTGGAACTGTCGAAGATGTTCAACACATTTTACTTCAGTGTACAAGTTATGATGGTCAGCGAAAACAGTTTTTACAAGACATTAGGAAGACTCCCGGACCACCCCTTACAATACAGCACTTCCTGGGGCCATGGAACAGCGAAGACTGTGCTTTAAACACCACAAAGGCCCTCCTCCGTTTTCTTTCAGCAACAGGCCTGGATAAGAGACTCTAATGCTATGTACTGAACTATCTTGTCCAAATGGTTGTGTGCGTGTTATGTGTGATTGGGTCTCTTTTGTTCTTTATGTTTCTTTTCCTCTTTCCTAACTCTGTTATATCCCTCACCCCTTTCCCACCAGAGTAGCCAGTCAGGAGATTGTACTCCCGGCTAACATCTCTGATTTCCTTTTATTGCATCAATAAAATAAAAACAAAAAAAAAAAACGTGATCAACTACAATGCCTAGAAGGTGCTGTGTGAGGGACTGTCCCGGTATTTCAGCAACTGAAGAGATCACACTGCATGCATTTTCGAGGGACGGCAGGCATCTTCAGCCTGGAGAGTATACGATGATTCGACGACCTCGGTGTCCGAACCTTCAGCAATGCAATTGACGATTTGCAAAAAAGCTGCTGCGCATGCGCGAGCAGAGCGTGTTGTTGCCAGCGCCCCCTGCTCGGATAGAAAACAAATGGGTGTGACGGCTATTCCTAGGCGGCAACAGGCGCGGAAGCGGGTACGATTTGTTTGTCGCCATGCCAGCCCACTCTCTTGCGCTTGGTTGCACGAAACATTTCTACGGCAAAGAGAACGCCAAGTTTTTTAGATTTCCGTCGGCCAGGCTGTATCCTGCGAAGAGAGAAGCTTGGGTAGCTGCCGTGAGGAGAAGAAACACAGATGGCTCACCATGGCAGCCGAACGAGCACTGCCGGATCTACAGCGCGCATTTTGTCACGGGTACGTCGATTTTGTACGCTCCTGAAAATTTCGCTTGATTATAATTTGAAATTAAATTCTAGGGCGGCCGTTAACCTTCCAGAAACACCCCGACTTCGTGCCGACAATCTTCAGCCACACGAAGATTGTGAAGCACCGGGAATCTCCATTTCCCGGTGAAGCACCGGGAAATGGAGAAGAGGAAGCACGGAGGACAGCTTGCGTGCGCGAGCTCCAAGGCAAACCAAAACCATGCAGCACGAGTTGTTTTCCAACCACCTTCTAGCCTCGCACCCAAGTTTTCGGCGTTGCGCGATAGGTGGCGCGCACTTTTTTGCAAATCGTCAATTGGGCGTGTCGTACGCAAGCAATCCTAATTTCTGCGAGCGCTCTAAAATTTTTTTTTCAAGACTTGATAGCTTCTTTTGCACCCAGTATAGCTCTCTATCATCGGACTGATCGCATGCACTCGTACACTGGCTTGTACTCGCAACGCTTTCTTCATTGACCTTACTGACTCTTCTTCCTCAACTTTTACAGCACGCAAACTAATCAACAGTGCAGCGATAAAGAACTAGTGGAACTGAAACTTTGTTTTCTACGATCACTCGTACAAAGAGCAGAAAAAAAAGTCTTAGGCACGGTCGCGGGGAGCACGAGGAGTGAAACTCTCGTGACTTCCTGCGAACCCACTTTTAGTGACCTCCCTTTAGGGTGCCTGCATGTCTGTCTGTCTCAGGGTGAATACATCCATTGTTGCACTGAATGTGCCAGCGCGTGACGCTCTCGCGCACTCGCTGCATGACTTGGGCGGTAAAATGGCGTCTATGCATTAGCCAAAGCTACGCGCTCGAGCTGAGTGACACCGGATTGCGCGCACTTCAAAAGGCATGAAAAACAATTGAGCGGAAAAATGGCTGAGATGTCACCACTCAAGCAAAGGCGCGCGTGTGTATGAAGGCACTCTACCTCCCTTCTGACCGCCCCGACACCTTGCGGTACACTGTTACGTCACACTGCACTGGGGGAACTTTGAATTCGGCCTCCTATTTCTATTTTTATAAAAAAAAAAACTACGCAACTCTTTAGTGAAACATTTTTTATGTAATGTCCTGACATGTCATTTCAACCATAGAGTTATTATAATGTACGCTAGAGGTTCAACTGGCGCTAGTGTCTATGCGACTTCCGTGACGCAAATTGAAACAGACAGCAACCAGTCTATTTTTGCGGTGCTCCTGTGCATTCCTATGGGAAAACGCGCGTGCATTTTGCCTCTTCGCCGAAAAATAACACGGAACACTTTGGTTATTTCGGTCGAACCGAATAGTATGTACCTTGATTAACACTGTAAAAGTGTAATTGCTTTAGTTAGCGCATTTTTCTTCATCAGTGACCGATGTTGATCTTCGCTACATTTCAGTCCCAAACGTGTGTTCCGCGACAGGTGTGTAAAAACAAGCGACGATTCGAAGCAAAATTACAATCGAAAGAAATGTAGAGTGTGTTCAAGGCTCGCCAGCATTCCGGTGACGTTTATATATTGATAATATGCCAGTCCTGTCACTATATAAAAATGACCCCGTCGTGCTTGAGCGAATAAAAACATTCAAAACGTAGAGAATAGCGTCCGTGGGCTATAAAAGGTGTCTCTTCGTATTGTTTTCTCTGCCGGGCAGCTTTTATCGGGCACTTGTTCTCAAAGATTTCGAGCGTGCGAGTGATATTTTGAACGCAGAACAAACATCTTCGCTCTGAGCAGAAAGAATAAAGCGGTACTTATTTAAAATTAAAATAGATTACGTGGCCTTCAATTTATTTTGATCGTACAGTACTGCGAGTTACTGATCCAGTGTTACTGCGTAGTTCTTGCCTTCTCCCTTATTTTCCAGATGTTCTTTGTTCGTTTGGCACGTATATCCCTCATGCTGAAAAGCGCCGACGTCGTGTTCGCGCTAACAGTGTCCGACAGTGCATATAAATACACGTACAAAGCCGTTTTAGCACCGTTTTTAATGCGATGAATTTGAAAGAAAATCACCGTAACTGACCAATTATTTCGTCGGCCTGACTGAGAAATGTTCCAAGCTACCTAGTACGTACGAATTATTCGGGATATTTTCTCTTATGATCGAACGCAGAGAGAAAATGCACTCACTTTTTCCCATAGAAATGCATTACCGGAAGTCAATTTTCGACTGGTTGCTGTCTGCTTCAATTTGCGTCTATTTGCGTCAGCACACTAGCGCCACTTGAACCTCTAGCGTACATTATAATAACTCTATGATTTCAACGCCTTGCATGAAAAAGATTTTTTTTTTGTCAGAGGCTTTTTAAGGCTGCGGCAGCCATCTTGAACAAGGAGTTAGTTCAACCAATAGATGGCGACAAGCACCCGTGGAGTGGCCGAAACATTGGTTCACAGTGGGATGGCTCGAGCACCATCACGTTCCCCTCATGGCCTTGCTCGCGCCGCTGGCAGCTGTGCTCAGCTGGCTCAAGTAGCGTGGCCCAGCAAACGGATAGTATAGCGTGGCCCAGCAACGCTACACTAAAACTGTCTATTAGACAGTTTCAGTATAGCGTTGCTGGCTCTTACGTACGGAATACGCAATAGTATAGCGTACGCTAAAAACGACCCGCTCAGACCGATTTTAGTTGTGCGTTACGTTTCCGAGTGAACACCTCGCATGATCTTGGTTAAATTTGCCAGAGTCGCAGAATTCCGCGTGCATATAGCGCCACCATGCTCCTGAAAATGAATATCGCAAGTGAAAACGTGTCCAATCATTTCATTCAAAGTCCAACCAAGCCGCAGCTGCATCGTCCAGCTTGCTTTTCTGCGGGGTAAAGAGGCTACGAGTACGGGTGCGTAGCCAAATTCGATCACGGTTCCTCCGTCACTAGTCCAGTGGAAATGCCACCTTTCATCAATGCTATTGCGGAATGAAATCCATGACCTACTGAAGTCCATTGCATAGCGAGAACTTCGGTGATTTCTTGAAGAGTCGTTCGTTCGTCGACGATGAACTGAGCGAATAGGGGGCATTCACTGGACGCAATATTTGAGAGTGCTGTTGAGAACGCATGCTCTGAACGAGCCCACATTAATAGGCTGCTAAGACCGGCAATCTTGACGGTGCGGAATGCACGTTACGAAAGAACTGTAGAAGCTTGTCATCGGCTCGCGCTCAGCATTTGCGCACACGGCTGTGGCCGCCAGTGAATAGTCCCTGTAGGCCTAGCGTCAAGCAGATAGCAGCGTTAATGCACAATTCGAGCGGTGAGCACTTTCACTGTGCACTCTTTCAGCTGCACGGCGATCTGAATCGACCGCGGTACGCCCCGTAAAGAAGTGCCCAGCTGAACACCACGTTATTTCACCGTTCGCGTAACACAGAACGTAGAGAACACCACGACGCCCTTGCTGCGCCAGTCAAGGTAACCGCCATCTTTAAACTGGCGCTCTCGTTGGGCCCGAGATCTCTCGAGAGCTTCCCGCAAGGCCCGCTAGCCCGCAACGCAACATCCCCAGCGTTGCGTGCGTACGCAATACGCTAGTCCTTCTACTGCGTTCTGAGCATGCGCACTCACGACCCGCAATTTCCTTGCGTACGCAAAGCTATAGCGTACGGTCCACTAAAACTGTCTAATGACCTGCTCGGACCAAATTTAGTTGTGCGTTACGTTTCCGAGTGAACACCGCGCATGATCTTGGTTAAATTTGCTAGAGGCGTAGAATTCCGCGTGCTTATAGCGGAACCATGCTCCTGGAAAGAAATATTGAAAACGAAAACGTGTCCAATAATTTTATTTCAAATTAAACAAAGCCGCAGTTGCCTTGCCAAGCGCGCTTTTCTGCGGGGTACAGGGGCTACGAATACGAGTGCGTAGCCAAATTCGATCACAGAGCCTCCGTCAGTCGTCCCGTTGCAACGGCACCTTTTATCAATGCTATCGCGGTATGAAATTCATGACCTACTGATGTCCAGTGCATAGCGAGAACTTCGGCGATTTCTTTTAGAGTCGTTCGTCCGTTGGTGATGAACTGTGCGAATAGGCTTAGCCTTGAGCAGATCGCACCGTTGAGGCACTTTCCGAGCGGCGAACAATTTCACTGTTCACTCCTTCAGCTACACGGCGATCTGATTCGACCGCGGTAGGTCCCAGAAAGCATTGCCGAGCTGAACACCACGCAATTTCACGTAACACAGAACTTCGAAAACACCACGTCGCCCCCTTGTTGCGCCAGTCAAGGTAACCGCCATCTTGAAATCGGCGCTCTCGTTGGGTCTGAGATCTCTCCAGAGCGTCCCGCAAAGCCCGCTAGCCCGCCACGCAGAATCCCCAGCGTTGCGTGCGTACGCAATACGCTAGCCCTTCTATTGCGTTCTGCGCATGAGCACTCACGACTCGCAATTTCCTTGCGTACGCAAAGCTGTGCACTATAGCAAAGCTATAGTGCACAGCGAAAATGTTCGCCGCTTGGAATGCGCGTCAACGCTGCGATCTGCTCAACGCTAAGCCTATTCGCACAGTTCATCGCCGACGGACGAGCGACTCTAAAAGAAATCGCCGAAGTTCTCGCTATGTACTGGACATCAGTGGGTCATGAATTTCATTCCGCGATAGCATTGATAAAAGGTGCCGTTTCAAAGGGAAGATTGACGGAGGCTCCGTGATCGAATTTGGCTACGCACTCTTAAGCCTGGTTCAGACAGTTGCGTTTGACTGCGTTGCGGCAGCGAGAAACCAGGACCTCCCTGCTACTTATATCGCGTGCTATGATGATTCTTTGAATTGGATTGCAGGCTTCACACGAAGCACAGATGTGCCGGTGACTCGCTTTCGGTTCTCGACGCAACGCAGTCAAACGCACTCAAACGCAAGTGTCTGAACCGGCCTTTACTCGTAGCCTCTGTACCCCGCAGAAAAGTGCGCTTGACGAGGCAGCTGAGGCTTCGTTTAATTTGAAATAAAATGATTGGACACGTTTTCATTTTCAATATTTCTTTCCAGGAGCATGGTTGCGCTATAAGCACGCGGAATTCTGCAGCTCTAGCAAATCTAACCAAGATCGTGCGCGGTGTTCACTCGAAAACGTAACGCACAACTAAATTCGGTCCGAGCAGGTCATTTTTAGCGTACGCTATACTATTGCGTATTGCGTACGTAAGAGACAGCAACGCTATACAACGCTATACAACGCTAAAGCTTTGCGTGCGCAAAGAATAGCGTCGTCGCCACTGCGCATGCTCCGAACGCAAACCAGGTTTTGCGCTTTGCGTGCGCAATTTTAGCGCGCGCTATTTCTCGGAAATAGCGTGCGTACGCAAAGAATCTTTGCGCTTCTCCAAGGAGGATTCGTGATGAGAAGTTGGCTCAATCCAAGACGAGCACAGTTAAAAAAAATGGCGGCTTCCAGGATTATGTTGGCGGCTGCTTTGGCGGCGTCGTGAGTGCGACGTCGGCGGCATCCTCGCGACTGCAATTTTCAATACGGGACGACATTGTACTCGGTTTGGCAGCGATCACCGGCAACTTGATGCTTGCGACGCGCGAACATTTCACGGCGAAGGAACGATGTGCGAAGGTCAGTACACGAGACCCCTCTTGCCGAGGCGACGCAAGCGGACACGACCGGTCAACCGCTCGCGTCGCGTTCTCATGTTTAAACAAATTAAAATGCTACTCTGGACCAAAAAATAGTTTTTTTTCTAAAGTTACATCATTTAGTGTGTGAAATAAAAATTTGTACTGTATCTTGGTGGCGTCGCAAGCGCCAGATGTTTGGGCTTTTGCGTCGCGGCGGAGAAACGCTATTCTAAAACTCTCTCGCGTCGCGTGCGCTAATACAAGCGCTAAATTTAGCGCTTGCGTGCGCTACAATTGCGTACGTTATTCTAAAAGTCCCTAAAATAACGTCACGTGTGTTTTACGGGGTCCGGAAGATGTTGTAAAGGTTGTTACATTATAGGGGTTTCCAGAAAACAAACGCCGTTGCAGTATTTTCGGAAGTACCGACACACATAATGTTGTAAGTACAGCTTAGGAGGAATACGATGAAAACCATCAGAAGAAATAGGAAGACGTTTATTTGCAATGATGACGCTATGAATGAACGGCGTTTAGCGACGGCAAGTTATCAGCGTTCGGGAATTTATAACTTCACGTGAATGCTAACTATGGACATGCGTTTTTGTCGGGAGATGGTGTTGCGGTGAGGACCTGATATCGAACGACTCGTGGCGGACGAACAAGAAAGTTTCTTCTCAGCGAATGGTAAGTGTCCAGTGTCAAGCACAACACGTGGCTACCGACGTTGTCGACGTTTCGAACACTTACCGCTTTCGACAAAAGTCCTGGCACTTGGGTTAACTTTCTGAAAAGACTCGAAGTCTTCCTTGGGTCCAACGACATCATGGACAGTAATTGAAAACGATCCACTATTCAATCGGTGGGTGGCGAAACGTATCCGCATCTGCGGAGTCATGGGCGATGCGTGCTCTAAGTGGCTGGAAGTTTACACGATGCCTGCCACGACGTCCAAACACGTCATTGACGTTCTACGGTCTCTTTTACCTACTTTTGCCCAACCGAAAATACTTTTCTCTAATAACGCGCCAAATCTTGCTTCAAACAAAATAAACAAGTTTTTGAAGAACAAAAACCGGCATCAGGCATCACATTGATGCACCATACCATCCTGCAACTAACGGGCATACAGAACAGATGGTGTGCCAAACAAAAAAAGCTCTTTTGAAGCTTACGGAAGAAGCAGTTTAGTGAAGAATCGCCAGGTTGTTGTTTCAGCAGCACGCGACGGTCTCATCTTACATGGTAAAAACACCCGCCGAAGCAATATTCGGCGGACGAAGAGCCTCACCCCTAGATCTCATGATACTATAACTTACGAACGAAGATCGAGAGATTTCCAGATCGGGAGTTAAGGCACTCACTTGGTTGAATGACGTTTTAGCGAACGCCCACGTTTCGCCGAACGACACTTTAGCGAATAGTCGGACGCCGCGAAGCGGCGTTTTCGGGTGGGCCAAGTGGGTTCATATTTTTGTAATGAGCTGGCGTAGACTGTCGCCGCGAAGCGGCGTAAAGCGCGAAACACATGTACGACAAAACCTTCCAATCCGACGTGCGGACTGCCACAATGACCTTGGAGGGCGAGGGTATACGTAGCATCGGAGAGCGTTGAAAACCCTCGCCTCCGACCGTCGTATTGCCTGGTCGGACGTCGGATCGGACGGTTTCGTCGTACATGTGTTTCGCGCTTAAAGCACTTAAGTCAGAGATCCGTACTTGCGGAGTTGCTATGCTAGGAGTTTATTATATTGTTACGAAGATGTGCGGCCGGCAGCGAATGATAATGACACGTCCACTCAATGAGATAGAAAGGATTTTATGGAAGCCGGGCCGTGCGCGCGGAGCGTGGCACGTGATGGTCAGGCAGGCCACTGCCCCAGTGTCGCCGTCTTCTTCGTCACAATATGTATTACGAGAGTTTCGCCCAGAGGCTCGGCTTCGTTCACGAGATGGCATACACATGGCGCCGTGTTGTTTGAAGACCGGTGGCGTCGCTGCTTTTCCATAGGAGCTAAGCCTTTTTTTTTCTTTACTTTTTCCTCAGGTAAATTCGCTCTTTGCAAATTTTACAAAAAAAAAAAAAAAAAAAGATGCACCATCTGTGGGCAACGCTGCACAAAGTCATAGCGCGATAGGTTAAGAAACCGAATTTTCCGGTCGATTTAAAGAGTCTGCCGTCTCCTTGAATCACCCGGTATATATATACCGCATGTAAGCGATTTAGCTAGCGTCGAGACCATCGACGGCGACACATCGAGGGCGAACTGAGCCGCGCCGGTGCACCGCGGCGAGATCCACCATGCGTCACCTCGCCTTTTGCTCGTTTTTTTTTTTCTTGCGTGGGCCCGCGCGCGGTGCCCGCCTGCTGTCAATTTCTCCTTTTTTTTTTTTACTTGCGGATTCGACGGTTTTACAGAAATGAATATCGTGGACGTGATTGTCGATGGGGTCACGCAGCGGGTGACAAGCCCATCATTGTTGGTTCAAGAAAGAGTAACACCAGATAATAGCCGTATATCGGTGTCACCTAGGGCTTAAAGTCAGGGGAGTCTCGGGGGATCTTAGACCCCCACTGATTTCGACGTTGGGTCTGAAACCCCTTTGGGTAGTAGTAGGGAGGCTCTAGTGAAAGTGGGTGCAAGTCAAAACCTGGAGAGCGCTTGTAATTTAATGGCGGCACCGGAGGGAGAGGAATTCGGGAAAGGATTTGCGCCAAAGTTGCCTGCATGAGAGCAGACGCCCGCTCTGTTGCAAATCTGTTGTTCCCATGCGCCTTTCCTCCTCTCGCAAGCAACGAACGCCTTGGCCAACGTTATTAGATTAGCTCAGTTTCGCAACTGCTCATAGACGCTGCATGCGCGAACAGTACCCCCTCACTCAGCACGACCCGCCTGGCGTCGCTCGACGCGCCGCCGGACGGCTGCTTTGGTAACTGCAGTGTATTCTATGGGAATCGGGATACGTACGTTACAACGTTACTAGAACCCTCAGTTGGGAAACCCGCCGTTGAAACCTGGGCAGCTGGCGTCCACCGAGACCGAGCTAAATACGACAACAGCGCCACTCTTTATCATTTGTCTGTACTGTGGTCACCTTGAGCTTTTAAAAAGCATGTTTTTGAGTAAAATCCAACGAAAAAAAGTCTTTTTGTGGTAACTTTTATTGGATTTTAGTACCAAATTAGGGGCGCAGGATGTTTTCTGAAATCTTTAGTTTGCAAGGTTTTGCAGCACAATTAATATTGTTTTCATACAACCATGCCTCAGCGGCGGTTTCAGGTAACGCGTCCCGACCTAGGCGCATTTTAACTTCGGTGGTATTTCCCGGCGCGTCCGCTTGGGAGACGGGGGTAGCACCGTCAGAATTTTGGGGGTGACCTTTGATAGAGAAGACGTGGCACGCGAGACGTGGTCGGCGCTTGCGGAAGCCTCGAAGCTTGCGGAATTGTGGATCGAAGCTCGCTATAGGACCGCGCTCAGCAGTCGCGCACGCAGCTACGGCCGCCAGTGAATGCGTCGTAGTTGTGGCGTGTCTCCTTCGTCAAGCTTCGGGGGTTTGCCGCTTGGGGTGGGTCGGGGATCTACTAACCAAACCATTAGGCGGTTTTGCTATAGTGCGGCAAAAGTTAAACTGCCATTTGAGCCACTATATGGCCAAATACTTTACTAGGGGGAATACATTCCCCTCCTCTCGAATACAATAGCGGCGGCGGACATTGATTGATTGAAACGTTTTTTATTAGCAGAAAATGAAATAACCGCCGTGCCGCTTGAAGTGTATTCACTGATTTCTACTATAGGAGGTCAGTGAGTGTATTCATCTGGAACGGTGGCTTAGAGAGGGAAGATAGGACAGGTTTTCTGGTAAAGCCCCTTGATAAAGGTGTTTTCACAAGTACCGCCAACTATTGTTGTGGAAATGCGCAAGACACGTGCCACGAGCGGGTGCTCCGCCGCCATTCGCTTCCAAGGGCCGCTCATTTCAGTGCTGCGCCGCCATTTGCTTCCAAGGGCCGCACGAGACCTGGGCCATGTGCGCTCGCGCATTTGGCGCTACTTGCAAAGACAAGCGAAAGCATATCGAGGGGCTTTAGTTTTCTGGGCTTGGCGAGAGCCATCTATCGTCGGGAAGGTCTCGGCTATCGGGCAGTAAATGATGATATTGGTGGTGGTTCTTCTACATACCAAATTCATTGTTGTGGAAATCCGCGAGACACGTGCCGCGCGCCACTTCTAAGAATAACTTGGCGTCTAAAATCTAGCTCAGTGCTGCGCTAAATACTTTGCTGCGCTGTGCCAATACCACCTAGAAGACAAGGCCTGCGCATGACGTTTCGTTAGTAGATCCCCGACCCGCCCCAAGCGGCAAACACCCCGAAGCTTGACGAGAGTAGGGCCCGCGTCGAAACTACGTCGCATTCACTTGCGGCCGCAGCTGTGTGCGTGACTGCTGAGCGCGAGCTGATAGCGAGCTTCCAGTGCATTTGCGACGTGCACGCGAACGCTCCCTCGGCCAGGAGCGCGAGCGAGCACGCGCTCCTGGCTTTGGGACGCGCATTTCTAGCGCGCGCGCTCGTTCTGCGGTAGAACGCTTCGAAGCAGCTACCCGAGGTATAAACAGCGCCCTCGAAAATGGCGTCCAGTGTCAGCGTCCAGCGTCCAACGAAGGGCTTTTCAGCCCTTCGCGCAGCAGTAAGGCAATTTCGCTCATGCATTTGACGCTCCACGTGAACGTCTAACTTCATCGTATGCTATTTGCAAGAGACACTCGGCGTGAGCATCTGTTTCATTATCTGTTACACAAACCACTGAAGCAGGCGATGGAGCAGACGATGTAGCAGACGATGTTGCTCATCCGGGCTGGCTAGGGGGCGCTGAGGGGATCTACTAGTGATGACGTTTAGAGGAGGAAACGCGCAGGCCTTGTGTTCTAGGTGGTATTGGCTGTGCCGCCATGATCTTCCCAAGGGTTGCACGTTGCACGTGCCTTGTGCATCGACGCACCTTGTGCATCGACGCACCTTGCGCTACTTTTGAAACATGAAGGGGCTTTAGCTGGAATCGGAGAAGACACCGCGGCGGCCGCCGCGAACATCCACGTGCACTTGGGCGTGGACTGACGCGAACCTCCCCTCCGTCATTCGGCGCTGCCGGCGTTCTGTCTAATGCAAATGAGCAGAGTGAAATGTATTCCCCCTAATAAAGTGTTTGATATGGCACTAAATTTTGGGAAGGGTCTATTCTGACCGCTTATAACGTGAATTCAAATATATTTTGTAGAAAAGAAAAAAGAAAAACCAAATGTCTCAATTTTTTTTTTTTTTTTTTTTTTGTGATGCGGGTGACCGATAAGTTTCATAGAATTTCTGGGGAACTTTTCTCCGAATATGTCGAATGTCGAAAGTACGGTGCGATTTTCTCCGGACCCGCCAAAAAGGCACTGAGCTTTTCCCCGGTAAGTGCTTCTCCGGTAGTCGTGGGTAATTCGTGGCTTCACGAGACAAAAAAAGACGAGGAACAGTGGAGATCCAGAACGCTTGTCACGCGAGTACAGCAGGAACAGATTGAACCGTAAGTCGACTCTATTCTGATATTTTTTTTTTCTAAAGGGTAATTCTTGCGCTTGCTTTATTCGCTCGCAAGTCCTGTATAGCTCCATCGCCAACATGTACGTGGCTCCGGAGTGAAATCCTTTTAAAGTCATAGAGTGAAAAGTGTTCGATTATGTTGTGTGTATGTTTAGACAAGCGTCAAGTTAGCCCGCCCCAAGAAGCGTCTGTTTCCTCCACTATAGACGAGAACTTTAGCCAGTGCCATAAGCATCTGTTGTCTTGAACGTGCATCACCATGATACACATGCACGCAACCGCACGCCGGTATGATGCTCCCTCTAAACCAAAATGGGCAAGGGTAGTTGTTTTTGCCCAGGATCTTTAAGTTTAGTAGCGAGGGCTTTCGCTTCTCGTGCTCCGAGCTATGGGATGCTATACTCGGCCACCGTTCCTTCTCAGCTTGCACAAATCTCTGCCCAAAGCGATAAGCTAGCATGGTGACGTCTGCTATACTCGGGGACAACTTTCTGTGGCAGCGAAGAGAAAGCTAGGGGAGGGGGGGGGGGGGGGGGGGGGGGGGAGCTAAGGGCTATATTATATTGCGCTTAGTAGTTTCTCAATTTCTTGGTTTCGGTTTCAGTTAGGGTTTTTCCGTGCCGTACACGATTGCCGTTGGTATTGGCGTGCCGCCCCCCCCCCCCCCCGCAATCCGCATATGATTATTGCAGAGTAGAACCGCAATCGGCGAGCATGCAGCATATTCGCAACCCATTCACTACGTTTCACCCGTTTCTATACACAAGCCCAAGCTTTGACGGAAGCACTCAGATGGACTTCCAAGGTAAATTCACTCCTCTCTCCCAGATTTTTCTCGGACCCGTTTTCTCCCGTTTCGCGGCTTGGTTTGAACCACTTTTCAAGGACGGTCCAAACGAACCCGCAAAACGTCTCTCAGAAAAAATCTGGGAAAGAGGAGTGACGCCAGCAGTGACGTTTTCCGTGTCCTGTATTCCGACTGAAAGTTCAATATATTAATTTCAGCCGCATCTTGCTGAGGCCGGAGAACGGCGGATTTTCGCAATAGGAGTTTATTATATGTATTATTGAGAGTTTCGCCGAGAGGCTATATATATATATATATATATATATTCGTTTATTTTCATTCCAAATGAGTGTGGAGAGCAAGGAATGCCATTGCAGCCTAACACTTTACGTACAGTGCAGTATGAAATTCAAACTAAATAATCGCTCAAAGCATAACATTTACATACAGAACATTTCAATTTGAACCAACGAAGAGGTGGAGTAACAATAGTGCAGACATAAAGGCACAAAATATATACAGGGTCAAGTAATAATAAAGTAATGATAACGCAAATATTATAACTGGTGTATCAGCATAAATAACACTATACGTGCAACACGCCATACATACAGACATACATACCCAGTCAAGTAAATCATAAGGTGATGAAATTGCAGACATCATGATGCACAAAAAAAACGTACAAAAAAGAAAAATTCGAAAACGTTGCATCAGTAAAATATAAAATGTTACTTTAGGAACTGTTTTATTGATGTTTCGGGTGTAATGATTTGTTTTGCGAGGTGGTAAAGGTGTATCCAGACGACGGACCGAATTGCTGTTTCGGTCCGCGGGCCGCGCATCACGTGATCTTACGTCACCGGTTTTCGAGGTCCGCCGGCGGTCCGCGGTCCGTGCTTCTGAGAAATGCCAAGCGATTTCCGGGTCCTGTATTCCGACTGAAAGTTCAATGTATTAATTTCAGCCGCATCTTGCTGAGGCCGGAGAACGGCGGATTTTCGCAATAGCCAGTCAGTGGAAGGCGGTCCACTCTCCTCGCCCTCGCAAGCCTTGCGCGGGAGGAGGATCGCGTTACTATAGCTTTCTACACTTGATTTCGATCCACTTTTTGTGAACTTGTACGACGCACGTTTTTTTCCCTCATTATTTAGACATTTTCCCAGTTTCAAGAGATTTGGAAAATATATATATACAAATATTCAAACACTATACACGAGCAAGCTTTTAAAGGGGTACGGAAATGAAATTCCAGCGCTCATTTTCTAGATTAAATGTGTTGGGCGTTGCAGCATAGCCTCAAAAACACCAGTTTTTCGTTGAAAGGCACAAGAAAACTAATTTTAAAGCTAATTAAACAATCTTTCAATGTGCACCTGGTGGATGCATGTGAAGCTTAATTGGGAGGTAATTGAGCAACGTTGGGAACCTTCCTAGGTAGGTCATGAAGTAGCAAGAACCGTTACGCAGCCGCATTAAATATCGGAGCAGCGCCGCTCTTTGGAACTACACTCAACTATTTAAAGGGGTAATTAACCGATTTTTCAACATTTTCCTTCTTAGCTTTTTTCCTCAACTCAGAAATCGCGTATTGTATCAAACTGTCCAAGAAGACAGAAGGGAGGGACTCCCCTCTCGCTCGGACCCTCGTTTGTGTACCAAGACACCGCCATTCTCCCACTAGAAGATTAGCCCGCCGCTCAAAACTCGGACAGAAGTTTCGTTTTCGACCCCGTTCAACCGTAAGGTGACAGTGCTGTGGAAGCTACCTGCTCTTTGGGCCGGCCACACGCTCGTCACCCCACGGGAACTTCGAACGGTTTGGTTGTAACGCGTTGACGCTATCGACACCACCACAACGCTGACAAGGCCACCAAGGGCAAACCCCATAACCACGCCAGCCTTGCTACGTCACGAATGCGAAACATCTTTTCTTTCTGTTTATGTTTGCGCCGGATATTCCATGACGCATCGCGCTCTCCGTTCGCATTTCTTCGAGCGCTTGCTCGAGTGCACCGTTTGGAACGAAAAATATAGCCAGTTCTTAAAAATACAAACGTGCGATTATCGTTTACGGTTATAATCTGTTATGCTTGACTCATTTCCGAACGAAATTTGTATATTTCAATTTTCGTTTCCGTACCCATTTAATACCTTGGGAGATATCTTATCCGGACTGCGATGCTTTTCCCACCTCTAGAGAGCCTAAACACTTTTTATTTCCCCCCACCGTTATTGCGACGGAAGGCATGAGGTTCTGCAATTTATCCGTAAGCAGCGGCAGATTTCTAGAGCCATCCCTGTCCAAAAAAATATTGACTTAAAGGGCAGCTCCGCCGTCAATTTGAGCGTTTTTATCAGAACATATTTTCGGAAAGGGTACTAAAAATTTAGCCTATAGCAGCGGTTAAATCATTAAAAAACTGTTTACATAATTTATAATCGTTAAAATACGCTGAAACCGATACCGAAACTAACTTGCCACTCGACCGCCATTTTGACGTGACGTCACATATGGTATAAACACTCGCACGTGTGCAGTTTGAGCCTGGCCAGCCTGGCAGCAGGTGACTGTTTTGTGTTCGTGCCGCGGATAAAAATGGACTCATCAGGCTCGTCTGAATCGAGCAACGATGAGGATATGCTGCTAGATGTTGAGGACGATGACGATAACCCGTTCTCATACGATCCGCCGGCATCGCCTCCGAGAAAACCGCCAGCGGCGGCTGCATTCGTGATCCGCCGCCATGTGAACCCAGATGCCGCTTCCGAAGTGGAATGGTAAGGCAGCTTTTGTTGCTAGCACGCCAATAAAAACGGATCGACGTTATGCCTTTTAATTGGAGGCACTTTTTGTTATATCTTGGGGTCTGACAATAGACGGTTTTAGTAGACCGTGTTTTCAAGCGACGCTTCCACACACAACACCAATTTCCTCCAGTCGCCATTACGCGCTCTTACATAACTGTATAAACCGATAACATAAGCAAAAAGCAGACAGTCGCTAGCACCAACTAGCTACAAAGCAAGCACCCTGACCAACATGTGACGTCACGGCAACGTCAGCGCCATCATGGCAGCCTCCGTGTGCCGCTCTTGCTCAGTGTTGCCAGTAGGGCTGCAGCAAGTGATTTGGGTGTGTACATGTAAATTTCAAAATTCATTTTCTTCTAAAAAAATTAATATTTTTCCGAGATATTTTGTACACATGCTCAGAAAGAGCATCCAAATACATGGTGAAAGTTTTATAGAAATCGGTGACCATCAATATTACGGCGGAGATGCCCTTTAAGGTAGTCATTGAAACAGTCAGCTTTTGCGACACTATCAGTTATTTCTGTATCAGAATCAGAAATGCTGAGAATGCCAGTTGCCTCTTCGCGTTTTTCGTAGTGAACTCCAGAATGCTTCAGCATTTGTTCTGACAGCCCTTGCTGAAAAAAAAAAAAAAATTCTTGGCGGTACTTATGGCATTTTTGTAGCCTATTTTCAGTTCTCTTAAGCGATACTCAAGATTGGTGCCTGTTTTTTTTTTTTTTAATATTTTGTATACATACGGGAGAGCTGTTTTACTATTTTTACTTCTAGTGTACATCCAAGGTTTATCAGGTTTTGGCTTCTCTTTACGACGTTTGAAGGAAATATAATTTTCATTGAGTGTTGATTACATGTTTCTAAATCTAATCTACAATTAATCAGCATCTCTAGACACAGATTTAGCCATATACATGTCCAATCCACTCTCAAGACTCCCTACAATTTCGTTACAATTGGCATTACTGTACATGCACCTGCAGAAGTTATTAAAAAAAAAAAAAACGGGTTTCGTTCGTTACATTTTTTCGGGCGATGTTTTTGCTGGATGATGTGAAGCACCCTTTGCTCTGAAGACGAAGTGGGCCGGCGTGTCACCTGGTCCGCATTAGTCCTGGACCCTAATAACGTGACGTTGGCCCCGTCAAATTCCCCGCGTGTGCATGCTCTTCCGCGTGCCCCCCCACCCTCCCCCCGGCCCCTCTCCTCCTCCTAACATTGCCCCTTTTTCACTGGTTCCCTTTCTCTCTCCACCGGCTCTCTTCGCATCGTCTTCCCGAACGAGGTTTTTGCTTGGTTCCACTGCCATGAAATGAATGTTGTGAACTGAAAGCCTGTACATGTCGTTCCTAGTCCCTCATTTTCGCTCAGCTTTCAACCTATTAATATATATGTTAACCCGCTCGTCTAACTCTCGACCTGTTCAGTTCTGTTCGGCGTTTTCCAGCTGGCTAGTGCCGATTTTGCTGGTGTCGCTAGTTAAGGAAAATACTATATTTCCCAACAACAGATTCTTCCTAGTGGGGAGGCTTATATTATTTTTTTATTCCCTGCTCCGATATTAAAGCTAAATAAGCAGAAACGACATACTTGTTCGGTTTTAGGGCATAAATATTGAAGTCGTCAAACGTGCGAAGGTACCGCTCCGAACGAAACTGGCCAGGCGCAACCTCCAGTTCCGCAAGGAAAAGCGATACATTTTCACTAAAAACCTGTAAAATGGCAATAAAAAATAAATAAAAAAAAAAGCCAGACTGGTGGCACGCGCACCAAGCGGACGTGCCACTGGGCGAATTTCGCTGGATGTTCGCCGTATAATCGCGCCATGAACTGCAGGCGTGAAAGGCGTGATAGCCCTCGTTGCAATCGTACGCCACCAAATTCTTCCCAGGAACGCGCAAACGAACCTAACACCCCGTAGCAAAAGCAAGGTCCTTGAACTGGAATTGTGACGTCATCACAGTAAGTCCTGCGAAGACACAGATTAAACGGGAGTGTCCCGCTATACTTCGTTTCAGCTTCGGTCCGAGCGCGGCCGATGTTATGAGCCGAAGGGCCAATCAAACAGCGAAAGAGGCACAACGTCATGGCGTGCCCTCTGCAGTTGATAGGACCAGCGTGCTCTCTGTGCGTGCTCCTTCGCCGGCTAGTCCTATCAAGCGCAGAGCGCGCGCCATGACGTTGCGCTCTTTACGCTGTTTGATTGGCCCTTTTGCTCGTAACATCTGCCGCGCTCGGACGGAAGCTGAAACGAAGTATAGCATTCAGCTGGGCCTCATGTCCAATGAAAGCGTCGAAGGACGTTAGGCATCGGTCTGCATTGACGGTATCCATTTCTCGGAACCGAAGCGCGCGAGTGAATCCGAGACTTCGTCGAACGCTGGAGCAGCACTGGTTTTCGCTAGGACCAGGAGCTGAACCGAGGTTCTTGCCCGCAGGAGGCGATGGGCATCTTCCGCCAGGTGATGCTGGCGCTCTGGCACCAGCTGTACCTTCGCCCTCTGGTGCGGCGGCGCCTGGAGTCGCTGGTCGAGTCCCTGATGCCGCCGCTCTTCTGCCTCGCCCTGGTCCTGGCCGGGCCGCCGTTCTGCGACACCCGGGCCGAGCTGCCTCTCAGCCGCGCCATCGCCGTCCACTGGCCCTGCGAGCTGGCCGAGGCACAGGTTCGCCGTCTATCTACCCTGCCACACCCCGCACGCGCCAGGAAAAGCCCCCCCCCCCCCCCCCCCCCCCCCCCCCCCCCAGCGCGAGGACTATAGGAATATAACTTAGAAGATGCGGCCCCGCGCATGACGTCATCATTAGTTGATTCCCGACTCGCCCATGGCAGAAAACACGCTGAATCCCGACGAATCTACGCAAAAACGGCATGCGCCTCGGTCTTGACGTAAGCACCTGCTAGCGCCGCGCTCGTTGCGAGGCGCTGCAAGAGGTGGCGCAAATTAGGCAGTACTCCGTGGCGATGACGCACAGTGTGTGTGTGTGTCTGGGAGGAGGGGGCGCCGGTTTTGTATTCTAAGTGGTTTTGGCAGAAAACTGGCTTCTGACGTAATAACTTTAAGCTCGTGGTTATTCCTACTCGTTCATGTTGAAAAAAAAAATACTAGAAACGCTTGGCCTCGCTGCCGTATCCCGAAGAAGTGACATGGGGGTAGCCACAGTGTTTTTCAACCGATGATACGCTCCCAATGTGTAAAGATAACTTCCACCGTTGACGGTGAAACAGGGACCATTTCGTTTGGCACAGCGAAGCCCCCCACCGCCTTGGCTCGCTCCCATTTTGCGGGTTCCTTCTTCCCCCGGGACCTGAACATGCTACGGAGGTCGGCTGACTGAAAAATTAACGGTGTTGCTGTAGCCCTTTCGTTAGATATACCCCATAATACACGTCCTTGAACCTTGTATTCGGAACTCCAAGGCTGCAAGAAACGAGGATATATAGATTCGCTAGGATTTCCGGTGCGCCCGCTCGCTGACGCTGGTCAGTGTGCTAAGTAGTAACTTATTTTTCTAGAAATACGAAGTGGTGAAGGCAGGAGCATATCACAGGTGACGGAGGTGTTGACGTTCGTTAAGAAAATGAGCCTGTTGATTTGTAAAAGTTATAAAGCGAAACGCAACAACTCCTATTTTAACGCACTCCCTTCTTTGTTAAAAGTGCATGATGGACGAACACGCCGACCATGAACCCTGCGGCAACAACAGCACCAAGGCCGATAGTCCCTGCCATCGTCTCAGCCCTGTCCCTGTTCCTCAATTGTTTTTCGCACGTCCGCGAGAGAGCGAGTGGTGGGCTGGAGTTCCTAATAATTGACCTTCGCCAAGTCGCCGGCCGCGTGCTCAAATTCCTCCAACGGCCACCGGAAGCGCGCCGCCACCGGCGCGTTGCGTCGCATTCTAGCGTGATGACGTCCCGCCATCCATGTACCCTCCCCTCTTTGGCGGTGCGGTAACCTCTCTACCGCCGTCGCCTAGGCAACCCGTTCGGTCACGACGACCACCGATCAGCTTCCATTACTGGGCCATATACGTCTACCATCGTAAAACGAGTCCGTTGGTGCCAAATGTGTGCTGCGGAAGGCATACGCGTTCGGCAGCATGCCACCAGAATGGTGGCTCTTATAACCTCAACACACGCTGTGCGTTGGTTAACCCCGACACGAGGGTGGGTAGAAACGGGACGACTGGAACAAGATAAACTGAATGCAAGTGCGCAAACAAGCTGGTATAAATTGAACATGGCGTAAACCCCGGGACTGAAGGTAAAACAAGACATATGTACTGAGAGGTGTCAAAGAGATCTGAAGTTTTTATTTTCCAAAAAGTGCCTAAGGGACACTGACAGCCCCCCAAAATTAATTTTTATTTCTGACCAGGCGATTCATTATGATGTCGGAAGACTACCCAATTAATATTTCGCTACAGCGTCCCGTATATTTTAATAAAGTAAAGAGACGCAACTGCTCGAAATGGAAAGTGACTTTTTTTTTTCTTCGTTTTTCTGACCGTTCAAAAAAAAAAAAAAAAAAGAAAACGGGCGCGTTGCATGTTGCACACACAAAAAAAAGAAGACACGCAATTTTTAAAAACGTTCAAAAGTCAATCGCTTTGTGCTTGACGTTTGCGCGTTTTCAAGCTTTTTCGTCAATAGGGACCCAGGCAGCACCGAGTTCTGGGCCAAAACTTGGCTTGCGTCTGGCAGTTCAGGGCATTAAAAAGCCCGAAGAAGCCAAAGTAGTGCCAAACCTGACCTCCCTTGGCAACTGTCTGGGTATCTTGGCCCTAATTCGCCAAACAAGTGCCAAACTTAGGCTTCGCTGCCGGGTAGTTCGGCTGTCGTTTGGCATCTTCGTGCCTAAATCGCCTAAAAATGCCAGATTTAGGCTTACTGCCCGGTAGTTCGGCAGATCTTTGGCATTTTTGGGCCAAAATCGCCAAACTAATGCCAAAGTTAGGCTTCACTTTTTGATAGTTCGGCTATCACCTGGCACATTCGGGCCAAAATCGCCACAGATGTGCCAGAGTTAGGCTTACTACCTTGTAGTTCGGCAGAGCTTTGGCATTTTTGGGTCAAAATCGCCGAACTAATGCCAAAGTTAGGCTTCACTTTTTGACAGTTCGGCTGTCACCTGGCACATTCGGGCCAAAATCGCCAGAGATGTGCCAGAGTTAGGCTTACTACCTTGTAGTTCGGCAGAGCTTTGGCATTTTCGGGCCAAAATCGCCAAACTTATGCCAAAGTTAGGCTTCACTTTTTCACAGTTTGGCTGTCACCTGGCACATTCGGGCCAAAATCGCCACAAATGTGCCAGAGTTAGGCTTACTACCTTAAAGTTCGGTTGAGATCTGGCATCTTTGGGCCCAAGTTGCCAAACGAGCGCCCAAGTTAGGCTTCGCGTCCCGATAGTTTGGCTGTGATCTGGCAGCTGCGGGCCAAAGTTGCCAAACAAGTGCCAGAACTAGGCTTACTGCCTTGGAGTTCGGCTGATGAAATATTTGATGTACGCGGGTGGTCTTCCTCTTAATTAAATAGAAATCAAGTTTTATTCGGCTGGCAACTTTATCTTATTTTGGGTGTCTCTTGATTTCTGCAGTCCAAAGGTTGGCTGAATGTTTTGACGCGGTTGGAGCAGGCTTTGCAAACGCAAATGAATTGTGCCAGAGGTTGCACTCGCGCGTAGGTACACAAGCCAATATCGGGGCGCGCCGTGAGACTGGTTTGACATTATGGCGCGTTCACACCGGCGATCCGATCTAGTCGCGCCATAACTTTCATCGCAAAAGCGACCATTCGCGGGCAAAAAGTGACGGGTTTTGAGCAGTCGCTAGCTGACCCGACTTTTTACGATGCACTCTAGTCGCGGAGAGGCCGAGCCAACCAACGGCGTTCGGAGCGAGAGTTTTAGAGAAGCGACTCGCCAACGAAGGCGTTGGACTCGCTCATCGCTCTCGCCAAATTGACCAACTAATTACTTTAATTTTTTTTTTTTTTTGCGATGCGATTTAGTTGGATCGCGCGACTGCTTACATCCCGGGTGTGAATCCGCCTTTACAGAAAGTGCTGTCATTGAGCTAACACTGCGCAAGACGGATGTACGCACGTTTCCACAAGAGATATCATGATTAGGCGGCGCATTGCAAAAGCGAGCGTGGCTCTGTGCGTGTCTTGCATTGTGATTGAGCACTGTCAAGTCCTAGCGATAACAAAGAGCGGAAACGACCGGGGCTCCGTGGCGCGGCTCCCGCATCACACTTGGGGAATGAAAATAAAATCCCGGAAATTGTACTATTTTAGCGTGTTGATACTTTTTAAACATTAAAAGTGGAGACACAAAAGGGACGATACAGACAGGACAATCTGAACTTTAAAGGCCGCTGTACAAACGGGACGTTCTACAGAGAAGAACCTTCTCTCCCGAAGCTAGGGGACGGGGAGGGAAAGGGCCATCGTTGGGTGGAAAGAGCGTCTAGAGAATGGGATTAGCCTCGGGGCGAGCCATCCTCTCGAGAGGGAGTGGGGACGGAACAAAGCTGCCGTGGCGGTTCCGGCTAAAAGGTGGAAGAAAGTTAAGCTTGTCAAACGGCGACCTCGGATCCGAGGACGGGCACGTTAGAGAATTTGAAAAAAGCTGCTTGATTAGCCGGACGACCCAGTGCGGTCTACTGGTTCTAGAAGGTGACTCGGATGAAGAAAACTCGTTTTGCTCGGAAACTCTAAAAGCATTCTGGACGTGAACTCTTGCCACAAATAAAAATAACACATGCATGAAAAACTACGAAGGCACCTAAGCTTTCTCCTATGATGGGAGAATGCGTGAGCATTACAGGCAGAATTATGTTGGCGCAACTTGCAATAAAGAAAGACAAGAAAAGTTATCTTGGCGCAACGGACAGCGCGCTAGTTTCACGATCAAGCGGGCCTAGCTTCGAAACCGGGCTGGTTTTTTTTCTCGTGTTCCTTTTTTTATTTCGTTTATTTTTTTTTGTTTGGTCACGTAACAAGAAAAATCACATGAACAGAATGTTTTTTTTGGCCACGTCACCAGATTTTTTTTTTATTTCTCCTTTCCTTCAGTCTTTTTTTTTTCCTTTTTTTTCGGTTTACGCTTCCTATCGCGAAACTCTTTGCACCTATTTCGCGTTAAATTGGCGTTAGCCAAATCATTTTTTTTTTATGGCAGGGAATTCTGCCGTACGTACCCTATGTTACTATTACCAACCCTGGCTTGCAATTTCTGCTATCCAAAGGACTGGACTAAGCCCTTGCTCCACGGTACGTTCCAAAACGTGACTTCATAATTGAAATTGAAGAGAAACTCAGACATGTGCACGATGTCACAGGGGTAAATTTCGCGAGAAGCCGCGTTGTCAGTGTTTCGAACAATGTGAAACCGGCCGGGTCAAATTTAGATCAACGAGAACGCATTGCTCTTAATGAGTTGAAGTCAGACAGCTCCATCATGACTTTAAAGGCCGACAAAGGAAAAGGAACCGTTGTGCTTGATAGGGATGACTACATGAAGAAGATGTATGAAGTTATAAATGACAGTCGCTATTTCGTGAGGCTATCAAGAGATCCCGCTGCTAAGTCCGAAAGAGAGTTAGCTGACCACCTTCGAGAGCTGAAAAAGAAAGGACGCATCAGTGACGACCTATAGACCTTTTCTGCAAGTGCGCCGCCATCTTGAATTGACGTCACTTCCAGTATGGGCGAAAACATTGTTTTGTCTTTTCCACGCCAATAGGAGGCAATAAGGATATAACCGGAATCGTCACACTTTTTCGTTTTGCCTCCCCTTTATTTTTTTAATATTTGCCGGTTGAAACGTTGGATTATTTTTTCGTCGCCCATACCGGATACGCCTGTTAGGTGGCTGGGGCCGAGAGTACACAGAAAAGGTCTATACCGTCGTCTCTTCTCCTTTGACGCCGCGACACCCAAGATGTATGGACTCTAGGGCTGGGCGTCGATTAAAAGTTTTAACCCGATTAATCGCCACCCTTTAATCGATTAATTAATCGATTAATCGCTCTCGTTTATTTCATTGCAAAATATTTAAAAAAGTCTTTTTTTTTTCGCTGAATCTGTGACAAACGGTGCAATGTACAACTTAGATTATGAATTAATCTCGATATCTAGTTAAGAAGAGTATCAGAGACCTTTCGCTAAATATTACTTTTGCCGCGTGAGGCAAAGATGTTCGTTGATATTCTCTAGAAAGAGCGGCTTCCTTTCATTGTTCACAATAATCTCTACTGCGCTAAACAGACACTCGAACTACGTTGAAATGGCCGGGGGCATGCGTAAACTCTGTACTTAATCGGATGCTATAAAAATATCGCCCCTGTACAGTTTACCTTGTTCTAAAATTTGACCTAAAGGTCACCCTTCGTACAGGCGTATTCGTCCACGTCTGCGTTATGGAAGTGTTTAATTTTGAGTTTTTTTTGGTTCGTCTAAATTTTACCGATTAACCAGTTAAAAAATTTAATCGCGATTAAAGCATTAATCGATTAATCGGTAGGTTAATCGATCATTTGCCCAACCCTAATGGACTCCCCAAAATTCACAAACCGGGTTGCCCCCTACGCCCGATTGTATATGTTATTGGTTCATCCACTTACAGCCTTTCCAAATATCTGGTTATGATTCTGAGCCCTCTTACGGGAAACAATGAGTTTAGCGTCCGGAATTCCCGTGACTTTGTTGAACTTATACGCGCTCAGACCCTGCTACCGCACGAGGCTATGGTATCCTTTGATGTGATTTCATTATTTACGAATGTCCCCAACGCCCTGGCGGTTGATGTCGCACGTGACCGGTTGTTGGCAGACCAGTCGTTGTCCACTCGCACAACCCTCCTTGTTGATGACGTTATACTCCTTTTGCGTTTTTGTCTCAACCAGTGTAATTTTAGTTTTAATGGGAACATATATCATTAGGTCAGCGGATGCCCTATGGGGAGTCCAGTTTCCGTAACCGTCTCGAATCTCGTCATGGAATATGTTGAGGAAAAGATAATGTCTGGCATTGATTTCCCCGTGAAGTTCTACCATCGCTATGTCGATGACACTTTTGTAATAGTTAACAGAGAGAACGTAACCGATTTTCACCGCAATTTGAATAGTGTCAACCCCTCAATTCAGTTCACCTGCGAACATGAAACCGATAGTACCTTGCCGTTTTTATATGTACGTGTCCATAGAACTAGTGAATCTTTCTTTAAGATGGAGACATCCGTATATGGTAAACCATGTGACAGACAAAACTTTCTTGACTACCACTCTCATCACCCTACTCAACACAAAAGCTCAGTTGTAAGGTCGTTGCCTTCATCGTTCAGAAACAGTCCCATCTTACTCAACACTTAGCGATCAGGAACTTAGCCATGTGCGGGAGGCTTTGAAGAAACGTAACTACCCCGACCGGTTTATCAATCGCGTTAAGGAACAAATGTCCCTTCGGCGCCCGGATCGAGCCGAACGAACACGTGACGTCGTGTGCATCCTGTACGTTAAGGGGGTTTCGGAGGCATTGGGACGCGCCGTTAGGCCGTTGGGGGTACGAACTGTATACAAACCCTACAGAACAATTGCCAATGTTATCTCCAGGCCAAAAGACCCGACCCCGCCAGAGGCAGAAAGGGTCGTGATCTACTAGGTGCAGTGCAAGGAATGTGACGCTTCCTACATTGGAGAGACGGAACGAAAAAGAAAAACAAGACTAAAAGAACACGCACGGGATGTCGCCAGTTCCACGAACGCCACCCGCTTCAAGTCCGAACTCGTCGACCATGCATGGACGTCAGGACACCAACTTGACTTTGACAAGGCGAGGGATAAAAGGTGGGGACTGAGGAAGCTGCTGGAATATTAATTCATTCATAACGACAGACGTGGAAGTGATTCATCGCTGGTAAACAAGAACCGTGGCCCCCTGCCGGACGTGTACACAAACTTTATGCCTAAATAGCCGAACTTTTTTGTGCGACTCTCACTCGCTCTGCGCTCTACTGAAGATGCCTCCCGCATGGGAGGCGAAACGTTTAATTAAATTGTTATTTTTGTGATGTCAAGCCGTTTTTGTTATTATATTTATCATATCTGCGCCCGGCTTCTGGAGTATATTTGCGCTCCTAATTTCACCGGTACGACAGCCATGGGAGCCCACTGCGAGCGAGTGGGGACAGAAATAATTGAGGCTTATCGGATGGCGACAAGCCCGAAAAACATAACCACCCCGTCCATTTCGCTCTCAAGAAAGGAGATTATCTTTCTGAGGCCCTCAATGGAAACCGAACGCTGACAGACTAGGCAAGGCGACAAGGTCACCGGCAGAAGCGGCCTTTCCTTTTATGCGTTGTTGATTCCCCTTCGACCTCGCCTTTTGCAAATCCCCCCCACCTGCTTTTGTGTCTTCGTGTGGCTGTCAGCGAGCGCGACAGCCGCTTTAAGCAAATCAAAAGGGTGAAGCGAAACGCGTGACCCAGCGTGACCTCTCTACGTAGGACGCGGAGGACAAAAACGTTTGGACGAAACTTTTCACGTGACTTTCTCTGTCACGCTGATGGGATCTCTGGGGCTGTCGTTTTCGCCGTTTGTAGGTCCGGTTTTCGAACTGCTCTTCAGTGTTCTGTTGCTTTCGTGCGCTGCAGACGCGGCTGCGTTTTTTCGTCTTAAACGGTCGGAATACGTCCATGCCAATTTTTCGGTAACAGCCATTTTTTGCACCGGAGTTCGTGGAATACTTGTGATGTGTTTGTTGGACACGCTTCGACAAAAACTGCTCTTCGCCGACGACGAGACGTCAGTCCTCGAATCCTCGAATGTGTTTGTGGGGTGCCTGAGTTGGATTATGCATCTATCAAGGATTACAGGATATCGCTCTTTTATTAGTAAGTGCACTGCAAGCATGATTCTGATAGTCGTCCTGCTTTCCTCTCAATCTCCGCGGTTTTTGTGTGATGAGTTTTGCTTGGCGTGAGGACAGTGTTAATTGTATTTTATAATTTGTTTTTCGTTTTACAGAGAAGTGTGACCTTTGTAAATATGTTGAGAATACACTGTGTGCAATGATAGTTGCTTAATAAACTTCTGGGAGCAATCAAAAAAAATTTGTTTGTCCGTATAAGTGATTGGATATGCAACAAATGACATGCAACGTACACATACTTGCACGACGTTCGGCCAATACGAAGCAGACGCATCGTAGAGTTTTCCACAATATTGCGCGAACGCTAGGGCGGGGCGAAACAGCTGTACGGCAATACCTGCCGGGTATCAAACGGTGGTACAAAACTGGACAGTTGAGCGATATTGGAACCGACTTTCGGCCGGCACTGGCACGATACTGCAAAGTACTGCCGTCCTGCTTGGGAACGGAGGTGATGACATCTTACCATCGTGTTTCCAACGCTTGTTTAATTTATTTCTCTTCTGGGACGCGTGAAAGAGCACTTCTGTGGCACACCAGAGATATTCGAAACTTGGGCTGGCCTCTCGGTTTTCTTTGCCACTTTTGGCACTTATTTGGCACTTCAGTGGGTAGCCAGAGAAAAGCCAAACTTCGGCATGCCCCGAATCGACAAATTAAGATTTACTGCGGCAGTTATGGCTGAAGTATGGCACCAACTTTGGCGCTCCTCTGGCGGACCAGAGAAACGCCAAACCTTGGCACGTTCCAAATACCGAAATTAGGCGTTGCTCTGGCAGCTATGGCTGAAGTATGGCACCAACTTTGGCGCTCCTCTGGCGGACCCGAGAAAAGCCAAACTTTGGCACGTCCCAAATACCGAAATTAGGCGTTACTCTGGCAGCTATGGTTGAAGTATGGCACCAACTTTGGCGCTCCTCTGGCGGACCAGAGAAACGCCAAACCTTGGCACGTCCCAAATACCGAAATTAGGCGTTTCTCTGGCAGTTATGGCTCAAGTCTGGCACCAACTTTGGCGCTCCTCTGGCGGACCCGTGAAAAGCCAAACTTTGGCACGTCCCAAATACCGAAATTAGGCGTTACTCTGGCAGCTATGGCTGAAGTATGGCACCAACTTTGGCGCTCCTCTGGCGGACCAGAGAAACGCCAAACCTTGGCACGTCCCAAATACCGAAATTAGGCGTTGCTCTGGCAGTTATGGCTGAAGTATGGCATCAACTTTGGCGCTCCTCTGGCGGACCAGAGAAACGCCAAACCTTTGCATGCCCCGCATTCCCAGATTAGGATTTACTATGGCAGTTATGGCTCAAGTATGGCACCAACTTTGGCACTCCTCTGGCGTACCAGAGAAGAGCCAAACTTTGGCATGCCCTAGGATCGCCCAACTAAGGCTATAGTTAGGCACCGTACTTTGGCACTGATGAGTGCCATGGTGCAAAAACCTAACTGCGCCAAAGTTGGGCCCTTATGTTTGCCAGACCTTTGCCCAAGTTGGGCATTCCTCTGGCGTGCTACTTGGGGAGTTTTAGTAGACCGTGTTTCCCGCTCCGCTAGCCCTCCGCTACGAAGAAACCGCCACTGCGCTTGCGCGCCGATGCCCTTGGCTGTAGAGTTCCGGGTAGCGGACGGGCTTAGCGGAGCGGGAAACACGGTCTACTAAAACTCGTTAATGTCTTCAGCGAGAAGAAGGGCCGACGACTCGTTGATGTCTTCGTGCGAATCAGCTTGGTGATCGCGCGTGTCGTACGGACTGAATACTAATTGTTTTCATCCGTGAAACATTTGTCTTTCGAAGCTAGACAGATTCGCCGGTTCCGCGAGCAAGAGTTCGAAAGTACTGGTCCCACGCCCGTCGCCCGCTGCCATCGCTTAATCCGCTTCGTTCAGCTGTCCGGCCTCCGACTCCCGCGATACGACGCCAAGTTGAGAATTACGCAGGGAATGCCCAGAGTGCTTCCGGTTCAGTGTGCAACTTTTTTTTTTGTTGTCAAAGTATTGACATCCTTTTAGAAGCCACGAAAGTTGGGTTGTTCATTTTCATTATTGAGTGTGCGTTTTTATGATTTACGGCTTCGATTATATTTGGTGCGTGTCTAAGCCATAAAGAACGGAACGTGACCACTGCGAAGAAAATGAGCGCGACACAAACCGACTACAGTTCTCGATCGGCGGTTTTCGGGCGGAATGAAAACAAATTTCAAGCCACAGATTGTTTTCTGGTTAGTTGGGCTCTCTCATATGTCGTGTACAAATGAAAACCTTGGCGAGCATAAATACCCTCTCAGTGTCCCTTTAACCTTTTTGTCACACTTATGGCCGACTTTCTGGGACAGTCTGTGAAATAAAAAGTTTGTTAAGGAACAATCAAACTTAGAATTGATTTGCTTTTTATCATATCCAGGCAAAAACAGTCCTCGGGATCATTACGATTTTTTGTCACGAAAAGCAGACATTGACAATTTTGTGACTGTGGTCCATTGGATTCAATGCAAAACGATTGGTAGAGCCATGGCAGAAAAGCTCTAAGCTTCAGAAAGTTTATTCCCCCCTATTGATATTTTAGGCTCATCATATAAATATTCCCGGGGAACATTACGATGTTTGTTGTTCAGTTTAAATTTTAATTTTAGTGCACGCGCCGAGGCGCTGATGTCCAAGAAAGTTGGAGATGACCTATTTATGCACGTTTTGGAAAGTAAAAATTTCAACTTTGAGACTTTTTAGTGCATGTATTGGTTTTTACGGGCAGTCTCTGGGCTTATGTTACGTGGAACAATACCGCAGAGACGGTGTTGTGAAGTCTTGTGCAGTTGCTGTAGTTCAAGCATTGATTCTGTAAGGTTAGATATAGATAATTCAAAGGGGAAAAATGCATTCCAAATTTTCGTTAAGTGTAAACGCCGAATTTGAACGTACCGCCAGTCCAGTGGCTTTGCTGGTGTTTTTCGATTTTTTAACAAAAATGCCAAACAAGCGATTGCTTCTTCGAGGAGCACGCTGTCAGAGGCACATTTTGCGTGAGGGTATTCCGCTCGAAAACGCGACCGGAAAATGTCTGGCGAAAGTTTGCGCCCTCGTTTTGGCGCCATCTATCCTCCTGGAGGAGATCGGGCTTGCTTACCGAACCAATGGCGTATTTGGTAAAGTTTATGAAACAAGCCCATGGGGCCAGCTCCGGTGCTTTGGTTCGCGCACTTTGATGCAAGTCACAACACCGCTATTCCGCCTCCACGAGCCGCGTCTTCTCTGGTTTACGGGTGAAGGGAGAGGAAGGTGCCTTAGCACAAGCCTGTGGCTCATGCGCTGCGGTTTTAGTGGCTCAAACATTTTATCTATCGTAACCACCATCTTCGCGTCATTTCCGCGCGGTTCAATAGTGCCGCCATTAGAGGGAAACGCCTTTTGAGGCACGCTGTTTTAGATTTTTCTACACAAGTGTTGTTGCTCGCCCACATATGTAGCCATCTAAACGGTTGTGCTTGTTTTGCGAGTGGCGACGAATGCGCCAATGCAAAGGGCAGGCACATGCTCCCTGCGGCCATTTGAAGTTAATGTCAGCGCAGCACTGAAATGAGCGCCCCTGGTAGCAAATGGTGCTAAACACTCAATCGTGCCACCTGTCTCGCGCATTGCAAGGGCTGTCGGTACTTCTAATAAGTGAAAGGTATAAATTTCATAAATGAGCTTTGCAGCCATTTTGTCATCAGAACTGTGGGTAGTTAGCCGCGTAAAGACATTTCACTCCTCGTGACTGGTACGTTGCTTGGTCACGAGCTGCCAAGATAATTCTAATCGCATTTCGTAAAGCTCAAGTCCTCACACTGCAGTCGTTTCTGTGGTCGCAGGTGGTGTTCAAACGTGTGGCGTACGCTCCGCACTCGGCGTACACGGAACAGCTTGTGTACACGGCCTTCGACGGCTACTCCCCGGTCCACGGGGTGCTGGGCTTCAGCGATGCTGGTGACGTGGAGACCTACGCAAGAAGCGTGGCCACCGGGGATAACGACGCTTTTGACCTCATCATATTATTCGGAAATATCCGAAAGAAAGTGAGCATGGGGTCTTCGCAGGGAGGCTTACATTAGATAACATTAACGAATTTCTCGGAGCATTGCAGCGCAAGCGGGATACGAGCCTTTGCTCCCGGGAACACAAATTAGTCTAGTTAAAGAGCATTTGATAGGCTTGTGACCTTTTTTAGCTTTTGTTTTTAGGGCATCATCTTGGTACTTGTGCTTCAAAAGTTATAGCATGGGCACATGGCCTGTATCCGCGCCCATTGTTTCATAAGACAAAAAAAAAAAAATATTACGGATGTCCTTACAAGAGCGCAATATATATTTGGCGCATTATTGAACTAACTCTCCCGGCTTTTGGTTTCGGCGACGGAAGCAAGCAGTCATACAAGATGGCGCGTGCTGCCACGAAGTGACTGTCGAATCGGTCTCTCGCGACCTAGTAATTCTTCTCGTTGTCTTAAGACAATCCGAACGTTTGAAAGATGACTGCCGCTTGCCTCCACAACGTGTAAAGCAAGGTTCTAACATGAGCTTCCTCGCTGTGCTCGTTCAGCGGAGACGCGAAGCGATTATCGTCTAAATCTTGCGATTACAGGCTGGCCATTCTGAGGTCTTATCAAAGTTTAAGTTCGGCAGCTGCTGGACTGCAAACATGCCGGACGAAGGCGGCTTCCGCTCGTCGCTGGCCATGCTACTGCCGGCATGTTGAACCAGTTGAACTATTCAGTTTGTCGAGCGTCGGCGTGAGCAACTTCTGACACCAGGTCGCGTTGGTCGCCGTAGCGTCCAAAGCTGTGGGAAAATTATTCACGCTAGGCAGCCGATACCAGCCAAGAACTAATGCCGTTTATTCACAAACTTCACAATATATGCAATTGAGGTGACCGGCCCCCCGTTAACAGCTGCGATCTTTATTGAACGAAGATGTCCCTCGCAGGGGATTGGATATCATAGCGGTGGTTCCCAGCGACTGCATCCGCAACGTGTGCCGGTGTGGCCTCTACCTTTGTACGGAGCAACCACGTGTCTGGTAAACCCCACAACTTCGTTTTAGGGAACGTTTTGGGCAGAACGTTCTTTCCAAGAAAACCAGCATCAAGGCAAAGGAACGAACATGACAAATCTGTTCACCGCCCCAACCCGAATAGCTCTTTTTGGAGAAGACTGACAAGGACTCTACGCGGATTACATCTGGGAGTGGAGACAAGAGATGTCATTAATCGAAAATCGCGTCAAAAGCCGTTCGACGTTCTTCCGCTCCTTCGTTTTCCGTAACTTTTGAGCAGAAAACTCTAATGGCAGGCACTTACCAGCATTATTTCTCCGAGCACACAAAAAAAAATCCGAGGGCATTAACGCTATCGCGTAACGCGTATCTCAGCGACAGCAGCGCGGCTCTCGCGTAATTCTCTGCCATTAGGAAGTTTTGGTGAATGGTTTCCGCTGTTTTGCAACGTTCTCCATAACCGGCTACGCGATTTTGAACTCTTCAGGTAAGGCTAGCACCACGCATGCGCAGTAGTGGCGTCTTCGTTCGGGAGAGCGTAGCGAAGCTGGGAAAACGGTCTACGAAAGCTTTCTATTTTGACGTAGTTCTCATTTCTGCACCGCTTCCTGAAAAGGTCCCGAGGATTTTCACGGCGTTTTAGCTTCTGATTACGATTCCGCTGCCCATTCCACATCCGTACTCCTTCCACGACAAGCCTCTTGAGCGCGCCGTAAGTGACAGTTGCGTTCTTCGGGCAGGCAACGAAGTTCCCGAGCGATAGTCATACGGCGTGCAAGTTTGTCTGCTCGGATGGTCGTGCGCATGCGGCGGCAAACCGGGCTGTCGACTCAGTACCGCCTAGAGGACCAGGGGCCCTTACCTGCACGGCGGAACGAGGCAGGACAAAGGGACCGGGACATCGTCGCCTGCAGCCATTGGTCAGCGCAGACCACTCGCAGCGGGCGGCGATGTCCGCGTCGCTCCGTTCCGCCTTGTCCCGCCGTGTAGGTTAGGGCCCCAGGCCCGCGTATGACGTCATCGTTAGTAGATCGCCGAACCACCCCAAGTTGCAAGCCCACATAGAAGCGAAGCCTGCGTATAGGACGTCATTATTAGTGAATCCCCTACCCGCCTCGAGCGGAAACACGCCGAACCTCGCCGAGATTCTATGCAAACGTGGCAGACGTGTTCGTCTTGACGTCACCAAGTGCTAAAGTCTCGCTAGTTGCGAGACGCTGCGAGACGCGCCGGCGGCAATAGAGAGTTTCGTAGACCGCGCCGCCCCCTCCGCTAAGCGTTCCGCAACGAAGAGGTTGCTACTGCGCCTGCGCGCCGATAGCCTTGAATGTGGAGTTCCCGCTATCGTAGCGGGTTGCGGAGGGCTTTGCTTGACGGCGAAAACGATCTACGAAAACTCCCTAATGCTGAAGCCTGTTACGCGGCGTTTGTATAGCGGCACTGACAATAGAAGAGTAGTGGAGCATGGCCTCCTCTATACTCACAAAGCCTGGCAGTTCGACGATGGAGCCATGAAGTGCCCGGGCGCAGAATGGGAGCGCGCGGATCTGGGGCCACAGAGCATCAAAGAGCCATTTCTTGGGGAACCTGGACGTCAGCGCATAGCTTCAGCAGCGGCGAGGACCCGAAACACACTTGTTCGCTCGAGAGAAGTGCATTTCGGTGTCTCGCCGCAGCGGGACGCCAGTCACGTTGCTTTCCTCTTATCCGTTGTCTGCCGCTCCAGATTTTCCATTTCGGCGGCCGCTTCTCGTAGTGATCTGCCAGGCTTTGTCAGTATATAGGAGGCTATGGCTGGAGGCGCAGGACCTGACTTCTATGTAGTATTGCTTCAGCTATGCGGTCAGAAATTAGGGCACAGGAGGAGACGAGAGCGTGCGGGGACTTTAAGACGCCGGGCTCCGGCTCGAATTATTAGTGGGTAGTCGCAAAGCTAGCTGCTTTTGCCTCCACTGCACGGGCGGAACGGCTTCGTTTCCTCAGTTTTTGCCCGTATACAAGACGGAATAGACCTATTGCTATATTACCCAAGCATCAAGGGGAATGCAGGGATCGGTGTTCCACGCGCCGCACGCGCTGACCTCAGCAGTAGTAACTTTTCTAAGGTAAATACTTAAAACATATGTCATATTGCATGCGCGTTCGTCAACGCTTTATTTTGGTAATTTACTTCGAATTTTTTATACGGGGAAGGCGTGCGCGTGTGGCGCGTGGAACACCAATACCTGCATCCTCCTTGATGCTTGGGTAATATAGCAAGTGTACTATTGGCAACCTTCAATGCTGTTTGGTTTGGCGCCATCTAGCGACTGAAACGAGAAATATTGGGTACCCTGGGAGTGGCGGCTGCATTGTTCAAACGTGAGCTTTTACTCTGGTGGCGCCGCTTAGCCTAGTGTCTGAAGCAAGGAATACTGGGTATCCCAGGAAGCCGTGATCGCGTAACGTGCCAGTAGAGCGGAAGCTATATACGGTCCTGGCGGGCCAATCGGAACGTGACTGCGTATCAGCGGAGCGTGCCTCAACTCCGGAGAAGTATCAGGCTTTTCGCTGCGTCATGCTCCAATCTCTGTGCGTTGTGCTCGTATACGTCGCGCATTTCGAAGCCGCCGGCACGCAATGTGGGGCTTATCGTTTACCCTTTGCCAAGTTACAACGAGACAGGGTATAACCGTGCACTCTCACCCTGCTGGCGCCGCCTGGCCGTTGCCGGTTGGCTATTGGCGTAGCGTTCTTTTCGAACTCCCGGCCTCCAGCACGCGCTCCTTGGCTATTTGGTGCTGCACGTGCACGTTCCAGGCTCACGAGACACTTAAGCGTTATTGAATGAAGTCAAAGAGGGAATGTATATACAACCTTTCGATAGCGCAGTTGGCAGAGCGATTGATCTATACAAGCGCGCGCTCCTTGCTCTATGGCCACGGTGTCTATGGCACATCTCGGCGGCAGATGCTCTTGTGCATTGAGCGCAATTGCCAATGCTATGAGCTCGCGCTTCTAGCCTTCCCTACGGTAAAAGATAAGGTTGAAACAGAGTAAAGCGGAAACACTTCCTGTCATCCATAGATCGCTGGTACGAATATGGCTAGGCAGAATGAATTGTTCAGTTCTTATACATTCAGCAGCGGTGGCTAGCACACCTTGGAGCCTCTGGTGCGTTGGCTGGGAGCAATCACATGATTGCTGACGTCCCCGGCGTTTTACACAAAAACTATTCATGCGATTTTCTCGGGTAGCTCCCAACAAAGAGTTGTCGCTGTAAATAGGGTAATAGGAGAAAGAAAGTGAAAACTTTCTAGAAAGGTAGAAAAACTTGGAATGCGAAACCGCAAAACATATGTGGATAATCACGCTGATCAGGTTTCAACAGTTCACGAGGGTGGCAGAAAGTTTCTAACTGATAGGGAGCGCGAGCGTCGCACCAGCTGCATTATCATCAGCAAGATGGTGCGGTCTAGGAGTGTTTTCTGGAAAGGTGCCGGCAAGTGCTGCCGTTTATCGGCCACCTGGAAAAGCCTTTTATGTCCTTACCTGAGCACACCATGCCGCAAAGTATGATGTGAACCTGTTTGTTGTGCTGCAAAAAAATACAAAAAATTGAAAGCCGTTTACAATCTCTGTAACGCCGAATTAGAGCGCAGCTCTTGAGGAGGAGGAGGGAGGGGTACTGAGGGGAGAAGGTGGAAAGTCCCCCCCTACTAACAGGGGTGTGGTCGACGTGTGCTTAACCCAAGTCGCAGGGAACACACATCTTTGGTGAGAGCATCGCGCGTATGAATTTGGCGGGCATTTAGCGGGTCAATTTTTTCCCCTAACTTTAGCGGGGAAATTTTTCCGTTAGATTTAGCGGGGACCTTTTCCACTAAATTTAGTGGAAAAATTGTTTCTGCTAGATTTAGCGGGGAATTTTTTTTGCTAAATTTAGCGGAGGAATTATTTCGGCTGGATTTAGCGGGGAAATTTTTTCTGCTAAATTTAGCGGGGAAATTTTTCTGCTAAATTTAGCGGGGAATTTTGCGTAATTGTTGTCGTCATAGTGGCGATAACAATGAGGATGATGTCATCGTGATGACGTCATTGTCATGTCAAAGATGACGTCGTCAGTTACGTCACCAGTGACGTCACGTATGATGTCATCAGTGACAACGAGAATGACGTCCTCACGATGACGTCATCGTCATCGTCGTCGCGCGGTTACGCCGACGGCGACGGCAACGGCGACGGCGACGCCACTCAAGCCGGAAACGGGCGCCTAAGAGCTGCGCTCTAAAAAGAAACATCTGCCCTTGTAATCGCGAGTTAAGTAGGTCTAAACAACTAGATTCCAAAAGGTCAACTAGCCCTGGCCTTTTATTATGGTTCCTGATAGATTATTCCACAAGCCATGGTGCCAGGCACAAGGGTGTTTACTGCCAGAGCGCACTCCTGTTACGCCTTCCTTTTATCTTTCTTTTTCCTCTTTTTTTAAAAACAGAACACATGTTAGAAAGGTTGAAGTAACAAACAGGTCACGTTAACAGATTAGGAAGGTTGATTGAGGCAAGAGACAGCACACATTAGGAGACCGAGATAGAGAACTCACTGAGGAAGACGTTGCGTCCGAGTCAAGTGTCGTATTGGTGCCAGGACACTGGCAAACTGTGGAGCGCCTGAGGCTGCACCGGATGCCACGGGTACCCGGAAGCTTTCTAGATGGCTGCAGATAGGTCACCCTGGGTGCGTCGTTGTCGTCAGAATGGGGGTCAGAAACGAAGTCCTCGGGCGTCGCGAGGAGGTGTTGCCGGTTGCGACGCAGTTCTCTTCCGTCCCCTGTGGCAATCCTGTAGTACCTTGGTGCCACCTTCTTTTGAACGTTAGCCTTGATCGTCCACCCTTTGCAGCCCCTTATGAGGACGACGTTTCCTGACTGGATTAGCGGTAGATGCATCATGAATCCGAGCTGCTGACGCTTCTCCACATGGCCTGCTGGCTCCGCTGTAGACTGTGGCACCGACGACCTGATGCGCCGTCCCATTAGCAGCTCACTAGGCGATATTACGTCCTCCTAGGGCAGTGATCTCTAGTTGAGCAGGTCCAGGTAGAAATATCCGTTTGAGTGACAAGATTTTCTTAGGAATCCCTTTTTTTTCTGAACAAACCAATCCGCGAGATAGCTTGATTGTGAAAAGTGCGGACTGGACCTACCATGTCGAAAATCGTACCATTTTGAAAAATTCCGAAACTCTTTTGTCAAGAACTTTGGGTCCACTGTCGATGCATAACTCCACCATGTCCCATGTCTCGCGAAAATTCCCACAAGCTTGTGAGCTACCACAACCGAGGTGGTGAGGTCTAGACTCTAGAGGATCAACATCAGGATACTTGGGGTATGCGTCAAAAGCAATGAGGTTCGTTTTCACATTGTACTCACACAAATCGGTAGCAACTCGGGACCATATCTCGGACGACGTCTGCCTCATCAATAGTGGCTCTGCTGGCTGCTGACACACGAACTGCTTGCATGTGGCACACTTTCGAATCATGTCCTCAATCTCGGATGTCCTGCCCAGCCAAAACATGAAAAGTCGCGCTTTGGCTATGAACTTGTTGCTGAGCGCCCCAATGACCTGCATGAAATCTCTTTAGCATTTCTAGGCGGAGAATTTTAAGTATCACTACCGTAGCAACTTTGAACAGCGTGCCCTCAATCACTAAGTGTTCAGAAGAATATGCCTTAAAATCTCCTCCTACCGGCCAGTTGTTTTGAACAGACTTGATCACCGCGATTCGATCAGCATCGTTCGCGGTTTTCTGTCTGTGTATCGTGGATTTCCCTCACCAAGCTGGAGACGACCGAGACTGAGTGAACATTCTCGTCGCTGTGGAGTGCCCCCTTTCTGCTGCCTGGTAGCGAAGCCTCTGAGAGCTCCCCCGCTAGGACGAGCTTTTTGCCGAGGACGAACTGGATGGAATAGTCATACTACATTAGTCGGATAAATAAACGTTGAAGACAGGGCGGGGCAGCATGCCGCGAAGGCATTTCTTAAATATGGCGATTATAGTCTGGTGGTTTGTTTTTAGAGTTATTGTCGGTGCCGTAGATGAAGTCGTCCAACTTTTCACATCCGTAGATAGTTCAAGGTGTAAGCTACAGGACGCCAGTTTGTGCCATGTGGTTGCAACAGCGCTGCGCCAAGGCCATTCATTGATGCATCTGTAGATACCTTGGTATTGAATGTAGGATCGTTGACCAGCAGCAATGGTGCCTTTGCTAACACGGCTTTGAGGCTTTCTGGTTCATGGTGTGAGTCCCAGACGAGCGGCGTATTGTCCCTCAGAAGACTTGTGGAGCAGCGTGGTCTTCCCCGTGAAGAAGCGAATGTGCTTTCTGGAATATGCAACAAATTCCAAAAATTTGCTGGACCTCTTTTTTGGTTGTCGAAGCTGGCATCTTTACAGCACTCTGTACCAAACAGGTATCGGGCATAATCCCTGCCTCGGTTATGCGATCAGCCAAATGAGTGATTTTGCCCACTCCAATCTGGCAATTCCCAGCATTCAGTGTAACGCCGGTTTTTCGCGCAGCTTTGATAGCATTACGCAGCCGCTCATCATGTTCCGCTTTACCGGTTTCCCAAATTAACACGTCATGTATGTACACACGTACGCCTAGGAGACCGTGAAATATCTGAACCATCACTTTTTAAAAAACTTCCGGCATTGATGCTAGTCCAAACGGTAATCGGAAAAAGCAATAGTGACCGAGAGGCGTGCTGAATGTGCAGATTCGCGAAATCGCATCTTCCAACGGTATTCGGTTGAAGTCCACGTTGGCATCGAGTCTGAAAATAACACTCGCCTTTGCCAACTCTGCCTCGATATCTTCTCGTCTGTGCATTTCAAAGTGTTCCCTTTTAAGCCTCTTACTGACGTATCTAAGGTCCATACTCACATGTAATTTTTCATTTTTTGCGCACAAGAACAAGCGGGTTTACCAAAAGTCCCAGATACTTTTTTTTTTGCACGTAACGACAACCAATACAAATGAAAAAGCACGTTCCGCTGAAAAAAATGGCGTCATTCACTTCAGTCGTCTGCTCTGCGCCGCCAATCGCTTCCTAAAACCTGCACCGTCACGCAGTCGGTGCTTCGAAGGATGTCGCTACTTGCAAGTTCTTATCTAGGGATCTTAGGCTTACCCAGTCTGAAGGTTCGTCCACCTTTGTGATGATTCCAACGCTTTCCATGCTCTTGAGCTCATTCTTCAAAGGCTCTCTCAGAAGGTGGGGAACCCTTCGTGCTGTTTGGATAAGTGGCTTGGATCCGGGCTTGATTATCATTATGTGTTTCTTGTTGACGCGCCCAAGTCCCTCTAAAAGCTATAGGCAACTCGCAATTATGTCGTTTTGCTCACTGGCCGAAACATCGTCAATGCGGTTCACGAGTTCAAAGTATTCACACGTCGGCAGGCCCAGGAGCGGTGGACAGTGGTCCTGCACGACGACAAACTGCACACGTCTTCCCTTGCCTCGTAACCTTAAAGTGATGACGGCAGTTCCATAGTTGTTGCTCAGGTTGCCGTTGTACTCTCGGAAGCCAGATGTAATTCTGGTCACTGACAGAATCTCGTCAATCTTGCGCAAAAGCTTCCTTGGTAGCAGATTATTTTGTTCCTGCCCTGGCATTTTTTGTTCGACAAGGAATGTCAAATAAAGAATTTGAATTTGAATTTGATCCTGTATCTACTTTTATGTCTGTAGGCTTCCCAGACACTTCTGCTTGAACCCACAATTCGGCCTTGTTTTCGCGCTTCGGCACTTCCAAGACCTCAATGTCATTGTCTGCGTACATGGAATACACATCATAAATAGGGGCGTTTGATTTGCACCGTGCCGGAAAGTGATTTTTCCCCTTTGCATATGTCACACTCTTTGCCGTACGGGACACTTCTTTGGGTCGTGCTTCTTGGTGCACCGCTCACATTTTTCTGCTTGGCGATACTGGCGTTGCTTCGACACGAATTCTACGGTCTGTTGTGGACTGACCCAGGTTTGTCTCTGTTGGGCTTCCATTTTCGGCCGCCTTACAAAGTTACACTGCTTTCTCGAGCGTCAACGGGTCTTCGCGTAAGTCCTTCGCTCAGCTTCACGTCAGCTGTTCCTTAAACAATTTGGTCTCGAATAATCGATTCGGCCAACGTTCAAAAGTTTCACCACTGCACTCTCCGTTGAAGGTCCCTAAAAAAACTTTCTAACGCTTCGTCTTCTTTCTGTTTCCACGAGCAAAAAGTACATCTCTCATAAGTCTCGTTGCAGCGCGGCGTGGAGTAGCTTTGCACTTTTTTCGACCAACGTAGAGTAGATTTCGCGTTCTTCCGTGGAACACTGGAAGGTGTTAAAAACATCCAACGCCTCTGCGCCGGCGACGCGTAATATAATTGCGGCCTTCTGCTTCACGAAGTGCGATTTTACTGGCTCGGAGGCTTTAAGGAACAATTCCAATGCGGAGAGCAAGTCGTCTGCTTCTTGCGTGGGAGTGTCGGTGACGTCAGAACGACGCCGTGCTCTCATTGGCCAATAAAAAAAAAAGTAGTGGGTAGATCTCAATGCTGTACGTTTTGAGGTCTACCCACTATTTTTTTTTCTCAATCAGCCAATAAGAGCTCGGCATCGTTCTGACGTCACCGACACTCCCACGCAAGAAGCAGACGACTTGCTCTCCGCATAGCTGCTGGAACTTACGCCAATTCTGTGAGAGGTTGCCTGTTAGCAGGAGTCCATTTGGAGGTTGAAGCCTTTCTATGGTCTGGTCACGAAGTCAGCGAAAAATCCGTGGTCGCCTTATACCACTTCTAACACCACGTAACCGCGTGTGAAGCATGTCTACACGGCTGGCTTCCGAAAGGTCAACTAGGCCTAGCCTTTTATTATGACTCCCGATATTTAGGACCGCAGGCCAGGGTTGTCAGGAACAGGGTTGTTGGAATGCCAGAACGCACTCCCGTTACAGTCGTCACATGTGAACGACATGCATGAGAGGGCTAAAATAACGCAATATCCGCACTTTTTGAATAAGTGATGCGTTTTATTACAAAATAAACATAGCGCTTTTGTTGGGATTTCCTACGCGAGGTGCTCTTATTAAAAAAAAATTAAAAGAACACTGAAAGTAAAAAGTAATTTTTCCTATGGAAATAAGTAGCGCAATATATATTCCGCCAGACAAAATTTATATGGAGGAAACCCTGTCATGCCCATTAGGGAAAGGGGCTTATGTAGCTCAGCACCGCTTCTCGGCTCCCATTGTTGGGAGAGGAGATTGGCGTGTGTAATACTTGCTGTAAAATTGCTTCGTCTTGCTGCGGTAATATCTCACTCAAAATATTAAAAAAAAAACGTTGTAGAATGTGTTATTATTGTTTTCAAAAATATCCCGAGATCGCATTGTGAAGTACGGCGTGCGGTGAGAGGTCGCGGCGCCGCCTATGGGACCTCTGAGCCGAACCCGGGGAACACGTGCATGCCCTTCGGGCTTCGACGGGGAGGATTTGTTCGGTGGCCTTGGGTCTCTGTTGGGGAAGACGATGGGTGCTCGCCAGCTGCGGAGGCGCCAAGAAGTCGGGAGACGAGCTGCTGGCCGAAGGGGAAGGCCCGCCGTTGGGGAAGAATGGGGACGGGTCGGGGGAGCCACTGTGGACGGCCGGGGGAAAGCAAGCGCCTTGGACGGGGCGCGCGGGGGTGGAGAGGAGGACCGAACGAAGAAATGTTCTCGTGGGGAGATCGAAAACGACGGCGAAGCACAGACACACACGGGGGAGAGACTGCGCATGGTCCCACCGATCGACAGATCCTGACCTGGCCGTGCCACTGAACCGGACCGCAGCTTCCCACCGATCGACGTGGAGCCGACCGAGACCGGCTTACGGATTTTGAGCGAGCCGTGCCACCGAGCCTGACCGACGCGTTCACCGCCGACGGATCCTGACCAGGCCGTGCCACTGAACCTGACCGCAGCGTCCCACCGATCGACGTGGAGCCGACCGAGACCGGCTTACGGACCCTGAGCGAGCCGTGCCACCGAGCCTGACCGACGCGTTCACCTATCGACGGATCCTGACCAGGCCGTGCCACTGAACCTGACTGTAGCGTCCCGTCAACAGCACCGGCATCAAGGGGGGGTGAGCGAGCACACCAACCAATTCCCAGTCTGACCAATTAAAGCCCCTTTTCGAAATTCGGTCGTGGCACTTCTTCCGCTCTCTACCCCGAAAGGGACCCCAGGGAGGCTAAACCGCTATCCCCCGGTAGCGGTCATCACAGCATTTTCGCTTTGGTTTCAAACGATAACAAATGTTGTCACAGATGAAGGCGAAGAGACAATGAATGAGGCACTAAAATGAACGTTTAATGGGAAATAAATTGAGCCCAAAATGGACGAACAACCAAAAGGGGTAAATGAAGAAAAGTATAGAACTCCGCCGGCGTCGGAGTCGGCGGAAACGCAGTCAACGCTGGCAACGGAGTGCGCCGTCGTCGGGACAGTCTGAATGAGTTGGCACGGCCACGTTGGGCTCCTTGTTTACACTACACTCCGTATACCCGCCTCGGTATGACTCGGTATCAATATCAGTATTCTGATCTTTTACACCAGGGGTAAGAATAAACACGAACCTTCTAGATGTACAAAGGAGCGTTCCTTCTTGGTCATGCACGCAGCATTACTCACCCCTTGAAAGCTGCATTGCCCCCCGTGACCTTAAATCAATTGACACAAAGCTACACCAAATAAGAGCAATTAGTAAACTGCGGTCCGTTCCATGGCGTCATCACTTTCAGAAGGCGGCTAGAGAGCTGCCCACTCAGAACGAAATAGTCTGCTCCGCTGTCTATGTGTGCCGTCGCGTCGTGGTTGTTGATGCTACCTGAGAACCATCATTGGCCACTACGTGGACGGCTCAAAATAGGTCGGCTTGCCATTAAGGTGCAACCCCACCCTTGGTTAGTGTGATTCTGAACCAACAGATGGCGGTGGGATCGCCTTCCAAGCCTGTTCATCAATCCGAGAAATCGTGTGTGGTGGCGCTTCGATACAGTGGGGTATTTTTCTATATCCTGAATTTGACATCCCCGGTCCTTTGCTTGTTTTTCTCTGCACGAGCTTTCTTTGGAACGCGCACGGCTGCGCCAGTTCTCGTGCAAAGGGGCCAGTTGCCCCCGCTCCGAGCTCACGTCTCCAGCAAATGTGGGCAGAACAAAACGCGAAAATCGTCCCGAGCCAAATGGCGAGACACATGCACAACCAAACCACCGACGCGTTGAAATATATAAAATTGCCTGTGCGCCGTTATCGGAGATTTCAGAGGCCAATTACACATATTTCAATATGATCAGATTTATGTTGACACGAATGAAGGTGACAAGAGGACGAATAGTGAACTGAAAAATAAAGGCTTAATCGGCGAACTTGTGCCAAACAAAAAAGAGTAAGGAAAGAGCGTCGAGGGAGCAGAAAAGCAGGCGGCGATTCGGCAGCGTGACAGAGAGCGAGAGTGACAGTGACTCGACCAGCCCCCCTAATCTGGACATTTGGCGAGAAAGTCGGCGAGAAGTCTGGCGGCCGTGATTGGCCAACGCCGCACTTGACCTTGGCGCCGGCCAATCGGAGCCGCCAAATTTCTCTACGACTTTTCCGCCAAGTGTCCAGATTAGGGCCCCAGGTCGCCGACAGCTGCTTATCTACAGTGCGTCACCATCTCGAAAGTTCGGCAAAGAAGGCTCAAGCGTCGCGCGCTCGGGGCGAGGATGAACTGGCACTTTCGAGAACAGAAAACAGGGCGAAAGTTGCGCCTGGGGCCCTAAACTCGTCAAACACAAAGTTGGGGCCGAAGTTGAGGGAGCGCACCGATTGGACAATCATGACGATGACTTGGCGCTTTTGTCGCCAACATCCAATCGGCGCGCCCCGCGAACTTTCGGCTCCAACTTTGTGTTCGACGAATTTAGGGCCCTTGGTGAAAGAATGAACGCAAATCTTCTAGAAGTCCGTGACTGAGCGTTGCTTTCTCGGCTCGGCGGGTGGCAATATGACGGGCCGGCGCTTTTGTCGTGCATGTGTTTGGCTCTTTGTGGATTTCCAGGAAAACGAGCTGACGGAATAGACCTGGGTGTCCAAAATTCTAGCCTAAGAAATCAACCACCTAAAAAATAAAAAAAAAAGTAAACTATTTTTGAGTAGTTAGGTGCCTCATTTAGGTAGCTGGGGGTTCACTTTGACCAAAACCACGAGACTGGAAAACACAAAAAAAATGACACTCAGGTTTAGATGTTGAGTTTGGTAAACCTAAAGTAGAGCTGGTGCGGAAGTCATAATAACAAAAAAAAAAAAAAAAAAAAAAATGCCGAGGTTAAAAATTAATTCACAGCAATAAATGATAATAATTAACTATCATTAATTCGTTATTATAATAATTAACGGATTCAGTGATAAATACAATGACTGGCCAGGCAAAGATTCTTGGTCTGTGGTTTAAGCATAATACAGGATGTTACAAAAAAAAAAAATACAGGGTCTGTTTTTTTACCGCCAGAATAAACTAAGCATCGCCGAACGCTCATTTTCCGCCCGAAGGCAGCGCTAGAGGTCACAACCAGATGTAAAAGTTCAGCCCGATCCGATACTTTATTCAAAATTTAAGTTATTTTCTGAAACGTTCATTGGGAAAATGGCGGCCGACGGAGCTTTCGAATACATGCGGCTCTATGGCACCAGAAACCGAAAACGGGCAAAAATGGGCTTCATTTTCCCATTGAAATTTTCAGATAATCACTTATAACTTTTGAATAAGGTGTCCGTTCGGGATGAAACTTTGGCATCTGGTTGTAACCTAGCTCTACCTTTTGGCGGAAAATGAGCGTTAAACGACGCGTAGTTCATTTTTGAGGTAAAAAAAAAACTGTATTTTTTTGTGGCATCCTGTACCAGTCTTAATTTGGTGATTTGGTGATTTATGCGCGCAAGTTGTGGTGTGCAAAGATGAAAAAAAAAAAGATGCAAACGGGTACAGTTTGACATTGTATAAAATATAGTGTAAGCACTCACATGGTACTTAAGAGTGAAACAGCCCTACATTTTGCACTAGCGTTGAGTGTATCGAAAGTTAAGGGTGCATCAAAGCCTAAAGCTTGTACACATATACTGCTCAGGCAATTATGTTTGAAAGCTCATAGTACTTTATTACCCTCAGATTTGGTGTAAGTCCTCTCCTCATTGCTTACAGGAAAAAGAAGGAAACATTCTAAGCTTGGGTTGATAGAAAAACTCCACCTGCTGACAGCTACCAATTATCTCGGCGCCAATTATGAGTATTCACTGCATGCCAACGGTCGCGTGTTTAAAACGAGTTTTTCTCACGTGATTTCAAACAATCACAATTGTTCTTGACAAACAACAATGTTTACTCAAACAAGCGGGCATATGTGAAGCTTATAATATTTTGTATTGATTGTGGCACACGTGGCAAGTTGCATAGGCTTTTTTACAACCCGCGAAATAGAATGCTCCTGGGTTACCTTGGTCTCTAATGCATGTAGCACACAAAAGAACACGAACTGAATTGCAGTGGGAAACGAAAATAAATGATGATAAACAAGCGTGTAGTCACGCGAAAACTGAGGGCATTGCACATATACAGAAGATAAGCTTTGTTTCACTAAATACATTACCAGTAAAGTAATTGGTTTCACCCTGCGAGCGAAGTGGAACATACAAGTTCGAACATGCTGCCCTGAACTATACTTCCAGTAAACAAACGCACCATCCGAAGCATCGAGTTAGTTTTTATAGCTCTTGGTGCGCTCAAACCTTTAAAAACACAATTATAATCAATTCTATTATTTTAATTATTTTTATTAAGTGCGCGTATGTGTTTTTTTTTGTCTGTTGCGTTCACGTGCCATTTTCTTAGATATATAATACTTTTCCAGAAGTCCGACACCTATAGTCTGGTTCATCATAAGTAAGGGCCGAATAATCAAAGATGTAGACAAAAAAAAAAATAAAAAAAAAAGAACGCGAACAAGCGAACACACATTAAAAATGCAATGTAACGGCACATCCAAAACTAGTCGTTGTTTTTTCGAGAGCAGCAGTTTCGTAGGGCTACATTGTTACCCGTTGAAGGTTATAAAACGTACAGTACAACTGTTAGCTCGGGGTCTTTAACTTGCATTACGCAGTATATGTGGTACACGATCGCACGACGGTAGGATGCAGATGGGCGACTGAGCCCAGGGTCCCTGCTAAAGCCCCTTGATAAAGGCGTTTTTTACAAGTACCGCCAAGCATTGTTGGGAAAACGCGCAAGACACGTGCCACGAGCGGGTGCTCCGCCGCCATTTGCTTTCAAGGGCCAGTCATTTTAATGCTGCGCCGCCATTTGCCTCCAAGGGCCACTTGAGACACGGGCCTCGTGCACTGGCACCTTCGAGGTTATTTGAAAGACCAACGCAAACACATCGAGGGGATTTAGTCCCTACACGTTCCGCCAACGTTGGGTTCCGAAGAGTGAGCTCCGTGCTTTGAACGGAGCTCGCGCTCGAGCATTTCTCTATGTGCTTTGATCTGCGGTGCCACACCACACTCGGCCAACGGTCCCCCGCCGGACTTAATTTAGCCTGTGAGCTAAACCAAATGAGCTATGCTTAGAGTATCGGCACCTTTTCCCCCAATATTATTGTGGGTGCCGCCATCTTGGTGGTTAGTAACCAATCAAACGCAACTGCCGATCTTCATGATTCAAAAGTTTCGGTGTCAGGCAGCTCGCGGAATATTGCTTTGCTTTGTAACGAACCGTTTAAACATTTGTGGAGGACGGAAAGGCGTTTTCTGTGATATCAAAAGCTTCAGATAACTGACAACCATTATTTTAAGCACCAAGATGTCTATGAAGCGTAACTTACTTAGTTGCTCTAGTTTAGCCCGACCGCATAGGCATAGAAAGAGAACAAACAGCTTGGCCTTGCGCTCTTGGCGCTGCTTCAGTGGCTTTATCAGCCCGTAGCGTTGGCTGCGTTCCGAACTAAGGTAAAGCAAAGCAAATATTTAGATCTTAGGGTTTCACAAGACAAACCAACAACAATCACTTAACACACCCCAATAAAAAAAATGCGGGTTTATTTTGACTAATTGGAGATCTTTTGACGTGCAACCGAAATCTCAGGTTGGCCTCCGTCGGATTGCGGGCACCTCGGCCGATATTTAAACCCAACAAATATGGATTTATGGGCCAGTGCGTTGGCTCAGAGACACTGAGACGATTGAATGTTTTGTGTTTTGTTTTAATATCATTGCCACTTAAGAGCCACCGAGGTGGTTTTTGAAACAACATATAGTCAAACCATTCCGACAAGCATAGTTTGATTGCGAAAATGGTGTTTCCATGTAATAAAAACATTAAAATATTTTTGCATACGTGGCGGAATCTGAAATGGCAGAATGCATTTCATGGCGCCCATTTCATTTGGATCGCGCCGGGAATGCGTACCGAGTTTACCGACGCACAGTAGAACGCGCGCAAAAGTTGCTGTGGTGCACCCGCAGCATCGCGCTTGTGTTTCTGACATCTCTGGCTCGCTCATTGCGGGCATCCAGGCATCTGACACCGTGACATCTGGCGATTTTTCTGTCTTTCACGCGGCGTTCCAAGCGGCACACGACGGAAAATGCACATCAAGCTGTTTTTGAACACGTGTCGCCATCTGTACTTTATATTAAGGCTGCGGTCCCACGGCAGCCATCTTGAACAAGGCTTTAGTTCAACCAATAGATGGCGACACGCACCCGTGGGGTGGCCGAAACATTGGTTCACAGTGGGACGGCTCGAGCACCATCACGTTCCCCTCGTGGCCTTGCTCGCGCCGCTGCCAGCTGTGCTCAGCTAGCTCAAGTAGCGTGACCCAGCAAACGGATGTATGCGGAGATGGGGTTCGGCGGCTGTAACGGGCTTTCGCAACAAATCTTACCAAAAAGGAATCAAATGTTGATTGACGTGTTAATATTGTATCAATGAAAATTTCTTCTGCAGGAATGCACGCTCAGTAGACCCAATCTTCCAAGACACCAGTGGAAGCGGACGTCAAGTCGCGATTTACGGTGCTTACCTCAGCATTTTAATGACGACTAAAATAACGTAACCAAATATTGTGTTTCACGGGTCCGGCAGATGTTGTAAAGGTTGTTACATTATAGGTTCCCAGAAAACAAACGCCGTTGCAATATATTCGGATGTACCGACACACATAATGTTGTAAGTACAGCTTAGGAGGAATATGATGAAAACCATCAGAAGAAATAGGAAGACGTTTATTTGCAATGATGACGCTATGAATGAACGGCGTTCAGAGACGGCAAGTTATGAGCGTTTGGGAATTTATAAGTTCACGTGATTGCTAACTATGGACATGCGTTTTTGTCGGGAGATGGTGTTGCGGTGATGGCCTGATATCGGACGACTCGTGGCAAACGAACATGCAAGTTTCTTCTCAGCGAATGGTAAGTGTCCAGTGCCAAGCACAACACGTGACTACCGACGTTGTCGACGTTTCGAACACTTACCGCTTTCGACAAAAGTCCTGGCACCTGGGCTAACTTTCTGGAAAGACTCGAAGTCTTCCTTGAGTCCTACGCCATCATGAACAGTAACTGAAAACGATCCACTATTCAGTCGGTGGGCGGCGAAACGTATCCGCATCTGGGGAGTCATGGACGATGCGTACTCTATGTGGTTGGAAGTTTACACGATGCCTGCCACGACGTCCAAACACGTCATTGACGTTCTACGGTCTCTTTTACCTACTTTTGCAATAACGAAAATACTTTTCTCTGATCACGCGCCAAATCTTGCTTCAAACAAAATAAACAAATTTTTGAAGAAAAAAAAAACGGCATCAGGCATCACATTAGTGCACTATACCATCCTGCAACTAACGGGCATGAAGAACAGATAGTGTGCGAAATAAAAAAAAAGCCCTTTTGAAGCTTACGGAAGAAGCCGTTCAGTAAAGAATCGCCAGGTTGTTGTACCAGCAGCAAGCGACGGTCTCATCTTACACGGTAAAAACACCCGCCGAAGCAATATTCGGCGGACGAAGAGCCACACCCCTTGATCTCATGATACCATGGCTTACGAACGAAGATCGAGAGATTCCCAGAGCGGGAGTAATTGCAGTTTATTCGGTCGGACAACTCGTCTACGTAAGGAATTTCATCGGAAGTCGGGCCTTCCATGTAAAACTTGAGTAGAAAGGGCTCTATGTTGGTTGACCAGATGGTGCCATCTCTCTGAATACCTTGGATATCAATGCCCTTGAGTGTAAATGTAACTAAATCACAAAACTCTCTTTGTGTATTGTGTAACTGCCCTTGTATTTCATAGTAGAAGCTATGGTGGTGATTCGTACCTTTCGCACCAGGCTTCATTTTCTTATTTTTCGCCTCATACTCCTTTGCGGTTTAAGTATGCTTCAAGAATCTTTTGGAACGGGGACACTTTACGTCAACGAGGCCATTTGTTCCAAGTAGTCAATCAGGGAATTCTCCTAGAAATTCGTCCCTCCTTTTAACCAATAAGCCGCACTTCTGCACAGTGCAGTTGTAAAGCAGCATCCTCATTGATTCTACCATATTCTGTTGCGGGTGAAGAAAGTCTTTGGGTACACGATACTTGAAACAAGTCTGGCATTGTACGTTGTGGTTCGACACCCACTAATGTCGTCGTCCCTATAGAGCCTCATCATTTAATCATGACCTCATCGCCTCATATTGCTCTTCATCAACAGTAAGTAGAATAGGCTATGGCCATATTACAATCCCAGAATTGAAAAATTGAGTCGTTCAGTCCTTCAACAAGTTTATTATTTATATAATGCTATTACGTTACATTACCTCGAGACGATCGACGTCCATCGTCGATCTTCAAATGCTTATACCTGTATATAAATTAGGCGCACAAGGCGGGGGGGGGGGGGGGGGGGGGGGGGGGGCGGTCGGTGGCCGAGTGCATGGTCTAGCGCACACCAGATCGGAGCAGTTGGAGCGAAAGCTCGCGCTGCAGACGCCACCCCGCCCCTGCCCGTTTCGATCTGGAAGAGCAGCGTACCGGCGTGCAGTCGTGTGTATCAGTACTGCGTGGTGCACGTTAAAGACGCCAGGTTTGCGGTTGTACCGCACTGGCTAAACTGCTCATCTACAGCTGAGAGTCAGACGCCCACTAAGGCGGACTAACCTCCGGCTGTATAAACATACACACAAACATTTCCAATTAGACGCATAATAACAAAGAGCACAGCGTGCCGCCTCTTTCTTTGGATGCCTCTTTTTAAACCAGCGCAAGCTCGCGCGTTCCCTCTTTTGAGACGGTTAGTACCGTCGCACATAAAACCCACGTTTCACCTACCCGGCCGCTTCCTCCTCTCATTATGTGTAGTTGGTTATAACTAAATAAGCTAGGATAATAGTGTATTATTCATATTTACTTTCAGTTTCACTCAGGGAGAAGGAGTTTTGCGGGAACTAGAGCAAATAAATGAGCTGCGCTTGGAATATCGGCACTCTCTTCCTCGTCAATGTTGTGAACGCCGCCATTCTGGTGCTTGTGCAGTGCAGGCGCAACTGCCGATCGTCAAGATTTAAAAGTGCGACATCCTCAGCATTATATTTGGTGTTAGGAAGCTCACGTAATGTTGCTTTGCTTTGTCGCACACTGTTTAAAGTTGAAGACGGAAAAGCGCTTCTTGTGATTTCAGATAAAGCTTCAAATAACTGGCAAACATGATTTTAAGCCACAATATGGCCAAGTGTCGCTACTCTGACGCGTAGCTTATTTAATGACACTATTCATACTCTTGTTCAAGAGGCTTGTAATACCTGGAGGGGCCATGACGTAAGCCCCGTGGATTCCACAAGCCACTACCTTTTTACACCTGCCTCTTCCTCATTGTTCCCACTTGTGCCAGTAATACCCTTGTTATACGGGCGCACTTGACTGCAGTTACGCTAAGCCACAGTTAGCGCACGATACTGGCCGACAACATTCTTTGGCTATGCAGTCAAAGCTACGGGCGAACGTGCGCTTGAGCATCTTGAGCACACATCGAAGCAGTGCACGAGCGCTCTCCACTTCTTCTGAAATAGCTGTTCGAGAGTATAGTGCGGTAACTGTGGTGCCACGTAACAGCAGTTAAAGCTGAGTTAACCACGGTTAAGGATGCTCGTGTAACGGGTATAAATTAGCTACGGTTCAGAGTAACGACACTTGGCCATATTGTGGCTTAAAATCATGGTTGCCAGTTACCCGAAGCTTTATCTAAAATCACAGGAAACGCTTTTCCGTACCCCACAAATGTTTAAACAACCCGCGAGAGAGCATTGCAATATTGCATAAGCTTCCTAGCTCCGCATCTAATGCTGAGGAAGTCGTACTTTTGGATCATGACGATCGGCAGTTGCGTTCGCTCTGAACAAGACCCAAAATGGCGGCGCCCAAAACAATTTTGGGGAACGGAATGCCGATACTTTAAAGCTCATTTAGTGACTCTAGACATGAAGTGAACTCGGGTGTATTATTTTCCTCTTCGTCTTTATTGTTTATTGATTTCAATCATATCGAATAATGAACACATTATATCACGCTACACGTGTGTAATTATTTGTCTTAGATTTATTAATCGGACCCAGTACTTAAACCATTCATTTATCGATAGTAAATCTTCCAATATATTTTTTAAATGTGAAGGTAAAAAGACACGGAGATTGATGATGATACAGACGCCAACGCCGCCCTCGGATATTTTTTGAACACTAGAAATCAGCAGTTTGTCTGCCATCCGCCAGCGCAACAAAACACCCAAACAGTTTTTAATTGTTTTTAAAATTAGCTAAGCTCTACACCTATTAAGAAACCAAAGAAAGATCATTGTGAAAATTTAATACATCGCAATGTATATCTATTCCAAGCAATAAATGTTATTAGATGCCAATAAATCTGTTTGATGTCCAAAAAAGATATGCATCAAAAACAGGTAAGTTTGAAGGGCTCCTGAAGCGTTATGACTTTGAAAATGAAAAAAAAAGCCATCGTCCACCTCTTGGGCAACCATTGTAGCTCTAAATTTTATAAAAGATTTTGTCATAGCTTAATTATTTCCTCAGCGGCATTTGAAGTACCATGACTCGAAGCACTAAAAAGTGCTACGTTTGATATAAAATGTCTAAACAAAAAATTTTACACAACATTAATTTTTTTTTGCATATTAGCAATTATAAGCACTACATCTGTAGCTAATTTCATTGCCCTAGCACTTGTCATTAAAAATATATTTGTGCTGAAAAATGTCAATTTTAGGGCAATATTTGGAGGGATGAAAAAAACAAAGTAGTGCAAATACCAAAAAAGTGTATCGTTACATTCTGCTCCGACATCATCTTAACAAAACTGCTATATTGGAACCATGCTATCTTTAATGGATCGTTCATAAAACATGAACTAGCGGAGCAAGTGAGGGTCCGCGCCATCATATTCGCAACGCTGCAAACACGCATGAACAGTAAAAACCAAGACATACATAATATCAAATGAAAGAGGATTGCATTGCCTTTCGAATGACATTAATCCCACAAAACAGTATTTAAAAGGAGATGAGTAATGACCTGCCAAAAAGTACCTAAACTGCCACGTTCAGTGGGACCATGGCCTTAAGAAACTACAATTTGCCGTAACTGCATGGGAAAAGTTTGAGGTCTTATAACATTTTAACATCAATATGGAAGTTCTGGAATATGTAATATTGAAGGATGCTTCATAATTTAATGTCTCGTTATTTTGATTAGTTAACGTGATTCCGTTTCTATAGCGCCTTAAAATAATGTCATTTTAAACTTTATTTTTTATTTTAAAATATACACTATCTGTAGAACTCGTTGCTTACTTTTTTGATTTATTACATGCAACCAAACTCAAATTATCGTGGACAATGGGACGTTATTACTCGAGAAAAAAGTTTTCAACATTAGAGACTGCGGTCTATTAAAAGATAAAATTATTAACAACTAAAAGTAATCGTAATTTTGAGACATTAAAGGATTGTAAAAAAACAGCTCTTTAATTTGACATTAACTTTATAATTGTAAGTTACATAGAACGAAAGTTATAAGCCGTCAAAAAAGCACCAAAACATCGTGCACGGTGGGGTTGCACCTTAAGCGATCACGCGCTCTCAGATCGAAAAAAAAAAAAAAACTTAACTTTTTTATTATTGTGGTAGCACAAGTCGATACCGTCAGCCTATCATGGAAAGTTAGGAATTTCAAGACAAAGCAATCGGAGCTTCACGGTTTTAGGTTTATACCTCTGACGTACGCATAGAATTTCTTCATTCGCCAAATGTCGTTTGCTGTATCAGACCAAAAGCGGTTCTTGCCCTTGTCTTCATTTTTTTCTGTTTTTCATGGCCGACATGCAGCGCGGACAGCACATCCCGTCGCTGTCTTTTGGGGATGACGAGCCCGTTGATGCGAAGCATGAATCCGTCCCTTGCATGGATTTAATCGCGGTGGTTTCGGTAGGCTCGGATACTCACTAGAACATCCTTCTTGATATCGGGCCATACTCACCTTGCGTACTGTGATAACATGGCTATATCCGGATCTCGGTCGGTGTCCTGCAAAACGTTGTTCATGCGTTCTTCTGGAATAGGCAGGCATTCGGTTACGTTTACGTCAAAACAGTCTGCTCTCTCATCCAAAGCAGGGTGATTTGGGTACCTGGACAAGGTATCTACAAAAAACAAAAAACACTTTTTTTCCAGGCTTTCTCTTACTAGAAATGCACACTTCTGCAGGTTAAGCCTCATGCCTTGTTGTCGTCACGTGCATTGACACGGCATTTTTTTTAATGTCGTTTACAACGACTTGTTATTGGATTCAAGTGTCATTTCGGACTGACTGTACATATTCGCAACTCCAGCAATCTATTCGCCTCGAGATCGAACCGTGTCGCCACTGTGCGGCCGAAATTGGAAACGTGCGAAAGCGGGGATACCGCCGTGCGTCGTCTGCTACGGGCGCACGCTCAGAAGCATGGATCTCAACGACGCAAGTCCCGTTTCAGGCTGGGCTTGACATTCCTTATTAAATGTTTCATGTTTTTGTTGCCGTTTCTTCTTACTAAAGGTTGTGTTGTATCGTTTCACATGCGTAGAAGTTCCGCAAAGCGATTATTATTAAGTCGGAAGCTTCCATAATATTAGTGTGTTGGTTTGTATACAGTCGCTGGCTCCACGTATTTTTGTTATCTCGCACAAACCGTGGCTTTCATAAGGCATTGAATGTTGAGTGGGTCTGTGGTTTGATTCGAAAATTAACCCGACTGATCGCCAGCCTTTAATAGACTAATCAATCAATAAATCCGTATGTTGATTTTTCGGCGGTCATATTGCGTGAAAGACGTTAAAACTACACATTCTTTTACTGGTTTTACTATGTCATAAATGGCATATTGCATTCCCATTTTAAGCTTCACATTGTGAGTCCTGCATAAATATGAACACGGGAAGCCTTTTAAAATGAAGTATCTTTAAGTTAATATTTAAACAGTATAATCACCCTCGGTTAAATGACAAGCAGGCGAAGTGGTTTACCGTGCAAGCCAGTGTCAAATAAAGGAATAAAGACGTCAAAAATATTAAAGCAGACATTTTTTACTCCTTGTTGACTTTCTCCAGCAAAAGACTCCAACTAACCGGCAAAAAAAAAAAAATGCAATTAAAGCGTTACTTGAATAATCTGAAAGTTAATCGATGAACTGCCCAGTCCCGATATACGTTAGGTGAGGGCGGAGGGTGATCGGAAAGTCTTGTGAAGGTCGCTAGCCGGGCCCTCGTCAGTAAAAGAATGTCACTGCGGCCGATGCTGTCTGTCGTGGTGCACGTCGTTTGTTAGGGTTGCAGAGTCTACTGTGTATGAATATAAAATTATTTAGCCAGAAATTTAAAGTATTAGCCTCTTGACATCCGCGGCCCTCACCAAGAAAATTGAAGCGGGTGAACCCACACTACCGAGAAAAGCATTTAATACCAGGAACATTGCTGCATTGCTCGGTTACACTCGTTTATTACAGTCACGGCAGATATATTAGAACAGTTTGTTTCACTTGTTTCAGTTATCCTGCCAACCGTGCAGTTTGCAGATTTTAACTAGATGAGACACTCTCCTCATCGCAACGCAGTGGATTTGTTCAGACTCCAAGAAACTTACCCACATTATGGCACAGTAAATGGGCAGAGGAACTCAATAGCACGGTAATTTACAATACAGCGCTAACTTATCTGCATTCTAAACATGTATATTACTGCAAAAGCTAGACGTTAAAAAAAGCATAGAAGCTGCGATTTTACAGCCAGTATTATGTTATCTGGGTTGGAATTTTTTTTTTAATTCCCTCGTTGATGAACCGATACGTCCATTTTAAAAGAAACAAATATTTAACATAAATATTCCAGTTCAGCCGGAGACAGGCATCAGTCGTGGTGATCCATGCTTTCCAACGTCAGCCTAGAGCAGACGACGCACCCACAGAAGCGATTATATAAATTTAGGCCGCACGTTGACAACACGATTTGATCTTTACTGAAGCACCGAACAGTACCGCATCCTTTTCCGCTAGAATTGTTTTGCCACCGATAGTATGCGACAATATAAACGCAAGAATCTACGCCGTCTCGCGCGCGAACGTGGAGAGCCTATGGGGCGGCCGTTCTCCTATCCCCGCTTTGATGATGATGATAGCGCGACCGTAGCGCCACCTCTAGGTCGATCTCGAGGCCAATAGGGGGCGCGCTGGTCAAGCGAAATGTCGGACGAAAGAAGGTTGTTTTCCTCGTTCAGCACGCGGACCAGCCGTAAATTTCTTTCACTGCAGTGTAAAATCGGTGTTAGAGATGAAAGCAAAGCGATTTTTTGACGGTACAAACCTTCTTTTAGTCAATCCGTACAAATGATACGACAGAAGCAAAAATATAATTACTGGAAACGATATTTGCTTCTATGCTGCCTACGTGAACCAAGCAGCGATAGCAGACCACAGAGTCGAAACGATCTCCTCTCCTCAGCTTCTCGGCGTTGCCGCTACGCGGCGTCGGTTTCGCTGGAGTCGCCAATAGTGGCGAAATTTTTTGCGTGGATGGACAATAGCAAACATTTATTTATTTGTGTGAACTTCCCTCGAGTTCCTGTTAGCGAACGGGACGAGTGCGTCATGAGTAATGTGACGTGCATTGTTATCGTGCCAAGCCCAAAAGCGTTCTGTCGTTTGATGTCCGAGTGTTGTAAAATGTTGCTGCTCGATCCTATCCGGTGACGTAGAACAAAAGCCTGGACCACAGACCAAAACTATAGATCTGGTTCAAGAAGTGCTTGAGGCTCAACAACTTATCGCCGCCGACGTACGGTTGATAAAAGAAAATCAAAGCGGGTTTCTACCTGAAGACTTGGAGCGAGATCCGGAAAACCAAACAAAAACCGAAGCCCTAATTCAAAACGTTCTCGATGCACAGGAGCGTATTTCGACCGATGTGCTATCGCTCAAAGAAAAGCATGATCGACTAAGTGAGCGCATCGACACCATGTTTAAGCAGCTTGAGATCATTACAAAAAAGCAGGGTACAGATGCGGAACTTGTTGTACCACTCCAGGATGCCGTTAAGAGTATTAACCGAGTCACCTGTTCCCAGCAGGAAAAACTTGTCGACCTGGAAGACAGGAGCCGTAGGAACAACATTATTGTGTTTGCATTCCGGAACAAGAACAAGAAAGAGAAACCGATGAAATAATTAGGAAAAAGGTGATACAGGATTTATTTCGGGGTCGCCTGGGCGTTGATGTACAGTCGGTAAAACGTATACATAGGCTTGGTGTAAAAAAAGCGAAAAAAACTAGGCCAGTTATCAATGAAAAGAGCGACGTGTTTAGAAATTGTATGAAACTCAAGCGCATGAAAATATCAGTGTCAAATGACTACTCACAGGTGACGTTACGCAAACGGAAACTGCTCTGGAACAGTGCAATGGCGAAAAAGAACAGGGTGCTAAAGTAAAACTTGTTCATGATAAGCTGCGGGTCAATGATGACACGTACGCGTGGGATGATGAAAAAAAAAATACCGTGTAAGAATAGGTGATTATCCGGACTCCGAAACTGCGTCTACGTGTAAGCGTGAAAGCATTCTGACGTCATCTATTTTCCCAGATAGCCAGCTGGTAACTAGTGACAAAAAGCGAGGTCGTGATAAAGAAAAGTGTAATGGTAAACAAAGTGTTTCTAAAAGGGTTTTTCCTTAAAAGGCACATACTGCTTTGTTAGTGAACTGTCGCAGCGTAAAAAATAAGATTGAAGAGTTAAACGGCTTAATTCAAGTTTTTCATCCTGACCTTATTTTTGGTACAGAATCACGGTTAGATGAAACAATACTGAATGCTGAACTTTTCCCCCCGGAATTTCACGTGTACAGAAGGGACAGAAATGGACACGGGGGTGGGGTGTTCCTCTTAGTTAGCAAGTCTCTAAACAGCGTGATGATTGATGTGGGAACAGACCAGCTTGAAACGATGTGGTGCCGGATACGAACCCCTAATAAAGGAGATATGGCTATCGGGGTCTTCTACCGCCCCCTGGAACCGGTGTCGCGACCCTTCAGGCTTTGAACGATGTTGTTTCTGTCTTACCTGATGAGCAGATCTTTCTTGCTGGAGATTTTAATCTCCCAGAGCTAAAATGGCATGGTGATGACACCACTGTGCTAAGTGCGGCTGTTTATGCTGAATTTGATGATATTTTGACAACTTATGGTTTCGAGCATTTTGTCCAGGTCCCAACTAGAGGCGAAAATATACTGGACCTACTGTTGTGTAATAGTGAAATAGTTCATGATGTAGCCGTCCTACCAGGAATTAGCGACCACAAGATAGTCACTGCCGGCTTGATGTTCCCTCAGCTTTTCTGTGCCCAGGATAATGACAGAAAAGTCTTTATGTATGATAAAGGTAATTTTGAAGCTATAGAGAAGGGGCTGACTGAATCTTTCGAAGATTTCGAGCTTTTCGCTCTAGAAAACAGTGTAGACGCTGCATGGGAATTTTTCAAAAATCGTTTGTTGGAATTAATAGGAAAATACGTTCCCGCTAAAATAATAGGGAGTTTTAGAATAACGTACGCAATTTCAGCGCACGCTAGCGCTAAATTTAGTGCTTGTGTTAGCGCACGCGACGCGAGAGAGTTTTAGAATAGCGTTTCTCCGTCGCGACGCAAAAGCCCAAGCATCTCGCGCTTGCGACGCCACCAAGATACAGTCATCATTTTTATTTCACACTCGAAATGCTATAACTTTAGAAAAAAAACAAGTTTTTTGGTTCAGAGTACCATTTTAGATTTGTTTAAACACGAGAAAGCGACGCGAGCGGTTGACCGGTCGTGCCCGCTTGCGTCGCCTCGGCAAGAGAGGTCTCGTGTACTGACCTTCGCACATCGTACCTTCGCCGAGAAGTGTTCGCGCGTCGCAAGCATCATGTTGCCGGTGATCGTTGCCGAACCGAGTACAGTTTCGTCTCGTATTGAAAATCGCAGTCGCGAGGATGCCGCCGACCTCGCACTCACGACGCCGCCAAAGCAGTTGCCAACATAATCCTGGAAGCCGCCATTTTTGCTTAACTCTGCTCGTCTTGGCTTTAGCCAACTTCTCAACATGAATCCTCCTTGGAGAAGAGCAAAGGCTCTTTGCGTGCGCACGCTATTTCCGAGAAATAGCGCACGCTAAAATTGCGCACGCAAAGCGCAAAACCTGGTTTGCGTTCGGAGCATGCGCAGTGCCGACGACGCTATTCTTTGCGTGCGCAAAGGTTTAGCGTGCGCTATTCTAAAACTCCCTAATACGTGCAAAAGCAACGAAGGATAAGCCCTGGATGACAGCTGCCGTCAAAGAGGGGATAAAAAAGCGCAGACGTGGGTATAAAAATTATAAATTACATCCATGCATATTGGCAGCCGCCATGCTAGAGAAACTGAATGTAACCTATAAGGAAGCTATTACCACTGCAAAACGCGAGTATTTTGATAAACTTTCCGATGGCATGCGACTTAGTAGCAAGGAATTTTGGAAATACCTCAGAAAGACGCGTAAGGAGAACATGGGAATTCCAAATATATTATGCCTTGGGGAAGTAATTGAAGAAAGTTACAAAAAATCAAGCTGTTTTAATACATACTTCCAGTCTATTTTTGCCTCCAGCGTCAGAACTCATTCTCAATGAACAAATTGTGAATCAAATGCCTCCGGTCGTCATCCGTGTAGAAGGGATAAAAAAGTGCTTAGATGAGCTCGATATTAAAAAGGCTGTAGGTCCTGATGGTTTGTCACCGAAAGTTTTAAAATTATGCTCATTTGTTGTGTCTCGCTACTTAGAGATTAATTTTTGTAAATCGCTAGAACAAAGTGTACTCCCTGGTCAATGGAAGATGACGTCTGTTACGCCAATCCATAAGCACGTATCAAAGCACAATGTAGATCATTATCGCCTCATATCACTGAGCTGCATATGTTGCAAGATTTTAGAGCATATTGTTTATAGTAATGTTGTGAGGCATTTCAATACAGATAGATATTTCTCTTCTGCTCAACATGGTTTTAGATAGAGCCTCTCATGCGTCACACAGCTCGTAGAACTTTATCATGACTTGGTTTCAACTGCTGAGGAGGAAGGAGAAAGGCACGCCATCTTTCTTGATTTACGCAAGGCTATCGATAAAGTGTCCCACCCTTTGCTGCTACACAAACTGAGCTCCCTTAGCCTTGATGAAAACATATACCGTTGGATTGAAAATTAGCGTTCTGTGAGAAAGCAGTGTGTCGTCATAAACGGTGCCAGCTCAGATTTTGTTGGTGTGACTTCTGGCGTGCCGCAGGGTTCAGTGCTGGGACCCCTTTTATTTCTTGTATTTATTAATGATATATCATCGACCATTAACTCGCCCATAAGGCTGTTTGCGGACGATTGTGTTTTGTACAGTAGAGTAGACAGTGTTGGTGATTCAGCTTTTTTGCAGTAGGACCTAGATAAAATATCGGATTGGTGCAGGATTTGGGAGTCGGGCTTAAATGTGGAAAAGCGTGTGCAAGTCCCTTTGGGGAGGAAACGTAACCCTGTCCCATCATGCTATTTTATTGATGATCATAGATTAAGTAATAACACTGATGTTAAATATTTGGGGGTTACCTTGTCAAGCACCCTTTCTTTTAATGTTCATGCCACTGAAACTGCTAAGAAAGCCAGCCGCACTTTAAATTTTCTTATTCGAAATTTACGCGGTGCTCCACAGAAACTAAAGGAGACTGCCTATTGCTGTTTGGTGAGACCTACACTGGAATACGCATGTGTTTTGTGGGATCCGCATCAAAAGTACCTTGCAGATAAGTTAGAAAAACTTCAAAACCGTGCGGCGAGATTCGTAACAGGAAATTATAGTAGGAACAATAGCGTAACAGAGACCAAAAATGTACTTGGTTGGGAAACTTTATTGTCAAGGCGCAAAGATTTTCGATTGAGGTTCTTGCTTGCAATTTTTACTGATATGACTGGTATTGATAAAAGCAACTACATAAAATTACCTAACTACACTTCAAACCATGTGGATCATACCAGAAAAATAAGGAAAATTTCTTGTAGAACAAATTATAAGAAGTTTTCATTTTTTCCACGCACAATCCCTCAGTGGAACCTGCTACCAAAGTCTTTTTTTATTCGTGACGACGTGGGAGTGGGACCATTTATCTCAGGAAATGGTCTTGATTTTTAATGTTGTTTATGTTCAATGTTTATGTATTTTCTTTATTGACAGCCCAGGTTGTATATTCAAGTGTTCTGTTTTTATTTTATTGAGCGTATTAATCCATGGGCTGTACCTGCTATAATGCCGAAGTTTTTCGGCGCTGCAGGTTTTTTTTGTGTAAATAAAAAAAAAAGGGTTATTCGTTTGTAATAATTACGCCCCGACGACCACCTTGCTTTTTTCAACCAAGAGCGAAATCGGTCTGTCCTTCTGAAAGCAGGCTGGCACTGGGCTTTTCATTAGGACTTTTCGCAGGGCCTCAAAACTCGTCTGCATCCGTTCATTCTACACCCAGGCGACTTCTTTCTTTAATAACTCTGTTAACGGTGCAGTGATTGTCGGCATGTTATAAACTTATAGAGATACAAAAGGGACCCCGCCGAGGAAGTCTTGGACTATACGGCGATCGTTCAGCTACTTAAAAGCCAGGATTTCTTGATACTTTCCTAGCCGTTGTGTGACCTAAGTATAACGGACGCTTTCCTGCAGAAAGTGGCATTTTGCCCTGTTCAACCTAAAGTTGTAGCTTCGCCATCTTTCCAACAAGGGCTTTAAATTTTCGTCGCGCCCACTTTCGCTTCGTCTTTATACAAGAATATCATCCATCACAACCGATATTCCTGGTAGACTTTCCAAAATCTGGTGCATGACGGAGGAATTCATTCGTGGTGCCATCATCGAAGTGCTCACTGCGTGAGGGGTAGCTCGAGTTGTAAGGCGTCGTGCAGCCGCAGTGACGTTTCAAACGACGTCTTCAAATTTGTTCGTTTTCTACTATCTGCTCCCTCGAGTTAAGTTATAAAATCTTATTGGAGTCAGTTCTTCACAGAGGTTTCTGGCAGTTGACATACATTCTGCGATCATCACCATCAAAGTGGTGCACGTGATTTGCTCGAGTGACATCGCATCCTCCATAATGCTTCACTGAATTTAGTCGTCTTCGTATTGAGTATATACCAGACTTGTGCCTATCTCAAATACTCTACTCAAGATACCGTATCTTAAATACTTTTTGGAGTATCTTGGTATCTTGCAAATACCATTCATAGAGAGTATTTAATACTCTATTTTAATTACAATTCCGAGTATCTTGTACTCATAATCTTTAATACATTTTTGACATACCGCCATTTTCTGAGTTTTTCGGTATGAGGTGGGGTGGGCGTGGCACGGGCAAATGTGAACATTGTTTTGAGCAAGCGAATCCTGTTGCTAGCTCGGATTAGCTACAGTGACTTTAACTGAGTTCGTGAAAATATCGCTTTTTTTGCCGACTGCGAATCATACTTCAGTCCTAAGTTCGTACAATAAAAGTTCTCCCCTCGCCTTCCCAAAGGCGTCTTTTGTTTCTATAAAATTTCCCCCAAAAAAATCCTCAAACGAAAGATGTGGTTTTACGGAAGTAAAGATGCCACCCTGAGGCGCAAGAAGACCTGAGAACGACCTGCGAGAACAATGCAGACTCAAGTGTCAAGAAATAACAAATAGAAGAAAATGAGAAGTGGACACACACAAAAAAGTAGACATTTTTGTTTTACTTTTTGTATATTTGACCCCGCTAAAGCAAAACGTCGAGGTTTTTTTTGTGTTGTCAGTCTGGCACTAATTGCTCTCGCGAACACTGTCTGTAAGCGAACATTGATAAGCAGAGAACAGTACAGGAAACGAACTAGGAGCTGGGTGACCTCTCAAAATGCCAACAAAGTGTCCCCCAACGTTGAGTGCTTTTCTGAACGCAACCTACCTGAAGAAGGTGCGACCACTGCCGTGGCTATTATGTGGGCTCTCTTTGTTATCCATTCACTCATATCCGTGTTCCAAGTACGTTTATAGTGAACTCACCGTATAGGAAATATGAATTCTAGTTAAACGATGCATCTAAGGTGCGCCGCAGGATGTGATATTCAGCGATGTCACTATTGGCGAAGCCCTCTGACCCGTTTGTCGCCCCCACACCTCAGTGTTTAGCCAACGCAAGGCCTCTGCGCAGGCCCACAGGCCTTGTGAGCATGTTCGTGTCATCTTTGTTAATAGAGCGCAGGACATAGTGTAATGAAAAAATACCAACAATTAGTGAAGTCACGTGAAATGCCGGATCGCCCTCGAAAGCAGTCGTGCAGAGGATGCAAACTTGACCCACCCTGGCTTTTATGCTGAGCTGGGCAGGGTGCATGCTGCATTGTTCATGCAGGCCGGAGTGGTAACAAAAAAGCCCCTCCTCCCCCTCACCGGAGAACACGAACTCCAGCCGAACGCTGACACCGCGTTCGGTTAAGTCAGCCGAGCGCTGAGCCATTGTATTTGTTGTCCCCATCCATCTAGTTCTAAAGTTAACCGCGTGGGGCGCCACGGTCTGATCTTCTCCCCAATAGCTAAAGCGACCTCTTGTTGTCCCAGAAATGTTTTGTAACGTCTATCAGTGATATTGCCACGTGGGTTGCCCAGGGAGCTCGTGGCCGAATGGTTAACGCTCTTGGCTCTCGCGCGGAGGCTCTTGCGCGGAGCCTCCGGGTTCGATACCAGAAAGCGGACTTCTCCTTTATTTATTTCTTCAACTTGACATTCTGGAAAGTTCGAGAATTTTGTCGTCTGACCGAGTTACGAATGTTCTACGCCCCGAACTTTCTACGCCGAATGTTCCAGAAACACACACGGGTACAAAAGTTGCTCCGAGTGGCGGTCCGGAGTCAGTCTCGCCCCAGCGGTCGATCCTGCTGTTTCGCCGACGTCGACGCCTGCGACGCTAGCCTTTCTCTCTTTTGTTTTGGGAACAAGTTCGCCCCATTAAACGTTGAGTTTCTTCAGTTATTCGCCGCCTCATCATTTATTATTCGTGACAATGTTTTGCTTTTTATAGTCGGACTGCAAAAAATAGCCCTACGATACTTTTTGTTCCGTTTTGTGTTGTTGCGTGCTAATCAACCATTCTGGTAACCCAGATTTGCGTAGCTGCACAATTGTCCCTGTGAATGACGTCGATACAAATTAATGCTGAAGTGTCTTCAAAAGTAACTGAAATACATTTCGAAGTATTTGTACTCTACTCAAGATAATTTACAGTGAAAGTAACTTGAGTAGTATTTTAAATACTGTATGACACAGGTATTTAGTAAATACTTTTATCGAGTATTTTGTCCAAAACTGGTATATACAATAAAAGCTGCCTACTGAAATAATGACTTAAAATACTAGGTGTCTAAGAAAAGTAGCGAGTTTTGCCCACCCCGCTCAGTATCTGTCCAAATGGAGCACTTGCGATTGAGACGTGATGGCCAATTTTCAGTACTTGCCTTCTGGCAGCAGAGCGTCCTAAGTGTGCCCCCGCGTTTTTGGGGTTTCTTTTGTTTTTAATGCGGTGGATTAAGTTTCTTTTACAGATTCAGTGCTTTTAAGTATCATCTATTTGTTGGTGTTCGACTTAAATTGGGGCTTATCGCGGCTTATGTTCAAGACAATAGGACACGGGTATGGGATTCTTCAGATTCTAGGAGACACACGCGCGACAATGCTTGGTAAACATCGTTATATCGATAAAAAAATGAATTGGAAAGGAAGGAACCCTTGTTTTCAAGGGAAACCTCGCTGACAGTTCACTGGCGGCCGTGCTCCGTGTGAATACAAAATAAAGCTGTACACAAGAGGGTGAGAGAGGGAGAGGGAGGTACTTTATTTTCAAACAGCTCTTAGTTCGAGTCGTCGCTACCTAGGAGCCCCTGGTTGTGGTTCTGGGTCCGGTTGACAGGATCCCTTTATGTGCTTGATGTGGGCCACCTGCAATGGCCATAGGGTCGAGCGGAGTTCCTGGGATGGACCGGTTCAGCTCTCTCAGGAATAGGGAATGGAAGGTGGGATGTGAGATCGGGTAAGAGTGTTGGGGGAAGAGAGGGCATTAGGACGTCCGCAGTAAGTGTGAAAGGCATTGGGGTAACCGCCACATACCTGACACACCGTTGCCCGACTTGTCCTCAATGTGGTGCTGTATGGCGTCGTTGGGTAGCGTAAATGTCTGTGCCTGACGGGCTAGGGTTGCGTCCTCTCTAGTGTGTGTGTGGGACGGGAAGGAAGAAACAGCCTGTTATTTTTGGCTTCCTTGAGCCGGGCGTGTTGTTGTTTCCGGTGTTTGGCTCTGGCCTCTCTGGGACAGTAGGTCTCTGGCCACCTAGTGGGTTGCTCGGTGTTAAATGGTTGCGAGCTAGGGCATGAGCTCGTTCATTGCACTTTATCCCCTGGTGACCAGGAATTCACTCGAGGAGGACCTGAGGCGTAGGATGTTTATGTATTTAGTGAGTGTTGTGAGATTGCGATCTGGGAGTATATCTTCTGTGAAAGCTCGTAGCGCTCCCTGACAATCTGTGCGCATTGTGATGGTGTCAGTGTTGTGTGTGTGTAGGCAAACGGCTTCTGTAATGGTCTGAATATCGGCGGCGATAGAAGAAGGTGCTGCTGCGTGACTGCTGGTAGTCTCGTTCCTCGGTCCCACAACAGCTATGGTGGTCTCCTCTGGAGTACGTGCGGCGTCCACATAGTAGGTGTCGTTGTCAGGCGTGGCTAGACGGTTAGCACGTACTGGTCGCCCGCTTGGGAGACTGTCTACATTTATATTCTTGAGAATTGGTAAAACCTTTGTTAGGAATAGAATCTCACGGCGGTGGTGCTGGCCGGATGTTTGGTAGATGCTTAATGTCATATCCCAGACCACGTAGAATGGACCGGACTTGAGTAGACGTTATTAATCGATGGTGTTGAGCTTCGTTATGGGTGTTAGTTTTTTCTTCCAGCGTACTGTGCATCGCGGCTGCTTGTAGATCTGTGTTTCGGCATACGGTGGGACTCCGAGCTCTGCTACCTGGTATCTCCGCACAATGGCTTCGAGTTTGGTTTGCTGTACGCAAGAATATTTTCTTAATGATGTTTAATATTTTTTGTTATTCAAGAACCCTTCTTCAACTCGTAATTCTCCTGTTTACCCTAATTTTGATAAAACGTTTCGGGTTTAGGGGTACTTCCGGAAAACAAAGAGCCCTAGTCAAAAGGCATACTGACCACGGTCTACACAAGGGTTGGTAGTAGCGCGTCACAACTAACGACGCTACCTGTATGCGTGACTTTTGTCGGTTACGCTGTAAGGCACTCAATAAATTTTTCAAAAGAGTAACGAATAGCGTACTGACAATACTTATTTCAAGAATCAGGTAACATAGTTACGTTACTCGTTACAAAACTTTAAAAAAGTTATACTTGGCTTTTTTGTTTTTTCATGTGTCCTACATACCCATCCTGCATACCTTAAAAATGATGCAAAATTGCGAAGGCGTGTTTTGACGTTTTACGTTAAAACAGAAACGTTTTATTTCATAAAACGACGAGTAACGTATTCTGTTACTTTTTTGGTAACGCCTATAGAACTCTGGTCTACGCCAATCACTCATAACCTTTCAGTTTACATGCAGAGTGGAGGTTCGTCTGCTTCCTTTGCAGGGATTGTGGTGACGTCAAAATACCGAGCTCTGATTAGCTCTGATTGAAGGATAGAGGGTAGACCTCGAGGCGGCTTGCTTTGACGTCTACCCACTGTCCTTCAACCACATCGAATCAGAGATTGGCGTTCTGACGTCACCACAACACCTGAAAAGAAGCGGACGAAGTTTTCCTCCGCACAGAATTACTCTTTGGAATTAAAACGGGCAGACGTAGAAACACCGCACAATTTTAGCGCTCTGGGTTGCCGGTGTACCCAAAGGGTTGTAATAAAGCGCTACGTCGTTTAAAATCGGGCTTTGCTTTCTCCTGTTCTGTGTGATTTATGTTTTATAAGTTTCGAGTTGTGGGAATAATTAAAGTTCGGAAGCTCATACGTGTCTTTATTGTTATATACTACTATATATGCTGCTCTCACTGCCTTAGCTTGTCGCGCAGCAACGAAAGCTCGGTCCTGGTTCCTTTTGATTCTTGGAAAACGTTCCAATTACAGGTTCTATCTTTGAAAAAGGAACTCATTCCCGTTACTGTTTAAAAAATGAAACGTACCGTTACATATACGTTACTTTTGTATATATTGTGCTAATTATCCTATTTCGTTAGTTCAAACAATGTTTTTTTTTTGTATATACTATCAAACGGCAACATACAAATTTGAATGCCGCGATGAAAGGCCACAGGGAGAAGAAGAGGGCCGGAAGCAAGGTTCCATTTGTTGATATATTCATCTTTAAAAAATTCTGCGTTTTATCATATTCCTGTTTGTGGTGAGCGATTCAGACGAGCCAAATGTACTGTGAGCGGGGACGAAAGAGCGGGGTGAAATTTACTATTCTTTGTTAAAGGGTTACCCCACATTGCACGAGCGTTTTGCAACGACCAGCCACGTTTTAACCGAAGTCCCTTGTTTGAACTTAACAACAGTTGCTTCGCGATGTTGCTCTCTGCAAGACAAGCAAGTGGAGAAGAGGGTGGGGCTTTTGGAAGGTCAGTCTTGAAAACTTCCAGTCCGTCTTCGTGAAGGTCGGATTTGTTGTTCAAATTGAAGGTGGAAGGGAAGGGGAGAAAGAATAAAGGTGAGTTTTTGAGTATTTTTCAGGTGACCAATGTTCGAGCTGCAAGGTTGCGTTTGATGTCTGGTAACCTACATTTGTTGTAACTGTAGGTCTCTTTGTAGAAGTTCAGTGGTGGCTGTAGTCGGCCAAAGATTTCTGGGTGTATGAGGATTTGTGGAAGCAAAGAAGGTAGCTGAGTTTGAGAGGTCTCTCTTTCTGTGTCTTTCCCTCCGACTAAAAGTTTTGTTTACTGTGTCGCAGTCTCGGGCACTGAAAAAAGAGTCATGGAGTAGCCGGCCGTGTCTTCACGGCGGCGAACATCTTCGATTTCTTTTTGTCGTTAAATAAAGAAGAAGAAAAAATAATCAATATCCACCAGCTCGCCTGTACCGGACTGTTACCAAGCAAAGAGCCCGCAAAATAAACCTTACAATAAGTAACTAAAATGTAAACGAGACTGATAGTGTGGATGCTTGGGCAAGTTGGTAATTCATGCTTGGATGGAACAGCGCGGATGAACAGTCTGTTTGCTTCTTGTGTGCATGTGAGTGTGACTGTTCATCCGCGCTGTTCCATCCAAGTAAACGAGATCCTGCGCTTTGTAAAATTATTGTTTTTACACTTTTTAGAGTTTTACCCTTAGAAATCAAATAAAAAATGCCTCACTAGACAAAAAAGAACAACAAAGGAACACTTTTTTTTGTTTGTTTTATTTTCGGAAAGAACGTCACAAGTTCTTGCTCTAGTTTCACCGATGAAGATGGAATGGTGACGTTCCTCCTCTCCTCCTAAAAGGAACGCGTTCCGGGAACGCAACTCCATGGAACGCCGCTCCGTACAGCACTCGCAATTGCGCACTTTTTGACGGTTTAACAGTACGTACTTTCATAAGTTTTCTCAGCTTTTCTCCACACACTGAAAGCTGAGTCTGTACCGACAACGTGTGACAAGGTTGCTGCCAAAATGATAACGTTTTTAGGATAACGCTTTTCAAATAATTACATCAGTTATAAAATAGCTTGTTTGAACCTTTATTAATCGAAACTCGATGTAGTTGTCTACATACCCTCGCAGACAATGTGATCTGAAACACAAGTTCTATTTTTCCCCTCAACTGTGGAAATAGAGCTTGTGGAGAACTTGCGAACCACACAAGCTCTATTTTTCCTCCGTTTGTCAAATAGCCCGAAGCATGGTATCCAGGTCTTAAAGCCTGGCTCAGGGGTATCAGACGCCCTCTGATTTTACTGGATGGTCTGAGACCGGCCCTCCTCCACAGCCCCAGCATTAGTAAAATCAAAATATCATACTAATAAATGCAATAAAAAAGCTTCTTTTCGGGGATTTGACAATTTGGGGTTAGCAATTTGAGTTTTTCAGGTACAGCTTGGGCAGAGCCAGCAGTGGGGTTTATTTTATGTGCACCTAGTACGGTCTTCTCAGAACCCCCTCCTCCCCCCCCCCCCCTCGTCTGGTAGGTACCCCCCCCTCAACTTACGAAAAACTTGAAGCACTGAAGTACCTTGGGTTCGCATTCACTCTCAACTCGTATCACAGCTCTTAAAACTGGCAGGTACGCCAAAGATTTATGAAGGACTGTTTGGCCTCACATTGCTCGTGATAGCACGTCGTTAGGAGAATTTTATTACACCGGGCAGTGCCTTTGTGGCTGACCTTTTATTATGGCAGAGAAACATTTAGAAAAATTCGCATTGGAGCGCTGCATCATAAACCCAGTCAATTTGCTGATCGCCGTGTCGGTCCCACAGGACACCCAGCCACCTGAGGTGCTGAACTACACCTTGCGCTACAACACGAGTCGGCTGCACCTTCTCGCCGAAAGCGACGACCGCCAGGGCTACTACCCGCTTCGGCGGGACTACGTGCTTCCTCCGGTGTGCCGCCTGGGCCACAGTCACCTGCGCCTTGTAGCCGCGTCCCTGGGGCGTCCTGCACCTAACCACGTGTGGAAGACCCGCTCCTTCAGACACCTACCCGCGGAAAAGAGGGCAGTCGTCCGCCGCGACTACGCCGCCCTCGCCTTCGAGCTCGGCCTGGTCCTTCTATTCGTTAACTTTGCCAACGACGTGGTGGCCGACAAGAAAAGCGGCCAGCGCGAGTACCGGAAGCTCATGGGCCAGTCTCCTGTCGCATACTGGATCGGCGTGATGCTCCGACCCCTGGGTCCGCTCCTGGCGGCCAGCTTTACGACTGCGTACGTCCTGACCAGTGTCGCTGACCGCTACGACCAGAGCTACCTCCACTACACGAATCCAACGTTGCTGCTGATGATCCTGTACGTGTACACGCTGCACATGACCAGCTTCATGATGTTGCTGACGTCCTTCTTCTCGTCCGAGACCTACGTCGGCGCGGCTACGTGCATCTGGCTTGTTGTGTCCCTCATGCCGCACATCTTCTTGCTCAAGATGACCTACGCCCTGCGGCTTCTCTTCTGTTTGCTTCCCAATACTGCGCTGCAGGTGGCCATGGATGTGCTGCTTACCTTCGAGAGAGATGGTATGTTCGGCTATACCTTTTTACCGAAATTGTTTATTTGGGCTACGGGGAAGCGGTGGTGATGTGTATCACTCCTCTGGTTAACTTTCGTGTCAGGTATGGGGCTGCACATAAGGATGTTGTTTATTCTATTATTTTATTTTTTTATTGATAGTAACCAACTTATCTATTTTACGTCGTGCTGTGGAAGTGGTGCATCGGACGCACTTCCAATTTGGGGTAGGGGCAAGAACGGTAGGGATGTCCAGGCATTGTTATGTTGTTTTGGTAGAAACCAGAAAGAAACATGCCTTTTCGGACGAAATTCTGCAGAGTTGTGCAGAATGTTGTTTCTATTGAAAGAGCTGCGAAAGGTGTCAAGTTTAGTTTTCAAGTGTTTTTACGTGCCCAATCTGTCGGGGAATGTGAAAGAAATCAGAACAAACTTGTTTGGGGCACAGCGTGCCTCCCACCTCTCCACTTTAGCAGAGCGAACGCTGTAGAGAAGGTCACTCCCTCTCTACAGCAAATTCGTTCTGCTAAAGTGGATGTGCGTGGCGCTTTCCCTGAACTGTAAACCACTCGTCGGCTAAGGCTTTCCCTGACAGGGGGCAGATTTCAGAAATGCTTCACAAAGACCACCATGACTTCATTAAGTACCTAAGTGAACTATTTTTTTATGAATAGAAAAGCATGAATAAGCTTTATTTTATGTACTAACATTTTACGTTCCGCCTTTAGTTGGGCACTGGGTTGATCTCAAACAGTTCCCCGCCGAGACGCGGGTGCCTCCATTTCGAAAGATGAACGAATGCCTAAAAAGGGCCGGACCATTCTCCAGCTCGAGACGATGCAACTCGGTATGCGTTAATTTATAATATTTTGGCATAATAGACGCGGATGATAAAATTGTCATCCGCGTTTTTGCATCTTCAGTCTTGCGCCTTTGGCACGAGTGGTAACTTTAGCGCACCACGGCGTTTCTCATGTTCTGCAATTCTTTCTAAAATTTACGGATGTAGTGTCTCTTGATGACGCTAAGCAAGTTACGAATTTAGACAATGTGTATTTTTACTAAAATTATTCTACAAATTTCAGGTAATTATTTAACATATCGTGACCATTAGCACGATATATTGTGTCCCGCTACTCGTATAACTTACGTGATTATACTTCATTGGTGTAGCCTTAATAGATTTTTAAGAAAGCATGTGAAAAGCCAGAAATAAGCGCCCTGCACACATTATATAAGTGGAATACATTTAATGTTGTAGTACATTCGGAAGTGGTGCAAATGCCACGTAAGCGGTAGTTTTTATACCAAGTTTCAGTTGAACTACAGGCGCAGCCGATGCAACAAGCTACTAAACCAGCCAAACAGCGTCAAAAGCTCAGGTCACTAGGGTTTTTTTCTGTTTATGATTGGTTCACCTTCATGATAAAACACGCACAGAAACATGACGAACATCAGGATGGGGCGCTCTGCAATTGTCTGATTGGTCTTATCAGCTCGTGGCATTGGCTGCATTTGGACGAAACATGGTCGATATTGTAGCATTCGTGGCGGTGTGCAGTTTATATACGTTCCAGTTAAGGCGGAGAAGCGTTTTAATATTTCTGAGCGCTTTGAAAAGTATGTTTAGACTGATTGACTTCTTATTTTTGTTGCGATCTTGACTGTGTTTGCAGAGGGCATGACAGGGCGAAGGGAGTGCGAAATGATGACGCCAGCTGCGAGTTCGTTTAAAAAATAATGTGGTTGAATGCAAACAGTTAGAAGATGGTACACTTTGCGCGTCAAGCCGATGAGGTGTACAGTGCACGCACATTCAAGGTGCAAGCCACGCGCGTTAGATAGAGCGTACTTTCCTCCCGACCTTGTCAGAGGGCGCAAGCAGGATGAGGACGATCACGTGTCCTTTACTGATCATGCTCTTGTATCCTTTACGCTTTGTGTGTTTAAAGAAGCGCCAAAAAAGTTTGCTTGAGATTTATGAATAAAGCGAAGCTTCTAAATTATGAATGTTCTGTAAAAACGGTTCGCAGGCATAGCGAAGTTTTGGTAATTGCTAATGGGGAACAATTCGAGATTAAATCGCAGCTAGCAACGATAGTAACGTGTATAACACGCTAACATTTGAACCAAAACAAAGCATTCTTCCTGCTAAAAAGTGATATGCCACTGAAGAGTTAAAAAATGCGGTGGATTCTTTGCCTCCAGCGCGAGCTTTTTTCGTTTGATAACACTTCGTCGCACGGGCACTCAACGCCCGGTAGGGCCTTTAAACTCGTCAAACACAAAGTTGAAGCCGAAGTTGACGGAGGGCACCTATTGATCTATCACGACGATGACTTCGCGATTTTTTCGCCGACGTCCAATCGGCACGCTCCGCGAGCTTTCGACTCTGACTTTGTGTTTGAGGAGTTTAGGGCCCCAAAAGGACACAAGAGCGTACTGGATCAACAGTACCTAGATTGATCAAGTCCTGTGCAGTAGAATTTTGACGTCATCACCGTGACATCGAGCAAAGACAGATTGGACACAAGTGCTGCATCAGCGTTTGGATGGGCGTCCTGTCTAATCAGTGCGTCGGAAGACAATCGGCATCAAGGTCTGGTCCAATTGCTAAGTTGGCGCAGTCCGACCGTGATGACGTTCAATAGAGGAGGAGGAGGAGGATGTTTGTTCGCCTTTACCATTTTAGGTGATGTTCACTGGGAAGCGCATCTTTCCACTGTAATATTAGCCTCTACTAACTATAGTTGTACCATTCCATGTAACGGGTTTGGCATATTACTTGTAAGCCAAACTAGACCTCGTGACATTGGGACAACTTTTATCTTACAACTAGATTGAGCCCACGATGGATGACTACTTTTGCATGGTTTGTGTAGCAATGGGGCTTGACTGGAGCCTGGGAAACACCCAGCTGACGTCCGACATCCCCAGCTTTGCCGCCATCATGTGCATCATGTTGATGGCGACTTCTCTCAACATTCTCCTCACGCTGTTCTTCGACGACGTGCTGCCCCTGTCCACAAACGTCCGTTGGGGATGCCTCTTCACGCAATTCTCGGTTCGTATGTTTGTCTTAGTCCACTCAGCTGTTTCACAAACCGACGTATGCAGACTCTATTTGCTGCAAGGCGTAGAATGTCATTGGTTCTCCTCTCGCAGTCAAGTGACTCCACGGCGCTGCGGGCTCCTCGCTGGGACGGGGGAACATATAAGGGATATCGGAAACTAGAAAGCAGACAATATTTTGCCTATGTTTTTTTATTTTTTTTATTTTAACCTGTGTACTACTTGGCCTCGAGGTGGCTATACCTCTAAAATTAAAAAAAAGTGACAAAAAAAAATATATATATGCTTCTTAAAAAAAAAGATTTCACCGCAAAAATGAACTACACGTCGCCAAATGCTCATTGTCCGTCCAAATTTAGTAGTAGCGGTGAGAACTAATCTTCAAACTGCATGTCGTTCTCAAATATTTTTAATTGGAAATGACGGCTGACGGACACCAGTTACCAAAAACGAAACAAAACAAGAACAAAAAAGAAATAAACAAACACTATTCCCGGTTCCCATTGAAATTTTCAGAAAATCTTTAAATTATCTGAAATCTTCAGAAAAATCTTCAAGAAAAACATTTAGATGAGGTAACGGTTACTTACGAAACTTTGACATGTGATTCGGGCTGCTAGCAGTACCTTTAAAAGGAAAATAAGCGTTCGGCCATAAGTAGCTTAGTTTTGCGGTGAAAAAAATAAATAAAAACAAATTGGAGTAGTTGTAAATTTGGGATAACTTCTACATTTATGCTGGTCTTGTAATCCTTAAAACAAAAACAAAAATAGAACAGTGGCGTCAATTGTTTGGTTCATTCGCTTTGCTTCTAGGTTTAGAACTGAAAGGGGCACTGAGAGCCCAAAGGCTGTATTTGTTTTCGTTGTCATAAACGATGCAAATTGTAATCATTAACACGCAAAAAAAAAAACAAAAAAAAACGTAACAATTTATTTTTGCACCAGAGCACACCCTTTTATTTTCGGCGCATTTCTCTCAAACTCCTCACCTCCTCTCTTCTTTGTATTTGGTACGTAATTGTAAATGATATTTAGAAGCATTGTAAGCGACATTTTTATAATATTTAATAACGGTATTTGCAAAACATACTTTTTTGAAGCAATGGCGAACGCACTAGATCCCTTCTGTCTGAAATACCGAACATCGGAGTCGGGAGCCATGTCGCCCTCCTGGTTTATTAATTATTTATTTATTTTGGTACCTACATCGCCCGGTGGGCATTACAGTAAAGGGGGGGGGGGGGGGGGGAGGACGAAAGAAATTTACAAAAGAAAACGTACAGCAGAAAAACAACAACGAATAACAAGGCAAGCAGGAGAATTATATATACTGCAATAATATAGGAAAATGAATAGCAGCGAAATTGACCATGTCAAACAGAAAAAACATGCTTTATCATCCTCCCTCGAAAAATAATGACGGCGCTCAACGCATGTAGCACTGATGATGAACAGTGATTGATGGAATCGGACAAACTGGTCTTTCTTAGGTGCCCGACGACCTCTCAGACTTCGAAAAGGAAATCGTGAAATGATAAAAACAACTGGCCTTGCCGTCTGTGTACCATAGTTTCGGTTGTGATTCCGCCGGGGCAGCCTTTCACTCAGAACGGGCGCGACGTGACCCCTCACGTCGCTCACAAGAGTCTCCTGCGTGTTCTTTTCGATCTCACAGCGTTTCAAAGAATTTTAGATCGCTGAAAGAGCCCTGAAAGAACTTCAAATTCCAAAGTGAAGCGTCGTCTGCTCACATCGACAGGCGGCACACGGAGGCGAGCGGTCGATCGCGGGACGCGTACGAACATGACATTTCGGGCCGGGACGGAGGCGTAAGAGAAACTCGAGTTGCAGGATGATTCAATCTTTGACGTTAGCCGCCTCGGTGGCTCCAAGGCGAGAGCGTCGACCTACGGATCCCCATGTGGCGGGTTCGAATCCCGGATGAGGTGCCCGCAATCTGACCGAGGCTTATTGCGGAGAAGGCGCCGTGTGACCGAGCTTTCGGTTGCACGTCAAAAGATCCCCAGGTGGTCCAAATGAATCCTCGGTCCTCCACTGGGGCGTGCCAGATGCCCGTCGTTGGTTTGGCACGTAAAACCCCCAAATTTGACTTTCTTTGACGTCACTGCACTTGCGCGGGTTGCGCGGGAACTTCAAATTCGGCTTTTATAAATTTGTTTTTTTACTTCACAAATATTGAGTTCCCAAGTTTTGAGTTTTGAGGGTAATGTCCCGGCATCGTTTGCAATCGCTTAGCGTAATAAAATATGTATATGATCGTGACCAGTCAGTGCTCCTTTAGCGTCGTATCAGGGCATCGCATTGCTAGTACTTTTCCCCTGAGTTTCGTTGCTTGGAAAGCGTCCCCAACTGGTGCGTTTACTGCGTCCATATAGGTTGTCCATTGACTTCCTCAAGATGACGTCATTGAACTGGCATGTCGTCCCCGGCTGGGATGAATGTGACTGACACCTGTTCTGCTACATGGCGCTCTCCAGGTTGAAACTACATGGACGCTTGGGTAGTCAGGAGTCAGACGCCGCGAGGACAGGATGACTAGTGTTGATTCGAACGTTCTGCTGAGTTTTCTGGCCCCAACCACCAGGATTGCGACGCCATTCACCTGAATTTTATGACGTCATTTGTCGCCACTCGGGGATCACTTTCGATGCATGGATAGGCTCTGATGGCAAGCACACCAGCCGAAGACGCGTTTCAGGCACCGGATGCCCTTCAAAATATTTCCGCCAAAGGCGCCAGAAAAAGCTGGGTTAACACAACGGTGTTAGCGGGTTGTCCTTGTATTGTCATATTCGCAAACGAGTTTTAAACGTAAAGTGGGCGCACAAAATTTTTTTAACTATTTAGAACTCAAACTTTGTGCATTCAATCCCCTTCCCTCGGCTCCATGTTTCGGCTGCCAAGCCACGTCAGTGTACATTGCACACTTGAAGAGGGGCATGTCCACGCTTGCGACCCGTCCCGTCTTTCCCGTCTCTGCCAGCGGCAGAGACGGGAAGTTTTTGCCGCTGGGTAGCATTGCCTCCCTTGCGTTCGCGATGAACGCAAAGTGAGGTATGTCCCAGGTGATGCCTGTAAATCTAGTGGTTTGAACTAAAAGCTTTACATATGAACAGAGGATAACCGTTTGAAAACGCGTCATTCATTTGTGCGGTAAAGCAAGCCTTTTAATTTTTTTTTTCGCGGACACTCTGTACGAGGGGCAGAACTGAAGACTATTAAACTCGGCCGTAGCAGAACATCTTCAAAATTGTATGAATTGAACATTCCATTTGCGCTCCACGTGAACACCTTCGCCTGTGGTCACTCGCCGCCGCGATTGGTTCCGTGCTACTTCAGTCCGACGCGACAGTATAATCAACTCAGTTGAATAACACTTTTGCTCGTTCGCGTTTGCAAAGAGAGTGATCATCATAGAAACTTTGTCACCGGTGTATGGCCCTAAATGTAGTTTTAATAAAACACTATATGAAAGAAAAAAATTCTTTAACATACTTTATATATATATATAAAACTGAGAAGAAAAAACCCTTAGTGAAAAACAGCAACAACGGACGATTTAATCTTCGACGTTTCGGCCGGAGTCCGGCCTTCGTCTTCCTGACGAAGGCCGGACTCCGGCCGAAACGTCGAAGATTAAATCGTCCGTTGTTGCTGTTTTTCACTAAGGGTTTTTTTCTTCTCAGTTTTATACCCACGCCTTCGGCCTCCCGCCACCATGCCCGTTATATATCTATATCTATATATATATATATATTATTTCTTTAATTTTTCAGGAAAAAATTACAATATTTAAGAAGCTAGGCACGCTTTGGTTGGAGTTCACCGCCCCCTCTCGGGCCCACCTGCAAAACGGTTGCCCCGCTCTTTATCTTTGGATTGGCTTGGCTCCTCGACGGAACACGTTCACCAGCCCAAAGGCCCGAACCACATAGGGCGTCTTTGCGACGTATTTACGGGCGTTTCAACGGACGTAATCCCGACGTCTGGCGGGCGTCGGGACGAGCGCTTTTTTGACGACTCGGGGTCGGCGTAAATACGAGCATATTCGGCGATCTGACCGAGACAGATCTCGGCGCTTCGGCGTTTTTCGGCGTGGCGTATCCGGAAGCGTGCGGCGCGGTGCCGGCCAATCAGCTCCTGAGATGACAGCCGGAAGTTGCAAGAGGATCGGCTTGCCTCGCTATGGGGCCGGCTGGCTGGCTTGACTCAGCCGCCGAAATGGGAGCTCGCTGGACGCGTTCGACGGTTTATTGGCAATCTGTACGAAAAAAAAAAAAAAAAGCGATGAACGCCTGAGACAGAAATAAGTATCATCTAAGTTGCGGGCGATGTCAAAAAATTATAAAAGGAAGGCGTTTGAACAGAGATCGTGGCCGTCCTCCTGCTGGGACTGGCTGGCATTTATTGTGGTCTTTTTCACCCTCCGCCGCATGGGCGCTGCCATCTTGAAGTCACGTGATGCTGCCGCCATTAGGTTGCTTCAACTCATCGCTCCGCTCTCCTCTCCGCGCCACTCCGCGTCTTGGCGGATGCGTTGAATTCGTAATTCTCGTCGCGTTTCACCGCGTTTCTTACCTGATTTCGGAAAGTGTCGTCCGATACTTATATAGATGGGTGGTTTCATCTCAAATCGTGCAGGCAAAAAGGGTCGAATTTTTAATTTTGATGAAAAAAATATATGTTATGGCGCCGTTTCTAAAACCGCAGTCGACACAAACCGCAAGTTCGTCGGATTTTTTGTTCTCGACTTATGAATTTTTAAAGAGGCCGCGGCGAAAAGCAGTGTTTTTCACACCCGTCGTGGGTCGGATGTTTCGCTTGATCTCCCGCCATGGATTTTCAGTCCACATTATATTATCTTTTTTGAAGCACTCTGTGGACACATTTAAAAGGCTCCAATACCATGAATTAATTTTAGGCCTTTTGCTTTTTTCCGTAAAAATGTCAAAAACGCCTCCTCGGTCAATTGTTGACGAACTTTGACAATTAATTACTGGCGATCTACTTGGGTTACACCGATATTTTTTATGTCCACGGAGAGCCCAAAACACGCTTTTTATATTTATTATAAAATGCCTTGGCTGTATAAAATATCCTTTGCGGTACGTTTACGTTAATATTGTGCAAAAACCAAAAAGTACCATTTTTGAAATTGATTTTCTCAAAAAACCCATTTTTTATTTTTTTTATTTTTTGTTCAAATGTAGATATGACAGTTGTCTACACGCAAATCAAGCCTAGAAAGTGTATATTTTGTTTGCATGTTTTATATTTAGGCCTCAATATCGGAAAAAGACGTCTTTGTTTTGCAAGACCTAAGTCAGACATAGCGACCCATGCGTCTCTATGAATTGTGAAAAAGTTTTCTTGAATTTTCTTCTGCATTTCGTAATCAATTATAAACGGATTTTGTGGTATTGAATATTTATGTATGTTTTGATAAGAGCGGGAACCATGAGATACATATCTAACCAAATCAGCAGGCCTAGTAGACTTTCAATAACCAAAAGGCACAGACATTGTATTGTTTCGATTTATAAACCTTTCAAAGTAAACTAGCACGACTAGCTATTAGCTGTCATATTACTAAGACAAAGAAAGTCACCACATCGTCGATATATTATATACAATTCTTTACGAAACCAAACACTGGGGCTTGTTCACCGCACATCGCACAGGTCACCAGGGAATGTCCTTTCACTTCCGTAATACACAAAAGTGGTGACACAGAAACGGTCTGAAACACAGAGAGAGTGGGTCATGGAGAGGGGTAGGAAATAAAAATAAATAAATAGGAATTCAATTGCCCGACTCCGATCTTAACAAAAATTGCGTTAAAAAAATAAATAAAGTATTTAGGTTCGAGCGGTGGCAAGGCGATAGGTCCACGCCTGGTGGAGGGTCAGACAAAGAAGTCGACGGCACGTAAAGGTAAAACAAACAAAAAAATCAATAATTTAATAAAGATGGCAGAACTCAGCCGCACATGGCAAGAACAAAAACCAACTCCCCCGGGCAGTTCCTAAACGGGACGCAACCAAATGCGTGCGAACACGCTTTCTACATTACTGCCAGGCCGCTACGCCATGACGAAATAAACCCAACAACTGAACAGTGCTAACAAACGGTTAATAAGAAAACATACAAAAAAAAAACGTTTAGAAAAAACCGCACCCAAGAAACAAAGTTCAGCGGGGCGAAGAAACACACACGAGTCGGTCCTACGACATTGAAGTCTGGCAGGATGACGGCGTCCAGGTGATGCTCGAATCTGTTCCTCCCTCTATTACGCAAATCCACGACGGCTGTGCGGAACAGTGACTGTACGAAAGAAAGTGAAGAATAGATTCGAGCAGGCGATGCGCGAGAAGGTAACCGAGACTATGCTTCAAGCTTCATATCGGGAGAGGAGCTTTCGAGGTAGTTTCTGCAGTTACTCAAACTTTCTCTTTACCCTTCCCTTTTTCAAAAGAATACGTCAGCCGGCGCTAACTTTTCATCTCGGGAGAAGCCCACTCTTCACAAACGGTTATAGTTAACAAGGAGGCTGACTTCGACCCAACTAGTCTCCGGGCAGAATACAAACACAAGTATATTTACCAACACGCTCGTTTTAATGTCAGTCTCCGGGCTTTGCTGTTTCCAAAAGAGATAACCCTTTATAAGGACAGAACGAGCGGGTTGGTGGGGATAATTAAACTTAAACACTCCCTTCTCGTTTTCTTCCTCAAGTTTAATAGATAACCCTTCGGTGCTATCGGATCTCCCCGGAGAGAGAGAGAGAGAGAGCACGGCCGTTTCAAGGTAAGGATAGGGCGCTCGAAGCTAGGGCAAACAGGCGGTATCGTTTCACGCATGCACGGATGGCTGGTTTCAAATTTCCCCACATCCTTAACGAAACCGGCCCATCTTCGTGCGTGCGTCTGCGGGATTTCTGTCCCGCGCCGCCGGTTTTAGCGCGCACGCGGCGTTGTTTTGGCTGGCAGAACAGTTGTTGACCGTCGACATTGTAAGGCCGTGGTGTCCTCATCCTTTCAGGCAACGATTCCTTTGCTTTCCCTTGTGCAATACTCTGACAGACTCCTCCTGGGTGGCTGTCACTGTTCGCCGCGTCAACGACACAATCGTACCATTTCACTCCTCGTGACACAGGGTGCGCTGCTCGCTTTACTGTCACGGGCCGCCCCATCTAACACAACGAGCGCGAAAGGTCGTGGTCATCTGCTGGCTCCGAAAGGGCGGGAGGTTCATGCAGGCCAATGAGGGCCCCGAATCAATAAGACGTCTGCCGACTCCTACACGTTAAAAATTTACGACACCTGCTGGTCTGTTAAGAAGTGTTGCTTTCTCTTTTTGGAACTCCTCCAATGTAGCTTGCCGCCTATAATAAAATTTAAATAATCAATAAATATATCGGGGTGGAAATACTGTATTTCATTTTTATGTGGCAACGTTGAAAAAAAGAAAAAAACTATTTCCAAGCTTGTGAAGACGCGCAATTCGCAAGTCCATTTCGAGCCGTAAAAACACGTTTCTGTACTATATTGATGCTTAAATGTAGAACATACAAACAAAATATACACTTTCTAGGCTTGATTTTCGTGTAGACAACTATCATATCTACATTTGAACAAAAAATAAAAAAAATAAAAAATGGGTTTTTTGAGAAAATCAATTTCAAAAATGGTACTTTTTGGTTTTTGCACAATATTAACGTAAACGTACCGCAAAGGATATTTTATACAGCCAAGGCATTTTATAATAAATATAAAGAGCGTGTTTTGGGCTCTCTGTGGACATAAAAAATATCGGTGTAACCCAAGTAGATCGCCAGTAATTAATTGTCAAAGTTCGTCAACAATTGACCGAGGAGGCGTTTTTGACATTTTTACGGAAAAAAAGCAAAAGGCCTAAAATTATTTCATGGTATTGGAGCCTTTGAAATGTGTCCACAGAGTGCTTCAAAAAAGATAATATAATGTGGACTGAAAATCCATGGCGGGAGATCAAGCGAAACATCCCACCCACGACGGGTGTGAAAAACACTGCTTTTCGCCGCGGCCTCTTTAAAAATTCATAAGTCGAGAACAAAAAATCCGACGAACTTTCGGTTTGTGTCGACTGCGGTTTTAGAAACGGCGCCATAACATATATTTTTTTCATCGAAATTAAAAATTCGACCCTTTTTGCCTGCACGATTTGAGATGAAACCACCCATAGATATATATACCATGTAATTGCATTACGTCATTATGTTCACAATTTCTGCAGTTAATATTGTAACACGTTTCTACTATTTTTTTCATCGATGTGGCGGCTACGTATGATGAGGCTTTATGAGCACATAAATCAGCGTTAACACTCAAGCACATTGAGCACATATATATGACTCTAAGACAGCAGGAGGGTTCAAGAGGGAATGACTTATGAGAATTTAAATTTCCTCACTAATAGTAATAGTAAGTGCGATGTAAATACATATATGATGGCGCATTTAGGGTCTTAAGGCAGGTGACGAAATACTTACTGTAAATAACCTCGTGTGTTTCCTAAAACCATCGTGTTTTGTATTTAACACAAATCGAAAACAGTCGCTTTTGATTATATAGAGGTGAACTCGTGGACAAGATAAGGAAAAACTAATTTGATTTTTTTTTTATATCTGAGGCTAGAAATATTGGTACGTCAACATCAGGCAATTTGTTTGTTTACAATATCACACCTGCATCTTTTTGACGTTCTAAATTGTTTTAAATATTGAAACTTTCGCTCAATCGGTTTATTTATGAATTTCAAGAAAATGTATGCCGTACTTAATTAGTCCCATTTCTACAGCCTTTTAATTTTTAAACGATTTTCTTAAGCCAACCAGTTTAATTCAATTAATTAATTTCAGCACAAAAAGCTGGACTTCTCGCGTAAGAATCTGTCACAGGTAGCTTGAGAGTACCTGGAATCTACAATTTGTGAATCCGGAAATAATCCGTCTACATGAAAATCGCACGAGTGCAGCTTGGTCAACGGGGAATAGAGATTTACTTTTAGTAATTGGCGACGCCGAAATCTACAAAGCGCGTCAGTTCGAACCAGTAAAGAGCTTTCTACACATGTTCATGGTGTGGTGACTGGCGCTCTACTTTAGCCAAACTTACCGGGAATCACTTCCTATGGGGCCTTTAATTTCATGTGGCATATTTTCCGCGAGATTAATGTCATATTTAATGGAGGGGCCTGTCACTTATATCGTACCTTGAAAACGTGGTAAGCATATTTCCAAATAAGAAATAGTCTATTTCATAAGGCCACTATTGTGAAATTTTGTTAATGAGTACTCTAGTTAAATAAATTTTCTAGTTGGCCTAGGTTGGTCTATAAAAATATTTCTCGAGAATCTAATTTATTTAAATAAAACAGACCGAGGAAACAACACTTTAATATATTATCTACGTCATTAAAGTGGACTTCTTCGCACTGCGAAGTTCACAAAAACATGGTCTGCGAAATCGAAATAGTAAACTTGTGACCTAATCTATTTTTCGTGATTCAGCACATTGTTAATCATGTGTTGGACGTGTTTCTTTACCAAGCGCTCATGCATTATAGTCTGTTACAATATAAGATGAGTAGTCGTATCTCTGACTTGAGCTCAAGCCCTTCCATACCACTGGGTGCACGCGCAGCCAAAGCCCGGCGGTAGGCAAGAAGCGCGTGCTGGGGACGGAGCTTCTCTTGACCTTTATTACTTTTTTTTTTTTGTAGCAACTATTGTCCATGGTTACGGCCGTGGGCGATGGTACTCCTTTCTTTGCACCCGACCTGTTGTCTCACCGTCGAACCCGGCCGAAATTGGCGATTGGACGTAATCAGACGCATCTGGTGTAAGTGAAAGTGATCGCAATTTAGGCTCGAAACCACCTCGTGGTTGTCCAAGTTACTCAGCACCATCGCGTCATTCGTTGTGTGCCAGAAGAAATAAATGTGTATTACAAAATTAAGCGAAAACGGCATGAAACAGCAACACAATGGCGTGCGCGTTGAAATTGATACCAACTGAATTGAAGCAACCTCATGGCGGTGAGTGCCCCAGCGCCCTCTACCCGATGGTCAGCCAAATACTGAAACGAAAAGAGTCGTTAGCAAATTAGGATTTCGTGGTTGATTAATATTTAGGTGTGGGTGTTCTCCTTGCGGAACATAATAATATAGCAACAAATCTACATTTTGCGTCCTTTCATAAAAAACGCGTGTCGGGCCACACACTGCACCAAACGCAGCGGAGACATCGACAGAAAGCCTCGTGTGTAGTTTGGAGACCTTCCCCTCTTCTATTCTGTGAAGAAAGCGCCCGCCGAATGCCGTGTTTACACCCGTTGAAACATCCGTAAATTGGTCGATATTACGCCCGATGTGGGTCGGCCTTAGTGCCTCCCTGTCGCGACGTCCGGCGCGTCTTTTCTGCCGTCTAACATCGTCTGCTTGTTGTGAGGGGCAGACGCGCGGCAGCGTTGTGCGTCCTTTGCTATGAGAGTACGCGCTACCCCCATTACCACTATGGGGACTGGAACGGGTCTCCCAGTGTTTTTTTTTACGCTTTCAAATAAACCGGTTCCTCGATTTCCGCCTGATGATGTCATAGAAGCGCCATTCTGTTGACGACCGCGAACCTGGCGGCATCGCAGCAGCGTTGGTGTGTGTGGCAGACGCCTGTTCAACTGCAGGTTGCTCCCTAGCTGCGATTAAAATAAGAACACCGACTTCACATAACAAGAAAAACAACTTCATTAAACGTTTCGCCTCCCATGCGGGAGGCATCATCAGTACATACACAGGAATGAGAGAACTTCGGTCAACGCAGCCCTATTTATCGGGAAGGTCCATATAAGCTTCTGGGAGGGGGCCACGGTTCTTGTTGCACGCCGTTTTATCTCCGCGGATGAACCATGACTCAAGTAGTTTGCGTGGGCCCCACCTATCCTCCTTCGCCAAGGTCGTCGCGGCTGTGAAGTCAAAGGTGTGTCCTGTGGTCCACGCGTGGTCGACCAGCTCCGTCTTGAGACGGGTGGCGTTCGTGGAATACTTGACATCACGTTGGTGTTCTTTTATCTTGGTTTTCTTCTTGCGTCCGGTCTCTCCAATGTACGAAGAGCCGCAGTCCTGGCAGGGGATCTTGTACACAATGCCTTTCTCCGTATCCGCAGGGGTGGGGTCCTTTGGCTTAGACACAATGCTTGCTATAGTTCGGTACGGTTTATACACAGTTCGAATACCTACTGGTTTTAGGGCGCGGCTTAGCGACTCAGACACTCCCTTAACGTACGGAATGCACAAGACATTACGTTTTGTGTCGGCTGGATTGGAGTGCGTTTTCTTTTCGTCTGGTTGATTACCTCATCTACAAAGCGCCCGGGGTAGTTTCGCTTTTGTAGAGACTCTTCTACACGTGCGAGCTCATTAGCGCAATAGGTCGCGTTAGAGGGCACAGTGTTTGACCTGTGAACAAAAGTTCGTACAACAGACTTCTTATGCTGTACAGGGTGGTGCGAAAGAAAATCTAGAAAATTACCACTGTCACATTGTTTACGACACACCTTGGTTTTCATCCTGTTGTTCGGCTCGTCAGTTCTGATCACACACACATCTAAGAAGGACAACATGTTATTTTGTTCAGGCTCGTAGGTAAACTTAATCGCGGGATGGACGCTGTTTAAGCATTGGTGAAAAACATCAACAAAATTCTTGTCTAGGATAACGAAGGTGTCATCAACATACCTACGATAAAACTTGACAGGAAATACAATCTCACCGAACACTTTCTCTTCGATATACTCCATTACAAGGTTAGCGTCGGTGACAGAGACAGGCCTTCCCATTGGACAGCCATTCACTTGATGGTACACCTCTCCACGGAAGGCAAAGAAACATTGGTTCAGACAAAAACGCAAGAGCAAAATAATATCATCAACATGCAGAGACGCGCGAGTAGAGAGCGTTCGGTCATCAAGTAAGCGTTGTCGGGCGGCATCAACTGCAAGATCGTTGGGAACATTTGTGAAAAGGGAAACGTCAAATGAAATCATGCTTTCGTTTGGGAGAAGAGTTTGAGCGCGAATCAATTGAACAAACTCTTGGTAATTTTTACACCAAAGTTATTGTTCCCTCTCAGGGGTGTTAGCAATTCTACCAGATACTTCGACAAATCGTACGTGGGGGAGCCAATAAAAGATACAATGGGACGAAGGGGGCATTCCGGCTTATGTACCTTTGGGAGACCGTAAAGTTTAGGCGTGCTACCATCGGGGGAAAAAAGGCGACGGTACAACTGGTCATTAAGCCCACCTTTCTTACGGAGTTCTTTGAGATGATCAACTAGCGATCGCTCAGTTTTTGCAGTTGGGTCGCGGGGCAATTTAACAAAGTGGTCGGTATCGTTAATGATCGCGTACATTTTTTCGTCGTAGTCGGTCTTGTCGAGGATCACCGTTCCGCCACCTTTATCGGCACGCACAATGATGATTGATTCATCCGATCTCAGTTCCTGTAGCGCCTTGCGTTCATGATGGGCAAGGTTAGGCTGAGGTGGCTTGGCATTCTTCAAAATCGAGAGCACGCGACTACGGGCTACGGGTGACGCGACTACGGACTACGGGTGACGTCAAGTATTGCACGAACGCCACCCGTCTCAAGACGGAGCTGGTCGACCACGCGTGGACCACAGGACACACCTTTGACTTCACAGCCGCGACGACCTTGGCGAAGGAGGATAGGTGGGGCCCACGCAAACTACTTGAGTCATGGTTCATCCGCGTGCGACAAGAACCGTGGCCCCCTCCCGGAAGCTTATATGGACCTTCCCGATAAATAGGACTGCGTTGACCGAAGTTCTCTCATTCCTGTGTATGTACTGATGATGCCTCCCGTATGGGAGGCGAAACGTTTAATGAAGTTGTTTTTCCTGTTATGTGAAGTAGGTGTTCTTATTTTAATCATGACATCTCCCGGCTTTTGGACTACTTTTGCATGCTCTCTAGCTTGACAGTCCACGGAAGCTTCGGCAGCCAGGAGTTGGGACTCTATGACGACAGCAGCGACACTCACGGTTGCTCGTGCTTTTCGCCAGAATTTCTGCTACCAACCGCCAGGATCGCGTTATCCGACAAAATGACACTCCGGCCTTTGTGACGTCATTTGTTGCCACTTCCGTACCCCTTTCGATGCATGGAAAGAAGATGATTCTAGACGCACCATCCAGAGACGTTCTCTGGGCACCGTGCTACCACCTATGGAACAACCGTAAGACGCGACAATGTATACGGCAGCGTCCGCCATCGTTTGCTTCCGTCTGCTATTCCGCCTCCCGTCTAAAACCGCCTGTGACGTTCGCAAGAAGTGACCATGAAACGGCGTTCCAGCCTTCCATTATACACGAAGCCAAGGAATTATAATACAAGCGTCGGTTAACGTCCCTGGATTTGCTGTAAAAAAACGACCGAACGGAAAAAAAAAAAAAAAAACTGGTTCTGTAATCTTTTTAGATTACAGAACCAGTCTTTTTTTTATTTTTTTTTTGTTCGTGTTGCTTTCTTGCGTAGCGTCCGCGAACAATCTGGGTGAGTATCATAATGAAACATGAAAACGAGACCTACAAATAATCGTTCTAGCAAGTTAGGTGCAATGCTCAAACCTCAAACCTGATAAGCGAAACGACGGAAACATATATACCTCGACCAACCTCATGCGAGGCACACACTCGATTTCTTCCAGTCAAGTGACTCGCAAATGTTTACCTGCGTAAGTTGTAGGATTTTTCTTGTTGCTAGCTATCTCGGAGAATGACACAACTCTCCGGTTCGTGAACACGTAGTCACTTATTCACAGTTGTCGCTAAGCGCCGCAATCCCAAAAGCCGCTGCGAATACACTGCGTCGGCCTTTTATCAACGGCCGGACGCCGCTCACGTGACCATTTGCACTTGGCACCCACGCGGTGGCTATGACCACGGACGATTTAACATGTGGGCAACGTGGTCCAACGCTTTGGATCACCAGGTGGCGCGCAAGATTCCCTCTCAGTACTGAAACCATTGTGGCAATCAGGACGCTTGCAATATTCTCAATGTCGCGGCGCCGCTTTTACAGGAACCGACGCATTTATTGAACATCAAAACGTGCCAGTGAACAAATCAAGTCAGATAAAGCACTGTAGTTAAGGTAAGACGCTAGGCTTACGCAAGTCGTGCAACTAAAACACGCATCCTCAAAACGCTTTCGAAGGCGTGTGCTTGCGACAGTTGTTTGCAGAAAACTACGTCGTTTGAGAATATATATCTCGTTAAACACCTCGGTGAACGCGAAACGAATTGCGCTCATGTAAACAGTCCAGCTCAAAGTGTGTGAAACCGCTCTTCGCAAACGCCGGCAGCCATGTTTGTTATCCTTTAAAACCAGAGCGGAAGAAATGATCTTGTAGAATTTTTTTTTAAGGATAATAAAACGTTTTAGTACATCGTACAAGAGCGGGCTAAGCGGGAGCGTGCTCAATGATCCAGACATGTACAAATTACTCAAAAAAGGTAGTAAAGTTACTGAGTATCGACGCCAAACGTAATTGAAGTAGAGTTGAAACTACTCATTTGTAATAGTAATTGAGTTAACTACTAACTACGGCAAAAAAAGTAGCGAGTTACTTTGAAGTTACTTTCCAAGTTACTTTTTATGTTTTTTGTGGTAGAAAAATTAACAGCAGTTTCGATCTGTGAAAAATCCATCGAGCCTAAAATAAATTCTGTCATTTTATGGCTGGCATTTTCTCCAAAATAGTTTATTCGCTCGCAGAAGCAGTTGACTTTCAAAGTTCTTATCGGAGAGTGCTCCCCTTTTCCTCCTAAAGATGTTCTCAGCCAAGCTAAATGGATTTTTCACCGACGCGCTGGGTGGAACTGCAGCGCTGAATTTCAGAAACAGGCTGTGGAGGGTCGGGTAAGGGAGTGTCGGTATCTTAGATGTCCATGACGAAACATGTGAGGTTTCCTTCGGCTTAGAGGGTCTTTTATGACAAACTCTCCTCCTTTTTTTTTTCTTTCTTCGGCAAGTTGAGATTGTTACGACTGGCCCCTCTTTATTTCCACGAGTTCGGAGAGTACGCTGAGCGAGTGCACCTGATCGTCAAGGGTTCAAGTCTCGCGCCACGACGATGAGATCATCCGGACGACTGCACGTCTTGTTACAATGCTAGCGCTAAGCTACTGAAAAAAAAAAAAAAAAAATTGTTTTGGTTTAACAGAAGATGAAACGAAATATGCTTCGCCTTCGACGCCGGGTCCAACAAAAGGATATCCCAAGGGTTGACTCGCCATTCTCGTCCGCGACTACGGTATCCTCACGCGCCTGACACGCCTAACAAGTAAATAGTTTTCAACAAAGAGGAGGTCTCCCTGGCCTGGAAAGTCGGAAGGACGCGTAGTTGAACTACGTGAACAAGCATCGTCGATCGCACAGTTGCAGCTGGAAGCTGGGACGTGCTCCCAAGAACGGATCATCCGTGTCTGCGTTTGCGGGGCTGTCCTGCTTTGCAAGGGAGTATGCGCTGACGAGGAGGCGACCATGGGAACAGGCGCTCAGCTGCGAGGTCATTCCAGTGGCGGTTCCCGTGGAACCCCCAACCGCTTGAGGCAGAACTCACTAAAGGCAGACGACATGAAAACAACAACCGTCGGAGCGTGCCCGCCTTTCACGGTTCCAGCTGGAGGCGCGGCGCCTGCGTGTATTACCGGATTAGGTCAATATCCGACCAATACTTACTAAGCATCTCTTCCTGCGTTCGTGCGCGCCGGTGTTATGTTTTGGCTGCTTGTCGCCTCCTTGGCCCAAGGACGCCTGTGATGCAGTTTCTTTGGCTGCCGAGTATAAGTGCGTGGCAACGGAATGTGAGCGGCCCTTTGTTTGAGAATGCCACTTCACCTGCCGGCGTCTTATTTATTTATGCGCTCAAACTTTTGTGATGAGCAAAATTAGCACTAGATTTCGGAAGTAGTTAGTAATTTGAGTAGAAATTACCTGAAAAAGTGTAGTTAAAATGAACTACTAATTACCCAAATAAAGTTGTAATTTAAAGTTACCAAGTTACTCGGAAAAGTTGTTAAACTACAGTAGTTTGAGCAGAATAGTTGAACTACGTCCAAGGTCTGGCTCAATCCATACTTCGAACCGTAGCCTTCTATATGCTGGCACATCGCCACGAGAAGTGGCCGCCGAAATGCAAAAAGTGGAGTGGCAGACAACAAAGGAGTGAAGAGCCACGTGACTGGCGTCCCGCTGCGGCGAGACGCTGAAACACACTTCTCCCGAGCGAACAAGCGTGTTTCGGGTCCTCGCCGCTGCAAAACCTGTGCGCTGACGTCCAGGTTCCCCGAAAACTGGCTCGTTGATGCTCTGTGCTACCAGATCCTCGCGCTCTAAATCTGCGACCGCGCACTCTATGGCTCCGTCGTCGAGCTGCCAGGCTTTGTGAGTACAAAGGAGGTTATGAACGTACACTGCGGAGAGCGGGCCAAGCTGGCGCGTGCTCAGTCCATGCTTTGAAGTGACCGCACGAGCTTGCGCACGCAAAGCGTATAGCTCTGGATTACGTGCTACTAAAAGTCTATATTAGGAACTTTTAATAGACGGCAATCAAGGGCTTCGCTTTGCTAGCGAGAGCTCGTGCCGTCAGCTTGAAGCATTGATTGAGGACACGCACGCTGGTCCCGCTTTCCGCAGAATACGAACAACTAAAACTCTATTTTCTTCAAACATAAAACAAATATCAATTAAGAGACTAGCGCGGAAGGCAGAAACAATTTTACAACGAACGTTCCACGCGTCAATAATCTCTCCAACCGATGAAAGCCGAGAAATGGATCGTAGCTTCTGGCTACGGTTGGATACCTCCACCTAAATTGCGTCTGACGGTGTAAATATTGCGGAAAAAATTATTCCCCTGAGAAAAAGAAAAAGATCGTGTCGTAGATACGTCCTTAAAATATTTTTTCTTTCTTTCAGGGCCTATATTTTCAAGTTGCAGGAGGCCGCGCGACAGCATTTTGTTGCAAAAGCCACCGGTTTGAGGCAGTCGCTTCTAGACCGACCTTTCCAACCGATCGCCGAGTCGCCCGGCGGATGAACTATTTAGCGGCGCCTCGGAAGTGACGTGTGGTGCGGTTCGGTTTTGCTTACGTGCGGCATAATTTCTGCGGGAGATGCAACTGACATAATAGCGGCCAATGATCTCTATTGTAGTGAGCTGGATCGCGGACAGCGGCCTAGGCAGCTGGGGCCGAGTGTCGCCACCGGCGGCCATTAATTGTAATTTATTGACACCATCAACTGCATGGGACTCTATGGGGAAAACGAGAAAAAGTGTAATTTTCCCCCGCTTCGAAGCTGTTGTCGGCACTGAAACTTTTTGGCTGCTTTTCGATTAACATGACGAATAGCTTGCGTACAAACATTAAAACTGACAGCCCTCGCAGTTCTTATAAATAATATTTTGTGGTCGAGAGTGACTTTGTTGGGCGAAAAATCTAGCGCAGCTCAATGAGGCGAGAGTTACCTAGAGTTACCGCGGAGTCGGCGGCGGTTTCGTTCAGTCGGGTTTAGCAGACGACAAACTCAAAGGCTTTGCTACGCGGAATTGGCTCACTCCCGGAAAGCCGCTGTCGAGATGGAACTTCTCTGTCACTCATCAACTTCTGGGCTTCCCCGAGGACGGTCTCATTGACGGCAAGTTCCTTTTCTTACTCTACTACGTGAGCAAGCTCCCCAGTTCAGCTGTAAGTGCTCCGGTACGTTTGATTTTTTTTAATCGGCGTTCGAAGGTTCGACAAATACCGATTCGATCTCCGAACACCCGACATAAGGATCGCACTACACGATGCAATACTCGCCTCCGAGCACGGCGTACATGCTTCAATATTCTTACTTTTGCGCGTTTCTTCCATAGGCTTGCGTGTATTGCCTGGTGTCAAGCAGTGGCTGCCGGTTGCGACACGGACGGGCTCCCGATCCGCGATCCAGCCTACTACAATAGAGATCAGTGGTAGCTTCCATAGATACAGAGCCATAGTTCTCGGCGGCAGGTTTGGTCATCGCTGTTAAAAGGGATCTCCATTTTTATTAGAAGCAGCACCACGAATTGAACGAGCACCAGAAAAAGTACCGGGGCAGTCAACAAATCTGTGGCTTTTGGCTTGACAGCTGGGTAGTGTACGCCGATGTAGTGTCTATGCTCTCAGGGTACGGTTGCAAAGAACCCACACCAATATCGCGAGTTTTCCCTCCTATAATCAGAGCGAGGTATGTGCAGCTTGTACAACAAAAAAAGTATAGGAAAGCAGCGCAACGCGAAACCCAGCTGTGGTGGGAAGGACGGAATCAGCGGAGGTTCCCGAGAGCTTCCGAGAAGCGTCTCGCCGATCGCCCGCAACGTGAGCGATCAATGGTCGCTTGTCGAACGTCGCTAGACAGGCACGCGACCGCTGCGACGAGCCGCCAGTGTAAACGTGCCTCTATTCCGACAGCTAACGTCCCGCTACATGGTCTTTGCAGTGCAAGACTTCCCCGACACCTTGGACGACGAAAGAGCAAGAGCACGATCTCTTCGAGCCAAACAAGAGCGACAAGACACCCCACGTGCACATCCACGACGTCACCAAGGTATATAGATTCATAAACACCCAAGCTCGTTGCACGTAATCTCTGCTGCGCTCCACAACACACGCACCCCACTGCGTGCGTTAAGAAACGACAAATTCGATAAAAAAAAACAACAACAAAAAAACGGCAAAGTTAAGCACGTTTAAAGGCCGACGTCCGAACTCGAGATTCTTCAAGACAGAAGATTCTCCTCGCCATCGGAGATGAGGAAACAGGCAACGTCGGACAGGGTAGAAAGGAGGCGAGGACGAGGCGGGGGAAAAGTGGAACGTGCGAACTGGTCGTCGTCGGTCTTTAAGCAAAGCGCAGGACGTCATCGTTGGTGAACCCCGTCTCTACCCCAAGTGGCAAAAACACACCTCAAGAAGGATCGCCCAACCTTGGAAAAAAAAAAAACACGTTCGTTTTGGCGTCCGTCGCCACGTGCTGAGAAGCTGCGAGACAAGCGGGCGGCAATGCTGGCGGCACGAGAGTTTTGCAACAACCTCCTACGTTTCAATCGAAGTCCCTTGCTTGAACTTAACAACAGTTGCTTCGCGATGTTGGTGTCTACAAGAGGAGCAAGTGGAGAAGAGGGTAGGGCTTTTGGAAGGTTCGTCTTGAAAACTGGCAGTCCTTCTTCGTGAAGGTCGGATTCGTTGCTCAGATTGAAGGTGGGGGAGAAGGTGAGAGAGAATAAAGGTTAATTTTGTGTGTATTTTTAGGTGAACAATGTCCGAGCTACAAAGGTGCGTTCGATGTCTGGTAACCTACATTTGTTGTAGCTGTAGGTCTCTTTGTAGAAGTTCAGTGATGGCTGCAGTAGACCTAAGATTTCTGGATATATGAGGATTTGTGGAAGCAAAGAAAGGGTGGCTGAGTTTGAGAGGTCCCTCTTTCTGCGAATTTTCCTCCGACTAAACGTTTTGTTTATTGTGCCGCTGTCGCAGGCACTGAAAAAAGAGTTAATGCCCACCAGCTCGCCTGCACCTGACTATTACCAAGCGAGGAGCCTACATAATTAGCCCTAAAATAAGTATTTAATAATATGTTAAAAAGATCCTGCGCTTCGTAAAGTTATTGTTTTTACACTTTCTAGAGTTTCCCCCTTTGAAATAAAATAAGAGATACCTCACTAGACAAAAAAGATATAGAAGAAGAAAGGAAAGTTGTTTTTTCATATCCGCAAAAATATAATGAGTTATGTTCCAGTTTCACCGATGCAAGATGGAACGGCGACGTTCTTTCTTTGCTCCTTAGAGGAACGCGTTCCGGGAACGCGGCTTCATGGAACCTGTGAGGTACATCAATGGGAGACTCAGGGAACATGCACTTTCTCTTAAGTCAACGCCGGCGGGATATATCTTAATGTGCATGTGAGAGGTTGCGGGTGCACACCAATGTTTTCCGAGACTAAGGCGTGCAAGATCGCGAATAAGGGCCTAACCAGTATAGGTACGCCTTCGATTGCTCTGACGGCGAAAGAGCTCGAATTTTTTAAATTTTAGTCCCTAATTTATTGTTTTCTTTCTTTTTATTTCCTTCTTGTGGAAGCCAGGACTCTTTGGGTCACAGTAAACTTTGTCGTTCTTTTTCACTGCTTGTGATAGCCAGTACCTTTGGGTCGCCGTCAACTTTTAGTCACATGTGAATAATTGTACATAGATATATTCACTTGGGTCTGATTAATCATGTAAATTGTCCTTCCTTTAAAATGGCTCTTAGAGAGAGGTTAATTCTCGTAACTTACTTCCTCTCCCTTCTTCACTTTAATAATATTAGCGCACTCGACATCTTTTTTGTCTTTTACTACCTCTTCATTAAAACCTCAGTTGTGAGTCAGCTCTCTCTCCTTCCTGTTGTCTCTTCCGTCCTTACCTTATCTGCGCTGTTTAAGTCATTACGGCATGGGTAAGCCTCAGTTGTCCCGCCTCCAGAGCGAGCTTCCTACAAATGTTAACCTGCGAGAACGCTTCGGCTTTCCTGTGTGCTCCTTCAAAAGACACGCCTTGCCATTCACACTTTGCCGGTGACTATACTAATGACGTCATGGGGGGGGGGGGGGGGGACAGAGGCGGAGGTCTTGTCTTCTGGATGGTACTGCGTGAGTGCAGGTGAAAGGGGTCCCTCTTGTGCAACAAACGCAGATCTACGGGACCCGTGCAGTGCTGTCTAACGTGAGCCTGCGGGTAGCCCCGGGAGAAGCCGTGGCCATCATGGGACCCAACGGCAGCGGCAAGTCGACGTTTCTGCGCATCGCGGCTGGCATGGACAGGGCCAGCTCGGGAGACGTCTACCTCATGGGCCACAGCGTCTACTACGCACCCTACGCGTCCCGCATGAACCTAGGATACGTTCCCGAGGAGTGTCTTCTCTTCGACTACATGACGGTCAACGAGAACATCTTCTACTACTCCAGGGTAGTGTTTTTCGTACTCTGCTGCCTGAATTTTTTTAGTTTGCAGTCTGGCAAAATGCTGCAGTTGAAATGTTGAAACCCACTAGAAACAAACAAATTTCTCCAGTTGTTGTTACGCATGGTAACAGGACTTAAACAGGATCTGCCCTGTTTAAGTCCTGTTACCATGCGGTTAATGATATATGTGGGTCTCAGCTTGAACGTCTAAGGGCATCTGGGTTCCCCTCGCAGGTGCTTGTTGAGGTTTTGGGGTCCCTGTTAAAGAAGGTGAAGGGGATGAGCAAAGACAGAACTCTTTTACAGAGGAAGCGCCCGGTAGTGGTTCCATACCTTCATAAAATTTCCTACAAATTAAAACAAGTTGCCAGCAGGTACGAGATCCCGGTGATGTTTTCTGCTCCCTGCAAGATAGTCGAGATCTGTTCTAAAGTGGATTCTGTTATAGACAATCACTCAACACCAGGGTGCCAGAACCGTCACAAGCGCTAGTTTGTTCCCTGCTCAGAGGGTGTTGTGTGGTCGTTGTTATATTGGACAGACTACGACAGACGACCACAATAAAGTGTGGTCGTTGTTATTGAGGAGTTTCAGCGAATATAGGGGGCGCTCCGATCGATTCAACATGGCGGACGAGAGGGGGATAGCTTTGCGACGCCCGTTGACCGGTAGCGTATAAATAAAACAAAGCGTGTCGTTCTCTGTTTGTTGCCGTGTGCGAGACGATCATCGTTTCAACCAAGACCTACCGTGATGCTACAGATGAAGTGTTCAAGCCAGTCGAAGGCAAGAAATCTTGCCATAGTCAAGATATGTGTGCAAGTGTTCGGCGTGAGCTCTCACGCTGGAGCAGCTGTCATCAAGTTGAACCGAATGTACGCGGGTCCAAAGAAAGGTACATATCAACAATGTTCGCGCGTTGGAACTATGACGAGTACTTTATCTAAAACTAAACTTATCGGTCTGCGAAGACAAACATTTTCGTTGACGTTGCTTAGATGATGTAACCATTCAGGCCTCGCATTAAAAGGTGTTGCGAACTCTTCGGTTGTTCTAGTTAATTGTGCTAAAAAGCGGTTGGATGGGAAGTATGACAGCTACAGCATGCAAGGGACGATTGAGGTCTTTATCCCGCGTTCTATGTATCGAAACATCGGTATCCTTGGTGTTATATTGCGATCAGCTGGTCGCTGATCGTCCTGTTTTTACGCATAATGTAAACAAGCCCCGGAAGCGCCAATCTCATTTCGATGTGCTTGTGCACCCCTACAAGCCTCGTTTTGGCTCTTGTGGAAAGCTTCATTGTAATAGCAATAGTCTCATCTGTTATTCGAGTTGTATGTGCCACGGTGAAATCTGCTGTGTGTGTGATCTGCTGACAAACAAGTCTGTATTAAATGCGAGAAGGAAAACGAAGGTAAAGTTTTTTTTAACTGTTTTCTTTTTACAGAACAGGGCAAAGCTTCTAAAACAAGAGCAACCTAAGCTGATATTTGAGTGTGCTCAAGAATGAATGGCAAAAGGTGCTTATGCTAAGAGGTAGATGTACGCAGTTGATTTTCTGTTTGCCTCTGCATTGTAAATTGGGAGATATGTATCCGCAGAACACATGTGTCCTTTTGAAAATGTCTTCTATTAGGGCAAAAATAGGTTTTCATACACAACCGAGGAGTTCGCAACACCATTTACTGCGAGGCCTGAACGGTTACGTCATCTAAGCAACGTCAACGAAAATGTTTGTAGCCGCAGACCGATAAATTTAGGTTTAGATAAGTATGCGTCATAGTTTCAGCCTCAAACACGCAACATTGTTGACATGTACCTTTCTTGATGACAACTGCACCAACGTGAGAGAGCCCACGTCATCGAACACTTGCACACATATCTCGACTATGGTATGGCAAGATTTCTTGCTTGAAGTGAAGATCCTCTCGCTACGACTAGCTACGACCACCCACCGCAGCGATGCAGGCATCGAAAGGGCGCAACGCAGTCAGTCGCCGTCACCCAACGCTGCTCGTTTGGCATTCACGGCCTTCCGCCCAGGTGCTTCGTTTGTACTTGGCACCGAGTGTTATTTTCTGTGCTTGTGTGTGCTCAGTGGCTGGATATGGGCCTCAAGAGCAGTTCTTCAGGCTCAATAGTGTTGGCCGAAGAACTTATGAAGAAAATACCACCCAGGAAAAAAAGCATGAAGACGCAACGCACCAGCTTGGCGGACTATGCACGGGGCGCGGAAATCGGGCCCTGCGGTTTATACACCAAATGCGAACTATCTAAACAAAACAAACATTTTTAGGCTCAAATTGGCTTCTGCGGACTATACGCCTGGACACTGGTGCCTGTTATTATGCATTGTATATTCACTGCTGTTTCTTGTGGCTTGAGACTGCCTTCCTGTAATGATGCAGAGGGGTCCACTGAACCTTTAAATAAAGTTATTTAAGCACATCTAGATGCAATGTCCCTTGAAGCCAGATGAGCAGGGAAAAGCTGTGCCATTACCTAATTTGCCAACAGCACACCAATGGTCAAGATCAAAACTCACTGAGTCAATGGGCAGTTTTCCACCACAATATTTATTGCCGCGTAATCACCAATTTGGTCCATTAAACATCTTGAGGCTGTAGCCTATAGCACGTCCATTCTGGATCTGCAAAGCTTATGCTGTAGACATGCATCATCACATGAGCACGTTTCTTATCAATCTTAAACGTAAAACGCTAGTTATGCAACGATATTCCCATATCACATTTTTAGCAAATTGAATGGTCCCACCTGTCACACTGTCAGCTTTGGAAGTAAACCAATTCACAATACCACCAGTGGCATACATCGTGCCAAGCATTAGTGCCGCATGTGGCACAGAAATGTCCTAACTAGGGAAGCAAACTTAATCGATCGTGTTGATTAAAGCACTTAAGTACGGGAGAAATTATCAATCAAAGAAGGTCACTCGAAATTGAAGTTTTCTCGCTGAACAAATATGATTTTTTATTGGGCGTTCCGCAATGTAAGGCCGAAGACATTCACTCCGTGATCGGTACAGAAGCATTTGCTTAGCAGTCGGTCGTGCGTGCGAAAACCAACAAAAAGGTGGATTAGAAACGCGATAGATTCGCCTTTGCACGGAGTACTTACACTCAAAATCGTGTCAACATAAAGCGACTATGGCCCACCTTGCTAGCAGCAATCTTAAAATTTATCCGTGTAGTCGTCGCACATGTGCACCAACCGAAAGCGTTGCTGCGAGCCCCTCCGCCGTCAACTTTGAGTCGCCGTTGAGTCTGAAGAACTGCTCAATGAGGTCCATATCCAGCCACTGAGCACATACACAAGCACAGGAAATAATACTCGGTTCCAAGTACAAGCGAAGAACCCGGGGCGGAAAGCCCTGAATGCCAAACGACCTGCGTCGGGCGACGGCGACTGACTGCGTAGTACGGTTGCGCTCCTTCGACGCCTGTATCGCTGCGGCGGGTGGTCGTAGCTGGTCGTAGCAGATCGTGTCAGCTCTATTGCTCGTACCGGCACACTAGAGCCGCGTAATATTCCTGCTGCCGAAGTTTATAAGCCTACGTTCGCGGCCAACGCATTTACACCAAGCCGACGCCCAGCGAACCTATCCCCCTCGTTCTCCTTCGGCGACCGGCCGCCAGGGCGGTGACACCGTCGCTGAAACTCCTCAATATTGGACAGACTGGACGATGTGTAATGACCGACTCCGCGAACATTTCTATTCACTTCACGCCACTGTGGGAGGCCTCCTGCCTTTACACCGCCTCACCTGTCAGTGCTCACAAACGTTTTCGGACACAACAATATTAAGACGATATCGAGATCGGAAAACTAGAGAATGTTTAGAAGCCTACCACATCGACAAATTAGGCCAGCGGTGTGCGAGTGACCCTTCACCATCTTTGAGGGACAAGGCTGTAGACTTCCTAGCCAGTGCATACATCTTGGCCGGCCTGTACTTTATGTACATATTTTCTTCTGATTTTCTGATTGTTTTTCCTTCTTTAGTAATGTATTTTCTTCTCCTCTTTCTTTTTTCTAGTCTTTAATAATGTATTCGTTTTTCTTATTTCTTCTTTTTACCTTGTGGGTGCGTGTGGGCTTCATGTCTGGTGCTTTACATTTTTTTCTTTCACAGTACATAAGTTGAGAGTCAGCGCTTTTTCATTTCTTCCCTTTTCTTCCTCCTGTGCGTGTGCGCTGTTTCAGCCTCTTTGAAGTTCCAGCTGGCTCAACTTTCTACGTCACTAATATTACATGTAATTCGCTTTAACAGTTAAGCGTTTTATATTTGCCTGCATTTTTTTTCTGGCTTCTAACGATGCGACGCGAATCTGAGAGGGCTATATATTTAAGAAACCCCACTACCCTCCCACAGGCAGAAACGAGTAGCAAATGAGCAGCTTGGAAGCTTAAAATAAAACGAAACAATCGTTTCATGAGAAACATAAGGGCACTTTTCATGATACGACACAAATACTGAGGCTGGATTCTCAAAATTATCTTACGACAAAGAAGTTTGTAAATATAACCTACGGCTTAAATTATATTTACGAAAGTCACGCAAAAGTTACGGACTTTTCGCTATCCTCCTAGCTAAATGTTATTAACATTTGTGTGAGATAAGATAGACTCATATGACGGGGGTCCCATTCCTCGCGGTAGTTTTCGCGACCATTCGTTCAAAAATGGGCTGCCTGTATATCGTCCGTGCTTCAACAACAGCTCGACGACAGAAGTTTACTACAGCAGCGTGTGCTCAGCACTCGTCGGAGACTGGAAACGACCGCGAAGGATCGCCTTGAGCCGGTACTACCGGTTGCCGAGTCCTACCGTGCGAAGCCCTGTGATGTGCTGGCAGCAACGCTTTGCCGCCCGACAGCTTGGTTTCGTTCGCTGCCCGTGCAAATACTGCTGGCGCTTGGCCTTTATGCAAGCGGCAGCTTCCAGCCAGTGGTAGCTTACGTTAGAAACAAGAGCCAGACGAGTGCCTCGTAAATAATACACAGGGGGAGCAGTGTTGTGCGACCTCGACGAAAGCGGAATCAAGTCTCTTTTGACGCCGTGGCCGTGCTCTCCTAGATGCCGGCTGGTGTCTAGGATTTGATTCAAAGGTTAAAGGCTCTAAGAATGAAAGGGTTTTTATATCTCCCAGTCGACTTCACAGTGCGGCGTTCAAACACCTCCGAAAAAAAAAAAGAAAAAAACGCCTGCGCAATATTTTTGGTATGAACATGGATATTGAAAGTAGATAGGACTTGAAGATCAATATTGTGAAGAAATCTAAAGTAGGAAAAAATCTAAGGGAGATGAAAGAACGCATTATGAGAAAACACGATGGTGACAAGAACGTTTGAATATTTTTTGGAGCCTTACGTATATTTTGGCAGCGTTGACAGGGTCTACAACATATGGGTACAACGAACAAAACGTGAGGGAAGAAGTGAGCTGGTGTAAGTTCTTAGTTGTAGATTTATCCGAGACTGCGGTCACGAGAGAAAAACAAGAAGAAAGAAAAGTCTCAAACACCAAAAGGCATTTTCTTCCTGTCGTTTCTTCGGTCCTCTTTCTTTCTTCCCGTCACTTTAATCTTGTCTCTGCAGTCTCAAGTAATTTTACAATTATAGGAATATTTCTTTTCCGCTCGGCACCTCAATGGAGTGGTTTTCAAACTGCTAAAATATCTAGCTGAAAACTTCGTGGAGCTTCCAGAAAGCTTTGATTCTCCAGATCTAGTTAGAGTCATCCTGCAAGAACGCGCGGTGTCCTTAGAGGAGGGGGCGGACAAAATATATTTCAAGATCAACATGGAGATGGCTTTCTGCAGCAAACTTGTATTAGAACGAATAACTGCTACACTCATTATTCTGCCACCAGCGTACCAGACGTCTCATGTTGCATCAGCTTTTTCAAGCGATTCACGTTTAATCGAGGTGCTTAACAAAACACACTTATTTAGGCTTTTCCATCAACGCTCAGCGCCGAAAACAAAAAGTCAACGTCAAGGTTCTACCGGTGCCCCTGCGAGAAAAGCTGTGAACTTCAGAAAAAGATGACATCACATATATTCACCGTTTTTCTGGAAGAGTACAAAAGCAATGGTATAAGCCACACTTAGCTAATAACCTCCAAGTACTTTGCAGCGATTAAAATCCTGGTTTTTGATTCTGTTCCAAGGGAACGCTGTTGAAAGGTAGCCCAGCTCAAGATAAAGCCATCGTTAAGATGACTACGCACAATTAATTATTTTCGGCGCTTAACTTGCAGATAAATTCAATGATCACCTTTGTGAGTATCGGGAATATCAGTCATAATAGTACTGTTAAAGATAACATCTCGCGCACTAGCAAAACAGTTTTTTTTTTAATCCCACGGATACTGCAGAAGTATTCTCGGTGTTTATAATAGGAAACATATCCGTAGTCGCGACTGTGATGACCTCTTAATCAGGCCTGTTAACTTCGTACTAGATCTGATATTACCATACGTAACTCATTTGTACAATCTCATATTATCATCTAGTGTATTTATTGAAAGCACGCAAGTGGCTAAAGTTTCTGTCCTCTATAAATGCGGGGATAAAAATGACATCAGTAATTATCGCCCCATATATATTCTTCCTGTTTTTTTCGAAACCAAAAGAAAAGATAATATATTCTCGACTATTAACCTTTTTTGAAAAATATTTTGTGTTGATGGACTCGCAATCCGGCTTCAGAAGGTGTAGGTCCACAGAAACTGCTTTATTACTACAAAAAGAGACAATATTAGAAACTTTCGAGAGTAAACTTTTAACGTTGGGGATCTTTGTAGATTTCAGTAAAGCATTTGACCGGATAAATCAGAGAACTCTTCTTGATAACATAGATGCTATGGTATTCGAGGAGTTCTGTTATTACTCATTTCATCCTATTTACACAACCGTTCCCAACACGTTCAAATGAATAATTACAGATCTTCCACGCACCGCATTAACTCCAGGGTCCCCCCGGAGAGTATTTTAGGCCCACTATTCGCGACCCCAGCAAAACGGACGCCACCAAGCGGGAAAACCGGGACCCAGCCGGTCCGGGTCGCTCCGCGTCCCTCCGCGTCTCTGGTGGCTTTCGCGGACACGTGTTGTCGGCGCGATGGCGAACAGTGTAATTTCACGAAGGTCCGAAAATTTCTTAAGTTAGCCAGAGTGTTCATTAGTGTGGTGAAGCCTTAGTAGATTGTTTCCTTACATCACGTGTTTGAAAGCCCGTTTACTCCACAGCACACGGTCGCGTGCTTTCGATTTCTAGGATGGGGAGAAATCGCGGAAAAACGTTTTGATTTCTTGTCTGTCTCGAATCATATTCAAAGCGACGACTACTTGGTAACAGATAAAGGTCTTTTTTATAAGGATGTAGATCAGTGGACTGAGGATGACAGACGAGGCGTTTCACTGGAGAGAACACCAATCTTGCAGTCAAGTGAATGGGAAGGTTCGATAGCTGCTTTACTTGAGTTTGGTTGTGTTCGATTAGCTTCAAGTTTAAGCTACCCGCGCCGGTCGGTGCGTTGACTATTCATCTTGGCTGCTTTTCGCCGAAAAGCCTCTGGACCACTCTGAAGGAGTTGGGCTGATTTCGCAATTACTTGATTCAGGAAAACCTGCTCGCTGCAAATGATGAATGAGGGAAATTATCTGTTTTCAAAAGGTGGGGGACGTGTCTCGCAACGTAAGAAGCTCTCACGGCATTTCGATCTATCACGCCTCCAATATTTATATTATACCCCCGTCGCAGCCAGAAGCAATATATGTCTACATTGCTCAGCTTGACCGGCCACAAAAAACACTTATTTTCTCCGTTCAGGGTTCGAAGCAAAGTTCAATGCAGAGAGGTTCTGCGTGAACTCCGATGAAGACTCTCTTCAGTTTGTCTCCGTGCTGCCAGCTAGAACCATTTGGCTAAGTTTAAGTAGTATCTCTCTGTCTGTCAAATATACTTTTGTTCAGCAGTTCACCTAATAGCTAGACAACTAAGCTCATATTTCAACCCGAAGAATATGCTAATGTCGCTTTAGTGGGACATAGTACGTAATATGATACATAACCCGCTCGTCAAGATGACTTCTCGATTGCTACTAAAACCTGAATTGAAATACGAGTATCAGCTGCTTAGTGGGGTGCCGGCGGGTTAACATGCTGCTTGGCTCAAGAAGCGCTTGCTTAATTTTCGTAATTTTCCTGCAGCCTGTGTTGTTGATCGAGCAGACGACTGGAGCTGTTTCTTTAAACGCGGATACGTACCAAAGCTTGATTTCGCGGACAGATAAGTCGCATGGTCGAGGCATGCGAGTTGGCTGAAAATTACTGTCGGTGGAAGAATTCTGCAGTCATTGCCGCTTTCCTAAGATGATCAAAACTGATAGTATATTAGCGTCTCCCCGGAGCCCATAGTTTCGATTTTGAACGAAATCTCCGAAACGAAAGTTTGACATGAAAAGAACAAAAAACACCGGGAAAACAAAACTATGCTCCGCAAGTTTATGTACACCGGCTACACTTAACCATCTCAGTTCGAATACCCATAAAGTTGGGCATTAAACAAAACAAAATCTGATAAATTGAACGCGCCACCTGTTGACGCGGCCCGGCCGAGCCTAAGCGACCTGGACTCAGCCGCCATGTTTGTTTGGTGGTGGCGCCCCCTATAGGTCGCTGGAGTCGCGAATTGTGTATCATATATATTAATGATATTGTGAATATTAAAACGTCTGCTAAATTCATTATTTACGTGGACGACACCAGCATATTTTTTCTGAATCTAGAGAAGAGGTACTCACTTTCGAAGCGAATTATTTTTTAAATAAATTAAAATCATGGGTAGTTATGAATTCCCTTGTCATTAACACAACAAAAACAAAGGCAGTTTTATTTCAGTGTCCAGGACCACGCATTAGGTTGTTACGCGATTCGTGTTTGGGGGATTGTGCGATAGAGTGCGTTGATGGTATAAAGACGTTGGGGGGAATATTTTAGAGCGCAGCTCTTAGGGGCCCGTTCCCGGCTTGAGCGGCGTCGCCGTCGGCGTCGGCGTCGCCGTCGCCGTCGGCGTCGGCGTCGGCGTAACCGCAACCCTCGTAACCCTCGTGAGGGTTACGAGGGTTACTTACCCTCGTAACCCTCACGAGGGTTACGAGGGTTTTTACCCTCAGAAGGGTTACCTTCACAAGGGTTACCCTCACGAGGGTTACTTACCCTTGTAACCCTCACGAGGGTTACGAGGGTTAGTAACCCTCGTGAGGGTAACCGTCGTGAAGGTAACCCTTTTGAGGGTTACGAGGGTTAGTAACCCTCGTGAGGGTAACCTTCACGAGGGTTAGGTTACCCTCGTGAGGGTAACTCTCATAACCCTCGTGACCCTCACGAGGGTTACTTACCCTCGTAACCCTCACGCGGGTTACGAGGGTTAGTAACCCTCGTGAGGGTAACCTTCACGAGGGTTACCCTCACGAGGGTCACGAGGGTTATGAGAGTTAACCTCACGAGGGTCACGAGAGTTACCCTCACGAGGGTCATGAGAGTTACCCTCACGAGGGTCACGAGAGTTGCCCTCACAAGGGTTACTAGGGTTACCCTCACGAGGGTCACGATGGTTACCCAGGTCAAGTGACCCCCCCTGGGGTCACGTGACCTGGGGATACCCCCCGAGGTCACGTGACCCCCCGTTGACGTCATAGCCACTGATGACGTCATCAGTGACGTCACTGATGACGTCACCGGCATCCGCATCGTCATCGTCACTGATGACGTCATCAGTGACGTCACTAATGACGTCACCGGCATCCGCATCGTCATCATCATCACTGATGGCGTCATCAGTGACGCTACTGATGACGTCATCGGTATCGTCACGTGACCCCCCGACGTCACGTGACGCCCCAAGGTCACGTGACTCCCACAAGGTCACGTGACCCCCAAGGTCACGTGACCCCCCGCCCCCCGAGGTCACTTGACCCCCCCCCCCCCAACACCTCCTAGAGAAGAAGGCCAGAGCGCTCTGAGAGGTTACGTCACAATGGCGGAGGAAGGAAGTCCATGGCGCAACTACGTGAGAATACGCTATCGACGTGAAAACAATGTCCCTCGACAAGCGGCGCTGTGGTGTTCGTTCATGCGCGTTTATCCGACATTAATATACGTTTTAAAGGCGCAGTAGTGTACAATTTATTATATATATAATATAAACGTATTATATAACGCGCTACCAAGGTTGAGAGTACCAAAATTATATTTATGAGTATTCCCGTAACCGCGGGACTACGTGCAGTTCCGCAGCACCCCACACTTTTCAAAAGGACCGGCTGCGATGCTGCTGATGCCACATGGCTCCGATTCTGGTAAATTTACGTTGTGTGTGAGCTGCTGACTGTCTCAAAAGGAACGCTGAGACATCTCAGAAGGGAAGCAAACCGAAAAGAAATTCAGTCGTTGTCGCAGGGAGCGCACACCAGCAAGAGATGGGTCGACAACGTTAAGCCTTTCGTCGCCGCTGCTCTCGTGTGTGGTACTTTTGAGACTTGTTTCCCGTCGTATCTCTGTCATCACCGTAGTCTCGGGTAGTTTTTTTTTTGTGTTCGCTTGATACTACGGCATTTACGCGCATTCGTGAAACAAGTCCTGCTACGATCTGAGTGACGTGTGACAACTAGCCAACGAAGGCTCTGGTCGACTAATCGATAGACCTCTCTCTCGACAGAGAGAGGCTTCTTGGAGTTCGTGTTCAAATGTGTTCGTCACGGATATTGTGGGACGTATGGATACGATCGACAGGTGAGAAACAACTTAGTTACGGGCTTTCTTGTTCATGTAGGACGCAAGTAAGATGCTGCAATCGTTTTTTTTAATCGCATGATAAATTGCAATTTTGTTCCTTGTCATTATTCGTATGCAGTTGCGTCGACATTTGTAAATATGCGCGCTAATCTAGTTTTCACTGGAAGATGAAAATCAAGTTTGTGTGATTATTAAAAGTGAGTTGTTTGTGGTTCTGTGTTTATTTATACTAAAGTTATTTTATTGCCTTTTCCGCGTTGATACTAGAATCTTAACTGTATTAAGGTGATAGTATTATTATATACAAAATAAGTTATGTTTTGTTCTAAGGCGGCTCGAGCCCATTGGGAGAAGTAAATTAGTAGACTGAGTAGTAAGTTTAGTACCCCTGCCACAGGGAAACGTTAATATATTTTCATTCAGTGATATAGGATTTAATCAGCTCGCGGTCTTGAGTGATTATACGAGCGCCGCAAGCGGATTTGTCGACCCTATAATGTCATTCGATCGAAATTACATTAATTTTGCCATGTGGCCGGGGTATGATGCAAGAATTCAGTGACTGCACGCGATAACGTCGCTTACATGATCGTGAGAAACGCTTGTCTTGCCTTGTCCGCGTTGACTACGTCTACCTGATTTTTAACTGTTCGGTTTTGCTGTTTCAAAATCAGTGCGTGTCTCGCCATTTTGTCAAAGTATTTCTGTATAAAATATGCATTCCTACAACAATAATTGCATGACTCAATGTTTTCGACTTAGAAAACAATCACATTTTTCGATAGACGTCTTGTACGCATACCTCGTGCCATTTCGTACCGATTATTTAGCGGTGTAATATTTTGCTCGTGTAATAAAATGTTTTCTAGACCCGTTGCTATCTGCAGCTTTCATTTTAGCTAATATGACACGCGTATGTGACTAAAAACGCGTCACGACGGTCGATCTACGCGCGTTGCATTCGCTTCGACGCGCGCCCCCGATGGCCTTCCTTTGCGACGTCACGAGAAGAGCACTACGGCCTTGTCTTCTAGGAGGTGTTGCCCCCCCCCAGTACCCTTCCCTCCTCCTCCTCAAGAGCTGCGCTCTAATTCGGCGTTACAGGGAGTTGTAAACGGCTTTCATTTTTTTTTCTTGTCACACGTCTGGGAATAATCGTGTTACCTATATTCATAAAAAAAACTGCAAAGTTGTCGGAAAAAGTCCGAAAATGTATCTCCAACCAAAATTTGAAAGGCAACCCGACGTTTCAAAACCAACACGGTTTCTTCTTCAGGGGTGACTGAAGTATGAAGTAAGACGAAGAGGTTAGGAGCTGCTGCTGTGTCCGCGTGCCGTCAGTCACCCCTGAAGAAGGAGCCGTGTTGGTTTTGAAACGTGGTGTTGCCTTTCAAATTTTGGTTGGAGATACATTTTCGGACTTTAACTCTCACCCAACCAGGCAGATATCTGTCGAATATGTTTACTTTCAAAGTTGTCGGAAAAATGAATAAATTCAAACACATACTTCCGGTAAATATTAAAAAAAAATAATTTATAACGCGTTGTTTTACCCAGTACTCTGCTACTCCCACCAGGTGTGGGGTTCGTCTACTAAGGGCAACATTGACGAGTTACGCCTCTTACAGAAAAAGGCACTTAGGTTAATCGAAACTGTTCCACGTGACTATCACTCCCCTTCCTCTTTTTGAAAAACATAAAGTCATTGATATAACCAATTTGTATGCGCATAGACTGATAGCTAATTATCAACGGTCCGTAAAAGAAAATAATGTAATTTCTTTAGATCCCGGTAATCTAGAAGCAAACGAGTCAGTATACCCATCGCGACATAGGCCACCCTGGCGTATTCCCCTTTCAAAGACAAATTTCGGTCTACAAAGATCTCGCTATCAATTGCCACTTTTATTAAACACTGTTTTCCCGAGATATTGAAATACACTCTGTTAGTCATATAGTTCCAATCAAAAAGCTTTATAATAAGTAGCCACCACTTTTATGTATACTGTTGATTGCGAAGTTGAATTCTTGATGTTTTTCTTGTGTATCTTTTTGTATAAATATATTCCTATTCACGTGTAGGCATATTCGTTTTTTTTTGTCTGTGTGTGCCAGTGCCGCTCTTACCTTGTACTGGGGCGCTGGGACCCGTCAAGCTGCAGGCCTGCAGCTCTTTCTCCAGCGCCAAGCTGTCACAAATGTCTGTTTGTGGCAAAAAAAAAAAACGAATTTGAATTTGAAAAGGACCAAAACATACTCTTCTGCTTCAAGTGTGATGCTCTCCTCGGTTTTTCTTTTTTTAAGAAACGAAGATACTACTCTATGTGGCTGAGCCTAAATTGGCAGCATCGGCAACCATTGCGCTCATCAATCACGCCATTGCACCGTAATCGCATAAACAAGTACATGTTAGGACTCCAACAACATCTGAAGTTTTGCTAAAATCCTTGGAAGTTTTTTTTTTTTACTGGCCTATATGAAACTGCGGAAGTACACCCACATACAATGGTACTACAAGCTCCTGTTCCTTGGAGAGACGACCCGTGTAGCAGAAGACCCACCAAACACGTCACGCAGATTCCGTTTCACTCGTCTGCAGTGAACTTCACGGAGAAAGAAGTTTTCAAAGCTTCAGCTTTCTCGACAGCGTAAGCCAAGAAAAAAACGAATGAAAGGGGATCGGCAGTCTGGCATGTAAAGAACAATTGAGACTGTGGGTCTATTAAATACAACTTTGCTGCGCATACATGCTGCACTAAATGCGAGACAAATGCAAGCTCTGGAGCATCTGTTTTTAGAGCGCAGCTCTTAGAGGCCCGTTCACGGCTTGAGCGGCGTCGGCGTCACCGTCGGCGTAACCAAGGTCACCCCAAGGTCACGCGACCCCAAGATCATCCCAAAGTCACGCGACCCCCAAGGTCCCCGCAAGGTCACGTGACCCCCAAGGTGTGACCCCCAAGGTCACGTGACCCCCCCCCCCCTGAAGTCACGTGACACGCCCCCCGAGGTCACGTGAACACCCCAAGGGTCACCTGACCTCCCCGATGACGTCATTGTCACTGATGACGTCACCGGCATCCGCATCGTCATCGCCATCATCACTGATGACGTCATCAGTGACATCACTGATTACCTCACCGACATCCGCATCGTCATCGTCATCGCTGATGACGTCATCAGTGACATTGCTGATGACGTCATCAGTGGCATCACTGATGACGTCACCGGCATCCGCATCGTCATCGTCATCATCACTGATGACGTCATCAGTGACGTCACTGATTACCTCACCAGCATCCGCATCGTCATCGTCATCATCACTGATGACGTCATCAGTGACGTCACTGATGACGTCACCGGCATTCGCATCGTCATCGTCATCATCGCTGATGACGTCATCAGTGACGTCACTGATGACGTCACCGGCATTCGCATCGTCATCATCACTGATGACGTCATCAGTGACGTCACTGATGACGTCACCGGCATCCGCATCGTCATCGTCATCATCACTGATGACGTCATCAGTGACGTCACTGATGACGTCACCGGCATCCACATCGTCATCATCACTGAGGGCGTCATCAGTGACGTCACTGATTGCCTCACCGGCATTCGCATTGTCATCGTCATCATCGCTGATGACGTCATCAGTGACGTCACTGATGACGTCACCGGAATCCGCATCGTCATCGTCATCATCACGAATGACGTCAATGATGACGTCACCGGCATCCGCATCGTCATAGTCATCGTCGTTGATGACGTCATCGGAGTCCGCATCGTCATCGTCACTGATGATGGCATCACTGACTTCACTGATGACATCATCGGCATCGTCACGTGACCCCCAAGGTCACGTGACCCCCCCAGGTCACTTCACCCCCCCAGTACCCTTCCCTCCTCCTCCACCTCAAGAGCTGCGCTCTAATTCGGTGTTACAGGGAGTTGTAAACGGCTTTCACTTTTATTATCAAGTTATAAAACATCGGAAAAAGCCACATATTTAAATTTGGTGTATGTTCCGAGCTGTGATGGTCACGAAAAGTGATACGCTGAATGGGTGAGCGTGGTAATCAAATTAAAGTCTCACAAAGTGGATGAGACCGGGAGAGTGGAGTGGAATTTTCTTTTGCCGCGCCCGGACATGAGGCAAGTGAAACGATACCCCTACTAGAAATATAATCTTTCGCTCGAATCACACACACACACACACACGCGAGAAAAAAAAATCTGTACAGGCTCGGGAGGTGTTAGAGTAAAAAAAAACGCGCAATCAGAACTGCAGATAATGCCTCTGGAACACATCTGGAAGTGGTGCGTTGCGGGTTATCCATCTAGCACTACAAAATTGGAGGAAATTAACCTTTGAGCTTGACGACAATATTGTGGTAAAGAGGAAACCTTACAAATTTATGCGAGAAAAGACGTGACTAAGGCAAGAGCTACTGAGCACGCTAGATTCTGAAATAATCCGTGCTTCCCTTTCTCCTTTTGCATCTCCCGTCACTCTCGCTTCGAAGAAATTTGGTATACTCTCCGTCTTTGCACAAATTACCGAGCAGTGAACCACAATACATAACTCATTCTTTTTGCGATGCGTCGCATCGCCGCTATTAAGGACAATACCGGGGGCTGCAAGTACATTTCATGAATTGACTTCTGTAAATTGTTCTACAAAAAGACATCAAAACGTTCACCCGTTTTAACACCATTTAACATCTATGTGTACAAAAGTGTGCAATATGGATGGAAAAGTTCCCCCAGCTGTTGTTACAACATTATAGACTCAGTCTCACATCCTTATGCTGCAAGCTTCTGCAACGTTTACGTTGATGATATTGCTACGCGCGCCGCCAAGCGGGCGCGTACGTGGCCAAATGGTTACCGTGCTTGGCTGTCACGCGGAAGATCTGGGTTGGATTCCAGGCAGCGGAATGTTTTTTATCCATTGTTTCTTCTTGGCGCTCTCGCAAATTAGGGAACGTTTTTGTTTGACCCAGTTATGAATGTTCTACGCGACGAACGTTCTAGGCCGAATGTTCCAGAGACCCACGCGGCTACAAAAGGCGTGGCTAGCCGCAGTCAGTCTCCCCCAAGTGTTCAAGCTTGCTGTTTCGCCGACGTCAACGCCTGCGACGCTAAACTTTTTCTATTTTGGTTTGGCCACAAGTTCGCCCCATTAAACGTTTAGTTTCTCCAGTAATTCGCCGCCTCTTCTTTTGTCATTCGTGACAACATCTTTATATATTCAAAGACAGAGAGTGACCATGAGAAGCATCTAAAAGTCCTTGCCAGCTATGTCTGATGCCAAGTTAAAGGTCAGCTTCGAAAATAGTGAACCCTTCAAGAAAAAAATTGATATTATTGGGCAGAGCTCTGGACTTCGCAACAAAAATGTAAAGCAATAGTCAGTTGCTTCTATTTTTTAGCTTACCGAACGCTACGATGTGCACACACTTCACGTGTATTGGGGCCTTGCGGGACAATTCAAAGCATTTATTCGAGACTCTGCTAGGGTATGCTGCCGCTTGACCAAGTCGACGCGAAAGGACGGGAAGTTTGATTGGACGCAGAAATGCGAAGTCGCGTGCAAAGATCTTGTCAGAATTATTTTGTCAAATCCTGTCCTTCGTTTCCTAGGCTTGAAACTTCTATTTGAGCTCAACACAGACGCTTCACACAACGCTACAGGTGCAGCCTATGAACACGAGACATTTAAATCAACCTCTTAGCATCTTTATGTCTTGGGCATCACAGTTACGCTTTCACAAATATCGAAGTAAACTACACCACCTCCGATAAAGAGGCCGTGGCGCGGCTGAAGGCTGTTCAATATTCTTGTTTTTCTCTGAAAGTTTCAAAACTAAGCTTTTTACTGATCATGACGCGCTCACATTTCTAGGTAAATAATAAAATCAAAGGAAAAATAGCTCACTGGTTGAACGTGCTGCAGATGTTAGACTTTGAAGGCAGTCACCGTCCTGCTTCTTCCTTGAAAAACGCCGATGCAACAACTTCTTGTTCGACGTCTGACGAACCGTCCAAGGTTGAGAATGCCTCAAAACTCTGGAAATCAACAGAGAGCCTCCAGCTCGTTCCAAGTGAAAAGTGTCACGTGCCATCAACAATGGTGCCTTAAGTTATTGAACTATATTACGCAAGCCTATATTCAGGAAAGTGTGATGGGTTCTGGAGAACCTACATAGAGTTCCCAAAAGGCTTCACGCAATCACAATTGAAATATATCACGAAACACTACATAAAACCTTGCCATAAGTGCTGAATCTACAAAGTGAAGTACAAGCAACCTACAGATCAAATGGTGCTGCATAAAAGCTCCAACACACCTTTCCAGGCGCTTCACCTTGATTTTTCATATATCAAGAATAATAGCGATGACTGAATAATACGAAAGCCTATCTCCTCTGCACTACTGAAGAGACACGAATTTTGGCAGCAAAAGCAGGTATAGAAGTTGGAAACCATGTTATTGTTTTACTTAAAAAATAAGTCTATCGCCAGGAGAAGCTTATTATTTTATACATTAGAACATAATTTCTTGGTCCCAAACTAAAATAATGGGCAGAAAACGCGGCATAGCATCAAGCTTCACAGCCCCCTGAAACCCTTCTGCAGATGACTTAGTGGAGGGCTCTATTAGAGACATCAAATAATATACGAGCATGTACCCCTATTTCCCAGGAAGCTTGAAAATTTCCCTGACGTTTCAGTAGCACGTAGCATATCAGAATAGGTCACACAATGCAGGGTTGGGATGTATCACTGTGTTTACGGTCTCAGAAAAAACTACATTGTGCCGGCTGACAGTGAATTCGAGATTTCTTTATATGGTGACATAAAAGAATACAGGAAGATATTAGCTTCGCTCAGCGAAGCAAATATTGGCGCCTTCTAAAGAAACAATCCCATAAGTGACACAATGCTGAGCTTCCAAGGCTCCAAGTGGGTGCCTTCGTCTTGGTTTGACAGGGCTTGCCAGGTTCTGCTTCACAGTTTAAGGGGCCAAGTCGGAAAACCTGTATGCAACAGGAACTTCTCAGGCTATGGCGTACAGTCGTGTGCGATATGAAGGTGAACGCCGGGTCGTCGAACGCTCCGTGCTAATTAGCAACAAGACGCGGCTGCCGTGGCAGCCACGTCATGGCGCTGATAGCACGGAGCGGTCATAATTCTACGTAAACAACCGACGCACCCGAACAGATCCAACTCGACGACCCGACCGTGGCCCGACCGGCCCGCCGACCTCGAAAACCTCGCCGCGCATGCGCACTGCGGATTTAGAAGGAAATGACTTCGGCGCTTTGTCAACTTCCGAGAAGACTTATGAAATCCCGCAGAGCAAGTTCGGCGAGGTTTGAGCATAGAGTTATTATAACGTACGCTAGAGGTTCAACTGGTGCTAGTGTCTATGCGGTTCCCGTACGCAAATTGAAGCAGACAGCAACCAGTATACTTTTGCGGTGCTCATGTGCATTCCTATGGAAAAACGCACGTGCATGTTGTCTCTTCGCCGGAAAATAACACGGAACATTTTGGTTATTTGGGTCGTACCGAATAGTATGTAGCTTGATTAACACTGTTAAAGCGTAATTGCTTTAGCTAGCGAATTTTTCTTCATCAGTGAACGATGTTTAACTTCGCTAAATTTCGGTCCCAAACGTGTGTTCCGCAGCAGGTGTGTAAAAACAAGCGACGATTCAAAGCAAAATTACAATTAAACAAAGAAATAGAGTGTGTTCAAGCTCTTCAGCATTCTGGTGACACTTGTATATTGATAATATGCCAGCCAGTCCTGTCACTATATGAAAATGACCCCGTCGTGAATGGACGGATAAAAACATTAAAAACGTAGAGAATAAGGGCCGTGGGCTATGAAAGGTGTCTTTTTGTATTGTTTTCTTTGTCGGGCAGCTTTTATCGGGCACTTGTTCTCAAAAAGTTCGAGCGTGTGGGTGATATTTTGAACGCAGAAGAAACAACTTTGCTCTGAGCAGAAAGAATAAAGCGGAACTTATTTAAAATCGAAACAGATTTCGTGACCTTCAATTTATTCTGATCGTACATATGCACGGTTAGTTACCGATCCAGTGTTACTGCGTAGTTCTTGCCTTCTCGCTTATTTTCCAGATGTTCTTCGTTCGTTTGGCACGTATATCCCTCATCCTGAAAAGTGCCGACGTCGTGTTCGCGCTAACAGTGTCCGACAGTGCACATAAATACACGTACAAAGCCGTTTTAGCACCATTTTTAATGCGATGAATTTGAAAGAAAAACACGGTAACTGACCAATTATTTCGTCGGCCTGACTGAGAAATGCTCCAAGCTAGTTAGTACGTACAAATTATTTGGGATATTTGCTCTTATGATCAACCGCAGGGTGAGAATGCACTCACCTTTTCCCATAGAAATGCATTACCGGCAGTCAATTTTGCACTGGTTGCTGTCGGCTTCAATTTGCGCCAGCACACTAGCGCCATTTGAAACTCTAGCGTACATTATAATAACCCTATGGGTTTGAGGCGCTCCGTGGAGCGGGCGTTGCCAGAGATCTACGAGGGGAAGATGACCAGCTCGAGCCAGATCTGCGAGCGGAATATGCGCGCTCCAAATGGAGCGCTTTTGGAGCGCTCGAGATCTGCGAGCGGAATTCACCATCAGTCAAAACGAGATGGACGTCCTACGCATTAGGTCACTCGGCCACGCGCTCCTGCCAGATTCAAAATGTTTTTATGAATCTCTCCGAAAGACTTTGGTTTCTGGCCGGTTTATTTCTTTCTTTCAATTTAACCGAGTTCAGTTTTCCCGGCAATTACTTCGTGTGCTGCTCCTTGAGTACAGGGGAGCGAATCATTTTATCTGTACTTGCAGTCGCTTCGCCTCACTGCGAAAATTAGACTTGCTAAAAAGAGATTTCATATGACGCTACTCCAGCAGTGCGGGAAGAACTTAAGAGAAACATGGAATATCGTAAATCAAATAATTGGCAGACCCCCTAAAGATAATATAGATGCACGTATACAAAAAACTTTCGGTGCAGCTGACTTTGATAAGCTTACCAATGAGTTTAATAACACCTTCATCACAAAGATACAAGACTTGCGTAACCAAGTAAACAGCATGGTAGGAACATCTAAGCTATTAGGGAATTCAACTGTTTCGGCGTACTTGCCCCAAATGACAGAATCAGATCTAGAATACATAGTTAACAGTATGTCTATAACAAAGCCAGCGGGATTTGATGAAATAAGATTTAGAGATATAAAACATAACATAGACTGCTTAAAACGCGTTCTGCTTGCTATAATAAATGGTATGTTGTCTACAGGAAATATACCCAGTAAGTTAAAAGTTTCAATAGTACGGCCAATTTGTAAGAAAGGAAACAAGAAAGATATTGCTAATTACAGGCCCATCGCGTTGTTGCCGGCAATTTCTCAGATAATGGAAAAATTTGTTTCACAAGTCATGACTTCGTTTTGTGACAAATTCTCACTAATAAGCAACTGCCAGTATGGATTCCGGCAACAAAGGCACGATACTTCTACTGGAGGAGATAACAGACTTAATTAATGAACAAATTGATAATAACAAAATAGTACTTACGCTGTTTTTAGACCTGACAAAGGCCTTTGATACAATAGATCACTCACTTTTACTTGAGAAACTAGATAAAATTGGTTTCAGAGGGCATTTCCGTACATTTTTTAAAGGTTACTTCACTGAAAGAACCCAACGAGTTCGAATAGGAAATAGCACAAGTTCTACTGCGCACCTGAACTCTGGTGTGCCTCAGGGTTCGGTATTGGGTCCCATGCTGTTTAACATATATGTGAACGATCTATCTTTGCTTCCTTTGAAATCAAAAATGTTTCAATACGCTGATGACACAGCCTTGGTTATTACACACGAAGATTATAATACTGCCGTTTCAATTTTACAGGATGACATTAAACAAATTATGAGTTGGTTTTCAAAAAACTATATTTTTGTGAACAATGATAAATCGAACCTCGTGTGCTTTCGAACTCACCAGAAACGAGTTAACCTTAATCAACCCATCTTTTTGCATTCATCGGAATGTAGACAATGTTCTTGCTTACCACTACCTTACGCCAGTGAAACTAGGTACCTTGGTATACACTTTGATGAGTATTTATCTTGGAATCATCATATTGACTACCTACTCAAACACCTGCGAATAATTTCTTCATACCTCTATAAACTCCGAAGTTCTGCAAGTATTAATCTAAGGCGATTGATTTATCAGATGTTAGGTGAATCAAAACTAAGATATGGTATCCACATATATGCACTTTCATCCAAATACAAACTACAGAAAATAAATAACCTAATTAAAAAAATGATACAAAACATGACGTATGGTACACACTTAGAAAGTCTTTCGTTTCAAGAACAGCTGTCAGAACTCCAATTGCTAACAGTGAATGACCTGCATAAATTCATGGTCCTCACAAAATATTATTTCACACACGATTTCAAAATACCATCCGCTAAAGAAAAACAACTAAGGCACACAGAGAGATTTCACATACCAAGAATATACACTAATTATGGGAAAAGGTTGAGGGAGTATTATGTACCAACATATTTTAATAATCTTCCCGATGGTTTACTTAATTTGCAGTCCTTAGCACAGGTGAAAAAAGAAATGCGTAAATGGTGCAGTACGCCAGGAGAAGAATAGAGAGCTCCCAGACCCATGCCTTTTTTTCTTTCTTCACGTCCCTAATGTATTTTCGCATTCCTTTTGTACGCCTGCATTCACTGTTGTTCTATTCGCGACTGTTTGTATTGCCATGATTTTAAAAGCTAGAGTTTATTATTCTGTGTCATTTGTGGTATTACAAAATCTATGTAAATCATTACTAATATTGTATAAAAATAGGTAATTTCGTTTCATGCTTACTGGCCTAAAAGTTTGTGCTTGTATACTGTTAAGGCGATGAACCATTTGTTTTCTTTCACTTATGTTGAGTCCCGCATAAAAGGGACTCCAATCAGTGTATCAATTTAGTTTTACATACTTCCGATTTGTTAAATTCATCCCATGCTGGACTGTAAGTACTCACGCACAAGCACGCAAGTGCTTTTGTGAGACTAAGTATATTGTATGTACGCTTTCTTTGTGAATAAACTTATTATTATTATTTTTATTATTATTATTCCCACTTTCTTTGCAAGAAAAATGGCAATTTACTGGTCGGAGAGACCCGAGCGATAACGGACTGCCGGCACGTATTTCGGGACTGCACCGGTGTGCTAATCGGTGGCGCAAGTCGCCGCCCGCATAGAAAGAGTTAGATCGTATTCATTCACCCAACCCCCAGGGCTCATTGTGTGTACTTACCGCTGGTTGTCGTCTTTATGTAGAAACATACTAGTGCAAAAAATAAATCGTTTTATAACCCTTTAAAAAAAAAAAAAAAAAAAAAAAAAGACAGATGGCACGATACTTTTTTTCGCAGCTAAAGGCTCCCCACTTCAAGCCCAGCTTCGTGTTCGAGCTTCTCACCGACTTCTTTCTCCTGGAGCGCTGCAACGACCGAATTTCGGAGCTGTCGTACGGGCTCCGAAAGTGCGCCTCCCTCTGCGTGGCCATGCTCAGCAATCCCAAGGTCAGACTCCTCTGCATGCGGTCATTGACCGTTGATCCTGGGCAGGCCTATCAAGGCTCCGTGAGACATTAGCACCGTTTCAGTTCGCGATATCTGAAACAATTCCGAAGGCGAGTACCCGGGACAACCGTGTTCGATTGTCGAACGCGAAAATCATTGCGCAATCAATTGGTTAGATTGGATCGTGCGAAAAATTCGGCTAGGTATAGTTTAATCTGTAAACGCTTGGTTATCTGCTAAACAAATATTTTATATTACCAAATAAAGATCGGGCACCTAAAGCAGCTGTGCAACTATTTCAACATTGAAAGAATTGGCATCTTCTACTTTTGAGATTTTTCATCTTGTCACAAAGGACAGAAAACACATCTCTTTCCTTCCCAGTGTTGCAATTCCCCCGCGTAATCGCGAGGCAAAAATTAGAATATTTCCCGACCTGCAGCCGCGAGCGGCGGCCACGCGTGACGTCAATGGGGGACTTGTGAAACGATAGCAAGTTTTGCAGATACCTGCTCGATAAAAGTTTTATTTTTTGTAAACCTTGTCGTTCCAACATAAATATGGATGCGTCAGAACCCCATTATAATCGACAAAACTTTTATTACACCAAGGACGTTTAAACAGACAGGGCCCGGCATGACGTCAGCCTGAGTGAAGCCGGAAGAGGCGTTTAATCCCAGACTGCCTTGCACACCCGTTCCGAGGCCGTGGGGTAGCGCACCGGCGGTTCGTCTGCTTTCTAATCTGCTCCGGCGTGTGCTTCACGAGGCGAGCTTTCGATGCGGTCGGCGTCCGCCGTGGGCGTCCAAGATGCAAATGCTTTGCAGCGTGAGTGTTTATACTTAGTTCCACATTATGTGCGAGCGAAGTCAGAACTGGAAGCGCGAGCCCGTTGTTCTGTGCGCTCCTGACTTGCATGCGCGCTCGTGCGATCTGCTGCTGCTGTTTATTAAAAAATGCGTTGCGCACCGCCAAGTCCTTCAAGGTGCGTCGTCACTTACTTTCTGCTGGGCAACCAGGCGTTCGTTTATAATAATCTCATCCAATTCCGACCACACCGGTTTAAAAGTCTCCCGTTAAGCGCTGTTTCAAATAACAGTGGGTGCCGCCATTACTTTCGGTGCACACAGTCGCGTTGCCACGGAAATGTCATGGCAACGCGGTTGTTTGCACCGAAATTAATGGCGGCGCCCACTCACTAGGCTTCCCATTGGTCAAGAAATGCTCGTTGCGGCTCGTGGCCACGCCTACTTTCGTTACACTTCGCTCCATGCACTGGGGATAGGGATGCCGCCTCCTGCCCATTATAACCTCCTTGTATTACACAGAGTTTTAGTCGCGCCATCTATCCGAGGTCAACAAAACCGTCAGCTCTATCTGCTACCGCGACCAGCCGCCAGAAGCCGGAGGGGGACGGGGGCAGCGCCGGACGGGGATGGCCGGACCCGGACACGTTGGCACTTTCCTCCTTTCGCCATGTTGATCGCGCGGCGCAAGTGCGTGGTCACGTGGTCGCGAGCGGGTCAGATCTCGCTGCTCACTAATGGAGAGAGAGCTTCACCGGAACCACGCGCGTCCCTCTTTCACGTCACACTTTCAATAAAAGAGGGTGTCAAAAGGTGTATTCTTACACCCTTTGTCCCATATAATACACCCCAAAACTTCAATTTGACGTACAGCACCCTACAGTCGAACAGAGGGCCAGAAATTTTACGAGGGGCTTGATAGCCGTGTGGTACAACCTTTTAAATAGCTGAAGTACGTATCAAAGACCACATAAAGAAAACACTGAAGTTTTGCAGTAGTGCCAAGAAAACCCCGATTATTTCTTTTGTGGTCAGTAACACTTACATTAGCGATTTTAATAAGTTGTACCACACGGCTATGAAGCTCCTTTAAGACGCATGCCGCCTGCACTCCGAACCAAAATGCAGCGTGCGAAGAGGCGCGAAGAACACCGACATGCAACTGCGGCAAGGACCCACAACATGTGGTCGACCTAAGGCATCAATTATGGGGGTGCAAAGGAGTTTCGCAACATGGGAGTGGCTGACTTCTATAAGAGCAGGCTGACTTCCATAAAGAAATGGGTCTCTGCCGGTCCGTAGTTGCGGGCATGTACATAAGCAAATAATTGTATTGTTTTTCTTTACTCCTTTCGTCTCTGTATTGATTTCAATGGGAGACCAAGAGACTGAGAAACAAATCGGAAGGCAGAGAGACTGCGGGAGGCTCAAAGTTTCTAAAAAGAGCAACGCTCTGTGCTTATGTTAAGCCAGATTCAAATCTTACTCGCTCAATTTCTTTTTTTTTTTAAATTTTACTTTAAAACTTTTTTTACACCGAATTAAAGACTCAAATAATAGAAAAGCACTAAACAAAATATATATTTTTAGAATAAACCTTGCCTGCAAACTTTCGATTTCAGCTCTCATAGTAAACTTGAGGTTAAGGTACAGTGTAGTTAAGGCACACGAGACGAGGAAAAAACTAGACACACCCCAAGACAAACACAAGCACTGACTTACAACTGCTTTGTATTCTTCTACTTGTACTTCCTCTTCGCGAAGCTAGTTTAGATACCAGATCGGTTATAAATAAAAACAAGGAAAAAATCAAAAAAACAAAATCTACTGAGCAACGATTGCGATCATCGTGCTATCTAATTCTTTTCCCTAAATCGTCTCGTCTCGTGCGCTGTGACCTCAAGATGAATCACCAACTCGTCCAAGCTTCCGTCTTAACGAACATTATAGTAAAACCCGTGACAATATAAATAACGCGCACGCACTTTTATGTCGTGCTGGCTTAGACACCTGCCAGCAAGATGGCTTTATACCTTTAGGATTTAAAATGAGATTCAGATGCAGGCACTTCAGCCGCGGGGTTATTTTTTTGTGCGCTAGAGCTTCAACTGACACATGTGTTGCTGCAAATTGAAGCAGACAGCAACCAGTCGTAAATTGACTTGCAGTAGTGCATTTTTATGGAGAAAAGCAGGAGCATTTTTTCTCTGCGTGCTTGATTGTAATAGAAATTATTACGAATTATTATAACGTAGTAAATAGCTTGGAACATGTTTTAATCACGGGAAATATTGGTCAGTTAGAGTTTTTTTTTTTCAGATTTATCATATTAACCACAGGGTTAAAACATCTTCTTCATACATGTGTGTGCGCACTGCCTGGCACTGTTAGCTCCACTACGACGTCGGCGCTTTCTGCATGGGGCATTAACGTGCCAAACGAACGAAAGACACCTGGGAAACCAAAATAGACGGCAAGAGCTAGGCAGTAACACTATATCAGTACCTCCCTGTGCATGCGGACGATGGAAATAAAGTGAAGGCCACCAACTTGGCCAAGTAATATGGTTCTATTTGCCATGAACAGGCATAGCTTTTTTCCCTCTGCTCCTGCATATGGGCGAATATTTTTGCTTTCTGTTCAAAACATCACACGCTCGATATCTGAAAAAAGGGACAAGCCGAAAAACATGTGCCCTATAAAAGGTGTTCGGCATAGAAAAGAATAAACAGAAACTTCTTTCTTAGCCAAAGTGCTTTACTATATACGTCTTTAATGTCTTTTAGCTGGTAGTAAAGATGCACGAAGACGGCATTTTCATGTCGTGCAGGGCTGGCCTTTAGCGGTATATATGCAAGCGTTACAAGAATGCTGGAAAACCTTAAACACACTCTACGTTCCTTTCGATAGTTATTTTGCTTAGAATCACCACTTTTTTTCACACACCGGTGGTGGGACAGAGGTTCGGGCGAGAAAGGGATACTTAATCGAAACTTAAAATATACAAAAAACATCTGGAGAGAAGTGGAATAGGGTAAGATAAGCTTCTACTTGATAATCGCATAGTTATATTTTAAAGAAATGGCAATATTTTTCGTTCTAAATGCCTGGATTTTGGCGAACTCTTCAAAATCAGCCGTCGAAGAGCGCGATGCATCTCGGGAGATGCGGCCGATCCGGCGCGGTCTTGACGTCATCATGCCTCGGAGGGCCAAGCGTACCGTGGTTATGAGTCTTGCCCCTTGGAGGCGTAAATGTGTTACAATCTCGTAGAATCTCGCTTAGTCGAAGTACCCGAGGGCTATACCATATCGCGGAGTCAGCGGAGCGGCGGAGCTGCCTCGAGTGCACGGTGTCCGACTAACGCGACGAGAGCGGTGGGTGTGAGGATATTAGTAAGAACGAAGACGCCGCCACGCCGCTACATCACCAGTGGCCATGATGGCCGAGAAGCCATTCGGCCTAGAGTCGTATTTGTACGAACCGTCTGCCTTGTCCTCTTCGTCCGCAACAGGTATTAGAACTTATTCACGAAACGATCTTACAGCAAAACCTAAAAAGGAATCCTTATTCAGGAAGCGAAATTATCGCGAGTTTTTCAAAGACTACGATGGAATCATGCGACCACGCCTACGACAGCTACAGAGTTTTACGTACTTTTTATGATGAAATCTACATCGCCGGGAACATCGCTCGTCGTCGCGACGACCAACGTGCATTTCTATGTGCTCTCTGTGCGTGCCCCGAAAAGAAAAAAAAAGTACTTGACACTGGAGGTTGCGGCGGAGACAAACGCTAGAACCCCGGATACCTGAAAAAGCTACGACAACGAACCCACCGACCAAGCGACCACCAAAGACTCGCTAGGCTTAGCAAAACATTTCGACGACCCCCGTGACAAGGCCATCTGCACACAACCGGCTGACTTGAATAGAATACGCGCATGCGACCTTTGTGGATCCTTCTCATGTGAAGAGTGTGAACCCTTACCTTCGATTTTGGGGTAAGGAGGCCAGCCTTTCCCCTCGTCGTATCCTTAGCTTTTTTTTATGCAGCGGTAATGAACGCTCTTGCCAAAAAGGTACACACCTCTCGATTCAATCTCCTTTTTTGTGTGTGTTATAGAGCTCAAATAAGCGCCAAATGGATTGCCTTCGCAGCATGGGTACGTACACGTTTTTTAGATGTCCATTTTATTCCGACATGATGGTACGCAATGCATGTCTAGTTAGAGGAGTTTTTGGGAGCGACTCAATGCCGGTCCAACCTTTCTCAGCCGAGCGTCACGTCAGCATCAAGTTGCCATTGTCCCAGGGGTTCATAAAATCGGCCTTAAAAGACCGTTCCCAAAGCGGTTGCCAAGAACGCGGTGACAGTGCGGTTCCACTCCCAGTGCGAACAGGTATTTACGTGGTCTTGCGGACACTCTTTAATTTCAAATTTATCTTCCTGAATGTTGGCTCTCCCCCGCATCCCCGAAGCCACGAAAAACGCCGCAGCGATTTGTTTACATGCGTGCCGCTTTGCAGAGCCGTACAAGCCGTCTCCTTTTAGCAACGATGGTAGTTGTGTTAATTACTTAGCGGCCGAGCTCGTTATCAGTTGTGGTCGACCAAAGCGGCTATTCCGTCATCAGGAAAGGTGGGCTTTGGGTCCGTTTAAATAGACATTTCATAGCGTGAATATTACATCGCACGTACACGAATCCCCAATCCACCCAAAATAAGCGTTGCCGGAAAGACCACCCGATACTAAAACGAACGGTGTCCAACTCTGCTGTTACTTTCTTTACCAAAGCGCCTCGGTACTATGTTCAGGCTTAAGTAATCTCTATGAGTGATCCTACTTCCCGTCGTGACGCTGCTGTTACGAACATTTTGTCGTCACGATATTCCATCGAAGCTTCACAGACATCCACGAGGTAGTTTTTGTTTATTGTTTTATTCAGTTTAAAATACGTTTTATCGCGTTATCCTACAAAATATTGGTATTGGTGAAGTTTTTTTAATCATATTCATGTTGAAGCAAAGAGATGGACTCTAGACCAGGGTGTAAGATAGACAGGTGGGGAAACGAGAGCCAAATGAGTGACCGCATTGTGTCCTCAGTTTTCTCTTTTTCTGTGGCGCCATCTATGTGGAGCACCGCGAACTCTCACTCCGGGTGGGCGACTGATGGCGGCCGGCTAAACTGACGGAGATGGTTTCTCGTAGATTTTTTTATGAAGGACTATCGTGCTCTCGGTTTATTTTGCGCAATCTCCCATAGAATTCCACGCAAATCCGATTCCCATTTTTTTCTTCTCGCCGCAGCGCCATCTGTCGCCAATCGGGGGTACCCGCAAGCAGACGAGTACACAACCCGGTCACGGCGCTGCGGTAGGCTTCTATGGGCCGTTTCCCACCTGTCTATCTTACACCCTGCTCTAGACTTTGGTTTCCGTACCCATTTAAATATGGCCAAGCTTAACATCGTTGAAATATGCTGTAACTAATGCAATTTCGGTTTTACAATGATAATAAAGGTACATACTATTTAGTTCGACTTAAATGTCCAAAATGATCTTTGTTATTTTTCGGTGAAGAGACAAACTGCAGGCGCATTTTTCCATAGAAATTCACAGGAACACTGCAAGTATAAGCTGGTTGCTGTCTGCTTCAATTAGCACCCTAAAAGTTGCATAAGCACTAGCGCCAGCTGAACCTCTGGTGCGTATTATAATTACTCTGTAGGCTTTTTGCACCTGACGTCACTTCCGGGTAGCCTCAAAATTGAAATGCTCATTTTTCGTCAGAAATCAGGGTTTTGCCGCCCGCCATGTTAGAGCCATTCGGCGTTTTATTGTGACAACAGTAGTGCCGTAGTGCCCTGGTGATTGGCTCGCTCGCGTTCGATAATAAAACAACTGGGTGGGCGAGCAGCCGATGGAACAAAGCTCAGAGTAAGCGTGACTTGTGTTTAAGATCCTGGGACGGCACTCGAATGGGCGCGTCCATGGAGTGCCGTCGCTCGGCACTTGACCACCTCGCATGAGTGCCGGGGGCAAAGAAAAACGTCGTCTGCTAATCATTTGCGGTGACTGACAAGAAACTTAGTGCCACTACCTAAACGTGAAATAATTGGGGGGATATTGTGCAAAACTTGTCAGCACTGTAGCCGGTCCTCCAACTTTTTAACTGGCTACACAGGCGAAGACTACAGCTGCCGAACAAGTAATTTCGTCTGCTTTAATCGTCCTATTCAATCGCAAAGAGGATCCTCGACTGACACGAAGCGCACTCCACAAGCCCAAAGTTGGCACGAAGCTTTTTTGTCGAGATTGTGCCGGCTTATTTGTCGGAGCAATTGATGACGCCGGCGAAGCGATCGCTTGAGCGTCGCCTTGTCCTGGTTCCTAAGGATTGCCGCAATTCTAAAAACAAAAACAAAAAAACAGTACCGCTGGCCGTATTCGGGGCTGCGGTCGAATATAACTTGTCGTCTTCCTGAGCAGCTTACCTCAGCTGCTTCCTATGTTGTTGGTATGCTTGCATTCGTTCGGTAGTTGTCTGGCTCGGAGTCATGGCGATGCACTGAATCGAGGCGAGCCGGCGCTGAGCTTATGTGGGGAGAAGCTTCTTCGTATTATATGATTCCAGTGAAATATCCCGTACGAAAATGTCAGATATGGCCCTGAAATATTTTATATACGGCCATATATGATAATATAAGTAGTCAAATATGGCCATATTCCGCCATATATGGCAGCAAATACGGCAATATTTCGCCATTTAAGTGGGCAAATACTTGTTGAAAAACAGCGCGACTGGGACGAGGACACACATAGACGAAGAGAGCACAAGACAAAGCGCTGGGCAAATACTGCCAGATGTGGCCATATAAGAGCGTAAATACGGCCATATATTGTCACGAATCACAAGTGAGAAGGCGGCGAATGACTGAGTAAACTGAACGTTTAATGGGGCGAACTTGTGCCAAGAAATAAAAGGAAAAAGAAAGATAACAACAGAGCGTCGCGACGTCGAAGGCGGCGAAGCAGCGGGATCGAACGCTGAGGCGAAACTGACTCCGGTTCGCAACGTGGAGCCTCTTATGTACATGCGTAAGTTTCTGGAATAATCGCCGTAGAATGTTCGACGCGTAGAACATTCGGACCTCAAAAAGCATCAGGATTCTCGAATTTACCAGAAAACTAAATTGCAGGAATAGCAAGAGATGCGTCGCTCCCAGAAATCGAACCCTGGCTTTTCGCGTGCGAGGCGGGCAGGATAACCGTTAGGTCTCGCGCGCGCTGCCTCTTTGACCAGTTGCGCGCGCGGCATTACTCCCCCTTTTTAAAAAGTGCATCGGCCCGATGCAACGCAAAACAACACAAAGCAAATAAAAAGAACGGTACACTAAAGAGTCATTTGGAACACATAAGGTCCACAGTCCTATCGAGCGTAGTACGGCTTCAGGCGCACGACGTGGACGACTTCAGGTCGTGGTAAGTGGCGTGATGATGTTCTTGTTCTGTCGGTTATCACCTCGTAGTTCAGATCTCCAGGTCGACGAAGTACCTTGTAGGATCCGAAATACCGTTTCAGGAGTTTCTCGCTGAGACCACGGCGGCGAATCGGTGTCCAGACCCATACCCGGTCTCCGGGCTGGAAGTGGACGTCCCGACGACGAAGGTTGTACCGGGTAGCGTCGACACGTTGTTGATCTTCAATTGGGAGTCGGGCGAGCTGGCGAACTTCTTCGGCTCGTTGAGCAACCACTTGGGCGTCGGGGCTTCCATCGTCAGCATGTTTGTGGGGAGCATCGCGTCGAGCACGGTCGTTACTTTCCTGCCATGCACCAGCTGAAAGGGTGTCACCCCGGTGGTCTCTTGCACGGTCGTGTTGTAGGCAAATGTAACGTACAGCAACACCTCGTCCCATGTCTTGTGCTCCACGTCGACGTACATGGAGATCATGTCGGCGATGGTTTTGTCGAGTCTCTCTGTCAGCCCGTTGGTCTGCGGGTGGTGCACCGTGGTGGGCCAGTGGCTGGTGTGGCTGAAATGAAGGAATTCTTGCGTCAGCTGGGCCATCAATGATGATCCACCGTCTGAGATCAGAACTTCGGGAGCGCCGTGCCGGAGGACGATGGATTCGATGAAAAAATGAAAGCCGTTTACAATTCCCTCGAACGCCGGTTGGAGCGCAGCTCTTGAGGAGGACGATGGAAGCATACTGAGGGATAGGTGACTCCTTGAGGTCACGTGACCTCAAGGGAGGGTCGTGTGACATCAGGGGGGTCACGTGACATCAGGGGGTCACGTGACCTCAGGGGGTCACGTGACCTCATGGGGTCACGTGACCTCATGGGGGTCACGTGACTTCAGGGGATCACGTGACCTCAGGTGGGTCACGTGACCTCATGGGGTCACATGACCTCGGAGGAGGGGAGAGGGGGCGCATGACCCCAGGGGTCACATGACCTCAAGGGGGGTGGCGTGACTTCAGGCGGTCACGTGACCTTAGGGGGTGACGTGACCTCGGGGGGGGGGGGGGGGTCACGTGACCTCAGGGGTCACGTGACTTCACGGGATCACGTGACTTCAGGGGATCACGTGACCTCAGGTGGGTCACGTGACCTCAGGGGGTCACGTGACCTCGGAGGAGGGGGAGAGAGGGGGGTCGCATGACCTCAGGGGGTCACGTGACGTCGGGGGGGGGGGGTCACGTGACTTCGCGGTTACGCCGACGCCGCTCAAGCCGGAAACGGGCCCCTAAGAGCTGCGCTCTAAAACTTGGCGACTTCCACAGCAGTCCCTGAAGGAAGGGCTTTCGTTTCGGCGTACCGCGTGAGATAATCTGTGGCGACGATTATCCATCTGTTTCCTTGCGTCGATGGTGGGAAAGGACCAAGTAGATCCATTCCGACCTGCTGGAACGGCGCGGTCGGGGGAGCAATCGGCTGCAGGAGACCTGCCGGCTTCGTCGGCGGTTTCTTGGGTCGCTGACACTCGTGGCATGATCGAGTGTAGAGCTGAACGGTTTTCGGTAGCCTCGGCCAGCAGTACTTTTTTCGAATCCTGGCGAGCGTTCTGCTGTAGCCAAGGTGTCCAGCCGTTGGGTCGTCATGGCATCCTTGGAAGATATCTTCTCGATGGCTGGAAGGAATAACCAACAGCCATGCTGTGGTGTTGTTGAGGAAGATCTTTTTGTACAGCACCCTTTGCCGTAAGGAGAAGGTAGGCAGGATTCGTAAGAAAGCACGGGGAACCGTACTTGCTTGTCCCTCGAGGTGCTCAATGAGCGCTCGTAGTTCGGGGTCGTCTCGTTGGAGTGTTGCCGTGTCGCTGACATCCAGAGCGCCGAGGAAGCACTCATCGTCGTCGTCTTCGATGCAGGCAGTACCGGCCTCGACTGGAGCCCTCGACAGGCAGTTGGCGTCATTGTGCTTCCGGCCGCACTTGTACACCACGGTCATGTCGAACTCCTGCAGTCGTAGGCTCCACCGGGCGAGGCGTCCGGAGGGGTCCTTCATATTCGCAAGCCAGCAGAGCGAGTGGTGGTCTGTGACCACGCGAAAAGGACTACCATACAAATATGGGCGGAACTTTTTATTGCCCACACGACAGCCAGGCACTCCTTTTCAGTCGTTGAGTAGTTCTTCTCCGCCTTAGACAGCGTCCGACTCGCGTATGCAATGACTCGCTCCGCGCCGTCGTGCATTTGGACGAGTACCGCGCCAAGTCTGGTGTTACTGGCGTCCGTGTGGATCTCTGTTTCAGCGAATTGGTAAAAATGACCAAGGATCGGGGGCATCTGGAGTCTTCGTTTGAGCTCATCGAACGACCGCTGGTGTTCTTTTGTCCATTCAAACTTTACGGCGTCCTTCGTGAGGTGCGTCAGCGGTGCGGACAGGTTGGCAAAGTCCTGGACAAATCGTCTGTAGTAGGCACAGAGTCCGAGGAATCTTCTCACAGCCTTCCTCTCAGACGGCGGCGTAAATGCAACTACGGCGCGGGTCTTCTCGGGGTCAGGGAGGACACCTTTGTTGTTCACGACGTGGCCAAGGAACTTAAGTTCATCATAGGTGAATCGACACTTTGTTGGCTTGAGTGACAGGCCAGCGGTCTTGATGGCTTGAAGCACGGCTCGAAGTCGTTTCAGGTGCTCGTCGAAATCTGGTGAAAATACCACGACATCGACGACGTAGACGAGGCAGGTCTGCCATTTCAGACCTGCTAGCACAGTGTCCATGACACGCTGGAAGGTGGCTGCCGCTGTACAAAGCCCGAAATGCATCACTTTGAATTCGTACAGTCCGTCAGGAGTGACGAAGGCAGTTTTCTCCCGGTCGCGTTCGTCGACTTCAATCTGCCAGTAACCACTCTTCAGGTTCATCGTCGAAAAATATTGGGAGGGGCGCAGTCGGTTTAACGTATCGTCGATGCGGGGGAGCGGATAGACGTCCTTCTTCGTCACAGCGTTTAGTCGACGGTGGTCCACGCAGAACCGCAAGGTTCCGTCCTTCTTCTTTACAAGGACGACTGAGGACGCCCATGGACTTCTTGAGGGTTGAATGATGTTGTCCTCGAGCATTTCCTGGACTTGATCTTGAATCACCTTCCTTTCCTTTAAGGATACTCGATATGGTGACTGGTGGACAGGGGGCACGTCGACCTCGGTAATAATGCGATGTTTCGCCATTGGTGTTTGGCGAACTTTCGACGACGTGGCAAAACAGTCTCTGTATTCAGCGAGCAGGTCAACCAGTTGCCGGCGCTTAGGAGCTGGGAGCTCGGGTTCGATGTCGAGCGGCGGCGGCGACGTGCTCTTTTGCTGTGACGATGAAGTTTCGTCGTAGATTGCGGTGACCTCGGCCTGCGCCTGAAGCTCCTCGATGTGGCCCACGGTGGTACCGTTCGTTAATGCTGCGGCTCCTCTCGGAAGTTTGTCACAAGAACAGTTGTACGTCCTTCTTGGAGATCCGTTCCACCTCGTGCGACGCCAAATCCTTTCCCAAGGAGCAGTTGAACGCTGCCTTTCAAAAGAGCTTCACGGTGCATGGCTGCGTCGGTTATGGACGGTGACGAAAACACTCGACGGCGGCGGTAAGTTCACATGGTCGGAGATAACTCGGATCGCGGTGGTTGCCGTCGTGTTGGTCTCCACCGGCGGTAAAACAGGCTTTCGCAGCGTCAGCTGCTTTGCCCCGAGGTCGATGACGGCACCATACTCGCAGAAAGTCCATTCCGAGGATGTAGTTTGCTATTCTTTGCGGTAAGTAGTTTGCTAATCTTATGCAGTTTGCTAATCTTTGCTGTAAGTCGGCTAATTAATTAAAATTCAAATATTAACTTTTAGTTAGTGAAAATAGACATATGGTTTCAATTAGAAACTTGCTGAGCGTCGTCCAAAGCCCCTAAACCAGTAATTTTTAGAAAGACTTCCAGCACGTGTGAAGCGCAGTAGTGCGCTGAAGTTACCACTCGTAGACCAGGTATAAGGCTGGGGCTAGATAAGAGACGGAAAATTGCGCGGGTGCCTTACCGAAACCGCTAGCCTTGTGCCTGCTCCCCGAGTGGTAACTTTAGTGCACTACTACGCTTCACACGCACTGAACGTTTTTCTGAAAGTGACTGATATAGAGATGATTTAGGGAAAATGACTGGACGACACTCAGCCAGTTTCTTATAGGAACAATATGTCTATTTTCACTAATTGAAAAGTTAAGTAGTGAATTTTAATTAATTAGCCGACTTATCGAAAAGATTAGCCAACCACATAATGTCGCCCTGGGCGTATAACTCAATCGCACAAACCGCATAAGTGCAGCTCTCATGACTTTTTTTTAAAAACAAATCTGCAAGATTAATTAAAAAGCTTGTATATGAAGGTTGCCTTATTTGATTGGATCATATCTGCCCTGGTGTGGGAGGCAGATATACCCCTATCTGGCGGACCCAGATATGGATATATTAAAAATTGGGCAGATCTGGCTAGGTAAGGCTTATATAAACTCATGTGCTTGATATGGGCCAGATATGCCCAATATTTTATATAACCATATATTTTTTTATATATAAGTCCAGATCTGCCATTTTCGTAAGGGATGTGACGTAGACTGTCGTCAGATGAGGGGTCGATTGCTTGATATGATGTAGAGCTGCTTCAAAAACAAACTGCTAGCTCATGCCATGCATCAGATCGACCGAAATACTTAATTCCCCAGAAGTACTACAAGTCCCTTCGTTGAGTAGGTTCGCAAAGTTAGGAACGTTTAGAAACAAATGAATTATACTTCTTATTAAAGGTATAAAGACTCTCTGCCTAGCTCAATTAATGTAGTATGTGGATGGAAAAAAACTTCTTGCCAGGTAACCCTATTCGTGGTATTCTTGTACACGTGTTTTACTTAAAGTTACCCCGGGGCGTATATGATTTACATATCTTTAGCCTACGTGTAAGGGTAAAGCGCAATAGCAGAACGTGATGTTTCTGTTTTAATAAAAAATACTAATATAACATTTTTTTCGTGTTAAAATAGTCAAAGTACCTTACGAGTCTAAGTCACTCTTTCAGCTGAGAAACCTTAGAACAGCGCCGCGTTAACCCTCTGCAAAGACGAGCTAATCGGGTGACGATTCTTGCAGATACTCATCATGGACGAGCCCATGGCAGGCGCTGACGTCATGCTGCGGCGTCGCATCATGAAGCTGATTAAAACCATCAAAACGTACTGCACAGTTATCTTCACCAGTCACCGGGCAGAAGAGGTTGATTTGGTGGTAGACAAGGTAGGTGCCAAGGGGAATTTTCATTTAACTCCGGTATTTCGCAATATTGCCTATTTAGAACGTTCCAAAACATCCCCTCGAAAATCCCAAGTAAATATATAGGCGCCCTGTGTGCCTGAATCGAACTTGATGACCAGAAATATTCGATACTTCGAACCGCGCGCCCCTCGTAGGGAGGCTTTCCCAGAACAGTGCCATAACTGCGAGGTTTGAACTCGCTGAGGATAAACGAGGCAAGCCACGCGCAGCGAAAGACAGAAGGGCACAAAGAGGCAGCTAAACAAACAAGACTACACGTCGACTCCTTGGCCTCCTTCCCACCTCCCACCTCCCTCCCCCTCCCCCTTCTCCTTCTCCCCCCCCCCCCCTCTGAAAAAAAATTTGGTTAGCTGAGGGTGTCGACACCGGTTGGGAAATCTTGCTTTGAACGCCAGGTCTTTTTTTTTTATCTCCAACTGTTTGATTTTAAAGCGGCAGCTTTAAGGAGCTGGTGTCGCAGTCAAGACGGCATCGGTGGTGGGACGGAAAGATCCTGATTGGTCCACAAAGTCATGACGTCACAGCCATATTACTTCGTGGGGGAATTAATAAAACAGCAACACAACTCTCACGTGAGACGTGACGTCAAGCGTGGAATACAAGCGATTAAAACATGAAAATATAATTCGAATTAAATGACGTGGCATGTCGCAAATGATTTCACTTTATGAAGTAACAAAAGCACAGTGGGAGGGAAGGGAAGGAGGAGGGACGCCTGCGAGCTGGTGTAAGTTTACTATTATGTTAAAACACCTCAAACATAATGTTAAGAAAAAACATCTTGGAACAACTAAAAGTAGAAGAGACAGGAAAAGAAGTCAGTCAGACGACGTCTCAAACTCAGCCGATTGGTTTATTCAGTAAACCTCTTACATAACCCTTGAAACCGAGGTCGTCACCAATCAAGACATCAAACAAAACCAAAACCCTTTTCACTTTCCTATCTTTTCTAGAAACTTTTCAGTCCTCTGTACACACTTATGACACACCTTGACCTTGCACAGTCACGCAACGTTCAAACAAAGCTCAAACCTCTTAGAATCCCCCCCTTGCCCAAGCCCTCACGGACCTTGCTTGCGAAACCCACCGAGCTGATAAGAAAAAATAAATCCTCATAGAGAAGAAAAGACGTGTCACCCTTCACGCCATTTGTCATCTTCACACTAAAACCCCAAAATTCTTGCATCGCTTCACTTGACGAAAAAAAAAAAAATCACGCAGACACACGCCTTGGTACTGTCAGCAAGGTACATGGATGCCTGACTTAAAAGGGTACTAAAATGAAATTTTGGCACTCATTTTTCGGTCTATGGGTGTTGAAAGGAGCAGGATCACATCGGACACACCAATATTATGTTAAAAAGACACAAAACAGGAATTTTAAAACAAATAAAACGATTAGCGAAAAGCACCTGGTGGATATCGCTAAAGCCTCGTTGTAATGCCCATTTAGGAACCTTGTCAGGTAGTGACTATAACTGGCTTGCCTAGAACTATATCATGCTTCGAGCCCGACGTCATCTCGACAGCTTACGGCCTGCACAAGAGAAGAGGGAAGGAAGGAACTCCCCACTCAACGGGGCTCTATTTTGTGTGTCCTAGGCGTCGCTATTCTTTCTCACCAAAATTATAGAAGGTTAACCCGTCACTCAAAATTCACACAAAAGCAACTCCGCGGTTAGTTGCGGTCACCCGATCTGTAGCGTGCTTCGACTGCTTCGGTGGCTGGAACGGCTAGGGCATCCCGAAGACGTCAGCCTTGCCGCAGCTTTGCTCATCCCGAAACAGACTACGTCACGATTGCGCCGGATGTGACGTGCTCTCCCCAGGCTGCTCTCCGAGCGCTTGCCAGAGTGGGCCGTTTATAAAGAAAAATACAGCCATCAGGCTCGAAATACAAACATGCAATTGTCATTTACGATTATTGTGGATGATATTCAGCCTATTTATGAACACCACGGGTGTATTTCAAATTTTGTTGAAGTATCCGTTAAAAAAGAAGAAAAAATCGAAAAACTATAGGTGGGGGCGGGATTTGAACCCACGAAACTTCGGTTGCTATCGGACACAGTAGCGGCACGGCCAGAGTAGCGGAAACTTGCGCACGCCACCTGCATGAAGCCGACTGCCGCACGAGCCCGGTGTTGACGGACAAGGGCGAGGTTTCCCGGCCATCCAAAGAATGGGTCCGGCCTCGATTTCTGCCGCGCTCAACTAAGGATAGCCAACGAGAAGTGGCGCATTTACCAACGTTTTGAGGTTATAATTGTCAGAGCAGTTCTTCAGGCAGCCCACAGCACATCCTTCCCGCAAAAAAAAAAGAAGATAATAAGGAACAATTTTGTTTTTCTCTTATCCTCCTCCCCAGCATCGTGCGCATGGGGGGGGGGGGGGGGGGGGGGGCGGGGAGGGGGGGTCATTAGTCGCTCAACGTGAGCGGCATCGAACTACGGGTAGCGTAATACGCAGCTAGCTCCGCAGTGGACACCCGCGTATGCGCAGCTGGCTCCCCTCCATGACATAAGACGCTCGCCGGAATAGACCTATTGCTAAATTACCCAAGTATCAAGAAGTAGGATGCAGGGGACGTTGTTACACACGCTGCGCGTGCTGGGGTCGGCAGAAGCATTTTTTTAGCAAAAATCTAGAACAAGTGGTAGTTCACACGTGCGTCCTCAAGCGCCTTTACGTTATGATTTCTTTAAGATCTTTAATACAGGTGAGGTGAGGGAGCGCAGCCCGTGTAACTATGTTCCCTGCATGCTTCTTGACCTGGGGTAATTTAGCAATAGCTCTATTGCTCCGGTCGTCTTCGTCTATTTAGAAAATGGAGCGGAATGAAAACAATATCGCTTGGCTGAATAGACTGTGCTACGGGGCTTAGCGTTTTCGCCCTGTCCGTGGAGGAATAGATTGAACAGCTTTTGCGGGCAGAGTGGCAAGTTGGGCTCGTTCCGCTGCAATCGAGGGCCGAGTGGGGGCAAGATATACTTCAAGGCCACACTACTACAAAAAAATAGAGCATCCATTTTCAGGGGTTTCCGTTGGCTAACAAGTACTCCAAGGAGTGAAACGCCGTCCTGTCGTGTGTGTTTCTGTACCCTTGTCCAACGTTTTTGCCGCTGTTTCTTCCCAAGATGTCCACTCCAAAGCAACTAGCACAATACGTCAGGTTGTTGCACCCTCAGGAGTGATTTGTTGAAAAGTCGTCCAGTGTCGTCTGTGGAGTGTGTGATTGCACTTGGTTGAAGAACGACTGATATATTCATTTATTGATTGAAAATGTGTGAAAGCACACTTTATGCTTTGTTACCCGCAGATGAGGCCAGGTATTCTCTATGGACACTTTTTGGTCCTTATTGTTAGCAACTACTGAATCTTTTTGGAGCTGAAGTGGTTGTATTATAAAGGTGATAAATACTTAAGAGCTTCGTGGAATTACATTTTTCGGTTACGCGCTCATTATTGTTTTATGGGGCCTCAAAATCTGAGAAAAAATCGCATTTTTATGTTCTACTTTCAATCGTTCCATAAATTAAAATAGAGAACAAATAATTGTAATGCTGCGCTATAGTGCAAAATATATCTGTGAATCTCTATCTGCTAATAGATTTGATGGGTGCATTGTAGTTAAGATATTAATCGAAAAAGTTGTCGCTTCGGTGAAATTTTAAATTCGTCGGCTAAGCACCATTCTTTGGGGCTCTACGCAGTGGCGCAATCCCGTGATCATGTTCGCTGGACTGCACGAGGCAGTAATGTATGAGTCCGTGCAGCGCTATAGGGTGCACTAGAAAGAGAGGTGTGAAAAGAGCGGCCCTTTCCCCTAGGGCGGTGTGGTCCCTCCGCGCATTGATTCCACTAAGGGTAAATTTGGCGCTATACCTTGGGGCGCCGTACGCGGTCGAGTCTCTCCGTGGTAGGATGCACTAGAACACATTATCCCTTCGTTTAAGAACACCTTATTTGTGGCTCCTGAAGCTGTTGGGCTTACGGTCGCATCGGTGTTCACTCGGTTTCTCGTAGTAGCGTGCATACCTCGGCAAACCTCACTCATGAGGGCCCTCACTCACCCTCACTCACCCTCATCCTCGCAGGTGAGGTGAGGGTGAGTGAGTTTCTGAACCAGGAAAATTCATGAGTGTGAGGGTGAGTGAGGGCCGTGAGGGCTGTGAGGGCGGTGAGGGCCGTGAGGGCTGTGAGGGCGGTGAGGGCGGTGAGGGCCGTGAGGGCCGTGAGGGCCGTGAGGGCCGTGAGGGCCGTGAGGGTCGTGAGGGCCGTGAGGGCCGTGAGGGCCATGAGGGCGGTGAGGGGTATGAGGGCCATGAGTGCGTGAGGGGCGTGAGGGCGGTGAGTGGCGTGAGGGCCATGAGCGCGTGAGTGGTGTGAGGGTGGTGAGTGCGTGAGGGGTGTGAGGGCCATGAGTGCGTGAGAGCAGTGAGTGGCATGAGAGGCGTGAGGGCCGTGAGGGCGGTGAGTGCATGAGGTGGTGTGGGGGCCATGAGTGCGTGAGGGCGGTGAGTGCGTGAGGCCCCCTTCAGATCGAGTATCTTTCTCAGCAATTTAGGTGTTAATGACGGGTTGTTCTCTAGCTTTCCCTAGATCGACACGAATTGCTGAGATCGGGTCCGGCTCGAAATAAGCAAGCAACTCGGAGCAATTCGAATACGTTTGAAGCGGCTGCATCCAATCAGGGACGCAAAATTTTCACGCGATACCTCGTGCCGGTGATGATGACACCGAAAGACTTGGTTCTGGTTTGAAATCGATCGTTTTTTGGAAATAAACTGTTTCAGAAAGGTGCATTAGTATTGTTAATGGGCGGTGAGTGGCGTGAGGGCGGTGAGGGCGGTGAGGGCCGTGAGGGCGGTGAGTGGCATGAGGGCCGTGAGGGCGGTGAGGGCCGTGAGGGCGGTGAGTGGCGTGAGGGCCGTGAGGGCGGTGAGGGCCGTGAGGGCGGTGAGGGCCGTGAGGGCGGTGAGTGGCGTGAGGGCTATGAGTGCGTGAGGGCCGTGAGGGCAGTGAGTGGCGTGAGGACGGTGAGTTTCGTGAGGGCCATGAGTGAGTGAGGGGCGTGAGGGCTGTGAGGGCCGTGAGGGCGGTGAGTGCGTGAGGGCCGTGAGGTTCAGTGAGGGTGAGTGAAGGGCTGAAGGTGAGTGTGACTGTGAGGGTGAGGGTGAGTGAGGGGCTCAAGGTGAGTGTAGCTGTGAGGGTGAGGGTGAGTGAGGGGCTTAAGTGAGTGTGGCTGTGAGGGTGAGGGTGAGTGAGGGCGACCTAAAATGCCGACCTCTGGTAGCGTGCCATGCCTCCCCTCCTTCCCCCCCCCCAAAAAAAAAAACAAAAAAAAGATGAAAGAAAAAAAATCTTGCGTCAGTGTTTCGCGGCGGGACCGATGGAGGATGCAAGTCGTGTGTGGATAAAAGCTATCTTTTATTCGAGCACCGACAAACCCTGACGCGTTTCAAAAGTGGGCCCGTACGAAACCCAGGGTGGACATGCCTCTTGAAGAAAACTCCGCCGTATGCGAAAGTCATTTTGACGACACGGGAGAACATATCTGTGTACCGCCTCGCGCTAATGAAGTGGAAACCGCTGCAATTGCTTAAAAATAGCGAACGTGCGACGTTGATAGCACTCATGAAAAATGATACTCCAAATGTTATGTAGCCTGATGTAGCCAAGAGCTGCAAAACAGACAAGCAGCCGCAGCCGCCGCGCTCTTCGCTCTCAGTGTTTCCCGAGTCATTTACGGTATGTATGTATGTATGTATTTATGCGGCGCTTGCTCTTTGCAACGAGCGTCTGCAAAACAGACACGCCCCCCCCCCCCCCCCCCCAGAAAAAAAAGAAGAAGAAATTGGAGTATTGTTGCTGCTAGAGTCACCGCACTGGCGCTCCTCGTAGTTAATGGGCCGAAACAGCTCGTCAGATCTCCCGAGACTCGTGCCGTTGAGAACTTCCTGAAGTCTCTCCTGAAGCTTGTCTGTCCGTCTTCTTTCCGTCTGGAACTGCCTCTTCAACTCCTTCACCCTAGACAATCCTCTCTTGTCCTAGCTGCATCTTGCACTCCTCGATGTTGTCCTGTGCTCTGTGCTTCAGCTTCTTTGATTTCTCTCAAAATCTCACTTCTGGTTGTTTGACACCTCCAGATGGATGGTGATATCCTTTACGGCATCGTCCAGCTGCGCCTTGAGCTTTGCGCATACGTCCGAACGTTGCCTTGCTTTGCACTGCTCCAGGTCATCTTTGGACTCCTCAATGGCTTTCTGTAGCATGTCCACGCATTCCTGCGCCTCAGCCTTGCTTGCGCTGAAGCACCTTCTCCTTCATAGTGGGCAGCAGACGCTTGTATAGCGTCAGCGCCGCTTCGTTCTCTGTCACCTTCGTCGCACGCTCCTGCTCAACAAGAGGTGCTTCGTTTGACAAGTGTAGCTTCTCCTCAAACTCCTGCCACATTTTCTCTGGGGCTTGCCTGTGTTTCTCCTCTTCCTCCAGCAGGTATGCCCCCATCTCCTCTGCCAACGCCTTCCCCTTCTCTGCCACCTTGTTTGCCTCGGAAGCAGCAATGGCGCTACGTCGGGAAGCATCTTCTAAACCATGAATGGTGATGTGCATTGAAGTTATCTTGCCTGCCATTCGCTCGTTCACCCTAAGCAGAGCCTCCCGCTCCTTGTCGGAGTAGTCGATCTGTTGGCACGAGTCTCGCAGCAGCGTCTCCAGCAATGCCTTCTCGGCGAGCGTTACAGGTGAATCGCCCACCAAGCCTCGAGCCTCCGCTTCGCGCACGCCACAAAATTGGTTTCTTCTGTAAATCCAAGAGCTTGCTCAATGCGAGTACCGACGCCTGCTACAGGTTCCAGTGCTGGACATTCGAGAAGCAAATGTTGTACAGTTTCGTCCGCATCACCACGTGCACTGCACAGCACGTCCGTTACGTTGGTGTCATATCTTCTTCTGTACAGACGGGTACGCAAGGCACCACCGCGGGCCTCGGCGAGGAGCCGACTTCCCAACGTATTTCCACACCAGTGGATAGGAGCGATGTCGGTCTTGTAAGACGCGTAGAGGTGCATACTTGAGTGTTCTTGCATGTCTGCCCTCCAGCGGTCTGCCTCGACAGTCTTTATCTGCCCTCTAACCTTGGCTACCCAGTCTTTCTTTGTAGATGGCTCGTCGGTCATTGAGAAGGCACCATACTTTGTTCCAAGTCGAATGACTCGACGCCTCCACGTTGTGTGCACGTTTTTTAGATGCAGGTCTACGAAAATTCTCCTCGCCCAGCAGTCTCCATTCATATGTCGAAGTCGGGCATAATATTCGAGTTTGCTGCTGGCTTCACGCGCCTCGAAAGAGAACCATCCGAGATCTCCTTGAACAAGTTGATTGGCCACCCTGCTGTGGCATCCTAGTGCCTGGCGTCCAATCTCTCGTTGTCGTCTTTCAATGTATTCCCGGATCTCGCTGGGAATACATTTCAATGTATTCCCGGATCTCGCTATACACACAGTACCCTCTAGAACACCCCAGCAGTGCTCAATTACTCCGCCGCTAGGAATGCACAGCGTGCGGTAGTGTTGTTCAATCGTCTTCAAGAGTATAGTATGTGCATTTTTCATACTCCTTTCACCCTTAAGGTGCAACCCCACCGTGCATGACGTTTTGGTGCTTTTTCGACGGCTTATAATTTTCTTTCTATGTACCTTACAATTATAAAGTTAATGTCAAATTAAAGAGCTGTTTTTCAAGAATACTTTAATGTCTCGATACTACGAGTATTTTTAGTTGTTAATTAAATACTTAGCTTTTAATAGACCACAGTCTCTAATATTGAACAAATTATTTCTCGAGTTATAACGTCCCATCGTCTACGATATTTTACGTGAGCGTTCGGTTGGATGTAATAAATTAAAAAAGTAAGCAACGAACTGTACATATAATGTATATTTAAAAATAAAAAATAAAGTTTAAAATGGTATTATTTTATGGCGCTATAAAAACGGAATCACGTCAACTAATCAAAATAACGAGACATTAAATTAGGAAGCATCCTTCGATATTACATTTTCTATAAGTTCCATACTCATATATTACACGTTAAGAATGTTATAAGACCTCAAACTTTCCCCATTAAGTTACGGCAAATTGTAGTTTCTTAACATAAAGTACAGATGGCGACACGTGTTCAAGAACAGCTTGATGTGCATTTTCCGTCGTGTGCCGCTTGGAACGCCACGTGGAAGACAGAAAAAGCGCCAGGTGTCCGGGTGTCAGATGCCTGGATGCCCGGAGTGAGCGAGCCAGAAATGTGAGAACAACAAGCGCGAGGCTGCGGGTGCACCACAGCAACTTTTGCGCGCTCTACTGTGCGACGGTACACATGCCCGACGCGATCCAAATAAAATGGGCGCCATGAATTGCATTGTGCCATTTCAGATTCCGCCACATACACGAAAATATTTTAATCTTTTTATCACTTGCAAAAATCATTTTCGCAATCAAACTATGCTTGTCGGAATGGCTTGACTATATTTTGTTTCAAAAACCACCTCGGTGGCTCTTAAGTGACAATGATACTAAAACAAAACACAAAACCATAAATTGTTCCAGCGTCCCTGAGCCAACGCGCTGGCCCATGAATCCATATTTTTCGGGTTTAAATATTGGCTGAGGTGCCCGCAATTCGACGGAGGCCAATCTGATATTTCGGTTACACGTAAAAAGTATCCAGTTAGTCAAAATAAACCCACAATGTTTTTTTATTTGGGCGTGTTAAATGATTTTTGTTGGCTTGGCTTGTGAAACCCTAAGATCTGAATATTTGCCTTGCTTTAACTTAGAAGTGCAGCCAACGCTACGGACTGATGAAGCCACTGAACCAGCGCCTAGAACGCGAGGTCAAGCTGTTCGTTCTTTTTCTGTGCCTATGCGGTCGGCTAGAGCCACTAAATAAGAGGCTTCATAGGCATCTTGGTGCTTAAAATGATGGTTGTCAATTATCTGAAGCTTTATCTGAAATCACAGGAAACGCTTTTCCGTCCTCCACAAATGTTTAAACAGTTCACGACAAAGCAAATCAATATTACGTGAGCTTCCTGACACCAAAACTAATGCTGAGGAAATCGCACTTTTGAATCATGACAATTGGCACTGGCGTTTGCTTTTTACTAACCACCCAGCTGGTGGCACCCACAACGATATCGGGGAAAAGAGGGCCGATATTCTAGGCGTAGCTTATTTGGTTTAGCTCACTAGGCTAAACCACGTGCGGTGGGGGATCGTTGGCTGCGTTGTGGCCGCAGATCAGAACGCGTTGAGATACGCTCGAGCACGAGCTCCGTTCACAGCGCGGAGCTCACGCTGCAGAACCTGTAGGCAGTAAATCCCCTCGATCTGTTTGCGTTGGTCTTTCAAATAACCTCAAATGTGCCAGTGCACGAGGCCCGTGTCTCGAGCGGCCCGTGGAGAAAAATGGCGGCGCAGCACTAAGATGACTGGCCCTTGAAAGCGAATTGCGGTGGAGCACCCGCTCGTGGCGCGTGTCTTACGCGCTTCCACAACAATAGTTGGCGGTACTTGTAAAAACCGCCTTTATCAAGGGGCTCTAGCAGGGACTGTGGGTTCAGTCGACCATCTGCACCCTGCCGTCGTGCGACCGTGTATCACACATACTGCGTAATGCACGCTAAACACCCAGAGCTAACAGTTGTACTGCACTTTTTATAATCTACAACGGGTAACAATGTCGCCCTGCGAAACTCTTGCTCTCTAAAAAAACTAACGACAAATTTTGAATGCGCCGTCACATTGCATTTTTGATGTGTGTCCGCGTGTTCGCGGTATATTTTTTATTTTTTTTTTGCCTACATTTTTTATTATGCGGCTCTTACTTATGATGAAACAGACTATAGTTGTCGGACTTCTAGGAAAAATATTATATAACTAAAAAAACGGCACGTGAACGCAAAAGAAAAAAAAAATCATAAGGCGCACTTAATAAAAATAATTGAAATAATAGTATTGTATTGATTATAATTGTGTTTTCAAGGGTTTGACGCACCAAAAGCTATAAATGCGAGCTCGATGCTTTTGATGGTGCGCTTTTTCACTGGAAGTGTAGTTCAGGGCAGTATGCTCTCACTTGTATGTTCCGCTTCGCTCGCAGGATAAAACCAAATACTTTACTGGTAATGTATTTAGTGAAACAAAGCTTACCTTCTGTATAGTGCAATGCCCTCAGTTTTCGCGTTGTTTCGCGCTTGTTTGTCATTATTGTTTTCGTTTCCCACTGCGATTCAGTTGAAAAAAAAAATACAAAAAAACCTATGAAACTTGTTACGTGTGCCACAGTCAATACAAAATATTCTAAGCTTCACATGTGACCGCTTGCCTGGGTAAACATTGTTTTTTGTCAAGAACAATTGCTTTTGTATGAAATCACGTAGGAAAAACTCGTTCTAAGCACGCGACCGTTGGCATGCAGTGAATACTCATAATTGGCGCCGAGATCATTGGTAGCTGTCAACAAGTGGAGTTTTTCTATCAACCCAGAGTTAGCTGTTGCCTTCTCTCTGTTGTCAGCAATCAGGAGACAACTTACACTAAATGTGAAGGTAATAAAGTACTATGAGCATTCAAACATATCGGCCTGAGCAGTATATGTGTAGAAGCTTTAGCTTTTGATGCACCCTTAACTTTCGATACGGTCAACGGTAGTGTAAAATGTAGGGATGTTTTATTCTTAATCATCGTACCATGTGCGTGCTTACACTATATTTATACAACGTCAAACTACTCGTTTGCATCTTTTTGACTTTTGCACGCCACTACTTGCGCGCGTAAGTCACCAAAGTAAAACTGGTCCAGGACGTAAAAAAAAAAAATTGCAGTTTTTTTTTTATTATTGCAAAAATAAACTACGCATCGCCGAACCGCTTATGGCCAGAACATCCATTAGGTCAGAACATCCATCGAGTCAAAACATCCATCAGGCCACGTGACACCAAAGTCAGAACATCCAACGAGTCAAGACATCCATCCGAGTCGAAACATCCATCGAGTCGAAACATCCATCGAGTCAGAACATCCATCCGAGCCTAAACATCCATCGAGTCAAGATATTCATCGAGTCAGAACATCCATCAGAGTCGAAACATCCATCTGATTCAAAACTATTATTTGAATTGAAAAGACAAGGAAACAATATATATACATTTTTTCCGGCTCGAGACTGCGAATTTTGGCAAGTGCCAGTTTCGAGCACTTGCCAAAAGTGGATGTAGGATCCCTCGTGTTCGTATTTTATTTTTGTCACTGAGTATATTTGGCTATTTGTCATCTGCAGTCCTGACATTTCAGGATGCCCTTAACTATCTGAACAGAATACAATCCTTGTAGTTCTTCCGTAGAATGAACTGAACAGCACACATGGGCCAGTTTCCTTGAATAAACCTCTTTGAATGCCTCACGATGTCTTGGTGTCTTATTCAACCAAATGACTCTATTCGAACGATATGCACTACGTTGTGTCCGGTAGAAGTAATCGTGACAAAAATGAGTGTAGAGACACTACGACGGGGTACAAATACCTAAAAAAGTTATAATACATGAAAAAACAAAACTAAAATTTGTTCCAATAGTGCTTTCGTAATTTAAAAAACTATTATTTATATACAATTGAGCAAATCCATGTAGAGTGCTTTGTCCGAGAGTGAGACTGACTTTAAAAAAACACGAACTAAAGCTACGGTTCTCTCGGAATAACGTTGCTGATCACGGCGAACGTCTGGGACAAGAGCGTCTTGAAACAATTCAGAGGCTTAACACAAAAATGGAAGCAATTGACTGGCGAGGTGAAATAAATTTTTCTGAAGGGCTTACGCTGCATAATTCACCGACAACAGTATTTTGATCCCTCGAGCAATCGCGCAGATTCGGAGTCAGCCCATCGCGCGCTCTGCAGCTCCCACCCATATGTAAAAAAAAAGGAAAAAAAAAACAATGTTTTTTCAATTAATGCGGCGAAGCAAAATACTTTAAAAACAGAGCCATTCTATTTTGAAAAAAAATGTTTCACCATCTCAAGCATGAGAGTGCTCTAACTTTTCATGTGAACAATAATATTGTTATTTTCATTTTGATGATTTTTATCACGTTGCTTTTGAATGAATTGCTAAAGTTTGTTATCCCACATTGCCTGGAAAAAATACTCTTTTCTTTCCGAACCTCTTAGGAACGCATTGACATACACCAAGCGAAAATTAAAGAATGGCTGTCACACTGGTTTCTTCAAAGGCGATCAAAATACCTATCATTTTTATATGAATTCGAAAGGCCTTGTCCATTGTCTGTGGGTCACGTAGCTGCCACGAATCGCAGAGTAGCGTGCTCTCGAGCTGCACGGGTCAAACGACATCAAATAAAACGCCACAAAGACGGCAAAGCAGCGTATTTTCGCTGTAATGCAAGTAAATTACAATCTTAAACCACATCGCGTGATCACGTAACATTACCGATCGCCGCTTCCGAGAGCCATTGCCACTGCGCCGTCGTGTTTTACTTGGCTTTATTACGGAGTGGACCACCCAAATAATTTCTTATTTTACGCTCCGTTATGCTACAAGAAAGACACAGGGTCACTGACGAGCGTACACCCCCTAATATGCGATAAAACAAAATAAAAAATTATTTAGGTCCGTTTACATGCCCCTGACGATATCAACTTTAATATTTTGTTTATTTATTTATTAATAAAAACAACAGACCATTAGTGGATCAAGCAGGGACCAAGAAAAACAACAGCAATGACCTTGCAAAAAAAAAAAAAAGTAACTAACACTCGTAGAGGAAAATTGAAGAAATCGGAATCACAAAATACATATACAAACCCACGTTTATTGAATAGCCTAAGTAACTGACAAGGTCTCAATAAGATAATAAAATCGTAAAAGCAGTTCACAGCTCAAAAAATAGTAAAGCAATAAGAACATATCCTATCCACTTCCGTCAAATACCGAAGTCAATTTTGTCCTTCATAAATGATTAAATTTTATCTGGGAGCGTATGCAAACTGTCCTTGCTTAACATAACGTCAAAAGTCGTTTACACAACAGCTAGCACTCTCCTTTCAGGCAAAAACCGATAGAACATTCAACTTGTCAAAATATTCATGACAGCCATCCGAGTCAAAACATCCATCGACTCAAAACATCCATCGAGTCAGAACATCCATCCGAGTCTAAACATCCATGGGGTCAAAACATCTATTGAGTCAGAACATCCATCCGAGTCAAAACATCCATCGAGTCAGAACATCCACCGAAACAAAACATCCACAAATGGATGTTTTGACTCGATGGATGTTCTGACTCAATGGATGTTCTGACTCGGAATCCGTCGAACGCTCATTCTCAGCCCAAAGGTGGCGCTAGAAGTGATAACCAGATGCCAAAGTTTCAACCCGAATGGACACCTTATTCAAAAGTTATGTGATTTTCTGAAAATTTCAATACGAACATGGAGCCTATTTTTGCTCGTTTTTGATTTCTGGTGCCATAGAGCCCCATATATTCGAAAACTCCGTCGGCCGCCATTTTCCTATTGAAATTTTCAGAAAATCCCTTATAACTTTTGAATAAGGCATCGGGTCGGGCTGAAACTTATCTGGTTGTGACCTCTAGCGCTACCTTTGGGCGCAGAATGAGCGTTCGGCGATGCCTAGTTTATTTTCGCGGTAAAAAAACAACAAAAAAACTGGAACTTTTTTTTTTTTTGTGACACACTGTACATTGCTCTAACTACGTGCAAAAGCTATCCACAGACTCAGGATCTTTGCTGGCCAGTCATTGCATTTATCACTGAATTAGTATTAAATTTAATTCTTGTCATTTATTGCTGTGAGTTAATTTTTAACCTCGACATTTTTTATCATGATACCCGCACCAGTCCTACATTAGGTTTACCAAGCTCAACATCTAAGCCTGAGTATAATTTTTTGTGTTTTCCAGTCTCGGTGGTTTTGGTCAAAATAATCACCCAGCTACCTAAATGAGACACCTGACCGCCCAAAAAATAGTTTATTTTTCTTATTTTTTAGGTAGTTAATTCCTCATGCTAGAATTTCGGAAACCCGAGTCTATCACGTCATCACGTTTTCCTGGAAATCCACGAAGAGCCAAACACATGCACGACAAAAGGGCCGGCCCGTTATATTGCCGCCCGTAGAGCCGAGAAAGCAACGCTCGGTCACGGACTTCTAGAAGATTCGCGTTCATTCTTGCACCAGACGTAACGTTCGCCCTGCTTTCTTGTTTTCTCGAAAGTGCTAGTTCATCCTCGCCCCGAGAATGCGACGCTCGAACCTTCTTTGCCGAACTTTCGATATGGGGACGCACTGTAGATAAGCAGCTGCCCTCTACCGTGTCGAGTCAGTCTCGCTCTCGCTCTCTGTTACGCTGCCGAATCGCCCCCTGCTTTTCTGCTGCCTCGATGCTTTCTTTTTATTTTGGGGGCGAAGTTTAGGAGCTAGCCATGTCCGTATGTCCGTCCGATTTCTGGCGTCGAGGGCTCGTGCTCCTGCTCGTAAGCTCACGCGCTCACGTGCTCACCAGCACGTGAAGACGTGCTCCCGTGCTCGTGTAGGGCAAAAAAAAAACACATTTTCACGCGGTGATTGTTGTTAATTGGGGCGAAGCTCTGGTGGTGCTTGTCTGCGTAGACGGTGAACCGCAGCCTGCCGAGCCTTTCGTTCGTTTTCATCCATGTCAGAAAGAGAATGTGTGGTATGGAACGTGGTTATGTACGCATTTGAGCAATTGACCGCAGCGTGACATGGATGAAAACGAACGAAAGGCTCGGCATGCCGCGGCTCGACGTCTACGCAGACAAGCACCACCAGAGCTTCGCCCCAATCAACATCATTCACCACGTGGAGAGGCGTTTTTTTTTTTGTTTGCCATAAGTTTGTTAATTAAACCTTTATTTTTCAGTTCACAGTTTGTCCTCTCGTCACTTTCATCCGTGTCAATATAAATCTGATCACATTAAAATATCTGTAATTGGCCTCTGAAATCTCGGATACCGGCGCACAGACGATATTATATTTTTCAACGCGTCGGTGGTTTTGTTGTACATGTGTCTCGCCATTTGGCTCAGGACGATTTTCGCATTTTGTTCCGCCCACATTTGCTGGAGACGTGAGCTCGGAGCGTAGGCAACTGGCCCCCTTGCACGAGAACCGGCACAGCCGTGCGCGTTCCAAAAGAAGCTCGCGCAGAGAAAAACAAGCGAAGGACTAGGCATGTCTAATTCAGTATACAGACAAAATACCCCACTGTATCGAAACGCCACCACACACGACTTTTCGCACTGATGTGCAGGCCTGGAAGGCGATCCCACCGCCATCTGTTGGTTCAGAATCACACTAACCAACGGTGGGGTTGCACCTTAAGCTGAGACCAAAGCCAAAGTTACAAGAGCGAGCAAGCCCACTCTCCTGGCTTTGAGACGTGCCTTTCTAGCGCGAGCGCATGGTTCTGCGGAAGAACGTTTCAAAGGCTGATCTTCTTCCTCTTGCGCTTGTAGCATTGGCTGCAGTCTCAACTTAAGGGTGAACGGAGCATAGGGAGTAGCTACTGGCGGCCATAGCTGTGTTCGCGGCTGCTGAGCGTGTGCTGACGGCGAGCTTCCGCAGTTGTTTTGCCATGTGTATTCCGCACCATCCAGATTGCCGGTCTTAGCAGGGTATTAATGTGGGCTCGTTCTGAGCATGCGGTCTCAAATATTGCGTCCAGTGAATAACCCCAATAGAGGTGTCTCTTTCTTGTAGTGGTTAGAGGTAGCGCGAGCTCTGGGACGTTTATTTCACTTCACAGACATCTGCAGTGCTGACAAAGTTGCCGAACTTGCCAATCCCGAGTCAAAAATCGGCCAATTTAGAAGACTCAATTTTTTTTTTTTTAACATCGCCGCGTACGGCTTTTTTCTCGGGCACTCCTTTTATTTCGAAGTTCTTACATCTTTGATACTGCTCAAGGTCTTCGATCTTTTCGCTCAACCTCCGGTTCACGACGGTTAGTTCTTTACTTCCATTAGATTCTGGATATTTTTGCGAAGTTCTTTCATCTATTTTTAATTTTGTTTACTCCGTCAAAAGTGTCGTTACACAACTTTACATTGTTTTTCGAAGTTCTGAGTTCCGTCCTCAATTTGCGTCTTAGATCTTCAATGGGTTCCCTGATTTCTGTCATTTCTTCACTGATTGTAGATTCGAAGCTTGGGGAGCAACACCCGATTACACTTTATCCCTTTCACAAAGGCAGTTTCAAATACTTAAAATTGTTTGCTGTGTTCGGCAGCAGCGCAAAGACGCTTCTCTGAGTTTAGACAACAAATACTTGGTTCTCAGCTGCGGAAACACAGACGTTAGTTGTTGCTTTGGTGCCCACTGCTGCCGAACTGAAGTCCGGGGTCGTGGGCAGGCTTAGTTTGAAGGCGGTCAGAGCACCTGCGCTCCTCATCTGCCCAGAATACGACGCAGCAAGGAAAGTGCTCTTTGCCACTGTCCTAAAAACAGGAGGACAAACGGCTACAACCACGTGTCTCCTTTTTCCCACTGGTAGCCGGCGGCAAGCCTGGAGCCTTTTTCGTGCAGTGCTAGAGTTTCTCCACCAGACAGAGCTTGCCGAGCGCCTGTGACCCCTGCATGTCTTCTTCTCACACTCCTATCGCGCCCCCCACCCCGCTTCCCCCTCTCCCTTCTCAACCTTTAAATCCGCCTGGAACTTTGAAGTTGTGATTCCTCTTTAATATCCTATCCCACTTTTAATCCCTTATCCCTTTGTTCAGCGAGTCCTTTCCCCTATTAGGGTGAATAATAGTACGCATGGACATTTACCCCCCTTTCCCGTATCTCGACACCCCCCCCCCCCCCCCCCCCCCCCCCCAATCAGAAGGCGACTTCCAGACGTATCGGACAAAACCAATGCGAACCCTTATTCGCACTTTTAGTAAGTTCCAAACGACGGTACGCAGCCGATATACAATAGGCTTGTTTTATTTACTTGTACCTCCTGCACTGGTGTCGAAATGTGAAGGGCAGGGTACTTTCGGAATGTATATTAAGACACGAATGCAAGTACACCACCTTACACTTTGCTGCACCGGTGCAGGGGGTGCACTTAAATTGAACGAGCCTAATGAGAGTTGTAGTACGGTGCGGACAGCGGGCCCAGAGGCAGCGTGCTTCGTCCATGTTTCAAAGTGATGGCACTAAGCTTCCGCTAGCAAAGCGTAACTCTAGAATACGATGTACTAAAAGTCGCTAATGGCTTACCAGCCTACGGAGCGGCTTGAAGAGTTTCCACGTATGTTAAGCCACAATAAATATCTCCTCGAAAATAAACTGAAAGTCTCGGTTCAACGCACAAGCAATTTGAGCTGGCCAAAATACAACCACATCTTTATTAGTAGTTATTTTAAATGTTATAGTGCTTCTTTGCGTACCGTGTGTTTGGCTTGCCACTAAGTTATGGCCGACAAGTTCAAGTTGTAGATAAGAAATTTAATTAGTGTACTATAATAGCTAGCCAGCACGACTGCTCGTCGTTACGATGCATGCTCAAAAATGCCTAACCCAGCGTGAAATTTCCATAGCTCGGAACAATCGTGTTCATCGCTTTGTAAAGGAAGTAAAAAAAGAAAAGCGTTTACAATTCTCTGTAATGCCGAATTAGAGCGCAGTCCTTAAGGAGGAGGAGGGGAGGGTACGCACAGGAGGCGCAGGTGCGACGTCACGAGGGTAAAATTTCCCCGCTATATTTAGCAAAAAATTTCCCACCAAATTTATATAAAAAAATTTGCCACACGTCACGTGACGTGTGACTATAATTTAATCACACGTCACGCGACGTGTGACTAAATTATAGGAAACGTCCCATAATACAACGCACAGTTATGCCGACGGCGACGCCGACGCCGACGGCGTCTTCGTTCAAGCTGGAAACAAGCGCCTAAGAGCTGCGCTCTAAAATTCCCAATATACGCGAATGTTGAAATTGGCAGGGGATCGGTGGTCGAGTGGGCTATCGCACACCATCTCGGAGCACGTGGAGCGAAAACTCGCGCTGCAGGACCCAGAAATCCTGGGTTCAGTCCCCACCCCTACCCGTTTCGATCTGGATGAGCATTGTAAAGGCGTGCGGTCGTGTATCACTCCTGCGTGGTACACGTCAAAGACCCCAGGCTAACGGTTGTACTGCACTGGCTAAATTGCTCATCTACAGCTCGGAGACAGGTTAACCGTTGAGGCAGACTAAGTTCTAGGCTGTATAAACATACAAACAACCCATTTTTTTTTTTTACTTTTGAAAATGGCTTACACCAGAAGCTCTTTGCTAAACGGGAGTCAGGTAGCAGAAAGCGTTTTCTGGGCCAATGAAGCTAGCTATTGGCACGTAGTGCACTTTCACCTCGAGCTCCGATCAAGGCCACGCACACAAGATCTTCACTTCTGAATTCCCCCTCAAAGTTCTCCAAGAAAATAGTACGCCAAAAACACCATAAAAAAAAGAGCATCGAGCGGAAGTGCAATAAGGCTTATTTCTCGCTGAGGAGTCGTAGCCGAAAGACCAAGCAGGCATGGCAAATTGGCTTGGCTTTCAAAGCTTCTTTCGCCAGGCCAGAGCGGTGGCGCCATCGAGACTCGTAAATACGAGGGGTGATGAGAAAGTTTTGCAATTTGGCTATGTAAACATTTTCGACGGACATCCGTCTGGTTAGGAATGATTAATAAATCTTCAACTTTGAGACTCTAACGAAGCTTTAATAAAAAGCAAAAATCCCGACATTTCGGAACCAACTCGGTCCCTTGATCACGGGTGACTGTTTTTGTCCCGCGGAACGGCCTGCCCACGAACCCGAACACCCCCGGGTGTTTTCCGGATTATCCCTCTTAACCCCGAAACGTAGCTGCTGGGAAGGGTCCCCGTCGACCGATTTATGTTGCCACGTGTGCATTGAATATGCCACGACTCCAACAGAAGGCGCCTCCGCCAGTTTTCCTCCGTTCCGAGGATGGAGCTGTTGTCAAGGTCAATGGAGTGGTTCGTCTTCTCGACGTGTTCGGCCAGCGCGCTTCCCTCCACATTTTTCTTCGCGATGTCGTAGCGGTGGCGCCGCAGGCGCTCTGGATAGTTTTTCGTTTCCCCAACGTACGACGCGTGGCAGTCACCGCAGGGAATTTTATAAACCAGTCCCTCTCCCTCGGGGGGCGATCCTTTGGCAGGGGGAGAAGGCCGCCGATTTTCGAGACTGGCCTGTGTGATACCGCTATGCCGTACTGTCGCAGTACTGGGGCGAGAACCTCGCGTGTGCCCTTGATGTAGGGTACACACCACGTTTCCGTTACGTGCGTTGTCCAACCATCTCCACCGACTGTTGTCGCCTTTAACCGGGAAGACCGACACGTACGTCCAAAATTCTGGACACTTCATCGAGCTCACATCGGGCCTCGAACTGCGGGACGACGAGAGCCTTGTCTCCTTCGACGTCGTGTCACTTTTCACAAGTGTGCCTGTGCCTCTCGCAGTGTCTGTGACGCGGGAGGCCCTCTCGTCTGACACGAAACTCTCCGAAAGAACGCGCCTTGAGGTGGACGAGATTTGCCGTCTACTGGAATTCTGCCTATCCAGCACTTATTTTTCTTTTTCTGGTCGCTTCTACAGACAAACCAGAGGTACGGCTATGGGTGCTGCGGTCTCCGTCACTGTGGCAAACCTCGTAATGAAGGCGATCGAGAGAAAAGCCCTGGACACCTTCTCCCCAGGACCCGTGTGTTTCCTGCGGTATGTCGATGACTGCTTTTGTGTTATAAAGACCAGTGAAATCGACCGTCTCCACAGACATCTAAACTCCATCGAGCCAGCGATTCAATTCACGATTGAGCACGAATCAGATGGTTGTCTCCCTTTCCTAGACGTCTGTGCAGTGAGAAAGTCCGGCCGCCTGGACTTCCGTGTGTATAGGAAGCCGACACACACAGGCCGATACCTGGACTTTTCCTCAAGCCACCCAAGGACACATAAGTCTTCCGTGGCTTCGGCACTCGTCAGACGGGCGATCACGGTCTGCACATCAGAGGAGACCCTTCGAAAAGAGATCGAAACGATCAAACAGGACCTGCGGAAGAATGGCTACACAGCTAGATTTGTAAAAAGCACGATCGAAAAAATTCGAGGCACCCCTTCAACCCAAGACGCCCCCCTCCCTCCACCCGCGTGTGTGTGCCCTACATCAAGGGCACAAGCGAGGTTCTCGCCCGAGTACTGCGACAGTACGGCATAGCGGTATCACACAGGCCAGTCTCGACCATCGGCGGCCTTCTCCCCCTGCCAAAGGATCGCCCCCCGAGGGAGAGGGCACAGGGACTGGTTTATAAAATTCCCTGCGGTGACTGCCCCGCGTCGTACGTTGGGGAAACGAAAAACTATCCAGAGCGCCTGCGGCGCCACCGCTACGGCATCGCGAAGAAAAATGTGGAGGGAAGCGCGCTGGCCGAACACGTCGAGAAGACGAACCACTCCATCGACCTTGACAACAGCTCCATCCTCGGAACGAAGAAAAACTGGCGGAGGCGCCTTCTGTTGGAGTCGTGGCATATTCAATGCACACGTGGCAACATAAACCGGTCGACGGGGACCCTTGCCAGCAGCTACGTTTCGGGGTTAAAGGAGCGATGCAACAATTTTTGTACTGTGCACAAATACCGCTTAAAGCGGATCCCTAACGTTAATGACCTATGAAACACGCGTTCGTTTCTCACCCCACGCAGTAGAAGTCCCAGAAAAAAAATTAAGAAAAACGAGCAGCGTTCACCCCCTCAACTCGCAGCCATAACAAGCGGCCACGTGATATGGAGCCGATTATATGCCGCCAGTGTTGATCATAGCCACGCGCTGGGGTTGGCAAAGCGCAGGACACGTGCTGAGTTCCAGACATTGTTATGGCTCGGCTGTTGTCGTCGTTGCAGCGATTGGACACGGGTCACAACCCAAATGCTTCTCGAGCTAGCAATTGTCACGAGCCCAAGTCGAGTGCCCACGCAATGCCCAGGTCCAATCTATGAACCGCATTCAAATATCGTCACTTGGGTGTATTGCGATCCCCGAGTTACGTCATCAAATTTTGCAAAGGAGAGATTGAATGAAAATGATCGCTTTTGTCCTTGAAATTACACCGCAACAAAGGAGTTTCTTGGTCAATGGCGTTGCGTGTGAGTATCCTTGGGTCCCAGGTGTGCCAGTAAGCTCGCGCAGAGAGAAAAACATTCCAATTGAATATCGTTGCACAGCTCTTTAAGAGGGATAATTCGGAAAACACCCGGGGGTGTTCGGGTTCGTGGGCAGGCCGTTCCGCGGGACAAAAACAGTCACCCGTGATCAAGGGACCGAGTTGGTTCCGAAACGTCGGGATTTTTGCTTTTTAATAAAGCTTGGTTAGAGTTTCAAAGTTGAAGATTTATTAATTTGGCTATTGCCAAAAGTTTGACCGTGATGTCTGTATAACCGTTGGTTAGGTCATCTATCTAGACAAACATGTTCGTAATATCGATACTTCCGGTTCCGCTTTTGGTCTACACCAGTCAGCTAAACATGGTACCGGAGCGTGATAAAGTTTTTGTGCAAAAAAGGGAGTTCTGCCAAGGAAAGTCATAATAGAATGGTGAATGTGTATGGCGATGAATGCCCTTCTTATGCTACAGCAGTGGTTCTCAAAGGGGGGTCCGCGAAGCCCTGCCTCAAAAATCAAGCCCGGCAATAAGAGTTGTCTTTTTTCATATCGAGAAGGCATTCTTCCATTTTCGGGCCAGTTTTCTCGTGTGTATCTCAACAAGAAAGTCTACTTCCCACTAGCCTTTAGCTAAATCCATTTATTGTATCATTTTTATATTTAACCTATATCTTTCCCCTCCCCTCCCCATGAACGGTGTTCTCGATCATCTCCGCCGATCCACGAGGGGTCTGCGAAACATCGATGGTTGAGAACCACTGTGCTACAGTAACTCGTTGGTTCAACGAGTTTAAACGCGGTCTTGTGGACATGCAAAACAACCCAAGGTCAGGGCGGCCCAGCAATTCGACCGATTTCGATCATTTAGCCCGAGCTAAGAGCCTCACCATGAAAAGCCACCGAATTACGGTGTCCGAAGTTGCTACAGAATAGAACTTTCGTGTGGCAGTGGTTGCAGAATCATCCATGACGTTCTGGGTATGTCAAAGGTCTCGGCACGATGGGTGCTACGAAACTTTCTACGCAGGATCGACAGCACCGCTTGCACTCCTCAAGGGAGCTTTCGAGCATCTATGCAAGCGACCCAGAAGACTTTCGTCTTGGTCGCCTTGTTACTGTTGTTACTGGGGATGAGGCGTGGCTTTACCAGTGGGACCCCGAAACAAAATAACAATCTATGCGGTCGAGGCATTCGGGGACCCCAGAATGCCTCGACTCGCGGAAGAAAACGATGGCGACATATTTTTTGGGACGCAAAAGCGGTCCTACTGATTGATCATCCGGAAAACAGCCCGGCAATTACAGGGGAATACTATGTCAACGTTCTCCGCAAACTGCGTGAGGCCATCGTGGAAAAACGACGAGGATTGGTGACAAACGGCGTCCTCCTCGTGCATCACAACGCCCCCGTTCACAAGTCTCGCGTTGCTCAGGCTGTCATTTGAGAGTGTGCTTTCGAAGAGCTTGACCACTTACCCTACAGTCCTGATTGGGCTCGTAGCAGTCTTGTACACGTTACTAAAAAAAAAAAAAAAAAAAGGAATCGATTACAACTATTATAACTCTTGGATAGTGAATAAATTGAGGCAAACCATTCCTAATGTAATGGGTGCCTGTTGAAACCCGAGAGTTGGCATTGAGCTACGCACATGATGCGCACCGACCTGTTATAGACAGCCATATTTGCACAATTGTGGCGACCCCTATAGATCGCTGGAGTCGCGAATAGTTGATGACAGCTTAAGAATGCTGTAGATGCTCTGCCTCCTGCGCGAGGTTTCTGCTTTTGATAACACTTCGTCGCACGTGCAGGCAAAACCCAACCAAAGGCAACTAGCGCGTGTTAGAGGCGGAGATTGTACTTAATAATTTTGTCTGTCACCGCCTATAGGTGACTTGAAACCCCTTTGAGGTACCGCCCACACCGGCGAGCTTGTGGTGGTGATTGTGGTACTTCGGTGGGGGCTTCTCGTTATTAACGAGGACGACGAACTCAAGGCACCCCTTCCGACCCATGCCCCCCCCCCCCCCCCCCACCAAAAAAAAAAAGGGAACAACAGAACTTATGTAAATGTATCATTAAAGCACAATTCTCCCTATTGGAATAACGCTTCAACCTTGATGTGTTATGGGACCTTCTCAGCCTTTCAAACTCCTTCAACCCAGCCAACCCCTCGCGTTTACAGCTCCTCGAACCCCTTCGACCCTTCAAACCCCTTGAGATAATTCAGCCTTTTAAACCCCCTCAGCCCTTCAGCCCTAATATACCCAAATGACCATATAACAAAAGTGCAGTTTAAAGCGTTAGGTTCATTTCACACATTGAGTTTTACGTGCATGTTGTGATAATAACCACGTGTACTTAAACGCGGGCGCAAGCAGCTGTAGACAAAAGGGATTTGACAAAACAGGAACAACCGAGTTCCTTGTCGCAAAAAAAAAATATCTTGAGCTACACACAATGCCGCTGGGTAAATTTCTGAGATGTACGGTAGTTCAAGTAATAAAGCCGAGCAGGTGCACCACACGCAAGCATACGCACTGTCAGGAGCAGGTTTAGCGAAAACCCCGAATGCGAAACCAACGACCGCCGCCGTTGAGAAATTCTGAGCACGGTCGCGGTGTCGTCCCTGGTGCCGTCGCGGTGGCTTCTCCGGCGTCCTTTTCGCTCGCTGGATATGCTTCTGAAGCCAGACGGACGAAGGGGCGCAAGAAACAGGCCAGTGAGAGATCTGTCTGTCTATGCTGAAAAAAGCGGTGGAAAAACTGCATCGTGACGTCGCCGGTGGGAGGAGCCTAATCTCCATCGCCAACAAACTACATAGGAAGAGAACTGCACCGTGACGGTGTCCGGTGACGTCGCCGAACAGTGGCGATTGAGTTGAAACTACATCGTTTCTTTTTCCCCTACAGGAATTTCGGAGAATCGCCGAGTAGGCTAGCGCACACCAGCTCGGAACACGTGGAGCGAAAGCTCGCGCTGCAGAACCCAGGGATCCTGGGTTCAATCCCCGCCCCTGCCCGTTTCGATCTGGATGAGCATCGTACCGGCGTGCGGTCGTGTAGCACTACCGTGTGATGCACGTTAAAGACCCCGGGCTAGCAGTCGTACTGCATTGGCTAAATTGCTTATCTACAATGGGTAATAATGTCGCCATGTTCAGGCAGACTAACCTCCTGCTGTATAAACAACTAACGACCAATTTTACTTTTTGGCTATATTTGACTGCGTTCGTGCAACTTCTCTCGTGCTGCACGAGAAAGAAAAATGTTCCTTCTGGTGTTAAATTTTCGGTGAAGTAGGAAGCAAAAAAGAAGAAAAGAGAATATTTTCCTCAAGTTGGGTTTGTTGCAGAAGAGGAGGAAAAAAGAAAATCAGTTGTTAGTCCCACGGCGTCTATGGTCTTTTCGTTATGTGTATGTTTATTCTAGTTCAGCTGGCCTTACCTGAAGTAGTTGCTTTAAAATACAGTATATCTCTCCCTCTCTCTCTCTCCCTGAAGTATGAACGAACCAGCTGAACTGAAGCCTGTTACCGTTGCTTGCTTGGCTTTTTGCTCAGCCAAATCGCTTATATGGGGTGCACTCAAATGAAAACACAATTGTGTTTAAAGTATTTAGAGTATTTATCGATCACGCCGCTGAACCTGCATCGCTCGAAGAACTTTCTTTTTGTGAGCGCCTTCTCTGCTTGAGTTTATTCGAAACACAACCACTTCGATCCGAGGCAGTCGATGATAGCGAATTGGTGCCATCACCAAGTACGCGACTCACAGTGCACTGGTGAACACAAATGTTTTCGTCGCTCCCGACGGTTCCCTGGAAGCCGCCAGCGGCGTAAAAGCGTAGAGCTGCGAGGACTTGTTGTTCGACCGTCAGCACACGGGGCCCTTCACGACAACGCTGGAGCTTTCCGCGAAGCTGGTTGCACAGCCAGCGACTCACCCCTTTGGTCAGCGGTATTCGCCCACAAACCTCGCATCGTTCGTCTCGAAAGCATCCCGGTGATCTCTAAAAACTCGATCCGCTGGCGAACCCAACAGTAGAGATGCATATGTTAGGGTCGCCATCTTTTACGATGCAGATTGATCTCTGGCTTCGTCTCGACCACTCAGTTAACTGCATCGTCAAAATGCATCGTGACGACATTTTTACGTCACCGCCAACTGCATCATTTTACGAGCATAGCTCGAACTGCATAGGGAAAAACTACATTTCAACGTCATGTCACGTGACCCGAGAGAATAGCCAATCAGTGCCCAATGCAGTTTTCTACGTCATTTAGTTTGCGTTCCAGTATAGATAGTGTGAGGCATGGCAGGGCTCAGGCAGGGCGTAGAAGTGATAATTACGGACTTTATTGAAGAGCTTAGAAGATTACATGTTAAGAGGGCTAGAGGCAAAGGCTGTCTGTCACACAAAGCGAAGTAAGCGGTGGGCACGGCACGAGAACACAGCGAAGAAGGCGAGGGAGAGCTGTCTGGGAATGCGGAGGGGAGACACTTGAGATGGCGGTGGCGAGTGCGTACGGGCGAGAGGGAAAGGCTTGGGAAGCATAGTGTGTGCGGTGAGCTGGTGGTTTGGCGTTGCGGTCTTGCGGTGGGGAGACCGTGGGGCCCATCGAAGGGGGCTCGTGCTATACGACGTGGGCTCGCTCACATCCCACCCCTCCCAAAGCTGTCCAAGTCCACTTGGGAGAGCATTAGTCACTCAAAAAGTCTCGAAGCCAGGAAGGAGGCCTTCGAGCACGGTCTGAGCGCGCTAGAGGCGTTTGATCTTCCGCGACTGGGTCAATGGAGTCGGGGCTTGTTGGGTGGGAGTCGTTTTGCGTATCCTCGGGATGCGCGGGGGAAACCATTTGACTGTCCCGTTCGAGGAGTATGTCTTGGCTGTCGGGCGGAGATTCTCCTGAGGGCTCGAGCAGGGTTTCGTCGACGTACGGGTGATGAAACGGCTTGATCTGGCTTGCGTGGGCGACTTTCGTGTCGGTTGCCGTACGCGACACGCCGTCGTCGCTGGACGAGACACGCTGTAGAAGATACGTTGTCGGCGTCTTCAGTTCGAGAATCTGGTAGGGCCCTTTAAAACGGGGTGCCATCTTCTCGCAGGTGGTTGTGACAGGCTCTTGGCGGCGTAACCAAACAAGCTGTCCGGGATGAAAGTGCTGTTGCTCGCGATGTGTGCGGTCGTACCGCTGGCGACGACCATCTCTTGCACTCTCCGCCTTTGCGGAAGCATGCGACCTAGTCGCGCAGAGGTTGAGGAGACGATCCTCAAGGCTGGTTGTGTTCACAGGGCAATGTCGTTGACGGGGGAGCTTGGGCGTATAGCCGTAGAGAAGCTCGAAGGGCGAAAACTGCAACGACGCGTTGAATGCAGTGTTCATCGCGAAGGCAGCCTGCGTAAGCTTCCCTTCGCATGTTTCCGGCTGAGCGCCACAAAGCTTACTCTGCACGGCGACGAGGGTAGCGTTGTTCCTCTCAACGAGGCCGTTGCTGGCTGCTCTGTAAGCCACTGAATAGTGCATAGTGACTCCATGATGGGCCATGAAGCGCAGGAACTGCCTGGACTCAAACGCACGTCCATGGTCAGTCAGGCAGTGGTCAGGGGCGCCATACACATGGAATACTTCGTGGAGGTGGCGTATGACTTCCGATGCCGACGTTGTTGCTACTGCGGCAGGGACGATGTACCGAGTAGCGAAGTCGATAACATTTAGAATGTACTTGGAACTGTCGGCTGAGCACATAGAGATGTGATCCATTGCGATTATGCTGAAAGGCTGTTCGGTGGTTGGCATGGAGCCCATGAGTCCGACCGATTTCGTTGTAGGTCTGTTGTTCAGCTGGCAGATGAGGCATGACTCGACGTATTGCGAGACGGTCGCTGACATGCGTGGCCACCAGTAGCGGCTCTCGACCTTGGCGAGGGTTCTAGTGAGGTCCATGTGTCCGCTGCCGTCATGACAAAGTTCCAAGACGTGTTGACGCATTTTGGCCGGCACTACGATGACACTGAGGTCAGCGGAAAGGCGGCGGTAGAGGATGTCGTCTAAGACGAGGTACTCGTCGTTGGCATCACCGCTCGAGGTGAGTTGTTGGCGAATGACGGAGCAGTCACTGTCTTCTCTTTGCATGTCAGCAAGCGCAGTGGTAGGTGTGACTGTAGCACAAGAAAGGCGAGATAGCATGTCTGCTACCACGTTCTGACGTCCGGGCCGGTGTTGCACCGTGAAGTCAAATTCTGTAAGGTCCATGAGCATGCCAGTGAAGCGCCGCGAGGGCTTCAGGCTCGACGTCAGGCAGGCGACTGTCCAGTTGTCTGTGATGAGGCAAAACTTCAGGCCGATGAGGTACTGGCGAAATTTTTGGGTAATTGCCCAGTGGACAGCTATGCACTCCCACACATTGCTGTGAAGGGGTTGCTCGTGGGTCGAGAGTGTGCGGCTTGCATATTCAATTACGACTTCGCTTCCGTTCTGCATCTGCGTGAGTACAGCACCAAGGCCAGCCCCAGATGCATCGGTGGCAAGCGTAGTGGGTGCTGCGGGGTCGAAGTACGCCAAGGTTGGGGCTGAGGTGAGGCTGTGGCGAATTTTTTGGAAGGCAGATTCGCACGTGGGCGTCCACTCGAACAGTCCCGAACGGATGATCGACTGAAGTGGAGCGGTGACTTTGGCGAAATCCTTGATGAACCGACGATAAAATCCGGCTGTTTGGACCCATGACAGAACGGCTTTCGGAGTCTGAGGCATGGGGATCCGATTCAGGGCCTCCACTTTCGCGGGGTCCGGAAGCTTTCCTTGCGAAGACAGGATGAATCCCAATAATCTGATCGATTCGACTCCAAACTTGCACTTGGTGAGAGACACTTTGAGTCCGCTGTGCAATAGGAGGGTGAAAACTTCCGCAAGCAGATCCAAGAACTCGGCGAAGCTCGTTGCGAAAAGCAGGACATCGTCGAGGTAGACTCTTGCGCCGCATTTTAAATGACGTGGCTTGAGGCTTTCAAAGATGGTGTTCATTGTCCTCTGGAAGGTTGCAGGGGCATTTTTCAAGCCAAATGGCATTCTGGTCCACTTGTAGGCTCCCTGATGCGTCACAAAAGCGGTTTTGTCTTGATCCTGCGGGAGGAGGCCGATTTGCCAATAGGCACACTTGAGGTCTAGGGACGCGAACAAGCAACATCCGGCAACGTCGTTCATGAGATCATCTGCGAGGGGAAGGGGCTGGACGACGCTGATGGTCAGCTTGTTGAGCGGTATATAATTTACGCAAAGGCGTTTCTTGTTCTCGCGAGTCACGACAACAACGGGAAATCCCCATGGTCCAATCGACGGTACGATGATTCCCTTTTGAAGGAGCTGCGCTGTTTGCTCTTCAATGAACGAACGGTCGTCGGAAGTGCAACGATACGGCTGACGGCTGTAGGGCTGTGCACCTTGCACAAGGTCGATGGTATGCTCTACCTTGTCATAGAGCTCGAGGTGATGGTCACTGGTGGCGAAGAGTAGTGCGTGTCGCTCGAGAATGGCTTGAACTCGATTGCGTTCGTCGGGGAGCAGTTGCGTGCCGATTACCGCCGGCTGGGGCAGAATCGCACTGGTCTGTGGTTCTTGGCAAGGCGTAATGTGCATGGCAGTTAATCCTAACAGTGACCATGCTGGCTGTTCTACTGGGAAGATTGGGGAAGTCTGCAGTCCGTCAGGAGCACAGGGCATGCGAGACTTACTCAGGGCGGAGTTCTCGAGCAAGACTGCGTTGGCCATTCGCGGCAGTAGCCTTTCCTGGCAGTCGATGATGATGTTGTTGCCTGGGTGGCGAAGCTGCGATGGAAGTGGAGGGCGGACGAGCAGCTCCACTTGTGACGCACAGAACCAGTCCTCCCCCAAGATCAATGGCAAGGCGTTTTGGGGTAAAACTGCTGCTTCCACCAGTCCGGATATGGGTCCGACGGAGATGCGAATGCAAACGCAGCCAATCGGGGTCACAGAACCTCCTCCAACCACCACGAGCGGGGGTTTACTCCAGGGGAGCAAGTTCAGGTGGCTGACGAGACGCAAAGAAATTATGCTCATCTTCGAACCGCTGTCGGGAAATGCATCGACCGGGCCCACGCCAGCGACTGTGACGGGGACGATCATGCATGCGAATTTAGAGCCGGGGAGTTCTTCAGGGGAATAGGTGCTGAAGGCTGTGGCGTTAGGCTGTGTGCTTGGGGTGACCTGATTTGGGGTTCGTGATTTTCGAGGCAGGGGGCATTTGTTGGCGAGATGGCCAGGGTTTTGGCAGTTGTAACAAATGGCTGTTGCCAAGACCTGTCCTGAGCGAAAGGCTGGGGCTCCATTTCTCGCTTCAATGTCCCGATATCGAGCATTTTGTTGCTCAACTGGAAGCGTCGAGATTCGTTGCGGTCGCTGGGGCTGCGGGACTGACGATGTAGTAGTGCCGGGGCTTATTAGAGACGCGGGCGCGGAGGCGAAAGGCTGTGATGGGCGCGGTCGAGGCGAGGGCAGGTTTGGAGCGGCGGAAGCTCCGGGCGCAGGGGGCGTCGTAGGGCTTCGATTGTGATCCAGGGTGCGGTCAAGATCCGTGACGATGGTCATGAAGAGTGGCACGGTGCTTGGACGCTGAACCGCGATGGCGGTGGCGATTTGCCTATCGCGGAGACCCTGAATCACGTACTCGAGTCGCTGTTGGTCGGTTAGGGTGACGGGACACCTCGCGATGATCTTGAGCTTCGCGAGCGTGTAATTGACGAGGCTCTCCCCCTGTGCTTGTTGTCGAGCGGCCACCCGTGTCTGCCACTGAATGAGGGAAAGCTGTTCGCCGAATTGTGCCTGGAAGGCTTCTTTCCATTCGGGCCTGGTCTTGAATTGCTTCCCGGTTGTGACTTTGCAGTCGGCGGCTGGTCCTCGGAGTTTTCCCAGCGCGATGGCTAGCAGGGTGGAGGGCTCCCACGAGGCAAGTTGTTGGGTGCGCTCGAGGTCTTCCAGCCATCGGCGAGCGGAAATCCCTCCGTCTCCGCTGAACGTGGAGATCGTAGAAGACAAACCCGGAAGGGTTGTCACGTTTACGGATCTTGCCGGGATGTGGAGGCTTTGTTGTAGGTATGCAGTCAACAACTGCCTATTGAGGACGAGATCGGCTGTAAAGGTAGGCATGGTTGATGTGCCTGGCTGCCCCGCTGAAGTGGAGTCGGACGGAGGAACTCCATGGGCGTTGGCTTCGGGTAGTGGCTTTGTCTCGGCGATGTTGATTAGGAGACGCTCAATAATTTCCTCTTTGTTGCCAGTATTGTCCAATTGGCGTCGACCGAGTTCTTCACGGATGAGATCCGCCGTGAAGCCGGAGAGCTCTGCGGCAGTGGCTTCCTCCCAGTTGATGAGCGGCATGGCGGACGGGAGAAGAGGCGAACAGGGCGTTGGCTGATTGAGTCGAGTGGGAGAGTCGGCAAGTTTTAACTGCGAGAAAGACTTTTAAAAATACTTGAAAGCTAGTTTAAAGTTCTTGAGGTCGACTGCGCCAGATGTGAGGCATGGCAGGGCTGAGGCAGGGAGTAGAAGTGATAATTAGGGACTTTATTGAAGAGCTTAGAGGATTACATGTTAAGAGGGCTAGAGGCAAAGGCGGTCTGTCACACAAAGCGAAGTAAGCAATGGGCACGGCACTAGAACACAGCGAAGAAGGCGAGGGAGAGCTGTCTGGGAATGCGGAGGGGAGACACTTGAGATGGCGGTGGCGAGTGCGTACGGGTGAGAGGGAAAGGCTTGGGAAGCATAGTGTGTGCGGTGAGCTGGTGGTTTGGCGTTGCGGTCTTGCGGTGGGGAGACCGTGGGGCCCATCGAAGGGGGCTCGTGCTATACGACGTGGGCTCGCTCACAATAGACTGCTCCTTGATCCGCACATTGAGCTTCTCTAGAAGATGGGTCAAACCATAGCCTTCTTTTTACTCGCAAAGCCTGGCAGTTCGACGAAGGAGCCATAGAGTGCCCGGTCGCATGTTTGGAGCGCGAGAATCTGGTAGCACAGAGCATCAAATAGCTAATTCTTGGGGAGCCTGAACGTCAGCGCACAGCTTTTGCAGCGGCGAGGACCCGAGACACGCTTGTTCGCTTGGGAAAAGTGTGTTTTGGCGTCTCGCCGCGGCGAGGCACCAGTCACGTGGCTCTCCTCTCAAGCGTTGTTTTCTGCTCCACCTTTTCCATTTCGGCAACCGCTTCTTGTGGCGATCTGCCAGGCTTTGTAGTATGTAGGAGGCTATAGTCCCACGCCTGGGACGGGAAGCCGACACTGAGCGTCCGCACGTTGAGGCCGCTCGATACAAAATGGCCAAGCGGCTCCCCTGACGCATGCAACCGGAAGGGTGACGTAATCTCTCCCACTCACCCATTAACACAATTTTGATGGTGCCGTGCTTTCACAGGAAAGATTGGTGCAGACCTCGAAAGCCCCTTAAAAAAAGAAACGAGATTTCGTTCCTATTTCTTAGAAAGGTGTACAACACTGTCCGAAAGCAACCAAAGCTCCTCGCAACGAAGCATAACACATCATGACGCATACATAATGCACGCACGAAACATTTTATGCTCTCCTTATTTCTAAAAAATATGAGATGTCTGTATTAAAAAAAAAATGTGCCGGCATATTTTAGTTAACGAACAGAAAATTGGCATATACGGAAGGTGTTGTGGTCACACCAAGCACGGCTACCTCCACAGCTCAGGTGTCGTTGTCACCCAAAACGTGATAACCTTAACAGCGGGCATAGATGTCACCCCATGAACCACGAACTTCGCAGCGGGTGTAGAGGTCCTCCTAGTCATGATAGCTTAAAGGGATGCCGAACCAAAATCTGGATTCCACAAAACACGGTGGCAGAAGCGTGCAACGGGACGCTACAAACACCAAAAGATCACTCATACAGCGATATCTCGAACGGATGATCGTATTTTTCTAAAAAAAGGATGTGTATTTGAAAATATGTTGATGTCGTATCTCCGAGAAGAGTCGACAATGAAAGGAAACGGCCTCGCGTCTTCTCCGTCTCGCCGCCTTGAGGTGGCGAAGCGAAGAGAGGAAGAAAGAAGATAAGTTGACGTCACGCGCTTCGTCGGCCTATCCAATCTCGACCTCTCTTTCCAAATATACTGTCTTCCATTCGAGACATTGCCTTACGAGTGGTGCTGTAATAATTGTAGCGTCCCGCCTGCCGTTTGTGCAGTCCTGCATTGTTTTATGTAATGCAAACTTCGGTACACCATTCCTTTAAAAAGGAGGACATCTCTCCCTCCGCAGGTGGCTATCCTGGCCAAGGGCGTGATACAGTGCTACGGGTCGCCGGCCTTCCTGAAGAGAGCGTACGGCACCGTGTATCGGTGCCGCCTTATCCGGGAGTCGCCCGAGTGCAAGGCATCCGAAGTGGAAGCTCTGCTGCAGAGGTGCATGCCCACGGCGAAGCTGCTCTCCAAGGTGGCCAACGAAATGGTCTTCTCGCTGGGCAGCAAGAAGCTCGCCCACTTCGGCCACACCTTCCGCATGCTCAGGGAACAGGCCATTAAGCTGGGCATCGGCGACGTCGGCTTCCCTTGTCGGACCATTGAGGATGTCTTGCTCCGGGTCAGCTTCATGTCCGGGGAGACCATGGTGCCGCCCTCGGGGGTCGTCTACGACCCAAAGCTCAGTGAGTGCAATTGAAAATTGCAGCGAGGATGTTTTGAACAGAGTTAGGAGTTTTGGTACTGGTTGTACTTCGACATATGTACTTTGAGGTCTCGTTTGTTGCTTAAATTATACCACCCAGTCAGATACCCATTTTAATCTAGCTACGACGTTTTCTGGTACTTTGCTGGCAAGGGTAGAAGAACTGACATTCCTTAGTCTCACTGTGTTATATATTATTGAAATTAAAAACAACCTTTATATCGCTTGATTTATTGAATCGCTTTGTGTCTCAAACTTTCTTCTAAAGATGAATTTTTGAATTTGATTTTTATAATAAATGTAGCTTACCTACAACTTAAAAAAAAATATATTTTAAAGAAGTAATTTTACTCTATAAAAAAACAAGCATCAAGTAATGTAGAATCAGGTACATTTATCGAATGCACTTTTTGCTTTAAAGCGTGATGGCCACAATTACTTTGACCTGCTTTTACGTGCCAGCAGCGTGCACTTCACTTGGAGCAATGTTTGCACTACCGCGGCCGGTACAAGCCGCGTATTATGCGTGGCAATAAACAATATTAGACAATCACTCACGCTATTATCAACTCTCTCACTTAAACGGGGTTCCCCAAGTTTTTTTTTTTATATGGGACAGGATTCTTTTTTTTTTTTTTTTTTTTTGCTTTTTGACCCGCATAATATTATCATCTAAACGTGAGCAAGCAAGCATTGGCGCCAGAGGTGACTTGATCAATCCGACCTAGAAGACAAGGCCAGCGTCTTCCGTCTGCAAACTTCACGCCTGGTGGACAACGCAGCGCCGCCTTGCTTGCTCAGTGTTGCCACCAGCACGCATTGCAGCGTCTGATAACATACGCGACGCTAGAACGCAGCTACACTAATACAGACGCCTGTGCCGCCTAGCGGAGACTCTCGCCGAGGCTGGGCGCGTTTGTCGGTTAGGGCGGGTCGGTGATCCTGGTGGTCTTGACTTGACCCAATAATCTCCTCTCTTGCAGGCATCAAGGTACATTTGATGCGGAGCGACGGCGGGTGTGGAGCCCGCTGCCGAGGCTTCCTGTCCATTCTGCGCTACCGGATGAGGCACTTCCTCAGCTACAGCTGGTTCTACACGCTGCTGCTGGCCAGCGGCGCATTCCTCTTCCTCGTATTCTCCGATCGAGTGGCCAGCGTACGCCTGCCCCTTCCCAGGTCCATTGCTCCGATCCGCATGGACCAGCAGAACGACTTCAAGCACGGTACGCTGTTGGAGGCCTGGGATTACGCCTAGATAAGGAAGCAGTGCTGCTCTATTTCCAGCGTCAGCTAGGAGTTGGCCCGGTACGGACTAATAGCCAACCGGCAACGGGCAGGCGGCGCCAGCAGCGTGAGAGCGCACGGTTATACCCTGCCTCGTTGTAACTTGGAAAAGGGTGAACGATAAGCCCCACATTGCGTGCCGAATGCTTTGTAATGCGCGACGTATACGAGCGCAACGCACATATATTGGAGCATGACGCAGCGAAAAGCCTGATACTTCTCCGGAGTTGAGGCGCGCTCCGGTGATACGCAGTCACGTTCCAATTGGCCCGCCAAGGCCGTAGCTTCCGCTCTACTCGCACCTTACGCGATCACGGCTTCCTGGGATACCCAGTATTTCTTGATTCAGACACTAGGCTCAGCGGCGCCACCAGAGTAATAGCTCCCGTTTGAACAATGAAGCCGCCACTCCCAGGGGTACCCAATATTTCTTGCTTCAGTCGCTGGATGGCGCCAAACCAAACAGCATTGCAGGTTGCCTATAAAGGGGCGCATGAAAAATTATCAGGCCACGAATGAACAAACTAAACATTTAATTTGGCGAACTTGTGCCGAAAACAAAAATACATAGATGTAGCATTGCAGGCCGGTGAAATAGCACGATTGAGCGCATGAGCGAGACTGACTTGTACGTCGTGGCGCATCTTTTTTTAACCTTTTCCTACCGAAAAAAATAAAAGAAACAGTATAAATTTTTGATAACTGGGCTATGGAAGAAAAACTCAAACTGACACTTGCTGGGAACCTGAAATCCAGTTTGCAGACAATTGCCTGCAAACTGGATTTCAGGTTTCCAACAAGGAATCCAGCTAAGTTCCCTGTTCCATAATCCAGTTAGCGAAAAGCTATACCGTTTCTTTCGGTAGGGTTCCTTTGGAGTCTAGAATATTCTGCTCCTCCTTCTCAAAGTATAGACCTTTGCATCGCTTATCGCCCCGTCAAAAAATGCTGAGTCAGTGAGCTGCGGATGCATGCGCAGCGTTTGATATACCGCAAAGCAGAGCAACAGCGCATGCTCAAAAGGCGTTCAGCAACCCAACAGACAAAGGTGGCAGCGCGCAGAAGACGATTTTCGCAAAGGTATATACATTCGGAGCATGAATAGGCTAGGGTATTCTATAACCTTCTCGAATCTTCTACTTTCATAAAGAAAAAAGAAAATGAAACGCAGTGCCAGGAATCGAACCAGAGCCACATGCGTGTGAGCCAAATGAACTGCTGACGCGGCTAAGCGTGCGGCAATATCAGGTGGTGATTGGCGACCGATGTGGTGCTCAATTCTTCTTTGTGTGAGGCTTCTGTGTAGTATAGTGTGACGTAGGCGGAGATTGGAGAGGTATTGATTTTTGCCGCGCTCTTTGGGACGTGTCTATTGTTGTTCATGTTCCGAGGAATAGGTACAACCGTTAGACTCGTGATGTAATCCCACGGTGGAGGGATGCCTGGGACCTCTTCAGGGGGAGGTGTAAGGCAACCCTGCTGCCTGAAGATCTCTCTTCCCTGCCTCGAGGTTAGTAGGCGGCTATGTCGGGATTGCCGTCGAATGTCGCACCGCTCCTCCAGCGTGTTAAACAAACCGGTTGCTTCCATACGGTAATTCGCTGAGAATCGTGGGATACTTAGTGCAAGCCTGTGGCCTTAGCGAGGAGCCGTTTCAAGTTTGGAAGTTTGGGTCTTAGTGAGTAAGATGCGTGGTAGCTGGCTCACAGTTCTGAAGGATACGGGAACGCGACAGAACAGCACGCGTCAAAACTGCACAACGACAGAAGAGTACGTGCAAAAAAAGCACAGCATCAAAACAGCACGTACGTAAGTGTCTGCTTGTTTTCGGTGTCGTTATATTTTGCTACCCGTTAAGTAATCTATTTCCGACTCCTAGGTATTTTGCCTTTTGAATTTTTTGCTCGTGAGCGACGTTATCAAAGGCCCCTTTGATGTCAAGTCTCACGATCGTCCGTAGCTAGGTGGAGCTTTCAGGGTCATATATGTAATCTTGAATGCGGAGCATGACATCGTGCGTGCAGATGTGGGGTCTGAAACCTATTATGGTGTGAGGCAAACATTCTTTCTTGTCGATGTGGCAAATCAGTCTTTCAAGAATAAATTTCTGCAAAATTTTGCCTATACAGGATGTTAGTGAGGCAGACCTGAGATTGCAGATTTCGTAGGGCGATTTACACGGTTTGAGGATCGGTACAATTCTGGCTATTTCCATTCGTGTAGAATTTCGCCAGTCTCCCAAGCGGCATTGATTATTTTTAATATGTGTTCAAGTTGGTTGTCCGGAAGGTTAAGGAGCATGTGGTAGTTAACACCGTCCTCTCCTGGGCCTGAGTGTCGTCTGATGTTCGCGAGAGTTTTGGTGAGCTCGTTCATCGTAAAAGGTGAGCTTATTCCTTCTACTTCGTCCCCTTCCCTGGGTGTTTGGTCTACTATATTTGTGGCGTCTTTAGACGCAAAGCTAAAGTAGATCTGGTTGATAAGTTCTCCCCCAATTTGTTCATTAGTGTTGCCTGTACGGAGTTGTACTATGGTTAAAGAGTATTTACGTTTAGGCCGTTTGAGGAGCGTGCGAATTATGTTCCATGCCCTTGCTGTGGGGAATTGATTGTTTAGGCTATCACATAGATCAAGCCAGTTGTTTGGCACGAGTATCTGTGCGTAGTTGTGAACTTCCTCGGTTATGTCTTCTTCGACGTTCTTGAATTTAAGATTTTTATTGTTCATACGCCATTTTTGAAAGATTTTATGTCTTTTAACCTATAGCGCCACGAGTGTGTGTCAATCTGAGGGATGTCTTCAGGGCCCGTTTGCTCGAAGCGCTAACCGCGGCTAAAGTTAGCCGCAGTACCTAGGAGAGGGATTTTGAAATCACGTGACTGGCTCGGTAGGGGTGCAGGGAAACATGGCGGTGCCCCAGTGAGTGAGCGCCGCTCGCTTTGGAAATAATATGTCGTTGTAGGTGTAATATCGAGCGCGTTAGTCAGCAACGAATGGTGCAGGAGGTTTTCGCTTTGCCTTATCTCATTTTAATTGAAAGCATGGGCGATGACATCGCCGCATTTTTCATATAGTGTTTCGAGTCTGGCCATTCGGAAGCCTAAATGAACGCGATAATTGTCGGCATGGCAACGTATTTGGAAAGTGGATTGTTGATAGCACCGAAAAGCAGATAGCGTCCCAACAGACTTTTTTCTAAATTATCCAAGCACCGAGGTGCATGCTACGAGTGTAGTTGCACGCGTCGCACGCGCTGGCGTCTGCAGTAGTAACAGTTCTACAGCAAAAAGTATAAAACAAATTTCGCCTTGCACGCGCGTTCGTTAAAGCCTTATTATGATTATTTACTTCGAATCTTTTATAAGAGGAAGACCAGCGCGCGTGGACCGTAGAATTACACTTCCAGCGTTCTCCTCGCGATGCTTGAATAATTTTGAAAAAAGTATGTTGGGACGCTGTCTGCTTTTGTGTGCTATCAATACCCGGCCGGTTGAGTCAAGGCAATCCGTTTTCCAAAGACGTTGCCATGCCGACAATTATAGCGTTCATTTAGGCTTAGGAATGGCCAGTATCGAAACACTATATGAAAAATGCGGCGATGTTATCGCCCATGCTTTGCAATTAGAGTGAGATAATGCAAAGCGAAAACCTCCTGCACCATTCGTTGCTGACTAACGCGCTCGATATTGCAGCTACAACGACATATTAGTTCCAAAGCGAGCGGCGCTCACTCACTAGGGCACCGCCATGTTTCCCCGCATCCCTACCGAGCCAGTCACGTGATTTCAAAATCCCTCTCCTAGGTACTGCGGCTAACTTTAGCCGCGGTTAGCGCTTCGAGCAAACGGACCCAGATCTGCATATTGTTTTGTGTTATTGTCTCCGAATTGAACATGGCTAAAATTGTGCAGAAACAGAAAGAAACAGAGGAGAGAGAAGAGACAAGCTCAAACTCACAACTCGATGTATTGAAGGAAGACAAAGGATTAGCCCTCGGTATCAGCTCGAGCCGAGGCCACACTCGCACGTGGGCACCCGAGCACGCGGAGGACACACACCACCAACCAAATTCAAATTCAAATTCAAATTCGTTTATTTTTGCCACAAACGGTACATTTGTGACAGGGGCGCTGGAAAAAAAGCTGCAGGTCTGCAGCTTTTTTTCCACACTCAAACAAATGTAGAAAGGCGATTTTCTTGTCGGTTAAAGCCACAGAAGGATGGCTGACACAACGCTCGCCTAAGCGGATTATACTAAAAGCTTCGAAAATTTCCAGAGTGTGTTTCTTGGTGAATCTGCCAATTATCGAGATTTTTTTGTAAAGAAGGTGTACACTTACACGCTTGACAATGCAGGGGTAGGTGACCCCCACCGTGCGGAAGTGGTTAGCGGGACAGCACGGGAAATTGCTGCAAAATCTAATTAAATCACATGCATCACTTTTTTACTCCGTAATCTAGATGTTTTTTTTTTTTAAAGCTAATCGAACAGATCGAGCACAGGAACATCCAGTCTTAACTGGCATGCAACAGCCGAGGCCCGATGCTTCGAGATTTTTAGGCTTCGTGGTACTGGCGACGCCGTGGAGGGATGGGTTTTTTATTCGTATGTAGAATTTCGTGATAGTACCGGTAGCCGAGCGGCAAGCAAGATAAGAAAAAAAAAAAACCTCTTAAATTTTTACCACTAAAAATAATTACTGAGGTGTGTCACCGCACTCATGATTGGTGTACGACACCGCACTAAATAAGAATGTTACTGCCCCAAGAGCGGAAATATTGGCGACAGACGGGACTGTCTGCTACGCGAAATATGGTGAGGCGGAACGATAGCTTTTGCTTTCCCCCCGAAACAATAACGGCAGATATTATGTGAAAAACTAGATACCCTGCCGTTGTGTTAATTTTGGCCAGAGTTTCTCTGTACTTTAGCTGCTACGCGGTTTAAAACAATTCCGCACAAATTGCGTTTTGCTTTTGGAGTATCTAGATACCTTTATAAAAACAAACCGCAACATTAATACCTCGTTCACTCGTTTTACAGGTTTTTACCGGGCTGTGGACTCCTCTGCGGCGCTCGAGGAAGCGTTGAAAGTCAGGGCAGAACAGCAAGGCACTCAGCTGGTCAAAGTTCCGAGCGCCACGGACCATTCTTTGCAACGCGACGTCTCATCGGACTTCGGTATCGAACTAGGCACGCAGTCTCTCGTAGCTTGGTACAACGTGCGGGTCCGTCAGTCCGAGGTCCTGTCGCTTCTGCTGCTTCAGAATGCGGCGCTGCAACAGCTCACGGCCAGCGAGCACTACCAGATTCAAGCGTGGAGAGAATTCACGTCCAGTGGAGCCACCATCGGTCCCGCAAACGTCTTCAGCTGGCTCACTGATGTCGAGGTACTGAGAGGAGCGATCAAAGAGCTAGAGGTTACGACTCGGGAGCCTCCACTCCCGGTGGCACCCAAGTCTACTTTGTTGATTTATAGACCCTGGTGCCAGTTACTGACCACGGTAACCACACTGATCACCTCCAGTCAGGGCTAGTCCTTACTTGAGATTGACACGGGAATGTCTATAGGCGTTAAGGTATTTATTGTTAGATCTGCGTAGTTTCCGCGCTACTTCAGCTCTGAAGCCTGAGCCCCTGGCTCAGTCTTACGGTTTATTCCCACTCCCTTTGTGCCAAAAAGGTATCGAAAAAAGTTAAACACCCGCGAACCTAATTGCAACAACCTTGGAGCGCCGAAGAACCTGCGCTAGCTTTTATAATGTAGCACAGGACAATTCTCCCCGAGTGTGACTGTGGTCCCAAGAAGAGGGGGTCGCTTTGCCTTGTTCTTGAAACGACATCAACGGCTGTTCGCATCTAATGTTTACTGATACTTTAGCATCCTAGCCCTATAAACTCAACTTAGCACTTAGTTTATGTTGGCAGTGAATATTAGACGCGCGTGCTATGCATAGTTTCGGTATGGGCACCCCCCTTCCATTCCAATTTTATTTCGGGGAATCAGAGATTCCGACAATTGCGTTACCCTGAAATCCTCGGAATGAAGGCACTGGATCCATTTCCACTCCCGGAATAGCTGAACCCCACGGTTACATTCTTATAATTCCTAAACGTATAAAATGACCATTGACAGAAACATTGCGTGACTAAATAAAAGCAGCATAGGGCTGGTGATGTTATCAATCGCAGAGACCGACTGCCTCAAAGCACTAAATTTTACTAAGCCAAAGGGCAGTCACGCAAATCGTTTCGTGGCATTTGGTGTCATAAAATACACCAATCGCGTAATTAACCATAAAAAGCTTGACGTCGCAACAGACGCGAAAAAATTAAAACTGCCAAATGTCTTCGTAAACGGACCGCATATCCCTCTCAAATACATGTTTGGCATGCTTCTTTCATAAGGCTTTAGAAATATCTACTTTGTTCGTGGCTCAAGAGCTTCCTGCTTCGAATACTTGCACAACAGCGCCTTTAGTGCGCTGTTAGGAGCGACGCCGCGCGTATCTGAACCATATCTCCGCGCACTGCGGCAAGAGCAGAAAACCACAGTGCATCCATCTTGCAGCTCTGGTACGTCCCTTAAGACGCCTATTCCTCTTCCAAAGAATAGGCGTCGCAAGAATGACTGACTAGAATGTTCGGGAAAGAGCTAGGGCGAGACTGGCTAGACAAGGTCAATCTGGCCTCATTATCGATTACGCTCGAGGTAAGAGTGTACGCGAATCTTCTGTATGAACGGAGGAGCGTTTGTTCTCGGTCATGCGCGCAGCAATATGCACGTTAAGTGCCACAACTTTCTCACTCGCGGACCACTGTGTTATAGCGCAACGATTCTTTGGATCTTATGCTTCTCGAACGTTTTTTGGTGGGATGTTGAGCAAAACCTGTTACGTGATGAAGGCGACAAAGTATTGGTAAACCTTACAGACGGCGTTAAATCTACGGAAACGTACCAGAAAGAAACTTAACCTACCCTGAAAGGCATGAATGCACGATTAAAGGTCATCTCAAACTCGAGGAGTCTCTCCACGAGGTTCATACAAGTAAAATGAGGTAAACCGTACATGATGATTAAACCTGATACTGTGGTATGAAAAACGGAGCACTCGTGAAGGAAAAAGAAAAAAGGAACAGACAACGTCTCTCTTTTTTTCCTCCTTCACGAGTTTTTCGTTTTTCAAACCACAGCCTCAACTTTCAATCATCATCTATAACTAACATTAGCTCCCCTGGACATTAACCATTCTTCAAGGTAAACTGGCTTTTTCTCAACTTAATGTGAAGATGTGTGATATTTCTTCAGCCAAATGGAAGATTTCATGAAAGTCGTTGACAACCTGACTAAAGACACTCGCCGGAATAACTTGATAGTGAAAAGTTTATTTGAACAAAGTCTTGAAAGCTGGAATGACTACTCTGAAACAAGCAATAGACACAGTGGATAGTACCCCTTCGTCCTGCGGGGTGCTTGATTAGCGCGCGCAAGTCAGGATCGTCTCTTTGACGTCGAGCCACGTTGTCGGTGTTCATTGCGAATGGGAAGCTGTCGTCGTCGTCGTCGTCGTCGCTGCTACCGGGAGGTGTCTCGACAGTGGCTCTAGACACGCAGTTGGAATCGCTGTGCTTCCAGCCTGACTTGAAGACCACATGCATGTTGAACTCCTGCAGTCCGAGATTCCATCGAGCGAGGCGTCCTGAAGGGTCCTTTAGGTTTGCAATCCAGCAGAGCGAGTGGTGGTCTGTGGCAACGCGGAACGGGCTCTCGTATAAGTACGGACGAAACATTGGGATTGCCCAGACGACCGCAATGCATTCCTTTTCAGTAGTGGAGTAATTTATCTCCAATTAGGACAGTGTCCGAGTTGCTTAGTCGATGACTCGCTCGGTGCCTTCTTGCACTTGAACAAGTACCGCGTCCAATCCTGCGATAGTTGCGCCCGTATAAATCTTGGTTTCCGCATTTTGATCGAAGTGTCCAAGACCGGAGGAGTCAGTTATCGCATCAGCTCGTCGAATGCCTGCCGTCGCTCCTCGGTTCATTCAAACTTTGTGAGGTTTGTGAGTGATGCGGAAATCCTTGCGAAGTCGCGAACGAAGCGTCGATAGTAGGCAGAAGGTCCAAAGAATCTTCGCACGGCCTTCTTGTCTGTCGGCGGTGGAAATGCCGCGACGGCGCGAGTCTTCTCTAGGTCTCATCAAACGCCATCGCAGCTAACCACGTGGTTTAGAAACTTCAGTTAGGCATACGCAAACCGACACTTTGATGGCTCGACAGTGGGGCCGACGGTCTGTATGGCTTGGAGAACAGCTCTGAGTTGTCGCAAGTGCTGGTCGAAATCGCTTGAAAACACTACGACGTCGTCAAGGTAGACGAGACAGACCCTGCCATTTCAATTTCAGTCCAACAAGTCCGGTGTCCATGGCAAGCTCAAAAGTTTCTGGTGCCGTACATGGTCCAAAGGGCATCACCTTGAACTTGTATAGTCCGTCCGGCGTGACGAAGGCTGTCGTCTCTCGGTCCCGTTCGTGGAATTCAATCTGCCAGTAGCCATTCTTCAGGTCCACCGATAAAAGATATTGTGCGGGGCGCAGCCCGTCTAGCGTGTCGTATATGCGGAAGAGAGGGTAGATGTCTTTCTTCGCCACCGCGAACAGCTGCCGGTAGTCCACGCAGAACCTAAATGTTCCGTCAATCTTCTTAACCAGCACGACTGGAGGGGCCCACGGACTGCTGGAAGGCTGAACTAGGTCGTCGTTCAGCATTTTTTACAGTTGCTCCTGGATGATTTTCCTTTTTTGTTTTACCCAAAACGACGGCAGCTGAGTTACCTCCTCGCCGAATACGGCGACTGCTTCGCGACGTCGTCGAAGGTGCGACAAACCACTGTGGCGAAGCACCGCATCATTACCGAGGACGACGCGCCTCTGCGTGCGCCACGCAGAGGCGCGTCGTCCTCGGTAATGATGCGGTGCTTCGCCACAGTGGTTTGTCGCACCTTCGACGACGTCGCGAAGCAGTCGCCGTATTCGGCGAGGAGGTAACTCCGCTGCCGTCGTTTTGGGTCCGGAAGCTTAGGGCGAATGTCGAGCTGCACTGGCGACGTACAGTCTTGCTGAGGCGGCGAGGATTGGTCAGTAATCGCAGCGATTTCGGTGGAGTTTCGGAGTTACTCGACGTGGCCCATAGATGCACCGTTAGTGAGGTGTTGCGTTTCTTGTCGGAAGTTCGTCACGAAGAACACAGTGTGCCCATCCTGAAGTTTAGCTACTCCTCTTGCGAAGCCTATTGCTCTTCTGAGGAGCAATTGAATGTTACCGTCCAGAAAAACTTCGCTGCAGGAAGCTGCCTCGGTAACGACGGGTACAACAACACTTGATCGCGGAGGCAGGTTCACATGGTCGGCAGTGACTCGGACGGCGGCTGACGAAGTTTGGGGTTTCTCTAATGCGGAGCAGGTGTCCGCAGCGTCAGTCTGTTCTCTCGAAGGTTGATGACGGCTCCGTATTTACACAGAAAGTCTATGCTGAGAATGACAAAGTCCTGTAGAACATCGAATTCCACAGGACACGTCTCGCCGTGAATTTCGATGCCAGCAGTGCACTTTCCGACAGGCGTGAGGAGGTGTCCCCCAGCGGTTCACATCTGCGGCCCATCCCACAAGTTGTCACGTTTCGAAGGCGTCTAGAGAGCTTTCCGCTAAAGACTGAGTAGTCTGCTTCGGTGTCCACGAGGGCCGATGCGTCGTGACCGTCGATAATGGCGTCCCGCAGTGGTAGCACAACTGGCGACGATCGGCCGTCCTCCGCACGTCGATCTTTCTTGGCGCAGCTTGAATCTGGGCGGACGTGCGCCCGATCTTCCTGGCGTCGGGAATACTGCGGCGCTGGAGGTCCTTGTCGAGGAAACGCCATGTATGGAGGAGGGGTCGGTGGTGCTCATCGGGCCATTGCGGCGTAGCTCAATGCGAGCTCCTCCGGTGCTGCTACGGTGGCAGAAGCCTCTGGTTGGAACGCCCGCTGAACTTGCTCGCGGACAGCTTCGGCTATTGACAGTGTAACCGGCTGGTTGGCAGCAGGCACGAGCTTTCTGGGTACTTCTCGGACGACATCGCGAAGGATCTCGCGAATTCCAGTCCGGCTGGATCCGTGGTCAAATCCCGATGGCGAGGGGGCAGCTACGCAGGGGTGCTCTGGTAGTGGGTGTCCACTGTAAGGATGGCACGCTCCATGTTTGTCGCCTCGGTGACGAATTCCTGAGGGGTCGTCGGTGGGTGGCGTTCGAGTCCACCGAAGATGTCGTTCTTCAGGCCACGTATCAGAATTAGCAGCTTCTTTTCCTCGGTGGCCTGAGGGTTGGCGCGAGAACTCAGGCGCACGACGTCTTATACGAAGCTCGTGACTCTTTCATTGTGGTCTGGGTCCTCGATTGCAGCAGATCCTCGGCCCTCTCTCTTTGATGCTGACTGGCAAACGTACGCGTCAGCTTGTTTTTGCAAAGGTCCCACGAAGTCAGGGAGGCTTCGTGGTTTGCGAACCAGCGCATTGCAGTTCCTTCAAGTGAGAAATAGAGGTTGAGCAGGCACTGCTCGTTGGTCCACCCATTGTGGTGGGCAACGCATTCGTACTGGTCGATCCAGTCTTCGCCGTCTTCGTATTGTTCGGCGTAGAACAGAGCAGCCGAACGTGGTGAGACGGGCAGGTTAACGACGTTGGCGGCGGTCGGGGTCTGCGACTACTGGTGGTCCATCGTCGGCCTCGCTGGCTGGTTGGTCTTGGTTGGCAGAAGTCCGATTTCCGGGTGTAGGCCTAGGGGTGCTGCGACTTAATCGAGTCTCGGTAGTACCTTCGTTGGGTCTTCGTGGGCTTGGTGTCGGACTTGTAGAGCGGATCCTCACAGAACTACGCTGGAGGGACATGCGTTACCCTGCACCTTCACCAAAATGTCACGAATGACGACGTGACCAAACAAAGAATAACTGAGAAAATTGAAACGTTTAATTGTGCGAACTTGCGCCCAAAACAAAAAAAAAAAAAGGATAGAAGATAACAGCGGAGTGTCATAGGCGTCAAAGTCGGCGTAATACCAGGATAAAACGCTGGGGCAAGACTGACTCCGGCTTGCCACGCGGAGCACCTTTTGTGGCCGCGTAGATTTCACGAACATTCGCCCTAGAACGTTGGGGGTTAGAACATTCGTAACTTGATCAGACGATCAATTTCACGAATTGGCGAGAACGCCAAGTAGACAGAATAAATAAAATAACTTTCCGCTCTCTGGAATTGAACATAGATCCTCCGCGCGACAGCGAAGCATGGTAATCATTCGGCCAGGTACGCGCTCGCTCAGCGACGCGCGTGGTAATATTATCACAAAATGTTTTGACAAGATTTATTGAATCGTTTCTTTCTAACAGTCGTCTTGAATTATCTGGTAATATTAGTCGCACTGGTGTTTGTTATTTGATTGGGGTTTCATAGTGTTGTAAATCATCTTGATATGCTATCTCCCGCCGCCTGAGCCAAGCGTGTGACGTATCAACAACAGCAGCGTTATGTCTTTCCTCGCCGTTTCTCCCTTCCCAACTCCCTCTCTCTTGCTTGCGTTAAATACTCTGTTCACGGACGAATAAACGTTCTTTTCCAGTCCCCCAGCGCTGGTCTCGTCAGTCGTCCACGCACCGTATGTGCGCTTGCTACGTAGCAGTGGCGACGAGCAAGACAGGAACCCATGCACTAAAAGAAGATCACGGCGAGCAAAGCCATGGTACGGCCTTTCAAGAACCTGCAGCAATGACAACGCCAGCCTTGGCTCACCACCATCTTCCCGAGTATGACGGCGAAAGGGACAACTGGAGAGCGTACGTCATCAAGGCAGAAGCTTATTTCGAGGCAACGGGAGTTACCGACACAGCGAGAAAAAGGGCGTTGCTCGTAGCAGCGTTAAACACAAAGACTGTGCAGATCCTAGCGGGACGAGTCGCTCCGAAGAAACCCAACAGTCTGACCTACGAAGACGTAGTTGCAACACTGAATGAATATTTCGACCTAAAGCGCCACGAGATCACCGAAAGCTTCCGGTTCTTCAATCGATGTCAGCACGAAGGTGAGCCTTTACAACATTTCCTTGTCGACATCCGACGCATTGCAGACAACTGCAATTTCGGCAGCATGCTGGAACGAATGCTCCGCGACCGTATAGTCTGTGGCGTCAGATCAAAGGCCTTGCAAAAACAGCTTTTGGCAAAAGCAAACTTGACTTTGGAAGAGGCCGAAGCGATAGCACTATCAGCCGAAACGGCAGATGATGACGCAAATAAGATATCGGGCGATACAACCACCGTACTGAAGGTTGACGCGCAGCGCGTGTTGACGAACGAGCCGACTCTAAAATGCGGGCGTTGCGGAAGTAAGAAGCACAACAGCCACGCATGCCGCTGGGCCAAGAGCAGGTGCTATCACTGTGGTAGGCCGGGTCATCTTGCGAATATGTGCTCGAGCGACGCTCCGAGGAAACGCGAAACGGCGTCGACACAAGGCATGCGGGGACGAGCACTGGCGATGGCGGAAGACTGTGCGGAGGGGAACGTAGACGAAGCGATGCACCTCTGGACTTTGACTTCTTCTCGAAAGTGGCAATTAGAGCCCCCAATTCACAGGACATTCACGTGGTGCGGTGTCGACATGCCAATGCTGATAGACACGGGGTCGCCCGTCTGTGTTGTGCCCCGCGAAATTTATGAAAAGAACTGGGAGAGATGGCCGCCATTGCAACCTTCAGGTGTCAAGCTGTCCTGTTATCTTGGCAAGCTCCCCGTCCTAGGACAATTGGACATGAAGGTAGCCTACAAGGGTGCCGTAGCAGAGTGCCCCCTAATTGTATTGAATTGCCCCGGTCCTAGTCTATGCGGGCGGGATCTACTGTTTCAGCTGAGCAACGCAGGGTCACCTATTCTTCACACGACTGCGGAAGCCGGATCGCCAACGAGTCTCCCGGCCGCGGACGACATCGCCAACGAGTTTCAAGACGTCTTCAGTGCGGAACTCGGCTGCATCAGCGGTCCCCCTGTACACCTTCAACTCAAGGAGGGAGCTACACCAAAGTTCTGTAAGGCACGATCCATCCCTTTTGCTCTCCGTGATAAGGTTTCTCAAGAACTAGACAGACTGGTAGCAATTGGCGTGTTATCACCGGTTGCGCATGCGGAGTGGGCTACGCCCATTGTGCCTGTCTTAAAGAAAGATGGAACAGTTCGGATTTGCGTCGATTTCAAGATCACGTTAAATCCTGTATGCGAACTGGAGCAGTACCCATTGCCGGTGATTGACGACATGTTTGCGTGCCTAAACGGGGGAGAGTACTTCAGTACTCTCGATCTTCGTGACGCGTATAACCAAGTACCGCTTGACGAAGAATCACAGAAGCTATGCGTAATCAACACGCATCGAGGGCTATTTTGCTTCAAGAGGCTGCCTTTTGGCATAGCGTCTGCCCCAGCCATCTTTCAACGTAAAATCGAAACAGTCCTGCAGGGACTACCAGGCGTGCAAGCTTACCTCGATGATGTGCTGGTTGCGGAGCGACAAGGAAGTAACGATACTCTGCGAGCGGTACTGCAGCGTTTCCGCGAGCACGGTGTAAAACTCCGGCGAGACAAATGCAAATTTAGTCAGCCTTCAGTCACGTATTTATTGCACCAAATCGACAAAGACGGCCTACATCCCACTGAGAAACATGTGGAAGCAATCGCCCAGGCTCCTAACCCGACAAATGTGCAGGAACTTCGCTCGTTTTTGGGCATGCTGTCGTATTACTCCAAGTTCCTGCCGAATATGTCATCCGTGCTTGCACCCTTGTACCAGTTGCTGGGGAAAATGCGCGTTGGGTCTGGAGAGAAGCTCAGCAGGCCGCCTTTGCCAACGCAAAGCAGTGCTTACTTGCGGCAGGGGTACTCGTTCACTACGACCCCGCGAAACCATTGAAACTGGAGTGTGATGCTTCTCCGCATGGCATCGGTGCTGTGCTGTTTCATACGGTCGGAAAAGTAAACCGGCCCATTGGCTTCCGGTCGCGAACGCTGACCAGTGCCGAGCGGAATTACTCTCAGCTAGAACGTGAGGCCTTGGCTCTGGTTTTTGGGGTGTCGAAATTTCGCGACTATTTCTTAAACAGAGATTTCACCTTGGTCACAGATCATCAGCCGCTCCTGGGCCTGCTGAAAGCGGACAAGCCTACGCCGGCGTTGGCCGCAGCCCGAATACAGCGCTGGGCTCTCTACCTCGGTGGATTTCGCTACAAACTTCAGTATTCGCCCGGTAAGCTGCTACTAAACGCCGACCCACTCAGCCGGCTACCGCTGCACACTCCAGAACCACCAGCAAGGAGCGAACCCCCCGGGTATGTTCACGCGCTGGCAAGTTTCGATGATGGCACTGTGTATGTCGAGGAACTCAAACAGCTAACTGCGCAGGACGTGTTACTAACGAAGGTTGTGGAGTATACGAAGCACGGCTGGCCGACACATGTAAAGGACGCGGGATTGGCGCCATTCTCGGAACGCCGGTTGGAACTATCTGTGGCTCACGGGTTGGTATACTGGGGTCATCGAGTTGTTGTTCCCACACAAGCACGAGAACGGGTACTACACATGTTGCATGAAACGCATCAAGGGTCCTCGGCCATGAAGGCGGTTGCCAGATCGGCATTCTGGTGGCCGGGACTAGACCGAGAGATAGAACACCTCTCAGCGTCGTGCCACAATTGCGTTCAAAACCTGCCTATGCCGGCTTCTGTTCAACCCATCAGTTGGCCAGCCGTTAAGGAAAAATGGTCGAGGCTCCACGCCGATTTCGCCGGGCCGGTCGCAGGCAGCATGATACTGGTAGTCGTGGATGCTGCCACTAAGTGGATTGAAGCCGTGCCCATGAGGCAGGCAAGCACGTCATCCACGATTGCCAGCTTGCGCAGCATTTGTGCCAGATTCGGTGTTCCACGCACAATAGTTACGGACAACGGTACGCAGTTCACTAGCGAAGAATTCGCCATCTTTGCTAAGAACAATAACATCGCACACCTACGTACGGCTGTGTATCACCCACAGTCTAACGGACTTGCTGAACGAGCTGTTCGTACGATTAAGGAAGCGCTAAAGAAGATGAGCGAAGGCACACTTGAAGAGAAGCTAGTCAAAGTTCTTTTCAACTACAGGAGAACGCCGTGCCACGAGGGAAAATCCCCTTCCGAACTTCTATTCGGCTACTTGATCCGCTCGCGCTTGGACTCGCGTTTCCCGCCTTTCCCAGGGTCAACCCAGGAGACGGAAGAGTGGACACTGCCGCCCGACACAGCCATGTACGCCCGTAACTACGGCCAGGGGGAGAAATGGACACCAGGGAAAGTGCAGTCCACTACAGGGTCACGCATGGTCACCATACAAACGCCTACTGGGGTGGTTCGACGTCACATAGACCAAGTGCGTTCCAGGCCGAGCCCGGCATCCGCTCGGAGCGGCGTTCGAGACCAAGACGAGGGGAGCCCTTCGGCTGCAGCTGCGCCCGCACAGACCGACAACGAAGGCGATTTGAACGAGCAGCCTACAGACCAGGTGGCGCCGGCACAAGCGTCGCCGCCTATCCAGAAGGCGCAGGAACCCCCTCAAGCTTTGCGACGATCTACTCGGGAAAGGAAGCCTGTACAGCGTCTTCAATACTAAGGGAGGAGAAATGTTGTAAATCATCTTGATATGCTATCTCCCGCCGCCTGAGCCAGGCGTGTGACGTATCAACAACAGCAGCGTTATGTCTTTCCTCGCCCTTTCTCCCTTCCCAACTCCCTCTCTCTTGCTTGCGTTAAATACTCTGTTCACGGACGAATAAACGTTCTTTTCCAGTCCCCCAGCGCTGGTCTCGTCAGTCGTCCACGCACCGTATGTGCGCTTGCTACGTAGCACATAGCTTAAGGTCTGCCAAGGCCGAAATGCAAAGGTAGGTAGAAGGTTTAAAAAAAAGTGACACGAAAGCTGGTGATATGAAAAAACGATGAATATAACATGAGCATAATTGCGAACGGCATGGGCATACGTTAAAGTTTACATTAAAATCACGATAAGTGGATAACGTCGACGTTATTCAGGATGTTAAGAATACAGCTATGAGGAAACAGCGGCTCATCGCCAAGTAGCGTTACTGAGTGAAATTGGGTGAAACGATCAGGGTTATACTCAGAGAACTAAAGCAGCATGTTTAGAGGAATATTGCAGTACTCACACTCCGGGGCCGCCTCTCCGCACTGCACATTCACGTGGGTGAGACACATGTGACCGATTCGTAGCTTGCGCATGACCACCTCATAAAACTGCCCCATCCCGCGAACCCTCCGACTACCTCTTCAAGTGTTTTGGAGCATGCAGCTTGTTGCGTGTTTTATTGTTCCACTTCTATTTTCTTTTTGTTAGAATGCAACGCCTTAAAAGGTTTGATGGTATTCGCGAAGTTTTTTTATCAGGGCTCGGCGTCAATTGAAAGCCTTAAACCAATTAATCAGCACCCTTAAGCAAAATGAGGCGTTTTTATATTATAGGTCGGTTTAACTTTGAGGTATATATAACGCTAAAATAGATAAACCCTTCAATGTGCTTTTTTAGCTGGAGACAAACATGTCCAGTTAAGTACAGTCGAAGTACGGGCGGAGGCATAGCAAAAAGATTTTTTTATATATATATTCTCTGACGAGCCATGTTGTGCTATTATTCAACATACTATTTTGATATTCTCGGCTACACTAGACAGGTGCTCAAAAGAGGTCGAACCAGAACATGCACTTTATGTTTTTTTCGCATTAAGAAACGTGGAAGCCCTGCGATTGCTACCGCAATTCGCCGTTCTTCAGATTGACTGTGGAACTATAGAAAGACAGACTTATGCTCTTCCGTGGGCTAGTTAACACCGGGTTCGTCACCATTAAGCAGGCCGTCACTCGGCTGGCCCATAATGAAAGCTGGCGGCTTTGATGGGATTGAAAACGTCAGTGGTACCACATCGACGAAGGATTATGAAAACTGTGTTTTCTAATTGCCGCCTTGAGCAATCCCGGGGGGCTCCCGTTGAAGCCAGAAGATAAAGGGGAAAAGCCTTAAACCCCAACAGGAAAGCCATTGACTGGGTGCACAAGCAGTTTAATGAACGTCAAGCTGCGGGAATTTGTACCTTTTTCTCAGGAATCTACGCCAATCATAATGGCGTTGCTATTTGTGAGTTTGTTACCGACGAACAATGTGTCTGCCTTTTAGGAATAAACAACACGGCAATAAAAACATGCAAAAGGTAAGATTTTCACATAACTTGTCTTGATTTATTCCGTTTTATGTTGAACCAATTAACCAATTAAATAAAAACATCAATCGAACAATCAGCAAGTTAGATGATCAATCGCATAGTCCTGTATTTTATGTGTATCTACTTCTCTCCCAATATCAGAACTCGCAGCACAATCGACCTCTTAATTTCCTGAGATGTCCACTTTGACTTGGGACCAAAAAAAGAAATATGTATTTGTTCTTTTAAGAAGCAGCGATAATGGTATTTTGTGATTAAAGAACAAGTGAGTCTGTAGCCCGTTTCGATGATGCCAACGTTCTTACGGCCACAATCTCACCGAATGTGGCAGTTTAGGTACCTCTTTGCAGGTCATTACTCATCTTCTTTTGAATACTGTTTTGTGGGATTGATGTCGTTCGAAAAGCAATGCAATCCTCTTTCATTTGATTTTATGTATGTATTGGTTTATACTGTTCATGCACATTTGTAGCTTTGCGAATATGACGGCACGGACCTTCACTTGCTCCGCTGGTTCATATTTCATGAACGATCTATTAAAATAACACGGTTCCAAAAGAGCAGCTTTGTTAAGATGTTGTCGGAGCAGAATGTAACGCTACACTTTTTTTGGTATGTGCACCAGTTTTGTTCATCTCTCAAATAACGCCCTAAAATTGTAATTTTTCAGCACAAGTATGTTTTAATGAAATCCGCAAGGGCAATAAAATTAGCTGTAGATGTAGTGCATATAATTGGTAATATTCAGAAAAAAAAATATTGTTTTGTAAAATGTTTTCGTTTAGATATTCTATATCAAACATAGCACTTTTTTGTGCTTCGAGTCACGGTGCTTCAAATGCCGCTGAGGAAATAATTAAACTATGATGAAATCCTTCATAACATTTAGAACTACAGTGGTTGCCCAAGATGTGGACGATGGCTTTTTCCATTTTGAAAGTCATAACGCTTCAGGAGCCCTTCAAACTTACATGTTTTTGACGCATATCTTTTATAGGCATCAAACAACTTTATTGGCATCTAATAACATTTATTGTGCGGAATGTATATACATTGCGATGTATTAGATTTTTACAATGATCTTGCTTTGGTTTCTTGATAGGTGTAGAGCTTAGCCAATTTTAAAAACAATTAAAAACTGTTTTGGTGTTTTGTTGCGCTACCTGAAGGATGGCAGACAAAACTGTTTATTCCTAATGTTCAAGTAATTTTCGAGGGCGGTGTTGGCGTTTGTATTATCATCAGTATCCGTGTCTCTTTACCGTCACATTTAGAAAATATATTGGAAGATTTACTATCGACAAATGAATGGTTTAAGTACTGGGTCAGGTTAATAAATCTAAGATAAGTAATTACACAAGCATAGTGTGATATTTTGTGTTCATTATTCGATATGATTGAAATCAATAAGCAATAAAGACGAAAAGGAAAAGAATACACCCAATTTCGCTTCATGCCTAGAGCCACTAAATGAGCTGCGCTTAGAGTATCGGCACTCCGCAACCCAACATTGTTGTAGGCGCCGCCATTCTGGGTCATGTACAGAGCAAACGCAACTGCCGATCGTCATGATTCAAAAGTGCGACTTTCTCAGCATTAAATCCGGTGTTAGGAAGCTTACCCAATATTGCTTTGCCCTGTCGTGGACTGTTTAAACATTTTTGGAGGACGAAAAAGCGTTTTCAGTGGTTTTAGATAAAGCTTCAGATAACTGCAAACACGATTTTAAGCCACAATATGGCCAAGTGTCGTTACTCTGAAACCTAGCTTATTTAATGAAACTACTCATGTCCTTGTTCAAAGAGCTTGTAATTCCTGAAGGGGCCATGCCGTAAGCCCCGTAGGTTCCACAAGCCACTACCTTTTGACGCCTCCCTTTCCTCATTGTTCCCGCTAGTGCCACCGGTTCCCGCGAACCTTCTTTCCCCTGGCCGAAACTGCAACTAAATATGAATAATACACCATTATTATGGCTTATTTTGTTATGACCAACTACACATAATGAGAGGAGGAAGCTGCCGGGCAGGGAAAACGCGGGCTTTATGTGCGACCGTTCTAACCGTCTCAGAAGATAGAACACGCAAGCTTGCGCTGATTTCAAAAAGACCATCCAAAGAAAAGGGGCGGCACGCTGTGTTTTTTGTGATTGTGCGTCTAATTTATATGGTATATTTGAAGATCGACTATGAACGTCGATCGTCTCAATGTAATGTAACGTAGTAACATTATATAAATAATAAACATAATGAAGGACTGAGCGACTCTTTTTTTTTCAATTCTTGGATTGTAATACGGCGACAGCCTATTGTACTTACTGTTGATGAAGAGCAATATGAGGTGACGATGTAATGATTAAATGATGAGTCGACGACATTAGTGGATGTCGAACCACAACGCACAGTTCCAGACTTGTTTCAAGTATCGTATACCCAAAGACGTTTCTTCACCTACAACAGAATATGATAGAATCAATGAGGATGCTCCTTTACAACTGTACGTGGACCTGCATGGTGCAACAGTGCGGCTTATTCATTATCATGAAGAATGGATTTCTAGCAGCATCCCCTCATGGACTCCTTGGAACAAATGGCCTCGTTGAGGTGAAGTGTCTCCTTTCCAAAAGATTCTTGAAGCCTACTGAAACCGCAAAAGAGTATGAGGCGAAAAATAAGAAAAAGGAGCCTGGTGTGAAAGGTCCAAATCATCACCATAATTTCTACTAAGAAATACAAGGGCAGTTGCACAGTACACAAAGAAAGTTTTGTGATTTTGTTATATTTATTCTCAAGGCCATTGATATCAACGTATTCAGAGGTTTGACATCTTCTGGTCAACCAACATAGAGCCTTTTTCTAGTGAAGTTTTACATGGAAGGCCGGACTTTCGCTAAAATCCCTCACGTAGAAGAGCTGTCCGATCGAATAAACTGCCATTACTCCCGATCTGGGAATCTCTCGATCTTCGTTCGTGGGCCATAGTGTCATAAGTTCGAGGGGTGTGGCTTTTCCTCCGCCGAACATTGCTTCGGCGGGTGTTTTTCCCGTGGAAGATGAGACCGTCACGTTGCCGGGACAAGGACCTGGAAATTTTTCACTGAACTGCTTTCTCCGTAAGCTTCAAGAGGGCTTTCTTCGTTTCGCACACTATCTGTTCTGCTTGCCCGTTAGTTGCAGGATGGTATGGTGCATTAATGTGATGCCTGATGCCGTTTTTGTATTTTTTTTTCAAAAACCCTTTTATTTTATTTTAAACAAGATTCGGTGTGTTATCAGAGAAAAGTATTTTCGGTGGGGCAAAAGTAGCGAAAGGAGAGTGCAGAACGTCAATGACGCGTTTGGACGTCATGGCATGCATCGTGTAAACTTCCAATCACTTAGAGTACTCATCGACCATGACTCCACAAATGCGGATACGTTTCGCCACCCACCGAATTAATAGTGGATCGTTTCGGTTACTGTTCATGATGGCGCTGGACTCGAGGAAGACTTGAAGTGCTTCCGCAAAGTTAGCCCAGGTGCCAACACTGTTGTCGAAAGCGGTAAGTATTCAAAACGTCGACAACGCCGGTTGCCACGTGTTGTGCTTGACACTGGACATTTACCATTCGCTGACAAGAAACTTGCTTGTTCGTCTGCCACGAGTCGTTCAATATCAGGTCATCACCACAAGCCCATCTCCCGACAACATAGGTCTTCATTGTCCGCATTTCCATAGTTAGTAATAACGTGAACTTATAAATTCCCGAACGCTCATCACTTGCCGTCGTTAAACGCCGCTCATTCAAAGCGTCTTCATTGCAGATAAACGTCTTCCTATTTATTCTGATGCTTTTCATTATATTCCTCCTAAGCTGTACTTACAACATTATGTGCAGCGGCGTTTGTTTCCTGGGAACTATAATTTAACAACCTTTAAAACATCCTCCGGATCCCGTGAAACACAATATTTCGTGACGTCACTTTTCAATCGTCATTATAATGCTGAGGTAAGTAGCGTAAATGGCGAAGCAGTTTATTAGACGTCCGCTTCTACTGGTGTCTTGGAAGATTGAGTCTACTGAGCGCGCATTCCTGGAGAAGAATGTTTCAGTGACATAATATTGACACGTCAATCAACAATTGATTCCTCGTTGATAAGATTTATTTGGAAAGCCCGTGGCAAGCGCCGAATCACATGTCCATATCAGAGAATAATTACTGTCTAGCCTAACATTCTCGCAGACATAAGTTTGCTGGGCCACGTTGTTGAGCCAGCTGAACACAGCTGGCAGCGGCGCGAGCAAAGCCATGATGGGAACGTGATGGTGTTCGAGCCATCCCACCGTGAACCAGTATTTCGGCCACCCCACGGGTGCGTGTCGCCATCTATTGTTTGAACTAACGCCTTGTTCAAGATGGCTGCCGTGAGACCACAGCCTTAAGAAGCTCATTATATTGTGAAAACAACTGAGTAGCTAAGCTTTTCATTTACATAATCAGCAACAAACAGCAGACCATAGAGCATTGCCAGAATTATGGTAGCTGTAGAGTTGGTTTTGTTGATCTGCTTTACAGATGTTCCTATCATAACTTAGCCAACGACCGAGTACGTTTAGTTCCATCTTCATAAAGACCCTACTGAAAATATCACTTCAACCTTGATGTGTTATGGGCTCCACTTATTCCATTCAAACCCTTCAGCCAATAAAAACTCGCAGCCCTTCAAACCCTTTTAGCCCCTCATACCGTTCAAATTTTTTAAACCCACTCAGGACTTCAACCTTTTAGATGCACAAATGACTGTAAACAATGAACCAAAAATGCAGTTTTAAATATTATTATAAGTTTACTTCCGACTTGAGTTTTACATGCATCTTGTAATTTCAAAGTACGATAAGAATCAACGCGCACTCGAACCCGAGCGTAAAGCGATCAGACAAAATAAAGACATCCATGTTCTTTGTCGCAAAAACTTATATATTGAGGTGCTCAAAATGCCACTCGGTAAATTCCTGAGGTGTATGGTCATCCAACTATCACAACTATCACAATCAAGCAGGTACTCTACCCACACATATACCGATTCTCAATACGAAGTATTGCGAAAAAAAAAAACAAGACCAACGTTCGCCGCCGTTGAGAAACCCAGTGCACGATCACGGTGTTTCGCGGTGGTGCCGTCGCGGTGGCGTCTCCTGCGTCGTTTCGCTCCCTGTATGAGCGTCTGAAGACGGACGAACGAAGAGACAGAAGAAACAGAACACTGAAAGGCCTTCTTTTTGATCCGCACACTAAGTTGCTGTAGAACATAGGTCCCATGCGTGGGATATTGAAAGTCCACCAAGCGTTCAGTCGTTGCGGCCACCCGATACAAAATGGCCAAGCAACTTCCCGACCCATATACCCTGAAGGGTCACAGGATCCCTCCCACAGACGCGTTAAAACGATTTTGATGGGTGCCGTGCCTTCATGCTAAAAATTCGCACTGAGCACACATGCCTCTTAAATATCAATTACGGGTCATTTACACCATTTAGAAATTCTTAAAGGGTACGCCAGGCTCATTAGCTTAAGGTAATCTTCAGCCCCTAAAAATGTTTTGAAGAGTATGTCAAAACATTTCAGGAAATCCTGATGGGTATTATAGTCCCTTTTTCAATATGGGATCCTGATGATAGATCATACTGACCTTGGGACTGAAAATAAATTGCCACACTTTATTGAAAGTATCGATTTGAGAACGTTGTCTGAATCATACTGCAATGAAAGAGATGATAAACCCACGGGGCTATAGTGGCAAAGCATTGTGCAACTAAAGGTTTTGAATCTAGCCCCAAAGGTGTAGCTGAAATTATATTTCTTATTTCAAAGAAAAAGAAAACCGAGGCTTAATATTGGAATGCTCTCTCCAACCTGATGTTTTCAATGCCGTTAGGAACTGAACAATTTGAAAATAATATATAAAGCAAGTATTTATCGATTATTTTCAAATGACGTTCATTATCCTCGGCGTACAGAGTAGTACAGGAAAGAAGGGAAAAGCACCTGCGGCAAATTACAGTACTTAAAGGTCAATGGAGTCCAACATCTTCCAAACTTAAGTCCAGGATGAACCGTGCTTAGTGTTACCATTTTGAAGGTGATAACTATCGAATATGCAAAAGATACGTAATTGTTACTGTTTGTGGGGGGCTGATGATACTGATTTTATTGTTCATATGTAGTACTGATGGTGCTGATTTTTTTTTATTGCTCATAGATAGTGCTCAGTTCCAGGTTGCGTTTCGACTGCATTATTGCTGCTTTATGGTCAGTGAAATGCAGAGCTACTGGTTCTTCTAGCGGATCAGCTTCGATCCGCTACAAGCTGTGGTAACGCATCTCCACCGCTTAAGTCAACGGTCCATGTCAGAAAGAGAATGTGTGGCACGGATTGTGGTTATATACGTAGTTGAGCATTTTACCGCAGCGCCCTCTCGTCTATAAACGTTGAGTCAATGCATGCCAATTTACCGCGATTATATGCGCATTTGACCACAGCGCCCTCTCCTGTATAGATGTTGAGCGGCTACATGCCACGTTTCATCCATGACATCCCCAGCTCTTGACTTACTACCACATCTCAGATCCCCCCACTCGTACCGCAGTCGTGGCCGAGTGGTTAAGGCGATGGACTTGAAATCCATTGGGGTCTCCCCGCACATGTTCGAGTCCTGTCGACTGCGCGAACATTTTTTTCTCGTTTTTTTAAGAAGACAGATTGCATGGCAATCGATGTTAGCACGGACGCCGGACGGGCAAGGCTAGACCCTCAGGAGGTTCGCCCCTAAAAAAATATCTGTTTCGAAAAAGTAATACTCGGCCTATATCAATGTCTCGTCAATTTCCACTTTCTAATATACTTCCTTATGCAGGCTTGTCCGGTTTAAAAAGATGAGCACTGCAATCCTAAGAGAGCTATTCCAATAAAGTTGACCGCCGAAGAGAGGTTCAGACTCATTATTTGCATGCGCTTGGCCGACCCCTTTCAGGTGGTATCCACTTGTAGCTAACGTAGGATTTGCCCAAGTACCCGGATGCTCTGTTCAAAAGGGCCTGTATCAAAAGGGTACACTTATCGGACAGGTGTCCGTGTCTAACGGGTGCGTTTTATACGGGTGTAACCTAGACAGTGGAAAGTTTGTCAGCCCCTGAGGGTGTTTTCTCCGCTGTGAATTACATGCATTTACCAATGCTAGTCTGGGATCCCGAACTTGCTTCGCGCTGTGATACAGGACCACACGCTGATACGATGTTCATCCAGACAGGCAACTTGGTAGATATGACAAGTGCTGATTGTTGGGCAAGTTGGTATGGTACGTTAGAAAACATGATCGCGCTTTGAAGACAGGGACATAGGAAGAACAGACAGCACAAAACGCAAACTTTGAACTGATTTCTTTGCGCCTCTTAAGCCGAACAGTCTTATTTTTGTGCCTAGTGCTAGGCACAAAAATAAGACTGCTAGAGAGATTATGGAGGCTAACGCTATAAATAGTTCCGGCACGTGTTGTGTCATTGTTGCGTCAATTGACTTGGCGGATAAGGAGTTAGGGTACTTGCGGTCCGTGGCGTGGCCACGGATTGATTGAGATGTGGTGCGGTGACGCAGTGTGTTTCTACGCTGAAACTCTTGAATTAAATCACTTGAAAGTTAGCGCTCTGTGGTGTCTGTTCTTCCTATGTCCCTGTCTTCAAAGCGCAATCATGTTTTTTGGTAAATATAAACTAAATTGCCCTACCGCCCTTTTTTACTGGCTCAGCTGAAGATCGTCGGGGCCACCTTCGTGCCGCTGTCCTTGGGTCTGTTCACGGCGGCCGCGGCCATCTTCCCAGCCCAGGACGCGGCCGACGGGGGCCGCCTGCTGCAGCAGCTGTCCGGCCTTCCCGGCCCGCTCTACTGGCTTGCCAACATGTTCTGGGACTACGGCCTGGTGTACCACCTGTACCTCGTCCTGTTGTCGCCCATGGTGGCCATCTGGGGCTACGGGGACAGCGACGTCCAGTTCTGGCTCACGGTGGTGCTGCTCTTCCTCGCCTACGGCTGGGCTTCCATCCCGTTCGCTTACCTTGTCTCCAAGCTCTTCACGAGGCCCTCGCGCGCCTTCGCGGCAGCGGCCACTCTTAAGGGGCCTCTCGGTGGGTGTGCGAGCAACACGGTTTCGTGTACTGCGTGACCACGGGACTTTCTTGTACTCTGTCGGACCGTGTATTAACAGCCGAGTCTGTCTTGGGGTTCGAAGGCGCTTTCTCTGCTTACGGCTGTAAGCTTGCATTCGCAACAATATCGCCATTTTCAATATTCGGGGCTTTGACGTCAAATGTGGTATAGGCGGTAGTACAGATTTGGCGCGCCGGCGCCTTGGTGTGCTATGGTAGTATTCCCGCTTCTAGTTTAGCGGTACATTCCAGAGACAGGTGGTGATCAAGAGTTGCTGGCGGAACAAATAGGGACATTTTATAAAACATGCCATCTGTCAACATTTTCAACAAAACGGAAATAAATAGCTCCGCTCCCGATCCGCCGGTTTGAGCGAGGCAATCACACCGAGAGTGGAATGGTATAATAAATACCACTGTCAGGCTGTAAATGGCTTTGTTAATGTTGCAACCGGACGATTAGAAAGAAGAGAAGCGTCGGTAGCTCATGCGTTTCTGCATTTTTTATCAGTATGAAAAATGAACAGTAAAAAAAAAAGGTCATACCGACCGATTTGTCTAGCGGAATTGCCTTCGTATTCTTTGCTTCCTTAACATATGGTGCCGAAACCTGGGAGTTTTCCGCATTACAAGGGCCCAAGCTACACGCCGCAGGGAATTTCAATCCTGCAACTGCAACGGAATTCAGCAGTTCTTTGGCGGGAGCAGACCACTGGGAAAAGAACAGCGACGAAACCTTGGCAGGCGACCATACGGCCTCGTAAATACGAATAGTGAATTGAAAGGCTGAAGGCTAGGCGGTCGGCTCGGCGGGCACGGAACACTAGGATTAAGGACCACGCAATCGAATTCTACAGGATCCCAGCCCCGACCTAGCAAGAGTGCGTTCGATCAAGGACAGACTCGCTACCAGCAATGCAGAGCGTCGACTACTTGACGATGAGATAGAGCTGCTAATTCCTATCCAAGAACTGGAAAGTGAGTGCACCGTCACTGCAAAATACCAAGACGAAGCCCTCATGGCAATCAGCTGGTTGGAGAGCAAGATTGAATCCCTACAATCACAGAGAATAATAGCTTCGGCGGCGAGCACCGGAAACCAAACCGGCATTCAAGACAACTCAGCGAGACGTGAGCCAAAGCTTCCGAAGCTGGAGCTATCTACCTTTGATGGAGAACTAAGCAACTGGCTCACATTCTGGGAGCAGTTTGGTGGAGCCATCCATACCAATGCAACCTTAACAACCACAGATAAGTTCCACTACCTTCGTCGGTGTCTAACGGTAAATGCTGCTGCTGCGATAGCCGGGCTACCAACAAAAGAAATATGCAATGCCGAAGCGATCACCATTTTGCAAAAGAGGTTTGGAGACCAGAGGAGAATAGAGCGATAGCATCTGAATGCCCTCAGAAATCTACCGCACATTGCTTCAGCTAATGACGTGAGAGGGTTGAGAAACCTGCATGACACCACACAACTCAACGTTCGGTGTCTATACCCTTTGAATGTTCCCACGTCAAGGTTTTCAGTCATGCTCTGTGACATTCTTGTCAGGGCGTTACCTTACGAGGTTACAGTGGAGTATGACCGGCAAGTCAACAACACCGCTTTCACTAGCGCAGCTGCTCAAGACCAAGGAGACGGATCGGCGGCTGGAACTTCAAGGTCAGCGGATACTCCGTCGGAATCAGTGACCGAATTGAATGGAATGCTTCGCTTCATGCGCGTGAAAACAGAAAGCCGAGAAAGAAGTAGACTTGAGCACGCTCGAGGCAAACACGAGACAAAGGTAAAGTCGTTTGCATCAACATCAGCTCTTCATAACGCAACAAATGCTACACTTCCTCGGTGTTTTTTCTGCCATTCAAAGAAGCATTCCACGCAATTTTGTGATTGCAGCAAACAGAGAGAGAGGAAAACTTAAGGCTGTTATCATCAGACTCCAGATGTTTCCGATGCACATTGAAAGGGCACCGAGTACAAGATTGCAGAAAAAAAAAAAAAACCTCTGTTGCGGAATTTGCAGAGCCAGACATGCAACCACAATGTGCGATCCTGAGTTTGTTAGGCGGATGAAGGAACGTTCACTCCAAGGTAACGACACGATTTGCGTGTCTGCATCCAGCTCGGGCGCACGCTCAGAAACGAAGTTTAGTTATGGCATATGTCTCTAGACGTTCAAGGCATTTTTACTGACCAACGCTGGCAGCTGCTATGCAGCTATGTCAAGGGAATAATCGACGGTGGCAGCCAGCTCACATTTATAAAAGAAAAGGTAGCGCAACGCCTAGGGCCGAGGGTCCTGCGGAGAACCAATATAGCTCTCAACACTTTCGCCAGTAATGCTTCGAAGGTTTTAGAGCGGAGTCCCGTTGTGGAGGTAAAGCTCAAAATTCAATTTGACAATACAGAAATAACATTTGAAGCAATTTACATCCCGGTCATTTGCCAGGATCTATCTACGCCAAGAACTGATACCCTGTTTGTGCGATTTCTGCGAGAAAGCAGTAAGAATCTTTCAGACGACATGATTTTCCCAGGTGTAAAAACAGTTCCTGGAATAAGTCTGTTGATTGAATCCGACCAGTTGTAAAAGTTCTGCACAGGAGACGTGATCAGGTGCGCAGATGTGGATGGATTGGTAGCGATCAACCCAAAGATGGGTTGGGCACTGCAAGGTCCTGCAAGACAAGTGAGAAGGCCCCCATGCGATTCAAGTCTGATGATATCTGTCCTACAAGCGGAGACAAAGGAAACCCAAGTGGAAAAGACGCTACAGTCCTTCTGGGAGTTAGACAGAATGGGAGTTGTCGACAGTGAGCTCGGCGACACTGATGCAGACATAATTACACACTTTGAGCAAAACATCATTAAGAAAAGCGGACTATGGGAAGTGGCTCTGCCGTAGAAAGAAGACGCTGATAATATGCTGGCAAACAAGCGGGAAGTTGCCATTTTACGTCTAGGGAGCTTCTTGAGAACAATCTCACGAAAGGAGGGATTACTCAAGCGTTATGATGATGCAATGAGACAGTATTTGCGTGATGGGCAAGCAGAAGTGATCAAGGGCAGAAAGGAAAACGACAGCGCGGAGGTCATGTATTACATGCCGCATAAAGAAGTAATACGTGAAGATGCAACAAAAACAAAGTTAAGGATCGTCTTCGACGCATCTTCTCTTGCCAAAGGGTGCAGGTCGTTGAATGAGCGCCTAGTAACAGGACCCAACTTGAACCCTGAACTTCTGCAGGTCCTGCTTCGGTTTAGATGGTACTCAGTTGCAATGACCAACCGCCGAAAATGAGAAAGCGTTTTTACAAATTGCGAGCCGTGAAGAGGATCATGATTCTTGTAGACTCCTTTGGTTTGCTGAGGAGCCAAATTTCCCTTTCAACAAGGAATAAATTCAAGAGTGGAAGATGACTCGGGTTCCTTTCGCATCCACGTCTAGTCCATTCGTGCTCACAGCTACAAGACAACATCCCTTGAAGTTGGTCTGCGAAGACCCAGAATTAGCAGAGAAACTCAGAACACCTTTCTAGGTCGACGATCTACTGCTCGGAGCCGACGATATTGAGGATGCTGTGAGGCTCTACCACACTTCCAGGAACGTCATGAAGCAGGCAGGATTGACACTCCGGGAATGGACTGCGAACAACGAGCAACTGCAGGAGCAGTTCAATAAGGAAGAGCCAAAAATTATGACCGAAAAAAAAAGCCTCTCACCTTCACCAATATTCAAAGTACTTGGAATGATGTGGGATCACGAATAGGACTGCTTTATTTACGAAGTTGAAGCTTTGCTTAAATTTCTCTCAGCACATGTGGACACTAAACGGTTCATCCTCAAGGCAGCCTCAAGAATGTCTGATGCTCTTGGACTGATCGCGCCCTTCGTCCCAACAGCTAAGCTGCTATATCAGAAGCTATGGAGATTGGGAATCAGCTGGTATGAAGAACTCCCCGCTGATTCGATCATTGAATGGCGCGCTTGAGCGGCGGACCTTGCTCAACTGCACTCGTTAAGAATACCAAGACATGTCAAGCGAGGCATCAACAAGGTACAGCTACACGTCTTTGTAGATGCTAGTAAGAAAGCCTACGGATCTTGTGTGTACTTTGGAACAGCCGATCCAAGGAAAAACAGTTACCACGTTAGTTGTTGCGAAGAGAAGAGTGGCACCGATAAAACCTTTATCACTGCCTAGGTTGGAGCTGATGGGGGCAAATATTGAAACCAGACTCCTACGATACATAAAGCAGCCATATTATGACGTGGAACTTGATTACATTATGTGGACCGACTCAACGGTTGCCCTCAGTTGGGTGAGAGGAGTTCCAGAAAAATGGAAGCCATTTGTAAAAAAACAGGGTGGCAGAGATACGCGTCATGACATCCTCGGACCAATGGAGGCACTGCCCCGGTCAAGACAATCCGGCGGACCTCTTGACCAGAGGACTAGGCGTTCAGGAGATTCGTACTAACTCTCTTTTGTGGAAAGGGCTCCGTTGGCTCAGTAAAGAACCTTCAGAATGGCCTGAATCTTCAGTGTTCTGAAAAGACACTCTTCAACTCGAAGTAAAAGAAGAGACACATGCGCTGTTGGAGAAAGATCAAGAAGTTCCATCATTTTTCGACACCGGAAGTTACGAGAATTACCGGATGGTTCTAAGGATCACTGCCTGGGTCATTAGGTTCGCTAACAACGCTCAGAAGAGAAATGACAAAATACGAGGTGGATTAATTACAGCAGAGTTGGACAAAGCAGAGCAGTATTGGATCAGGCATATACAAAACGAGAAGTTTCAGACGGTTATAATGCTCCGCGAGAAAAATACGACGGATGTTAATCCAAGACTCGAAGAGTATCATCCTTTCATTGACGAAAACAAAATCCTGCGGGTCCGAGGACGACTGCAGAGGTTGAATGAAAGTCTCGATGTGAAACATCCAGTCCTATTACCGAACGACCATAACCTTGTCAAGCTAATTTTGATGCACGCTCATTGTAAGGTTATGCACGGGGGAGTAACAAGCACAATGTGTTACCTAGAGGTACTGGATAATACGTGCTAGGCACCTGACCGAGAAGGTAATAAAAAGTTCCCTCGTATGTTCATGGTTGAATGCCAACAGGAGGGCAACTGCTGTTGAGCAAGCTCCGCTACCGACAGATCGAATCAAGAAGGCAAAGCCGTTTGAGATAACCGGAGTCGACTTCGCGGGGCCGCTGTACGCAAAAAGAGACGACGGTAGCTGCAGCAAAGCGTAATCGTACTTTTCACATACGCCTTCACTCGAGCAGTTCACCTGGAGCTCTCAACGGGCCTCAGTGTGGAAGCTTTCTTGCTTGCATTCCGGCATCTTATAGTAAGAAGAGGAATACCACTGGACATATATTCTGATAATGCACTAGCCTTCAAGAGAGCATCAAAAGACATTAAGAAGGCATTGAGTGCGCTTGAGCAAGAAGTATTTAAATTATACATTGCAGAACACAGAATAAACTGGAAGTTCATTTTGGAGGCCGCTCCATGGTGGGGCGGGTGGTGGGAGGGGCTCGTTCGATCTGTTAAGACAGCACTTAAGAAAGTGTTGGGCAGAAGCAGCCTATGCTTCGAAGCACTGACGACTGTCCTTGCAGAGGTGGGAGCAATGGTAAACTCAAGACCACTGACATATCTCTACTCGGGAGTCGGAGAGCCATCAGTCATCAGGCCAGCACATTTCTCAATCAGGCAAAGTTTGACAGTTCTACCAGAAACAAACTTGTCTAACGACAGCCCAGGATGCGTGACAAAGAAGGAAACAGCTCGCCAGTTTCAGTATCGAAAAATAATCATAGAACATTTTTGGAAACGCTGGAGGTCTGAGTACCTGTTGGAGTTGCGGTCAGCTCATCGATATCCCGTCACCAATACTTGCTCCCTGAAAGTGGACGACCTAGTCATAGTGGAAAATAACCAAGCATCCAAGCTGTTTTGGGAACTGGGAAGAATCGTAGAGATGTACCCCGGAACTGACGGAACTTTTCGCGCCTGTCTCGTGAAAGAGCAAACAGAGAGACCCCCGCAGAAACTTTATTTGCTGGAAATTCGTCCAAGTCAACTTCAAGCTCGGGAAGATGTTGCAGCCGGACGATGAGAAAGAAGAGAAGCGGCGGGAGCTCATGTTTTTTGTGTTTTTTATCAGTTTGAAAAATGAGCAGTAAAGGAAAAGGTCGCACCGACCGATTTGTCTAGCGTAATTGCCTTTGTACTCCTTGGTTCTTCAACAGTTAACTCACTGGCTCGATTTTGCCGATCGCATCATAATGCCCGGACGTGACTGGGCCTAACATCGGATAAGTTCGCTGCCTTTGAGAAATTCAGGCATCACGTATAGTTGCAGTACGGTTCCAGTTGGCAAAATATTAATACACTCTGAGCTCAAAGCTTCCTTCAAAATGACTGAAACGACACATGTGAGGATCAATAAAAGAGCAAAAAAAGAAGCGGGCACAACAGGAAGAAAGACACAGAGTCATCTCTGTCCCCGCGTACATGAACCGTATAGTAGAAAGTCCTGCACTATTACTGAATTTAAGTATTTTCTGCTCTGCACCATCATTGTCACTCCCCTTGAAACTTCGCGTATTCGTCATTTAGAAACGAACAGAACATATTTGTCGGTTAGCTTTGCTTGGGAGTCAGCGTTACTTCGGGTTGCTTTTACCTTGAGTAGAACATGAATATTTTATACGTGCTGTAAAACTAGATCTGTGCAACTTCTGCTGCTGGTCGTAGTGATGCCGGGTCATTTGTGCAAGACCAGCTGGAATCGCTGGTACATCAATCCCAAGCCACAAATGCTTGGGATTCCGAAGGTCGATTTTAAAGGGGACGCGCAGGATTATGGGCATCCCATGGTTCCCGGAGTTTATGCACGAGGAATTCGAGCTCGTCATGCGAAACCAACCCGGCATGTCGACATCCAGGTTGTATGGACATTGTCTTCGGGAGATCGCGTGACGCTTCGCTTGATGTAGGATGTTTTCCACACGGTGGACGGTAACGTCAGCTGTGTCATGTGCTGCCATATTGCGAGGGTGGTTTAGAGGGTGGTTTTTTGCGCCTTCTACGCTATCTATTGCTTGGTGCGCGAAGTCCTCAGCTCATACACCCGCTGCACTCCCTGTTAGTTAATTAGGAACCGCACCGTGACGTCGGGATCTAAGTTTCGCAATTCGGCATCCAGCTGAGCTAAGCAAGACTCACGGTCCACTGCTGTCGCAGAATCCATAAAGCAGTTGCTTTCGCTTCCTTTCGATTCCTAGTTCGCACCGAGCGAAGGCTTCGAGATGCAGATTGCATGGTTGGGTGTTCGATGTCCGGTGCGCCGCTTGGTAAATCACGCCGATTGTAATTATGTGTAATGATTTGTTACACAGTATGCTTTTATATGCTTTGTGCGCTGGTGCATTGCCTGCCATAGCCTGGTATGCTTTGCGACGCCTTGGCTAACATGTAATGTTCTAAGCTTTCGTGCGTAACGTGTGTCGCATGAGATACAAAGTTTTTTTGCTAAACATCTAGGTCAAAAGCGAAAAGCTGCATTTGTAGAGCTCAGGAAACAAGATTACGCCAAAAGCATCTGAAGCTGTTCACTTGAGAAATTCGGAGCTGTAAAATATTTTTTTGCCTTGCCAAAATAAAATCACGATACTGAGGGAACAGTAAAAAGCAACGGGATGCTTTCTACAACATGTTTCTTCTATAGTTGCCAAGTAACTCAGAATCCACCGGTAAATACTTGCAGCTAAAAATATAAAAACAAGAATATTTTTGGAATGAATTTGTGACACCTAAGTCGTACATAGGGAACTACACATAGTATGGATAATAGCAGTGTTGGCGCGAACGCGTTATAAGTAATGGCGTTATCGTAACGCTTTTTTTTTTCTGGTAACGAAGTAACGTTCTCGTTACTTTTTCAAATCAGTAGCAGGTAGCGTACTTACGTTACCTATTTCGAGTAACGTGTAATAAAATTACGTTACTCGCTACATATTCTTCCCAAGACTTAAAAGATTTCACTTCAATTTTTTCGCGTTTCTAAACACCAAGCCATATAAACATTTGGGTCTTTTGTAGTTTTCTTTGCGTTTTTCTCGTGAGTATTTAGGTGGAACCTTGAGAAAATAAGGTAATTATGTTCAGTTTCAGGATTTGCATAATGTTACTTGAAGTATGGCGCTTTGCATACCTGTGACGTCAAAAGTGTATAACGGATTAATTTGAAATTGATTCAAGTACAGCAAAAGTAACGCGAGTTACGTTTAAACGGTGACGGTAACGCGTTCCTCTTAGTTTGAGGCAACGCAAGCCGGTGACGCATTCCTTTTTTTTCGCAAGTAACGAGTGACCTATTTCGTTACTTTTTTTTCGGCAGCGCCTACAAAAATGGGTAATACATAGGTGACACGGAACCAATAGAGCTCGCAGCAGTAAATAAACAAAACAAGATGTAAACAGACAAACTCAAAATATCTAGGATTTTATAATGGAAAAGCTACTAATCAATCGTGCTGCAAGTTCAAATACGCGATAGATGCTATTGCAATAATCGTTATAGCTACTTTATATGTATCTCATGGCTGGTGTTAAATTCTTTCTATTGTGTGTGTTTGTGAAAATGCGCGCGTGGTGGTCCCACGTGAAAAAAGATAGCCTAGGACCAGACACCGATTAGATATTTTTTTCAGGCTGGGTGCTGTGTTTGTAATATCAAGATGACAGACAGCACGCCGCTGCCACGGGAACGTGGAAGTAACATTTTATTCCTACGTTCGTTAGAATTAAGTGAATTCCTACCGGGCAGCATTCACGTATTTCGGAGATTTTTGATGAAGAGACACTCGCTGGTCCAGTGGCAATTTCAATCCCCGGGTTTTGAAGTTCGGGGCTATCAAAGGTCACTGTAAGACAAACCGAGAAGCAAGCGTGTGTCGTCCATCGCAGCCATCTTGCTGGTCCTGTTCATGCTGATGCTGCACATGGCCTACTACGAGCAGGCTGAGAATGCTCCGAGCCGGGAACTACTGGAGGTCGGCATGACGTTGGCCCGCAGCCTCCCGCCCGTGGCCTTGTCCTGGGGCCTGACGCGGGCCATGTGGCTCACCTCCCTCAACGACATCTGCCACCTGGAGAACGACATGGACTTCATTCAGGTGCGCCCGGTAATACTCTGCGCCAAATTGGGCAAAAGCCTTACAATTAGGGAGTCACCCACGTATCACAACTATTAGAAGACATGTATTCAAAACAGTGAAAAATGCCTCTTGTGACTCAAGTAATAATCAATTTATTCAAGCTATAAATATTTTTTGTAAGTGATTTACAGGAAAAAATCTGACCCAATTTAAAGCGTTTTCCTATAGGTCTAATGAGAAAACCAGCGCGCGATGATAAAGACACAAAAATGGAACACTAAAAAGGCACACGCGTGCCGTGTTTGCTTTGCCCTAATCGATCGACTCTAAGAAAACCTTTGATTTGCACCGGAAATGCGTGAACAGCACACACACTAAGGTAAAAATTAAAGAACCCGCTTTCAACTGTCCAAAGGCGAATAAAAAAGTTAAACTGCCTGTACTCTTGCCTGCAGTAAACTGCGTTTAGATGAGCTGCGGCGAGATGAGACCGAGGTAGCCGCAACAACAGCATGTTGTAGTGGCCGTCAGTAGACGCCCTAAACCCTCGTCGAGATTAACCTTGAACGTTCGTGCGGAATGGACAAAACATATATTCAATTAACTTTAAATAACGCAGATTTTAAGGCAGGTGTGACCAGAAAAAATTCTGATAAAATGTTAAAATGACAAAAAAATAATCGCTAGTCTCGCTGCCGGCCATAACTTAATTACATTATTTCTTGATACGCTGGCATCCCTGTTTACGATGCGCAGGAATAATGAACTCAGACATTTAAATACGGAATTTTGAGGTAACGTGACGTTTGGCCAAAAAAGTTAATGAACCATTAAATTATATAAAAAGAATGACCTTGATAGTAAAAAAAAATCTTTAACGTCGGATATAACAAATATCAACGACGTTGGGAATCAAACACGGCGGTTGGGCGGTGCTGCTAATCAACCCCTGATCCGCTCCTGCACTGCGAAATTATACAATCTTAAGAGAACCTCAATGCGCGATCCAACGTCGTACTTGACGTTAAAGGGATACTGAAGCGAAACTTGAAATACGCCTATTCAGTTCAGAAATAGGTTCAATATGATCAATGATATCCGTAAATCATAATCGCGCGTTTGTATTTTGAACGGATGGCTATATTTTTCACCCTGAGGGGCCCGATTGGGCTCGCGCTCAAAAATCGGCCATCGGAGAGCGCGATGCGTCTTGGGATATTGGGCGCATTCGTGACGTCACTTGTGCCAGACGGGAAAGGCGACGGCGTGGATGTTGTGGTTACGAGCGTTGTCACTTTGTGGCGCGTCGACGACTTACGACCTGTGACAACGTGGCCGTTTGCGATGTGCAAGGGCTGCACGCACGCTGCACCACGGCAAGTCGGCAACCACGGCAAGTCGGCAACCACGGCAAGTCGGCAACCACGGCACCACTGACAAAACTAGCTCTGAGGCCGGATTCTCAAAGCGAACTCACGACGAAAAAAGTGCGTACGACAAATTTGAGAGGAAACCCGTATTCTCGAAACGAAATTGTCGTAACTTTTGCGCAGGTTACGACAGAATCCTACGACAGCTCCGAAGCTCTCGTAGGATTTTTACGATCAAACCAACATGGCCGACAGCGACGACCAGCGGACATTTATTTTTCTACGTGCTCTTCTCGTGCGTCGCGACTTCAAATAGCCAGAAAAAAAGGAAGGAGTACTTGAAACAGACCACGACGAACAAGAACGCAGGATCCACAAACACCCAAGAAGAGCTACAACGGCCACGATTCTACCGACCAAGCGAGCTCGGCAGAATATAGTAGGCCTAGCAGCAACACCGACTCGGCGCACCGTTGCTCCGGCGGTCCCTGGCCAAGACCGTCTGCCCATGACCGGCTGGCCTGCTGAAGGGAATATGCCCGCGCGACACTTGTGGACCCTTCCCGGATGAATAGTTTGATCTCTGAACTAAATTTCAGAGGTCAATCTTTTCCCCTTGTCATCTCGATCTCCTTGTTTTCCGAGACAGCGGTGACGAACGCTGTCGTCGAAAAGGAACTCTCATTGATTCTCTATCTTCTTGTTTTGTGTGATATAGAGGTCAAATAAACACCATACGGATTACCTTCGCAACACGGTATGTACACTTTGTTATTAGTATGCAATTTTTATTCTGACACGACGCTACGTCACTGTCGAGCTATAGCAGTTCGTGGGAGCTACGCGATGTCGGTCCAACCTTTCTTTGCCGAGTGTCATGTGAGTATCGAGTTGTAATTGTAAAAGATCGGTCCAGAAGCGCTTACCGAAGCGCGGTCTAACAGAGCGAATCCAGCACTTCGATCAAATGCGCGTGTCCCTTCCGAGTGTGAACAGGTATTTGCGTGGCTCTTGCTGACACTCTCGTAGTTCAAACGTATCTTTTTTAACGTCGGCTCGCAGCTCGCGACTCACAGCAACTAATACCGGCCGTGCCAGAAGCATACTCGGGTCGTGTCGTGCAAAGAGCCGCAACGAGAACGAGCTCACTGTGGCCAACTACGCTTTGGCTTTCTCCGCCAAGGCTTTGCAAACGTGTTCAGGCCTAGGCTAATCCTTCCGGCACGCCATATTGCCGCAGAACGGCGCTGCTCCTATGCCACAAGTAATGTCACGAGAACTTTCCCACCATCCACCAGATGTGAATTTGAAATCGTTTAATAAGGTTTAAAATTAGTTCTCCCGTGCTTTACAGCGCGATATTGATATTTCCGAGGTGGTGCCTGTCCCTAGCCCATATTTATGCAGAAAGATCGGCGCTAATATTTCGTTTCCGTACTCCTTTAAAACGGCACCAAAAAGAGGGAACCGCTTCCTTGTTTCTGCAGAAAACGTGGGCGACCCCCGAAACGCATGGCGTCTATACGCCCGTTTCCGTTGACGCCGCAGCCTCCGCACTCCACCTATTCTTGCCCCCCCCCCCCCCCCTCTCCGTCACTTCCATAAAAAAAAAGTTCCTGGCTACGCCACTGGTACGACCGTAAATCAATGTTTTGAATATGCACTCGCGCAAACACCAGTAATTCTGGCGTTTGCGATGAAATTTGATTGTCCACACCATGTGTTCGTCCAAGCCACACACGGTTGTCGCGGAACGCTCGACGCCTCCAAACCAAACTTGCGCCCATTTTGTTACTCGAAAGATGTAATGAATTATAGTTACGAATTACCGGGCCTCAGATGCAATAGATTACCGTTACAAAATACTTTCGCTGAAAAGTAACGGATTACTTTACTCGTTACGTTACAAATTATTTTCACGTTACGTTTCTCGTACAGATATCAAGAAGGCAAAGGACAGAATTTTGATGTTTTAAACAACGTTCCACTACTACTATCCGTTTCTCAAACGCCCACATTATTGTAGTCATTGTAAATATGAATTATTTAAGAGAAATAATGTAGGTGCACTCCGTTCACCGCAAAGCTGACGGCTGTGTTCCAAATTTTACCCAAATGAACCCGAGTTACTCCGGCGGGTCGTGTCACGTGACAACACAAATTGAAGAATGCTGGACGCGGGTAGTTTTTGGAACGCCAAGGTGCAAAACTCTTACTTTGGAGTAAGATCGAGTAAATTTTGGAACACGGCCGACGAGGCAACGAAAACTGCAACCGCACCCGCCATCTTACGGCGACCGGAAGTAATCCCTGGAATTCCGCAGACCAAGCAAGGGGTGCGCATGCTCAGTAGCTGCGTCTACCTCCGCCAGGAGAATATGAAGACAACTCGGCGTTCTCTTCTTGATTTTTGTATTTCGAAAATTCGCGTGCCTTGGATGTATTTCTAGTAATTCTAATAACTAATTATATAAAAAGAGTTTTTTTTGCTAATTTTCTTTTGCACGATGTTGTCTATTTTGTTGAGCTTGCTATCTTTATGCGGCTGAATTGCCTGCTCATTTTGCTCCAGTTTCTCTACTAGGTTCTTATTTCTACAAAGTAACGCGTAATTAAAGTAATCCGTTAAAAATATTGTGTAAAGAAATTAAATTACAAATTACTGCCGCAAAAAGTAAGGCGGCAATTAGAAAATTACATTAAAAATGACCGCACCTCCATGTGGTAATTGATGTTGATTGGGGCCAACGTGGTAGAGGGGCTTAGAGCGATAAACCGGGGTTCCGGTTTGCACTCAAAAGTGACCCCCATAAGGCCGCTGCCATTGTACGCCAATTTGACCACTCGTCACGCGACCAAACCAAATACGTGACGTCACAGGAAAGATGGCAGCGCCCAGGCAGCGGCTAGACCCAGCTGGGCCGGAGATTGTCGGATGATTTGTTCGTTGTCAGTCACCTCGGCGAGTTGATTTCAGGGAGCGGAAGCCGTCATATGAGGCCGGTCGAAAGCGACTACAGAGCTCAGCGTTATGTCTCACGTTGGTATAACGAGAAAACATAAAGGAAACGACGGGGATATTGCCACGAAAGAGACAATCGGCCCTCCGTTGCTCGGACCTCGGATTGATTCGGATACCGCTAGGACAAATTTTAAGGCGACGTTTCTGCGCTCTCGCTGACCATCGGAATCGTCGAGGTCTGCAGTAAAGCGTGTGCAATATATTTGGATACACAGTTTAGCGACGGAAATTGCGTCAGTCGTGCTTGGCAGTGTGCAATCGTGGTGCCGCTTCGTTCAAATGACCGAAGGCTCACTTTGGTTGTGCGATGCACCGGAGAGCTGTCTTCAAGCTGGTAGTTCCTGTGCCGTGCTTTAGGGGATGCTGTACTGCTTCCTAAATTGTTCTGTTGTAGGCCTGCACTTTTACGGAGCACATGTGTAGCAGTTGGTATTGATTCCGCTGGTCTGTCGCACGTTTCGTAGACACAAAAGTTTCATCAACACTCGTTACGCGAATTGCAAGCTGTATGGGCGTTTCATTGTGCGTGTTACCTGTTCAGTCCACCCGTTCACGCCGCTTTGCGACGACAGTCTGCAGCGGCTCATTACAAGAAAAGTGGTCCCACATTCATTTCAGTTCAGCTCGTCCACGGCAGCTGCCAAACCCCGAAGGAGAGGATTTATTCGAACAGAATGCCACTAAAGCAATGCAGCTTCTTTAGTGGTCAAGATAGGCTCCCTTCTGTGTGTTCTGTTATATTGTCACGGATGCTTGCTCCAGCCCTATTTTCTATCAATATTTACTATTCTGGAAAGTTCCAGGCCATGTTCAGCTCTCATCGTATGTTCTGGTGGAGGTGCTGCGCACTTTACCCATAGCCCTTCATTCTGTGTGGACCCTGGCGGCTCCTCAGCCGAGTTGCCCGATAACAAGACACGGGTGGCAGATTATCCCGCGTATTAAAACACCAGCGAGCAGTGAACCAAGTCCTATCCCGAGCCTGGCACAAGAACCGCAAGACGAGCGAGTACCATCAGGACGAAGCTCGGAAAGACACCACGAAGAACCTGAAATCCAAGCCAGTCGCTGCTACCAGCAAGAACCACCGGAATTGTCTTTTGCCAGAATAACCGAAGCTGACAAAGCCAACAATGACATACCTGTATCAGCAAACCGCGTCCGCTTCCACCATTGTTTGCATGCCCGTCGCACCTCGCACTCCGACGCCATTTCACACAAGGTGTATGAAGACGTCGAGGGCTGGGTTGAATAACATGACCGTGTCGCCCGCCACAGTGGGTAGATGGACAACCAGCTGCTGCAGAATTGATACTTCTTGTGGAAGAAACCGCCAGGCACTGGTTTGAGAACCACGAATCCTCCTGAACGTCGTGGGAAAATTGCAAGATCGAGCTTAAGTGCACATTCATAAGCCAACATTGACGAGAGAGAGCGGAATTCCTGATTCTGTCCAGGACATGGCCCCAACGAGTGCGGCACCGCCTTCGTGAACGATGTTTTGCGCCTGATCGAGCACCCACGCCAACCCTGATGCTACAGAAGACAAGAAGCTAAGAATCCCATGTCCATCATGGGAGGAACAACAGCTTCGTCAGCCTTTTTATTTCATTTATTGGTATTCTCAGGGCCCGAAGGCATTACAGAGGGGGTGGGATTATTACGCACAAGTTAACAGAACACTCAAATCACAAATCAATCTTGTCCGCAACCCCACGACAACAATCAAGGATTCATATCACCGAGGCTTCCAACGTTGAATGTACACTGCAGGCCCCAGCCTGTCACTGTCAACAACTTCCCGGCGTCTCGACAGTCAAGTCGTCCAGCTGCAATTTCGACGCCAGCCCCCCAGGTATCCGCGACATCATTCACAACGGTGTCCGGGAGGAGATAAGGAAGCTAGTTTCTGCCATCAATTGCCCGGCTTTTATTTTGATTGCCTAGATTGTTTGGGAACAAGTTCGACAGGCATTTCAACTGGAGACTTCTTCGAGCAAACCGGCATCTGACGAATCGAGGGCGACTTATGCCACAAGTCACAACGACCAGTACCTGCTACCTGTTACTATTCAATGCTAATTCAACGAGACACCTCAACGCCGAAGCATTCCCGACATCGGGAAGAACCAGTGTAGGTCCGCGCTGAACAAAGTACACCGAGGAAAACGGAGGTGCCGCGAATGGTCGACCGAAAACCACTGTGCTACCACTGCATTAGGCCGACCATGTCTACTGGAGGTGCCCATACCAATGAATTGGCCTGCAAGGATTCGTGCTGAACGACCCTCGACCACGTCTCGACGAGCATCCGCGAAAGGTTGAAGATTATCTTCGGTGGTCTTTGTCCCTGGTGCCGACATTACTCCGAAGCTCGTGACCCCCTTCATCTGGAAGGGAGGTAAGCACGACAGAGCAGGTGAGCTGCAATGCAAGGACAGTTGGTTTGGTGTCGGTTGTCGTTCAAGGACAATACCTAACAATTTGTTGACACCAATTATCTGTGTCCACACAACGAAGCACACAATTACCAACTTTGAGGGATAATACCGCTGAGTGACTTGAAGAAATAGAATGGTTGGTTGCTCTCAAAAAGACTGCAAGCATCACCAGACTTCACTTCACCACACGAGACTTACACAAGTTGCAGTGGTCGCGGGATGCAGAATAAATCGCCATTACGAAATGGAAGTGAAATGGCTTGTTTAGCAAACAAACATTGTTGCCAGCTATCAAGTCAACGGTACAGCAAAAGGCACAGCCACGTAAGCAATACATGCCCGAGCTTGCTGCATTAATGCAGGAAACTACCAGGAAAATTTGCGGCTTAGAAGCCAGCCCTGCAGCTTCAGTGCATCAGATGTCAGTGGCCGCACATGACGTATGTATTACGAGACGGCATCAGTGGGTCAAAGTTGCCATTCGACCAAACTGAACACCGACGTGACAGGAGCGTCACCCGCGGGCTGATTAGCTCACTCGGAAGGGAGACGTTACGGCAGCGAAATCATAGACTGTCAGACTCTACTCATATATTGCTCTGCTGCAATGGAAAGATTTTCCTACCCTCGTGCTCAGCGAGTGTCGACTGGCGATACAACTCCAGTTCATACACTCGATGAACATGAGGGTAGAGTGTACCAGCAGAGGGAAGGTGTCTGGATAAAAAGAGTTTAGTTGGCGCATTAAGAGGCTAACGAATAAAAATGGGTACTACTCCAAGCAAAATGCCAAAAAAGCGTGGATCTAGGCTTGACACTAAAAGCGTCACACAGTATCTATTTTACTGACAAAGGGGTACTAAACCATTATTTTCAGCTACCTAATCAAACTAAATATTTTTGCCGGCTTGCTTTTTAGTGAAATCTCTAAATTTACAAGAACTTTTAAAACAACGGCTAAAAAAAAAGCAATGGCAAAACCAACAATCGAATTCGTCTGCTCTCCAGTAGCACGACATCTATGGCAGGCAGACCTGCAGAATGAGCAAGCAGTTTAAAAAACAGAGTATATCCTATATATAATTTTTTTTTCATGCTGCAGAGCAAGTGCTGGAAGGGGGTTTCACGACATTAACGAAATTTCTTGCAATCAGTTGAGAACAAGTTAGAGCAGTGAACTTGACCTTGCCCCTGGCATAACGTTTTAGTGTTGCCCATGGAAACTCACATAAATTTGTAAATAAAAACTAAAAAGACTAAGCTTCATAAAAAAATCTAACTTTGGCAAAGAAAAGTTACCTTGAACAAAATATGTGCGATTCAGTTGTACAGCATCCATTTGTGTGCTTAACCAATTTTGAGGCAAATCGGCGAAAATGAAAAGAAGACGTTTGAGTACAATTAAGGGAAAGACAGCAAGGATGCATACCTACAACAAAAAAAATGTAGAACGACCGCGGGCAGGAAACGCTGGTGAGGCTCTCGGAGCGACTCCCTGCAATGGGCCTGCGCAGACCACAGAACAAGATGGGTCAGAGCTTGCAGCCATGAGGTGCTTCATACCATGAAGTTACAAAAGCGGGTGCAATTGGAAGCAAAGTGCATTTCATTTCTCTGCAGAACAAAGAGTTTAATAGCTAGTATGCATTCATAAGGTAATACAGTCATGAATGCACAGACTTTTCAATGCAGCACTAAATCACCAACTTGTTAACCATGGCGGGGAGCACTAAAAACCGAGAGCATTATTCCAAACTATCTCAGCTTAAAGTTAACCACGACAGAACCTTCAAGCCATCCTTGCAAATTCAGAGCACAAAGCAAGCAATGTGACCTTCTAGTTTTACGGCATGGTACGTCGAGCTTATAATCATGTGTCATGCTGTTTTTGCTGCAATGGCTTGTAGTGGTCAAAAGTAATCCAGCCTAAAGAGACGCAAAGTATAGACGTTTGTGAGTGGGGCCCTCACCTAGTCTGCAGCTACATTGCGAAATAGGACGTTCCAACAGGAATGTTTGCTGCCTGTAACCAGCAGAGCTGGCAGTAATGTAATTACTGTAATGAAATTACAGTAATTTAATTACTTGTTCCAGTAATTAGTAATGTAATTCATTACTTTTTGTAGCAGGTAATTTAGTAATGTAATGAATTACTCCAGCGACGGTAATTGTAATTAAATTACCTAATTACTTTTTCGCACCAGGCATATTTTTGTGTTCACAATACACAAGAGAGCTTTTCTTTTTATTTTACTTTTTCTTTTTCCTCTACACCTTTCCAAAAAAACGCTCTTTGGCCGCCGCTATGTTGCTGATGCTAATGCGGCTTTATTCTTTATTCATCATTTTCCTGCAGCGCCATCAGGCATTATCGCAGGGGGCGAATAAACTCTGAAAAAACATTTCTGAATTCGCGGCACACGCAACCGCACTGGGCAAGGCATTTCACTCCTTAATTGTTTTAACAAAAAAAAAAAAAAGAATTTTTGTGACTCTCGCGCCCGCTATCAGCAAGACACTTTCTGCCACTCTCTTGAACTATGAAAACCCGCTCAGCGCGATTCTCTACCTTTGTTTGGCGGTTTTGCATTCGACGTTTTCTGGCCCCTCTTGAAAGTTTCCGCTTACTTTTTCTGATGCATACTGCGTACCCTCTCTGTGTTATCTTCCACTGTGAGAAATAGGGCTGGTAAGTGCCTGTCATTCGAGCTTTTCTGCTCGACATTCTTGGGAAACGAAGGAGGGGAAGTATATCGAACTAAGGCCCCTGGTGGAACGGCCCTCGACGCGATTTTGCGAACAATGACAATTGTTCTCCCCCCTCCCAGAGATAATCCGCGTAGGGTCCTCAGTCATTTCCAAAAATAGTTGTCCGGGTTGAGGTGGGAAACGGATAAGTCGCGTGCGTTCCTCTGTCCATCGGTAAACATGCAACAGAGAGTTCTAGCTGCGTGCCATGAACTGTGTAAATAATGTAAATAAAGTTATCTGTAAAAGGAAGTTATCAATAGCTCCTTTATATTTAAAAGTATACAAAAGTAATGCGAAAGTAATGTCATTACTTTTAAGAGTAATTTGTAATGGTAATTAATTACTTTCTGGCTTTGGTAATTTGTAATGTAATTTAATTACATTTCAGCAATTTTCAGTAAAGTAATTAGTAATGTAATTTAATTACAAAATATCAGTAATTTGGCCAGCTCTGGTAACCAGGCGACCAGCTAGTGCCCAGCAATTCTTCGAGCTGAGTACATGTCCTCGAAACTACCATTATTTGACACGCATTTTTATGAATGTTAAACATGACTGACTTACAGAGAGACTCCACCTCAGCGACTAATGATTTGGGATACCTAATTGAATACTGATATATTAACGAAATGCAAAACAATTACCTGGCAGGCATTAAATTATTCAAGAGGCTGGGTCGAGCCCGCATTAAGTTGAAGGAGTCGATGCCTAATAGGACAATACAAACAAAATTATGCCTTAGAATTCCATTGCACCCCCAAAATGATGTGTTTTTGAAGGTAAGGTACACAATGTTCGTGATTCAGAAAGTGCCTCAGCTGTACAAATGCATATGCAATAAGGGCCACGCCTATTCTACTCAGCTCTGTGCAGGTTAAGCTAAGTTAGAGTATAGAAGTACACGCTCACTGACACCATGACAAAGGCAGGGAGAAGTCTCCGTTGTTCGACCTCCAGCCCGTCTGCTGCCTTCGATGACGTTTCAGCGTCTGATGAGCCTGGAGCGAGCACATCTGTCCAAAGCGGAGTGAAAAGCACAAGCACGTGCTGGAGGACGCCCAACCATTCTCTTTTTGTCATCGGCTATACTACATATTTTTAGTAAGACATATTTTTAAGTGAGAATAAGTATTGCAAATATGCAGTCCACCTTAAAGGTAACAACAGTTGCCATTCACCATTTTCCAAATAAGTGCTCCCGCCTATCGGAACATCTACACGTGTGGTGCGTGAGTGGCTTCAGGACTGAGAGGCTAGAAAACGAAGCGCTCACAAGGCTTGTCTGGCCCTTCCAACCATGTGGGTAAATTCGTCGCAAATCCGCGATTTCTAGACAAAATGATTTAGAATGAGCAAATTTTGTCTACGCCCGAGGTAGAACATTGAATTGTGATTCCCCCATATTGTGCGAACCATCCTTCAAACAGCGGTACCACCTGCAAATAAACTATGTTGTGGTGCGGCACGCGTCCATGCTGCCTGTTTCAGAGGAAAACCACTGCTCGTGTTAAAGACGACATCCCACAATGTACAGGCAACAATGTTTAACAAACTAAAATAAAATTGATAACATTCAATAAACACAGATAGGCTCACAAAGTGTCGACACCATGATTGTTGTTGTTGGTTTTACTCTTGCATACAAAGAAAAGTGACTTCCTCTTTCCTCCGATGTACAGTAAAATCCCCTTATCTTCGTGGCCCCTATTTCTTCTCGAATTGGTCACAGAGGACATAATCGCAGCCACTGAATTCCGCAAAATTACAGGCTGCGAAAACGAAAGGTTCGCCAACATTAAGGGGCTTACTGTTCTTCCGTGTGTCACATGATGTTAACATTTCAAGGAGGCTGAAGGTATTGGTTTAACAAAAAATTGACCTATGAAAAAAAATGCCCTTCTCCAGGTTAGGCACGCGAGGTTGTTTTGCACTACCTATAAGGTGGCAAGTTTGTTTCGGCAGAGCTTTTGGTAAAACGGAGTCACAAAAGTAGCTATACTTGGCGTCAACTATTTTGTGCTGCATTATAAAGCTAGAGTAGATTCCACAGTGCTTCAGCACAACACTGTTTGTTGCGAGAGCATTTGTGGTTTAGTGTTGCATCCCATTTGCATGATCTAGAGAAACTAGCGCTGACAGCGTTGGAGCACCTCAAATGATAACAGCCGACTGTAGAAGCATTGAGAGATGCACACACGTGAACTGTGCATTTCTTAAAAGTGGATTCGAGCAAAGGTAAAAACAATAAGTATACTTACGGCGGCCGTACTTGCTTTTCCGAAGCACGACCACTTTTCCCTAGGTAGCACCATCCAATAAGAAGCACCAGCAACACGCCCATGAGACGCCGCCGACTCCTGGATTGAATGACGGCCCGCCTGAGGTCTTCGAAGGAGATCCGAAACACTGCTTTTAGCGCGAAACACATGTACGACGAAACCTTCCGATCCGACGTGCGGACTGCCGGAATCATCTTGGGGGGCGAGGGTTTTCGTAGCATCGGAGAGCGTTGAAAACCCTCGCCTGCGACCGTCGTATTGCGTGGTCGGACGTCGGAACGGACAGTTTCGTCGTACATGTGTTTCGCGCCTTAGGCCAGATGTTGTATCTGGTGGGGCAGGGACTAAAAGTAAAAATTAACAAATTTATCTGATGCGCTACATTCCTATAGGATAGCAGTATTTTTTTAGGCCAGTGATGCTTTTTAATTAAACACAAATAGTTGGTTTATACGTTGAACCAGCAGCCCCTATTTTGCTTAAGTGTAACGCAGTGTCTAACGTTACGTCCGACGGAACCCGAAATAAAGATTATTTACGACCAACGTAACTGTCAAGCATACAAATTTCGTCCGACGTAACCCAAAATAAAAATTAAAGTTAGTCAGCCGTGCGACGGGACACACATTATGAAAGCGATTGGTGCGAGCGACCAAGGCGATGAGCGACGTTTTCTAGAAGCCCAAGAACTGAGCGGCGCAAGCAGCGAGAGTGAGAAATCTTCGTCGCTCGGCGCCGGCACTCGTAGCTTCTCGCCGCCGCTCGTCTCGTTGATCGCTATATTGCTTACATGCCGTTCAGAAAGGCGCGCTCTAAGTGCTTATCATTGCATTGGGACCAGCCTTGCATCCAACCGTAACCAGTCTTGACTTTTTTTAAAGCCGCCCAGGTAGAAGTCAGCATCGAGTACATACATCGTTTTCAAGCATGGCTCCTCGTTCATTGCTCGATTTACATTTTCGGTAAATGACAAACCGCAATGAAGCACAATTATTCTAGTTCAAAATTGTCACAACACTTGGCACGCATGCTTACACTGTAGCGCACCTAACGTACTTTAAAAGTAGAACGAAAACGGGACGAGATTCGCTTACCGCTTCACGGAGACAGCCGCCTTCGGATCCTAGGCCTCACGGCCGAACTTGGAAGTCGCCTGCGGTACGGCGATCGGACGAGTCGAGCCGGCCTGACCCAGGCTGACCACGCCTGGTTTAACTATGAGAGGCGTCGTCGAGTTGAGAGCCAGAGACGTAGTAGAAACGGACCGTAAAACATCTGTCCCGTAAAACGCAGAACGAGCCAGCGACGCCAAAACCGCTACGTCGCCATCTCCTTGACGACCGGAAGCGTGGAAGCCGGGAAGTTAGAAAAGGCTCCGGAGCGGACGCCACTGGCGGACGTTTCGGTTTCGATTTTCTCCGACGCCGGCTACGGCTGCGGGCTGGTGGGTTTGCGGCTGGTTGCGACGACGGGAGGGGCCACGAAAAGACGCCAAGTTGGCCGAGAACGAGTTACGGCCCACGATACGAGCAACGTGCCGTTTGCCGCTGTCGACCGGCGATGCGGTATCCGCGGATTGGTGTCACGATCGGTTTGTTGCAGACATGTACAAGTTACTAAAAAAAAGTGATTAAGTTAAGTTACTGAGTATTGGCCTCAAAGGTAATTTAAGTAGAGTAGAAATTACTCAAATGGAAAGTAATTGAGTAAATTACTAACTACCGTAAAAAAGTAGCGAATTACTTTAAAGTTACTTTTGAAGTTACTTTTATATTTTTTATGGTAAAAAGAAAGTACACAGGTTTTGATCCGTTAGCGAAATTGTGCTTGCCAAATATAGATCGGCTTGTTTTTTCACAGAAATGCTGAAAAAGCTGGTTCTGCTTCTGCGTGCCTAATTGCTTTGTACTTCCTTGTTTGTTTGGTCAATTATGTACTGCAAATGTGTCATTTCTACTTTGAGGTTTAGCACTGCCTGAGATTGATTTTTTAGATAGTGCATGCTTGTGTAGAGTGTTGCGTAAAGAACATCTTGAAAGTACTTGAAGGAAAGTACAAAGTAAATGAGACGTTATGTGCCTCAAGTAAAGTAGTAAGTACACAGGGTGCAATGTACTTGGAAGTAACGTAGTATAAATACAATATATTTGAAGGTAAAGTAGAAATACCTTTAACGCAATCTTTCATGATGACCTTTCATTCTCTATACAGTGTCTTTTAGCTGGTATGCATTGCTCCAGGGGTAATCAGAGGTGCATCGGTTTTTACGGAAATGGCAGCAAATATTGTATAAAGTCAAGTCACCACAGAATAGTTGTACTCTCGCTGACGAGCTATTCGACACAATCAACTTATAAGGCACTTATTTGTATCGGTTTTATAGCTGTCATTACTTAATTCAGAGAAATGAGCAGATGACATCTTGAAAAAGAGCGTTTTCACACGGCGATACACCTTTTTTTTTTTCAAATTCGGGGAATGTACATTGAAGTCGGGAGTTTTTCTTTCCTTGGAAGGTACAAGTACATGCTCAGAGAATGTACTTCAAGTAAAGTACAAGGTTTCTAAACAGTAGTACTTTAAGTACCATGGTACTTAGAGTTCTTCCCAACAGTGCTTCTTTATTATTTTTTATATAAAAACGTTGGGGGAATTATTAAGTTTTCTTTAACGACCTTCGAATCTTCGAAGATCTGCATATTCTAAGTTTTGGGACGAAAGGCAACGCAAAAAGGTCCTCTTGGCGTTGCCCTTTGAAACGCGATTCTTTGAGTACGGCACAAACTACGGTAGCAACAGAAGAGCTTCAGAGAACGTGCTGCATTTTGTTGCCTCCTTTGAGTGAGGATGCAGTCTGTGCACCTCCTGTAGTGGGCGAGAGTTTCTACGCTGAGGAAAAGCGAAGACGAGCTTTTTGTTCAAATGGGTCTCAAAGAAACGGCAGTCTTTGGGACTCAAAGAAACGCCAGTCTTCGGCGCTAATCCCGTAGTTACTCGACCCCTCTTGTGTCGTGTCTGTTCGCTACCCGCGCCTCGTAGCAGTGTTGTTGCAGGGGGGGGGGGGGGGGGGGGGGATGGCGCGTCATTTTCTCTCCCCCCCCCCTTCCTACGCCAGATGCTTCTCCCTCTTTGCAAATATCAGCTGATCTTCCAACATCTTACCTGTTCTGTGCAGGAGTGTTTGTTGATAGGCAAAACAACCACTACAATTCGAAAGTAATTTGTAATTTGAGTAGAAGTTACTCAGAAAAAGTAATTAAAGTAAACTACTAATTACCGAAATAAAAATGTAATTGGAAGTTACTAAACCACTCAGAAAAGTAGTTAAACTACAGTAACTTGAGTAGAGTAGTTGAACTACGTACAAGTCTGGTTTGTTGCCGTGCACGTTGACTCAAAGCTCGAAGTTATGCGGTTCCGTTCCGGCACCAGCCGCACCACGTTTTCCGGTGCATCGGACGTGGAGGCCTTACGTCGCATTCAGTGGACGTAAAGATCGTGCCCGCTGTCTTCGGTGCTGTGGAAGAAGTCGGGAGACGGAAGAAGCATCAAAACCAAGGCGTTTAGGACCCCAGGCCGGGCCGCCGGTTTACTCTGAACGAGAGGCGACGTGTGTGTGCACGCTTTGAGAAAACCTCCGCGTTTCGCTGCGCCAGACCTCGCCGATCGCGACCGGACCAACCGGACCCCGAGTCCGAGAGGCTCTTGCGCAGCCAGGAACGGCACCGAGGTAGGAGCTGCTCGTTCTGCGCTACCATGCAGTGCTCTACAGTGCTCGAAGCTCACGGTGTCATTCGTGCTTGTACTGAAGCCTTTGTGATCCCTTCGGACGCGAAAGTCGTACTTCGCAAAGGTTTGGACGGGGCCGCCCTCACCGAGCAGCTCCGCTATATTCCGCTTACTTATGATCGAAATAAAAGCTTGCGTTTGTTCTCGGAAAAAAAAATTGCGGGACCGCTCTCCGCGCCGCTGACGAGGTTGGCCGCCGCCATGTTTTCAGCTGTTCACTCGATCCCGCAGCGAGCGCCTTGCGATAACCCTCCCCGTTCCAAAATGCGATGCGCTTTGCGCATTATGCCGTTTACATGACCGCATATTGAATGCGGCAACTGGATTCAATGCGACTAAGTCACATTCATGTAAACGCGGCTTAAGTTCTTTTTCGACATGTATGGTGTATGTAATGATACCGGTGGTGAACGATGGACGTTTTTGTTGGAAGATGTCGGTCGTCTTTCTGCATGTATGATTTGGTTATACCGGTGGTCCTGTGGTATAAGCGTTTTTGTTGGAAAGATGGCGGTCGCCTACGGGCATCGGACGCAAAATCATACCAGCCACACCGAATCATATCGGCAAGCAAACTGGCTGCCAGTATAGACAGACCCGGAGCCATAGCGGTGCCGGTATCTCCAAGTTATGCAGAACGCCAAACCAAACTAGCTGCATCTCTAAAAACAAGAAATTATGTTGGTGTCATACCAGAACTGTACAAGCAGCAGGTTTGTTTCTTGTACGTTTTTCCAATAGGGTCTTATCCAGGTAATTAGAACAATTAAATAATTGACCGACTGATACAATGACTCTTGATGGAAAAAAGTATTGCGCTAATAAATCCTACGAAAGAGAAAAATGTGCAGTTAATTTATGTATACACCAAAACAGTTGTTCTTATAGCAAGTCGAACAGCTTTGAAGCAGGTGCCTGCAACGATTTATTCATGCCCACACCCAATAAAACGTCATCATCGTAGCTTAAAATAAGTGTGCACTTCGCACTCACAAAAAGAAAAAGGATGAAAAGCGATTGAATGTACAATCGTCGATCAGCACAAAATGTTAAAAATCACAGGAGCTTCCTCGCTAAAAGTTGTTGTGATTATGCTGTTACCTAGGGCTGAAACAAATTCTCGTAGGCCTTACATCCGACGCATGCAATTCGCGTCGATTCTCAGGCATTTCAGCGTTCAAACAAAGCCAAGCAAATGCGAAAATTTCATGCACTCAAAGTTCTATCGATTTTCGAGCACATCCCGGAATCCGAGCACCGGTACGGCCATACGGCTGATGCTGTCTCACAGGTGTTAATATCTAGATAATCCAGAGCGATCTTGCGCAAAAAGGGTATAAAATCTCATTCCTTCATATTTTCACATTATACCTGCGTCAGCGAGCACGAAGAAGCCCGAAGTCGTCAGAAAGCTGCTGCACATCACGGCTGCCGCGCACCGAACAAACTCGCATCCGCAAGCTCTGGGCGGTGCCATCTTACCTGTGACGTCACGGCTCTTGGGAGGACACGTGACGAGTGGTCACATTTGCGTACAACATGGCGGCAACCGGGGGGGGGGGGGGGGGTGCCACTTCCGAACTTCCGGTTTATCACTCTAAGCCCCTCTACCTCGTTGATTGGGGCGAAGCTCTGGTGGTGCTGATGATACTGATTTTGTTCATAGGTAGTGATGATGGTGCTGATCTTTTTTTATTGCTCATAGGTAGCGCTGAGTTCCGGGTTGCGTTTCGACTTCATTATTACAGCTTTATGGTCGGTCAAATGCAGAGCCAGTGGTTGTTCTAGCGGATCAGCTTGGATCCGCTAGAAGCCGTGGGAACGCATCTCCACCGCTTAAGTCAACGGTCCATGTCAGAAAGAGAACGTGTGGTATGGATCCTGGTTATATACGCAGTTGAGCGTATGACCGCAGCGCCCTCTCGTCTATAAACGTTGAGCCAATGCATGCAAAGTTTAACGCGATTATGTACGCATTTGACCGCAGCGCCCTCTCCCGTATAGACTTTGAGCGCCTACATGCAACGTTTCACCCATGACATCCTCAGCTCTTGAGTTACTACCACATTTCAGAGCCCCCTACTCGTCCCGCAGTCGTGGCCGAGTGAGTAAGGCGATGTACTAGAAATTCATCGGGGTCTCCCCGCACAGGTTCGAATCCTGTCGACTGCGCAAACATTTTTTTTTAATTTTTTAAGAAGACAGTTGGGGATGGCAATCGATGTGAGGACGGACGCCGGACGGACAAGGCTAGACACTAAGGAGCTTCGCCCCTACAAATACTGGATTACAAGGAATCCGTTACTTGTAACGGTTTACTTCCCAAGTCGGCTTCAAACGTGCAAACATGTCCGCCAACCCTTTGTGGCGCCAAGACGGGGGTCCTCTTCGCGGGGCCGTCTAACCGTATCCAACAATCACCTGACAGATCATTTACATACCTGCTTACGATAGGGTGCGCACTATTTGGATTTTCGACAAAACTGAATCCTTCGCTTTCAGTGACTTCATAAGACGAGTGTGAATTGAACAAAGCAATGAAGTTCGCTCCCGCGCTGGCACGCCTCGTTCGAACGTTCGAATTCTACAAAGAAAGACCGTCATGACTCAACCTCGTCGGTAGCCGGTCAGGCGGCTTTCGTCGGACAGGCGCTCGCCCACGCATGCGCGATGAACGACAAGCGCCTCGCGTGTCATACGCGGAGACCAATTAGCAATCTCGTTTGCGCCAATCAAAGCAAATCACAGCTGTCAAAACTTGCACCCTTTGGGAGGTAATATTTTGCGTACTTTTAGAGCCCAGGTCACGCGACACCCCCAGGTCCGGGCGTCACGTGACGCCCTCCGCCCCCCCCCCCCCCCCTCGAGATCACGTGACCCCCGTGAGGGGAGGAGGACGGGGGGGGGGGGGGGGGAGAAGGGAGGATGAGCAGGGGGGACGAATCGGAATTTTCATTACTCCGAAAAATGATGTTAAAAGACTTATCTCTTGTCCCTCGGCCGGCTTGGAACCGGAGCCCTTTCGTTCAGGAGTAGCAGGCAGGATCACAAGGGAGGAGAGGGATGAAGGAATATACCCTCCCCTCAATACCCTTCAACCCTCCTCCTCCGCAAAAGCTGCGCTCCATGTCGGCGTTACAGGGAGTTGTAAACGGCTTTCATTTTTTACTTCGAGCGTTACGGCTGTAATGGACGCTAAGAGGTAAAAGTTCGCTTTCCCCTCTTTTTCGTACTCCTTTTTAAAAAAAATAAAGCAAAGCCGAGAAAACGAGCTCATTCGACAATTTTTTTAAAAGCAGTTCTTTCTAAAGGCTTTTCAAGTGCCCATAAAATAGGTGTACAGCTTTCCCGTTCGACAGGCTTGTTAATTGACATGTTGGCACAGAAACTTACAACGACTAAACCGAGACACGCTGTCCACAGGAACCTCTTTGTGGAGGCAAAAATCTTTTTCATAAAACAAGTTGATATAAAGTAAGGTCAAAAATGAAAATGATCGAGACGCAGTCTTCATCAAAGCGCCTATTGACAAGGAAGTGGGCTTCTGGCAGGTGTGCCGCATCCTGAACGTCTCCGACAGCCAAGTGCGTGTCGCGCGGCGCTACTGGTTCCTGGCCCGCTGCTGCAACCGGCGACTGGCGTGCATGTCGGGGGCCGCGTGCCACTGGCCCATGACCTACCTGCTGGGTTGGAGCCCCAACTCCCTGTGGCCGGAGATCTTTAGCATGTGCCTGGTCGGGATGATGGCCCTGGCCGCAGTCTGCCTCGCCGAGACCGACCTCTGGAAGATGCTGAGCCGCGTCTTCTACAGCACGCCGCACCTGTACGTGTCCCGCACGCCCCTGCATTGCCTTCTCTCCATGGAACACGAGCGAAAGTGAGTATAGCGCAGACACGCTTTGCGAGTAGACGCGCGCGTGTACCTGCCAAAGAGGTCGAAAAATAGTGCAGAAACTAAAATTGCACACCTTTTCATGTAATGTTTTTAGTTTACCAGTCACTTCGTACTAGCCATGTCTGATAGATGTCTGCAGCTCGTAGCTGCAGAATAGCTAATTGAATGACAATCTCTTAAGTGGCTGCATAATAGCTAGTTAAATGAGTGTGTCCTAGCCTAATAAAACAGTTTTCGCAAATTCCGTCCACCGACCGCTTAAACGTCATCCTTTCGTTCCTACGCATGACCTTAGAGAGAAGGCAAAATTGATTCCTTTATTCTGCAGACGTCCAAAGAAAAAACAAAGTCAAGGCGGGCAGAATGAACCGAATTTCCTGATAGGGCACATTGCAGTATTCATTGACCGCCCAATTTTCGGTTAATTGAAAACTAGATAAATGGGTGACTCCAATTGTACACGCGACGAGTGATATAATGGAGTTCCAGTGGGAAAATAGGCAGATCTGTTACCTCTGAAACCTCATGGCCATTGTGATATGTCGGATTTCCCCCTCGCTGGTGATGGCGTTTAAAGAAAGCATTAGGGATTTTCATAAAAGTGGACACTATCTTAAAAATAATTTTCTTTACAAAAACATTTATGTATTGTGGTTCCACACCCTCTAAGTCGACAAGACCAGCCAAGAACACCCAGTCGTCGCAGACCTCGACCGCACCATCCGTCGTCTGTATGCCCGCCGCCCCATGAAATCTGACGCCTTTCCATGATGAGGCCCACGAGGATGTGGAGGACTGGCTTAAACATTATAAACGCATAGCCCGTCATAACGAATAGACTACGGAACAGCGCCTACAAGATATTTACTTCTGCCTGGAGGAAACTGCGAGGCACTGGTTCGAAATCCACGAGTCTTCGCGGACGTCGTGGGACGCCTGCGTCACCGAGATGAAGCAGACCTTCATGAATCAGCATTGTGTGCAGACTGCCACATATCATCTCCAGGCGAATTCTCAAGCACCCAACGAAAGCGTCACGAGCTCTCTTAGAGATATTCTGCGGCTGAGTACCCGTGCAGGTCATTAAGCCACCGAATAAAAAATACTGCGCGTCCTTATAAGAGGCCTCGTCCGAAAACCTCCAACGGCAGTCGATGGGTTTGTTTCAGAAGCAAGAAACGTCGAGCGGGCGCTAACGGTCCCAGCTTACCACTATCGTCCGCTCAACGACGTTTCAATGACTTCAGCCCGCTCAGAGCTCAGCACCAAAGCCGACGAACTTTGCGAGGTCATCTGCGACGTTGTTCGCGACGAACTCAAAAAAGTCTGTTGGCAGCGGTCCCTCCAACATCCTTGCTCATTGCCGAAGTCATACGAGAAGAGCTTCAGAGAGCCAACGAACCACAAGCTCCCTATCAACCCTGCGCCACTCGAGCAACCGGCGCTCAGCTACGCCGCCATGGCACCACGACCGCCGTCTGCTACCCGTCAATACCAGTCGCTGTCCCGACGGGAGAATCCAACACTGCAGTGCCCGCGACAGCAGAAAGAACAAGTCTTGTGCGTCTGACCAGAGCGTCTTTCACCGAGAAAGACCGGCACGTGGTGAACGCCGACAAGCAACCGCTTTTCTACCATTGCGGGAAAGTCGACTACATTTACCTCCCATGCCCCTACCGACAACTGGGGCTGCGCGTATTCCACCCGAGCGACCCGCACCCAAGTTACGGCAAACGTCCTCGCGACATCGATGAGTACCTCCGACGTTCACCACCCCTAGCGCCGTCTCTCCGCCTTGAATCCAACTCATTATCGCAACGACGTTCAGCCTCTCTAGCGCCACAAACCGTATACGAGAAAAACTGCCTCCACTGCGTCACCGCAAAAACTAAGTGCGACAACGCCTGGGCCCGTTTTCTCGAACGCAAACCGTAGGTTAAAGTTAACTATTGTCCCTAGGAGGGGGAATTCTCGGTCACGTGACCGGGAGAGCAGGGGCGCCGAGGGAGGAGCAGTACCTACAAGCAAAATGGCCGCGACGACGCTTAATGAGGGCTAATAGTTCTGCTTGGTTCTGCTGAACATTCATTTCGATCCGGCAGTTATATTAATGACTCACCATCAACCTATTAGCACGTCAAGCAAAGCGGTAGTTCAGAGCTTCTACTAAACTAACCGACGGCAGCATTCCGCGAACGCATCACTCTTCAGCAGTCCGGGATCCAAGACATGACGGTACATAAGCCTTGCAAGGTGTTTCTATGGTGAGTAAAAAGATGCTTTGCGAACGAATGTAGGTATATATTTATACTAACACGTTTAATGTGCACGCCGACTCGTGAGCAGCGATTACTTTGCGGAGAAAGGGGGTTATTCTCGATAAAGTCTTCGTTCCGGGTGAACAGCTGGTACATTGTACTGCTTTTTTGTTCGCAGTGCGCCGACAGTATGCTGACAGCATCGAGGTTTCTACATATCCCCGGTGGCCAGCAATTTAACGATGACGAGAAGCTTAGCTTTTCGTCACCGGTGGATCGGTTGGGCAAAAGGAAAAGGGGGAACACAGTTGAGATCACCACGAATCGCAGAAACGTGCGCCGCAAGGAACAAAAACGAGACTACAGCGTCGTCGTTGCCAGACTGGAAGGCACACGGGAAAGTTATGCGTTGTTTATGGCGAAACATATTGAAGGAAATGTTTCTTACATTTTCGAATACTGTCGGCAAACTCTAGCATAGTAGCTAAAATTTCTTCGTACCATCTGAGGCAAATAAATTGGTCTTCAAGTACAACATTACTATATTTTGACTTAAAATACTATACTAGATCGATAACAACCAGCGGAAAAAGAGGATAAACAAAATGACTAGCTTGTTTCATCAATAGACGGCGCATCTTACCACCCAATCAATAATAGTTATTGTTGTTCTATATCCAGCCGTTCATTACAGTACATAGGTACTTTTCCCTTCCTAGGCACCGTGGTTTACCAAAATGGGTTTTACCATTGCTTCGAGAAAACCGGCCCTGGAGGTGGCGTTGCTGATTACGATCGAAGAAAAAACCGTCAAGAACAAAGGAGCGCTCTCACACTCTCTACTCCACGCATCAAAACGACGTTCCTGCAACGGTGCCCAACAACCTAAACGTTGCTATCGACGGCCACGGCACATCGGCACTCGTAGACACCAGAGCAGATTATCCAATCCTGAGTCGGAGGCTCTTTCGCCGCCTGCGAAAAGTTACGACGGCCTGGGGTGGACCACACATTCGAACCGCCGGAGGACACCTTATTACTCCCGTCAGAAGGTGCACTCTCTGAGTCCAATTTCACGGCAAGATGTGTGATGTGAAATTCGTCGTTCTAGGTGGCTGTGCCAGAGACGTCATTTTTGGCATGGACTTTCTGTGATTACGGCACCGTCATCGACCTTCGAGAAGACAGGTTAACGTTGCGGACACCTGTTACGCCTTTATAGGAACTCCAAACGACGTCAGTTGCCACCCGAGCCGCTGCCGAACACGTAAACCTGACGACGCGATCAAGTGCTCTTCTACCTGTCGTAACCCATGCAGTTAGCTGCGGCAAAGTTGTTAAGAAAGTCAACATTCAGTTGCTCCAAGGAAGAAGAATAGGTGTCGCAAGGGGTGTAGCTGAACTTCAGGATGGACGCACTGGGGTCCTCGTGACGAACGTTAGACAAGAAACGCAATACCTCACGAAAGGTGCCGCTGTGGGCCGCGTCAAGGAACTCCGGAACTTTGCCGAAATCGCCGGGATTGCTGGAAAATCCTCGCCGCCTAAGCAAGAAAACAAGTCGCCTGCGCAGCTTGACATTGAAGCTTTTGGGCCCGAAATGACGGCAGCTGATTAACTTCCTCGCCTAATACAGCGTCTGCTTTGCGACATCGTTGAAGGTGCCCCAAACCACAGTTTCGAAGCACCGCGTCGTTACCGAGGACGACGCGTTCCCCGTGCATCAATCGCCGCACAGAGTTTCCGTAAAAGAAAGGGAGGTCATTTCACAGCAAGTCCAAGAGATGCTGAACGACGACATAATCCAGCCTTCAAGCAGTCCGTGGGCCTCCCCAATCGTATTCGTCCTAGGTCCTTCGTGGACTACCGGCAGCTAAAAGCGGTGACTAAAAGAGACGCCCATCTAACTACACCGCTACACCGCTGCACGTCTATTCACCTACACCGCTACACCCTACACCGGCTGCGCCACTCTCGGTACTTTTCATCTACGAACTTGAAGAGCAGCTACTGGAAGATCAAAGTCAACGAACGGGACCGAGAGAAGACAGCCTTCGTCACGCCGGAGGGACTGTATGAGTCAAGGTGATACCCTTTAGATTATGCACGACGCAGCAACTTTCCAAGACGATGCTCTTTTAAAGTGGAAAGTAATGTCACGCGCGTTTCAGGGCAAGCGTGCCCGTGGCTGAATCATTATCGTGCTTGGCTGCCACGCAAAGGGTTATGGTTCGATGGCTGGTAGCGAAAGTACCTTTTTGTTATTTTTGTAAATGTCACGTTCTTGTAAATTCAAGAACATTGTTGCTTATTCGAGGTTGTACACGCCAGCCTTCTACGGGCATTGTTCCAGAAGCCTTCACGTGTGCAAAAGGATTTTCGCGTGGCGAGCCGGGGGCAGTCTCGCCCCAGCGTCCGATTCTGCTGGTTTGCCGACATCGACGGCTGCGACGCTGAACTTCTATTTAGTTTTGGGCACAAGATCGCCCCATTAAACGTTTAGTTACTCGAGTTATTCGCCGTCTCATCAGTTGTCAATCGTGACAATATGTACCTGGACTTTTAGCAATATTTTCAAGATCGTGCTCTGGCACAACTCCATCCCCAAAGGAAGGTCCATTTGGCGACAGCCACGCGGTGGGAAAAACGATGGGCGCGTGAAAACAACAACAAAAGGATATTTCCACACGAAGCTGGGCATTACTTTTGCAACCTACACACAACAAAAATACAAACATATCTTCCCTAATATAGGTGACACCCTCAGTATACACTGAAAAATGGTACGAAAGGCAGGACAGTCACGATTAAACATCCCTTTGTAAACGTCACGTAAGTAGCCGCATTGGGCATTACACACCGGTGTTCCACGACTCCAGCGCTGTTCTCGTGCTAAAGTCGTATCATTGTCCAAGTCGACTGAGTGCCCCGTCGTCCAACGGTGTTCGACGAGTTCAGTCTTTGTGCTTGTCGTGCGAGTCGTTTTCGTCATGTCTCTTTTGTGTTGTCACACTTTCCGTTATGTTCTCTAAATGTGTATAGCGTCAGAATCCCCACACTGTACTTTATATTCCATCCCACTTCTAATGCCCCCATAGGTTTTGGATTTGTGGAAACATTCACCAAAGTGTAATATGAAACAGCTGTACACCCCATGAACGTAAGGCTCTTCTAGCTGTGAATGACAGTTGCTAGACATATAGAGTAGACACAGTCGATGTTCTCCTTTCCCTCACTCTTTTTTCCTAGCTTCCTGGCTGCACCTCCACGTGTAGCAAATAACTGAGGATAGCGATGCTAACCTACTAGCCTAATTTGTAAAGTTTTGCAACCGCAGATGTTCGCTGGATGAGACGTCTTCAGATTGAACAATGGGCGTTGGGAAGCCAACTGTTTTTAGAGCGCAGCTCTTAGGCGCCCATTTCCGGCTTGAGCGGCGTCGCCGTCGGCGTCGGCGTAACCGCGCGGTGCATCATGGGTAAAATTTCCCCGCTGAATTTATCGGAAAAATTTCCCCGCTAAATATAGCGGAAAAATTGCCCCGCTAAATCTAGCGGAACATTTTCCCCGCTAAATCTAGCGGAAAAATTTCCCCGCTAAATCTAGCGGAAAAGTTTCCCCGCCAAATCTAGCGGAAAAATTTCCCCGTTAGATTTAGCGGAAAAATTTCCCCGCTAAATCTAGCGGAAACATTTCCACGCTAAATCTAGCGGAGAAGTTTCCCCGCTAAATCTAGCTGAAAAAATTCTCTGTGGGTCACGTAACCCCCCTCCCCCCCCCCCCCCCCCTCCGAGAGGTCCCGTGACACCCCCCTCCCCCTCGAGGTCACATGGCCCTCCTCCCCCCTCAGTAACCTTCCCTGCTCCTCCTCAAGAGCTGCGCTCCAATTCGGCGTTACAGGGAGTTTGTAAACGGCTTCCACATTTTTAACCGTGGCTAACTTGGTGATAGAGCACATTGAAACGCTTCTAATGAGCTCACTGACCTTTCCGCAGTTACAGAATAAGAGCAGATGTCGGTGTCGGTCAAACCACCCTGCAGGTTTGATGCACCAGCCAAGTTATAATGATCATCGCGCAAGGCAGCCATCTTAACAGGCTTCACAGTCCTCCTGACGTTTATGGCCTTTTTGCCGAAAAACTATCCTCCATCATTGTGTCACGATCATGCGAAACCACCCACAACTATTACGCATTCCTTATCGCTATCCACTCGTGGATAATCTATATGCTTCGCGCACCATTGGGTAAAAGTCCTCAACATTCTGATGGTCACGTGGAACGAAAATGCAAAAATTTCGAGCGAGAATTATTTGAGATATTTGAGCACGACATACGTCGGTATCTAACTCATCGGTGTCAATGTCTGTCACATGTCGCGCGATGCGTGCTGAGCCATAGCCTTGTTTATTCTAGAAGGCCTATCAATTCCTTGACGGATGCAATGAGCGCGCGGCCGCTAGAAAAAGGCTACACAGCTACTCTGGGTTACCCCTCTAGGGTAATCCAGAGGGGTAAGCTATAAAGCCTATACAGCTATCCTGGGTTACCCCTCTGGCATAACCCAGGGTAGCTGTATAGGCTTTGCTCGAGAGCCAGAGTATCGCGCTCCTTTTTCTTTTGCCGCCAACTCCCTATTGGCGGAAAAGCGGTCACGTGCACCGAGCTTAATTCGAGATTCATGCTGGAAAGCGACGTTGCAGGAGCCGAGTTTCGGGCGGATCATGCTTCTCGTTTTGAATTTGCGAAATATACGACCTACACTAAAACAGAAGGGACTGGAAGCTTTCTTGATCCTTCAACATTATGTGTAGCCACTGGATACAGTATAACTGCATTGTTTTATAACGCGAGCGATGTTTTAAAACATGTTTTCAAAGTCAGGGAAGAAGACGACACGGAGGACGATCGCGTAGCTCGCACACCCGGGGCTCTTGCAGAAGTGGAGGTCGCTTCCTGCAGTGGGGCCTTGGATTCAACATGGCCGTCCTGGAATCACCCTTGCGGTACTCTGCTCCGCAAGGCGTAGTATATACAGTTACCCTAGAGGTGACCCTTCAGCCAGCGCCAACAATACGCGCGGCGGTCTCTCCGCGAAACAACAAATCAGAGCGCAGAAAAAAGCAAGGAGGCTGTCGGTGCGTGGACAAGCGGGAGAGGGACGGAATAAAAAGGGATCGCCGCAAAATGTTCCCGTATTCCAAAAAGAAAAGGAGTGCTTTCGTGTTTGTCTGGTTTTTATCGATGTGCATTTTTGGCGCCGCCAGAGACAAACCCCATGAGCGCCCTCTCCGCTGGTCTCCTTTCCACTTTACAGCGGCCACATCCCTTTGCGATTTGACAGGCTTTCTATTAAAAAAAAGACTATATGGCACAGCAGGTTCCATTCATTCGTCGTCTGCCCAGGCAAACGTGGCATACGCCGCGATTTCTCATTAATCAGCTCCCACAGAACAGTTGTCGCGGGTAAACGCGTCTCGCACCGCTGCGCTCGGCCCATTTCTGGGTGCAGCCATGTTGACGTCACGTGACCACTAATAGGGGATTGTAGTAGACCGTTCCCGCAGCCCGCTAAGCACCCGGATAGCGCTCCGTAATCCGCCACAAGACCTTGAACTATGCAGACAAGGCTCGCGGCACGCGAGCGCAGCTGCGACGTTTTCTTCCCGGATACCGTAGCGGAGGAGAAAAACGATCTACTACAACTTCCTAATATGCCCAATGGGAAAGATGTCGTAAACCGGTAAGTTGCCATTTTGGCCGCTGGTGCGCAGCTCTAATTTCCCGAGATGCTCGTGACACATTGACAGGTAGTCGTCGTGAAGGGTGTCGATGGAGCTATATAATGAGTTAGAAGGGTAGCTCTGGCAATCACTCGCTCCTGTTAGCGGCCGAGAGCGGTTTTACGCTTCATATGAATCACTGTCAGAACCAACCACAACGTCGCAGCTCGACCCACTTTGCATGCGCAGTTCTGAGCTACTCTCGCCCTTATGCCATCTCCCTCAAACACTTTGGCTCTCTCAGAAGCTCGGCGAAAGGATGGCCTGCAACGCCGCAACTTGATGCATCTCCTCTTTTCGAGCCCTGAAATATTAACGTTTTCAAATTTATTACTCTAAACCTTAAAAGACACATGCAAAGGATTTTTCAAAAAACCTACAGGGTGATTCAAGGACACGCCAGGCTCTTTAAATCGACCGCAAAATTCGGTTTCTTAACCTATCGCGCTACGACTTTGTGCAGTGTTGCCCGCAAATGGTGCATTTTTTTGTAAAATTTGCGAAGAGCGAACTTACCTAAGGAAAAAGTAAACAGAGAAATAAGGCTTAGCTCCTATGGAAACGCAGCGACGCCACCGGTCTTCGAACAACACGGCACCGTTTCGCACGGGAGACAAGAGATGCCGCAAGCGGTCGCAACGCCAACTGCCGCCAACGAACGAGCATACGACGCCGAGAGCCGGCGTATTTAGCAGACAAGGAACTGCAGTTCCTTGTTGTTATCGCGCCTGTTTTTGTTTCTGCTACTGTCGCCGCCTGCGGAACGCGCGCCGCTTTTGAGTCGAAAAGATTGTCCGCTAAAGACGCTGGCTCTCGGCGTCGTATGCTCGTTCGTTGGCGGCAGTTGGCGTTGCGACCACTTGCGCCATCTCTTGTCTCCCGTGCGAAACGGTGCCGTGTTGTTCGAAGACCGGTGGCGTCGCTGCGTTTCCATAGGAGCTAAGCCTTTTTTTTTTCTTTACTTTTTCCTTAGGTAAGTTCGCTTTTTGCAAAGTTTACAAAAAAAAAAGAAATGCACCATTTGTGGGCAACGGATAGGTTGACAAACCGAATTTCGCGGTCGATTTAAAGAGCCTGGCGTCTCCTTGAATCATCCTGTAGATGAAAAAAGAACGTCATAAAACAAAACTTGCAACGACAAAACTATTTTAGAGCTATATTTACGGCGCGAAACGAATTTGTATTTGGCGCCCGCTGGCGCCCGTGGAAAAGTGGCCGCTATGGTCACATGACTGGCCACTATGGTCACGTGGTACTTGCGCTCTTTTGGGAGCTTCATATGGACTCTGACAGTTACTTATTAATCTTCGTTTTATGCGCAACAAAAACGAAAAAAGAAGATTAATAAATAACTGGGTATGACGAGAAGGCGTCCGCCGATCACGGAGGAGCGGTAATGTTTGATGAGAGATCGGGAGGCGGAGCAACTCCGTTCGGGTCGCCTCCTCCATGTCGGATTTGGCCTACTGATCTAGGCGCGCTTTCAAACGAAAAGGAGGAATTCGCCATTAGATGTGTTTGCGCATGCGTTCGCCTCCTTCTCGCCGCGCCGGAGCAAAGGTTGCGGATTGCACGGCCCACGATTTGGTTCTCGCAGCGCAGCATCGTAAATCGCTAAAATCACAATATTTAGGCTTCATTTTCACTAAGATGAAATATAATGATAACATATCCTATCCAGTTTGCTGTAGGCTTATTCATTTCTTGCTATCGCCTTTGTACGCATTGCGTGGCCTTGACCTGCTGGTTACGGGTTTTCGTTTGGCTTAAGGGATGGATTTCACGCTTGTCGCGTGAGCTCTCAGCCTAAGTTATGTCCAGCGACGAAAATCACCAGATAACGAAATAAAAAAAGAAAAAAGAAAAGGAAAGAAACAAGTTCAAAGCTAGCTACAACCTCCTTCCGAATGCCACGGAAGTGCACATATTAGACAGTTTTAGTAGAGCGTTGCTGGCTCTTACGTACGCAATAGGCAATAGCGTGCGCTAAAAGTGACCTGCTCGGACCGAATTTATTTGTGCGTTACGTTTTCGAGTGAACAGCGCGCATGATCTTGGTTAAATTTGCAAGAGCCGTAAAATTCCGCGTGCTTATAACGCAACCATGCTCCTGGAAAGAAATATTGAAAATGAAAACGTGTCTATCATTTTATTTCAAATTAAACCAAGCCGCAGCTGCTTCGCCAAGCGCGCTTTTCTGCGGGGTACAGAGGCTACGAGTACGAGTGCGTAGCCAAATTCGATCACGGAGCCTCCCTCAGTCGTCCCGTGGAAACGGCACCTTTTATCAATGCAATCGCGAATGAAATTCATGACCTACTGATGTCCACTGCATAGCGAGAAATTCGGCGATTTCTTTTAGAGTCGTTCGTCCGTCGGCGATGAACTGTGCGAATAGGCTTAGCGTTGAGCAGATCGCACCGTTGAGGCACATTCCGAGCGGCGAACATGTTCACTGTTCACTCTTTCAGCTGCACGGCGATCTGATTCGACCGCGGTAGGTCCCAGAAAGCATTGCCGAGCTGAACACCACATAATTTCACGTAACACAGAACTTCGAAAACACCACGTCGCCCCCTTGTTGCACCAGTCGAGGTAACCGCCATCCTGAAACTGGCGCTCTCGTCGGATCCGAGATCTCTCGAGAGCGTCCCGAAAGCCCGCTAGCCCGCCACGCAAAATCCCCAGCGTTGCGTTCGTACGCGATACGCTAACCTTTCTACTGCGTTCTGCGCACGCACACTCACGATCCGCAATCTCCTCGCATACGCTCGCAAAGCTATAGCGTACGGTCCACTAAAACTGTCTATTATATATGCTGACTGTTCAAGTAAGATCAAGCAAAGTAAAGCGTAAAAGTTGCAATGCGGGAACCGTGATTCATTTGAGTAAGCCCCTTTTTCAAAAGGCCAGGTGATGTCAGCGCGAACCAGCTGCGCGCAAAGAGGTTAGGCGTTGTCGCTTGTACCTGGAACAAGTGGTGTAAGCGCATAGCTGCGCGCTCGCAATGGCCTAATGTAGGGGAGCTCTTAGCAGCGGGCGAAGAATCTCTAACGACGGACTCTGAGCCAGGGTTGGATGACTGCGCTTAACGTTCGGCCTGAGCACGGCTCGGCTCGGTAGAACACGAGTGATGTGTAAGCGCTCGGCGAGTACTCACATTCTTCGTGCCAGGATGGATGAATGGATGGATGGATGTTAAAGGTTACACCATTTGTAACGGGCGCTAGCTTGCGCCACCTAGCCGAAGTCTAAAAAGACAAACATAAGATTTCTCCCGCCCTTCTAAAACCAATTTTCTTCTCCTAACAAGAAATGGTGACCACCAATGTTGGTCGATAAAATTTTGAAAAGAATCTACAAGGAAAGCATTTATGAGCTCTAAGTCAAGGCCGTACGTGCGTTTCCAGACTCAGGCGTCAGCTGCCTTCCAAGACGCTCGCGTGCGAAGACACGCTGTACGTGAGCCACCTGCGGCAGGAGGCTGGCCCGTACGCGCCATTGCACGACGTCACCCTGTGCCTGCACCGGCGCGAGGTCGTGTCCGTCCTGGGCCCGACGGGCTGCGGCAAGTCGCTCCTGCTCGAGGTGTTGGCCGGTCGGCACCTCGTCACCGACGGAAACGCCTACCTGCTCGGGCTCAACCTTTTCATGCACACCAACCAGGTACGCCTTCTGCCGGATGGCCGTCGTCCCGGCGTAGAGTAACGGCTCCTATACTTTGTTCACCCTTAAGCTGATACTTGAGCCAAGCCTACGAGAGCGACAGCACGGTATCTGGGCTTTGAAAGGCTCTTCCGCCAAACAAGCTCAAGCGCCAGAAAGGCACGTTTCAAAGCAAGGCGCATGGGTTAGCTCCTGCTTGCACCTTTAACTACAGTCTTAACTTAATGGTGAACGGAGCAGAGGTGGCGTTATGTGAAGTCATGTAAGCGTGTTATCGCGTTACCCATCTAAGGGGACAAGGAAGATAGTGGAAATGACAGACTTTTGTATCGTCAATTTAGTATACTTTTGTTGTAGTGCTCATAAAATCCTCGTTAATTTTGGAATTCCCCCGGAAAGACTCTTAGCGTCTATTATATTTTTTTAATTAAAATCTAATATCGGGAATAAAATTTCTTGGAAGCCGCGGTTATACGTCCAATGACCGCGCAATCGATAAGAAAGAGAACGATTTAATCAAGCATTACCATTCGAATCGGAAAATCTGGGTTTGATTGAGAAGTAGCGTAACTCAGGACAGATGGGCATAAGTTATGGAAGAGTGTTATGTCCCTAGCCCACGAATTGACCTTTTTCAGAGTTTGGCCACAATCGTGGCGCACCCTCGCGGGAATCGCTCGAAACACTTTTGGTGGCTCCGGGAACGTCTCCCCGTCGTCCGCGCCAGGCCTGGCTTGTCTCCTGGTCCATGTGTTTGCGTGTGTTCTCTGGTGGCGTTGTTCCGTCCTTCACCAATCTGAACGTGTCTTTCTGTCGTCGCTTCGCGTGCACAGTTTCTTCAAAATGGCTGAGAACGACCTGGAGGATTAACAAAAGTCAATGTCTAGGATGCAGAGGACCTAGTTCGTTTTTATACCTTCAGGATGGATAGACCGCTGACGCCTCATCGGTTCTTACCATCGACTCGCAGTCACTTCATCGTCCCTTCGGTGCCGCGTCTTGCAAGCAACTTAAAAAGGGGTCTGCTTTTAAAGCAGAGTAGCAGAGTGATATGTAAGGAAACTAATGGTGACCAGCTTGGACACCGACCCAACCATCCACCTTGTGCGGAGCTTGTGAGCTCCGTTTATGATTCCCGGCCACTACAAACAGCAGATCGCGTAAGTTATTCAAGCTTATCGCGTCCGTCACTTTGCCGTCATGTGTACCGCGCGAGGGCACGGGACACTGCCGTATTCGGTAATGTTTAAACAAACTCGGACGGTGTGAAATCCGGGCCGTCTTGATATCGCGAAGGATTGTCTGCACCGTCAAAAAGTAAGAAACGGTATGTTAGAAGCAATCCATCTTTGAATTCGGCACGTTTACGAAGCTTCGACAAAGTGGGCCCAGCAAACAGGGGGGTTCACGGTGGGTTGCCAAGAAATTTCATCAAGGTTCTGTCTCCGTAAGGCTTCAATTCGTTTCGCTCGCTTTAAATATTTTCTCAGTTTATTTAACGTGGCAAGACGCGAATGTGTATAGCGCACGCCTGAAGAACGGAAAGCTTTGTGCTGTTATTTTTTAATTGAGTACCGGGTACGGCATGATTACGTCACACAACCTCGTTTGCACGTTTACTATTAACAAAAAATGGTCAAAGTGCAGGCAAGCTGGTGTAAGTTTAACATGATGGAAAACTTAATATATGAATACATGAAAGCTTGATGGAACATCGAGGACAGGGACGGAAAGAGTACTTCTTTCAAGAAGTCCTGTATCCGTCCACGTCCTTGATGTTTTATCCTTTCATGTATTCGTATCTATTCCCCAACACGCTCATTTTCAAGTATTAAACCTGAGACTGAGGTAGGAAAAGGAAAACGCAAAGGAAAAACGGCAACGTCTCAAGAGACGTTGCCCGTTCTTTTTTTGTGTCCTTTTGCGTTTTGCTTTTCCTACGCCAATTTCAGATATATCATCATGTTCACATTTACTGTATTTTAGTTAAAAGCAGAATGTCCCGCCGTCAAATTGATGATCCGGCCACCTGACACGGGGGACTCTCGTCATAGGCTTTTGAAAGCAGGGCAAAAAAGGCGGGGTGTTTGACGTCGGGTGCTTTCGTGCAGGACCCGCCAAAGGCTACAAGAACTTTATAAAATTTGGCATTTTAACAATGTTTGTTCCTATTTGTGCAACTTCTGCTGCGCGATGGTGAGGCATGATGACGACTATGAAGCCAAGCCGCGAGAATACCGGAGGAGTCAAGCATAACCAGCACTGTCTGAGCGTCCGAGCGGGCGAGAGAGCCACCAAAAATGGCGCCTTTCCCTTTCCTCTCCTCTCTCAGAGTCGGCGCATGCGCCCAGCGATCTCTGAAAAAAATCAATTGAAGCACACTCTTGTTGACTACATACTTGAAAACCCGAGCCTTTCGGAGGTTTCAGATCTTAAATATTCGGAGATATACATAGTCTACCTTTTAAGCTGCATGAAGCACATTACCTGCGTATATCAACCTCCTCCTTAATTTACTAAAAACTAACTTCATGAAATACAATATTAAAAATATATGTTCCTAAATTATAAATATATTTTTCGGCAGTTGCGGGATGATGCTATCGGGCTTCGGGGAGCCGTTCACGAAACCAATCTCTACGAAGTTAAAAAGGATTGAGGATAGAATGGGCAGGTTTGTAAATCGCTAACCAGATGACGTCAGTGGCTGATCTACTTCAGGGAGCTGGTCTGCCATTAGTGACGAAAATAAATTGAGTATTCCAATAAATATGCGTACGTCAAATCACATATAAGTGACTTGACGTATAGGGGGTGCGAGTGTTCCAAAATGCTTGTTTGGCGAATGCAACGAGGAGCACGCCTATCAAACGGCAACACACGGAAGGCGCAGCCAATCGTGCAGCGTTCTTGGTTCAGGTCGAGGTGCTCAAGGAACAGACGAAATTGCACGCCGTATAGTGGGGCCCAATAGTGGAAAGGAATACCTATTTTTCTTACCTGAATAATTAAACTATACGCACCACAGAAATCTGCAACTTCGTGTGACGCTATAGCGGTGGTGACAGAATGGAAGTTTGAGTTTAAACATTACCAGAATCGAAACATTCAAAACAAAGACATTTCTCGTGAGCGGACGTCGAGTTATTGGTAAAACCAACTTTCAAGAAATGTAATTGTCGGCGCCTGTGGCATTAATTTCAGCTAAAATAACCTCGTTTCATCACGAATAGAAGCAAGACTGTCCTTTTTGCTGCAAACCCAATGATCGAACAAATCCACTCAATTCATGGACTGGAAAATTTTTTTTTTAGTATGGGTATACGCGAAGGCGTCTTCCCACTATATTATGGACGTTAGCTTAATGCTTCCTCTACAGCAAACAATAAAATAAAAGAAAGCGCTGTCACATTGTCCCGCTTTAATATCCCATCCAAACAACATCAGCGGCAGTAACCTCTGAAGTTCCAGCTCTATCACAATTGAACTGCCATTGAGCCTCATTCCCGCAAGTAGGAGTCGTTGTGGTTGAACTTTAATTATAATGAAATTTTAACGACAGCATCGGAAGTGTTCTGAAAATGGGAGTTAAGGACGACAGGAGGAGGAAGGGTGTTGAGATATATATTCAGCTTTTCGAGCATCAGCTATAACAAAAACTAAATTGTTTCGTCTAAATGCAACCAATCTACTTAGGAGAAGCTAAGTTTATGGTAGTCCTCTTGCCTGAAAACGGCACGCGTCTTTATCGCCAAAATCATGAGACGCATGGAATGCACTACTAACGCATGAAATGCTTTTTAACAGAACCCCCAATCCCAAAGTTGCGTCTGTCTGTCCGAATGCCTGAGCCTTTTCTGCTACATTTAGCTTGAAAACTGAGATCACGTGACCGATATACCAACTGAGAAAATTAACATTACGTGAGCTATTCATCAAGTCAGTTTCCCTGCTAAATTTAGCGGGAGTAAAAAAAAAACAAGAGGATATTTTCATAATGCAATTATTGCAAACGTGCAACCGAACTGGGCAAGAATTACGATAATAATCCCTGGAGAAGGCTAACAAGGGGCACAAAGGACAAACACTAACCTTCAAACACAGCTAGGGGACTAGTGCGCGACCGAAAAAATCCGCCTGGTTTAGGTATCGAACAAGGCACCTCTCTGTTTCCAGTGGCTACCAACTGAGCTAAGCAGGAAATATACGTCAGTAGAGCAAACGGGTTTTATATAGGGAGCCTTCATGTGCGCTTTGCTGGGGTGATGCCACTTTTTGCAATACCAGTCGCCGACAAACCAGCAGCCATTTTAGTCCTCGGCGACAATCAGTGTACCTATTAGCGGCGAGATGTTTTGGTGGCGCCCTCCTATGGTTCCCCCTTGTGACGTCATTACCTTGCAAATAACAAGTTCGATGGTGTTTGTAAATAGCATGGTGGAAGCTTGAAATCATTGCGCTCTCAAAGGAACACTGCCAACACCGTCAAAATTAAAGTTCTTTCATTCCTCTTATTTCCGTCGATGACAAATCCCCTTTCCTACGTCATAGTCAGCGTTCGGCCAATCGTGGAAGGCCGACCACAGCGACGCTTTCGGTCGCGCACGGGGCTAATAACCCTCCCGGAAGCAAGCACCTTATCTCACAAGTTCGGAGCAGCCTTGTGGAACCCACAGAGGGAGGATTAGCACTTCCCTCCTCGGATGGGAGGACCGATGGACACAAAGGCCACTTTCCGGCGCACGGGGAAACAATGAGGAACAAAAATGAAAGCCGTTTACAACTCCCTGTAACACCGAATTGGAGCGCAGCTCTTGAGGAGGAGGAGGGAAGGGTACTGAGGGTTACCTGTTCTGGGGGGGGGGGGGTCATGTGACCTTGGGGGGTCACGTGGCCCCCCAGAAAAATGTTTCCGCTAGATTTAGCGGGGAAATTTTCCCGCTAGAGTTAGCGGGTTAATTTTTCCGCTAGATTTAGCGGGGCATTTTTCCCGCTAGATTTAGCGGAGAAATTTTGCCGCTAAATTTAGCGGAGAAATTTTTCCGCTAGATTTAGCGGAGAAATTTTTCCGCTAGATTTAGCGGGAAAATTTTCCGCTAGATTTAGCGGGGAAATTTTTCCGCTAGATTTAGCGGGGAAATTTTTCCGCTAAATTTAGCGGGGAAAATTTTTCCGCTAGATTTAGCGGGGAAATTTTTCCGCTAAATCTAGCGGGGAAATTTTTTCGCTTTAGCGGGGAAAATTTTCCGCTAGATTTAGCGGGGAAATTTTTCCGCTAGATTTAGCGGGGAATATTTTCCGCTATATTTAGCGGGAAAAATTTTCCGCTAGATTTAGCGGGGAATTTTTCCCGTTATTTAGCGAGGAATTTTTCCCGCTAGAGTTAGCGGGGAATTTTTTCCGCTAAATCTAGCGGGGAAAATTTTTCCGCTATATTTAGCGGGGAAATTTTTCCGCTAAATCTAGCGGAGAAATGTTTCCGCTAGATTTAGCGGGGAAATTTTTCCCCTAGATTTAGCGGCGAAATTTTTCCGCTAGATTTAGCGGGGAAATTTTTCCGCTAGATTTAGCGGGGAAATTTACCCATAATGCACCACGCGGTTACGCCGACGGCGACGCCGACGCCGACGGCGACGGCGACGCCGCTCAAGCCGGCAACGGGCCCCTAAGAGCTGCGCTCTAAAACGGTGGTGGACGAGGGTGTGGGAAAGGGAAACAGGCAGTTGGCATCACCTTATGCGAAGCGGACATGGAGGCATACTAGTTTTATCAGCTGCCACGAGTCTACCACCAACAAGGGTTGCTGGTGTTAGACTGGTGGCAGCTCATAAACCCCGTTTGCTCTACTGACGTCTAACTCCTAGTTAGCTCAATTGGTAGAGCGCTCCACTGGAAATAGAGAGATCCTTCGTTCGATACCAGGACCAGGCGCGTTTTTTCGGTCGTGCACCAGTCACCTAGACCTGATTGGAGATTTATGTCTGCCCATCGTCTTCCTCGTTCCTCTTCTCCAGGGATTATTGTCATCGCCAAGAGGCCCTGGGTTTGATTCCTGGTGAGCCTGTGTTAATTTATTGTCTGAAAAAATGATTTTCCTCGTTGCCTTACTTATGTGACTGTGGTACTCAGACCGGTCGTGCTGGCAAGCCCTACCATGGTGTACGTGCGGACGGATGGACGGATGCCGGTACGGACGAATACATTTTTGGCACTAGAAGGTTCTGCTTTAAAGCATTTCAAATATTAAAATACATGTGTCGTTCAAATTAGGTTTGGCGTTTGGTTAATCGCGCCTATGTTTGCGCAGTTTGTGCGTCAGCTCGGCTACATGCCTCAAGAATTAGGCAAGCTCTCCTGGATGACGGGACGGCAGCTCATGCACCACATGGCCAGGATGCGCCGGATTCCTGCAGCGGTCATCTATAACGTTGTGAACCAGGTCATGTACATGCTGGATCTTTTCGACGATGCCGACAAGCCCATCGGACATTTCAGGTATATCTTTTATTTTCTCATCTCTATTTCCGCCACCAAACAAATAAACACAATATAATAGATAAAAAACAGTGTATATTTGCGATGCTTTGCTACAGACTACGTCGAAAGGAGAAATCATTGCTTGTCTCCCGTAGTCAATTACAGGTTATGAAATTTCCTCCCACCTCTTGCAGAGCAAACGCTGGAGAGGAAGCGACCTCCTCTCCGACATTCACTTTAATAAAGTGGAAAGAGGTGGGAGGAGCCTCTAGTTTACTCTTCACTTGCCACCGACTAGTGTACTTGAACAGCACGCTTGTTAGGACTATTTTAATGATAATTTCTGGCGGCCCTCTCGCGCGTCGAGCACAGTCACACTGAGTAAGTTGGCGCTTGCTTTCAGCCATTTCCGCGCAGGTGGGCAATAAGGAGACGTGAACGGCACATTAACTTGACTTTAACGCGACCCGAGCATATGTGAGCTATAATGGGGGGGCATGCCCCCGGCAGCGCATGTACACCCGCCGGCAATATGAAGATGAACACTTCACCTGGTTTCTTGCCTGTTTTACGGGTCCCTAAAGCTATATTAACTCTCGACGTCTCAAATGGTACGTGGCCAAGGGTCTAAACTTTGCGTTCTAGCCCTCTTCTGGAACAGAGCTTGTTCCAAAACTTGCAGGATGTCAAGAACAAGAAGAGGGCTGTTCACCTTCATATCGCTCACGGGTGTAAGGGCGTTTTGATGTGGTGATCGAAGTTCTGACAGGGAAGGGATGACTAGACAAATTGAGAAGAACGAGAAAACTGCTACCGCCTTCCAAAGAAAATCGAACTCAGGGCACCAACGTTTTGAGCCCGGCGATGAACCACTACGCCGACGGGAAGTCTCGGGATGCGGATTTATTGTGTGCCCCTATCCTTATAAAGTGCGTGTCGGGTCAAGGTCCGAGGCACTTTCTGGACGTGTCGCAGACATCTCATCTGGAAAGAAGAACGAGCGGTATGAAGATAACATGACTGAGCAGAAGCTGCGACGTGATGAGTTTGTCTATCTTGAATGGGTGAAGATGTACAATATTCGATAACTAGTTACCCGATTATGGGTTTGTCGCAATTTAATAGAACGCATGTGAATGTAATCTACAGCAAAGAACTGTAGAAATACAGTCGCGATTTTATAATCTTTATTTGTTCTTGTTTCCCACTATATACAAAGTGTATTTGGTATGATCAGTGGAATATTTATTATATTTATTACCCATTTTGTGCTCGTTTTGCAATCATTTAATAATGACATACCCGTAAGAAAAAATTCATCGTACAAGGGACGTACCACATTGATTTACCATTTATTTTTACGCTGCAGATACCGGTCACTTAGGGGTCTGTACATATGTCAACATTCTCGACAGACTGACCTTGGTGCCTAGTGCCCTTGCACTGTCTGTGTAGCTGCCTCTCTATGCCTTGCTGGAACCACTTTTCTAAGTGCCTTGCACCCATGCCTGGAACGATGCTTTCAGCTTATTGATCACCTTGAGATATCGTCTTTGCAGGGAGTCTTTCCTTGCCACTGAACAGGTAAAAACACGTGGGGGCTGCCGTGCCGGGCTGTGGCCGGCGGTCAAACCGCACGGCCCACCAGCGACGGCAAGCAAGCAACTGAGCCAACTGAGCGTCCAGAGCCGGGAACCAAAAAGCATGTTTATCTCACGAGGCAATGGCTTTTTACAGAAGACGTGGGCACAGTGTTCGCAACCCAATTATCGAAAGTGCCCTAACTTGGCACTCACGCCGCCCACAACATCTCCCCCCTTAAGAATGTCTGAGAATGTCCCGAGCACCTTAGCTGTGAAAAAAAAAAAAACAGTTTTACAGATAGTGTCTCTTGGGAGCAACCACTTGTCTCCCAGAACGGGTCGTGTAGGCTTGGCCTGTGTCATCACCACGAACACCTGGTGGTAACGCCGGACGAGGCACATCACAATAAGGGGAGTCGCCAGGTCCCCCCGAGGCCGAACCATCGCCGGAAGCTGGAGTTGCAAAGGGCGTCGAAGATGCGCTCCTGTCACTGGGTCAACGACATAAGACCTCAGGCGTTGAGCCGGGCTTAAGGCAGTGCCACGCAGCCTCTCGGGTTCAACCCAAACTCGAGTGCCCTGTTAAAGTCTTGGAAGAGCACGGGCTCGATGACGGCTGTTGAAGTCTGCTGTCTGTTTCCTACGGTAGCCGGAGTCTCGGGTGACAACCAGGTCTCGTCCCGGATTAAGAGGCTGTATCTGCTCCTTCCTCTTCTGAACCCGCGTTCGAAGCTGGCAGCCCATCAACAGCTGTGTTGGGCTGTAGCCGGTGACACCTTGCGTGTCTCTGTAACTGAGGAGCGCCAAGTACGGGTCCTTGGCCTTGCGAAAGAGGTTCTTAATGGTTCGAACCATTCGTTGCACTTCACCGTTTGACTGGGGGAAGTTTGGGCTACTGGTCACACGTGCGAAGCAGCAGGAGCTTGCGAATCCGCAGAACACCAGCGTAGCGACAAAACTGGGGGACCGTTACCAGACCGCAAAGTCTTGGGGATTCCGTGACGATCAAACATACTCTTGAGGACGTCAATGACCTTCCCTGCTGTAGTGCTTCCTAGCGTCGCCCGGGGTACCGGGAACAGTAGTCAACTAGAAGAATGAAGGTTTTGCCGTTCAAGTGGAAGAGGTCGACACCGAGGACTTCCCTCGGAAGGCACGGGCTCTGGACTTGCAGCGGTTGATACCTTGATGGCCTTCGTGGATCAAGGCTAGTATCGTCGGGCGGAGTGCTGCTGGGATGACGATACGGGTTCCCTTCAGCAGAAGACTATTGTAGACTGAAAGTTCTTCCAACACTGGTGCATACATTGAACGTGCGTAGGTAACTTTCCCTTGGACGCCAACCACCCTGGAAAGATGAGATGTGGGTACTGCATTCACCCTCGGATGCTTGAGCCATCTTGAGATCTTCTATGGAAGCTGAAAGCACCTCAGAGGAGCCGTCCACTTTTTCTGCTGCGAAAAGCTCGATGGCGTCCAGCTCCCCCGGCGCGACGATGGCCTTGCAAGGGATTCGAGACAGTGTGTCGGCTGTGACTAGTAGTTTTTCAGGAACGTGCAGAATTCGGAATCGATACGGCATGAGTTTTTGCCGCAACCGGTGAATCCGCAGTGGCACGACGTCGAGCTACATCTTTCCGAAACGGGAGACCAATGGCAGATGATTCGTCTCAACATCAAAGGAGATGCCTTGCCCATACTCACTGTATCTCTGTACAGCCCAGGTAACCGCCGAAGCCTCCTTCTCCACCTCTCTGTAGTGCTGCTCAGTTGTTCTCAGGGATCTTGGCGCAAAGGCGACAGGTCGACTTTCTCCTGTTGGTTGAGTCAGGAGCAACACCGCGCCTAGGCCGAAGGAGCTTGCATCCGCTGAGACCGTAGTCGGGTAGGCTGGGTGGTAATTTGCCACACAACGGTTGGACGTCAGCAGCTTCTTGAGAGCATCAAAGACGACTTCCTGTTCGTACGATCAGGTCCACTCCATGTTCTTGCTAAGCAGAGCCCTGATCGGCGCTGTCACTTGGGCCACGTGTGGGAGGAAGCGGGCCAAGTGATTCACCATGCCGAGAAGTCGGCGCACCCCAGCGACGTCCGTTGGTGGGTCCATGTTTTGCACGGCGGACAGCTTGCCGGGATCAGCCCTTATCCCTTCCGCTGAGACAACAACTCCCAGGACTGACACTTGGGACACTCCAAAACTGCACTCCTCCCTTTTAAGGGTAACGCCGGCTTCGGAGAGACGCAACAGCACCTGCTGCAGGCGTTGGCCTTGTTCCTTCTTCGTTCTGCCAAATACTAGGACGCCGTCGACCATGTTAACTGTTCGGTCTAGGCCCTCTGAAATCCAAGTTATCTGTCGCTTGAAAAACTCTGGGGCCGACGTGATGCCAAATGGGAGGCGGCAAAAGCAATAACGCCGAAACGGCATAATGAATGCCGGAAACTCTTGAGGGTCCTGCGAAAGCTTGACCTGATAGAAGCTTCAAGTCGCATCGAGCTTCGAGAAGACTGCTGCATCCCCCAGAAGTCCCAGGACTTCATCGACAGTGGGGAGCACATGGCGGCCTCTCAGGACAACTTAATTTAGCTTGGTAAGGTCAACACAGAGGCTGGAGCCTCCCGACGACTTTGGAACCACGACCAGTCCAGCGCACCAAGGTGTGGGGTTGGTGACACGCCGAATGACTCTGTCTTGCTCCAGTTTGGCCAGCTCCGTTCGCACCCCCTCGCGCAGGGGTATTGTAATTTCGTCCAAGAACTTGACCACACCAAGAGCCTGGATGGCTGGGAACCAAAACAGGGGCACTGAGAGGGACTTGATCACGTACAGACGCCGATGACAGGTCTTGCCTCGCCATAGGAGGGTAGCCAAAAAAAACCAAGAGTAGCGACTGGTCTCCCGGTCCTGCCAGCAGGTCGTCGACCATGTGCAGATGACGAGGTCAGTTGGGAAAGGCTTTCGAAACAGCAGACACTTCCGCGCCGGAATCTACCTTATATCTCGCCGTGTAGTTGTCGACAGTGACCTCGACGTACTTGGCCTTGGCTTTCTCAGTCTCGAGGATTGCGTGGAGCTGTAAGGTCGCCACCTTCCTCTGCTTTCGTTTACGAGCGCGACAGACATCCGCGAAGCGGCCCTTCTTCTTGCAGTAGTTGTACAGAGACTGCCGAGCAGGACAGTCGGAGCGTGCATGGGGTGCTCGACCGCAGTAGCTGCAGAAACCCCAGTCGTTATCGCCACGTGAAGACACGGCTGACGCGTCGTCTGACCGTTTCGTTGTCTTGCGCTGGTGCGTCGGACCACGACGAGACTTCGTAGCGTCGACGTTGACGATGAGCTGGCCTGACTCACTCCCACGAGCAGTCTTTTCTTTTTCGGTGTCTTCGGCCTGCCTTGCCTGTGTCCACGCGTCCTTGAGGCTCAGCTTGGCGTTCTGGCAGAGTTGGTCGGACAGGCGTCCGTCGCAAAGACCGACAACGAACCGGCCGCGAACCAGACGTTCTTCGACATCGGGGGACGGGTAGTTGCGCGGCTTGACAAGCTTGCAGAGCTCGGCGTGGTAACTGTCGACGCTCTCTCCCGGCTGCTGTACCCACTTGTGGAACCTCGAGGACTCGTACACCTCGTTGAGAGGGTGCACAAAGTGTTCCGAGAAGCGTTTGACTACCGTGTCGTAGTCATTCAGGGAGGCGGCGTTCAAGCCGAACGTGTCGAGAAGGACCCGAGCTTCGGGGCCCATACAGTAGAGAAGTGTCCGGACCTGAATATCAGGTGGTGCCTGGCGAAGCCCGGAGGCATAAGCGTAGCCCTCGAATTACGTAAGCCACGCAGTACAAGAATCGGTGTTGTCGAAGTTGAAAGCAGCGGGCTGACGTAGGGAGACGCCCACCCACGTTGGAGCTTCTTGCGAGTTTGCCATGAGAACGGAGGGACTTAGGCCTAATGCGCTGTCATGAGGGCCGAAGAACATCGGCCTGGTGGACTGCTTCTGGCACTATGTCGTGCCGGGCTGTGGCCGGCGGTGAAACTGCACGGCCCACCAGCTACGGCAAGGTAGCAACTGAGCCGACTGAGCGTCTAGAGCCGGGAACCAAAAAGCATGTTTATCTCACGAGGGAATAGCTTCTCACAGAAGACGCGGGCGCAGTGTTCGCAACCCAATTACCGAAAATGTCCAAGCTTGGCACTAGCGCCGCCCACAACAGGGGCCAGGTCATGCCAGGCCATATCCATGCACAACTAAATGTCCCACTGGTCGTACAACGCGTCAGAACGACGACCGTACTCGGTCAGGTGCTGGTCAATCACGGCCTTACTCAATGCACATGACAGTGATTGGCGGGCGCTTCATCGGGTGTGGCCGTCTTTCTGACAAGTCATACGACCTGTCGGGTGTTTGTTCGTACATGAGAACGGCCTGATTGGGCCCCCAGTGGTTATAACCTGTGACGTGGCATCAAACAAACCCTGCGAGAATATAATTTTGTTAGGTATAGCTGTCAGCTCGAACATAAACACGAAAACAAAAAGGATAAAAAGGGACATGCACACCGATGCGTACACACCGCTGTGCGAACAGCGGTGTGTATGTCGCTTTCTATCCGGTGTGTTTTATTAGTTCTTTGCTAGCTGACACTTATACCTAGCATGTACCAGCTAGCTCAACTTACGACTGTATTGCACAGTAAAAAACAAAAACGTGCTCGACGTTTTTGATTACAGATCGTTAATGCCACAATATGTGCAATAAAGTAAACAAACCAGCACAATGCGCACACTGTGGAGTGTCTTCACCCCCAAACATTGTACGAGTAAAAGAGATAAAATAAAAGAAAGAGGGCTCAATCCAGAGCGGATTCAGCACAGTCATAGCCTCCTATGAACGGGGAAAGCCTGCGCTTTTGACGCCAGAACTGGCCGCCAATTTGGGAGAGACAAAGCGACAGAACGTCAAATAAAGAGTACAAGAATAGGATTGTTCTCCGGGAAAGGAGGACACTTTCCGAAACTCAGTTCTATTTCTCTCATTCTTTTTTTAAACTAAATTTTCCTGGAGCTTTTTTAACTTACGACGTAACATCATCTCTCACTACAACATCGCATCCTCACACTGCGACTAGGAAAGAAGGATAAGGATTAGGCCTTTTTAGAGCGCATCTCTTAGGCGCCTGTTTCCGGCTTGAGCAGTGTCGCCGTCGGCGTAATTGCACGCGTTGCGTATGGGACGTCACAGACCTACACAGCAACTCAATTTCCCGCTAAATTTAGCGAAGAAACTGAATTGGTGTGCAGCTCTGTGACGTCCCATAATGCAACACCGCGGATTCACTATCCCCCGCTAAATTTAGCGGTAAAACTAACGTCGCACGAGCTCAACCCCAATTCAAATTCCCCGCTAAATTTCGAGGAAAAATTAATTTGTGCTTAAGTCATGTCGCGTCAGTTTTTCCGCTAAATCTATCGGAGGAACTGAATTTGTTCATAGGTGACGTGACACAAAGTCATAAGACGTCATTTTCCCCGCTAATTAAAACAGGAAACTGAACTGGGGTTGTAATGACGTGCCATCAATTTCTCAGTTAATTTTAAAAGGGAAGGTGTGGGCGGAGGGGAGGGTACGGAAGGAGGTGGAGAGGGTACGAAGGAAGAGGGGAATACCCTCCCTCCGTACCTTTCCTCCTCCTCAAGAGCTGCACTCTAATTTCGAATTCCAGAGATGGGTAAACATCTCATTTTTTTAGAGCGCAGATCTTAGGCGCCCGTTTCAGTCTTGAGCGGCGTGGCCGTCGGCGTAACTGCGTTTTGCATGCAACGCGCATGCAAAGCATGCAAGCGGCGTAACCGCGCGTTGCATTATGGGCAGGTTCCCATAATGACGTCACGAGGGTTACCCTCGTCAGGGTTACGAGGGTTACTCTCACGAGGGTTACGAGGGTTACCCTCACGAGGATCACGAGTGTTACCTTCACGAAGGTCATGAGCGTTAACGTCACGAGGGTTGCGAGGGTTAGTTACCCTCAAAAGGGTTACCCTCACGAGGGTCACGAGGGTCGCTGTCACGAGGTTCACGAGGCTTATGAATTACCCTCACGTAACCCCCGCCTGAGGTCACGTGGTTCCCCCTGAGGTCACGTGATCCCCACCCTGAGGTCACGTGATCCCCACCCTGGTGTCACCTAACCTCAGAGCTGTCACTTAACCCTTCCATCCTCCTCCTCAAGAGCAGCGTTCCAATCTGGCGTTACAGGGAGTTGTAAACGGCTTTTATTTTTTTTTTGTTTCCCCCACAAAATGCAAAACCAAACGAGGAGTGGTTCGCCTTGCGACACCTATGCGGCACTGCCTTCAATATGCTCTCCTTCTTACCTACCACATCCGCCTCCCTCTTTTTTTGCAAGTTGGCTGTATAAAGTACTGTCACCGAGGGTGCAAGCTTTCTCTCTTTGTGGTAGGCTATGGCACGGTAAAGCGGTGCATAGTCCCAGAAAAAATGGTGATGTTAAGGGAGATCCTTTTTCAATTTCCTCTATATCCTTCAAAAAGAACGACAGCTGCTCCACAAAAAAAATGCACTTCAAAAAAAAAAAAAATCAGCTTCATTGTATTTCTTAAAACGAGCCAAACGTGCTCTCTGTTTGCAGCTCGGGGGCCCTACGCAAGCTGTCGATGTCCTTGGCAGTCTTGGGAGCGCCACAGGTGCTGCTGCTCGACAATCCGACCCAGCATCTGGACCCCGTGTCGAGAAAGCGCTTGTGGCACACCATCATCACCTTCGTCAAGAAGACGCACGCATCTGTGCTCATCGCCACAGACGAGTGAGCTTTAACCTCCGAGACCGGAAATTGATGTATTTAGGATCTGTCACGACTAGGGATGTCGCGAATGTTCGTAGGACCTTGAGGTTCGACTGGTCTAGCGACTTTTCACATGCTTAGCAAACTTCGACAAAGTTAGGCTTCAAAGAAAAAATTTAACTTCTTGGGGAAACAAAAAGTAGGAACATGCTTAGAACTTGAGATAACAAGAAAGAAATTTACACAACATTAAAACAAAGAAATAAGCATTTCAAAATATTGCGGATTTCAGCGAACTAAGGAGGGCACTCTGGTTAGGCAAAATGTCGGAAGAGAAGAGGTCAGTTTCATCATTTAGCACGCCAAACAGCTTAGACGTCTAGCGTTGCATCGTGCAGTACATTTTCGCTATAAAAATAAAGTGCTTTCTGGTCTTTAAATACCTTGCTTTTTGCGTATCTGTTACCCGAGCCGCCACCAGTCGACGCGTCCTCCGAGACACCATTGCTGACCTCCACATATGATCGCGCGCCTGCTCTCCCAGTTTACAGAGCCATCGTTTGCGGCCTCTAGTGTGCGATACGCGACAGCAGTAGGACGCGTAGACTGCGTCTAGCGAGAAAAAAGTTATCAGTGCTAGTTGCTTTCGAAGACTGCAGTGACCACGTTGGGTTCAGGAACCACGATGCAGCGCCCATGGACTGTCCAGGGCTCTCAAAGAAAGCCGTTGTCGCAGCAGCACTTTTCTGTCTGAGCCTTTTCTTCATATCTGAACTTGCCACAAACTACAATTGCCAATGTGTCAAAAAAAAAAAAATCCTGAATTGAGTTTATGTTTTACGTTGGGAAGTAATACCTTTTCACGATGTCTTCGGAGAGCTCCTCATGGAATTGTGCGCTCAAAAAAACCTCCGGGGCGTAAGAACTAGCAGCAGCACCCCCTAGCAATTCGAATTTGCACGGGAGCTGCTGTGACGACACAATCGGAGACAGAAAAAGAAACCTGAGGCATTTTCTGCTGACGGAGAAACGTCTGCTTCGATCGTCCGACTGCGTCGTTACAGTCGCTCTTTCTTGTGTTCATGCATTAAAAGAAAAATAATGTAATCATTTTACTTATCTTGTTCTTCTTTCTGTCCTTTTGAGACTTCTCTCAGTAGTGAACATGCAGAGCAAACAAAAGTTTTAAATTGTATTTGGTGTCCCTTAGGTTACTATATGCTGAAGCCTTTGTAATCAATTACTTACCAAAATCATAGAAGTTTCAGTGACTGATCGAATTGTTGTTGTATTTGAACAATAACGTTTACAGCTCCACCCAGCACAGCCATGGAATGCTGAAGTAAACAAAACCTGCCAAACAAACATCGAGCTGTTTATTTATGTTCTTATTTGTAACTGACTGCAAACCCGTAGATCTTATCAGGATGGGCAGAAACTGGGAGAAAGAAATCGCACGAACCTCAAGCTAAAAAATCACTGCCGCTATAAAAGCAAGCATCGTTATCTGACGCTGCAAATATTAGGAAGTTTTAGGGACCCGTTTTTGCACATCCGATACGGTACGATAGGCCCTGCGGTACAAACTGCGCATGCGCGAGTCTTCTGCGGTAGCGCATGCGCAGTTCGTACCGGAGGGCCCATCGTACAGTATCGGATGTGCAAAAACCGGTCCCTAAAACTCGCTATTACGATTGTACACTTAGGCAAACAACGCATAAGATATAAAACGTCACTATCAAATAGGTTTACATGGTATTCGCCGTGGCGAAATTATGTGACAGTTATAAATCTTCATCTTAAACAAAAAATGCACACAAAAGCGCACTCAAGCAAACAGCACAATACATTAAAAAGTGTAATAATATAATCACATTTCTATAACGCTTTCTAGTGATGATGCCAAATTTGAAACATAAAACAATTCAGCCGACGTTGCTAATGGAACAAACCAAGCAGCATTAAACGTACAAGTCACTGGGTTTTTTGTTTTTTAAAGATTGGTTCCGAGATGACAGAACATGTACAGAAAAATGGCAGACGCTATGATGGTGCCCTTTTGACGTCTGATTGGTGCTATAAGCTCGTATTGTCAGCTGCATCTAAACTTAAGGTGAAACAAAGCATAGGGACATTATATACCACTCATTTTCTCTCCGCGGAAAGTATGAGAACATAAATATATTAGTACGCGCCAAATATGAAGTTAAAAAAATAAAGCTGCAGTCCACGCTCTAAAGGTGGTTGGGCAGCGAAGCTTTGGTATCACCTCCAACGATTGCCCACTGCACTATAGACCCTTTTTATGGCAAACGTCACACGGGTGGTGCTCCAGCCTTTTACGTGCCAGAGAACTCCCGGTTAAAAAAAATAACAAAGCCGCTTGAACACCACCACTTGAAACGTCGATGAAACGTTTAACCGCCGATTCTCCAGGTCAACACCAAAAGAAGGGAAAAGTGCGAGATCTGTTAAAATGTTTCGACTGGTCTTGTAAGTCAACGTGCCTTCCCCAAGATGCAATATTGTACAGGCGAAAACCCTCGTTAAATCTCAAACTTCGCTGTTCGTCTGGAATTTATGCTTTCCAGCACTGGTGACATAAGCAAGCTCAACAGGTTTGCAAAGACGGTGCGACCGGGAGTCGCTTGGGACTCAAGCGGCAGTTCATGTTTGGCGAACAGCAAAAGGGTCTATACCAAATGAATTACTTAAGAAAAGCAAATGCACTGTACCGAAACCTGTTTATAAGTTTTTCGTTTTTTTTGTAAGATTTAGAGATCTGTTTAAAAAATGCCGTGAAAGTTGCACTTACGCGGTTTGTGCGGTTGATTTATACGGCCAGGGGGACATTATGTGGGCGGTAATCTTTGCGATAAATCGGCTAATTATTTAAAATTCGTTAATTAACTTTTTAATTAGTGAAAAGAGTTATATGATTCCAATTAGAAACTTACTGAGGGCCATCAAAAACCACTAAACCAACTTTAGTCGATAGTTTAAATGTGGAGATAAGTCATTGTTTATATTAAGCAAGTTAGTTTTAGCGAGGCTTCAGTATAAAATTACAACAATTCTCCTGTGAGAACTCTTTTATGGGCAGCCGATGTATATGTGTTGTTTACAGCGGAGCTGTTAAGGGCTAGTTTTCCGAGGATCGTGTCCGTCCTCAAAGGACTTGATGACACAGAACTATTGACAGCTACCGCCATGTATGCGCGACGGCGGCAACCAGAAAACCGGCAAGCTGGTTCTCTGGTTGCCGCCATCGCTCATAGGTAGCAGGAACCTTTCGAGCCTTTTCACTCTGGCTTGCCGATTAGCGGCCAGCTTCGCTGGTCTTCCTTCTTCACCAAAGTAGAAAGGCTAAAAGATTTTTTTCTCGGTTAGCTTATATGTCGTGTTGCATTGAACAAGTATTTTTATGATCTGTGACCGGATGCATAAATCGAAGACCCGCTCGCAGCATCGAAGAGGCCGAGGCCATCGGAAAGCGCACCATGTTCCTGCACCGTGGTCGCGTGCGACCCTCGACGCTGTACGAGACGCGCCACGCCGAGACGGGGTACGAGCTCACGTTCTCGCTGGCGGGGCTGGAGGGCCTGACTGACGCCGCCGAGCAGGCGATAGCCGACGAGATGGAGGGGCTCTTCCCTGAACGGGACATTTTTGAAACGAGGCTACAGGTGAGCTGGTCGAACATGGTTCATGTGGTCTTGCAGACAGCTAGGGCTTTAAAATTACTCCGAGAGTTCCCTTAAAACAAGGTTGCAGACAAGCACGTTAAAATGCACAGTGCTCACCTAATTTGCATAAAACGCGCGAACTTTCTTTTTTTGGAGGAGCGGGAAGGAGAGGGGGAGCGCTCATTTTGTGCGCATAAGCTCACGCTACGTAAATCCTGGCATAGCCGAGCTAAGCCACCGCAATTTTTGTATACAATATTGGCATAGAGGTTTCACCGTTGGCTGAACCAACATTGGCATCCATGCAGCGCTCCCGCGGCAGTAGTGAAACTGGTTCATGACGTAGCGCTCATTTAGTGAGTGGACTCTTCTGCCCAAGCAGGGGAGTCCGCTCTTTCAAAGCCGGAATAGACCCTAGAGCCTGAAACACAGCAGCGATTTCACCGGCCGAGGAATTTATGCTAATCGCCACCCCGCCGCACTACAATGATTAGACGTCTACCGAAAACCCGGTGTTTACCGACCAGCCGCGATTACGACGTTAAGCGGGCACATATCCGCTAGGGATGTTCCATTGAGTTCCACGTCTAAAGGTGTCTTTCGATTGCCGTCAGGTTCCACGAGATAAGATACAATACGCGTTTTACGTACAAGTTAGGAGAGAACTGTACCTCAGGTACGCATCAAGGCACTCATGTCAAGGCGTAGATAAATAGAGACGTATATACATATGTCCGAGTATCTTGCTACTTATACTCCGTTTGACTTTGAGTGTGAGCGTAGCAGAAGATACAAGAGCGAGCTCCGGGCATTCAACGTCCCTGCCAATCGCGCGCTCTCGTGCAGTGCTAGCACTGCCATAGCCTGCTCTATAGACGATTGCAAGCTGGGCGACTGGCCGCCGCCATGCCTCTGCTCGAGCAGGCACGCCCTTGCGATTACGAGCTTGCTAAAGCTACGTTCACTCGCGCGTCACTCGCGCGTTGCACGCGCTTGCACGCATGGGGCACCACTTGTGGCGCCATGCTTGCAATTGTCTATACTCACAAAGACTGGCAGTTCGACGAAGGAGCCATAGATTGCACGGTCACAGATTTGGAGCGCGAGGATCGGATAGCACAGAGCATGAAAGAGCCATTTCTTGGGGAACCTGAAGTCCCTGTATCTGGGAAAAGTGGCGCATTCTTTTTCCTTCTCCTCTAAAAACCCTCCTTACCCCACCTCTAACTTCCGGTTTGCGACGGAGGCGCCCTCTGGAATTTCCCAAGCGTCTCGACGTCTCGGTCAACTGAAGCGGTCGAGAGGCCGATCGTGTGGACTTTTCTCGTCAGACAACTGTGGCAATGACCTCATTTAGAGCCCGCATTCGCATCGGACCGACCTGAAGCCACTCTAGATCTGTTCGTCCAACCGTGCATCCCGAAAGTACTTTGGATAATCGTCCCCACCGAGTTGCATTAGGTCAGTGTCTCGTGAGTGTTTGGCTTCACAGGAATTGCAAGTCGTTTTTAATCATCATATAAAACCGCGATATTGCAATTTTATTATTCACGATTTCAAATAATTGACTACCTTTTAATACGTCTTCTTGGCGAGCTTTCGGGAAGGTTCGGCCAACGGGCGCTAAAAACAATTAGGCGGCCTAGAAAGCAAGATACTATTTTCTTTCTAATCGGGGAAGTGTTGATGTGGTTGACGCTAAACTAGCACTTTTAAGCTGCCTGCAGTACTAGTGATGATAAAAATCGCTATGTATTTCTGTGCATGCTGTAAAAATTAGCGACACCGCGGGCCTTTCGCTACGGGGTGCCGCTACTTTTCCGAGCGTATAAATTTCGTTATTTTATTTGATGAAACCGTTTTTAGAAATGAATTTTCGTTTAGTTTTGTTACTGCGTAATTTTTTCAGAGTGTCTGTATCTTTTCTGTTATTCGTTCATACTAAAAAAAATCCAGGTTTAATTACGATTTACGCTGTTTTTAGACTCCTGGGCCAGCGTCCTGGTGCAAACTTGGAAGCGCGCTCGGTTTCAGCACCTAGTTCTCGATTCAAGCAATTGCTGATTATTTCATTAAAAGGGAATGAGGCAAAAATAATTCAAATCCCACCCAGTGAACAATGCAAAATAAGCGAATACGAGATCAAAATCTCCATGATAATACACAAGCACAGATTATGTTAAGAAGAACAAAATCAGTCGAAATTTTATTTATTTTACTAAACTGCCAGCCAAGTAAATGGCCACGGCAGGAGCATTCACTACAAGGAGAACAAATTCTGAGTACATAACAAGAGATCACAGAATGAAAAAATAAGATATATGACACGGAGACACACCATACACAATCAAAATGCTTTCTTAACACTTCACAAATGTGTGGGTATAGCATTACTGGCAGGTGCAGTCACTTTTACATATCATAAAATACTTCAAAAGCCCTTACACCTTCTGATGCTGTAACTGGTATGGTACACCTAAAGACAATAAATTGTACACACCACATGGAAGTAAACATTGAGCTACTTCATGAGATGGGTCTGCAGGTATCCAACTTGAGATGCATATTTAAGATAAGGATGCACGAGTATGTTATATGCTGCAAGTTTGGCTCACCTCGGATGCTAAAGAATCCATCAGCTTGTGTATTATGTCTCACAAAAAGTTTAAGTCCTGTAGATGCCAATGAAGTGTGCATTCTACATGCAAAAGCTACCCCGATTCCAGAGTACATCATTGAAATCATGGGAAACACAAGAAAGATGAATATTAAAAACTTTCTCGAGGATCCCTTTACTCCATGCAGTCCCCTTCATAGTGGACTTTTTGAGACACTTAAGTCGATCTGCAACGAGAGGGCGCATAAGTCCACATTGTAAATTGTTCTTTTCACGTTGAAACTAGTACTCCTGTCATTGCGCCAATATCAGTTTTATCTGCATTGAATTGCTTTGTAGCTCTTTGTTATTCATCAGTACACCAGAAAAACTAGCAATCTGATGATATGCCCTGATGCCAAGTGTGAACAGTGTGCCTGAAAAAGAAAAAAAAGACTATTATTTAGTCTTGTCAAGTGGCTACGAGTGAGACAACAAGCTCAAATATAAGTAACAGTGTGTAACTGTCTGCGCTCTGCCAGGAAATAAACAGCAGTCGAAAATGAAAACTCATCAGCTGTTGTTGCAGCAATCTGTCCAGGACAAGCTGGAGAAGCAAGGGCCCGTAGGGCGCTGCTCAGACCTTGTTCAGGCAGCCATGGGATGGTACGCACTTCTAGAATGAATAAATGAGCACAGACGACAGTCGTTGTAGGCGTGCCTCGGTCGACTTGGAAGCACTATCATTGTGCTAAACTCACAAGCAGCTGAAGGAGGGGAGGGGGGTTGCCGAACCAGGCTGCTCTAGGGAAGTTGGGAAAATCAGGTTCTGTACAGCAAAGCTTGGAACTTCCTGGGGGGCCTCAGGAGGACACACTCGCCGAGAATCAACAAATACGGCACTAGTGATAGGTGAGCCTCAGTTGACCTGGAAAGAGTAGCGGACTGCCAAACTTACCAGCAGCTGCGGTCACTGCGGCAGATTGCCCCGAGGGAAAAACTCTGATTGAACCTTGCTGGGGGCCCTCCGGAGGACACACACTCCTAGAAGAGACAGAGATGGCACTAGTGGTAAGTGTGCCCCGGTCGACCAAGAAACAGTATCGGACAGCCAAACTAAAGAGCAGCTGCGGTTGCTGCAGCAGTCTCTTCTGGGGATGTTTCGGTATTGTGAGCATTGCGTTGTGGTGGGGTGCCTCAGGGACATTAAGGAGCCAACCAAGAGAAATAAATGGAACTGCATTTTGTAAAGGAGGTATCCAAAATTATCAGTTTGTGCATCGAATTTGTATTGTAAAACAGATAATGTGTCTTACTGAAAAAAAAAAGCAAAATAGTTTGTGAGATGTTGTACATACCACCTATATTTTTAGTTCCCTTGCAGTGGTGGTTTACTCACTAGGTTGAAGGTAACGAAAAAAGAAATATTTGGGAGAGCATTTTTTCTTAATTTTTTGCTCTCCTTTGTTTTGCATGATTACTGTTTTGAATTGGTGGATACTGCAGTGGTCCTGTAATAGATTAAAGAGATAGGATTTTAGTCGAGAACACATCATGTAACGCTACCTAAAACGCCCGTTTCTGCAGGTCCTAGGTTATCCTGTAAAAGACCTGCACGTAAAGTTTGCGCTGACAAAGCTTCTCGCGCGAGTGTGGGGTTGGTCTCAAATGTTTTATTTGCTTGTGTTTTTGTTCCAATAAGACTGCGAGCGAAGGAGACCCTATTGACACTACGAGAGCGAACGCACTTTGAGCGGGCTAAGCACACACGCTCGTCCAGTAGGAGCGTCATCGGAGAAAACATACTCGTGCTTGTCGCACTGGCTGCGCTCGCACTTATATTGAAACGGAACATAGATACATCCCCAAGCTCGGGTCCGAAGCCGCGGCAGCGTTGCAAGCTATGTGTGCGAAACAAAGTATGGTACGCGAACACGTACGCAACACTTGACGAGAGCGCGTACTCCGCATGCACTAGTAATTGGGAGCGACGCCAATGCCACAAGCTCGAGCATGAGCACACCGTTTAGAACGACCAAATACCCCTACGCACAGTTGCGTTTGAGAGCGTTTCACTGCGTTGCGACTGCGAGGACGCAGGTGTGACGATCAATCACTTTCGTTTCTCGACGCAACACAGTTAAACGCTCTCAAACGCAACTGTGCGTAGGGGCCTTTACTTCCACGGCACGGGCATCCGTGCATGCCAAGTTGGCAATCTTGTGCTCGCTATTACATCGCTCGCGTTTACGGTGGAATGGCGTCCATAACTCGCTCTAAGCAGCTCTCTTCTTGCGTGCGGTGAGCTTTATAGAGAGCACTCACCTCGCATAACTTTGCGGCTCCCGTCGGGTTGAAATCTTTTTGACCGATTCGGTGAAGAAGAATCTTCCTACGAGGTTCATCTTCCGTTCCAGAGAGAACACGGAAAGCTTTCCGGCCGACTTTTCTACAAGCCAACGCTACAGACGCAACAGCCCGGCAGCTGCGGCGTAGCAACATCTTTGGAAATTAATGGCGACCGGAAGTCAAAAACCGAAAGCCAGATGTCACGGGACGACCGGCCAATAGTGTGCGAAGCGGCTAGTTCAAAGAATGGCGCCACTTTTCCCAGGATAGAGGGGCTTTAGGGGAACCTGGATGTCAGCGCACAACTTTTGCAGCGGTGAGGACCCGAAACACACTTGTTCGCTTGCGAAAAGTGTGATTCGGTGTCTCGCCGCAGCGGGGCGCCAGTCACGTGGCTCTCCTCTCATCAGTCTGCATTCCACCTTTTCCATTTCGGTGGCCGCTTCTCGAGGCGATCTGCCAGGCTTTGTCAGTATAAAAGAGGCTATGGCACTGTGCAGGGTCATATGCCAGCGCATGTAGCATCGGCTTCGTCTGAACTTAAGATAAACGAAGTGTAGACAGCACGAAATTATCTTTGAAAATCTATTCATCACCACTTTCTAGTAATTAGAAGTACGATGTTGAGGCTGAATGCCAAAATTGTGACATTCATGCAGATAGATCCTGCAAGTACAGCCAGTGCCTCCTATTTAAGTTACACTATGCCTGTCGGCTTCTCTCCACGAGATGTGCGAACGGGTTATAAGTTACGCGATGCCCGATGCTCCATCCCACGACACGCACGAACGGGTTAGTGACACCTCCAATCGACTGTTTGAATGTTTTTTTTTTATTTTAGCGTATTTGAATTATTATTACAAAAAGAAATGGTTTCTAACTTGTGCAATGTTTCTACAAATGTGGCCGCCTTGTTTCCAAGTGAGTTCGGTGCGACATAATACCGAAACATAATCAATCGCGACCAGGAGGCTCTGATGCAGTGCAAACTAGCGCGAACGCTTGGTCGTCTGCTTTGTGCGTCGTGCGTCCGTCGATACTTAGCTAGTTGGTGATTCAAGCTTCTAAAAGATGCCAGCTAAATGCAGGGAGAAACAAGAAAAGGGAGAGAGAGAGAAAGAGTATAAACACACTGCTGGTCTAACAATCATTTACTTAAGATCTTCCACACCCATTAGTCATATATCTCGGAACGAATGGATGAGGAAGAAGACGAGGTTTATCTTCAGTAAATGGTTGCTAGTTTAGCAGTTCCGAGCATGTTTCTAAAGAAGAGGCAGGCACCTCAGCCAATCCGAAGAGTTTATGCGAAGCGGAGACGAAAGGAGGTAAGTATTGCCAGTTGATCGCTGACGAGTTATTTGCTTCGTAGCTTGCGTTGGGCTTCACCGCACAACAAGTTTGCGAATGCTTCTTTGGCTCCACCACACGGCAGCGACCCGTATTCTTTGCCCTCTTCCTTACGCTTGCCACTACTACTGTTCGCAGCCCACAGGAATAGTGTAACTTATACAGGAGGTGCCAGTACAGCGCGGGGTTCCCGTAAACTGTTACAGATATTTCGATCTCAAGTGACCTAGAGACAAAACGTCGGCACTACAGCAAGAAGTTTAAATTTAGCAACCATTCCTCTAACAGCATGGAACCCTAAACATTTCTATGCGTTCATTGAGCTCGGTATTTATTTGAGGGTTGGAATCCTCTAATGAAGCATTACGTGGCGCCTTGAGACATCTACAAAAAAACGTCCCATGTCCGCTTTATTACGTTGCGGAGTTGCTAACTTTCAGTGCTAAGAATCTTCCATCATATGGAGGACGTTGGGCAGGTGACCTCGTCAGCGGGGCGGTAGACACCTAACCTTATCAGCTAGCTGGTAGTCACGCGCTGTCATAGCATTACCTGAACACGTGACTCCAACCAGGTGACCACGTTACGTCACTCACGCCACGACGTGACACCATAAACATACTGTAACCCCGTCTATCTGATGACATCACGTGACCACCATCCGCTAACTTTGGCGGTCTTCGGGTCAGCATCTGTCAAATTCAGCAAGACCCAGCGCACCTGACAACACGCTGCGCATTTAAACTTCCGCCCTGATCAGTAGGACAAAGATACATATAAATGTTCACGTAGAATGTCTTTAAAGGGATCTTGAACCGAAATTTGGATTTCAGAAAACAATGCAGGAGCTGTAGGCGGGACGCTACAATCCCTAGAACACTACTCGTGAGGCGATATTTCGAGTGGCCGGCCGTATTTTCGGAAAAGGAGGTCGAAATTGAACGACGCAGACGAGGCGACGAGGCGCGTGATGTTAACAAATCTCATTTCCTCTCCTCTTCGCTTCGCCCCCTCAAGGCGGCGAGGCGTACAAGACGCGAGGCCTTTCCCACTCCTTCTCGACTCTTCTCGGAGAAACAAGACGTCCATATATCTGTCAAATGCGGCTCCTTTTTTTGAAAAATACGGTGATCTGTTTGAGATATCGCTGTACGAGTTATGTTTTGTTGTTTTTAACATCCCGGTAGCACGCTTTTGCCACCGTGCCTTGTGGAATCCAGATTTCGGTTCCGCATCCCTTTAAAGGCTGGATTCTAAGCGAAACTAGTAAAACTAAAGCAAAACGAGAGACCGTTACAAGCCCGCCAAGGACCACATCAAGCATACATAGCCAATACTGCCAGGCTTTACATAAGTGCACGGTGTCAAAAAATAAAAAAAGAAGAAATTATAGGGTTTTTTTCACCGCAAAAATAAACTAGGCATCGCCGAACGCTCATTCTCCGCCCAAAGGTAGCGCTAGAGGTCACAACCAGATGCCAAAGTTTCAGCCCGATGCGATAACTTCTTCAAAAGTTATGCGTGATTTTCTGAAAGTTTCAATGGGAAAATGGAGCCTATTTTGGCCCGTTTTCTGTTTCTGGTGCCATAGAGACCCATGTATACGAAAACTCAGTGGGCCGCCATCCTCCCATTAAAATTTTCAAAAAATCACTAATAAATTTTGAATAAGTTATCGGATCGGGCTGAAACTTTGGCATTTTTTTTGTGACCCCTAGCGCGACCTTTGGACGGAGGATGAGCGTTCAGCGATGCCTATAGTTTATTTTTGCGGCAAAAGAAAAACCTCGTAATTTTTCTTGTGACACCTTGTATACAAAACATACTGGAGGCATAGTGATTTACACTGAATCATATAGAAGTGAATTAATTATACCTAAATGTTGTTTGAGGTAATTAATTACATTTACGAAGCGGTTCAGCGGGAACCAAAACGGAAAACGGGGGGGGGGGGGGGGGGAGGGGGAAGGGGGGTTGGCGGAGTGCAAGCAGCTGGACTAAATATGACTGACGGGAGGCGCATCTTGCTGGCTCTGAATCACAAAGCGTAACTTTCACGTTCTCTCAAGACAGCACGTTGCGGATCACGCACCAACGCTATTAGATGAGCTCAGTTACGGAACTGCCCATAGACTAAGCTTGCACACGAGCAATACCCCACCCCTCTCCTCGCTGCTTGCCTCCCGTCGTTCGACACCCCCCCCCCTCCCCCCCTTTTTTTTTTGGGGGGGGGGCGGCTGCTATAGTAACTGCACTGTAGTCTATGGAATAGGCACGATTCGAAGCACATCGTTTAGATGGCGTTACACCGTACTCTATGGAACACACAGTTTTGAAACGAAAGTCAAGAAAGATGGCGCTTCAAACGGCGGGAGGCGGTCTGAAGGGAGTGAGGGGTGGTACCCCCCTCCGCCTTAGTTCCACAACTAAGGCGATCTCATAACGTCGTCACGCACCAAAGGATAGAGGAGGCATCTGACGTTACAACTCTCCATAACATCAAAAAAGTATTTTTTTTTCCTATACCTTCGTTTCCTGCCACGAAGTTGGGAAATCCGGGATAAGAAAAGCAAGGCTTTACAATTTAGAACAAGTAAAAATATATTAAAAAAAGCAAAAAAAAAGATATAGTCGCGATTAAAACCTGAGCTTCTCCCAGTCATGTGGCCGGAGCAAAACAATGTTTTCCTGCCTGTCGGAAGTTCCGCGTTTCAAGATGGCGGCCCCCGCGTAGAAAAGTTTTATAGGGAGCGTAGCGGGTGGGGCAAACCTCATAATATCGCTATACGACGTCGCGTGAAACAGCCACGTCGCTTCCCTGAACATCAAATACTCGCATCATTCGACGGGATGCCCGGTCGTTGAACGCATGCACAACCACCCTAAGCTGCACCAAACCGAACATAACAAATCAAAACGCACGCAAAAAAACGATAAATCGCAGTGAGTAAAAATTATGGAAACAAGTGCGATTTTTACGCAGTACCCCACTAGGTGATAAAAGGAACTTGGCCTAGAATATCTTGATAGGCAACCAGGCGCGCTGGCTTCCCGCACGCAGACTCGCGTGAGGTTCCGCGTCACGGACGACAAGGTGGACTGGGAGCGGATCATGCTGTGCCTGGAGGAGCTGCGCCGCCAGCTGGGCATCGTCGAGGAGTACGTGCGCGTGACCACCACCCTGCAGCACGCCTACTACCGCTGCCTGCTGTCCCAGCCGACCCCGACGCCGTCGCTGGCCCTGTCGCCCGGCGCGTCGGGAGCGCCCTTCGTGGCCCCCGCCGACGCTCAACAGCTGCCCGACGAGTACCGGGCCGAAAAGCCGCGCTCTGCCTTTCCCCAGGCCGCCGCCTACGGGAGCCCATCCTCATACGTCCACTCTCCGCCTCCCCCAAAACACCCCATTCCCCAATAATAAAAAAAAAGAATTTATATTTGTTTATTGTCAGAACAGCTCGCATCAAAATCGAATCGCGACCTTGACCAACACCGGCTCTAAGACCATTCCAGAAAAGGGCTTCTGGCCGTTGCCATCTTCTGGGTTCGTTACCTATACGTGCCGCATGCTTTGCTCGCTTTCCGAAGCCACGGATACGTTCGCTCTGTGGGGTCGCACGCTGGGCCGTCGATTTGAAAACAGTGAAAATGCCTCTACTCGGCGTCAACTATTGTGGCACGTTTTCAAGGCTAGCTTATATTTCTTAGTGCTGCAACTGTATCCTTCACGCGAGGGGGTGTCCCTGCAGCAGAATAGAAGTGCAGCACCGCGGCAGCTAAAAAATGCCTTGACACGAAAGGAGGTGTTTGGAGAGTAGCGTCACCACGGACCACAGCCACGCTGGCCATCATACCCGCACGCCGGGCTTTAATAGGTGCTTGGTGAGTGGCGTCAATACAAACCCCGAGCCTTGTGGGTTCGGCCCCCCCCCCCCCCCCCCACGTCTGGCTGGGCGTGGCTTAACCCGTGTCCGGGAAAAAGGGGATCCTGGTTGTTGAGCTGAGCATGGGGTACGTATGAACCCTTCGGCCCCCCCGCCCCCCCCTCTCCCCTCCCCCCCCCCCCCCCCCCCCCATCCGGGGCGGGGCAATATACACCTTCGGCCCCTGCTTCTCGTAGACGGCTTGGCCTGACCAGGACGGTTGAGTCAGTCGCCTTGCTTCTCCTCTCCTATATTTAACCTTCTTCTTATCATCTTCCTTCCTATTTCACCTTCTTTGGCGGCCACAGCTAACCTTGGGTGGCAACAGAACTCCCTCTTGACCCACACTCGGTTACAACATCCTAGTAGCATTGGTATAGTAACATACTGAGACAAGCCAGAACTGTTATGAGATGTTACCTATCCTATCGTTGGATTCCGTGGTGGGTGGTCCGCTAGATGCCGAAATTTCTGCCCTTCATATGGCGCCCCTTCTCTCTAAACCCGGTTTAAGGCAGGCTTCCAAGAGGCCTCGCCCTGAGCAGCAACTCATGGGGAAGCCCCTGAAATGGGGACATTTACAAAGCTTTTTTTGTGATCCACTCGAACCTCGAAGACAAACCAGTGTCCAAACTGTCCCCCTTGTGGTAGCCAAGGTGCTAGAAAACCTCATCAGGTTCTTATACAAAGCAAAAAAAAAATTTACTCCGGCGACCTTCTTGTTGAAGTAAACACGCAAGTCCAAAGTGAGGCACTCTCCAAGATAACCAGCATAGTCGACGTCAAGATGTCCGCGAGTCCTCACCGGAAGCTCAACACGATCCGCGGAGTCCTTTCTGAAGACGACTTCCTCGACGCTAGCGAGGAAGAAATCCTGGAAGGACTGAATATGCCGGTGTTGTCGCCGTTAAACGTATCATGTTCCGGAAGGATGGCAAGGAAACCTCATCAAAGCACGTCATCTTGACTTTTAAGAGAAAGACCCTTCCTGAAACTGTGAAGTGTTGTACCCGTTCCTATGTCCCCAACCAGCAACGCTGCTTCCGCTGCCAGTGCTTTGGGCATGGGTCATGCAGTTGCCGAGGGAAAGAAACTTGTGCGATATGTGTAAGCCTGGAACATGTTGTTGACATCTGTGAGGCAGCGGCCCGCTGTAGTTACTACAGTGGGCCCCACCCAGCTTACTCCCGCACCTGTCCCATTTGCTGTCAAGAAAACAAAATTCTTTCCCTCAAGGCAAAGGAGAATATCCCCTACTTGGACGCTAAGAAGAAGCTATCCTTCCCCTCAAAAGGAGGTTACACGGAGGTGGTGCGCAGGGGCCCTGCACCACGCTTGCAGACTAGGGCCACCCAGGCCTCTCCTGAGAACTTGGCGGCTGACCTAAGGGCCCCATCATCGCAACAGGAGCAGCATGCTCCTGTTGCGATGATCCCTATCTTCAAACCGGGAAAAGACAGAAGTAAAGCCTCCAGCTATAGGCCTATAGCCCCGACTAGCTGCCTGAAAAAAGTCATTCGAGCGGCTGGTTAACAATAGGCTTATCTTCATTCTTGAACGGAACTCTCTTTTAAGCAATTTACAGTGTGGCTTTCGTGCCGCCAGGTCCACTGCCGACCACCTCGTACGATTGGAAACGGCCATCCGAGAGGCCTTTATAGACGAGCAGTTCTGCCTTTCAGTATTTTTCGACCTTGAAAAGGCTTACGATACCACTTGGCGGTACGGTATCCTTCAAGACCTTATCAAGATGAATATTGACGGGAATATGTTTAATTGCATCGCAGACTTTTTGCAGGATCGCACCTTTCAGGTGCGATTGGGAACAACCCTTTCGTCACGTTTCATCCAGGAGAATGGAGTCCCACAAGGATGTGTCCTGAGTGTTACCCTCTTTCTTATTAAAATCAACTCTCTGTCCCGAGCAGTACCACCTTCGGTCTCCTACTTGCTTTATGTTGATGACGTCCAGGTCTGCTTTTCGTCATGTAATTTAGCTATCTGTGAGCGCCAAATCCAAGTAACCATTAATAAAATGAGTAAATGGGCTGATGAGAATGGTTTCAAGCTTTCTGCTGAGAAAACCGAGGCTGTTTGCTTCTCTCGGAGAAAGGGAATGTTTCCCGAACCATCGCTTCACATAAATGGCACACCCCTTCCCGTCCGACCGGAACACAGGTTCCTCGGTGTGACGTTTGACAGCAAGCTTACTTTCGGCCCCCATATCAAGGCACTGAAACTGAAATGCCAGCAGAAACTAAACATTTTAAAAGTTCTTTCACATCGCACCTGGGGCGCGGACAGGGTATGTCTTACGAATTTACAGGGCTGTAGTGCGCTCTACCCTGGATTATGGAAGCCTTGTTTACGGATCTGCGAAGCCATCCACCCTCAAGATGCTTGATCCTATTCACCACCAGGGGATCCGTTTGGCAACGGGGGCATTCCGTACGTCGCCGGTACTTAGCCTGTACGCTGAATCGCATAAGTGCTCGCTCGAGAGACGTAGACTTTTTCTCGCTGTTCAGTACTTTCTAAGACTCCGTTCTTTTCCGCAAAATCCTGCTTATGAAATAATTAAAAATATAAATTATGAGCGCTTATTTCAGCACAAACCATCTATAACCCTCCCTTTGCACTACGTGTAAGAATTGCTACAGAACAATACAATTTTGATGCTCTCTCTCCCGTCCTTGAAATTCAACAAAGACCTGCACCCTGGAAAGTTGCCAATAATTGTTGTAATCCTTCTTTGACCAAGCACAAAAAAGATACAGTTGACCCTAGTGTTCTCAGGCAAGAATTCCTAGAGCTGTGTACCTCGTACAATGGCTACAAGCACTTCTTTACTGATGGATCAAAAACCACAGACTATGTTGGCTGTGCTGCTATTGGCGAGGGCTACAGATCTGTAAAAAGGTTAAACGAAAATGCCTCAATTTTTCTGCCGAGCTTTATGGTCTGATAACTACAGTTGACCACATTGTCAGACATCGATATAGAAAGTCTGTCATTTTCTCCGACTCTCTGAGCTCACTGAAAGCACTCAACTCTCCAACATCTTGGAAGCACCCTCTGCTTGTGCAATTTTGTAATACACTAACACAAGCACTGGCAAAGAAAATACAGATAGAACACAAGCACTGGCAAAGAAAATACAGATAGAATTCTGCTGGGTCCCTGGCCATATTGGCATTGAAGGCAACGAGCTAGCTGACCGTGCAGCTTCTGCGTGTGTAGATAAGACAGTTGACCATAACAGCATCCCTGCTACTGATTACCGAGTACCACTAAAAAGGCAAATAAAATACGCCTGGCAGAGGGAATGGGATTCCCAGCTGCAAAACAAACTCCATGTGATTAAGCCCATCCTGAGCGAGTGGCGCAGTGCCAGACACCGAGAGCGTTTTTATGAGATAGTTTTATGCCGATTGAGAATAGGACATACCCACCTTACCCATAGCTACCTCTTGCGTAGGGAGAGTGAACCGACCTGTGACTTCTGTTCTGAACCATTAAAGGAGCGACGCAACAATTTTTGTACTTAGCGCAAATACCGCTTAAAGCGGATCCATAACGCTAATGACCTATGAAACACGCGTTCGTTCTTCACCCCACGCAATAGAAGTTCAAGAAAAAAATTAAAGAAAAACGAGCAGCGTTCACCCCCTCAACTCGCAGCCAGAACAAGCGGCCACGTGATCTGGAACCGATTATATGCCGCCAATGTAGATCATAGCCACGCGCTGGGGTTGGCAAAGCACAGGACACGCGCTGAGTTCCAGACATTGTTATGGCTCGGCTGTTGTCGTCGTTTCAGCGATTGGACACGGGTCACAACCCGAATGCTTCTCGAGCTAGCAATTGTCACGAGCCCAATTCGAGTGCCCACGCAATGCTCGGGTCCAATCTATGAACCACATTCAAATATCGTCACTTGGGTGTACTGCGATCCCCGAGTTACGTCATCAAATTTTGCAAAGGAGAGATTGAATGAAAATGATCGCTTTTGTCCTTGAAATTACACCGCAACAAAGGAGTTTCTTGGCCAATGGCATTGCGTGTGAGCATCCTTGAGTCCCAGGTGTGCCAGTAAGCTCTTTTAGAGAGAAAAACATTCCAATTGAATATCGTTGCACAGCTCCTTTAAGTATACTTCACATTTTGATAGTTTGTCCACACTTTGAAGAGGACCGTCGAACCTGTTTTTCTATATTCTATCGGGAACATGTACCATTTCACTTGGCACTTTTACTGGGTGCCGAGCCTCTTGTCCTAGTCTCACAAGTTTTCCATTTTTTCGAAGAAACTAATATTCTGCGGAAATTATAAGTCTAGTTCCTAGTAAGGTCCGCTTTGAGGCTTTAGTCAGTCCTTAAAAAAATGTAGGCTTCCTTTACACAATGTTTCTGGCGCACTATGGCCCCGATGCTGCTGCGCCGAAAAACCCCAAAATCAAAACCAACCTGTCGAGAGAGAGAGGTCATCGGCCCGTGTCATCGTTGACTAGTTGCCACACACGTCACTCAAACCGTGGCAGGACTTGTTTCGCGAATCCCCGTAATTCAAAGTCTGCCTTAAGTCAAAGTAACAACATCATCTCTCTTGAATCACGAAGGAAGCTAGCTAGACTAAAATGTCTTTATCAACTCTGGTTTAAAAAGCTCCGGTTTGAATCGTCGTCCTTTCTTCACCCATCCTCGACTATGCGCACAAGGCATGACCATCCGCATAAAATAACTCCAGAATTCGCTCGAACAAACGCATTTAAATACTACTTCTTTCCCAGAACCATAACAGAATGGAACAACCTACCTCATCACATATTTATATCTGATAATGTTTTGGAGTCGATTGAGTGTTTGTTTGATGTGTAACTCTTTGCATTGTGTTTTATTTTCCTGTTCCCCACTACCGCCACCCCTTCCAACTTTGTTGTGAGCTATTACATGTGCTTTATTACAATTTTTGCATAATTTTCCCCTGTTCCCCTCTCCCATCGTACGGATAACCTGGTGTTGCGTTTTTTTTACTCCACTTTTGTAACCCCCAATCCTGCTTGGGCCGCAATTGGCCTGCAGTATTCCTAACTAAATAAATAAATGCTGTAATATCAAGCGAACAAGAAAAAAAAAAAAATAAACGATGCTGTCGTGACGAATACAAAACGACGGGTATAAAGATAAAAAAAAACACACACACACGCACGAGAGCAGCAGCAGCAGTGTGGGACGAGCGGCTTAAAGGGACCCTGCAATCATTATTAAGCGTCTACCTTTTTTGCGGTTTCCATGTCTCTTGGGGTTCGGGCAAGCCAGCGGGCACAGAGGGAGTAACTAAATATCAGTGCGTCATATTTTAACTGGACGAGGCTAGAGCCACTAAATAAGCTGCGCTTAGAGTATCGGCACTCCGTGCCCCGACATTGTTGTGGGCGCTGCCATTTTGGCTCGTATGCAGAACAGACGCAACGGCCGATCGTCATAATTCAAAAGTGCGACTTCCTCAGCATTAGATTCGGTGTTAGGAAGGTCAATTAATATTGCTTTGGTCTGTCGCGAACGGTTTAAACATTTGTGGAGGGCGGAAAAGCATTTCCTGTGATTTCAGATAAAGCTTCAGATAACTGGCAACCTTGATTTTAAGACCCAATATGGCCAAGTGTCGTTACTCTGAAGCGTAGCTTATTTAGTGGCACTAGACGAGGCGAAAACCTCCTCCACCTACGATGGCGAACCGCGTTGCCGAAAGCGCGCAATATGTGACGTCTTTGGTCCTGGGCTTACTAATGGTCAGAGCCGCTAAAAGCTTTTCTTTTTTTTATTTAGTCGAGATACAAATTATAAGTGTCGCGAACCGTTTCAATTATGTATGAAAGTAGTTTTTGTTCAGTATTTTAGACTAGAAAAGAAACAAATGCAGTTTATAAAGCACCGAAACCAGAAAAGACCCGTCGACAAACCCGCCACCGAGCGGCAGAGATACAAGGCGCATACTAAAAAGTGCTAGTGGGATGAGGCTCCGACGAACGGCGCGCGTAGAGAGGTCCCGGACATACGCGGCGGCGCTGCGGTCGTATACCGGCTCGAGGATATGACCGGTTCCGAGCGTTCCGAAGGCCTTCGGCGCAAGTTTGGCTGGCGATTTAGCCATTAGGCGGTATGACAGCGCGAAGTGGCTCCCGTTCTCAACTAATCTTTACTCCGTCTTTGCTGTCGTTTGTGGCCAATGAAGTGTTATGCCGAATTAGTGTTTAATCGCGCAGCAAATGCAATGCGAGCCGCCCTGGCCGCCCGCTTCATACAGCCTATCCAACACGTGCTTTAGTGGCGCCCTCTCGAGCCGTCGACACGGAGTGCGGCAGCCGTGAGCGCTCGCTGAGCTCATCAGTCCTCTAGTTTACCGCCACTCAATCCAAGACCTACGACGTCATGAAGGAGGTTATTTTGTGCTCTTTTTTTGCAATTCTAAATTGCCTGTAACTTTTAAAATAAAGCGAAATTTGAGAAAAGAAAAGTTTCTTTAAGTTACTACGTTCAGTGCGCTCAGGCTCGGTGCAAATTAAAAACCCATGAAAAAGTTGTTGCAGGGCCCCTTTAACATTGTCGACCCATTTCTTCTCGTGTGCGCTCCCTGCGGCGATGACTGGATCGTTTCGGTTCCTTTCCCTTCTGAAATGTCTCGGGGTTCCTTTTCAGACAGTCAGCAGCTCGCACACGACGTAAATTTACCAGAATCGGAGCCCGTACCAGAGAAAATGCCGCATCGGAAACTCGGAGCCGGTTCATTCAAAAAGTGCGGGGAGCTGCGGGACTGCGCGTAGTCCCGCGGTTACGGGGATGATCACAAATATAAATTTGGTACTTGTACCAAATTTATATATATAAATTGTATATTGTAATAAAATATAAATTGTACAAGACTGCGCTTTTAAAACGTATATTAATGTCGGATAAACGCGCACGAACACTCCCGCGCCTCTCGAAAAGAAACATTTTTTTCACGTCAATATGCGTCGATAGCAGACATTTTCTCACGTAGTTGTGCCATGGCCTTCCTTCCTCCGACATTGTGACGTAATTAATCGGAGCGCTACGGCCTTATTTTTAAAAGGTGTTGGTCCCCAGCTCCCCTCCCCTACCCCTCCCAAGAATTACCTGCGCAAACTACACACAAAGCTATACACCCCCTTCCTCCTTCTTCTCGTCGCCCTCCCTTCCCCTCTCTCCCCCCTCCCCTCTTCCCCCGAGTTAAAATTTTGGATAAACCCCTGCCCTGGTGGGCGTTGGACCGGCCCTGGGCATCGTTATCGCGGTTGTGGGGACGGTAAGGTAGATCTCGACTGTCTCGCCCTCAAATCACATCGCTCCTCACTCAGCCCCCCCCCCCCCCCCCCCCCCCCGGCCTAAAACGCGAAGGAAACAGGAATTGTCATACTCCGCCCACCATTGACTCCGTAAGTGTGACGTCATGGGTCCAAACAAACCGTTGCTAGGGTCGTTGTTACGGACAAATACATGTGGCTAGGTTTCGCTACGAAAACCCGACCGTTCAAAAATAAGGAGTACGATTTAAACTTCTAAAAATTACAAATATAGAAAACTTGAATGTTTTATATGTTTCGATAGAAGTGTACCGGTAATCGCTTGTTTCTGCAATATTTACGACTGCAACTTCCGGTCCTCAAGATCCCCGCAGCAGACGACGAATGCAAGAAGTATGCCGTCTGCCACACGCCTGCCGGCCAATCCGGCGCCGTCGTTTGGATCGTGTGAATAAAGACGATATTCTGATACTGCATTTGTTTGAAATATAATGAGTTTCAGACACTCTAAGAATTCATAGTGGGGTGCGGTGCAAAATATGGTTTATCGAAAGTCCGGGCGTCGATCAAGATGATCGTCTACTAAAAGCTCGCATTGCACCCGTGAGAAAAGCACTTCAGGCGATCGGTTGAGATCCCGAATTTGGTTTGCGGACTCGTGCTATGGTAGGGTGCTCAGTACCTGGTTGTAACCATCCCGCGGAGAAAGATTCTCCAAGTTTCTTCAGACTTCAGCAAGACCCCAAAGCGCGAAAGGACTGGATAAGGTGAGTACATGTAGCACTGGCGGACAGTTGCATTTATGTAAAAAAGGGCGAAACAATTGCAACCAAGAGCAAACTAACCGAGAATCAAGGGAAAAAAGCGAAATACTGCAAACTCGCGATAGACATGCAATTCTTTAATAACCCGACAAGCTCAATAATAATAATAATAATAATAATAATAATAATAAGCGACTTACCTCAACGGCGCACGATTTGTTTCTCCTGCTGGACTGCACTACGTCGGTAATGCACTTCAGGACGTCGTCGTAACTGATATGCATGACGTAGCTTGATTTAACGGCATTTTCACCCCCCTGAACTAAGCTGGGTTCTTCACAGAAAAAAAGAAAAAAAACGCAAATTGCGGAGGCCTCTACGGCCATGGCGATGCACTTGTTTTTGTCGCTCGTTTACGGACGCAATTCAGTGAAGACGCCCGCTGGAACAGAAGCCAGCAAATCTATCGTGTCGTCTGCTACCAACGCAAAGCGGAGTGTAATACTTCAGAAATGACTTTCACCGTGGCAATACGACACTAAGACGGCAAGAACATCTTCATAATGAGATATGAAGAAGTCAGTTTGTTTACAAAAAATTATTTACTTACTTGGAAGCAAAAATCTAGCCTCATGTGGAGTCTCCATGCATTAGTCCATAGCAACGTCCCTAGCAACAATTTGTTTGGACCCAGACACCATCTTGTGACGTAGTCACTTACGGGGTAAATTACTTAGTCTACTGGTTACTTGGCTGAAGTAGGGGACTTCAGACCCATGCAAGCCACCACGACCACTTGCCGTTACACAAGGTCAGCCGTAGGCATGAATACGCGAGAGGCGCTCTTTTGAGCTCTCTGAGTGACGGGCCGCGCTATCAGTTCGCTCGCGACGAAATACAACACAAGGGCTTAAATCAGGTTTCGTGAGAACGTTAAACGGCGAACGGGAACTCAGAAGTGCGACCGTCGTCATCAAATACGAAACATCTCGGCTGGAAGACTCCGTAGTTTTTTTGTTTTTTTTCACCCCTACGGGAACCCGAGTTTCAGAAAGGTGGACCCGTACCTCACGTACAAAACCAATATTTACGCGCAGAGAAACTCACCGTTTCGATCAACAGATCGGCCTTTTCATCTTGAGGTTCAACACCGAGGACGTCTAAGCGAGACCACGAGAAGACCGACGCGAGCGGGAAAACCCGGAAAACCAGAGAACGGTATGGTTAAAAAAAAAACCGCATCTCCAGGTAGTGAATGATGATTGGGGCGAAGCTCTGGTGGTGCTTGTCTGCGTAGACGCTGAGCCGCAGCATGCCCAGCCTTTCGTTCGTTTTCGTCCGTGTCACGCTGCGGTCAAATGCTCAAATGCGTATTAAACCACATTCCATACCACACATTCTCTTTCTGACATAGATGAAAACGAACGAAAGGCACGGCATGCTGCGGCTCAGCGTCTACGCAGACAAGCACCACCAGGATAGCTAGGTTCGACATTGTACATGTACCTTTTTTTAGTACACGGAAGTGACGTCATCACGTCTGATTGGTTGGAAACAAAAGTGACGTAATTTCCCTAGAAAAATGTGGGCGGAGTTGGCAAAACTGGGCGGAGTCGGCTACCGGACGTGACAACAAAATGACGTTTCGTTTTGTACCGAGTACGTTTCAAAAGGTACTTGCTCGGAACTAGGTGTCATTGGCAGCATGTTTTCGGCGGCGAGGCGTCGTCGTCTCATCAATTCGGCTTTTTCTTTAATAGAGCTTTTTTTTTCGCCCGAAAGGCGGTATCGGGAACACCGCGATGCATTCGAGCTCCCGGAGGAGATCTCTCGGAAGCAATACCGCCTGCCCAAGATCGTGGTGCGGTGGTTGTGCGACGAACTTCGCGAGGAACCGGAGGTGAGGAGAGTGCGTACCTCGTCTGCGGTCATGACTGTGGAGCTTCAAGTGTTGTGTGCACTGCGCTTCTACGGCACGGGGAGCTTCCAAGGCATGGTGGCGAGCGACGAACACATAGCGCGGGACCAAAAGACAGTCAGCGTTGCGGTCCGCGCCGTGTCCGTCGCTATCGTGCGTCGTCTCGGGGTCCAGCGTGGCTGGATCCACTTCCCCGAGACGCCGAGCGAGAGGTTCGACGCGGAGAAAGGCTTCAGGCTGCTCGGGAGGATACCCGGCGTCATCGGTTGCGTGGACGGGACAATGGTCTCCATCGTCGGCCCGTCCAAGAACGACCCCACCGTCACGAAGGCGGCGTACTGGTGCCGCAAGTACTTCTACGCCCTCAACGTGATGGTGGTAAGTACACTCATGTTACGTTGTCAAAACGGGCCCCAAATCTGTAGAAAAAAAAAAAAGCGTATTGCCGATACGGTTTAAGTATGCCGTTTTATGACTGCGGGCTGTGGGGTGTCACGACTGCGCGAGCGTGTGCTCTACGTAGCATGTGAGCCGTGAGACTCTTCTCCCAAAAATAATACTTGTCTGTTAAAACGTGCAAGCTTCCGTAAAAAAAAAAAAAAAACATTATTTTTGTTTCAAGGAAGTTAGTTTTACCTTGCATCCAGGAGGGTGTGTTGACATGCATGTGTCAGACAAAATAACTTAAAAGGTTCTGAAATTGCGACTGCTTTGTGAACCATAAGTACAATCTACTACTTGTGGATTCAGGTAATTACATGTCAATATCTCTCTCACTTTCAGGTGTGTGACGCCGACTGCCGGATAATGTGCATCGACCCACGGTATCCCGGGTCGGTGCACGACTCCTTCGTGTGGCAATTTTCCTGGCTCCGAAACCATCTCGAGCAAGGGCAGCTGCCACGCGACGGCCGGTTCCTGCTTGGTGAGCATACCAAATTCATTCCTTACGCACACGGTGGCTCCCACTGCTTGAAAGCCACAGTACCACACGTACTGTGCTTGTTGTGAGGCACACAGACACAGTTGCTGAAACTCCTTGAAGTGAGACAACACCCAAAGTTTGGCCATTAATCTCTGTTTATGTTTACATTACTCTCACACTCTGCAGGCTACGAAAGCCACACTACACCAATCTCACGACAGTGATAGACTATGCAAGGCATGCGACCGCAGTGCGAGTCGCTGTCCGGTTCGGCCCACTCACTGTTACCGTCTGCCTGTACCCTCTTGCTGGTTGGTTTTTGCATGAAGTTGGAGCTCTTTCACTGATACCTGGGGGCTCGCCTGGTCGCTTTGACGGTCGTCCGTTTGTACGGAATGGGGTCAATTCCTCCTTGGCCGCTTGGGGCTCGCCAAATCTGTCCTCGGGTCGTCTCTGTCCCACACACTGGACTCATTTCCCTGGCCCTTCTTCTTCGGTCTGCCTATATAGCTCCTCCTATTAGACCCTCCGTGTCCCAACAGGACCTGACTCCTTTCCGATATAACCACCCCTTCTCTTTTCCCCATCTCCAACTCCACCGAGGATTAGGAAAGAGGTTCGTCGAACTGGCGCCTTATCCCCTTGCTTGCCAAAGACAAAGCCAGCGTGTTCTGTCTGCTCGTGCCTAAGGTCACGGCCACACTCCCAAAAGCAACAGAGCTTTTATCTGTCGGATGCAAGGGCCTAATAATGCACTTGCATACAACACAGCACGCCTAGGAATCGTGCACACATCCCATACAACCCACCAGGAAAACACATAGTTACATGAAATAACAGGGAGTTTGCAGGCAAGCTGGTGCTAATTAATCATAATGTAAACTGATACTGTAGTGCAGAAATATTAACCCACTTTTAAGTCACACTTGAGTTACATTATAATTGACATAGTTGCACACAGCTGTTTTCTTGCCTTTTATTTTAAAAAGTAAAGAATGTAATATGTTCCATCCTCTACATGTGCAGGTGACAGCGGCTACCCCTTGGAGCCTTGGCTCATCACCCCTGTCGCCGGGAACCACGCGACCTCCACCGCTTGCGGCCGGTTTAATAAGGCGCATTCCTCGATCAGGTCTGTTGTGGAGCGCTGCATCGGGCTGTTGAAAAACAGATTCCGGTGTCTGCAAAGGCACCGGGCTCTGTATTACCACCCTTCAACAGCCACCGCCATTATTTCGGCATGTGCAGTGCTCCACAACATCTGCCTTGCATCGAGCGGGCCAGAACCGGAGTCAGACTCCGACCCTAAAGAGTCAGAGCTGGAGTCTGAGCCGAGCTCGGACGGTTCTGAGCCGAGCTCGGAGAGGTCAGCGTCGGCTCCCGAGAGGCTAGCTCCTGCCGGCCCTCCGGTCGGCCTTCCGGTCGGCCTCTCGGACAGGGGGAAGGCTCTGAGGCAGCGCCTTGTCGCCCGGTTCGGAACCCGCCGCAGACGTGCCCGTGCGGAGCGCCACACGCAAGGGGTCCGCCGCCACGACGGTAGTCCCGACCACCAGGGACACCGTCGGGAAGCCCCTCAGCGCCCTCGCTGCGGTGGTGCCCAGCACGGACGCCGCCAGCGACAGGGAACATCTCGCCACCACGACTGAGGTCCTGACCACCAAGGACCCCGTCACATCCTTGCCCTCAGTGAAGCCCTCCCCGTGGAAGCTGTAAAGTGCACACTTCGCTTCCTGCTCCACAGTCATGGCCGTCCACAAGCTACATACTCTCTTCAGCTCCTTCACCTTGTGAAGTTCGTCGCACAGCCAGCGTGCTGCCTCCGGATACGTGTCGAGTGCATCGCGGTGAAATCGATACAGCCTTTTTTTATTTTTATGAGCAGAAGGCACGAGACGCAGTCGACAGTGACAGAAAAGGTTCGGAGGTTTAGTTGCCAGACCAACAGGTCATCTGGATTGCCCCTGCAAAGAACTCAGAATTAATTTAGACTACCTCTAGAAAGAAATGCTTGCTTTTGCAGAGATTGCTTTCTTAGTTGCTGATTGAACCAGGGATATTGTTGTCATGGACATTGTTTCATTTTACAAATGCTTCAAAGCGTCTTGCCTTCTGCTCCATTTTATTATCTCTTTTATGGTACTTCATCAAAGTTAGGTGATTGTGTTATCTCAAGACAGTGCACATGTAGTTTGTTTTGAAAATTGCTTTATTTCTTAAAGAAAAACCTGTGACTTCATGAATAAAAGTGTGATAACATGAAATGTAATATTTCATTCTTGGAAGTAAAACTGAGCATCGACTGGAACCATGTATGCAATTGGGCAATCTTAAGTATATATCACAGATATCTTGTTGAACACTCTGGTCTTATTTGAGCACAATAGTTAAATTTCGGAAGGAAAACAAAATATATATATATTCTCTGACTAGCATACCACCATATAAACACTGGACCACTTTGAAAGAACTATCACAGATGTTGCGCCAAACATTCTTATTTGAGCACAGCAATAGCAAGTTCTCGAAAGATAAAAAAATTGTTTCTGACTAAAGCAGCCGTCACTCGCGCGCTCCCCGTTGGTTCCGCCGACCCCTCCGCTGCCCCCGGCACACCCGGCTCCTCGTGGTTCGACATTTTGGTTTGAAGAAAGCGCGTAGCGCACATCCCGCATAATATTGGAACAACTTTCTCTCCAATTAATTCTTAAATGTATTGCAAAAGGGTACAAAAAAAAGCGGTTTGTTTTAACAGCGCCCGAAAGGTTTTGATTGTTTTTCAATACTTTTACCTGTACTAGAACAGATGCGACGGCCAGCGACGCACAGGATTGGTTGCCGTTCCTTCGCTAAACGCAGGAACTGCTCCCCGCGTCGTAGTAAATCCTACCCCGTATCCCGCGCGTAGGGACGCCTCAGGGAATGCGTAGCTACTTCCGCTCGTCGGTGGTTGGCTCCGGACGTCGCTGAAACGGGTGACGGGTGTCAAGTTTGCGATGACGTAGCGGCGTCAAAGTGGGCAGAGCCACCACGTGAGTGTTGCTAGGATACGCTCCTCCTTTGCATAACGTCACTTCCATGTACCTTTTCTCAAATGTCCAACCTAGCGATCCAGAGCTTCGCCCCAATCAACATCATTCACCACGTGGAGATGCGTTTTTTTTGTTTTTTTTTACCCTACACGAGCACGGGAGCACGGGGGCACGTGCACCCGACAGCGGACGGTCCGTCGTGTATCCACACGACGGATCGAATTGCTGTTTTGGTCCGCGGGCCGCGCATCACGTGATCTTACGTCACCGCTTTTCGAGGTCCGCCGGCGGTCCGCGGCCCGCGCTTGTGAGAAATGCCAAGCGCTTTTCTCGCCCGGACCTTGGCGGCGGACCGCGGCGTTTTTAGTATAATTGAGTGCTAAGTCTGGCAACAAGCTGACTTTTGTTGTTTAGATTGGAATCCAAATCCAAAGTCGTGTTCTTTTGGCGCCAACTGTTGAAGACAAAGAAGACGAACCCTTTGTTGTGCGACGATGGCGGCATGGTGCGACGATGCAACTTTTTACTTCATCGCGCTCGTGGAGCAATTCCCCGCTCTGTGGGACAATAGATGCATGCCCTTTTCGGTTCACCTATGTCCTCCTCGTCCTCAATAGTCAACGCCAGAGCCACCGCGGCCAAAAGTCACTTTCGTTCAACTTCCATCTTGGCTCCTTACAAATAGCCTGAAAGCAGCTCGTTGCATACGTTTGGCGGAGCTGTGAGGTCGAGGGTTAGACCGGCCCGTTCAATCTGTCGTCTGCTCTTTTGGTCCGCCGTGTGGATGCTCATTGCAGCCGGGCGGCCCGCGGGCCGCGCATCACGTGATCAATCGGTCCGCGGCCCGGCCCGTCGTGTGGATACACCTTAAGGAGCTTCGCCGCCAATAAATAAGTGATAGTAAGATTCCACTAGACCAACACCGCATCTTCTTTTGCTTATAGCTAGCGCCACCTATTGCTTAAAGTTATCAAAACGGTGTAAGAGTATGTTAAATGATTTTTTTTTTCAGACAGGGGATGTATTGTATAATGTTCTACATCTAATAGAACGCTTTTAAGCTTATCGTGCGCTCTCTACTAAATTGTTCAGATAATTGTAATTCCAGACGAACAGACAACTTGTCCTTAAATACGATTACGGACGAGTTCTCATTAGCGGTAACGGAGAACCTATTCTTTTATTTATGGAACTTTCTAAAGTGCACGCGACTCCCAACAGGTCAATGACCGACACCTCACTGAGCTTCTTTAGGTGTTCATGAACCAACTGGCCCAAATTGCTACCATAACGCACTTTATTTCTTTTATTTCTTTTACATCCGGCTCTTTTCTATGTTACCGCACTAATCATCTCACTGTTTACGCTCTTATTAACATCCCCGCTTTGGCATGTTGTCGCTCAAGGGAATACGCCTTTGCCATTCGTTACGGATGCTACCCCTTACAAAAATGGCATATCTGAACTGATATTAAAAAAACAAAAAAAAACAAAACAGATATGGCTATATAAAAAATTGGGCAGATCTAGCCATATCAAGCATATCAGTTTAAATAAAGCATATCTGCCCAGATATGTCTAATTTTTTATATGTCCATATCTGGGTCTGCCAAATAGGGGTATATCTGCCTCCATATCAGGCTGCAGATATGTCCAAATCAGGTAAGGCAACCTTTATACGGGGTATTTTTTCGTTTTCATTCTTTCAGATTTGTTTAAAAAAAAAAAACAGTGAAAGCTACACTTATGCAGTTTGTGGAGGTGAGTCATACGGCCAGGGGGACATAGTATAGGGAGATAGTTGCGACCAGGGCCGTAACCAGGGGGGGGGGGGGGGTTAGGGGTTCTGACCCCCCCCCCCCCCCCCCCGAAATTTTTTTCTGGGTACGGCCCTGGTCGGTGCACTTGCAGCCAGCCGATTTTAATCTCCACCTCTGCGCACGCGCAGTGGCGCCGGTCGGCTACCGGGTACCGAACCGGGACCGGTTCTCCGGTTTGCTGTAACTCTCCATTATATGCCACCGATGCACATGATTCATAGGCGAAAATAAGACAATAGACACTTTCAAAATGACCGCCGTTGTTCCCGAAACCCCCCCCCCCCCCCCCCCCCCCCGAAATTTTTTTCTGGGTACGGCCCTGGTTGCGACCATCAGTCGGCTAATTAAGTAAAATTTGTTAATTTACTTTTTAATTATTACAAATAGTTCCAATTAGAAACTTGCTGAGCATCATTGAAAACCACTAAATCAACTCCTTTTAGAAGGATATAATGCCGGGGCAGCATTTTACGGCATTGTGGAAAAACGCTCTGATTGGACGCGTTTCTACATTTCAGTCTCGTATCAGAGCGCATCTTTGCGCCCGCGATCCTGCTCCCCAGTGACCTATACTTCGTTTCAGCTTCCGTCCGAGCGCAGCCAAAGCTACGTGCGGCCGGAGCCAATCACATGCCGGCAATAGGTCACGCGATCTCGCCTGCACTTTTGTATCACTCCGCTGCGCCGCCGGTCGGCCGCGCCGCCCGTGCTCGCCGAGTATTTCGTCTGCTACGGGTGTATCAACGATATCGTCTGCTACAGGTTTAAAAAGTGCCCTTTCACGTTCTGAAACTTAGTCACAGGGGATGTCAGTACGTAGGCTGGCCGCTGGCATCTGTGTCTGAGCTTTCCACCTGTTCGGCGTAGTTTCGAGTTGTAAGTACACGTTGCAAGGTCCCCGATTACCCGGCCGTTGATGTTTCCTTGTATTGTTTGGATATACCAGGGCTCGAGGCGCAGTCCTTTCCACCAGCTTCTCGGCGTTCAATGTGATCGGCAGGTAAAAAGGTTCCCTGATTTCGCCGCGTATCTGAATTGTAGTGGCCCGGACGCTTTGCATGTTTACAACGCATTCGCGGTACGACGCGGCCGGAGTCTCCTGCCAAATTTGAAAGTAGACATTCATCACGACTTCTCGCGCCTGACGCCCAAAGGTGCCTTTGCGAAAGGGAAGTTTTGAAGCGACTCGTTGAGGAAAGCAGCGAAGCACAAGATTCGGCGATTACGGGAACGAAATCGCACAGAAAAACCGAGCGCTGCAGCTGTGTTGCCAGCGGATATACATGTTTTGACCGAACCACATGCATTTACGTATATTAATAGAAATATAAACTTCAAAGATTTGATTCCTTTAGTTGCAAATCATTCTCAGCAGTACACATCTGGAACATTCTGCAGTTTTTACGCACAAAGCAGTTATTTTAAAAGAAATTACTTTCGTGAACTACTCTGTGGTGCGTGGGAATGCTCTTCTCGAAGTTGCGAACCGTCCCTCAGCCTTTGGCTGCGCTCGGACGGAAGCTGAAACGAAGTATAGATGCGTAACACAAGTGATCCCTACTTCCCTCCATTCTATGATTCTATTCCATGGCTGTGCGCCGCGATTACCGGTGGGCAGGACCGCGGGCGCAAAGATGCGCTCCGATAACAAAGCGAAACCTAGAAACGCGTCCAAATGAAGCGCTTTTTTAAAACACCGTAAAATGCTTCCTTGGCGCTATATCCTTCTAAAAATAGTTTTTTTTTTTTTATTACGTAGGGGGTTGCCTTTAGGCATAAATGTCTTATATGTATGCTACAAGACCTGTGGTATGGATGAATTGAAGCAATGTCTTGTGATAGTTGTTGTCATGCAGCCACTTATGGTAGCTGGTGGGTGCACTGTGTTGGAGACCTGCAGCTGTAAGTAGGCGAGTGCGCTCAGTCTGTAGGCCAGGACAAGTCCATATAAGATGACGCACATCCGCTTCCGTCGCGTCTAGGGGATACTTGGGGCATGTCGCCCGTCGTGTGCCGGGTGGAGAGCTCCATGTGCAGGTTACAGCCGGTGTAAGGGCCACCCCAGCCCGCAGTTTCCGAAGCACAACTTCCTCCACCCTGGTGAGATGGCGGGGGAGGGAGCAGACACACGGGGGGATAAGAGCGCGTGTGTCCTGCCGGAGAAAGTGTTTACGGGCGTGGAGGAGGGAAAGGGGTTCGGACGGGAGGGGGAGGGGAGGGAGATCGGGATCAGATGGAAAGTGTGCCTGTTGATCAGCTGCAAGGTTGTATTGGTTCGTGGCATGACCTTGAATCCAATACACCTTAATGCAGGTCGAAGTATTGCGGTGAAGGGTGTGTATCCTTTGACACAGTTCCATTGCTTTGGAAACCTTTTTGAGCTCTCGAATTGCCGCTAAGGAGTCTGTAAAAATGTGAAGATGGCGGATTGTCGGCAGCTTGGTGGTCACTGCTTGTATGGCGTCGTGAATGGCCTGTAGTTCCATGACAAGTGGGTCGGCTTCCTGAGATGTATATCGCTGATGCCCCTGGATGCATGTATGTGTGGAGCTGAGGAATGAGACTCGGCCACCGTCTGGGAAGATCGCTGCATCCGTGAAAACTTGACAGTGGTCGTCATGTTGGGTTTCGGGGCAGGGACGTTGGGAGGGTGTGCCCCCCTGATCGCGACGTCGTAACTTGGTCGGTTTGTTGGTGGTAATGTAGGTGAATTTCCATGGAGGTATCGTCTCCGACTGCACGTTCAGCGGGGGGCCACGTTGAAAATGCGCATGTAGCGCAGCAACCGCTGGTACAAACTGTTTTTTAATTTCCCTTGCCTGTTCTCGCTGAGAGATGAGTTCCGTGATTGTGTTGAGACTCGCGTGTTCTTGTAGGGTTGGAATTGGAGTAATCCGAGGTAGCGCCGTGATGGCGCGCATTGCGTCACGATTAATGGTTTCCAATTGTGACCACTGCGCCGCCGTGAGTCGATGGAATTGCGCTTGGTAAATTATTCGCGGTTGCAAGATGGCACGCACCAGCCGTCGAGCAATGTCTGCACGGGCACCACCCGCTTTCGGTGCTATGCGTCGAATGAGATGGAGAGTGGTAGCAGATGTTTGCTTAATCTTTCGGAGCCATTGAGTTCCACTTCCTGACTGGTGTATATCCAGGCCCAATATCCGGACATTCGTAGTCTCAGGTATTGTTATAGCACCCAGCCTGAGTTGAAAGGGGGCCTGGGTAAATTTCTTACGTCCCGCCTTGTTTGCTACCACAACGTAGCTAGATTTTTGCGAAGAAATTTCCAGCCCGGCTCGTTGTGAATAACTCAGAAGAATGTCAAGGGCTTCTTGAAGTTGCTTGGCTTGCCTAGAGAGGTCCTTGTGAGTTGTCCATAATGTGACGTCGTCAGCATAGACGAGAAATTTGACGTCCAATACCCGATGGAGTTGCCATGCCAGAGGTATAAGTGCAATGTTAAAAAGAAGCGGAGCCAAGACGGAGCCTTGGGGGACCCCCCTATTGGACGTAAAGCATCCTTCTTGTTGTCCATCCACCCTTATAGCAAATGTTCGATTCCTCAGGAAGGAGTAAACAAATCGTGTGACCCGCGGAGGAAGCCCCAGCTCTATGAGGTTGCTCATTATGACTCTGTGATCAATATTGTCGTACGCTTTGGCAATGTCTAAAGCTACCACCGTGCGTACAAGCTGACTGTGAGGTGACAACTGTATGATGTCGTCCGCTAGAATCGACAGGCCTTCCTCAGTCCCCAAGTACGGTCGGAAGCCGATTTGTGCGGGGTAATATTTTCCGTATCTTTCGAGCCACCAGGATACTCGTGTGGCCAGCATCCTCTCTACAAGCTTGCAAATCGTTGGTGTAAGCGAAATCGGTCGTAACGCTTGGAGATTGTCGGGTGTCTTTCCTGGCTTCGGGATAGGAACAACAATGGAATGTTTCCAGTCAGAGGGGATATCTCCTGTCTTCCACACTTGGTTGATTGCCTCTAGAAGTGTGTCAAGAGCCGGACCTTCTAGGTTTTGGAACACCTCAGTAGGGACACCATCGTGACCGGGGGTCGTGCGTTTCTTAGCAGTTTCAATCGCCGCAATAAGTTCAGCCATGTTAAAAGGACTAGAAATGTCTGCCTGGGAGGTGGAGTCGGGCTCGTCAATATCGGGGCATTGAATGGGTGAAGTCTGGTCATATTTGGGGAAGAATGTTCGAGCCGCATAAGTTGCAAAATCTTTCGGTGTGGTTTGCAGTGCGAGACGAACACACGCAGCTGGGTCGGGCTGTTTTCCCCCTTGCTCCATGGAGTGATATGTGCGCCATAGAGCTTTGTTTCCAGTACCGGTCCCAAGACTATCACACCACTCATACCACCGCTGTCTGGAAAGCCGTTTTTCGTGCCGGCGCGCTTCAGCCGCAAGATGGTTGACACCAGATCGACCACCCGGCGTAGTTGGGTTCCTAGACGCAGCCACGTCTGCCTGCCGGCGCTTTGCCCATAGCTGTAGAAGGGTAAGGTCTGGTTGTGGTTGGTCTTCATCCACCGTCGTAGTGATGATCGAATCCCGAAGGAGCTGTTGCAGAGCTGGAAGGAGCTCCGTAGGATCAGTAGGGATCATCGTGGCCGATGCTTCTCGAAGCTTATCCCAGTGTGTGACCGTCACCCGACGCCGGATTTTTTTGAGGCAAGCACTGTGAAGGCCGATCTTTATTGGCATGTGGTCACTGCCCCAGGTGTCTGGTTCCGCGCGCCATTGCGGCACTCCAGGACCAATCCACCAAGTGAGGTCGGGGGCATGGGTCCTAGCGGTCGTTGATGCAATGCAGGTTGATACCCCCGGCTGGTTGAGAAGTGTGAATGCAGCGTCTACCATGGTATTCCTAACTTGATCCCCTCTTCGGGTGTTGTACTGGTATCCCCATTCCCTGTGGGGAGCATTGAAGTCTCCGCCCACTAGGATAGGGACCCCCGGATACGTTGAGCGGAGGTGCCGTATCCATCCCAGGTTGACTCTAGTGCGTCGTGGTCTAGCGTAGAATGATATAAGAATGACAGGTGTCTTGACAGGACATGTGAGCACACCGACAACTTCTTGGTTACAGTTACACCATTTTCCAAGATCAATGGACGTTTGTGGTATTCTAGCCGATACATATACTGCTGCTTTTCCCGGTGCTGACATAGTTGAGGTTACGCGCTGATCAGGGATAGATGGATGATCGTACCCAATAAACTGGGATAAATTACATAGTTTATTGTGCTCTTGGAGAAGAAAAGCCCATGCATGTAGCTTGTTGTACAGGAGTTTCGTTTTGATTTCTCCAATTTTAGAGGTAAGGCCCCTACAGTTCCACTGTATAATTCCGTCTTGTGAAGGACGCACCATGGGGTTAGACATGGTGCAAACAGTTCTCAATGAGTCGTGTCATCTCAGTGAGGCGTTCTAGGATGGCTGTCCAGACTACTTGAGGGGCTTTTTGTGATTGATGTGGTGCAGTAGTCTGTGCACTTGTTTCGCCGGACGATGTAGGCACCGTTGCTCCTGTTTTTTGTCGTCGTGCGGTTACCAACTCTTTGTGTCTCCGAAGGCGCTCGAGCTCTTTGGATAATGCCTCTATCTGGGCGTCGATGTCATCCTCCGGCTGATGTGGAGCTTCTGCTTCATGTTGGGGCCGCCCTAGCGGACGTTTGTTTCGTTTGAGTACACTCGAATATAGGGGTTGCTGTGACCCGGATGTATTTTCTTCCAGTGGTCCCTCCGACGCGTTATCAAGCAGCTGATAGCGATTGTAAGTGGGGACCGTCTGCCCTATCGTACGCACGGTCTGACGCAACCGGGCTGTGGCCCTCTGTTTCATCGGACAGTTTGGGGCCGTCATGTCATGGTCATCTGATTTACACAGGCCGCATCTGTATCGCGGTTGTCCCTCTGGTGTAGTCCGTTCTGGGTCGATATTACGCTGGGGGCAGAATGCTTGCATGTGACCTTGTTTATAGCACCGATAGCAGAATATTGCCCTTGGGAGGTAGGGTTTCGGCTGCAGGACGCGGCCATAGTAGAAGAAGCGTTCAGGAAGACGCTCGGGGCCTTGTACCGTCACTAGGCAAGTGCGACTCTTTCCCATGAATCGGGTAGTGAGCACGGTGTGTGAATGGGATGTCAATTCATGACATATGGTTTCAGGGGTGTCTTCCGGGTCAATGTCGTATATAACGCATTTCTGAATGTTAGGTCCCGATGCAAAGTACGACTGTACTGGCAGTTGTTGGTCTTCTGATAGTGGTATCACTGTCAATGTGCACATTTTTTGTGCGTCTGTTAGGGAGGCCAGGTGTACGGTGATTGAGTTAGTCGACTTGTACACGACGTAGCCTTTGTAACCGGTAGTGCCCAGGCAGCGGTCAATAACTTGTTGAATCCGTTTCGTTGGTACCGAAGTGATGTCATGTCGTGTGAGGGGACGTATGTGAACACGGTACGATTGTGAGGGGGAAGGGGTGGGATAGGGACTGGAGGGATTTCCTGGGGTGCCCTTACCTTTTTTGTTGGTTCCTCCAGTTTCTCCAAGTCTTTCTGGAACATGGGGTCTTGATACGTCCTTTTCACTGTGTTCCCAGAGCCGCTGGGGGCCTGGAGTTCCATGGGGTCACCACCGTCTGTAGTCGTGTATGTTGGGTGGCCAGTACTCAGAGCACTGGGTAGATTGTCACCTTGAATGTTGGCTTGTGTTGTCAAGGGCGTGGTAAGGAATAGTTGCGACATGGTTGTTGGCGTGGGCGACGCAGAGCGCTGGGGGTCAGCCGGGAGAGCGACGTGCCCTACCACAGCTGCCTCCGTCGGCTGCGTGCCAGCATGGCTCGGCCAATCCTCGTTAGGCCTAACTATCAGGCGATGCTCTTGCAGGTCTTTCCAAAAATTAAGGGTAGAAAGGAACGTTGGGCGAGACAGCTCACCGAGGTCCGGAGGTCTCGATATGCTTCCGGGCAACTTTATGACTCTATTAGACCGCGATTTCCGCAGTTGGCGACCAATTCCTACGGAGCTTTTAGAAACCACGTCTTCTTTCTTGCAGCGCTCGCAGCGCCTCCTAAAAATAGTTGATTTCGTGGTTTTCGATGATGCTCAGCAAGTTTCTAATTTGAACTATACGGCTATTTGCACAAATTAAGAAGTTAATTAACAAGTTTTACTTAATTAGCCGACTAATAGTTGCGACTATCTCCCTATACAATGTCCTGTTGTCCATATAACTGACCTGCACAAACCGCATAATTGTAGCTTTCGCGCTTTTCTTTTAACAAATCTGAAAGAATAAAAAAACACCCTGTATATACGTTTTCTAGAAATATCTACCAAAAGCTCCTTCTCATCCATATAAAAAATATAAATTGGATAATGAACATGTACACAATTTTTTTTTTAATTTTTACACAAGCTGCTTGACACCGCACCTCATCTCGCTCAGCTTCGTTCCTAGGGACAGGAGAATCACCTTCTCATTGTAGTCCCATCCTCTACTCTGGCACTTGGCCTTCATGTGCGCTGCAATTGAGATAAAACAATGTACACACTTCAGCTTTGAAAAACTAAGTGACTGCAAAAAGCACTTCCTGATGGAGTTATACCCTTTATATCTTAATTCTGCAAAAAGATATTCGAATAGAAGTAATAGTACACCTGCATGCCTTTTTTACAGGGCCTGCAACGATTCTAACATTGCAAGAATCTGCACAATGTTAATCTTCCTTAGATTAGCTTAGCACCGTGTATTGCAAAGTAAAAAGATTTGAATTTCCAGATGTACAGTAGCAAATGGCTGTCAATGATTGATGCGACTGTGAGAGACACTGCAGAGAATTAGCAAGTCGACAGCTAAGTTTTGAATTTGTGCCAGTATGTAAGTAAACATGCCAAGAGCCTTTTATTGACGTCAAGATTCATTGGACAGAGTGTCAATGGTTCAATCTGCCAGACGTCAACAAAACCATTCCACAACTGCTCGTTCCATAATGAACGGGCAAACGCCTGTTAACACTCGTGCTTTCCTGCTCGACCAAAAACGGATACAAGCTGCGAACATCAGCAATGCTGACTAATTGTGGTTTTCCGACACGATATAACCAGAGCTTGAAGAATGATCCGATTTAAGCCAAAAACCTTCAGAAACAGAGCAGACTAAAATAATGCAAAAACTTACACAAAATAGCCGTGACGGCTGAGACGTCCAGTGGGGGCCGCTGCTCAGATGGCCCATGGGAGCCCTTGGCCCGTTGACCTTTAACCGAGCAGATCACAAGGGCCTGCTGTGTGAGAACTGCGGCGAGCAATCCACGCGCCGTGGCCGTCGCAAAGCTGGCTGCTTTCGATGGAAATTGCAGAGCCAAGCCCTAGCTCCACAACCTACAAAATCACACCACAGAGAAGAATGTTTGAGAAAAAACTCAAGAGCAGAAAAAGACGTGATGAACTACCTTAAGATTGTCTGAGCAGGAATTAAATAAAAACACAGTCGCTCTAGCTCTTTAGTTTCTATTTTCCGTAATATTACTTCTGTTGTAGCAAGAAAACAAGCCACTATCATAATTGTGCTAGTCACACGACTAATAATTTCTGAAAACGAAGGGTTGATAATATGCTAATGGTTGGTGTCAAAATGCTTTTCAACTGCCAGAAAAAAAGCATTAATATTAAGTGGAGCCAACTTACGCTGTAATACAACTGCCACATAGATATTTGACCCCTTAACTGCTGATGACGAAGCATCTTGTTACGTGGGTTACGTGGGCGTGGGCGGCCACTGCGAATGACGAGAAAACCCGTCACTACACTTTCTGACCGATGAAAAAAACTCTGCAAAGTTTTTTTCAAGGAAAACATAAGCCGCCGAATGTGGATCCATGTCCTCGAATTCAATACATGCAGTATTCCATTACGGGAAATTTCAAAAGTAAAGGACATGATGCAACTGTAGAGAAGTACAGGACATGTTCTAAATTTAGCAGGGTCACATGCTCATGTTACCTCGATTCACCAACAAAACTTTGGGACTGGGGTTTTATAAAGTGCACTCCATGCAGAAAATCAGACTATCATAGAATACCGCGTATCCGCCCATTACACACTAAGCGCCCATTCCCAAATTTGCGAGACTGAGAAAATGCGTACAGTACATTTATGTTATGCAAAATTGATGACTGGACAAGCGCCCATCCCTCATTTTTTTTGTGATTATCTCAAAAGTATGAATGGGCGCTTGCCCGGTATTTTGCGGTACTCACACCAGCATCGTTCCAAGAGTGAAGCAGCTGTACCGCTCAAAATGTGTGGCTGTGTGGCCATCTAGCTGCCTAGCTGTGTGGCCATCTAGTTTCCCTATGACTCCCAGATACTCCTGGGGGACATGTTGGGCCTCCCTGGGGGCTTCCGAGAATTGTGTAGCCTCTCTGAGGACTGGTGGGCATAGGTCGACATTTTAAGTTGTCCTCACTCAAACTCACGATCACCGTTTTTTCCTCAATCAGGACTCACGCCCACTCATGATCACGATTTATTCAAAATAGGATCATCACCAGGACTCACCCTCACGGTTCAACACAAAACCAAGACTCACTCGCCGTCATCATCACGGTCGTCACGCTCACAGATCATCACGGTCATCACGCTCACAGGTCATCACGAATCATCAGACTCACAGGTCATCACTCACAGGTCATCACACCCTCACAGGTCCTCAAGGTCCTCACACTCACAGGTCATGACGGTCCTCGCACTCAGGTCCTCACGCTCACAGCTGTTCACGGTCCTCACACTCACAGGTTCTCACGGTCCTCACACTCACACAGGCCCTCACGGTCCTCACACTCACAGTCATCACGGTCCTCGCACTCACAGGTCCTCACGGTCCTCACTCACAGGTCATCACGCTTACAGGTCGGTTTGCCTTCGCGTGAGTCGTGCGGCGGGGAAACTACCCCAAAACAGTGAACTATTGAACCGCTTATCCAAATTGAAAGAAATGTACTATGTTTATGTTTATGCTGTGCACATTTCTATCAAATTCCGTTCACCTGGATTAATTACGAAATAAACTAATTGCAAGCTGACGAAATTGGGTGTGTTGAACTTTCGCCTGTTGACAAGGGCAGCGATAAAACACAAACGCGCCTTCCGACAGGTTACACAGACAACGCCGCAGTGATTAGAGCATTGCCTCGCTGTGCATACCTCGCTCATTTGTACACAAACAAACGATTATTACATTTATCACCCCCGTTCCTTTTTTTTTTTGTGCCACCCACACGTACTACTACGGAAGTTTATGCAGGATATATACACAATAAACATATGCATCGACCAAACTTTTTTTCTCCTTTTTTTTTTTGGGGGGGGGGGGGAGCGGTAATATTAGGTGGAGTGATGTACCTCTGGTTTGAAATCTCACCATAATCCCTGTTGGCAGCGGTGTCTGTCAATCGTATGCCATTCTATGAGGAGACCGTTAAGGGCCGAGTTTTCCTTCTCACTCGAGTTGTTTCTGCTTTTGTTGATCGACCGTGCTTGCCGGAGTGGGTTGCGATTTAAGGAATCATCAGCCGGCATGGTTTTTAGTCATCTCGGCCTTTATAAAATACTATCAGCATTCATTATCTTGATACGCGCAGCCGTCCTTGGATTGGTTTTATTTGGATTGGTTTGGCATGGCTGTGCTTAATTTGGTTTGGTCCGTTTGGAGTGGATTGGGGGTTTGGGGTCGGTCCCCATGTGTGTCTTTGTCGCACTCTCGATCAGGTACGCCACTTTTCATGTGGCAAGCAGCGTCAATCTTGGCGCGCAGTTCATCGAACAAGGTTTCATAGACAGATCGTTTCATCGAAACTGCGATGTTTCATCGGCAGATCGTTTCTTCGACATTCGATGCTCGGCAGAGTTTGCTACACTCCCCGACACTTTTTTTTACTTGGACGTTCAGACGACATTTCTCTTTCTCTGTCTTTCATCGACGCGGCGTTGGCTTCTTGTCGTCTCGCGTTCTTTGCAGCCCACTGCGGTTTGGACAGGGCGCAGGTGGGGCAAGCGCAAATACTCCTCACTCTTTGTACGCTGTGCGCTGTGCGCTTACGTTGCTGGAGTGGTGCGTGCGGCGTGGCGGCCTTTTGAATACGTTTGGCCGTACGGGCGCGTGCTCGGACTGTCTAGCGGATATTTTTTTACGTAAGAAGCGTGCCCTATGAAGCTGAGGCTCGGCGCCCGGCAGCCAGACGGCCGGACGTAATTGTTGCTTTCTGTCGTGCTTTTGGCTGCGTGCATACTCGAAGCTCGCGAGATGCATAATCGTTCCAAACTTTTTCTAAAGGGTTGTTTTGTGCCCAGTAATGGACGCGAAATAGCAAAACTGATGTTTTGCATTGTCGTCTTGCAAGTGTTCCGAAGAAGGTAGTGACGTAGAAATTAACCTGTCGGTTTCGGTAGCCTTTAAGAGTCGATGAACGAGGTATTTACATTGTGGTGGTAGAGTCGGAGCTGGCGGAGATCTATCGTCTGCGTCGTCTTCTTTGTCATTGGGCAGCTGACCGAGTCTACGTGCTTGAACTCTGGCTAGAAGCGTAATCCTATTTATATAGTATTCAACAGTGTTCATCCCTGTGCACTGCAGTGAACATTTCAGGCCCGAGATATCAGTAGTTTCTTTTTATCAACCAGAAAAAAACGCAATATACATGTAAACACCTCACGACAAATAATAAAAACCAGAGCTCGCCGTTTGCTTTGACCAATAGACCTATCTCACACACTTTCACGGCTACCACAATCACAATTGTGGTGGCCGTGAAACGCGAACTTTATCGCACCGCCGCTTCGCGGCGACGCGACAGACCTGTGTGAGTCATATGAATCTGAAAGAGACACAACTACCAGCTAGATTGCGCGCGTCGCTGTTTCGCAACATGTGACTTAATCACCAATTCCCATGAACTATGATCTGCCAACCGCTCTACATTTCCTCTCCAACTTTTCTCTTACATGCGTTGATCGATTGGCACCCTTCCGCATATTTGCGGCCAACTATTTTTAACAAACCCCACACATCTTTTTTTCCCCCTTCCCCGTTGCATATTCGAGTCTTTCCCCTTCCTGGAGGATAACAATCTGCATAGGCATTAAACTCCTTTTTCCCGTCTTATACAACCCCCATTTAACCAACCGTCTGGAGCGTGCGTGACGCAGCCCTAGTTGTACTTCACAGGAGGAAGCGGTAGTGCACGAGACGGCTCGTGATCGACACGCGCAAGCCTTCAGCGGCGTTGACCCTCGTGCGGAAAGACTACAGTTCCCGCAATGCATTGCGCCAGAGGAGGCGTAGCGAAACTGGCGGTGGGTCGGTCTATTACCTCAAGCCCGGTTCATAAATCTGCGTTCCGAGCGACAGAAACAACACAAACGATATGACACTGGGACGATTCAGTTCGCATTACAGAGCGTGACAGATAATGCAAAGAGCAGCTTTATCAAGTAATCCTGTGTCACGATTGTCCCGTTGTCATGTCGTTTGTGTCGTTTCTGTCGTTTCTGTAGCTCGGAACGCAGATGTGTGAACCGGCCTTTACAAGCCTACTCTGATGTTACGCTTGAACGTCACGGAAAATCGGTCTTCCCGCCTTTTCGAGGCGTCGCCAAGGGTCTATTTAAGTGATTTGTTCGGCATACAAGCGGGGTCTATTTAAGTGATTTGTTCGGCATACAAGCGTCAGTACAGGTTATGACTATATTCCGTTTCACCTTATGTTGTACCGCAGCGAAGGCTAGAAGCGCGAGCTCATAGCGTTGGCAGCTGCCCTTGGTGCACGAGAGCTTGTGCCGCCGAGATGTGCCCTAGAGCTGGGAGCTCGCGCTTGTAGCCTTTCCTGCGGTACAAAACAAGTTGAAACAGAGTATAGGGATGCTGCGAACTTTTTCGAACCGAAGGTTCGATGATCGATTCAAGCGGTTCGAAAGGGTCGAAAATGTTCGAGTTTTAGAATTTTTTATATTGAGAAATTGTACGGAAGTCAAATTTTCGACCTTCTTAAGCTAAGAAGTTCGATGCTTTTCGAAATTTCGAGCTTTACACGTTCACAAACACAATGTTTTTCGAACCTTCGACCTTATTACGCTAAAAAGGTCGATCCCTTTCGAACTTGCTACGCTGCGAAATTCAATGCTTGTCGAACTTTCGAATTTGATAGACTAAAAAGTCGATGACTTTCGAACTTTCGAATTTCTTCCACTAAAATGTTCGAAGCTTTTCGAACTTTCGACCTTCCTACTCTACAAAATTCGATTATTTTCGAAATTTCGGAGTTATTTATCTAAAGAATTCGAAAATTTTCGAACTTTCAAATCTTGAAAGGTCAAAAGGTCGAAGAACTTCAAACTTCGAAAGACGGGCCGATCATTCGGATTCAAGCCGTGATGTACATTCGTGATTTTTGTTTTCGAATTTTTACATGCGGTGCCGCATTCCTTGCGAAAAACAATGTCGTTTATTTCAATGTTCTGGCATGCTTGGTTTAAAAAAATAAAAAAATTCCCAAAGTAGCAAGCAAGGACGACGGCTTTTTAACGATTGTCGTTTGTGCCACATTTGAAGCGCGCTATAGCCGAACCTATTTATGGTAGAGATGTTAAACTTTTTAAGACTTATCTATGTATAGCCTGTGCTAGTGTCGTCTCAAGGTAAGAATATTTCTGTTCAAGATGAGTTTCGAAGAAATGTCCAAACATGTATCTTCCGCAATTATACCCTAAAATTGGTAACTGTTTTCGTCTAAATTGTTTGGGGCATCGCAATTAAATTACCACCACAGACTGCATATTATTGCCATCTGCAGAATACCAAATAATGTATTTATTGTTTTTTTTCACATTGAGGAATAAAATAACTCATGCGAAAATATTTCAAATATTGTTCAAGTTCAACGCGCCAATAAAAAAAAAACATTTTTTTACTCGTTGTACGCTTTTGGGACGTGTTTCTTTTAGCCTGTAAACATTTTGGCAGGAAAAGCTTGTTTCTAAGTTCTGGGCCTCTGAATCTGCAAGAATACAACACTTCCGGCAGATTCTTGCTAGTTTCTTTTTTCTCGCCCGCTTTTATTTTCGCATTTATTGTTATGTTTCTTTTTTTTATTAATGGCAAAGCTATTTAGGTCGCAAAGCCATAGCTTTGAACTTTCGAACCACTAAGCATGTGACGAGTAGTGTCTTCTGACAACGAGTTTTTAACAATGACCATCTACGCGATCTTTTATGCAGTGAAGAGTGACAGTAGCTATCGATATGCATACATAATTTAAGATTAAAATAAGCTCGACCATGCCCTTTGTCCCCGTATTGTTTTCTTTAACAGTCCAAAATACCCCCCCCCCCCCCTATTTTTTTTTTGTCCCCGTTTTTTTTTTTTCCGAAGCCACTTGTATGTATAAAACGCTCCTGGACCTCGAGTTGTGTCGGCTTCTGTGCTTTTCGCTCTGCGTTCCTTCCGTCCGGGAAAATAAACCTCCAGAGCAATTACAAACAAAAAAAAAGTCAAGGTGCAGGCGAGCTGGTGTATGTTGATCATGATGCAAAATCCCGAGACTCGGAATGAAATTCAAAAAAAAAAACAGTGTAAGGAGAAAGAAAAAAAGGGGACAAGACAACGTCTCAAACTCAGCTGAGTTGAGTTGAAGACGTTGTCCTGAGCTGAGTTTTCAGCTGAGTTGAGTTTGAGACGTTGTTCTGAGCTGAGTTTGAGGCGTTGTACTGTCCTTTTTTCTGTCCTCTTACACTTCTTCTTTTGAATTTCATTCCCAGTCACAGGATTTAGCATCATGTAGAAACTAAACTTACTATATGCCAGCGTCACTCGGGCGGTGTTCGATCGGATTACTACCAGCATGCAAAGGGGTAGGGAAGCAGTTTGCCAGATCGCTTCAAAGTTTTTCTGAGCCTCAACCACCTGCCTGCCCCTGGCCATTTCGAACTGGATGAGAATCGTAAAACAGTGTATTCGTGTGATCACTGCTTCGTGAAGCACGTTAATGACCACCCCCCCCCCCCCCCCCCCCGCCCCCGGGCTGGTGGTCACAATTACTAATCTGTGGTCACACGTCACTCTGCGCTGACAAATATTCCAGCACATCTGGGACACCTGTCGTCTCATTTTATTGCCTGACCAACTTCGCACACTCTAAATATCTAAATATTCCCGCGCGCGCAGCTGGCCAAGTAGGCAGCGCGCGCGTGGCCTAACGGTTATCGCGCCTGCCTCCCACGCAGAAGGCCAGGGTTCGATTCTTGGCCGCGACTACACATTTTTGTTGACAGTGTAATTTGATGTTCTGGTGAATTCTAGAACCGTCTTGCTGATTCGAGGTTAGAATGTTCTACACACCGAACCTTCTAGGCCGAACGATCCAGAAACCCACGAGGGTACATAAGGGATTTTGCAAGGCGAGCGGAGTCAGTTTCGCCCCAGCGTTCGACTCTGCTGTTACGCCGACTTCGACGCCCGCGACGTTCTCTTGTTATCTCTTGTACCCTTTTATTTTTGGCACAAGTTCGCCACATTAAACGTTTATTTATTCTTGTTTATTTCTTGTTGATTGATCACCACCCGTGACATTCTGGTGGAGGTGCGGGGTACCCGCATGCCCGTGCAGCGCTCCCCTCCGAGTTCCCGCAGTGCAAGTCCGGACCCAGCATCCCGAGGACCGAGCGAAGACCAGATCGAGACCCGATCCAGTCGCCGCACCCAAGGTCTACCCCCGGAACACGGACTTCTGCCACCCCGGACCAGGCAGCCAACGAGGCCGATGATGGACAACCAGTCATCGCAGAACCCGTCCGCCGCCGCCGTCGTATACCTTCCCGTCGCACTCCGGACTCCGACGCCATTCCACGGGGAGGTCCACGAGGACGTTGAAGATTGGCTGCAACATTACGAACGAGTTGCTCGCCATAACGCATGGACTCCGGAGCAGTGCCTTCAGAACGTCTACTTCGCTCTGGAAGGCACGGCGCGCACCTGGTTCGAGAACCACGAAGCGTCAGTTTCGTCGTGGCAAGACCTCCAGACGGAACTTCGACGCACGTTTGCCAGCCAGCAGCGACGTCAGCGGGCCGAGGAACTTCTTCAAGCAAGAAGCCACGGGCCAAACGAGAGCGTCACAAGTTTCGTCGAGGACGTTCTCCGCCTCATGAACCGCGCCGACCCAATCGCTCCTGACGAGAAGAAGCTGCGGTTCCTGATGCGAGCGGTGAAAGAAACCATCTTCGGAGGCCTTGTCCGCAACCCCCCAGCCACCGTCGAAGATTTCGTCAAGGAAGCCACAAACATCGAACGGGCCCTTCAAGCACGGGCCTCCCATTACCAGCGACTTCCCGGCGTCGCTGCCTTCTCGACTTCCAGCTGCACCGGCCCAGACCTCCGCGGCATCATCCGGGACGTCGTGCGGGAGGAAATCAGGAAGCTTCTTCCTGCTGCCGCAAGCCCGGATTCGCCCTCAATCGCCGTGATTGTCCGGGAAGAAGTTCAGAAGGCGCTGCAGCCACAAGCTCTTGTCAACGCCGCTCCCGAACAACCGACACTGAGCTACGCCGCAGCTACCCGACGACCACCACCTCCTGCTCATCCGTACACCGCGCCACCCCGACGTGAACCTCGAGCGCCGCAGTTTCCCCGAAGCCAGGAAGATCGGGCGTACGCCTACCCAGAACAGGCAGCGCCACGAAAGACCGACGCGTGGAGGACAGCGGATCGACGACCCTGTGCTATCACTGCGGTGAAGCCGGCCACATTTACCGTCGATGCCCCTACAGACAACTGGGGCTGCGAGGCTTCCACCCGAGCGACCCGCGCCCAAGATACGACGAACGCCCTCGCGACATTGAGGAGTACCTCCGACGCTCGCCCTCCCTAGTGTCGTCTCTCCGCCGTGAAGCCCGCTCCCCATCGCCACGACGTTCAGCGTCCCCAGCGCAACGACCCCGCCGAGAGAGCCTATCTCCCCTGCGTCGCCGGGAAAACTAAGTGCGGCAACGCCTGGAGGTGACGTTGCCGAAAACGACGGAAGCAAACAGCCTCCAAGAACGCCGGAGCGCTCCCACTCTACCGACGCCCAGCATCGTACCGACGACCCTGCAACGGTGTCCAACAGCCTAAACGTTGTTATTGACGGCCTCGACGCATCGGCACTCGTGGACACCGGAGCGGACTACTCAGTCAGGAGTGGGAGGCTCTCTCGCCGCCTGCGAAAAGTGACGACGCCGTGGGATGGACCTCAAATACGAACCGCCGGAGGGCATCTCATCACACCAGTCGGAAGATGCAACGCTCGCGTCAAGATCCATGGGGAGACGTGCCCTGTGAAATTTGTCATTCTACAAGACTGTGCCAGGGACGTCATTCTCGGCATGGACTTTCTGTCTGAATACGGCGCCGTCATCGACCTTCGTGAAAACAGATTGACGTTGCGAATTCCTGTGCCACCTTCAGAGAAACCCCAAGCAGCGTCAGCCGCCATCCGAGTCGCTGCCGACCACGTGAACCTGCCACCGCGATCAAGTGTTGTCATACCCGTCGTGGCCGATACAGCTACCTGCGGCGAAGTTGCCCTGGAAGGCAACCTTTAATTGCTCCTGGGAAGAGGAATAGGCGTCGCAAGAGGAGTAGCTGAACTTCAGGATGGGCGGACTGTGGTCCTCGTGACGAACCTCCGAAATGAAACGCAACACCTCACAAAAGGTGCCGCTGTGGGCCACGTCGAGAAACTTCGGAACTCCGCCGAAATCACCGCGATTGCTGAAGAACCATCACCACCTCAGCAAGGCAGTAAGTCGCCAGCGCAGCTTGACATTGACCCTAAGCTTCCGGGCCCAAAACGACGGCAGCTGATTAACCTCCTCACCGAGTACCGCGACTGCTTCGCGACGTCGTCGAGGGTGCGCCAAACTGCCGTTGCGAAGCACCGAATCGTTACCGAGGACGACGCGCGCCCTGTGCATCGATCGCCGTACAGAGTCTCCGTCAAAGAAAGGGAGGTGATCCAGGAGCAAGTCGAAGAGATGCTGAACGACGACATAATCCAGCCATCAAGCAGTCCTTGGGCTTCTCCAGTCGTACTGGTTAAGAAGAAGGACGGAACGCTTAGGTTCTGCGTGGACTACCGGCAGCTGAACGCGGTGACGAAGAAAGACGTCTACCCACTTCCCCGCATCGATGACACGTTAGACCGGCTGCGCCACTCTCGATACTTCTCATCGATGGACCTGAAGAGCGGCTACTGGCAGATCGAAGTCGCCGAACGGGACCGGGAGAAGACAGCTTTCGTCACGCCGGATGGGCTGTACGAGTTTAAGGTGATGCCATTCGGACTATGCACGGCGCCAGCAACTTTCCAGCGTGTCATGGACACCGTACTGGCAGGACTGAAGTGGCAGAGCTGTCTCGTCTACCTCGATGACGTCGTAGTGTTTTCCAGCGACTTCGACGAGCACTTGCGACGACTCCGTGCTGTTCTTCAAGCCATACGGACCGCCGGACTCACCCTCAAGCCGTCAAAGTGTCGGTTCGCCTATGACGAACTGAAGTTTCTAGGTCACGTGGTTAGTAACGAAGGCGTTCGCCCCGACCCAGAGAAGACTCGCGCCGTCGCGCCATTTCCAGCGCCGACAGACAAAAAGGCCGTGCGAAGATTCCTTGGACTTTGTGCCTACTATCGTCGCTTTATTCGGGATTTCGCAAGGATTTCCGCACCACTCAAAAACCTCACGAAGGACGCCGAAAGATTCGAATGGGCCGAGAAACAGCAGCAAGCGTTCGACGAGCTGAAGCGACGACTCCAGACGCCTCCGGTTCTTGGACATTTCGATCAGGATGCGGACACCGAGATTCACACTGACGCAAGTAACGCAGGACTTGGCGCGGTACTAGTTCAAGTACAAGAAGGCACCAAGCGAGTCGTCGCCTACGCAAGTCGGACACTGTCCAAGGCAGAGAGAAACTACTCCACGACTGAGAAAGAATGCCTTGCGGTCGTCTGGGCAATTACGAAGTTTCGTCCGTACCTGTGCGGAAGCTCGTTCCGCGTAGTCACGGACCACCATTCGCTCTCCTGGCTTGCGAACCTCAAGGACCCGTCAGGACGCCTCGCTCGATGGAGCCTCCGGCTACAAGAGTTCAACATGACTGTAGTTTACAAGTCGGGACGCAAGCACAGCGACGCTGACTGCCTTTCCAGGGCCCCTGTCGAAACACCTCCCGGCAGCAGCGACGACGATGAGGACGAGTGCTTCCTAGGGGCAGTGAACACCGATGACATGGCGGCACGACGTCAACGAGACGATCCGGAGCTGCGCGCCTTAATGGAGCACCTGGAAGGGCGCGTGAGTACCGTGCCCCGTGTTTTCTCACGAGCCCTGCCAACCTTCGCCATTCGAGAAGGTGTACTCTGCAAAGAGAACTTCAGGGACAACAACTTGCCGTGGCTGCTGGTAATCCCGACCGACCTTCGAGAGGAGATCTTTCAAGCATGTCACGACGACCCGACGTCCGGACACCTTGGATACAGCAGGACATTGGCCCGTATTCGTGAAAAGTATTACTGGCCCAAGCTCCCCAAAACCGTCCACCACTACACCCGATCCTGCCACGAGTGTCAGCGACGCAAGAAACCGCCGACGAAGCCGGCAGGTCTCCTGCAGCCAATTCCTCCGCCAACTGCACCGTTCCAGCAGATCGGATTGGATCTACTTGGTCCTTTTCCGCCGTCGACCCTGGGAAACCGGTGGATAATCGTCGCCACAGATTATCTCACGCGGTACGCAGAAACGAAAGCCCTTCCTTCGGGGACTGCGGTTGAAGTCGCCAAGTTTTTCCTCGATTCCATTGTCCTCCGGCACGAATTTCTGATTAGAGATCGCGGATCGTCGTTCATGGCACAGCTGACCCAAGAAATTCTCCGGCCCAGTCACACCAGCCACCGTCGTACCACCGCATACCACCCGCAGACCAACGGGCTGACGGAGCGACTCAACAAGACAATCGCCGACATGATCTCTATGTACGTCGACGTTGAGCACAAGACGTGGGACGAGGTGTTGCCCTGGGCAAGGGAAGCGCAGCGTTATGCACGAAGCCTGAGAAGCCCGGGCAATTGGCGCCTCGCATCGCGCCCAGCCGGAGCGCCGGCAACCCGGCCGTGGCCGTGGGGCAGGCGCCGCGACGTTGCGGCGCCGCCGTCCTCTACTTCTCAGTGTAAGCAGGCACACGGCACACGGCGAATTCTACTAATCCTGGGGAGCCAGTAAATTCATTGGAGCAAGACACGTGGGTAGGCCAGGGCGACCAGGGTCGCGCGGGGACTGCAGGCGGGCGCATTTAGAAAACACGTGTGAACGTGGCATTTCGAATCGGCGTGAGCCTTCTGGAACTGTTTTTCGTAAAAGTAAGCGTCAACTTCACGTCCCTATGACCTCACCGGGTTCCTGCGACATATCGCCCTACTCCTGGAGTTTGTGCAAAAACTAAACTTCGCTACTGCTGCGTGAAAGAGTGCCACAGTCGCGAAGGTGACTCAAGCGTCAAACTTTACCGCTTCCCTTCAAGATCTTGGGGGGCGACACAGCGACAAAGTGGATTAGTGCAGTGCGATGCATCAAGTAAGTGCATTTTACATTAATTGTTGAAGTGAACGAAAATACATGTGCAGGTTTGGAAAGTGGTCTGACAAACTCGTTTTGCTCACTACTGGGTAAAATAACTTATTTACACGAGTTGTTTTACAAGTCTCTGAGACAGCCAAATAGAGAAATACGGTAAGAAGAATCGGGCCGATTGTTGCTTCGCTGTGCCATCGAGGATCAGGCGATCAGCTCTTCAAGCGAGATGCCCGTCGCCGTGTTCCGGCACTCGTAGCTGTAGGCGTGCATTTGGTTGCGACCGCGCGAGCCGTTCGGCACGCGCGGTCGCAACCAAAACCTTCCAAACCTGCGAGCTTTCAAATAGTGGACTTTCGTAGAAAAAATGTTTTTTGTTCGTTTCGGCTACCAAATTTAATCCTCAGTCTGGTAACAAATGTGACGACGTGCAAAAAAAATAGGATGCAAATGTTTTTCTTTAGAAAAAGCTCATGCGAAGCGTAAATATCCTTCTCACACGTGCACTTTGTTGCCTGTCGTCTTTTTACACCAGGCTTGTGTACTGTTCTTTTGCATGCAGAGTTCGGTTCTAAGTACCCACATTTCATTTTAGTGTCGTGGGGGCGTCCGGAGAAGAAGAGGACGGTCGAGCGAGGCGCGAGCGGGGGCCAGCCGGCGAGGAAAGAGGAGGAGCGTGCTGCACGAGGCTCGGGCCGGGCAGGAACAATAGAGCCGTTCTGGCTGGTCCGGCCCATGTCGCTTTCCGGAGCATTCCGTCAGCGAGGTCCGGATCAGGAACGGCGGAAATGGCGAGCCCTGGCCATACCGTCCTAAGCCATATGACGATCCAGGAGTGGTTCCGCAGCGAGGCTCTGACTGTGATAGCCCGGAACAGCTAGCCTACGCAGCGCTGGCGTGGGGAGGACGATTCACAGGCCTGGACACGGACTCCGATGGCGAGCTGTGAAGGACAGGCAACAAGTAGGATCGGTGGGTCCAGACTGCCGGCTTTCGAAGACGGGCGACCGGGAAGTGCAGTAAACCCATTCGCTGCCTTCTCGTTGTGTTGTGTCATTTTCTGGAAGACGAGCGAAGACAGGCCGATCGGGCGGCGATTATTATAGAGCGACCCCAGAAGTCGTGAAGACAAATTAAACTGGTGTTCAAATGAAAACTCTAGAATATGCTCTAAACACTTCGGCCTATCAAGGCTCCCGATGGTCTTAAAAAAAAACGCATAAAATAATTAAGAACATGGCGCGTACGTGCACACGGGGACTGCTGAAATTGGGGTCGTCGCCGCTCGCCACGGCCCTACGGGCAGACTGGCCGCCCCATTACTAGAGACGCCTCCACTTGTGGAGCTGAATGCAGCACTCTCGTGGCTCCGCCTGGCCTTTGTTGGCTGGCTATCATGCGCTTGCGCTATCTTGCCCCGAACGACACACAAAAGCATGATATCGCACAATGTAAACAATCTCACTCCAAGCTTCGATCTATCATGACACCGCCTTCGTTGCACTTTTTGAGTGATGACTCATATGCGAAAGGTATGGTGACGTGCGCGGAAAGATAAAATTGTTTGTTTAACTGGGTGCTGATGATGATCATGCGATTCGCATAATTTTGTCGCAGCCGTGCAAACGTTACAGTTGACCCAATCATAAAATTCTATGCCCACCGGCACCAACTTGGCAACAGGAGCCGAAATCCACACGAGCCTTTCTATGCCACAGAGAGGAGCGCTAACCGTTTGGAGCGCTTTCCCCAACTCCGACGTTAGCGCGCCGCCTTGATGCGCTATCAGTCCGTTGGCGCATCGCCGTATGCCGGAAAGCGACGAGCGAACGCCGAGGAGAAACGAAAGCGACCCCCACCCACCCCCATACTCGCTCTTTTCCTCCACAGCTGGTTGAGACATTGCAGAGGACGCTGGCAAGGAAGAACCCGCAAGCACGAACACCCCTCCCCCCCCCTCCGCTTTCCTCCTCCACCCTTTACAGGACCCAGCGCGCTTACATGGCGGAGGAGCAGGCGAGCGACACCCAAACCAACCCTGAGCCCCACGTAGTAGTTGCGAAGCGGGAGTCTTCTCGTCCACTACGATGGCCCGGGAGCTCAAGTGACAAACCCAGCTAATACCAGCGCTCACCGCGACCTATCATGGCCATGGTCCTCAGACTCACGTCATCAGGCAAACTAATGCAATCACCGGACTCATATCTACCCTAAGACTCACGTCTTGATTCAGGCTCATACTCATGAGCCTTGAAACTCACAATCACACTCAAGAGATGTCAAAACTCACGCTCATGAGTACTTCACTGAGAGCCCAAGCTCACACTCATGAGTCCTAAGAACTCGCACGCTCATCAGTTTTCAGAACTCACACTCAAACTCACAGTCAATGGTTTTCAGAACTCACACTCAAACTCACAGTCAATGGTTTTCAGAACTCACGATCCCACTCACGATCAAACTCACGCTCATGTGTTCGCAGGACTCACACTCATGAGTTCTCAGAACTCACGTTCACACTCACAATCAGACTCACGCTCATGAGTTCTCAGGACTCACACTCATGAGTTCACATAACTCACGACCACACTCACACTTATGAGTTCACATAACTCACGATCACACTCACGAGTTCACATAACTCACGACCACACTCACACTCACACTTATGAGTTCACATAACTCACGATCACACTCACACTCATGAGTTCACATAACTCACGACCACACTCACACTTATAAGTTCACATAACTCACGATCACACTCACACTCATGAGTTCACATAACTCACGATCACACTCACACTCACTCACAATTTTTCGAGACTCGCGGCCTCACTCACGATCACCTCAAATCTGGCGGTGAGCGTGAGTGATCGCACTCATGAGTGAGAATGGCGAGGTATGCTGGTGGGGCCTCCCTGTGGACTGGTGGGGCCTCCCAGTAGACCGGTGAGGTCTCCTTCGGGTCTTTCAATAATCGTGCAGCCTCACTAAAGACTGGTGGGGCCTCTTTGAAGGTTTCTAAGGATTTTGAAGCCCCTCTGAAGACCGGTGGGGCCTCCATGAAAATCGGTGGGGCCTCCTTGAAGACCAGTGGAGCCTCCATGAAAATCGGTGGGACCTCCCCTAAGAGCGGTGGGGCCTCTTCGAAGACCGGTGGGGCCTCCTTAAAGACCGGTGGGGCCTCTCTGGCGACCGGTTGGGCCTCCTTGAAGACCGGTGGGGCCTCCTTGAGGACCGGTGGGGCCTCCATGAGAACCGGTGGGGCTTCCCTTGAGACTTTTGAGGCTTGCAGGGCTGCATGGGAGGCAAAAATAATACCTTGATAACTATGTGAAGGCAAACAACAGTTAGCCACCCGCTAACCATGGTTCGGCTCAACTGAACTGACCAAATGTTGCACATAACTTTTGCTCTAAGTTAAAATTCTCTAGTATCACAATATTAAATTAAATTTGAAGGATATTCATGTTAACATGCTACTTATTAATATTTAGTGATCATTAAAAAGCCTATCAAAACGTATCAAATGCATGAAGTTGAGAAAAACCACTGACATTAGGTAATTGCATTGCCATCAACACAATCAATGGTAGCCCGTCAACACCGAGGATATCTGCGAACACGGACAGCTGCAACGACTTTGTAGAAAATCGCGTACCACCGCCGATTCGCCGTTTCCCACGTGGTCCGTCAACAACCCGAGTCCAGCCTGGTTCTTTCACGGGAGCGGGATTCCGCTCCCAGTTTATTGGTACAATAACACACAACGCTACAAAACACTCAATATAAAATACAAATACAAGCTACATTACACAAATATTTACAAACTCACGTTAAGCCCAACGCTAAACACAAAGAAGGCCCTTAGGCCTCGCGTTCCGCGATATCCTAGATCCGGTCGCCACCCACCTGCCTGCCTGCGTCTCGGTCTCGTCGGCAGTTCTCAGAAAGCCCCTCGCCCCCTGCTTCACCGCGTATATATGCATTGATGGGCGAGGAGGTTTCTCCTCACCCGCCACGGGGACGCCTGCAGCGCCCTCAGTGGCTAGGAGAGAAAGCGGCGCGTCGGGAGCCGAATTCGAGATCCCGATCGACCCCGCGGCGACACGACCATGTGATCGTGTCTGAGGCGAGGCAGCTACGCAGCTGCCTGGCGGCCAAGGATTGGGCGAATGGTTTGATGGGCGCCCTCGTGAATACACGGTGCGCCATACTCAGTGTTGCCAGATGGTCCTACCAAAAAAACGCCAAACGGCTGGGAGGTATAGCCCAAATATAGCCAAAGCCTTAAAATAAATAGAGCCCAAAGTAGCCAAGACTAAAAACAACAATGTTTAAGCCCTTTACTGACAATTTTTCATACGCGTAAAAAACAACACGTTACATTCTCTTTTTCAACCCTCAGATGCGCCACTTTTTGTGTACATTAAGTCCCCTGATAAAAAAGAAGAACAAAAAAGTTTCAGAAGGATGAAAATTTGTGAAACAATGACCCATGCTTCGTAGGTTTTAAGAAGTAGAAAACTTACACGGACAGCTATATTGTGAAGCCCGGGAGATATGATCATACAGTGAAAGAACAGAATGCAGAAGCAGAACAGTTAGAGCTGGGGAGTTTCAAACCAGAACACCCTATATCTAAGGTTCTTACCAATAACGCACCCGTCTATTTTTCTTTGTGCAGAATATGACCGTCCCCCGTTCCGGTTCACGCTATTTTTGATTGTGTTTCTTTTCTTAAAGTGGGCGATGCCTAAGAATTTTCACAATGGGCACCAAAGCTGCGTTTCGAGAGTTCAGTCTACGTCAGGGTAGAAGACACACTACCGGGCCTGTGGTAATAGTGCAATCTGTTTGTTAAATTTGTTCCACTGCGCTGTGGGGAGACCGCTTGAATTCTGCTAGCACTGCTTCTCTGCGCATTGTGAAAACCCCGAAGTTTGTAGAAGTTTGAAGCCATTCTCCTTCCTCTCTCTCCTCTCGACTAGCCAAAAAAGAAGCATTTTTTTTTTCTGAAACTGATTAGAAGTTCGAAAATTAACTAGTCGAACCTCAAAGTTCGACTTCGACCCTCAGGTTCGACAAGAGTTCGCCGCACCCATGGGAATAGCCCAAAAATAGCCACATAGCCAACCACGAAATTTTGACGCCAACTAGAAAACAATGTAGCCCAATTTGGCTATATATAGCCCAATCTGGCAACACTGGCCATACTCCCCTCTCCTAAAAATCGAAGTAGGCCGGAATTCAGACGTACGGCTAGGCTTCGTGGGAACACCGTCGTTTTATTCGGCCCGGAGTCTCCCATCCCTTACAAGTCCATCAGGTCGCCCGAGACCGGAGCTGCTGCCGCACCGATGGCCGCCGGCATGGCCGCCCCCAGCCTCGCCGCAAACACGAGCGAGCACGGCCTCCACCCCCGGGACCCTCTGCGCGCAGTGGTTGAGGGAAAGCACGTGCTGCTGCTGCACGACCACGAGGCCCCCGCACACGTCGCAGTAGACCGCGTTGACGCCGGGCTGGGCGTCGGCCTCCGGGGCAGCGGAGTTCGTCTCGCTGATGGTGCAACCCCGGAAGGGGTATGGCACCTTGTCCACTCGGGTGTCGGCGGCCACTTGCAACTGCTGCCCCCATGGACGGGCACTCGAGTAGGTGCGCGGCGGCTGGTTCCCGGTCTGCGTCGTCCACGTCGCCACGGTCCTTGTCGTCCGGCTGCGGGCCGGTGCCCCGACTGCCGGCTGCTGGGACTGCCGGCGGAACCGCTCCGGAGAACGACGCCCACGGCCTCGATAAGGCAGGCGTCCGATGCGGTGCTGGTCGCAGTTCCGACTCGATACGCCGTCGGCACGCACACAGTCGATGGGGTGTCGGGGACCCGCTCGTTGGTCTGTTTCGCCGCCGATAACTTTATCGGCGGCCTCCTCCGTTTCCCGGAATCTCCCTTGTGCAGTCGCGCCCATAGTGCCCGATTTCGTGGCACCGAAAGCAGCAGCCTCGCCAACCTGGGATAGGATTCTCCCCAGTGGGACGTCCGATGCGCTCACTCCTTTGTGGCAGCGGGTGGGCGGCAGACTGCTCCTGGGCTGCGGCGATCCGTGGTGCGCCGGTCGGCCGGAATTCCGCCGCGTGGACGGCCGCGCTCCCTCCTCGGCGTGATCCTGGCTCCAAGGCGTCATCCGTGAGCTCCCAGGGATCCCCGCTCGGCTCCCCGATGGCCGCCGCCATTGCGGCCTCCCCCCGTCGACACCCACGTGGCACCGGCCCGTGCCACGCGCATCGGGGTTCGAGCGTGTCGATTGGTGCTGGGGGAAGGTGGTACCTGCGCTCCGCCAGTATGTCGGCCTGAACCCTGCGCGCCTCCTGTGCGAGCTCACTCAGACTTCCGAATGGGCGCCCACGCAGATACCGCGAAAAGGTGGGATGCGCCTGCCTCACCACCCGCTCGACCTGCACCGGGTTCGTAGCGTTCGGATCGGCGATCTGCAGGAGTTTTTGCATTGCCCGCAGGTACTCAGCAAAGGGCTCAGCGGGAGCCTGCGCTCTTTCATCCAGTTCCCTGCGCATTCTTGGCAGGTAGTCTGCCGGCAAGAACTCTTGTCGGAAGAGGGCCATGAACTCGTCTAGTGTTCCGGCTGACTTGCTCACAAGGCGATGCCACCTGGCTGCTGGGCCTACAAGAGCCACCGGCAAAACCCTGCCTAGCGTTTCCTTCTCGGTCAGGCCAGTAGCCTTCCGATATCGCTGGATTTCCAGCAAGAAGTCGGTCGCGCTCAGAGCTTGATCGCTGTGTCCGCTGTACTCCGGCACCGGAATGCGGATGAGGGTCTTTGGCGGTGGCGTTTGCCTCTGCATGCTCTGTAAGGCCTGAGCGAACGCCGCAACCAACGCCGTGGATTCACGGGACATCTCCGTGCTTTGCGGCATAGACACTACTGGCGATACCGTCGGCATTTCCGGACTCCGCACTACGGTAATCTCCGCGGCTTTCCCCTCCGCCAACCCCGAGAGCCGTCGCTCTTTTTCCGCTTGTGTCGTCATCGCGACGTCAGCCAAAAACATTAAATCTGTTAGCGCGAAATTACTCGCGGCCATCCCGAACACTTGTTTGGACGTGCCTTTTTCAACTTCAAAGTGCCGTGGTATAGACCCGCCAACCAGGGGGACCACCCCGCGTGAACTTTCACGCAGTGTCGTCGACGGACGTTGCGACCGTAATTACGGCTCGCCTGCCCCAACGTTGATGCGCCATTTGTAGAAAATCGCGTACCACCGCCGATTCGCCGTTTCCCACGTGGTCCGTCCACAACCCGAGTCCAGCCTGGTTCTTTCACGGGAGCGGGATTCCGCTCCCAGTTTATTGGTACAATAACACACAACGCTACAAAACACTCAACCTAAAATACAAATACAAGCTACATTACACAAATATTTACAAACTCACGTTAAGCCCAACGCCAAACACAAAGAAGGCCCTTAGGCCTCGCGTCCCGCGATATCCTAGATCCGGTCGCCACTCACCTGCCTGCCTGCGTCTCGGTCTCGTCCGCAGTTCTCAGAGAGCCCCTCGCCCCCTGCTTCACCGAGTATATATGCATCGATGGGCGAGGAGGTACCTCCTCATCCGCCACTGGGGCGCCTGCAGCGCCCTCAGTGGCTAGGAGAGAAAGCGGCGCGTCGGGAGCCGAATTCGAGATCCCGATCGACCCCGCGGCGACACGACCATGTGATCGTGTCTGAGGCGAGGCAGCTAGGCAGCTGCCTGGCGGCCAAGGATTGGGCGAATGGTTTGACGGGCGCCCTCGTGAATACACGGTGCGCCATAACTTTAACTGCAGCTCTCACCCCTAAGCATGTTCCCTCCCACAATATTTTGCGTCGAACCTTGACTGTCAAACCTAGAGCCACTGAATGAGCCATGTTTAGAGTATCTGCAGTACATTTGGCGATTTTATTGTAGGCACCGCCATTTCGATAATTAGTGTAGAGTAGTTGCAATTGGGGATCGTTAGGATTTAAAAACATGATTTCCTGAGGTTCAGACACAGTATCAGGAAGAACAGACAATATCATGTTGCTATTTCATGAACAGTTTTAATGTAGATGTAAGAGCATTTCTTACGATGATGATCTTAAAGGGCAACTCCGGTCGAAAACGAAACCAAAATAAACGACTGGAATCGCTTTAGTGGAACGAAGTGTGATCACAGCCGAAATATTACGTCAAAGTGAAACCGCATACTATTCTAAACTCGATTTTAAAGATGCAACCCGCTCCTCTTTAGCGGGCAACAAGCGGGTTAACTGTTTGTCAAGAAACACTGGCGCAGGATTCCCCAGACGTCCCACCGTTGTGGGGCTCCCGTCATTTCCACACGTTGTACAGTGTACCGCAGCACCGCAGTAGCGTCACGTCGCGGCCGTATCTGATGATCAATGTTGCCATCTCTGTAGCAAATGTTTTGGTCTCGCCGTAGACACCCGAAACCAAACTTTGAGCCTTGATGTTTATAAAACTAAACGCAGTATGAAAAAGCTTTTCTACTTTTGTGAAGAAGGAAGACCAGCGAAGCTGTACTACGGTGGAAATTAACTATTTATAAATGTAAGGATTAAGGTATAATTTAGTAATTGGGCTTCCAGGCGAGCGATGTGCTCTTCTTTCGCAAGGGAATCTGAAGCTCTCGATGCAGTGGAAGTCGAGGCGACAGTGGTTTGGCGGACCCATTCGCGCTGCTGCGTACGTCGCCGCTCCTTCCGCACCCGATCTCCTTTCTCCGAAGAAAAAGCACGCGGCCAACCCATCGTGAGTCCAAACCGAAACTGATAAGGGCGTAGGAAACAGCACGCAAAACAGACGAGGACGAAGAAGAAACAGGTGACGAGCACTGCGCTCGTCATGTGTGTTACTTCTTCGTCCTCGTCTGTTTTGCGCGTTGTTTCCTACGATGAACTCCCACCAACTCGCCCAACTATCCATTCTTCTATGATAGCTGGAAAGGTTTCTGCAATCTATGATCGACGGCGGCAACCAGACTGGTTGTCTGTTGCTGCCGTCGCTTATGGATGGCGAAGCTGTCCAGAGGCAATTGTGTCGACATTTCTTTGGTACTGGACACGATTTTGGGGAACCTAGCCCTTAACAGCTCCGCTCTAAAAACCTTGTTCAGGGACACTGCCTGAGTTGAAAACAGTCGTAATCCAAAATTCGAAAGTACTGACCGGAGTTGCCTTTTAAACACCACGATGACTTAAGTGTTACTCTCAAGCATAGCTTGTTTAGTGACACGCCCAAACTAAGCTCGCCATGCTCAATTATTCTAACTAAGGCTAGGGGATGATCTGCAGTCCTATCTGCCGTGTAACTGTGCAACAGGCCTCTCACCAACCCCACGCCATCTAGCTGAGCCTATTCCAAACTATGCGCACCCTCTAAAAGTGCCCATGTGCGCTGCTACCACCCTATTGAAAATAATTATAAAGGGCCCATCAGCCTTGAAGGATTATGGGACCTCACAGGCCTTAGAACCTTTCAGTAATACCCCACAGAAAAACCCTTTCAAGGATACCCCACAGAAAAACCCTTCAGCCAAACCCCTTGGCCCACCAACCTTTTAAACGCGCAAATAACTGTGAATCATAGAAAAAAATGCAGGTCAAAACGTTATTGAGGTTTATTTCAGACATTTTGTTTTACATGCATATTGCAACTCAAAAAGACGATAAAACCAACGTTTGTTCCATCCCGGACGGAAGCAGCTGTAGATGAAAGCGATCACATCAAATAGGGACAACTGAGTTCTTTATCACACAAATCAAAATATATTAAAGTACTCACAGTGCCGCTAGTAAATTCCTGATATACGGTAGTTCAGCTAATAAAACCGAGCAGTTGCACGTCACGGACATATATACACGCTAAGTAGGCACGTTTGGCAAAAACCACGATCTCGCAAGCAGCACCCGCCACCGTTGAGAAATTCTGAGCACAGTCAAGGTGTCGTCCCTGGTGCCGTCGTGGCGGCGTCTTCGGCGTCATTTTCGCTAGCTGGATGCTTCTGAAGCTCGACGGACGAAGTGGCGCACGGAACAGGTCCGGACAGCGGCCGTCATCCGCCGTCTCAGGTCCCGCAGTGGCATGATCCCGGTGCGCAGGCGCTACGTGCGGTGGGACGCTGACCCCGACTGCCTGATTTGCGGCGAGTAGGCCGATACCGGCTGGCGCAGGAGATCGCTGGAGAGGCCGCCTTGCTGAGGGTCCTCGGGCATCGCCTTGCCTTCTAGTGGGTCCCTGGTCACTGCGGCATCCAGGGCAATGAGCAGGCTGACAGGCTGGCCGACAACGTGCACGACGAGCCCCGGTTCCGGACGTCCAGCGTTGGACCCTTCGCCGACGGCAAACTCCTTACCGCCCGAGCGGACGCGGTGGCGCACCCCGACGAGCGGTGCGCGGCCGGAAATCACGCGGCAAGCCCCCTCCCCCCCCCCCCCCCCCCCCCGCGGCACGATCCGTCGAGTCAACGCTGTCGTACACCGCATCCGAACGAACTGCGCCATGACCCCGCTGCGGCTCCACTATTTCCGTCGCGACGCCGAGACGCCAACCCACGCTGCCCGAACTGCTGAGAACGGACAGATAAGGCGCACCTCCTCCTCGGCTGCAGGGAGCACGACGGCGCTAGGGCGGCCATGACAGCATCCCCTGCCGCGCTGGGCCTTCCCTGCGGAACGAAAGACGAGATTTTGCTGCCACGAGGCGACAGACGCACCAAGGAAAGAGCTCTAAAGATCCTGCTTACCTTTCTCAAAGATACCAGCCTCATCGAATCGCTGTGAGACCGTGGACGAGCGGATGGCGCGGCTGGTTGAGTAGACCACCGGGTGCGCGCCTCAAACCGGAGAACTTGCCAGGCGACGAAAAAGGAGCAAATGGCATCCGCGCGGCTTTCCCGAGCTATCCTCCCCCAGCGCAACCGGTCCGGCGACTCCTCCTCGCCCAACGGGGATTTTTTTTCCCCTGTTGGATTCCTGTTGTTCCCTCCTCTACCTCCCGGCTTTCTTCTTTGGCCATTCCCCACCCCTCCCTCGCCTCTATTTTCAACTCTATCTCCCCCATACCTCCCTGCTTTTCTCCCTCCCCCCCCCTCCAGAGCCAGTGAGAAATGCGCCCTGCGCCCCCTCATTTTCATTTACAACGCTTACAAACACACACCGAGCGGACGGGATTGCGTTCGCTTGCAAAAGCCGCTAGGCCGGTGCCTCGTCGATTCTCCAAATGGGGCGGTCATCCCCAGTGGCCTCCTTGGAGACCGAACACCTGGGCAGTGAAAGACGGGTCCAGGAGCCGACTCGTGTTTGATAGAAGGGCAGTAATAAAAATTTGACCGGACACACATACGATCGGCATTCTCCAGACGTTTATTTTTTCTCATCGCCAACAATAAGTAGCTTATTAAACTTAAGGAAGAAAACCAGAAGGACGGGCAACCATGAAAGATTATTGTTGTCCATCCTTCTTGTTTTTTTCCTCAAGATTAATTATCCCTATCATCCCGCTCGTTCTGTCCTTAGAGAAGTAGCTATGTTCTAATTCTGCGCAATCTGTTTTCTCCACCTAAGCCGTGGCCCCACAGACATCTCAAGAAGCCTGAAAGTTTTTCCGACCCCATTAGAAAAGTTCTTCACAGGCTTTCAGACATTTCAAGGCATTGTAAAGGGGACTTCATACATTTCAAGAGTGCCTCTGACGGGGCCAACGAACCCACCAGGAAATATCGGTGTCCCTTCAAACATCTCAGAAATTCCTGAAGTCCCCTTCACACCCTTTAAAAAATCCTGAAGTCCCATCAGAGCGATTTTCAATAGGGCAGCGGGACCGCGCCTGCCACTACATGACATACGGTGGCAAAGGCCAGTACTCCGTAGTGCCCATACAGCACCTTTCCAGATGCGTTTTTATTGCTCTGCGGCACTGCGCAGGCAGAAAGGAGTGATGGATAACCTCCCAAATAGGACGAGATTCACTGTTGTGCTGCAGTAATACAGCTGTCAACAAAAAACATCTATATAATCCAGTCGTTTAAGTGCGCGCTCCCTACACTCAAAATGAATTAAGTCAGGACATGCTAGCGAGCATGAGGATTCATTTTGACAGCTCGTGCAATAAAAATAATTATCATAGCTACAGCTCTCCCTGTGGATACTTCATTTGGGCATGGCATACGAGCTATTCTGAAATTTAGGTACCCTCGTCTCCCAGGTGTCTTATTTCTTTTCTGTCCGAGCGATCCGTTGTTCATAGAAACCGAGACATTGTTATAAAACGTCAGGGGGGAAACATAATAACACAAAATATGCAAAGCTATAGGTTGAAGCAGTTCGGTAAGGTGGCTACCTCAAAAACGTTGCTGGTAGCCGCCGCCTTTTGATGCAACAAGTTGTTCCTAGTGCATTGTAAACGACTTAATTTTTGCAAGGACTTTTTTTCCACGAATTTCGAGTTTCAAGAAATATTGCGAAAAACAGATCACACAAATTAATTAGACTATGGTAAGGAATACAAACTACCACTCCACATTGCGAAGCATTGTGCCCGCCAAATATTCCCAAAACCCCTAATTCGTAAAATTTGCAAAATATTAAGGCTTCAAAAATAAAGTTCACAATATTTGCCTTCAATATTGCCGAAAGGCCTAAAGGGAGAGAATGTGTCGAAGACCGCCAGAGCTGCCGAAGCAAACATTCTCTGCTGCCGCTGCCAAAGACGCGATTAGGGACGCTATCGTAGACAAATTCGGCAGTGATGGCGTGAGAAGTAAAGGCTGACTCACATAGGGCATATTCTCAATGAAGTTACGCATATTTCAGCAGGCGTAATCATGGCATTTAGCGAGCGCTTTTTTCACAGAAGAGAAAAGGGGAAGGTCGGCCAAACCACACACAGCGCTTTTCGTCGGCATCTCCTCGCCGTTTGGTGCAGAAAAGTGTGAGTCGGCCCGACTAGCGCGTCTCATGAAACAAGGCAAAATGTAAATCGGCTGCTATAGACCCTTTCAGGCAACATTTAATTTGCGCCGCCATCTTGACGTCACGTGACCTTGCCGCCATAGCCGAACTTCAGTTTCTCGCCATTGCTCCGCGTTGTGTGCAGCACCGGCCACCACCGGAGCTTTGATTTCGTGTTCTTTTACGTTCCGCGTTGAAATCGTGTGTTTTCTTTAACTCTTCTTGATATTTCAGGCTTTTATTCAATCATTTGATATCGATATTTCAACATAGCTCCTGTATTTTTTTTATTTATGAGATAGAATCGGACAGCGAATGGATCGACGATCCAAGATTATGGCGTAGGCTTCAGAGACCATGGATGTAAGTTTATAACATTATTTCGTTTTGGTTGCTAATAAAGGGCAGTCAACACCACTGCGACATCTGGAAATTTCAACTGACGCAGTAAGGCTATCGCAGTCGTGCTTCTGGCTGCATGTGCGCGCTTTATACGTCGTTTCCGTATGTAAGAGCCGAACCGCATATAAGCGCTTTAGCGAGCGACGGCGACAACGACAAGAGTCAGCGACGAAGATTTCTCACTGTCGCCCGTCGCGTCGATCGGTTTTTGGATTTCTAGAAAACGTCACTCACCGTCTTGGTCGCTTTCTCCCGTCGCTTTCATGCGGTTTCCCTCGTCGCGCGACTGACCAAGCGACAGAGTAGTGGGTCGCTGTCGCTTGTCTCGTTGCTCACGAAACCGCTTGCATGTGGTTTATAATTAATATCGAGTCGCCAATGGTTCATTGCTGTGTGCATAGAAATTGATTAAGTATAAACATAAGCGATTTGGCGAGCGACAAGACAAGTGGCGGCGACCAGCTTCGCTGTCGCTCGGTTAGTCGCGCGACGAGGCGAACCGCATGAAAGTGACGGAAGCAAGCGACCAAGACGGTGAGTGACGTTTTCTAGAAGTCCAAAAACCGAGCGACGCGACGGGCGACGGTGAGAAATCTTCGTCCCTTACTCTCGTCGTTGTTGCCGTCACTCGTATCGTCGATCGCTAAAGCGTTCACATGCGGTTCGCCTTTTACTTACGGGAACAATGTCTAAAGCGCGCACATGCAGCCAGAAACTCGACTGTGACAGCCTTACTGAGTCAGTTAAAATTTCTATATGCCGCAATCGTGCTGACTTTCCTTTATTAGCAAAAAAAAACACGAAATAATGTGATGAACTTACATGCATGGTCTCTGAAGCATAATCTTGTATCGTCGATCCATTCGACGTCCGATTCCATTTCATAAATAAGAAAATACAAAAGCTATGTTGAAATATAGATATAAAATGATTAAATGAAAGCCAGAAATAATGAAAAGACCTAGAGAAAACACACGATTTCAACGAGGTACGTAAAAGAACACTAAAACAAAGGTCCGGTGGTGGCCGGTGCAGCGCACAACATGGAACAACGGCGAGAAACTGAAGGTCGGCTATGGCGGCCGGGAAAGCGCACTGAGGGCACGCCGACTCGTGGCAGCTCGAGTAACTGACTCTCTGAAAGCGTCTATATTATCGCCTTCCGCAAGGGGACAGAAATAACTGAATGTTAATCTGCAACGAAAGTCTAATTTGCTAGCGCTTGTCTCAAAAATGTACCTTGCCAGGTTGCTAACAAGTGCCGGCAAGAGGACGACCGCAATCTTTGCTCAAAATTTTCCTTCTATAACTTCTACACATGACCCGCCACATAGACGGTCTTTTTTCTCTTTTAATCGTTCATTGCTCGTACAGTTCACCGATAAACCGGCGAACGCAACAAGCGGCTGATTCAAGACAGCCAGCAGGCCTCAAAGCTAGGCAAGTCAATCCTTGAGCAACTTTCGGCTGTTAACTCGTGAGCTGATAGGCCGGCACTGCGTTGTACGCTTCCGGATATGCCACACCGAAATACGCTGGGGCGCCGAAATCTGTCTCGGTCGGATCACCGAATATGCGTGTATTTACTCCGACCTTGAGGCATCGGGGAAATCTTGTCCCAACACCTGCTTTACGTCAAGATTATGTCCGCCAAAACGCCCATTAATATGTCGAAAATGTACCGTATGTGGCTTGGCCTCCGTGTCCGTGTAAATTGCATCGCCAATAAAGACACGACAAGCGATTCCATAGCCTGCGTGGACAGCGTCGCCAACAAAAAATGAAACAACCTATTCAACCGCCAATGTAAGAACGAAGCCAAAAAAACAAAGTTGCAGTTTCGTGCGAAGACGCCTCCACGTACGTTTCAATCACTAACTTGAACTGCGCCTTCGGTTTATGAAGTAGGGGCTTCACCGCCATGATGCTGACCATTGCAGACGGACTACCGTGCGCAAGGAGAAGTAGACGGTCTGTGAACAAACTAAATTTGAAATAAGGACTAGCGGAGATGGCCGATTTTCTCTTTAGCGTCGAATATTCAGACAATCCTCCCACTAAAAACAAGTTTTTCTGGTCATCTGGTAGCCGTTTTTTTCCTTTTGAACATGGGCTAAAGTACCAAACTGCCGTTAAGCTTAACCGCAGTCAGCTTACCTACCGCGTGAGTCAGAGGTATTGTTGCGTTTTGAAGGGGCAGCATTTATCTCCTAACAAAAGGCTTCTGATTAATGTCACAGCTCACAGATTGCAGTATGCCGTCTGTAATGCTTCCCTTCATCTGGACACTAGCAGATGATGTTACTGAGACAGACGTGATGCCCTCGTTTGTGTGTCAAGTGTCAGTACATGATACTTTTATTCTTACCAATAAAACATAAAAAGTTAACACCAACCTAGAAAAAAGGTATGTTGTTTCGTGCTTCTCATTATTTTTGGCTCCAAGTTGCAGTCTTTAATGGACTCCCTCGTTGTTATTGAGTCTCTTGTCTGCAACATTTATCGGTGCTCTCTTAGGCTGTAAGGCAGCTTCATTGTGCACTTAGCTCCAACAAGTGAGGAACAAGTGACCGAAAACTGTTCTCTTGTAACGTGCCTAGATTACAGTGTTTCCAACTGCTTGATCGGGATCCCATGATTCGTAGGCCGTGTTCGTATTACGAGCTGCAAGAAGGAGCCGAAAGTGTCTGTCGGTCCTCAAGCCTCTCTGCCTTTCCCCCTACCCACGCAATGATGCAACACTTGCGCACTCGCAACCAATCTGCACAGGAGGCGTCTGCCTTTACATTGCAAATACTCTCCAAGCTTTCAGCCGCTTCGCCTTACAGATCTAGGCTCTGTATTCTCTGATACAGGAAGTGCTGCCATCTCTTGTCTGTGGCACCGATCAGACGCATTTTCTTAACAGACGTATGCCGTGAGTAGATACTTCCAGCTTATTGATGTCTAACTTTTTCCTCGGTTAAGTTTGCTCAGACGTCACACGCACAGTGTGACGTCACACGCACAGTCTGGAGCGCACTGCTTCTGCTGTCTGTACGTCCTTCTACACGATAGTGGAATCTTATAATGCACACCTGTAAAGATTTCAACAAATTACCTGGCATGCTTTTAGTTGCACATTCAGTACAGTTTATTCATCTGTACATATAGACTATTTTCTCTTTAGACAATATGTAAGGTAAGATGAAGCAAATGCTCGAGAGCTTGATTTATATCTCCGATTACCAATATAAGCATTAATTGTCAACATTTTTTTTAACTGGTTAGAGGCTTGGGTTCTCAGTTGGGAAGGGTGGTCTTGAGCTGCTTACCATTTCTGCTATTGTCCCTTTTTGTTTGGCAAGTTTGTTGTTAGGTTTACTATACATAATAATGCATTTTATTTTGAATCTTTAATTAAAGCTGCCACTGCAAACCTGTCGACAATGGCAAGCCTCAGCAATGGCAGCCTCCAGTGCAACAACCAGCCCAGCAGTTCTAGACGATGCACCAGATACTGTCCTCGCCTCAATGCTGGATGGTGCCCAAGCTCAATCGTCAAGTCCTGCTTCATGCTGTCAGAGTGAGACGGAGGAACCGATTCACTGTTCCGACTCCAAAACTGACGATGATAAACTAAAGATGAACTCTAAATCTGACGATGATGTTCTAGAGATGAACTCTGAATCTGACAATGGTGCTGCAGAAAGTGATAGTTCAGCTGCTCCTGACAGTCCTAACATTGATGATTCTGCACTTTTTGAAGGCAGCCCTTTCACTAACATTAAGGCTTGCCTCTTTTTGATGACAGTGTTTTTTAAGTGTGGACTAACAAGAGAATGCTTAGGTCAAATCTTGTTGGCTTTTACAACACTTCTGCCATCATCTAACACCCTCCCGAGCACCACATTTATGTTCTTCAAGGCTCTGTAACGCTTTCAAAGAGGCAGAGGAATGTGCAGCCACTTTTTCTGTAGTAAATGCAATGACTACCTAGAGAAAAATGCGACACATTGTCCATGTTGTAATGAGCCGTGCCATAGCAAGGGCAGTTTCCTGCAGATGAAGTCGGCAGACACTTTGCGATCATTTCTAAAGGATGATAAAATATATAAATATTTCATTAAACCAACAAGTTCAGCCAGTGACAAGATATTGAAGATATTATAGATGGTGCGATGTACCGGGCACAACCTGCTTGTTCTTCAAGATTTAATTTCTCTCTTTTCTGGAACACGGACGGTGTTCAGCTCTTCAAGAGTTCGGGAAAGTCTCCTTGGCCCTTACACTCCACTATTCCTGAGCTTCCACCTCTCATGCGTAAGAAGTTCCAGATTTTGACTTGTTTGTGGTTTGGTGTAAAGCCGGTAATGAATACATTCATGAAGCTTTTTTGCGTGGAGCTTATGGAACTTGCCACTAGTGGACTTGCTTGGCGTCACCCAGAGACAGGCAAAACCATAATTTCTTACATTACAGCTCCTGTATCTTCGGTAGATGCAGTTGCGAGAGCAATGCTTCAGGGTATAAGACAGTTCAATAGTCTCTACGGTTGCTCCTTCTGTGAACATCCTGGAAAATCCCTCTCGTTGCCAGGCAAAGGGCATGTCCATATCTATCTGCCTGGTAGCACACACTCCCTCAGGAATGGCCATCGGATGCAGCGGCAAGCTGCAGAAGCACTTGAGAATGGTCACCCGATGAAGGGCGTCAAAGGTCCCAATGTTTTGAGCCTCATACCCGAATTTCACTGCGGTAGCGGATTTGTTGTCGACTACATGCATTGCGTTCTACTCGCGGCGGTGAGAACATTCTCGCATTTATGGTTTGACTCAAAGTACCATGGAGAGTCATGGTACCTGGGCCGTCAGGTACACGTGGTGGATAAGAAATTACTGGCCATTAAGCCACCGGACTATATCACCAGGACCCCACGTTCCTTGAAACACAGATGCTATTGGAAAGCAAGCGAACTGCGTGCCTGGCTTTTGTTATACTCATTTCCTGCTTTGCACCAAAGCCTTCCGGATGTTTACCTTGATCAATTTGCCCTTCGGGTTGGCGCAGTTTACCTCTTGCTGTCTGAATCTGTCTCCGTAGAGGACCTTGGTATTTTGGAGAGGCTGTTGCTCGGATTTGTTGATGGTGTTAAAAATTTGTATGGAGAGCTGTTTTGCTCACTTAATGTTCACCAGTTCACACACATTGCTGACTCAGTAAGGAACTGGGGACAACTTTGGCCCACTTGAGCATTTTTATTTGAGAATAGAAATGGGGAACTGATGCACCTTGCGAAAGGGACAAAAGCTGTGGAAAAACAGCTTGCGAGCTTGGTTGCTATAAGCAATGCCCTCAGTGTCATCCAAAATCGCGTTAGAGACCGCTTGCATGTTGACTTTGTGCTTAGCAAGCTAGAAAATTTACATTTCACGAGAGTATCATCTAATGGTATTGTTTTTCATGGCAGACCATGTCAGACAATTGGAGCTGCGAGGACAGCTCTTGGTTTTTTCTTCTCCAACAGAGAGCATGTGTATGTTTACAAGAAAGTCACAATGGGCACAAAGACATTTTCTTCTGTGTTGTGCATTAATCGGAAGAGAAGAAACAATTTCACAATCATGCATGTTGTTGAGAGAGAGAGAGAACTTTTGCATTAATTCGGTGCTTCGCAAAGTATGCTGGGCAAGTGTACATGGGTTATTAACAAACTTCTGGAGTGTGGTGTGCAATACAGGCCTGAGAGGAAGGGATTTTCGATTCCACACATCATTGCTGTGAAGCAGAAATACCATTTGGACGTAATTCCTGTTCCCCCTAAGATGACGAAATGTGTCAAGGTGTTGGATTTTGTGTGCATTTCTCCTAAAACTTATGAACTGAATTTGTAGTTAAAAGCTAGTCTCCTCAGTTCGAGCCCTTTCTTGTCCCATCATTCATATCTCAACAGAAGCTGTTAATGATGTTTGTCAGAAACTTTGTTTAAAAAGCCAACGATACGTACAACTGGCACCACCTTAGTTAAGCATGACAGGCCCAGACGGACCTCATATAGCCCCTGCGTAAACGCAATCACGCAGAAAGCTGTAAAAGGTCTGGACGTGTTCTGATCGTATATCAAACATTGAGAAAATTCATCGTCCTCCTCGTAGTGTGTGATTGACTGAGACAACCTACAAAACTCCAAAGCCATAGCGGATTCTTTAGTGACCTATTCTTTTTAGACTGGACTGACCCGACATCATCCACACATCCCCCATCTTTCCACCGTCAAGTGCATTACCACGCGGTCATGTTGTCATACAAGTTGACGACACAAAAGAACACTGAAAGACCCGAAACCACTCAAAAGTGGCGGCCCGGGTGATCTTCATCCTATTGTGGCCTTGCTCCGGATGTTTCAGCGAGGTTTTCAATAATATGTTCGCCAACGTTTTGTGGGGTGGTTGAGCCCCTACAATTTGAAACTGACTCGCGTTAGGCCGATGTATAAAAATAATAGTTTCACAACATCATCAGATGCCGCATACCGGCCCATTTCGACAACATCCGTCATCTTGAAAACGACAGTACTAATCGTCAACAAAAAAGAAAATACCTCGCCCACTTCCAAGCAGCACTAACTTCTCTCAGCTTGCCAGTACGGCTGTCGTAAAATTTGGATATCAGGCTTTCCAGAACACCGTCTCCAAAGAGTTGCCTTCAGAGAAGCAGTGTCAAGCGCTAAACCTGTCCTTTAGGAAATCCCTCAGGAAACTGTCTTGGACCAACTCTGTTCAACACCATCATTTATGAATTAACGTCCTCCTAGCATTGCAGGGCCCGTCTCTACACCGATGACCTCATAATTACTCAGCCAGTCGAGCACTCCTTCCAGCAGCAACAACTTCCGAATGACCTGTACGTTGTCAACTCTTGGATCGTTACAAACAAGGTCCTCCTAATTTAAAAGAATACCCTTCAACCCTTATTACCACATTCACAAGCCGTGTTACCGATCAGCAGTCTCGAGCTCAACAAAACAGCACTTCCTACGCTCAGTCGCGCAAGGCTCCATTGAATTACATTGGGCCCTAAATTAAATTTCTCGGCTCACATTGGTGAGGCGGCTTCCAGTGGCAGGCGGATGCTTGTTTTTCTGTTGCCGGTAACCGCTGAAGATGGCGCTACTGGTCTGCGGCACCTATACACCACAGTGGTCCCACCACGCCTTGAGTTGGGTAATCCCGTTTGGGACCCCAACCAATTTTTGTTATCAGCATCCCTTGAAAGTGAGCAGCGACGCGCTTCTAATGTGATTCAGAGGCGGCAGGCCTCCCCTCGCTTTACACGCTAACGTTACCTTTTTACAAAAGAGCTCATGAGAGTGTTTGAATGGACCTCTCTGACACATCGTCAACAAGTGGCATCCCTCTAGCTCGAACAAAATCGCCTTCATTATGGGGACTCCGAGCTCCCGCTGCTGCAGCATCTTCTCCAAACCAGGTCCTGTGGCGTGCAGCGACTTTTCTGGCGTACCGGGGGGCATAAGAGCTCGTTTCCAAAGGGAACTGCGGCGCTCTGGCGCTCTCTACCGGAGGACATGACGGAGTGCACTCTCTACAGCCGGAACACCTCAAAAGCTTGGTGCGAACAGGAATCACAGTTTCTGTAGGGACAATGAACCGCACCTCTTGTTTTCTTTATTTCCTTTCTTTTGTATATATTCATTTATGTGTGAGTGTCTTTTGTTAGTTTAGAGGAGGTGTGTTTTTTTGTATTAATGCGGCACCACAGGCCTCAGATACGAGCCTGTGCCTTTTCTGTGGTACTGTCCACCTCCAGGGTTGAATAACGGTATGAGTTTTAATAATATTACGGGAGAATAAACTGTTTATACGCATATAGTGTTTTAAAGCAATACCCACCAAGGTCGTATTATTCTTTTAATTATATTTTTGTTCACACACTGAAACCCGTTTAATGAGTGGAATAAGAAGTGAGCTCGGTCGGAAACAAAAAGCGTTCAGGCGCACCAATGCTCAGGAATGAGTTCAATTTACTGCTTGATTTCAAGCGCTATTCGGGCATAAAACAAAAGCCTATAAATGAATAAACCAAGTGTGCTAAAAGTTTGGACAAACGTGTGCTTATGTGGTGTGTTCATGATTCTCAGATCTTATTAATGTAGGTTCCAAGAAAATATTTCTAAAAAACCTGTTTTGACTTCTGCACCCCGAATGAAAGAGAAAAATATATAATTCAAACAGGTTCATACTGTCGTTTGGCAGTAGAGCGTAACTACAAACCGGTATGATCAAACTGATCATCGCCCTAGTTAAACTGTAAACAGGTCATAGGGTAGCGGTATGCGGACCAGTTCAAACCGCACTGCGGCTTGGCGGCCCGGTTTGAAACTGCTTACAGGTTTGATCAAACTACTGAGCTGCCAGTCAAACCGTTGCAATGTTTGACCGTGGAGGTATGCAAACCTTTTCACACTGTACATCGGTGTGGCAGGCTGGTTTGAAGGAGGAAGAGAGAGAGCGAAAGCGGGAACATCCTTTGAGGAAACTTTTAAGGTCGGTCGAATCTTTTCTTGGGAGCCCCGAGGAAATCTCCGGCAAGGGAATTCAAAGACAGTCAATGTGGCGAGGAAGCAGACAGACGACGTGTGTGGTCTAGAGGGGGCAATCCCTGCCGCACAAGGAGCACCAAGGAGACGAAGGAAGAAAACGAATGTGGACGCAGCGCAAGCTACAAAATAGCAGCGGAAATGTGAGTGTTCGTCGGTTGTGTACGGGAGATAACCAACCTGGACACAGCTGAAGCTTCAAAACGCTAGCGAGATTGTAGGTTTTTTTTTTTGGCGGCGTCTACGAATTCTAATCTCATTTATACCTGCAAGACTCGGCCACACTCCAAATGACCAATTTTGCACTTTGAACTTTAACTACAATTGCTCGCGTTGCTTTAGTTGTGTGCATTGTTTATTTCAACGGGACTTTCCGTGTAACTTTTCTGCTGTGTCCTCATTAGTAATTTAGCGGTATCTGCTTGTGCTTTGTGGTGTTGAGGACTTGCCTTTGTTTGAACCTAAATTTTATGATCGACGGAATTTTAAGGGCTGTCTCTCTTCGATAACCAATTCAGTCGATTTTGCTGCAACTTTCATACTCGCCAGAGGTACGCCACAAGCTCTTATAAATTTTTATACCAAAGAAAGCGTCAAGTGTGCATTTTGGCGCGCGCTACGTCGACCCCTTTCAAACGGTACCCATTGGAGGCTAACTAAACATTTCCCTCAAAAGGGTGTTGTATTAAACGCGTACCAGAATCGAACGAGTGCCGATATTTATGGGCACACTTATCAAGGGCGTGCCGGTCTAAAACGGGTAACCGCATTCTGAAATTTCATGACGTGAACGGGTCGACCCTCTGGCAACCTCTTCGAATTCCAAACGAGCCTACCATTTCGGAACCCGTCCAAATTTAAAAATGTTTCTTTTCCGGTAGGGACATGAAGGGAAACAGCCAAAAGCTCCTTTTTTTACGCTCCTGCCCAAAGACAACACAAAATAAAGCAAAAACGTGATTTTTGTCTTACAGATGAACACTGTACTAAATACCGATGAGCACCCTCAAGCAGATCCAGAAGATGTGGGAGCATAGGGTGCCATTTGAGAGTCGCCGCATCAACCAGAATATATTGGTCGTCTTCTTCCCTGACAATATATAAAAAAAGCAAAGAAAAAAAAAAGACGTTTCTGGGTTGAATTGTTTTTCCTGAAACCTGCATTACTATATGTGTGACAACTACTCCACCTAAAGACACCCCTGTGAAAAGTTTCATTGCCCCCTGTTCATTGGCTTGTATATAAGAATTGCTTTGCGTCCAAATAATGCTTGCTCACCCTGTATGTTGTCATTTTTTTAACCTGCGTCTAAACCATGTCTTGTAGTGAGTTCTGAAAATGGTTCCACTTCTCTATTTAGTGATAAAATAAGTGTGTTCATTTTACATACAAGTGTCAATTGAATTTCTTGTCATAACTTCTATTGTCATTTTCAGTGGTGAAAGTGTTTTGCACGCAATCCCACAAAATGCACATTCGCAGGTATCAGCTTTCTACAACTCCCTTTTTTGCCTATAATTTATCTGACGTGACACCCATTTTTGCCATTTCCATTGTAGAATAATACTCCTATGTGATTAAAACGTTTCTTTATTTTATATTTATTTTGGTGCTCTCTTGTGTAAAACGGCTGAGGGCTTCTGGCCCTCGCGCGGGTAAACGTCGCGAGTGAGGGAGTGCAAAATGGGACGATAAACTGAGATTCAACATTGTATTTTGTCAACTGTGCACACGCTCACAAATATACATATAAGTTAAGAAAAACTAGCACAACCACTGCAATCGGGCATATTCGCCCTATAAATGTTTCCTCAAGTATTTCAGAGGACAGAAAGGAGGAATGTGTGCGTTTAGCTTTAAAGTTATGAGTAGGTAGTCCCTCTTACTTTATCGTCAAGCTGTTCATGCTTCTGTTGTAGCTCTCCTACTAGCTTCTGATTACGGTGTAGATTGCATATAACGTATGTCGCGGGAGTCGCGAAAATACGCACTCTGAGCGGTGCTGCACTATAACCAAAACATCAATTTTTCAGGCCAAAATGCATGCCATCAGACAACTTACCTTTGTAAAAGAATTTATTTTATGTCAGATGAAAAATAAAGCTTTAGATTGAGGAAAGTCTTTATTTCACCAGACTAGTACACTTCTCTCTGAAGTGTGTCACACATTTTGAAAGAAATGAGCGTCTTTTGCCTGGCGCAGCCTTTGGACGGCGTCGCGGGTGGCGGACGGACGTTGCGAGCGTTCAGGATTGCTAACCCTAATCACTTTTCTCCGGCGATGAAAACGCGCGAAAATTCACATCCTTTAAACGGTTCGCGCCAGTAATACCTTCAACTTGAGCACAGGCATGAAATGCTCCAAATAAGAAATCCGGGCGATGTTCGAAAACACAAATGCTTAGAAAGCACCACTGTAGTCGAAGTAAACAAACACGACGACACGAGCGTTTCTGCCGTTTTGAGAGTGGCGCCACAACATCGCCGCACGAGTAGGTGGATCTTCCCTTCTAGTACGTGCTGGGTTATCACAGCGACACACAACGAAAATTCACAGTAAAGGATAGCGCTTTTACGCGGAACGATGAGCTTCTACGCCGTCTACGTCGACGATCAAATCCGACGCCCTGTACGCGGATAGAAGCAGCCGGCCCCCGACCGGCATGCAACGCGCGCGAACACTTCTCGACCTGCGATTGGTCTGTCGTTGCGGTTTTTTCCAACGCAGCGGAGCGACGCACGCACGTGAACGACACGTGCGTGCGTCCCTCCGTCCCTACGGAAACTGAAGCCTCTCTCTTCGCTTCTCCCCGCTTCTTCGAGCAACTTCCTTGCGCCGCGAGTGCCGCTTGCGGCTCGCGCCATTATCTAGTGTCGCACAGGGAAGCGTGCTCTCTGCGTCGGTCAGTCGGCGCGGTCTCCGGGCTGTTCCGAAAACCGCACTATAACCGGCATTTCCCTTCGCGCGCCTACATTTTAAGCGGTATGTAAATACATGGAGTTCTATGGGAGGCGAATCGGTGGTTTTAAAACGCCGCGTTATACCCGGTCCTGCACTATAAGCGGTTACGTTGTAAGTGGTCTATATAAGAAATTTCAGAAGTAAATTGAGTTTTTATGTTGAAATAGAAGCTCCTCCGGCAAAAGGTCTTTGGTACTTGTCGGCTTGCGAATGTAATGTTTCAGTACGTAAGATTTCCAAAACTTTCAGATATATGCTGTCATTCTCGAGCAGAAGGTTTATCCGCAATAAAGAGAAAAAAAAGTATCTTACCCCCGACCATGGCCAGAGCGAAAGACAGGACGCAGGCACCGGATTCCATTTTTAAATGAAAAAGATCTAAAAAAAAAAGATTATTCTAGCTCACAATTCGCTTCATATCAAATAGCATATTCATTTTCTTAATTTTAGCGTGCTATATAAAAAAACACGCTCATTTTTTAAAAGTTTTTATAGTCTTCAAGAACTGATCCTGCATCATTCCTCTCCCGAAACTATAAAAATTGGTAAAACAATTTTTGACATGTTCTGTTTTGTTGATAAAGACGCATAAAGTAGTTTACACTTATGTTTTTCTTATAACTTGTGTCCAATCTGGAATGTTTCTAGACACCTGGTTGAGAACACTGCTTTTTAAAAATCTGCTCTAAACCGAAATAGCCGGATAATGTGGTGTCTTAAGAAATGGCATTAAAGAAAACAAAACTAAATCTGTCATTTACCTGTTCTTTGTTTTCTCTTGCACAACTTTTTGCAACATTGTGCTCTGCATCCTCTTAGACAACGTGTTTCAATGACAATATAAATGCCTACTAATATAAAAAGGAAAGTTACAACAAGTTAAGGCAAACCGGCTATTCTGATAAATTATAATATTGTTGCATTTTTTTATTTAACAAAACGTAAAAGGAAATTTTAAAAAAGCAGGCTTTTAATACGGGTCAGAAATATATATGCGGAACTTGTATGCATGCTTCCGCAATATCAATCAATTTGAGCAGGGAGTACCGTTAATTGATCTTCAACATTGGACCATAATTTCACAGTTGATGACAAAAAATAATATTACTTACAGACCGACGACCAGTTGCTGCCTTCCACATTACCCTCACTCCCCCTCTCCCCCCCTTCTACCCTGTCCACCAGTGCCTGTTTCCCCCTACCCCATGTTGAGGAGGATCTTCTGCTTGTAGAATCTCTAGTCCGGTCGTCGGCCTCTAAGGAACTTCTGATTTCTCACGAAACAAGAAAGTATATATAAAAAGAAAAGTTACCTGAGTCAACTCTGTGCTGACAAAAGACGTGTGAGTTAACAGAGTCATCACGTCTGAAGCATTCGTCTTACCTCAAAATGTTGCTGGCAGAAGCTTGCTTGCAGGTTCTTTCCTGGTCGAGGTATAGCGATAGCATTTCGTCCACGCTTTTTATACTCTTCACAAGCCTAGAGGTTATTCAACTTAACTCGACTTCCAACTGCAAAATTGTAATAAAGTACATGTTTTGACGCGACCTAGTTACGCGCACAGTTTGTAACTTATGACAACGGCACCAACTGCTAATTTATTTGGTCGTTAGGGACAACGTTACATCCAGTCTCGGGCCCCGTCACCTACCACGACTGAGATGGTTTGTTGAACTCGCATCGCGGTTGACTCTTCTGAACGGTGACGATTAATTTCAAAAGAAAAGTTTCATTTATCTTTCAAGCTGGTTGAGTGATTGCATCGCTAGCGGAAGTTATCTCTTACCAAAGGGACAGCATTTGAGTGCAGTGACTTCACGCGGTGCGTGTCCCAGATAAGGGGAAACATCATTCACAATAAGGGGTCATTGGCTACGCATGACGAAACTAGATGCTTGAAATTACATCTGAGGTAGTTCCTTAAACAAATGTGGTCTACCGCACCTGTTTGACGTAACCCGTTTCTATAAACTGATGAGGACACTAAAACACATAAGTGGGTCTGGTATTTACACCAAGGACACACCAGACCCTGTCTCGTCAATTTTTCGATAAGGACTTAAACGCTTCTAGGCTGGCAATAAAGGCCACCGTCCCAAACAGAAGGTGTAGCCGGTATCATCAATTTATACTCTCTATGATGTAGGATATGCGCTTGCTGGAAGTACTTTGGTCGTTGTCATAAGGCCTTGCAAGAAAAAAGAAAGCGCACTGAAAGGAAAACGTCAACAACCCACTGAAACTCAGCGCCTTCCCCGTTCCTATGAGACGCAAAAAATACAGAACAGCGTTTGGCTAGGGACAGAGAGGCAAGGGGGGCTTATTTTTCTACCACCAAGGGCTGAGTAGGAGCAAGAGGCTCGTCTCAATGCAACCAGCGGAATATGTCCCTCATAGCAGGAAGGTCAAACAGCTGTCGGGTTTCGACGTCGTTTGTAGCAAAGCACTGAAAAAACGCTCTACCGTTCTTTTTCTGCCCCACGCAAGTTTATGCATTTTTGGTGAGGTGAAGTGTCTTGAACGCTCATATTAAGGAGTGAATAAAACATGCGTAAGTTTATTTCTCAAAATGTACAACACCGACTGGAGAATAGCAGCCGTGCTCGCAACCGCGACATCCAGATGTAAACTGATTCTTGTTTGACCTTTGTTGTCGTTCAGTCAGCTTTATGTAGTGCGTTGGATCCTCGTGTATCTATTTTCACAGTCAATTTCGACAAAAAAAAAACGCGTTTTGTTTAATTAATTTTACATCGCTAGGGGTAATTTCAACCAACTGCGGGACCCTCGTAATAAACTCGCGTATATGCGGTAGTTTTGTTGATCAAAAATGATGAATAATGAGGTCATCTAGTGCAGCAGTACTATATGCAATCGATGACCTTCTACTTAATAATAAATTTTGTGCAACTATCCACTTAAGCAGCAGCTCTGCAGTCAATCTAGCTTATAATAGCTATATCACAACACCAGACTGCACCGCAGCGTGGCGTGTATGTAGCGCGATACTCTTAGCGAGGTCGAGATGTCGTCGGTATTTTGTGTTTTTGTCTCAGATTGAGATAATGTCGTCAAACATTCTGTTGTGTTGGAAAGTACTTATTAGACGCACTAACTCAAGGTGTAACGTTTGGTGCCTTTCCGTATATCCATTCGAAATAAAATGAGATGCGCCTCAGTCACCTTAGCATAGCAGTGTCGCGCAGCGTACTTTTGTCAACATGTGTTTCGTATGTGATGCATAGCTTTAATTCCAAACGCTATTTCGCTCTTGAAGAAGGGTTGTCATCGCATGCGCTATGTGGCAGGGGTTTGCAATGGGAAGGCATGTTGCTTGTAGTTGTGGAACTTTACATGAGTAAGGCCTTTGCAAGGGTAGAACGCTGTATTTTTTTTTTTTTGCTGTTTCGAAGCAAAGTAAAGATCAACACCGACTCTTCAACAATATGCGCAAATGAAGTCCACTTTAAATGTTGTATAATCATTTTCAGTCTTTCAACCCTACCACCGAAAAAATTCTGGTTGCCATGTCAGAACGCTTACGCATGCGCAGCCGAGTGAGGAACACGTGCCGTTCTTTTGACTCTGCCACGCGTATGTGCGGGATGAGGTGACTACTGGATGTCGCCGTAGTCTTCACAATGCCTTGGAAGAGAAAGCGGCGAACTGAAGACGAGATAGCCGAAGAGACGCGGTGCTGTGTTGAGCGTGACCATGCTTTACGTTTAAATGATAAACCGGAGAAGAAAGAGCGACGATTGGCTCGATATGGGAAGGAATGGTGGGCTTGGTCTGGTACGGCGGTGCAGAATCTAGGAACCAACGAGCTATAAGAAACAGGGCACACATTTTCAGGGGTTTGGGCCGGCTGACAAGTACTTCCAAGTACCTAGTGTGATGATAGTGTTAGCGGCGCCATGCTTGGTAGCGCCAATATATAAGAAGTGTCTGGCATCTGAGTTGCACGAACTACACGCTTGGAACGATGCTGGTCTTTCTTTTCCTACGCTCAATTTACTCGCGATAATTCATAACAAATTGGCGAAGGGGTAAAACCTGAATCAGCTTCTTCCAGCACAAGTCCTCGCCATATTGGCACGCGTGTCGCTGAGCGAGCGCGTACGTGGCCGAATGGTAACCGTGCTTGGTTGTCGCGCGGAAGATCTGGGTTCAATTCCAGGGAGCGGAATGTCGTTCAATTTATTGCTTCTACTTGACGTTCTCGCAAATTCGAGAACGTTTTCGTCTGATGGAGTTACGAATGTTCTACGCGCCGAACGTTCCGGGCCGAATGTTCCAGAAACCCACGCCGCAACAGAAGGTGCTCCGCGTGGAAAGCCGGAGCCCCAGTCTTCGATCTTGCTGTTACGCCGACTTCGACGCGCGCGACACTCTGTTGCTATCTTCTGTCCCCTTTTTGTTTTGGGCACAAGTTCGCCCCATTAAACGTTTCAGTTCCCTCAGTTATTCTTTGTTTCATCGCCTCATCATTCGTGCCAATATTCAGCTTCGCTATGCAAAAATACGGGACCTTCAATGTCTTCGAAGGGAATCCAGAAGACTGGTCAGAGTAGATGTAATGCACCGCTCTGTTCTTTGAAGCCAGCAGCATTCCTACTGCAAAGGAAAGATCAGTCTTTCGTAGGACCTGTGGTGCTGAAGCGTACTGAATCCTTTAAGGCATTATAAACCACAAAAATCCTAGCAAACTGACCATAGTGGAGATGTTCTGTACTCTCAGCAGCCATTTGACTCCGAAACCCTCCGTGGTAGTTAGCTGTGACTAGTTCAACAGCCGATGTTGACACACCGGAGAATATGTCAGCGACATTGTTGCCGCACTCAAGGAACTCACTGAAACTCAAGAAACTCACTCACTCAAGAGACTCACTCACCAGCTAAAGAATCTCGAGCAAGTACTGGTGCGTCTAGAGGATGCCGGTCTAAAAATGAAGCTACAGAAATGAACCTTCATGATTTCTGAAGTGGAATACCTCGGTCATGTGAGTGAAGCAGGAGGACTGAAATCAACACCACAAATGCTAGAAGCCTTTGTAAATGCTCTCCGACCAGTTGGTTTCAAGAAGATTCAAAGTTAACTCAGGTTAATCAACTACTTGCGGCGTTTTCTTCCCAGCTTGTCCTCAATTCTTCAGCTGTTGTACGACCTCCTCGCTGCTAATACGACAATCGGTGGCAGCAAGAAGAGGAGAATGCTTTTCAGAAGAGGAAAGAGCTGTTGACTTCTGCATAAGTGCTTCAGCACTTCGATCCTAGCAAAGAGATCGTCCTTAGCTGCGACGTGTCACCATATGAAGTCGGAGCCATACTCGCTTATCGAGATTCAAAGGGAGAGGAAGGTCGCATAGCCTTCTCCTACCGAAACCTCCTAGTAGCTAAAGAAAACTACAACCAGCTCGACAAGGAAGCGTTGGCACTAGTTTTAAGAGTGACTAAGTTCCACCAATACCTTTGGGGCAGCCAGTTCGAAGCTGTAACTGATCATAGACCTCTCTTTGGCCTTCTGAGCTCTAACGAAGGTATTCCAGAACAGGATCACCCCAAGTAAAACGTTGGGCAGTTACTCTAGCAACGTACAACTACAAGCTGGTCTACCGACCCGGATCAAGCATAGGTAACGCAGATGCCTTGAGTCGATTACCATTGCCAGTGGACAAATTCCTAGTTCAGAGACCGGCCGACGTTTTATGTTGGAACGGGCGTACCCTCCGTTCTCTCGGCTGTGGTCTTTGTTCAGCACCCTGTGACTGCCCCAGTATTGTGACAAGTAAGGCAGGCGCTCTGGTCTGGAAGCAATTTTCCTGGACGACCGCAGTGGTCGCCGTTTCGAACGAAACTGAAAGAGCTTAGCGTTTCAGAAGATTGTTTACTCTGGGGATCAAGACTAATCATTCCACTAAAATTACAGGAGCAAGTGATCCACTTGCTACGCGAGAGCCATCCTGGAGTTGGGAAGATGAAGGCCATAGCACGCAGCCCCGTCCGGTGGGATGGTCAAGACGACAGCATCGCGGCAAAGGTCCAAGATTGTCGCGAATGCCAAGAACACCACCGTTCCGGTCGAAAGGTACAGTCAACTCCATTGCCATTTTCTGAACGACCATGGTCGCTTCTACATGTATACTTTGCTGGTCCATACCAAGGGAACTATTTTCTGGTCTTGGCCGATGTCTACTAGATTGTCTATTGCTTTATTTTTATACTCACTCCTATCAGATTCCCCGCTGGGGGACTGAGAGCAATAAGAAATAAATAAAATCCATGCCTATTCAAAGTGGGTTGAGGTGACGTTCGTATCGTCACCCTCTGCTGATGCTACAATCAGGTTCCTTCGAATCATCTTTTCAACGCACGGACTACAAGACGTTGTCGTTTAGGACAACGGTCCTGCCTTTGTAAGTGTCAAATACAGCAAGTTTCTTAACCGCAATAGGATCCGACGCATGCTGATTCCACCTTTCCACCTAGCATCGAACGGAGCTTAGGAACGCGTCGTACAAACGGTGAAAGGAATGCTAAGAAAGCCTCTCCAGAAGGTTTTCAGACTAAGGATGATCGGATGCTTCTGACATATAGAACTAGAAAACATTCACTAACTGGTCACAGCCCAGTTGAGCTGGACGTGGGCAGAAAGTTCAAAACAGCGGTATAACTTTTGCACCCGGACATGCGGAGTGGAGTACCCTTGAAGCGGCTGAAGCAAAAGGCACGAGGTCATCAAAGAGCACGCCAAGGGTTTCTTCGTCTACATGAACCAACAGTTTTCGCCCAGAATTTCAGGATGGTCCTTCGTGAGTTCCTGGGGCTGTTTTACAACCAACAAGTTCATCACCTACGCAGGTGGAACTCAGAGATGGTACTTGCTGGAACCGCCGGGGGGATCACCCACGAAATCGCCTTCCGGATGTGTCAACAGAGAACATGCAGCACGGAGCAACTGACTCCTCTGCTGCACAGAAAAGGTCAAATAGAGTTTCCGTCAGCGAAGTCTTTTTAACGCCGAAACAAGCGCATACTGCACAAGATCTTCGCAAAATCAATAAGCTTCATGACAAATTTTACCATATTTCCCAAAAGGACCGCAGAAGCGAGAATCTATGCGAACTAGAAAGCCAGTGAATGATTAAGAGCCTTAAATTGCAGTGATTCTAATTAACGTTCCTAGAATTAAGGACGGTATTATTGTTTTCCGTTAAAAGAGAAGAAGTGTAATGATGGCGCTATCGGAGCAATGCTTTGGTATTGGGAGAATAAAAGAAGACGCGCCTGGCATCTCGGCCGCACGTACTACACGCTTGGAACAATATTGATCTTTCTTTTCCTACGCCCGATTTACTCGGGATAATTCAAAACACTTACTTGCATGCAAATTGGCCGCTTGATTACTTTCTATGAAGCTCGTCGCAATGTGATCACGAAAATATAACATATGTAGATTAGAAACAGTGATGTCGAATTCTGACGTAGTATCTGCGAAGCACCGCGGAAAAGTCAAATTTTGGCAGCTTCTCTAAGCATGTTCAGTTTTAGCTTCTTTATTTATTGTAATGCTCCCAGAATAGTCAAGCTTATTCCAATTTAGGCCTTTTTTTGTCGTGCTGCATGGGTAATGTATCGATCTGAAATTTTGCACGGGGGCTAAATGTACACGGGGGCTAAAAGGGATATATTTCGTGCATCAAGATTTAAGGAATCACGATACCTAAATAAACGATGAAAAATTAAAAGCCTGTATGGGATTCATACTGCGGCTGTCTGCACATCAAATACATGTCGGTAGCTGTTCTCAAATAAACAAAATAGCCCGCCAAAAGATCTGTCTTGTTGATGTTTTGTCGTTTCAGTCTGCTTTATAATTTATAACTGCAAAATAATTCGCTATACAAAGAAAGCGTGTACCGCATCTGACACGAAAACATAGTGTCTGGTATCGGAGATCAATGTCTGCGGCACCCTCGACATTTCCTGCCTTTGTCTGTCCACTTTGGCACTAATCAAACGTATTTTGTTACAATTAGCGAAAGTATGCAGGCGAGCTTGTTAAGAAACATCATGCTCAAAACCACGAACTCTCGGTCTTATTATTTCATGCTTTACCATGCATCCATTCTTAAAAATTTTGTTACAAAACAAGCACAATGTTTGACCTCATTTGTACAGAACGTTGGCTAAATACGTTAAAAGTCAATTCACGAGATTATTCAAACGCCCCAAATTCCCTTGACTCACGCGGCAGAGTTTCTGTCTTTTTGTTAGGAGAATAATGGCTGTAGCTAAATAAAGGTAGCCAGTTCAGGCACTGAGTATATTCAGGCCACTCTAAGATACGTTTCTTTGAAGCAGGCCTGACTCACAATAAGAGCAAATATAAATATAAAAATGTAGCTTTGACCACTTGTTTTTCGTTTTCTTAAAACTATATCTCAGCAAGCGACATAATTCTAGTTCTGATGCATATTTCATATTTTATTTGTATAAACATTACGTCAAACAGGTGCGATCGACCACACTAGTTTAAGGGACTATCTCAGATGTAACTTCAAGCATCTAAGTTCCGTCATGCGGGGCCAATGACCCCTTATTCTGAATGATGTTTCCTCTTATGTGGCACAGCACAGCTTTAAAGTCAATGCACTCGAATGCTGTCTGTTTGGTACGGGATAACTTCCGCTAGCGATGCTATCACTCAACCACCTTGGCAGGCAAATGCAACTTTGCTTCTTTCAAATTAATCGTCACCGTTCAAAAGACTCAGGCGCGGTGCGAGTCCAACAAACCCTCTCACTTGTGGTAGGCGACGGGACCTGAGGCTGGATTTACCGTTTTGTTACATGAGGACCAATAAATTAGCAGTTGGTGCAGTTCAGAAACGTGAAAAGTTACAAATTGTGCGCGTAACTAGGCCGCGTCAAAACAGGTATTTTTTTCCTTGTTTTACAGTTAGGAGTCGAATTGAAGGTGGATAACCTCTAGGGCTTGAGAAGTGTATAAAATGAGTGGGCGAAATGTTATCGCCATAGCTCGACCAGGAAAGAACCTGCAAACAAGCTTCTGCCATCAACATCCTGAGGTAAGTCGAATGCTTCAGACGTGATGACCTCGTTAACTGACACGTCATGTGCAGCACGGAGTAGACTCTAGGACCATGCTTTTTGCCATACTTTCTTGTTTCGTGAGAGATTAGAAGTTTCTTAAGCAATATCATTTTTCATTATGAACTGTGAAATGATGGCTCAATGTCGAAGATAAGTTCAACGATACTCTCTGCTCAAAGTCCTTGATATTGCGGAAGCATGCATTACAGTTTCGCGTATTTACTTTGAGCCCGTATTAAGAGTCTTTTTTTTTTCAAAAATATTTCCTTCTACATTTTGTGAAAAAAATTCAACATGATATTTTATCTAAATATTTCGTATGAATTATTTTTTGTGACTTTTTTAGATCATCGTGCATTTATATTGTCACTTAAACACGTTGAGTAAGAAGGTGCACAGCAGCACAATTTTGCAAAACGTTGTGCAAAAGAAAAAAAGAACATTTAAATGTCAGATTGAGCTTTATTTTCTTTAATTCTATTTTGTAAGACACCACACTACCCAGCTATTTCGATAAGAACCAATTAAAAAAAACTGTACTCTTTACCAGGTGACCAGAAACGCTCCAGATTGAACGCAAGTTAAAAGAGAGACATTAGCGTAAACTACGTAATGAGCCTTTATCAGCAAAAACAAAACACATCGAAAATTTTTTGACAGATTTTCATAGCGTTGGGAGAGGAAAAATGGGAGATCAACGTTCTCGAAGACTATGGGAGAATTAGAAATTAAAAATGAGAATTTCGTTTTTTTTAACACGTTAAAATAGACAAAATGAACAATCTATTTGATATGACGTGAATTGTGAGCTACAATTACCTTCTTGTTTTCGTTTTAGAGATAATCCCTTTTTTTGAAAATGAAGTTCGGTGCCTGCGTCCTCCCTTTCGCTCTGGCTATGCTCGTGGGTAAGATCCTTTTTTTCTCTTTATTGCGAATAAACCTTCTGCTCGAGAATGACAACATATACCTGAAAGTTTTGGAAATCGTACGTACTGAAGCACCACATTTGGAAGCCGACAAATACCAGAGAACTGTGTCCGGATAAACTTCTATATCAACATAAAAAAATGAAAGCCGTTTACAAATCCCTGTAACGCCGAATTGGAGCGCAGCTCTTGAGGAGGAGTAGGGGAGGGTACTGAGCGGGGCACGTCACCTGTGGGTAGTCACGTGACCCCGGGGGGGTCACGTGATCTCGGGGGGGGGGGGGGGGGTCACGTGACCTCGGGGGGGGGGGGTCACTGACCTCGGGGGTCACGTGACCCCCCCCCCCCCCGGTTACGCCGACGCCGACGGCGACGGCGACGCCGCTCAAGCTGGAAACGGGCCCCTAAGAGCTGCGCTCTAAAACACACATTCCTTCTAGAATTTTTTATAATCAGAAGCTAGTAGGAGTGCTACAACTGAAGCATGAACAGCCTGACGATAAAGTAAGGTGAAATAACTACACATAACTCTAAGACTGAACGCATACATTTCTCCTTTCTGTCGTCTGAAATATGTGAGAAACATTAATGGGAGGAATGTCCTCGTCCATAAAACTAGTGTAAGGTTTCCTAAAAAAAGAAGCATTAGTATATTTGTCAGCGTGTACACAGTTAACAAAATACAAGGTTGAATCTCACTTTATTGTCCCATCCTTCACTCCGTCACCCTCGCCTTTTATGAGCGCGAGGCCCAGAAGCCCTCAGCCGTTTCACACAATAGAGCACAAAAAAATTTCAAATATTTAGGAGTACTTTTTCATCAGGGAAATGTAAAAAGGAGTGTCACGTCAGATAAATTCTATTTACGAAGAGGAGTTATTTTATTACTAAACACAGAAGTGAAACAATTTCCAAAACTCACTAGAACAAGACATGGCGTAGACGCAGTTAAAAATAGACAATATACAGGGTGTGCAAGCAATATTTGGGCGTAAATGAATTCTTATATACAAGCAAATAAAAAGAGAGGGCTTTAAAACTTTCTGTAAAGGTGTCCTTAATAGAGGTACATTAATAACACTAATAGTAATAGAGGTTTTAGAAAAAGCAATATAGCCCAGAAACGTTTCTTTCTTATATTATCAAAGAATAAAACGACCAAACATTCTGGTTGATGCTGCCACTATCAAATGGCACCACATACTCTTGCATCTGCTGGATCTGCTTGAGTGTGTTCATCGGCATTTAGTATCATGTTCATCTATAAGACACATTCATGTTTTTGTTTTATGTTGTGCTGGTTTTGAGCAGCAACGTCCACAAGAAGGTTTTTGCTGTTTCCCTCCATGACCCTATTGGGAAAGAAACATTTCTAAATTTGAACCGGTTTCGAAATAGCCGACCCTTTTGGAATCCCAACAGGTTGCAAAACGGTCGACCCGTTCACGTCGTGAGATTTCGGGATACGGTTATCCGTTCTCTACCGGAAAGCGTTTAATAAGAGTTCAAATGGATATTAGTACTCGTTCGATTACGGCACACGTTGAATACGACACGCTTTTGAGGGAAATTTTTAGTTAGCCCCCACTGGGTACAGTTTGAAAGGGGTCGACCTGGCACACGTAATTAAGGCATCCTTGACGCGTTCTTCGGTAGAGAAATTTATTAGAGCTCGTGACGAACCTCTTGCGGGTAGGAAAGTTACTGCAAATTCGATATAATTCGTCGTCAAAGAGAGACAGGCCTTAGCATTCCGTCGATCATGAAATTTAGGTTCAAACAAAGACATGTCCTGAACACCACGAAGTACACGGGGACACCGCTAAATTATTTATAAGGGCACAGCAAAAAACTTAGACGCAGAGACCCGTTAAAATGAACAATGCACTCAATTAAAGGAACGCGAGGTGTTGAAGTTTAAAGTTCAAAGTGCCAAATTGAACCTTTGGAGTGTAGCCGAGGCTGGCAGGTGTAAATGAGATTAGAATTCCTAGACGCGGCCAATGAAAACCTACAATCTCGCTGCTCTATTGAAGCTTGCGTTGCGTCCACATTCGTTTTCTTCCTTTGTCTCCCGGGTGCCCCTCTTCTGGTAGCGATTTCCTCTCGTCGACCGCACATGTCGTCTGTCTGCTTTCTCGCCAAAATAATTGTCGTTGTCTTCCCTTTCCGAAGATTTCCTTGGCGCTCCTAAGAAGAGATTCGGCCGACCTTGAAAGTTCCCTCGAAAGCTGTCCCCGCTTTCGCTCTCTCTCTCTTCCTTCTTCAAACCGGCCCGCCACGCCGCTTTGCAGTGTGAACAGGTGTGCATACCTCTAAGGTCAAACATTTAAACAGCTTGACTGGCAGCTTAGTAGTTTGAGCAAACCTGTGAGCAGTTTCAAACCGGGCCGCCACGCCGCAATGCGGTTTCATCAAGTCTGCTACCGCTACCCTTAAACCTGTGAACAGTTCGACTAGGGCGATGATCAGTTTGATCGAGCCGGTTTCGTAGTGAGGGTATACTGTTAAACGACGTTATGAACCTGTTTGAATTTCATATCTGTTTTTTTTTTCAGTCGGGGTGCAGAAGTCAAAACAGGGTTTTTAGAAATAATTTCCTGAAACCTACATGAATAAAATTTGAGAATGGGAAGCACACCGCATAAGGACATTTTTGTGTGAAGTTTAAATGTACTCTGTTCATTCATTTATCTATAAGATTTTTATGCCCGAATAGCGCTTGAAATTAAGCAGTAAAGTGAACTCATTCCTGAACACTGATTCGGCTGAAGTCTTTTTGTTTTTGATTTAGCTCACTTCCCATTTCACTCATGAAACGCGTTTTAGTGTGCGAACAAAGATTTGATCAAAAGTATGATATGACCTTGATGGGTCTTTCTTTAAAACATTTATAAGCGTATGGACCGTTTATGTTTCCATAATAATATTAAAACTAATATCTTTATTTAACCATGAAGGTTGACAGCACCACAGAAACGCCGTTGGCTCGCATGTAAGGCATGTGGTGCCCGATTAGTACAAAATCTCTTCCAACCTAAAAAAAAGACACCCAAACAAAATATCAATATATGCAAAAGAAAAGAAGTGAAGGAAACGAGAGGTGGGGCTCATCATCCCTCAAGGAAGCCTGATTCTTCCTTGCACCAAGCTTTTGAGGTGCTCCTGCTCTGTGGGGAGTGCACTCCGCCATGTCCTTTGGCAGAAAGCGCCAGAGCGCCGCAGTTCCAATTACAAACAAGTTCCTATACCCTTTGATACGCCACAAAGATTGCTGCAGGCCACAGGACCAGGTTTGGCGAAGATACGGCAGTAGCGGGAGCTCGGAGTCCCTCTAAAGGAGGCAATTTGCTGGAGCTGGAGGGTTTCCCCTTGTCGAAAAAGTGTCAGATAGGTCAATCTCGACACTTTCAAAAGCTCTTGTGTAGAAAGAATGCCACGGCAGCGTGTAAGGCAAAGGGAGGCATACCGCCTTCGATCTGCATAAGCAGCGCGTCGCTGCACAATTGTGAGGGATGCTGACAACGCGAGTTAATAGGGGTCCCAAACCTTGGCACACAACTCCAGGTGTGGTAAGACGACTGTAGTGTATAGGGGTCGTAGAGGTGTATCGCCAGCTCCCCCGGTTACCCGCAGCAGGAAACCAAACATCCGCCTGGCACTGGAACCCGCCTCACCAATGTGAACTGAGAAATTTATTTAGGGCCTATTAGCTTTGCGCGATCGATAGGAGGGAATGCTGTTTCTTTGAGCTCCAGACTGCTGATCGGAAACACGACTTCTGGACGTGGTATTCAGGGGTGATGTGTACTTGTTAAAATTAGGGAAACATTGGTTTTTACTAACCAAGCGCGGAAAACGTACAGGACATACTGAAGTTGATGATGCTCGAAGGAGTGCTGGACTGTCTAGATAATGATGAGGTCATCGGCGTACAGACGGGGAATGCAATGAATTAATGAAGGTTTTGAGCAGAGTTGGTCCAAGAAAATTCCCTTGAGGGATTCCCGAATGGCGAAGTTTAGCGTTTGATACTGCGTCTCTGAAGGCAGCTCTGTGGAGACGATGTTGTGGAAAGACTTGTACAATTCTCACGACAGCCGTACTGTCAAGGTGAGAGATGTTTGTGCTGCTGGATGTGGGGCAGGAATTCGTGTTTTGTTGGGGATCGTTCTCTCGTCCTGCACATGACGGAGGCTGTCAAAATGGGCCCGTATGTAACAGCCGATGATGTTGGGGAACTATTTCCTTTATACCCCGGCGTGACCCGAGTCAGTTTACACCGGTAGGGGGCTGCCAGCCTGTAGAACGTTGATGAACAAACTCGGGAAAACCATGCTTAAACGTACGGAGCAGGGACACGATAGGATGAAGACCACCGGAGCCGCCACTTTGGAATGGTTTCGGGTTTTTCAGTGCGTTTTAAACTCGTCGCCTTCTATGTCAACATGGCAGGGTTGTACTTCACTTTAGGTTGGAAGGATGCGAGATGTGTGAAGGATGTCGGGTGCAGTCCTGGCTAAAAAACTTTCGTCACTAAAAGAGTGTCTATGGCTTAGTAGCTTTGCAGGATGTCTCATTCAACCTCAGACTACAAGGAGAGCGATGAAATTCCTCAATGTGTGACATAGGATCAGAAGAGTTTCAGACATTTGACTGCTTTCTGCGTGATTCTGTTTACGCAGGAGCTATGTGAGGTCCGTCTGGGCCTGTCATGCTTAACTGTCATGCTCTTTTAAAAAAAATATTTTCTTCTGTCGGGAGAGCAGCAGGATACTCTTGATCATTTCAGGAAACTCTGTTGTACACTGGTAGTTTTGGAGGGTAAACAATTAATTTAAATGTCAACTTTTTGTATTGCTATTTGTTATACTCATATACAAAGTTAGAGTTAATGTTCGGTTTACATTCGGTAAACTATACTCAACTTAACAGCTAGGTATAGGTAACGTTGGCTATAGATTTGCACCAAAACAAATATTGCATGAAACATTGTCACTGTCACTCACATTTTGCAGGTGTGGCCCAAGGCCAGTACGATGTCGAAGGTTTTGTGAAAGGTAAGTTCAACCGGTTCGGGAAAAGACGCCGTGCAAATAAAGAAATTTGGAACAAAAATGGGCTCGTTCCAAAGGGGTGCTCTATCCGCCTGGAACTTTTTTTTTTCAACTGGCGTGTTATTTATATATCCGCTGAACTCGTAACCGTTCACTAGCAACGGAAACTTCTCGAACATACCTAAATTTTAAACCTTTGGGATATCTCACGTATTACTCTACTGCGGGAACCATCATGTTTAAACTTCACGTCCTCGCCGATTCCGTTTTGTTTTATATTCGACGAGTGCAACTTGATCGGCGTCACAGACAGGTAAACTTCACCACACTAGGTAAAATACATCAGAAACTGTAAGTGCTAAAACATTTTCATGCATATTTAATATATGAGTGAACATTCAGGTTTTGAGTTTTGCAGTTTAGCAGCGCTTTTAGTGTCATCGTTTATAGAATATATTGCAAACTGAATTTATTAGAAAATCAAGAGTGATAAACTATTAGGCCAAAAATGTGGCACTCTACTATGATAAAACTAGGACTGTGCAGAAATAAAAAAATAACGACCAATGTAACAGTTCTACTAGGGAGCACTTACAAATTGGTTTAGCTAAGTGGTACAACCACGACTTGTATTTTCCAAAGCACCTGGATATTTTCATGAGCAAACTTGCAGCATCTAAAGTGTCTCGCCGGAAATAGTTCGTGCCACGAAAAAAACATATCTTTTTTTTCTTTTAATTTGCAAACCCTTTGGTTGTTTAAGCCAGAACCCTGAATAACCCTTAGTAGTGTAAAATTTAATTATCGCTAATTTTTTTATATTGCGGTTAAAGTTCGCTCCTGCCCTTAGAAAATATTTGAATGAATTTGAAAGAGTTAGAATAGGATGATATTTGTAGAAGGGAAATAAATATTGCATTTTGCTCCCATTCAAGGTTTAAACGTTCTATATGCAGTATTGTTGCTTGCTATGACTGCTTTAGTTGATATAATTTTTAAGGAAGTTTATTGGCCAGGTCTCCGTAATTTGTGCAATTCTTAAAACTAAAGCGTTTTAACATTTTTTTTTAATTTGCCTTCCCAGATGCTGCCCCGGCCAAGAATGTTAGCGCGAAAGGTCAGCTTGCTGGTGAACACAATAGCTTAGTATCACTTATTGAGTCCGATGCGAATTTGACTGAAATATTTAATTAACCTAAACCAGTCTTAGTTACAAATGTAGTTATCGAGTTAAAATTGCCACAAAAAATAGCGAAGAGCGAGCAAACAAAAACAAAATTGATCGTCTTTTCATTATGACACCTGAGAAGCAGAATGCAATGTGTCACTTACATATAGCGACAATAGTGATTTAAATTTTCGATTCTAAGTTTTTTGTGCAAAGCACTGCTATACACAAAAATATTTTGTGCTCGTGTTCAGATAGTGTAGAGGCACGAACGAAATACATTTTTCTGTATTAGATTAAAATTAGATCTACGAACACGGTCATTGTTTGATCACAAATCTTTCTTGACTTTACAAATTTTGCTTTAAACAATTTCTAGTAGTCTGAAATATTTATTTCTTTTTAGGTCAAGACCTACTCTTTCGTGTGGAATACATCAAAGGTTAGTAAACCACAATACTCAACAGAAAACCCGTTCATAATTGTTCGCGACTGAATGCTACAAAAAAGTTATCAGAGATGCATCACACTTGTGAGCCTTTTTTTTGCTCTGGCCTTTCTTTTGAATCGTGTAGAAACAAAAAAAAATACTCCCGGAGATGTTACAAATACAAATACGCAGATACTGCAACAATAAACATTGCTATTCTTAGTTAGGGAAGTTTGCTTTCTACAAGGAAATAACACGTGTTTCACAAGCAATAGGTTTAACTTGTTTTTAAAAAAAAGGCATTGTTTCCTTCCTATTCCAGGAAAACTGTATGTCGGCATTAATGACCTTGGTGAGTGACGGATTAATTAAAACTTTTATTATAACACAAAATTTGCTACTTTTTTGTTTTGTTGCTGTGTATAAATTAGTTCATCATACTCTTAATACATTAGAATCGGCCACATCTGACCTGCTATGTTCTTCGTTGTACAGCAAAGCACACATAATGCTGCTGATATTAAGCTGCTAAACGACTAAAAAGTATTGTCATTATTTTTATGTTATTCTAAATTGTACATTTTTTTCTAAAATATTTTCAATCTCAAAAGGAAGATTTATATTCGAGGGCATTATATGACATTGACCAGGGTCTTTATGCAGTTGCTAATAAATGAATTATCGAAAAGATTTTTCAGGCTGCATGGACACCGATTCTTGAAAGTATAAACAACATAAATATATTTCATAATGTATATTATCATGAATCTTTTGTATTAAAACAAATTCCATCGAATATTATACGAAACATCTTGAAGTATGGCTTACATATTCTTTCAGTACTTCTAGGTGCATAAAATTAGTAAAATACGGTACTGCAGCATGAAACATTTTTGCTTTACGCAGGACAACATGTTGCATAAAGAGGGCAAAATAATATAATGATTGAAAATCAAAAAGATAAGTTTTTTTGGGTTTGATTTATGTGTTTCAAAAGATTTATATTATTATTATTATTATATAAGATTTATTTACTTTAAATTAAATTTACTTGCATTACAATTGATACTTTAAATTAAAAACCAGTAGCTAGAGAAAAAGTGATACGTTAAAACTAGATATAATTCTCAACATGGCAGATTGATTGATTAATTTGTGCGATCACTGATAATGATGGGAACGAAAGAATTATTAAAAATAAAATGTACAATTTATTTTAAAACGTTTTATTGGTGTAATCTATGCAATCTAGAACAAAATTGCTTGATGTTGCTAATTGGATGAAATCATTCAATATGTTTTTTTTTTGCGTTCTCAAATGAATGCAAAAGAACATTACTTTTCCGGTTTTCGTTTATTTTTCGTTCTGGTTTAGTTGAAGTAGGTTGGCACGTAGCTGACGAAGGGATGGAAGGTGGAAATCAAATTGAACACTCCGATGTGCTCAAAAGAGCACTTACTTTTGCTTGTGTTTTGTCTGATATCAACCTCTTTTGCTGCATGATTCTTTAATAGTAAATACAAAGAAATGCCCATAGAAGGCATCAACTGATAGGCAAGCGTTAAATTAAAAATATTGGTGGAATTATTTTGGCGCCATAAGCTTGATTTTCACCATCATAATAAGACTTGTTTGACTTAAGCCGCACTTTGAATCACGAATTAAATTATAATTTAATTCTGAAAGGCGGAAAAAAGTCATAATTAAAAAAGAGCACCAACTTGACACAACAGAAAGAACAATTTAATTAGAAGTTCCGCCTCCTGTGTGAGAGGCATCGTCAGTAATTACAAAGCAAATGCAAGAATGAACGCTATTTATCAGGAACGTCCGTATAAGCTTCGTAGAAATGGCGCGGTTTTTGTTGCGCAGGGATTTGACTCTGCGGACGAACCACGATTCTGACTGTTTTAGGGGACCCCACCTACCCTCCCTCGCCAAGCTCGTGGCGGCAGCAAATTCATCAGAATACCCATTGTCGGCGCATTGTCCACCAATTAAGTTTTCAGTCGCGTCGCGTGGGATGCGAACGTGACGTCACAAATATTTTGTTTGAGCCTGGTCTCTCTCGTGCGTCCGGTTTTACGAAAGTAGGACGCCGGGCAGTCACTTCAGGGGATCTTGTAGATAACGCAAAGAGAGGCGTTATTTACAAGATCAGCTGCAGTGACTGCCCGGCGTCCTACATGGGTGAAGCCGGACGCAGGAGATAGACCAGGCTCAAACAACACAATTGTGACGTCACGTACACGTCCCACGCTACGCGACTGAAAACTGAATTACTGGGTCATGCGTAGATAATGGGTCATGTCTTTCATGCATCACTAAGCAGTATGATTCATCAAGTTTTTGAGACTCTTCCAAACGTAAGAACCGAGGTGTTGAATTGGTTTTGGAGATAATGTGGACAGAAGTGGGTCGGTGCTGACACTGAGCGGGAAAGAAGAACACGCATGAGAGCGTAATATTTACCAAAATTGAAAAAAAAACTCGGATTAGAGTGTTTATATGCAATTATTGAAGACCGCTGTGACTTGAAGTTTGTTCCCAAAAATATGTTGTTGGTTTTTTGTTTTTTTTTCACCACCGCCGAATTTGGAGGGATTTTCGAAAGCATTTGCAGATATATGTTCAATGTAATATTTTCACTCGGAAAAAAATATGACCACAATGAATATATTAAATTGCACCCGAAATTGAGGTGCCACAAAACCGCATTGCAACTTTAAAGTGTGTATATAATTGAGTTTCCTCCTTTTTATCGAGATCTTTCAAACTGCAATTGCTACGCCGATCAGACCAACATAGCAAAGCATCTGACAGCACCGTAGTAAACTCGGTTGGGGCAAACTGACAACGGAACAGGGCATCTCTTAAACACTGACATCGGTGGTTCGGACAGAAAGAAAGAGAGCAAAGCAATAACGAAACCAAGAGTTCATGAAGCAAATACGCAACCAACATGTGGCAAACACCGCCCGGTGGCGCCTGCTCTGCGTGCGGCGCGATACCACTGCTGGTTGCCCGCTCACAAAATAAGCGTGCCTCTGTTCTACGTTGGTCGGCCTTTAACTGCGTATTCACTCCAAACAATTAGGCCTTTCTTCGTTTCTTTTTTTATGCGACGCGGTGAAGTTATATAATTAATAATGTAGGTGTTCCGCGGTGTTCGGCCTTCGCCAGATGATTCTGTAGGAAAATATTGCAAATCACAATACTTTTAATTTCGCCTACTCTCTTCTGCTATCTTTTATACCTCTAAACACTATAATAAACCATAATGCATTGACATCTCTGTGTTTCAGGTGACGTGTACGATGAGATTAAAGCTCTTTTCACCAAGGGTAAGTCACTCTTTAACGACGGTCAAGTTGTTCACTTGTATCTTCGTCGGTTTAGCTTCAACGGCACAGCAGGCCTACATTGGTTTGGGCTTCAACCTTTCTGCTGCATCGTGGCTTTCCTGAGCCGAAAGAAATAATGATAATATTATCATTGTTATGATCCCCCTTTCTCAATACCGAACAGCATTTTTTTTTAAATTTTGTATACCTCAAAAATATATAGAAGCAAACAAGTTTAAACTTTTAGACTATTGTTTCTGGTTTTTGGGCTCTATTTTTTTTTTTAAGAAACAAGGTTATAATAATCCTACCACGAATAGATTGAATAATCTAAATAAACAAGATCATCTTGACAAACAGACTTCTATACGAAGGTGTAAGAACTCATAACCTAAACAATGAACCTCCTTGACTTTACAGACGGTGTTGATTTCAAGAACAGCGTCCAGAACACTGGTAAGGAATATTGTGTCCTTAGAACCGAGAGCTGATGTTATATTATCTCAGCTTGGTCTGAGCGAAGACAGAGTGCTAGCACTGACAGACGAGCATAAAGGGAACTTGAACAGAGATTCGGTGTTCACAAAACAACGCTGAAACGATAGGCATGACGCTGTCAATACTGAAAGTGCACCGTAACTACGAAAACAAATAAGCAAAAAATCTACATTAAATGTTTTTATTTAATTGTTTTCGTTACCGTAACGGTAGTCCAAACACCCAATATCCGCTGAGCGTATTAAATTTTAAATGAAGACGGCACCCATGTAACCCTCGCCCAATAGTTTCTTAAAATTTAGTTTAAAAAAAAACATGAGAGAATGTTAAATTATTTAAGAAAAAGTTTCGTTACATGTAAGGCAAAACTGAAGTGTAAACTAGCCCTGCCGTATCGGGCGCATAGCGTAGTAATAGTATCCAAGATTGAGAAATATAATTGAAAAATAAATAGCTTTTTATAACTTTTTTACGTGAATTAGAGCAATATTGATCAGCGAGATGGTGAATATAATATAACAGGTACAGGGCATAAATCTCCCATATTTATAAGCGCGCTATCGCAGGAGAGATGGTATAAATTCTATTGAAAGGAAACGTGACAGAAAGAACAATATCATACATTGAATGCAATCCTGTTGCTGTTTATTGTTTTCTTGATTCTGAAATACTGGTCACGATCATGAGTCCCTATATTTAACATTTATGCTCAAAAACGTTAGGTGACAATGTTATTCGAATTGTTGTGAAGCTGACAATCAATAATATTTTTATTTAAACATGTTTGAGCCAATGTATCACAATATGCTGAAAAACATATCTGTAGAAGTGTCTTATCCACCAGATGAATCTAAGATAATCTTCCCCACAAATATATTTGAGTGTTTTAATGGAGGTTAATAAATTACCTATACTTCAGCTTCTAACATAACTTATGCACAGTATTCCGCTTTGCTAAATTGCCTTCATTTGCTTTCCCCCGTACAGGAATGAAGTTGATGGAAAGAGTGAAAGGCACGATTGGTATGACTCATCGTTTTCTGCGTCACGTATTTATGTCAGCCCACCGTTTACCTTTCTTACACGTGTTATACTAATACTACAATCGTGAGGGGAGGACATCTATGGCTGTAATTTATACAAACAAGCCGTTACATATAAGCAGGGGGTTCCAGTATTGATATATTCATCTTCTAAATAAAAAGACTCCGCCTAAATTTTCCTCATAACCTGGTGCGCGAATGCCAGTCTGAACAAATCATCCCGGAACCTACTGTTTAAGAAACAAGTAATGAAATGGGCAATCTATCCATGAAACGTGAAAATTCGGAAAGTAGTTTTTTTATCAACTTATAAATGGCAGTGCTATTAATGATACACATATAATACATTAAAGTTTTCTTTCACCCACATGTTTAAAACCGGGGCTGTACTTCTCAGATGCCTCGATATAAAACACATCAAAATTCGAGTGTTTCGCTTGTCTTTTATAATGCCTATAATGTGCGGATTCAATTTCGATGAAAGAAAAACAACAAATGCCGCACAATTTATGCCCGGCTTTGTAAGGGCCACCGGCATCTTTTTTGGTACGTCAAGCATGATGATGCTTAGTCGGGCACGTCGTTGGGTTAGTTGGTTCATCTTAGTTAAACATATAAAATAGCGCAAAAAAGACAAGGACAAGAAGTATACAGGACAAGCGCTAATCCCACAACCCACGGGTTGAAGTGATATGAATAGGAAAAGTTTCCTGTGCCCAAATCGCCATTGCATGCTCATTCGTTTTGAAGGGACGACTGGCGATTTTCAGGGGGTGACTTAAAGTGCGTCCGAATTTAATATAGGAGTATGGACTTACTGTTGAGCGAAACTAAACATGCTTTTTTTAATGTTACTGTGTTCAGTATAATATGTTTTGCCCTAAATGCTATTACGTAATTACCTTAATAGCATATCAAACCGCTCGTTACTATCAGTTCTAATGGACGCTTTTTTTTTTTTGCTTTTCAGCAAAAGTCAACGTGGGAATAGGCGATCTTGGTCAGTGATGCTCATCAGAGTTTCAGCGCCTTGGAAATAGTTCCCACCTTAACTTCACCAAAGCCCTATCATCGACCGACTCCCGTTCTCTTCATAACCTTGCAAAAATAGATACTGTTCAGAATATAATTCTAAATCACGATGAACGACAATACTGTTGTGGCATCGCCACAGTAAACTCCTTATATTTAATTTATTTTGAAGCCCATAAACCGTAAAATTATAAAGATCAAAGGTCCACGGCACTATAGAATCTCATCAATTGGCATGCATGAAGTCGCACCATAAAGATAAATACTGAAGTTAGGTTCAGCAAAAACCCAGAAAAAACTAAGTGAACCTTGGGCTGAGCCCCGTACTATCTGCTACATGTTATTAGACTATGTCTGTTTATGGGCTTGAGCTACATGAGAACAAATTTTTGATTTATCTGGCAAACCTAATGAGCTAACATAAGAAAAGTTTCGTAGATGACCGAATATATACGATGGAAATATCGCCGCTGCAGGTTTATATCTCTGCTCATACACCAACAAAATGTTTTATTATCCTGCAAAAAAGCATACATTACACGAAAAACATAAAGAATGGCATTTGAATAATAGAGATGAATAAATACGCTTGTAAATTGCCGCAAGTTAGTAAGCCATTAGGTGGTGTTACTGTCTCCTGTAAACGGCTAATTTACCTGACATAACCAGAGGCAAAGGTCTTTAATTTGAAAATTTAGATTTTGTTGGTATTCCGGCGTTTTCTCTACAGTCCCAGATTTGCGGGAAATTTTGATGAATACAGCAAGAAACGTTGCTGAAATAGTAGCCTAAATATTCAGCCGAAAATAATTTTTTACGAAGTTATTGAATTAACAATTTTGGTCGTCAGCATGTTTTTCAAAGTGAAAATCACTACTTGCTACAATAAGAAAGTCAGGTCAGCGGAAGTCAGGTGTTTAACTCTTTTGGCTTGTAGACTTTGTTCCTACTAATTACAAGCAGCTTCATGGTGTAAATTGAATGATTTGTAAGCTCGCTCCAAAGTCGGCGCAGCATCACGAAACAGATGCTCGGCATCCTCCATTTTTAGAGAGCCCAGTCGACCTGAAAGTGTGCCTTCAACTGATATCACGGCAATCAAAAAGTGCGGGTATATTTTAATGTTAATTTTGGCATAATTTACACTTGTTGATTTCACTGTAACTATTTCTCGATACTGAACAGCATGTGGGAAAGGTAAAGGCCGGTGATTCCGAAGATTTCGCTAGTTTAGGTAGCTCAAAAAATTGTCGGAGAACCTCTTTAGCGATATGTGTCATGGTTTATAAAGAAGAGATATAAAGGCCAATTAGAAATTTCTATGCATTATATTTGCGCACTTTGAATTTTTTTAATCACTCATAATGTGTTATTATTAAAACATCTTTTACAGTCCCCAAATCTTGTTAAATTCAACATTTAATAAAAAAATGCGGCATAAAGCCTTCCCATCAAGTATTTCCTGACGTGCTTGCCCAGCGCGTTAAAACCATTTATATTTATTTCACACCAAGCGAAACTTTCAGGAATATGTTCTCTAAACAATTTGAACACCTTCGGCTGGTTAACATAAATCATTTAAAATAAAATGGACATAAAAACCGGGAACGTGTATATTACATATGTGTAATTACAAATCACAATGTTTATCGTTTTTTTATCACAGTGGTCCTTTACAATCAGCTGGGCGAAATTGTTGCCAAAGGTATGCGACATGTTATCAAACCTCATGCGATAACTTATGCGGTAAGCTCGGTCATTCTGGCTAAAACTAAGTCACAACGAAATACTATATGTAAAAGACCGCTGATAACAGCACAACTGAAGCGGTTCTGTAATAAAAAAAAAAAAAAAAACTTAAATCGCCTTTACATGGCCCGTAGTATTACGAATATCAAGATTATATTTCAGATTGATGCGCCAAGGAGCCACAAATGCGCTTTCAAAATAGCGCTGAATCCCCTCCTTCCCATCGCGTTCGGTGCAAGAAGGGAATCATGACGCATTACACAGAAGTCTTAGAATGTCCGCGCATTCTGCAAGCTTTACACTAGCAGGCAAAATCGCTGCCGGCGTTACTCCCGAAGCGGCATGCGCCAAGCAGCGAAATCTTCTGCAAACGACGTAACACAAAGCGTATTTCCCCACGTCTATAGATTCGTTTGGGTCAAATGCTTGCGATATTCAAAATCATGGATGCCAGAATACACCAGAATTTCGTTCTTATTCTAAAACATACTCAGCGGCCCTTTAACACTGCATGCGCTTCATCATTATCTCAATTTAAAATTACTGAACTTTTGTATCTTAAGCATAAAACATTACGCTGAATTTTCTCGGATAGCTTAATGCCCTTAAGCTTTTGAACTGTCAACACTTGAGGAAAAAAAGGTGTATTCATTGACAGTAATCTGCAATAGAGAGGTTTTCTTTTAGCTTTATTTTGTCATTCTGACGTAGACCACAGAGCAGACAATGCTTGAACATGGTTAAAGCTGCGCGACAATAGGAAGGAACAGAGGAGAGAGAAGAGACAATTGCCTCCCTTGTTCCTTGCTATTTGCGCGCAATTTTAAACATGTTCAATCATTATCAACTGGCCCAACTAACCACCGTACTACACACAACCCTTTCTTAAGGGAAAGTTAGTTTTTTTTAATAACATGTTTAGCAATCTTTGAAACCCGGAAAGTAGAGAAAGGATCATTGCTTTCAACTTAAATTTAGTTCTTTAAGCAGTTTTTTCGCACCGCAGGTTCACCTTCCAGCGGAGATAAAGGGAATTCTCCCGGAAAGCTCGCAAACCCCAATCCATAAATGCGATTGAAAGGGCCGCTCCCGAAGGTCGCTCTAAGACCTTTCAAAGATTCAGTGGTCTGTTACAGCACAGCGTGTCCACGTCCCGGGGTACTCTAATGGAAAATAAACTTTGATCTAAAACATCAACATCCAGTATTTTTGCACACCTTTATTTGTAACAGTTAACATAGTGTACTATCGGGGAAAAATGAAATGCGAACAGAGGAGCGCGTGGCTCGCGGTACAGGCTGCGCCGCCTGGAAGTGAACCTAGGGGCGAGGGTGCGTGGCCTACTTCGATGTGTTCACGCCCCTCGATTGGCGCTCCACCAGCTTCGGCAGTGCGCCTCTCAGTGCGCTGAAAGCTGTCACCGCTATCTTTGCCTGCTCGGCGAGTGCGGCGAGCTTCTTTGCACCGCACGCGCTGAGCCAGCAAAGATAGCGGTGATAGCTTTCAGCGCACTAAGAGGCGCACTGCTGAAGCTTGGGGAGTTCAGATTGAGGGGCGTGAACACGTCGGAGTGGGCCACGCACCCTCGCTCCTAGGCTCACTTCCAGGCGGCGCAGCCTGTACCACGAGCCACGCGCTCCTCTGTTCGCATTTCATTTTCCCCCGATAGTACATATTGTTTGTTTGCAGATAAGTCATACACCATTTCCTACAGTTTAAAGATTGAGACAAAGGCACTAGAAGGAACTTATAGCATCTTCGATCAACTCGCACCGGAATCGCCCTGAAACCAGCACAGTGCACAGCGCTCCTCGGTCGTGCAGCGCGATGTCGGTGCAACATCGAGGACAAACTGCGCCGCGCCGGTACACCGCGGCGAGCTCCGCCTTGCGTCACTTCGCGTTTTGTTAGTTTTTTCTTGCGTAGGTCAGCGCACGGTGCCCGTCTGCTGTCAATTTCTTCTATTGTTTTACTCGCGGATTTAACGGTCCCACAGAAGTAAACATCGTGGACGTGACTGTCGATGGGGTCACGAAGTGGGTGACAATTCCACATGTAAATGTTGGCCATCATTATTGGTTCAAGAAAACGAAACACCAGATAATAGCCGTACCTCGCTGTCATCGAAACGCCTCGCGCCGCTTTCCACGAAGTTCGTGCTTTTCGGGCGCTCCTTGCCACCGCAGCAATCGCCAGTAATCGCGGCGATGGTGAGAAGCTCGTCGTCTGGCCGTCAGAAAACCCGAGGAAATCATCTATTGCAGCTGCGAGGCGTGTTCGTTTTTGCAAGATCGCCATCTCGATAGTCTGCGCGTCTGCTACTCCCGCCATCTTCTAGTTTCCCGCTCCTGGCCGCAATGCCTGATGGGACTGCCCCCCGGCGCACCGCCGATTTTCTTGGTGCGCGTTGGGGCAACGAAAAGCCGCACCGGGAGGGTGCGCTTCGTTGATCGAGGACGTCCGGTGCGCACCGGTGCACTTGATCGAAGATGAAGGGGCGCACCTCAGTGCCCCGGTGCGCACCGGTGCGGATGATCGAGGATGCTATTACTTTTCGTGCGTATTCCTACGGTCAACAGTGGTCGTCGTAGTCTTCTTATTATAAATGACGGCACGTTGAAGACACAGAAATGACAGCAAGAATGGCAACAAAAAGTATGTAAACTCTTGTAGTTTGTTTTTATATATGAAGATACTATTATAAATTGATGCAAAAATGTACACTTCGACGTCATCTCCATATCGCACGAAGTGGCTGATCATATGATCAAAGTTATGATCTGTGTATCTAGAGTGGCGCGTGTGGCCGATTGAGGTTTTACCTACGGGAATTATTTTGTGTGCTGCTGTACACTAGCCCAAAATACAAAATATAAACCTTCAAGTGATCGACGTCTTTGTCCGCGCCTACTTATCACATTCCCCAAGTAAACAAGTTAAATGTGTTTTATAAAATGGTATCTTCGTATTTAAATTACCGCATACATGGAGGAGTTGGCAACGCGCGTGGCTACCATGCGGCGGAACGGGGTTAGAATAATGCTCGGCCTGGATTTTTTTTCTTTTTCTTTTTTATAAATACAAGTCTTTTTTATGTTTCTCAAAGTTGCAACCTATTATCTTATTGTTCGTTCTGATTCAGAACATTTCTGAATGTACCGCGTGTATAAGAGCAACGGCAACACGCTGATCCGGTCAGTCACTCTTTACTATGCAGAAGGTATATAACTGGTTCAGGTAGCCCGTTTGTTTAAGAAAATCTAATATATGATGAAAAAGAACTAAAGGTTTATCTCCCAGCAGGAAGGTTGGATGAAATGGAAGATATTCGGAAAGTGAAGGGAAACTTGTTTGACGTTCTTGATCAAAGAGTTTGCAGTGCCATAGAATGTGCAATATAGTTAGCGATTCACCACGATGCTCGCCGAATGGTGTGTCCTCCCTACAGAGAGACGTCGATGAGTCAGACGTGAATGCCCATTTCTCAAACGACACATTAAAACTTCAAGGTGACGGTCCCTATGGTGCGAACTCTTCCATACCCCCAAACGTGGTTTGACAACATGCAGCTTATTATCTATTTCTTTGTAACAATCTAGCTGCCAGGCATTATAAATTGCTTTTTTGAGAACTGGTGTAAAATCTTCTTGAGGCAGCCCAACGGGTGTATCCAGAGCATCCCCGACAGAGGTTGCTAACCTATCCGCCTTTTCATTACCTGAAATTGCCACATGGCTTGGTACCCAGCGCAGCTTGATAATTTATCCCATTTGGGAGGCCAGGTTTAACTCTATACGTACTTGTTGCACAAGCCGATTCTTATGGCGAATCCCACTGGGCGTTTTGGAGCGCGCCGGGTTCAGTTGACCAGATCCGGAATGGAGCACACGATCCGAACGGGGTCGCGCCGCCTACGGATCCCCCGTGGAACATGACCACTGCTCCAAGATCGGCGGATGCCTCCCCGTCATTCACCTGACCGGGAATCCCCTTTCCGCGGCCGCCGCGGTCGTTTCGAAGACGTTTTCGCAATCGCGGCGCGTGTTTGACGCACGAGCCGCAAGAATTGCTCATTCTACTAGCAAAGGTTGCCGGAATGCCGGTAGCGCGGCAAAACCTTCTCTTCTCCTTCCTGGAAAACGAACCGGCTGTCGAACCAAGGGGCAAGCAAGCAGCCATTACGAATTCTCCTGAGGCGAGATGGGCGAGATCAGGCGAGATGCCCCGCAAGAAAGGAAGTCACGTGTGTGCGCTGGCCCGGCTGGCTCCCGGTTGAATCCTCCGAAATCGTCGGAGCGACTTTTCTCGGATCCAGATCGAGATCTGGAGCGGGAGCTAATCCAAAACGACCAGTGAAACACGTCAGTCTCGATCCCGATGGCCCAGTGAAATAGGCTCGCTCTCGAAAAGTCGATCACGGCACGCTCCAAAACGACTTGGAATTCGCCATTAGAATCATTGAGGGAACAGAGAGAGAGCGTAGAGCACTCTAGGAGTCCACAAACAAATTAGCTTTCCTGATATTGTTGCCTAATATATATTTAATAACCATGAACACACCATAAAGCTCTGCTGTAAAAAGGCTGGCAACAGAGTCAAGCAGTCGAGCTTTCACAGAGGGCTGCGATGGCCACTCCTTGCTTAACATTTTTAGAGTGTCCGGAATCATAAGGAAGAAACCCTTTTCCCGATCGTGCTTGGTATTGCCAACAGACATGCCCTGCTTGGAATTTCAACCCAAATCAAGAAACCGAATTGATCTATTCACTGGAGTTTCATGGGTGAAAGTAAGGCCCATGCAGCTTTTTTCGAATTATGTCAAGGTGGTTTTGAGGCATCCATCAGCTAGGTCGTCGACTTCCATGGTGCAAAAAATAAGAAAATCATCTACATACCTAAAAACAGGGTTGGGCAGAAATACTCAAAAATGTATTTGGAAATACAAATACTGGGATACATTAAAATAGTAGCTAAAATACCGATACTGAAATATATCTGTAAAAATGTATCGCGATACGTATCGGAAATACATTTCAAATAGAGGCAAAAAGTATTTGGAAATACAAATACAGGAATACATTTTAGGAAGGGCAGAAATACAAATACAGAAATACTGATACTGCAATACATTCTTCGAATTTGCTTGAGATGCCAAATGAGGTGAAGCTTGAAGTTGGAAGTGGAAGTTTTTTATTCCGAGATTACTTTCCCGTAGGCATGGCACTATGCCTTGAAGGAAGTGGTTTCGAACGGCTAGGAGTCTTCAATGGAGTCAAAGGAAGCGTTCCATCTAGGACTGGCCGCAATCCCTTTTCTGACATCATGTCTGTCTGACGAGGGATGCGAAAAGACTTCGACCTCTAAAATTCGATGTCACCCTAAATCCCACCAAAACGTCACAACGCCCCTCACCAATAAGGATGCCCCTGTCAACATTGAGCACATGACGTCACGGCGGAATGAAGTCGTATTCTTTATCTGTTGGTGTGGTCTTAAACATGAAAATTTACTACGCTGTTGTATGAAAGGACGATGCGTACTTTCGTTGTAGGTTACCTCGTTGAAGATTGTGCAGGCAGTGTCATATGGAATTTTTGAGAATGGTGGACCACCTGAAGCATCCTGAAACACATGTCTTATCGTCTGTTACGGCTGAAAAAACGATAGGTTAGCATCCATGTTGCGAAGGTCCTTTCTGCCGACCCTCCGCCACCGACGCATGGATTGCAGTCCTCAAGTCTCACCTTGCATCATCCAAAGAGACCTCGTGGATTGCGACCTTATACTGCCGGCACAGGTACGAGCTTTCCGAGAAACAGCGCGCTTGAGGCGAGTCGCAGCTGTACGGAGTCTGAGTCGGCACCGTGAGGCCACGTCTGGCCTCCTTCCTGGGTTTCGGATCGTCAGAGGAGCGGGTCACGTTCACGTCCCCCTTGAGCCGTGCAGTATTACGGGCGCAACCGCAGACGCATTCGAATATGTGTTGAACTTCACTGCGTGAGTGATCCTACTATTTCAAGCCAACCACCGCCCGGCTCGTGCTGCAACAGACTGTGACTCAGCTTTTCCCGCTGGGTGAACTGTGTACGCTAAGACAAGAGAGACGGTTAGCGGCGGGCTTTGGATCCCAGCAAACAATGACTCAAGAAATCCCTACCTAAGGACCTGAGGCACAAGATGCTCCGACTCCACTTCTGGCACGCCACCCGGTTCGAGTCCCCGACTACGCAGCACTTCTCAGAGGAAAGAAGACGAAGCATAGAAAAATAGTTCGGAAAATCGAAAGGAGCCTTTGTCAGCACACTAACAATGCCCCAGTACCACCTTGGCCCTGGTGCCCTCAGAAAAAAAAACAAAAAACGTCTGGATTTTTGTTTTTTTTAGAGGGGTGGGGGGGGGGTATTTCTCAAGAAATGTAACGAAATACATTTCATCCTGATTGTATCGCGATACAAAGAAACACACCAAATGTATTTCGATACAGGAATACAGATACTCGTGAAAAACATGTATCGCGATACAGAAATACAGATACGAAATGTATTTCTGAAATACTATCGCGATACATTTGTATCGCGATACTGCCCAACCCTGCCCAAAAATAACCCCTATGCGTGCATCTTGTGTGACTTCCTGGACGGCTTTTCCACACCTCGCAAGAAAGATTGCGCATAGATGCGGGGCCACTTGAGAGCCAATGCAAATGCCACTCTTTTGCACATACTGGTGATCTTGTTGGGCCACTACCGTCGCTAACAGGTAGAAACTTACGATTTCCAAGAAGGTGCCTAAGCTCATTCCTGCTGTGTTTTGGAATTTTGTGAGCCCTTTTTCTTCGATGGTGGTTTGGAGAACATGCATGAGGCTTGCGTGCGGAATGGACAAATTGAAAAACAAAATATCAAACCGGCAAAACGTTCAAGTTGTGAGCTCGGCCCCCAATAAGCCTTATTCTCTATGCCGCAAGATCACTCAGACACAAACGGACGAGAAAGACATGTGTCACACCCGACACAGGACAAAATACCTTCCGTGCCAAAAAAGAGTTGTTTACAGCATACCGTTCACGTGTCGACGATGCGGCAGTTTGATACTTTAGACCCATGTTCCGGATAAAAAAAACAGGACGCGGGATGGCCAAAAAAACCTGCTTTTCGTGCAAGGCTCGTCAAATTATGAGGCGCTGGAGAAATGCAGCCTTCTGCGTTAAGTCCTTATTTCGAACTCTTTTTGTTCGCCTTCCGCCCATTGAAAAGCATGCGGCAAGGGCCTTAGAACGCGCCTGGTATCGCTGCGCCGCAGCGTTCTTCCGCATCAAAAAGTTCGTCTGCTTTCCTCGCCGTCACCATGGCAACGAACGCCGAATGAATAGAAGCACGCACGGTACCGCCGCGTGAAGCTAGCAACAGCTGACGCCATTTTTACGAATGCCGTCTGCTAGCCAAAGCCGAACGCGGTGTGTCAGATCAACCACCTCCGCCGGTGCGCCGCTAGCAAAGACGACGAAGCTGAGACACGCCGACGGCGATCGAGCAAGCAACAACACCGCGGGACGGCTGCAGCGGCGGCATTTATTCGGATCAAAGGCCGCCTTCGCCGGTGCGCCGCTAGCAAAGACAACGAAGCTGAGGCACGCCGACGGCGAATGGGCGAGCAACAGCACCGCGGGACGACTGCAACGGCGGCATTTATTGGGATCAAAGGCGCGAAATAAGCAAGAACAATTTTTATTTGAATCATAACACCCGATATCCAAGTTGGGGACCACATACCTTTGCTGGGTCTTTCCTGTGAACTTTTTACAGAGACACGGCGTGCCGCATTCAAAACACAGCTCCGTTTGCAAAATATGGGGGCCCTGAAAAGGACCGTTTAGACCGCTACCAGAACCTATAACTGACGTAACGAGCACTTGACGAGCGGTTGGCGCATAAGTCGTCTTTACGCATGCAGGCGGGTGACGGGCTCAGCGCAGCGGATCCCTCGAAGTCACCGGGGCCGTCAGAATCCTCGCCCTGTCTGCGTCGGGGCTCTAGATTTTGGCGGCCGCGGCGACGAACGACTGGAATCTATGAGTGTTTCCGCGCCTTCTCTCTCCTCCAAAACATGAACTTTGCAAGGTGACCAGTGAAATGGTGGCTCTCGCGCCGTCCACGTGGAAGAGAGTTTTTGACGTAGGCCCAGGTGCCCTCCACCGTATTGGTGTGCGCACCAGTGTTCGGGTCGACAAAGTGCAGCTTGTGGTTAACGGTGAGGTGCGTGAAGCGAGCGTCATCTGCAAGCTTGCGATAGCCAGCCCAACAATCTGTGATTATTCTTGTTCCAGGGCGGACCCACTTGGCTATAAGCCCTTGCAGGGTTTTAGCGTCACGGGTCTCCACGGGAACAAAAAAGCAGCACCCGCTGCAACGCGCCACACCACCGAAAACCCACTGGCCAGGCCTTAAATACCTGCGATGGTACTTGTGCCGACCGATCATACTCTCGTCTAGTTCTACAGTCACGCCTTCGCCACCAATCATGTCTGAATGCTTACAGACGGCATTTACCACAACCTCCCGACAAAGGCTCGCCCAATCAGTTATTGTCTTACTTGCGATATCAGCCTCCCGCTGAATGACGGCGCACGGTAGGTTCTGGCATCCGGAGGATGATTTTCATGAGTTGGAGAAACGTGAGGTGCGTGCGATCCTTCGAAAAAGGAACCGCTCCGTACCGAGACCTCGCCCCGGCACTGAACTTTGACCGGCTTCCTCTTGGGCACCTCACGAGTCATCCACACACCGCAACCCCCCCCCCCCCCCCCCCCCCCGTGTAGCCATCCGCAGATCTAGCGCGGACTTGCAGCTTGTCATCGCAGCTTCGCACTTTGGACACGCACGAAAACCCAGGAGCCAGGAGCAGGCCAACGCGCTGAAGCAAATTAATTGCTTCAAGAGGGTCTTTCATGGCGCCAAGAAGACGGCACAAGTTGAACGCCATGGCACTGCGATGCTCGCCTCTTGAAGAATAAAGCGCCGAAGGGGAACTGCGCGCTTCTTTTCATTTATTATATTTATTTCATCCGCCATTTTATACCTCGTGACACAATTCTAACAAACTCATTGGTTGGTCTGTCGGACCACACCATCGCGTGACATAAAAAAAAAGAAAAAAAAGAAACGCCAAACGTATATCCACGGACGGCATCGTCACAGAGAAGGGAGCAGTCGAACCCAACAACAAAATGAAGTAACAAAGTGAATAAAAATAAAAATAAAAAAATAAGAAGGGAGTCGTTGGAGTTTCGGACGGCGTCTTCTTTGATGAGAGGAGCTGCTCTGTCCAGAGCGGCCAGAGCAGCCGTGCTGCTCTGGCTGCTCGGAATGTTCCTTTTTTATTCTTTTGCTTACTCTACTGTGTACCACGACCCTTATTTGAAGCTGATTTGTTAAAATAATAACAAACAACGCGTTGGAACGGAGGAGGTAGAGAGTCTTGGCGTCAGAATTTGACGTGGTAGAAAAGAAAAGAAAATAACGAATGCACAATACATACCGTATGCCAAGACCGTTATACTCCGCACTTGGCGAGGCCTTATGACGCAGCCGACGACCGTTAGGCTATTTATTTTGTTTCTTTAGATTTTTTATCGTGACGACTACTCCACTGTGCCTCGGAGTCTCTAGCGGAGATCCGGCAGTTTTTAATTATTATTATTATTGTCGTTTGAAGGGTACTCTTTCTATGCTGCTTCGTTCCTGACGCCATAAAAATATGGGGCGGGATTACTTTGCACCACGTATAAAAAAAAAAAAAAAAAAAATGCATAAAGACGACTTATGCGCCAACCGCTCGTCAAGTGCTCGTTACGTCAGTTATAGGTTCTGGTAGCGGTCTCAACGGTCCTTTTCAGGGCCCCCATATTTTGCAAACGGAGCTGTGTTTTGAATGCGGCACCCCCTGTCTCTGTAAAAAGTTCACAGGAGAGACCCAGCAAAGGTATGTAGTCCCCAACTTGGATATCCGGTGTTATGATTCAAATAAAAATTGTTCTTGCTTATTTCGCGTCTTTGATCCCAATAAATGCCGCCGTTGCAGTCGTCCCGCGGTGCTGTTGCTCGCCCATTCGCCGTCGGCGTGCCTCAGCTTCGTCGTCTTTGCTAGCGGCGCACCGGCGGAGGCGGTTGATCTGACACACCGCGTTCGGATGTGGCTAGCAGACGGCGTTCGTAAAATGGCGTCAGCTGTTGCTGGCTTCACGCGGCGGTACCGTGCGTGCTTCTATTCATTCGGCGTTCGTTGCCATGGTGACGGCGAGGAAAGCAGACGAACTTTTTGATGCGGAAGAACGCTGCGGCGCAGCGATACCAGGCGCGTTCTAAGGCCCTTCCCGCATGCTTTTCAATGGGCGGAAGGCGAACAAAAAGAGTTCGAAATAAGGACTTAACGCAGAAGGCTGCATTTCTCCAGCGCCTCATAATTTGACGAGCCTTGCACGAAAAGCATGTTTTTAGACCGGAGTTTGGAGATAGTTTTTTTTACAACAACATGGGTCTAAAGTATCAATGTGCCGACGAGGCTATATTGGACAGACCGGGAGATGCATAAAAGACCGCACACGAGAACATGTGGCCAACGTTAAGAATCTCGCGGGACCAGTACACCTCGCTGCCCATAGTCGAACTTGCAAGTGCAAACCAAAGTTTGAGCAAGCTAGCATCAGAAGGCACCATAAAATCCAGCTTGCAAGAAATATATTGGAGGCCTTGGCTATAGACAACGAAGAAAACTGTGTGAGCTCAGCCTCAATAACGCTGCAACCGCAAGAAAAGCTTTCTGAAGGGCGCCCTCTCTGCTAAGTAAAAATAGAAATAAGAAAAAAAAACACAATAAAAAAATTGATACTCATAAGATTTGTAGAAGAGGAGGACGATTCATTAAAATAGTTGGTAGTGCACCGATTGGTTGTCTTTTTTCTTTCTCCTTCCTTGAATGTTCAGCTGGTTCTACCCGCAAGTTGACTCTCTGGATGGCAGATTATACTTCGTTTCAGCGTCGGTCGAGACGCAGCCGATGCTACAAGCGCGAGCATGTGGCCCAGAACAGTGCTTGCACCGCACGAGCGCGCGTGCTTGGCAGGGATGCTGAAAGCCCGGAGGTCGCGCTTGTAGCTTTGGCTGCGTCTGGACCGAAGCTGAAACGAAGTATAACATTGCACTGTATAAACGTTCAAACAACCAATTTATTTTGGGGTGTTTTTTGCGGTTTCTCTGATTCTGGTGGAAGTTCAAGCTTGTATACTTGGCTCTTTAAATTTCTTTAGCTATAGAGAAGCCAATTCATCAGCAGTTTTTTTTTTTTTGAGGGGTGGGGGAGGCTAATTACCTATTTTCTGTGTGCTGCACTGGAAAGAACTCCTGATGAAATTTATCGGTTACTGTAAATAACCAAATTTTTATTAAAGCTTTATTTTTGAGAACTTTAAAAAATGAAAGCCGTTTACAACTCCCTGTAACGCCGAATTAGAGCGCAGCCCTTGAGGAGGAGGAGGGAAGGATACTGGGGGGTGGGTCAAGTGACCTCGGGGGGCGGGGGGTCACGTGACTTTGGGGGTCAAGTAACCTTGTGCGAGTCACGTGACCTTGTGGGAGTCACGTGACCTTGGGGCGTCACCTGACGTCGGGGGGTCACGTGACCTGGGGCCACGTGACGATGCCGATGACGTCATCAGTGACGTCACTGATGACGCCATCAGTGATAATGATGATGACGATGCGGATGCCGGTGACGTCATCAGTGACGATGCGGATGCCGGTGACGTCATCAGTGACGTCACTGATGACGTCATCGGTGGCTATGGCGTCAACGGGGGTCACGTGACCTCGGGGGTATCCCCAGGTCACGTGACCCCGGGGAAGTAACGTGACCTGGGTAACCATCGTGACCCTCGTGAGGGTAACTCTCGTGACCCTCGTGAGGGTAACTCTCGTGACCCGCGTGAGGGTAACTCTCATAACCCTCGTGACCCTCGTGAGGGTAACCAACCCTCGTAACAATCGTGAGGGTTGCGAGGGTAAGTAACCCTCGTGAGGGTTACGAGGGTAAGTAACCCTCGTGAGGGTAACCCTCGTGAAGGCAACCCTTTTGAGGGTAACTAACCCTCGTAACCCTCGTGAGGTTGATTAAAGTAGAAGTTTGGGCTAGTTGGTATTTCATGATTAAAGATTAAAACAGCGCAAGGACACGGACAAGAACAAGAAGGTCGACAAACAAGGCGCTGACTTACAACTGAAGTTTATTCGTTCTAACAGCGAGTATAAATACTGTATTGTCACAACAAACAAACATGAATAAAAAGCTTGACCTGGATGCCACGTGCTCACTAGCCATCGCTATGCACTGTCACTGTTTGTCTAAATAGGAACGTTCCTTATCTGATAAAGATAGTGACGGAATGCTGACACAGTTTTGCCCCAATCTTCCAATTTCCCGCGCCTCGATGATTTCCCGAGTGAGTTTGTCTTTATTTTTCCTAATCACTTCACATTTGTCAAAGACGGGAGCGCAGCAACAGTCTCGGCAGTGCAGGCCAAGGTGACCTGACACAACTCTAAACACGTTATACTTGTGCTCCCGCAGCCGATCATTGAGGCATCGCCCCGTTTGCCCGACGTATCTTCTGCCACACGAGAGGGGAATAGAGTACACTACTCCCTCCACACAGTCTACGAATTGGTCCTGGTGTTTTTTGGTGCAGCCCTGTTTTTCTTTAGAACAGGGGTTCACTTTTCTGCACAGCCCAGATAGCTTCTCTGGAGCCGAAAAAACCACATCAACTCCAACCCTACCGCCAACTTTCTTAAGATTGTGAGATATCTTATGGAGGTATGGTAAAACAGTTACTTTTTTGTTAACCCTACGAGCCTGCTGGGTAGTTTCCTCACGTCCTTTCTTAAGTAAGCTCTCAGCAACTGTCGTCAACAGGTAAGACGGATATCCCGCATGTCTGAGCCTTGCCGCTTGTGTGTCGAAGCTTTCTTTCACCCTGTGGGGGCAGGACTTAAACAGGGCATTTCTAAAACAGAGGTTAACAATTCCTCTTTTCACAAGTTTGGAATGCGCTGACGAAAAAGGCAAGATGGGTTTCTTTGCTCTTGGCTCTTGGCCTCGTGAGGGTTACGAGGGTAAGTAACCCTCGTGGCCCTCGTGATCCTCGTGAGGGTAACCCTCATGAGATTAACCCTCGTAACCCTCACGAGGGTTACGAGGGTTGCGGTTACGCCGACGGCGACGCCGACGCCGACGCCACTCAAGCCGGGAACGGGCCCCTAAGAGCTGCGCTCTAAAAACATTTCGTGAAATTTGGAAATCAATAACCTTGTGAAAAGAGTTGTGTATAGTATGGCATTTATTTTTAAATAAAAAATATACTGCCCTTACATTTTTTTTTGCTGTATAAGCTTAAGAATTCTGTTGTCAGGTAGGCATTTCTAGTTTCCCTTTAATCAACTGCCAATGTCGTATCAAACATGCTTGCAGTCATTGTATAACGGACTTCAGTTTCGTGCTATGACTTCTGTGAAGTTCTGAGAAATGGTTAACTATGTTGCTTTCAGCTTTGTGCATATGTTCTGAGATACCATTGATTTTGATATGCTGTTGATTATATCCCTTATCCCCCTGCTCGTGTAAAAAAAGAAAAAAATATATTTGTTCGCATGAACCTAATTTGTGATAACCAGACATGTCTCAGTTTCAATGGACATTTTTTGAGTGACAAGCGCTGTCTGTGTGCTACAAGCGCAGGGCAGCCTGACAATCATTTATGCACTTAGGAAATTTAATGAGTCGGGTAAGGTTACATCAAACTGCCACTGGCTTTTTGAAGTTTCACTGGAACATTCCAGTATTACTTGGGAAACGAGGGTATTTTGGTTTCTAAGGGATTTCTTTTTTTATCCCGATTGTAATATTTATTTTAAGTGGAGTTACCAGTTGGTAGGCCAGACACTGATTGAATGTGTTCCCAAAAATTACAGAGCAATTACGATAACCAATTTGAGATGTGCAGGTCATTTGGATACTTATTGGTGAACTCGATGCTAGTTAATTGAGATCAATTGAGTACAATTGATATATGCAGTTCAAAACATGAAAATCAATAGAAGCAACCAATTGATTCAGTGTCGAAAGCGATTCATGGAGCCCAAAGAAGATCACCATTAAAAAGTTAATTCCAATTTCAATAACCAATTGGTGGAGTGACTGCCAGTTGTGCTTCATTGAACCTAACTGGAATAACCAACTGTAAAAAATAAATCCAATTGGGGTTGCCAATTACTGCTATCGATGTTAATTGGGTTTCATTGAAATCAACTAGGATGACAAATTGTAAAAGATAAATCCAATTGGAATGACCAGTTGGTGCAGCCAATGGCAATTGGGTTTCATTGAGGCCAACTGGCATGACCAATTGTAAAAATAGATCCAATTGGGGTCACGAATTGGTGCCATCAATGTCAGTTGGGTTTCATTGAGATCAACTGGGATGACCAATTCATAAAAAATCCAATTGAAATGACCAATTGGTGCAGCCAATGTCAGTCGGGTTTCATTGAGGCCAACTGGGATGACTAATTGTAAAAATAAATCCAATTAGAATGAACAATTGGCAGAGTCAGTCTCAATTGAATTTAATTGTTTTCACATGGTAAAAATTGAAACGTTCAATTGTACTCAATGATTATTTTTAACTGAGTATCCTGAGACGGGAGGTGCTCTCTTGACGGCGGCGGCGTAGGTCAGGGCCGGCTGTTCGGGAGTCACTGCGATGGAAACCTCTGGCAAGAGCGCCCGGTGCAACTCTTCGCGAACAGGCTCCGCAATCGAAACAGCGGCTGGTCGTCCTGGAGAAGGGAGAAACCGTTTCAGTTCTTCTCGAACCCCATCCCGAATGACCTCCCGAAGGTTCTCGATGCCAATGCCGCCGAGGTCAAGGTTAGAAAGATCAAAGGGATGAGGTTTCAGCTACGCCGGCGAGTCTCTGACAATGACCCACCCTGGCCGGCAGCGCTCGTTCAATATTTTGTTGCCTCAGAAACAAATTCATCCACGGTTGTCGGGGGGTTGTGAACAAGGCCGCCGAAATTCTCGCGTTTCACACCGCTCATCAGGACGCGCAGCTTGTCTTCGGTGGCCCCAGGATCGGCAGGAACGCACAGGCGCAGGACATCTTAAAGACCGACCAACGAAACCACTTTCCGCAAGGTAGGAAAATGGCCCTCGCGCCCTCCTCTTTTCACCCTCTCCCAAAAATCACGTGACGGCAGGGGCTCGTTTTGTGTCGGCTTTTTCTGTAGGGATAATCCTCAAAAACCGCGAAATGAGCGGCTAGCTGCGAGCGCAACAACGACCTTGAGACGTCCAGGTGTCTTCCCTCGTTGACTCGGGCACACTCAATCCGCGAGATTGAGGAAGCCAGCGCGACCGAACGCTTTTTCCCATGAGCTGCAGGTCCGAGGCCGCTCGGTCGCTGGAGATCGAGGGGTCTTGGTATGCTGGGTTCGCTCTAGAAGCCGCTTTCTGGCATCGCGCGGCTGCTGGAACCATTCCCGCGTCTGCACAAGGATTGGCTTGCGCAATAAAGAGTTCAGGTCGTTGATAATACATTTATTTTTGAAACATCAAGTGGCTTTCCCTAATCTCTTAATTTATTACTGTTTGAAACACATCTCCTCTCATAGGTTGTTCATCCCATTTTGGACCCTTTTGCGTATTTATTCGTCCTTACCTCTGCTTGATGACTGTGTGATAGATAACTTGATAAAGACCTTTAAATGTTGGCGCGGGCTTGCGCGATCAACGCTGTCCCGGATTTACCCGAAATTGGAAAGATTGCTGTCAGGAGGAGTTGAAGAAGCAAACCGAAAATCCTTCTTCTAATGAAGACGGCACAATCGTAAGATAGGTCTTTGCTTCACTTGCCTCCACAACGCGCCATCGTTTGCACTATCGCAACTTCTCAGTAACATAGCTGTATACCACATTTTACTCATGGTTACTATGGATGTGGCCCCATAGTCTTTCCCGTTATGAGCGAGTCGACTTTTTAACGACAGGTGACTCTTCTGAGCGAGAATAAATATTATCACCTTCCCACAACCATCCACCCCTTTCTTCCCCCTCCCTTTCTCGAGCTGGGGAGATATCAGGCCACTCCAAGAAGCAGCCTGCAGACTGTGCTTTTCAGCTACTCATTCTCAACACACATTCGAACGTGGAAGTAAACACATCGCATGAACGACGCCCAGTTAATTTGCAACCTAAATAATGTGGCTCTATACTGTTGGGACCCAATCAATTTCATCATCAATCATTATTTGTTACGATTTCATGGTGAAAGTGTGTTCGTCGTGATGCCACAAAAGTGATTGATTCAAAGGGAGAAATAGATGATTTGCAATTTTCCCAAGCGCCCCGGCCCGCGCGTGAGGAATTGTGGGAGAGACTGTCCCTCGCCTTGCCGCTCTGCCTTGAGATCGCATTGCCTTTTCGCTTGCCTCCTCTTAATCCTCTGTTTTTCGATTCCATTACCTATCTTTATCTATTCCAGTGTATTTTTTATTGCTTCTAGGTGTTTCTATTCTCTTCTGCGCGCAATATTTCTTGTATATATACTATCTGTGTCTTTATTTTGCCTTTTTCGACGGGAGTGCCGACAGACAACACGCCACCTCGCGCGTCGTTCCCGGGGTGAGTACTACCATTGCTACGGATTCCTATCGCGCTGTTAGGTGTTCATTTTGGTTTATTTGACCCGCGTGCAGTTGAGAGGAGCCGTTTAAGAACACCCGCGCAGATGTCACAGGGGTGGGCAGAGCTCTGAATCAACAATCGCGAGGCAAGAGCCGAGTGCGCTGTGATTTGGCCGCCCACGCTCACTCCGTTGACTCGCACTATAGCCTATGCCTTCGAGTGCCGCTTACTTGACCAAGATACAGCACGCCGCTTTGCCGTCGCGAATCATTTGTGCGAATGCCTGCGAAACCGTAACACCATTCGGCATATCCAACGCTGCGGCGCCTGACAACTGCACGCAGCGGCTCGAGCCCTTAGCAAGCGCCGGCGGTTCAACGTCGCGGCTTGTACGCGCCTTTGGCATGCATTCATGATCAGTCTGCTAGGTGGTTGTCAGTTGCTGACATCTTGACTCGAGCATAAGCTGACATCTTGACTCGAGAAATAAAATTATCGAAGGAACTACGAGTTTCAAGACGACTGCCTGGGCGACAGCACATCTCTGCACTTGAAAATGGGTGTTTGCAACTGACAACCACTTAGCAGATAGATTAAGAAAGCATACCATAAGCGCATACAAGCCGCGGCATTGGGCCACCGGCGCTTGCGAAGGGCTCGCGCCGATGCGCGCAGTTTGTCACGCACACCGCACGTTGGATGACGAACGGCCTTTGCAGGCATTCGGATTAATGACTTGCGGCAATACATCTCTGCACTTGAAAAAGGGCGTTGGCAACTGACAACTGCTTAGCAGATAGATTACGAAGGCATGCCATAGGCGCATTCAATCCGCGACATTGAGCCGTCGGCGTTTGCAAAGGGATCGCGCCGAAGCGCGCAGTTGTCAGGCGCCGCAGTGTTGCATATGCCTCAGCCTCGCAAACATTCGGACAAATGGTTTGCGGCGACAAAGCGGCGTGCTGTATCTTGGTCAACTAAGCGGCACTCGAAGGCACACGCTACAGTGCGAGTCAACGGAGCGAGAGCGGGTGGCCAAATCACAGCGCACTCGCGGCTCTCGCGTCACGATTGTTGATTCAGAGCTCTGCCTACCCCTATGAAACGTGCGCGGGTGTTCATAAACGGCTCCACTCGACTGCACGCGGGTCAAATGAACCAAAATGAACAGCTAACAGCGCGATATGAATCGGTAACAACGGTACTCACCCGGGGAACGACGCGCGAAGCGGAGTGTTGTCCGTTGGCACTCCCGTCGAAAAAGGCAAAACAAGAACACAAACACTATATATATACAAGACATATCGCGCGCAGAAGAGAATGGAAATACCTAGAAGCTATAAAAATACACTGGAATAGATAAAAATAGGTAATGAAATCGAAAGACACAGGATTAAGAGGAGGCAAGCGACAACGCAATGCGATCTCAAGGCAGAGCGGCCAGGCGAGGGACAGTCTCTCCCAGAATTCCTCGCGCGCAGGCCGGGGCGCTTGGGGGATTTTGCAAAAGGTCTATAGGTCCTCGTATTTATTTTGCTGAAATACTCGCTCCTGTGACGCTCTAGTGCGTAAGGTCAAAGCACCCGAGGCAGTGCGTAATACTTTTCAACTGTCGTTGACGATAAAACATTTGTGGGAAGTGCGTAAAATTGTTTACGCACTTCCCACAAAATTGTTAAAAATCAGCGTGCGAAAACCGTTGCTTCCCCCCCCCCTCTCTCTCTCTCTCTTTCTTTTGTTTTTTTCGCGCCACCACAAAAAATAGCGGCCGAGCAACGAAATTCAATCAAAACCTCGCTTCTTAGAGACACGACACCAGGCTGTAGGGTAGTGAATCTGCCAGGGAGTTTGTAGAAATAAAGGGCGACCATTGAATCTAGCCTTCTGCACATCATGCCCGGGATATTTCCATTTTCCTTCCACGCGATTGGAAGGCAAGACTCTGGGAGAATTTATGTGCAGTGACATGCTGCTTCTAAAAGAAAGTACCAGATTTCTAGTGCATGTCAATCTACAAGTAAATTGTTTAATCAGTGTGCACAAACATTCGCGGCCTGGAGGATGACATGGAAGCATGGCGGAAAGCAGCTTGCTGGAAATATAAGTCTCTATTGCATTGCACTGGTGTGAAAAATTATTACGTATTTTTGTTTTATTTACGTGCGAAAATAAAAACAGTGTTTAGAAACCGAACACTGTGCATTTCGAAGTGCACCGAAAGGACATAAAAAACAGGGACAACCTGAACAATACGAGGCGCCTTGCGTCACTCAGCTTTTCCTGGTTTCTTGTTTTTCCGGAGCCTTTCAGAAGGGGATGAAAAATTACGAACCGATTGACCCGACTTGCCACATTAGAGCAGTTCATTTTCATTACGACAGGCTCTCTTAGAACGTCCTGCATAGTTCAGCTTGTACTGGTCCGTTTGTATTTTCGGTTCTTTTCAAAAAGTGAGCTATAAGCTACTGGACCAACCTACAACATTCAAAATTTACGGAAGCGGGGAAGTGGTTGGGAGGGCCAAGCGGGCAAGGGTTGCACGCCTCTCGAACCACCGTCCGTTACCTTTGCTTAGCGGCTGGGCTTTGCGAGCAGAATGCGAGCTTGCTCCAGTAACTTGGATCCGTTCAGAAGACAATCCCCTCTAAACGACCATCTCCGCCGCCTGGGAAGAACGTAAGTGGGCGAACGAGAAGCCTCTGGGTTTTGCGTCACGCCTGCATTTTAAGGGTCAGACTTACTGGTTCCCGACACCAGCACGATTGACGGCGCCGCCCGCGTCTTTGATTGTATATTGATACGGAGAAGAAGGAGAAGAGCGCGACGGCCCGCGGCCGTAGTGCGTTTATTCTGGCTCGCACTCTGGCGGGCAATCAGATTAAAAAACTTCCGCTGCAAACCACCCCGTGTACATACTCGAAAGCATGATTAGCATCGAATGGGAGTGAACGTAGACGTGTAATAATCCGATACAAAGTTTCGCTTGGTTCCTAAACATATAATGCCAGAGTCAAGTACACCTTCACATCAAATTGTTAGACAGAATTGAAGAGAAGATTGTGTGTTTCTTGAAAGAGATTTCGGCCCCCTTCTATCCGTTCCGCTTTTCTATAGGCCCCAAATAACGTGGGCGAATCTTTCCTTTTCTTGCATTTCCACTTCTCCGCTTCCGCAGTTAATGAATGTAGTAGTTTGGTCCAGTGGCTTAGAGCCCACGTTTTGAAAGGAACCGAAAATAAAAATGGACCAGTACAAGCTGGACTATGCAAGACGCTTGAAGACAGCCTGTCGCAATGGAAATGATTTGCTCTAATGTCGTAAGTCGGGTCAGTCAGTTCATAATTTTTCATCCCCTTTTGAAAGGCTCCGTACAAACAAGGAACCAGGACAAGCTCTGGTTGTCCCTGTTTTTATGTCCTTTCGGCGCTCCTCAAAACGCACAAGGTTCGGTTTCTAAACGCTGTTTTAATTTTGGCACGGAAATAAGACAAAAATACGTAATAATTCTTCACGCCAGTGCAATGCAACAGAGACTTCTATTTTCAGCAAGCTGCTTTCCGCCATGCTTCCATGTCATCCTCCAGGCCGCGAATGTTTGTGCACAGTGATTAAACTATTTACATCTAAATTGACATGCACTATAAATCTGGTAATTTCTTTTAGAAGCAGAATGTCAGTGCACCTGAATTCTCCCAGCGTCTTGCCTTCGAATCGCGTGGAAGGAAAATGGAAATATCCCGGGCATGATTTGTGCAGAAGGCTAGGTTCAACGGTCGCCTATTATTTCTACAAACTCCCTGGCAGATTCACTACCATATAGCCTACTGTTCTTTCTCAAAGAAGCGAGGTTTTGATAGAATTTCGTTGCTCGGCCACTATCTTTTGTAGTGGAGCGAAAAAAAGAGAGAGAGAGAGAGAGAGAGGAAAGCAACGGTTTTCGCAAGCTGATATTTTTTTTTTTAGCCATTGCGATATTTTATTGTCTTTCGGTATGCTTTTGTGGTGTAAACCATTTTATGCACTTCCCACAAATATTTCATCGTCAACGACAGTTTTAAATTATTACGCACTGCCTCGGGTGCTTTGACCTTACGCACTAGAGCGTCACAGGAGCGCGTATTTCCGCAAAATAAATACGAGGACCTATTTCTCCGTTTGAATCGACCACTTTTGTGGCATCACGACGAACACATTTTCACCATGAAGTCGTAACAAATAATGATTGATGATGAAATTGATTGAGTCCCAACAGTATAGAGCCACATTATTTAGGTTGCAAATTAACTGGGCGTCGTTCATGCGATGTGTTTACTTCCACGTTCGAATGTGTTGAGAATGAGTAGCCGAAAAGCACAGTCTGCAGGCTGCTTCTTGGAGTGGCCTGATATCTCCCCAACTCGGGAAAGGGAGGGGGAAGAAAGGGGTGGATGGTTGTGGGAAGGTGATAATATTTATTCTCGCTCAGAAGAGTCGCCTGTCGTTAAAAAGTCGACTCGCAGATAACGGAAAGCCTGTGGGGCCACATCTATAGTAACCATCAGTAAAATGTGGTATACAGCTATGTCACTGAGAGAAGTTGCGATAGTGCAAACGATGGGGCGCTGTGGAGGCAAGTGAAGCATAAACTTATCTTACGATTGTGCCATCTTCATTAGAAGCAAGAATTACGGTTTGCTTCTTCAATTCATCCTGACGCCAATCTTTCCAATTTTGAATAAATCTGGGACAGCGTTAATCGCGCAAGCCCGCGCCAATATTTAAAGGTCTTTATCAAGTTATAAAACAGTCATCAAGCAGAGGTAAGAACGAATAAATACGTAAAAGAGTCCAAAACGAGATGAACAACCTATGAGAGGAGATGTGTTTCAAACAGTAATGAAGAGATTAGGGAAAGCCACTTGATTTATAAGTTTCGAAAATAAATGTATTATCGACGACCTGAACCCTTTATTGCGCAAGCCAATCCTTGTGCAGAGACGGGAATTGTTCCAGCAGCCGCGCGATGCCAGAGAGTGGCTGCTGGAACAAACCCAGCATACCAAGACCCCTCGATCTTCACCGACCGAGCGGCCTCGGACCTGCAGCTCATGGGAAAAAGCGTTCGGTCGCGCTGGCTTCATCAATCTCGCGGATTGACCGTGCCCGCGTCAACGAGGGAAGACACCTGGACGTCTCAAGGTCGTTGTGGCGCTCACAGCTAGCCGCTCATTTCGCGGTTTTTGAGGATTATCCCTACAGAAAAAGGCGACACAAAACGAGCCCCTGCCGTCACGTGATTTTCGGGAGAGGGTGAAGCGAGGAGGGCGCGAGGGGCATTTTCCTACCTTGCGGAAAATGGTTTCGTTGGTCGGTCTTTAAAGACCGACCAACGAAATCATTTTCCGCAAGGTAGGAAAATGGCCCTCGCGCCCTCCTCTTTTCACTCTCTCCCAAAAATCACGTGACGGCAGGGGCTCGTTTTGTGTCTGCTTTTTCTGTAGGGATAATCCTCAAAAACTGCGAAATGAGCGGCTAGCTGCGAGCGCAACAACGACCTTGAGACGTCCGGTGTCTTCCCTCGTTTACGCGGGCACGCTCCATCCGCAAGATTGAGGAAGCTAGCGCGACCGAACAGTTTTTCCCATGAGCTGCAGGTCCGAGACCGCACGGTCGGTGGAGATCGAGGGGTCTTGGTATGCTGGGTTCGTTGCAGCAGCCGCTTTCTGGCATCGCGTGGCTGCTGGAACCATTCCCCTCTCTGCACAAGGATTGGGTTGCGCAATAAAGGGTTCAGGTCGTCGATAATACATTTATTTTTGAAACTTATAAATCAAGTGCCTTTCCGTAATCTCTTCATTACTGTTTGAAACACATCTCCTCTCATAGGCTGTTCATCCCATTTGGGACTGTTTTGCGTATTTATTCGTCCTTACCTCTGCTTGATATCTGTTTTCTCACTTGATAAAGGCCTTTAAATATTGGTGCGGGCCTGTGCGATCAACGCTCTCCCGGATTTACCCGAAATTGGAAAGATTGGCGTCAGGAGGAGTTGAAGAAGCAAACCGAAAATCTTGCTTCTAATGAAGACGGCACAATCGTAAGATAGGTCTTTGCTTCACTTGCCTCCACAACGCCCCATCATTTGCACTATCGCAACTTCTCAGTAACATAGCTGTATACCACATTTTACTCATGGTTACTATAGATGTGGCCCCATAGGCTTTCCCGTTATGAGCGAGTCGACTTTTTAACTACCGGCAACTCTCCTGAGTGAGAATAAATATTATCACCTTCCCACAACATCCACCCCTTTCTCCCCCCTCCCTGGAGGGATATCAGGCCAATCCAGGAAGCAGCCTGCAGACTGCGCTTTTCGGCTACTCATTCTCAACACATTCGAACGAGGAAGTAAACACATCGCATGAACGACGCCCAGTTAATTTTGCAACCGAAATAATGTGGCTCTATACTGTTGGGACCCAAGCAATTTTATCATCAATCATTATTTTTTACGATTTCATGGTGAAAGTGTGTTCGTCTTGATGCCACAAAAGTGATCGATTCAAAGGGAGAAATAGATTATTTGCAATTTTCCCAAGCGCCCCGGCCCGCGCGCGAGGAATTGTGGGAGAGACTGTCTCTCGCCTGGCCGCTCTGCCTTGAGATCGCATTGCCTTTTCGCTTGCCTCCTCTTAATCCTCTGTTTTTCGATTCCATTACCTATTTTTATCTATTCCAGTGTAATTTTATTGCTTCTAAGTTTCTCTATTCTATTCTGCGCGCGATATTTTTTGTATATATAGTATTTGTGTCTTTATTTTGCCTTTTTCGACGGGAGTTCCAACAGACAACACGCCGCTTCGCGCGTCGTTTTCGGGGTGAGATACCATTGCTACGGATTCCTATCGTGCTTTTAGGTGTTCATTTTGGTTTATTTGACCCGCATGCAGTCGAGAGGAGCCGTTTATGAACACCCGCGCAGGTGTCATAAGGGTAGGCAAAGCTCTGAATCAACAATCGCGAGGCAAGAGACGAGTGCGCTGTGATTTGGCCGCCCACGCTCACTCCGTCGCCTTCGAGTGCCGCTTACTTGACCAAGATACAGCACGCCACTTTGTCGTCGCGAATCATTTGTGCGAATGCCTGCGAAACCGTAACACCATTCGGCATATCCAACGCTGCGGCGCCTGACAACTGCACGCAGCGGCTCGAGCCCTTAGCAAGCGCCGGCGGTTCAACGTCGCGGCTTGTATGCGCCTTTGGCATGCATTCATGATCAGTCTGCTCGGTGGTTGTCAGTTCCCGACATCTTGACTCGATCATAAGTTGACACCTTGACTCGGGAAATATAATTATCGAAGGAACTACGAGTTTCAAGATGACTGCCCGGGCGACAGCACATCTCTGCACTTGAAAACGGGTGTTTGCAACTGACAACCGCTTAGCAGATAGATTAAGAAAGCATACCATAAGCGCATACAAGCCGCGGCATTGGGCCACCGGCGCTTGCGAAGGGCTCGCGCCGCTGCGCGCAGTTTGTCACGCACACCGCACGTTGGATATGACAAACGGTGTTACGGCTTCTCAGGCATTCGGATTAATGATTTGCGGCAATACATCTCTGCACTTGAAAAAGGGCGTTGGCAACTGACAACCGCTTAGCAGATAGATTACAAAGGCACGCCATAGGCGCATTCAAGCCGCGACATTGAGCCGTCGGTGTTTGCGAAGGGATCGCGCCGCAGCACGCAGTTGTCAGGCGCCGCAGCGTTCCATATGCCTCAGCCTCGCAAACATTCGGACAAATGGTTCGCGGCGACAAAGCGGCGTGCTGTATCTTGATCACGTCAGCGGCACTCGAAGGCACACGCTACAGTGTGAGTCAGCGGAGCGAGCGCGGGCGGCCAAATCACAGAGCACTCGCGGCTCTCGCGTCGCGATTGTTGATTCAGAGCTCTGCCTACCCCTATGAAACGTGCGCGGGTGTTCATAAACGGCTCCACTCGACTGCACGCGTGTCAAATGAACCAAAATGAACAGCTAACAGCGCGATATGAATCGGTAGCAACGGTACTCACCCGGGGAACGACGCGCGAAGCGGAGTGTTGTCCGTCGGCACTCCCGTCGAAAAAGGCAAAATAAGGACACAAACACTATATATATACAAGAAATATCGCGCGCAGAAGAGAATGGCAACACCTAGAAGCTAAACAAATACACTGGAATAGATAAAAATAAGTAATGAAATCGAAAAACACAGGACTAAGAGGAGGCAAGCGACAACGCAATGCGATCTCAAGGCAGACTGGCCAGGCGAGGGACAGTCTTTCCCACAATTCCTTGCGCGCAGGCCGGGGCGCTTGGGGGATTTTGCAAAAGGTCTATAGGTCCTCGTATTTATATCGCTGAAATACTCGCTCCTGTGACGCTCTAGTGCGTAAGGTAAAAGCACCCGAGGCAGTGCGTAATACTTTTCAACTGTCGTTGACGACAACATTTGTGGGAAGTGCGTAAAATTGTTTACGCACTTCCCACAAAAGTGTTAAAAATCAGCTTGCGAAAACCGTTGCTTCCACCTGCCCCCCCCTCTCTCTCTCTTTTTTTTTTTTTCTTTTTTCGCGCCACTACAAAAAATAGCGGCCGAGCAACGAAATTCTATCAAAACCTCGCTTCCCGGGATATTTCCATTTTCCTTCCACGCGATTAGCAGGCAAGACGCTGGGGAAATTTATGTGCACTAACATGCTGCTTCTAAATGAAAGTACCAGATTTCTAGTGCATGTCAATCTACATGTAAATAGTTTAATCAGTGTGCATAAACATTCGCGGCCTGGAGGATGAAATGGAAGCATGGCGGAAAGCAGCTTGCTGGAAATATAAGTCTCTACTGCATTGCACTGGTGTGAAAATTTTTATTACGTATTTTTGTTTTATTTCTGTGCGAAAATAAAAACAGCGTTTAGAAACCTAACACTGTGCGTTTCGAGGTGCGCCGAAAGGATATAAAAAGCGGAACAACCTGAACAATACGAGGCGCCTTGCGTCACTCAGCTTTTCCTGGTTTCTTGTTTTTCCGGAACCCTTCAAAAGGGGATGAAAAATTATGAACCAATTGACCCGACTTGCCACATTAGAGCAGTTCATTTTCATTACGACAGGCTCTCTTAGAGCGTCCTGCATAGTTCAGCTTGTACTGGTCCGTTTTTATTTTCGGTTCTTTTCAAAAAGTGAGCTCTAAGCTACTGGACCAACCTACACCATTCAAAATTTATGGAAGCGGAGAAGTGGTTGGGAGGGCCAAGCGGGCAAGGGTTGCACGCCTCTCGAACCACCGTCCGTTACCTTTGCTTAGCGGCTGGGCTTTGCGAGCAGAATGTGAGCTTGCTCCAGTAACTTGGATCCGTTCAGAAGATAATCCCCTCTAAACGACCATCTCCGCCGCCTGGGAAGAATGTAAGTGGGCGAACGAGACGCCTCTGGGTTTTGCGTCACGCCTGCATTTCAAGGGTCAGACTTACTGGTTCCCGACACCAGCACGATTGACGGCGCCGCCCGCGTCTTTGATTGTATATTGATACGGAGAAGAAGGAGAAGAGCACGACGGCCCGCGGCCGTAGTGCGTTTATTCTGGCTCGCACTCTGGCGGGCAATCAGATTAAAAAACTTCCGCTGCAAACCACCCCGTGTACATACTCGAAAGCATGATTAGCATCGAATGGGAGTGAAGGTAGACGTATAATGATCCGATACAAAGTTTCGCTTGATTCCTAAACATATAATGCCAGAGTCAAGTACACCTTCACATCAAATTGTTAGACAGAATTGAAGAGAAGATTGTGTGTTTCTTGAAAGAGATTTCGGCCCCCTTCTATCCGGTCCGCTTTTCTATAGGCCCCAAATAACGTGGGCGAATCTTTCCATTTGTTGCATTTCCACTTCTCCGCTTCCGCAGATTATGAATGCGGTAGTTTAGTCCAGTGGCTCAGAGAACACGCTTTGAAAGGAACCGAAAATAAAAGTGGACCAGTACAAGCTGGACTATGCAAGGCACTTGAAGACAGCCTGTCGCAATGGAAATGAACTGCTCTAATGTGGTAAGTCGGGTCAGTCCATAATTTTTATCCCCTTTTGAAAGGCTCCGAACAAGCAAGGAACCAGAACAAGCTCTGGTTGTCCCGGTTTTTTATGTCCTTTCGGCGCTCCTCAAATCGCACAGGGTTCGGTTTCTAAACGCTGTTTTTATTTTCCCACGGAAATAAGACAAAAATACGTAATAATTCTTCACAACAGTGCAATGCAACAGATACTTCTATTTTCAGCAAGTTGCTTCCGCCATGCTTCCATGTCATCCTCCAGGCAGCGAATGTTTGTGCACAGTGATTAAACTATTTACATCTAAATTGGCATGCTCTACAAAATCTGGTAATTTCTTTTAGAAGCAGCATGTTAGTGCACATGAATTCTCCCAGCGTCTTGCCTTCAAATCGCGTGGAAGGAAAATGGAAATATCCCGGGCATGATTTGTGCAGAAGGCTAGGTTCAATGGTCGCCTATTGTTTCTACAAACTCCTTGGCAGATTCACTACCATATAGCCTACTGTCCTTTCTCCAAAAAGCGAGGTTTTGATAGAATTTCGTCGCTCGGCCGCTATCTTTCGTAGTGGCGCGAAAGAGAGAGAGAGAGAGGAAAGCAACGGTTTTCGCAAGGCGATTTTTTTTTTTTAGCCATTGCGATATTTTGTTGTCTTTCGGTATGCTTTTTTGGTGTAAACAATTTTATGCACTTCCCACATATATTTCATCGTCAACGACAGTTTTAAATTATTACGCACTGCCTCGGAAGCGTTGACCTTGCGCACAAGAGCGTCACAGGAGCGCGTGTTTCCGCAAAATAAATACGAGTACCTATATCTCTCTTTGAATCGACCACTTTTGTGGCATCACGACGAACACACTTTCACCATGAAGTCATAACAAAAAATGGTTGATGATGAAATTGATTGGGCCCCAACAGTAGAGCCACGTTATTTAGGTTGCAAATAAACTGGGCGTCGTTCGTGCAATGTGTTTACTTCCACGCTCGAATATGTTGAGAATGAGTAGCCGAAAAGCGCAGTCTGCAGGCTGCTTCCTGAAGTGGCCTGATATTTCCCCAACTCGGGAAAGGGAGGGGGGGGGGGGGGGAAGAGAAAGGTGGGGATGTTGTGGGAAGGTGATATTATTTATTCTCACTCAGGAGAGTCGCCGGTCGTTAAAAAGTCGACTCGCAGATAACGGGAAAGCCTGTGGGGCCACACCTATAGTAACCATCAGTAGAATGTGGTATACAGCTATGTCACTGAGAAGTTGCGATAGTGCAAACGATGGGGCGCTGTGGAGGCAAGTGAAGCATAAAGCGATCTTACGATTGTGCCATCTTCATTAGAAGCAAGAATTACGGTTTGCTTCTTCAACCCCTCCTGACGCCAATACTTAAAGGTCTTTATCAAGTTATAAAACAGTCATCAAGTAGAGGTAAGGACGAATAAATACGTAAAAGAGTCCAAAATGGGATGAACAAGCTATGAGAGGAGATGTGTTTCAAACAGTAATGAAGAGATTAGGAAAAGCCACTTCATTTATAAGTTTCGGAAATAAATGTATTATCGACGACCTGAACCCTTTATTGCGCAAGCCAATCCTTGTGCAGAGACGGCAATGACTCCAGCAGCAGCGGGATGCCAGAGAGCAGCTGCTGGAACGAATCCAGCATACCAAGACCCCTCGATCTTCACCGACCGAGCGGCCTCGGACCTGCAGCTCATGGGAAAAAGCGTTCGGTCGCGCTGGCTTCCTCAATCTCGCGGATGGAGCGTGCCCGCGTCAACGAGGGAAGACACCTTGACGTCTCAAGGTCGTTGTGGCGCTCGCAGCTAGCCGCTCATTTCGCGGTTTTTGAGGATTATCCCTACAGAAAAAGCCGACACAAAACGAGCCCATGCCGTCACGTGATTTTTGGGAGAGGGTGAAAAGAGGAGGGCGTGAGGGGCATTTTTCTACCTTGCGGAAAATGGTTCCGTTGGTCGGTCTTTAAAGGCCGACGACCAGACTCGAGATTCTGCAAGGCAGAAGACCCTCCTCTCCACGCTTTCGGGCGAGCGAAGCGAAGGATGGAAAGAAGGGACCAAGAGGGGCGGGCGTGGGTAGAAAGGGTAGGAGGGAGAGGAGGAAGCGGGCGAAAGGTGGAACGCGCGAACTGGTCGTCGGTCTTTAAGTGAAGCTTGTCACGCTCTCGTTCAGACCTTGGCACCTTTTTGAAGGATGTCCTCGGCTCGTGGTCATGGGCGTTGGTTTGTGAAGGTGCGCTTCACCTCCTTCTCGCATGTCTTTCACGTCGTAAGGGAAGCATCGAGTTTCTCAAACCGTTGCCTTGCCGCTCCCTCCAGTGCGAAAAAAGTGTTTTGGAGGCGCTGTTCTGCCTTCCACGCGTTGTAGCGGGCCACACGTTCGTAGTGCTGCAACCGCGCAATGGCGTCGGCACACGGGGCACCACAGGTAAGAAGACATAGGACAATGCTGCTTGCGGGTTTTCTGTCTCCTGGGTCGTGGAGTTCGTCGTCGGCTTCGGTAGCTTCTTTGTCTTGTCCGGCAGTGGTCCAAGCAATAGGGGTTGTCCTCGGAGACGCTTGTTTGCCCGGGGCCTATCTCTTCTACAAATAGCCGCCTTGGAGTGGGGCTTGCCGAGCGGGTCCTCGGGGGGAGTATGGTGATGAGAGAGAAGGTACTGCCCGCACCTCCATCAGAATGTCAAGGGTGGTGACCAAAGGAACCAAAAATCAACAGGAAGAAGAAACGTTTAATGGAGCGAGCTTGTGCTCAACACAAAGGGCTAAAAGAACAGGTGTTGTAAGGGAGCGACGATGTCGGCGAAGAGGCAGAAGCCGGCGCTAGCGTAGGACTGACCACGGCTTGCCACGCGGAGACCCTTTTGTACACACGTGGGCTTCTGGAACAAGCGGCGTAAAAGGTTGGGCGTGTAGAACTTTCTAACCTCGAATCAGCCAACACGGTTCTCAAATCTACCAGAACATCACATCACAGAGTTAACAAAGATGAGTAGCCGTGGCCAGGCATCGAACCTTGGAATTTTCCGCGGAAGGCACGCGCGATAACCGTTAGGCCATGAGCGCGCTGCATCCTTGGGCAGCTGCGCGCGCGGCAATATTGCTAGTGTCCGGCGGAGCGCTCAGGTATCTCATACAAAAATGTCCTATGGTCGGCTACAGAAAATTCTTTGTATGGTCGGCTTTAGCTATATGGCCCAATTAGCTAAAGAATTTCCTATAGCTGTCTTTACAATTTTTATGGTCGTCTTTATAGGCCTCTTTAGCTTTGTCTATGGCCCTATCACTGTCCAGCCATAGCGCTCTTCAAATTTTCTAATGGGTGACTCTCATAGCCAGCATGCTATAGCTGCCTGTGGCTTTTCCTTCGGTGTCTAGTCATTTATAGGATCTGCTAAAGGAGGCTCTGTGGGTTTCCTATAACTCTCTTTAGCAAGCACAACTGTAAAAAAAATCTGCTCAAGTTCCTCCGACATTTCAACGCTACATAGTAAATACACACATACGTCACTGAACACACAAAATACACATAACACAAGCAGAACAGCCCCCACGCAACATTATCAACGCAGCGACCCCGCGCCCCCTGCCCTCTATTTTTTTTTTTACATTTTATTTAAAACACATTATTTACAGGGTTAAAAGCCTCACGGCACTCTCCGCTTGTTTGACCATTTGACTCACATTAAAGGGCAACGTAGGAACATTGCAGCATTCAACCCAACACAGTACAGCTCCTTACAAATATTAGCGCACCCTTACAGGCCTCTCTGACAATTTCTTCTGTACTCGCAATAAAGGGACAACCTTCTAGCGCCTTTGCACACGCGCTTTCCACTTTGTCCAGCTATCCAAGCCTGGTTGTTGCGTTGCCTCTATAATCGAGTCGACATACATAAAACCCTCGACAAAGTGGCGCCAAGCTGGCTTTGCTCCTTCCACTACAAACAAGTGATCATTCCGCGAGTTCCATAAGGCAAGCAATCCAACAAGAGCGAGTACTTCCCAGGCTCTGCTTTCGGACCTGAGCCGAACTCTAAGTATTTTACCCTTTTTCTAGTCCATGTAGAGATCTGTACGCAACACCGCTCGACGCTCGGCCCAAAACAGCTCGGCATTCGTACAGTGCAAGAATACGTGCTCCAGTGTTTGTCGCATCGGACAAAGTGCAGAATTTGTAGACCAAGGTTCACAAAACCCTTTTTTCGCTAACCAAGTTTTCACAGGAAGTACCTTCCAATGCAGGCGGGGGAAAAAAATTCTGTGACCCTATTTTAACTGGATAGCGACGAAAACGCTGGTAAACATCAGACTTACATACACCTTCCACACTAATGCGATACAATGGAGGCGGCGTCATTGATTCAAGTGAATCCAAGTACGATGTTTTTCTTTTAACTTTACCGAGATACTCCCTTATAAACCTGGCTTCGAGAAACTGTATAGCATCCGCTATTTCTTTGTAAAACTTAAGCACGCGTGAACGGACGACTCCTGTTGCGCCTTCAAGCCAGGGGCTCAAGCATGCTCCTCCAAGTTCTCTGAAGGACGACAAAATGAAAGCACTCTTATGGTCCCTAAAGAACAAAAAGCGGTGAACTCGAAACTTCACCTAAACATTTACTAATTCGATCCCGCCCTTCCTCTGACTGAAGAACAGGTTATTTCGTCGCATGCGCTCAAAATTTGATTCCCAGACGAAGGTTGCAAACAATCGATGCCCTTTTGGAATATGAAGAGATGCGCACGGCACGACTTGTGCCGTATACCATGCAGGCGAAAAAAAACTGAGTTACAAATGAATGCCCGATGCGTTAATGAAATATATCTGCCGTGACAGTCTGCCGCTTTGAATCTCAGGGTATTTAAGTACACTCCGCCTCGGCCCGAACTCAGCTGTTCGACATCTAAACAAACTCCCACATTACTAGACAGATTGGACGTCCACGGGGTGCCAAGAAAGTGCTCTGGCTTCGTGTCCCAGCCACCCAGCCAGGCACCAGCCGACTTGCCCGGGTTCATTTGCGCGCCGGAGACGGTGCGAAAGTTCCTAATATGGTGCACCACAGCCTTGACCTGAGTTGCCGACGAACACACCACTGCCACATCGTCGGCGTCTGCCAGGAGTCTAAGTAAGCCTGAGGACAGCACCAACCCTCTGATGCTCGCATCGCGCACAATCGTTCTGCAGAGTGACTCCAGGTACAGTGCGAACAAGCTTGGCGAGAGTGGACAGCCCTGCCTTACTGATCTGCTCACAGAAATGGGAACGGTGTTGTTCCCGTTCACAATTAGAGTCGTTGAGAATCCCCGGTAGCAGAGTTTTGCACATATCGCAGCAAGCCCGCACCAATATTGCACGACTCCAGAAGAGAAAAAAGAAAAGAATGACACACTCTGTCAAAGTCCTTGCTCAGGTCAACCTGCAGCACTGCCAGCGGACACTGTAGCCCCTCTGCCGTTTCGCACACTACACGCATTGCATGCAGTCTCGTCGCAATCGTTCTTCCTTTGATGCCGTAGGTCTGGCGGTCTCCAATGACGCTGCGAAGTCCTGACTTCAGCTGCTTCGCGAGAATCTTTGCCCGGATCTTGTAATCGCAGGTTAGCAGACTGATCGGTCGAAAGTGACCAACTCCAAGGGGTCATGCGACGTTCTTTTTTATTAATTAGCACGGTAACCGCTTGACGCATCGAAGGAGGGAGCAGTGCCCGGCGCAGGATGTCGGCGAACACGTTCCGAAGAATCGGGCCAGTTGCTCAGCGAAGGTTTTGTAAAAGAAGTTCCCAAGGCCGTCCACACCGGGCGATTTGCGAGGGGCAAACTCCTTGATTGCCCTCTCCACTTCGGGTGCCATAATCTCTTGGTTGATTTCCTTTCTTACAGACTCTGAGGCCTTTGGCAACGATCCTTTGTATATTTCTAATGTTTGCTCGTATCCGCCCGCTGTAAACAGTGTGGTGTAAGCACTCACAAAGGCAGCCTCGATTTCCTCTTGCCGCGCAACTGTGCCGTGGCCGACTTGTAGCTTGGTGATCTGGTTACGACTTGCGTGGTGTCTTTCTCGCGTCTAGAATATCTTACGGGGCTCGTCGTCCCTTTCCAGGGTCTGGGTTCTACTTCGAATCATGGCACATTTATAGTCGTGTTCAAGGAGCTCAAGAATTCGGCCTTTGCACTCTCTAATGTCGCTCGTGAACACTCCAGGCGTTTTGTTTTCCTCAACTATAAGAGTGCATAGACTCTCTGTCAAGGAACGCTTCACCGCTATTTTTCGGGCGGCTTTCCCTTGGCTGAACCTAAAGGCTGCCAGTTTGATATTTCCGCGCGCGGAGCTGGCCAAGCAGGTAGCGCGCGGCTGGCCCAACGGTTATCACGCCTGCCTCCCACGCGAAAAGGCAGGGTTCGATTCCTGGGAGCGACGCACCTTTTGTTATTCCTGCAATTTAGTTTTCTGGAAGATTCGAGAATCCTGTTGGGCGTGTTCGAGGTCCAAATGTTCTATGTGTCGAACATTCTACGGCGATTAATCTAGAAGCTCACGCATGTACATAAGAGGCTCCGCGTGGCGAACCGGAGTCAGTCTCGCCCCAGCAGTCGAACCTGCTGTTACGCCGACTTCGACGCCCGCGACGCTTTGTTCTTATCTTCTGTTCCCTTTTATTTTCGGGCACAAGTTCGCCCAATTAAACGTTTAATTTCTTCAGTGATCACCGCCTCATCCATTGTCATTCGTGACATTTTAGTGGAGGTGCGGGGTCCCCCAGGGCTTGGTCCACTGCCGGACAAAGCAAAGAAGCCACCGACGCCGACGATTAACTTCACGGCCCAGCCGACGAAAAACCCCCAAGCAGCACCGTCCTACGTGTTCCTGCCCGCGGTCCCCCCCCCCCCCCCCCCCCCCCCGTGTGCCGACGCCGTTTCACGGTGAAATTTACGAGGACGTAGAAGACTGGCTACAGCACTACGAACGTGTGGCCCGCTACAACGCGTGGACGGCCAGAACAGCGCCTCCAAAACATTTACTCCGCACTGGAGCGAACGGCAAAACAATGGTTTGAGAGCCACGAAGCTTCCCTCACGACGTGGGAGACATGCGTGGAGGAGCTAAAGCGCACCTTCACAAACCAGCACCAACGTCAACGAGCCGAGGACATCTTTCAAAGAAGGTGCCATGGTCTCAGCGAAAGCGTGACAAGCTTCACTGAAGTTGTCCGGCGCCTGTGCGCCCCTGCCGACCCTGGAGCTGCCGAAGACAAGAAGCTGCACGTCCTCATGAGATTTTTGAAAGCGAGATTTTTGGCAGCCTCGTTCGCAATCCACCGACAACCGTGGATGAATTTGTTGCTGAGGCAACGAACATTGAACGAGCGCTGTCGGCCAGGGCGAGTCATGATCAGAGACTCGCCGGCGTAGCTGCCACCTAACCACTTCCATCTTCCCTCCCTGACCTCGGCGAAGTCGGCATCGAGAACCTTCGGGAGGTCATTCGGGATGTGGTTCGAGAAGAACTGAAGCGGTTGCTCCTTCTCCAGAACGACCCGCCGCTGTTTCAATCGCCGAGGCTGTTCGCGAGGAGGTACACCGGGCCCTCTTGCCAGAGGTCCCCGTCGCAGTGGCTCCCGAACAGCCGGTCCTGACCTACGCCGGCACCGCCAAGAGAGCACCTCCCGTCACAGGACACTACCAGCCAGCTCCCAGACGTGAGGCACCGGCGCCGCAGTATGCTCCACACCCAGAGCAGCGTGGTGCGAGGAAGACCGACGTTTGGAGGACGGCCGATCGATGCCCCCTGTGCTACCACTGTGGTGAAGCGGATCACATCTACCGACGATGCGCCTACCGCCAGCTGGGCCTACGGGGGTTTGCGCCCAACGACCCTCGACCACGTCCTGGAGAGCGACCCCGGGACATCGAGCACTACCTCCGCCGCTCTTCATCGCCTGAGTCGTCTCCCCGCCGAGTATTCCGTTCACCATCTCCACGACGCTCGCCATCGCTCTTCCGCCGGTCTCGTCGTGACAGCCTGTCACCCATCGCTTCCCGCCGGGAAAACTAGGCGAGGCAATGCCGGGAGGTGGCGTTGCCGATGACGAACGATGCCAAGATCCTCCAAGATTGTCGGAGCTTTCCCACTCTAACGCCGCAACGCCCCGAAACGACGGTCCTGTAAGAGTTTCGAATAACCTCAACGTATAATTCATGGCCACGACGCGACGGCACTCGTCGACACCGGAGCAGACTACTCCGTTTTGAGTGGGAGGCTCTCCCGCCGCCTGCGAAAAGTCATGACGCCGTCTGAGGGACCCCAAATACGAACTGGCGAAGGACACCTCATCACACCAGTCGGGAGATGCACTCCTCGCGTCGAGATTCACGGTGAACATGCCCTGTGAAGTTCGTCGTTCTGCAAGACTGTTCGAGGGACGTCATTCTCGGAATGGACTTCTTATGTGAATACGGCGCCATCATCAACCTTGCGGAGAACAAGCTGACGCTTCGGAAGCCTGTCCCAACGACGGAAAATCCCAAAGCGACGTTAGCTGCAGTGCGAGTCCCTGCCAGCCACGTGAACCTGCCGCCGCTGTTGAGTGTCTTTGTACCCGTCGGGACAGAAAAAGGCACCTGCGGTGTAGCACTGTTGGAAGGAAGCTTGATTGTTTGATTGGGGTTTATTGGCACAAAGGCACCTTAGGCCATAAAGCGCCAAACATCGTACTATTGCAGGAAAAGGTTTAGAAGGAGGAAAAGAGCTTTAGTAGCTGATGAATGAATAAAATGATGAGCATGACACGGTGTGCATAATTATGTAAGTGATAATATAAAACTTACGGCTTAAACTACAGTCGGTGTAAAAGGCCGAGGTCTTTTAGAAAATTAAAAACGTGAATATGGTTAATGAAAGGTTTGTCCCCAAGCAACAAAGCAATGTGTAAAGGGAGGCGGGCTCTATAAAACTGGGAGAAGTGAAATTGGCGATTACTGTCATATGCAGGGCATTCGAGGAGAATGTGCACCACGGTTAGTGGTTCTGTACAGTGCTCACACATGGGTGGATCCTCTTGACGAAAACAAATACCCATCCGTGAGATGCGTGTGGCCAATTCTTAACCGGCACAGGATTACCTCGAAGAAGCCCGGTGCCGGTCCCGGTGCCGGGCACTCGCCCATTCCTGTAAAATAGGCTTTACAGAATAGAGTTTGTTGTTGACTTCACTGTTCCATTCTTGTTGCCATTTATATCTGATGTGTTTCCTTAGGGCTGCACGGTAGTCTCCGTCCGGTAGGTTTTCAATATCCACATTTCTTTCACTACATTTGTTTGCAGCACGGCCAGCCTCTTCATTTCCGGCAATTCATACGTGGCTTGGAACCCAGCAGAAGACTCTTTGAATATTGTTTTCCAATGCAATACTCACTTTGAACTGCAAATCAGTAACAAGGGGATTTTTTGTTGCTTCAAGCGATGCGAGTGCTCTTAGAGCACTAAGGGAGTCAGTGTAAGCTATGGAGCATGGAAGTCTATTTTTTGTGATGTGATTTGTGGCGAGAAGTAAACCATAAAGCTCTGCCGTTAAAATTGTCGTGTTGCTAATAATTCTCTGCACACATTCATATGAAGGCCCGATCGCGGAGCAATCGACCGAGGAGTTACTTTTTGTGCCATCAGTGTAAAAGCTGATGTACTTGTTATACTTCTCTTGCAGTTGAAAGAATTCTTGCCTTAACACTTCATGGGGGATGTCGTTCTTATTGTATTGGCTCAAAGACAAATCTACAACAGGCAAACATTGCCATGAAGCTATTGTTCTTAAAACCGAAGCAACAGGTATGTTGATGTCAAGACCTGCCGAGCCGGCTTCCGATTTATTTCTCATTGAAAAAGGAGGAATGATTGAGGGTTTATTGAGGAAAGTTCTTTCGAAACGTGATTGTTCTACAACTCCCCGACGTGGATGTTGCGGTACTGAACGAATTCTATGTGTGTACTTGAAGCCTAAACAAAATCGCCTTTTCTCAAGAGATAGCTCATTGGATTCAGCATAAAGGCTCAAGACCGGGTATGTGCGGAAAGCATCAGTGGCGAGACGTATTCCCTTATGGTGAACAGCATCTAACATCTTTAATGTTGATTCCCTTGCCGATCCATACACTGTACTTCCAGAATCAAGTCGGGTTCATACAAGTGAGGGGTAGATTCCCAATCGACATACCCGATCAGAACCCCATGACCTGAGAGAAAGGACCTTCAGGACGTTCAGTACTTTATGGCATTTTCTATTTAGATTGATTATATGGAAGCTGAAGGACAATTTGCTATCAAAGGTAAGTCCAAGAAATTTCTGCATCGCTTTGTTCTGGATGGAAACGTCATACATGGTCAAGGCGGGCTCTGGGGCAGGTCCAGGTTTTCGAGAAAAGAGGACACAAGATGTTTTCTCGGTGGAATACGTAAGAAGAGTGGTTGTTTGGGCGAGTTGGTTTGACATCTTATACAATCTTGTGCGCAACAAAGACGAGGACAAAAGCAGAGAAGAGGACACAACAAGGCGCAACTTTCAACTGAATTTTATTGAAAACGTGTTCCGGTATATATATAGTCTCAACCATCGTTACAATGACAACAAAAAGACAAAAGTAAAGGGAAAAAAAAGGGGAAAAACACCATGACAGAGCATAACTGGGAAACAACACTATCTCGTTCTCAGGAAAAACAATTCCTTCTCCGATAATGCGATCGACGGCATAGCAACACACATGTCTCCTAAATAATCAATGTGCTCGGCTTCTATGATTTCGCGTGTTACCGCTGACTTGCATTTCCCAATTTTTACGCATTCATCCAACAGTGGGGTACAACCGCATGTCCCGTAATGCAAGTCAAGAAAGCCACCGTTCCTTTTTTGCACGTTGTTATTGTGCTCGCGAAGCCGATCATTTAGGCAGCACCCCGTCTGCCCGACGTAGTGGCTGCCACAGGACAACGGAATGCGGTAAACCACGCCATCTGTACAGTCGACAAATTTCGTTCTGTGCTTCTTTTCACATCCGAGTTGTCATACGTAAATTCGTTATTATTTGCCCACTTTACCATATTGTTAAATGTTAACTGAACTCTTCGTTCACAAATACAAAAATTGCAAGATGACACAGAAATTAGAAGGTCGTCGACATACAAGGAATATTGGACTGAAGGGGGAATTACTTGCGAAATGGAATTTATTTTTAATAAAAAAAGAGTAGCACTGAGGACACCACCTTGGGGTACGCCATTTTCTTGTAGGAATTCTCTAGAAAGAGTAGTTCCCGACTTGACATGAAATGTGCGTCTTTCTAAATAGCCCTGAATAGCACCCAGCATTCGACCACGAATGCCAACGTTATATAGATCATTTATAATGCCATATCTCCAAGTTGTGTCATATGCTTTTTCTAAATAAAAATACGCTGACAAACAAAACTGTCTATTTGCAAAAGCCTCACGTACAGTCGTTTCAAGCCTAACAAGATGGTCAAGAGTAGACCTAGAGGAACGGCCACCACAGTGATACTTTGCAAGTAAGTTTTTTCCTTCAAGGACATATGTTAGTCTTTGGTTAATCATTCGTTCCAGGGTTTTTCCCAGACAACTTGTTAAGACTATAGGTCAGTAACTGGCTACCTTAGAGAGGTCCTTTCCAGGTTTTAAAAAAAGGGAATTATGTTAGCTAACCTCCACTGAAGTGGAAAACATCCTTCCCTCCAGATTCGGTTAAAAAGGTATACAATTAAATCTAGTGTAGAAAGGTGAAGATATTTCAGCATTTCATAATGGATGCCATCAGGACCAGCAGCTTAAAGTTTAGTATGTTTCAATATCAGCTGGAGTTCATGCAATGTCAAAAGGGAATTGTAATGTTCCCTCTCACCTCCAGATGTTTTTACAATTTGTCTTTCTGCTTGGAGCTTATGTCGTTGGAATACAGCTGGGTAATGTTGAGAGCTGGAGACAAATTGAGAGTGCTCCCCCAGATTATCGGCCTGCTCCTCCCAATTTGCAGGGCAGTACCCATTTCTGGTAAAAAGGGGAACAGAGAAAGCACGATAGGTGCCATTCACTTTATGAATTCTGTCCCACATTTCTTTGGGTGTTGTGGTACTGTTAATTGAGGAGGCATACTTCTGAAAACTCTGACGTTTGGAGCGCCTGGGGATAAATCTAGCTTGGGCTTTCATCTTCTAAAATTCAATCACATTACTTGGAGTAGGATAACGTCTAAGTTTCCTCACGCTCGGTTTTGGTTCGTCTTTGCCTCGCGGCAATCCTGATTCCACCAGGGTTTTGTGCGCCTGGGGAGGCACGTGGATGTTATAGGTATGTAGTGCATGGCCGTGGCAAGGATATGTTGTGTGAGCAGTTCGTTTAGCTCGTCAATTGAGAGCTGGTCAAGTGATGTGCAAGCTAGAAGTGAGGACTGAATAAAACCTTTCCAATTAGCTTTGTGGAACTTCCACCGTGGTTCCCCACAAGGGATTGTGGGCATTTAGGTCACCAAGGATAAGAAATGGATGTGGAAGTTGTCTAACAAGGGCTTCAAGTTCTTCATATTTCAATGAATAATTAGGAGGTATATATAATGAACATATAGTTATTGCACGATCAGTTAAAACTTTTGCAGCAACTGCTTCCAGTTTGGTGTCCAGGCACACCTCAACACACGGAGTTGATCTTCGGACTATTATGGCAACGCCACCACAAGCGTGTGATCCATATTGCCTATCCTTCCGGAATAGCTGGAAGCGCTTTAGTGGGTTTGAGTGGCTTTCTTGTAGGTATGTCTCCTGAAGGCAAAGAGCTATAGGGTATGTTCCTCCAACAAATTGTAGACATCATCGTAGTTACAAAGTAGGCCTTCGCCAATTCCACAGTATGATGCTCATAAGATTAGCCAAGCTAATATTGGCTCTTGGCTATCTTAGCTGCATGGAGGAGTCACACATAATTTGTTGTGGTTGTGTAGGAGTATGAAAGCCTTGCTCCTATAGGGTATTATCAAGGTAGAGTGACCGGCTTTTTAGCTTTTTGCTTTAAGGTCTGAACCTCCATCTCCTCGAGGTCTGTGTCAGGGGCAGAAAGTTCTTCGCCGTCTACCGTTGCTTCTGTTTTCGATGTTTTCTTGTCAGCAAGCATGTCAGAAGACCTCGAATAGTCAGTGTTTTTGGGGGGCGCACCCCGGCCTCTGCTTAACACTTTAGGGCGAGTGGTCGACGTGCAAGGCCGAACCACCCATCCGTCCATCTGGTCGGGTTCTACAGATACTGCAAGCGCTGCACGTGGAACGTGCTGTTTCCGTGGTGAGGAAGTCCTCCTCTAAGAGGAGGAGCGGGGGGCTCGCCCCTCTTGGGAAGACGACCTGCGAGGAGTGGGCGATAGAGTTACATCCATCGCCTCTGTTGCACCCGAGTCTTTGGCATGACTGGGTGCCTTAGCTGCTGTCGCAGTCGAGAGGGAATGCCCAGCAAGAGGGAGCTTCAACCTGGGCGTCAAGGACTGGAGTGGTTTCCCAGGGTTCCCAAGGGACACCTGGGTCGCCACTGATACCTTAGGCGGTGCAGGTCCCCTGCTGGACACTGCCTCGGCATAGGAACCTGTCTGAAAAGCGGAGAGGCGACGCTTCGCGTCATGCTAGGATATGTTTTCTTTGACCTTAAGTGTGAGAATTTCTTTCGTCTTTTTAAATTGGTCGCATGTTCTCGAATAGGCTGGGTGGTTGCCATTGCAATTTGCACATTTGTAATATGCGTTGCAGTTGTCAGCAGTGTGCTCGGTGCCGCTACACCTGGCGCATATCTCGCGACCGCGGCAAGTGCGCGAACCATGTCCATACCGCTGGCAACGAAAGCAGCGAAGAGGTTTGGGACATAGGGCCGCACCTTACAGTCGATGGAACAGGCCTTAACAAAAGGTAGCAAAATGTTCCTTTCGAAAATCAATACAACATGCTTGGTGGGTTGTTCCTTGCCGTACCTTCGGATATTAATGCGTTTTGCAGGCACAACCCCTTGGGATTGAAGGCCCTCCAGAATTTCATGCTCAGGACTGTCCATTAGGTCATCCTCCGAAATCACACCGCGCACCGTGTTTAGTGTACGATGGGCGGACACAGTGACCTTGATATCTTGGATGGTTTCAAGGTTGAGTAAGGCCGTAGCTTGGTATTTTTCATTCACATGTACGAGGAGATCACCTGAGAAGAGCTTTTTTGCTTCAAATTTAGCTTCTAAGATGCCTTCAAGCACCTTCGCAACAATGAATGGAGAAAACTTAGAGAGTGGTTTGGAGTTTTCTTCAGAGTGCAAGACGAAGAATTTTGTAAAGTGGTCACTTGAGTTTTTTTATACTAAGGAAACTGGACAGAGCTTCGGTGCGGACCTTTTTCAGGGACCGATCGGAAGTTTTGTTGTGTTTGAAACCCATAGAAACGGGAGAAGAAGTTCAGTGCCCGGGTGCACCGCCCACCACGGAGCCCAACAACGGGGTAGGTAATGTGCCACAGCAACAAAGGCTTGGCTGACACAATTACTCTACCAGTGCTGCCCGGGCACTATACCCTAGTGGGGTTGCAGGGATAGGTCCTGTTTCCACTCAAGGTTCGCCCTTGCCGCCTAAGGAGGTGAAAATGGAAGGAAGAGAGTGTAGAAGAAAAGAGAAACAGGTGGGAGGAAAAGTGAAAGAAGGAAGAATAGGGTAGAAGAGGATATTGACTGAATTATCCTGGTCGGGCCAAGCCAGGACACCCGTCTACGAGAAACAGGGGCCGGAGCGGTGTATTGCCTTGCCTGGGGGGCCCCGAAGGGTCCAAACATACCCCGGGCTCAGCTCAACCACCAGGGTCCCCTTTTCCCGGACACGGGTACGCCACGCACAGCCAGACATGGGTGGGCGAACCCACATGACTCGGGGTTCGTAGTGACGCCACTCACCAAGCACCTCCTAAAGTAGGTTCCCCCTGCGTGCGGGTATGGTGGCCCACGTGGCTGGGGCCCGTGGTGACGCTACTCAACAAGCACCTAGCACCTAAGGTGCACGTGCCCCCTGCGGGGCTCGGGATCCGTGAACACGCCACTCTCCAAACACCTGCTTTCACAGGTGCCCCCTGCGGGGTGCTGGAAGGAAGCGTCCAACTTCTCGTTGGACGAGGGATCGGCATTGCGAGAGGCGTAACCGAGCTCCAGGACGGGTGTACCGTAGCCCTTGTCACCAACTTCCGGCAAGAGTCACAGCACCTTACCAGGGGTACAGGTGTGGGCTACGTCGAGGAAATTCAGGACTCAGCCGCGATCGCCGTGATCTCAGAAGACGCATCTCCGACGCAGCCCAAGAGAAAAACGCCATCAGAGCTCGACATCGACCCGACCCTCCCAGCCTCACAACGACGACAACTCAGTGACCTTCTCGCCGAGTTCAGTGAGTGCTTCTCCACGTCGTCAAAGGTGCGCCAAACGACGGTCACGAAACATCGAATTGTTACTGATGACAACGTACTTCCTGTGCATCGGCCTCCGTATCGAGTTTCCGTGAAAAAAGGGGAAATCATCCAGAAGCAAGTTCAGGAAATGCTTGATGACGACATCGTCCAGCCCTCTAACAGTCCGTGGGCTTCCCCAGTAGCCCTGGAGAAGAACAAAGACGGAACCCTGAGGTTCTGTGTGCACTATCGCCGGCAGAACGCAGTAACAAAAAAGGACCTCTTTCCGCTGCCTCGCATTGACGACAACCTGGATCGGCTGCGCCACACCCGTTACTTTTCGTCGATGGACTTGAAGAGCGGATACTGGCAGATAGAGGTCGACGAACGCGATCGGGAGAAGACGGCCTTCGTCACGCCGGACGGACTGTATGAATTTAAAGTAATGCCGTTCGGACTGTGCACAGCGCCGGCAACCTTCCAACGCGTTATAGACACCGTCCTTTCTGGTTTGAAATGGCAGAGCTGTCTCGTGTACCTCGACGTCATTGTGGTGTTCGCAAGCGAATTAGACGAGCACCTGAGACGACTGCGATCCGTGCTACAGGCTATGAAGACTGCTGAGCTAACACTCAAGCCTTCCAAGTGTCGATTTGCCTATGGTGAGCTGAAATTCTTGGTACACGTTGTGAGCGCTCAGGGTGTATAAGCCCCGATCCTACAAAGACGTCGGCTGTCACTGAATTTCCGAAACCATCTGAAAAGAAGGTCGTCCGAAGGTTCCTTGGGCTGTGCGCGTACTACAGACGTTTCGTTCGTGACTTTGCACAAATTTCTGCACCACTGACGCATCTGACGAAGGACGACGTGCAGTTCCAGTGGGAAAGGGAGCAAGAACAAGCCTTTGACGAACTCAAGCGAAGGCTCCAGTCGCTCCCTATCCTCGGGCAATTTGTTCAGTCTGCAGTGACAGAAATCCACACGGACGCCAGCAATACCGGTACCGGTGCCGTACTCGTTCAGCGACAAGAAGGAACATAGAGAGTAATCGCTCACGCAAGCCGGGCGCTGTCCAAGGCAGAACAAAATTATTCAACGACCGACAAGGAATGTCTGGCAGTCGTCTGGGCGACAACCAAGTTCCGTCCCTACTTGTACGGGATCCCGTTCCGCGTTTTCACCGACCACCACGCCCTCTGCTGGCTCGCAAACCTCAAGGATCCGTCAGGTCGCCTCGCCCGCTGGAGCCTTCGACTGCAAGAATTCGATGTAACCATTGTGCATAAATCTGGCCGCAAGCATAATGACGCTGACCGTTTGTCTAGGGCTCCAGTCGAACCTCCAATCTCCGGCGCCAACGACGATGACGACACCCGTTTTCTAAGCGCAGTTAACGCTACCGACATGACGGCACTGCAACGCGAAGACACGGAACTTCGCTCCGCGATCGACCACCTCGAAGGCCGAGGAGGCTCTGTCCTACAGGTCTTTTCTTGGGACCTACCGAGCTTGGTCCTTCGGCGAGGCGTGCTATTTAGAAAGAATTTCCGAACCAGCCAAACTACCTGGCTACTGGTTGTCCCCACCAGAAATTTTTCAAGCGTGCCATGACGACCCAACGGCCGGACATCTCGGCTACAGCGGGACCCTTGCCCGGATTCATGACAAGAACTACTGGCCAAGACACTCGAAGACTGTTCATCTGAACACACGGTCATGTCCCGAGTGCCAACGGCGTAAAAAACCTCCAACGAGACCTGCGGGACTCCTGCAACCGATATCGACCCCTACTACGCCTTTCCAACAAAATGGAATGGATTTGCTTGGGCCCTTTCCGCCATCGACGTCGGGGAACCGCTGGATAGTCGTTGCCACGGATTACCTTACCCGGTACGGGGAGTCGAAAGCCCTTCCGTGGGGAACAGCGGTGGAAGTCGTCAAGTTTTTTGTCGAGTCTATTCTTCTTCGACATGGCGCCACCGAAGTCTTGATAATCGACCGACGGTCATCGTTCTTGGCCCAGCTCACGCAAGAGATCCTTCGGCTCAGCCACACCAGCCATCGTCGGACCACCGCGTACCATCCGCAGACCAACGGGCTAACGGAGCGACTCAACAAGACGATTGCCGATATGATCTCCATGTACGTCGACGTCGAGCACAAGACGTGAAACGAGGTATTACCATACATCACGTTCGCCTACAACACCGCAGCTCAAGAAACAACCGGGTTTACACCATTCGAGCTGGTGCATGGAAGAAAAGTGACAACCATGCTAGATGCAATGCTGCCCCATGGGCCTGTGGACGACGGATGCGACGATGCCCATGCGGTCAGTCAGAGAGAAGAAGAAGCATGCCAACTAGCCCGCCTTCGATTCCACGATCAACAGTGTGTCGACGCTCGCCGGTACAATCTTCGTCACCGCGCCGTCCACTTCCAACCCGGAGACCGGGTATGGGTTTGGACACCAGTAAGGCGCCGCGGTCTCAGCGAGAAGCTTCTGAAACGCTATTTCGGACCCTACAAGATCATCCGACGCCTCGGCGATCTGAACTACGAAGTCCTTCCCGACGGAACGCGCCCATCTGCAAGACGTCAGCCGCGCCCCCAGGTGGTGCACGTCGTCCGGCTAAAGCCGTATTACGGACGATAAAACTTTCCGCCCTCGTCGATGAGTGAACTGCGAACTGTGAACCGTGAACTGTGAACCGCGAACTGTGAACTGCGGCTCGCGATTCTGCTGTCCTTTTCTTGTGGATTTGTTTGTTGTTTTGTTTTGAGCTGCATCGGGGCGATGAATTTTTTAAAGGGGGGAGTAATGCCGCGCGCGCAGCTGGCCAAGTAGGCAGCGCGCGCGTGGCCTAACGGTTATCGCGCCTGCCTCCAACGCGAAAAGCCATGGTTCGATTCCTGGGAGCGACGCATCTTTTGTTATTCCTGCAATTTAGTTTTCCGGTAGATTCGAGAATCCCTTTGCGTGTTCGAAGTCCGAATGTTCTACGCGCCGAACATTCTGCGCCGATTATTCCAGAAGCTCACGCTTGTACATAAGGGGCTCCGCGTGGCGAACCGGAGTCAGTCTCGCCCCAGCGCTCGAACCTGCTGTTACGCCGACGTCGACGCCCGCGACGCTTTGTATTTATCTTGTTTCCTTTTATTCTCGCGCGCAAGTTCGCCCTATTAAACGTTTAATTTCTTCAGTTATCACCGCCTCATCCATTGTCATTCGTGACAATATCTTGTTTGAACTCCTGCCAGATCACTCCGTCCACAACCTTCCCGTCGCTTTTCTCCCCAATTACGCTCTTAATTTTTGCGCGCAGCAGCTCATATTTTAAAAGGCTTTCATTCAATTTTCATCCACTCCACCATGACGCCCTGTTTGCCTGGAAAGCCACCTTCCCAACAGCAGCCGTTACAAGGGCGTGGTCGGAGAAAGCCAGCCGTAGAACCTCGTATGCCGAGCTGGTTTCCGGAAGTTCACTTGAAACGTAAATTCTGTCCAGCCTTGCATGGCATGTACCCTGCCAGTGGGTGTACTCTAAGCATGAGCCCGCAGCAAATTCATTTGCGTCTTGCAAATCGAAGTCCCATATTATCTTACGAAGTTCCACGCGGCTGCTATACGACCGCAAAACCTTCGAGCTGTCTCCGACATGCAATACGCAATTAAAATCGCCAGCCAATACAATTTTGCACGATGTGTCAACGTATTGCCGGAGGGTAGAGAAAAACTGCTTTCTCTCAGCAATCTCGTTTGGGGCATAGACCGAAACAAGCTTGTGTAGTTTTCCCTGGTACAGAACTTCCACCGCATAGACCCGACCGTTAAGTTCATTTTCCCATTCAGGGCAAATTGTGATGCCTCTGGATTTTTTTATGAATATAGCCGCCCCGCCACTCTATGCATTCGCCTTGGAAGTAAAGCAGTCATAGTGGTTTCTGACAAAATGAGCCATGTCTTCCACTTGCTTATCAGTACTAAGTTTGGTTTCTTTCAAAAAAGCAATTTCTATTTTCTTTTTTTTTTTTTTTTTTTGCAAAAGCATGTTAAGGACTTACTGTTTCCGCTGTTGGGCGATCAGGCTTACACTGTTAAGGGTGGCAAGCTTCAGACGTCCCAGCGCGTGTGTTGTGGGAAGTTAAAGGGACCATGAAATGATTTTAAAATCGAATTTCATCCACCGCACGTCGTAAAAGGTGTGAAAAGGAACACAAAAACACAAGACTAGGGAGCCAAAAAAAATTATTTGCTATAGAACTTTTAAAAGAAAACTGGACTCTTTTGCGACTTCTTTCCTTCGAAAGCTCTGCCTTTTCACTACGATGCATACGCAGAAACGGTGCACGTCAGCCGAATCCACATCGCCTATTGGGTAAGAGCCTACCTCACCAGCACCGCGATCGTAAACAATAAATAGCCGGCGAATGTTTCCTAAAAGTTTTGTTAAATAATATTCAGATCCACATTTTGTAGCATAATTAGAGATGTGTGGCGAAAATTGCCAAATTTGATAATGCTGAGAGCCAAGCGCCATCTATCGTGTGGTAAACGAAGCAACTACTGCGCGTGCGCAGTAGGGCAGGGCCAAGTTCAGAACGGTTATTTCCTTTGGTTTCCTTCCTCTCAAAACTCTGACTGACTGAACGTTTATTTTTCTACGTGTTCATCTCGCGCGTGCCGACTTCAAGCAGCAAGAAAGAAATGTACTTAAAACAAACCACGACGAACAAGAACGCTGGATCCACAAACACCCGAGAAGAGCGACAACAGACGCGAATCCCGCTCCGACGAAGCTCTCAGAATATAGGCCTAGCAGGCACTCCGACTCGGCGCAGCGTTGCTTCGTCGCAAGACCGTCTGCCTACGACCGGCTGGCGTACTGAATGGAATATGCCCGCGCTACCCTTGTGGACCCTTCCGTATTATAGTTTGATCGCTGACCTCAATTTTAGGTTAAGAGGTGAGGTCAATCTCTTCCCCTTGTTTTCCGAGGCAATGTTGACGAACACTCGTCGAAAAGGGACCCTCGTCGATCCTCTCCTTGTTTTGCGTGATACAGAGCTGAAATAAACGCTGTATGGATTACCTTCGTAGCACGGTATGTACACTTTGTTATTGGTATGCCATTTTTATTCTGACAGACTGCACGTCACTGTCGAGCTGTAACAGTTCGTGGGAGGTATACGTGCAATACCGGTCCAACCTTTCTTTGCCGAGTGTCGCGTCAGTATCGAGTTGCAATTGTAAAAGATCGGTCCCGAAGCGCTTACCAACAGCGCGAATACAGCACTTCATCAAACGCGCGCGTCCGCTCCGAGAGTGAACAGGTATTTACGTGGCTCTTGCTGACAGTTCACACGTATCTTTTTTAACGTCGGCTCGCTCCTGCATCTCCGAGACCGCGAAAAACGCCGCGGCAAATTGTTCCCATCTGCACTTCCCAACAGGCATACCGGCGTATGGGACTAGTCCCATGCTGTCGCTGTAGCGCAACGTATCTCATTGAATTTCGCTCAGCTGCGATGCGGCGATGAGAGGCGCCGATTCAGAAAATACGTCGGTGACATCGGCGCAGTAAAACCCACCGGCGCACCCCAACTCGCTAACGCTCCCATCTCCTACTGCAGAGAGAACTTCCGGTTCCGGAAACATCGTACGTCACGGCTTGTTTTGCGGTCAAGAAAAAGTCGATATTTCATTAATTTTTTGTGTAGAAGTTAATAAACCGAGACGAAAACGGATGCCTGTTCGGCATTCAGTGAACATTGACGGTTTATTGTAAAAGTTATCTGGAAAAAGTAAAAAAGTCATTTCATGGTCCCTTTAAGCACCAACTCCCGGCAGTCGCGGACTATGGCTGCAATTTGCGCGTCTGCCAGTAAAGGACCGCTACCGGAGAGCGGAAGCCGAGGGGACCTACCTACGGGGGTGCAGTCCGCCGGCGCTCTTTATTTATTTTATTTATTTATTTAGGAATACTGCAGGCCAATTGCGGCCCAAGCAGGATTGGGGGTTACAAAAGTGGAGTAAAAAAGCGCAAAACCAGGTAATCCGTAAAAAGGTAGAGTGGAACAGGGAAAAATTATGCAAAAATTGTAATAAAGCACATGCAATAGCTCACAACAAAGTTGGGAGGGGTGGCGGTAGTGGGGAACAGGAAAATAAAACACAATGCAAAGAGTTACACATCAAACAAACGCTCAATCGACTCCAAAACATTGTCAGATATAAATATGTGATGAGGTAGGCTGTTCCATTCTGTTATGGTTCTGGGAAAGAAGGAGTTTTTAAATGCATTTGTTCGAGCGAATACTGGAGTTATTTTATGCGGATGGTCATGCTTTGAGCGCCTAGTCGAGGATGGGTGAGGAAAGGACGACGATTCAAGCCGTAGTTTTTTAAACCAGAGTTGATAAAAAAATTTTAGTCTAGCTAGCTTCCTTCGTGATTCAAGAGAGATGATGTTGTTACTTTGAATTAAGGCAGCAGGTGAGTCATGCGGGTGGTAGCGATTAAATATAAAACGAGCTGCTTGCTTTTGAACATCTTCCAGTATCTTGATATATTTTTTTGTGAATGGATCCCAGACTGTACAGGCGTATTCCAACTTAGTTCTTATCAATGTGTTATAGGCTAAAAGTTTCACATGAGAAGGCACGTTCTTAAGCGTGTGCCTTATCATACCTAGTTTTCGACGGGCAGCTGCACAAACGTGTTCAATGTGTGAGGACCAAGATAAGTTGCTAGAAATTGTTATACCAAGATATTTAAAGCTCATCGTCCGAGAGATGTATATATCACCAATAAAGTATTCATATTGATGAGAGGACTTTTTTGTTAGTGATGCGCATGTACAAGGACTTTTCTTGGTAAAGCTTCATCTCTCAACGATCGCACCAGCTTGAAGCTGCATTAAGACTTTCGTTCAGAACAACTTGGTCCCTAGTAGAGTTAATATCCTTGAACAATAGACAGTCGTCCGCAAATAAACGAATACTCACGCTTTTATCTATACAAAAAGTGAGGTCATTAATAAAAATTGAAAAAAGAAGAGGGCTAAGGACACTCCCTTGCGGAACACCGGAAATTACAGGAAGAGGATCAGAATGGAGACCGTCTACATCGACGAATTGTTTTCGCATTTGCAGATAAGCTGAAATCCATTGAACAACTGTGCTGGGAAGGGCAATCTCATTTAGTTTGTATATAAGACCGGAATGAGGAACTCTGTCGAAGGCTTTGCTAAAATCAAGGAAGATGACGTCGACATGACCAGGCCTATCTACTATAGAAGCAAAAAAATGAATAGTTGAAATGAGCTGAGTAGTAATAGAAAGTCCCTTTCGGAACCCATGCTGAAAAGGCGAGATTATTTCATGTTTATCGAGGAAATCATTGATGTAATTAGAAATTATATGTTCCAGTAGTTTACACGAAGAGCTGGTGAGTGAAATCGGGCGATAATTCGTTAACATTGTACGGTCTCCTTTTTTGAAAACCGGTACAACTCGAGAAATTCGCCAATCTGAGGGAACAACGCCAAATGAAAATGACATCTGGAAGATAACAACAAGGAATCTAGAAATCCACTCAGCGTAACGACGAAGAAATGCATTTGGTATATCATCGGGACCATTTGACGATTTAGGTTTGAGGTTAAGTAGCATAGAAAAGATACCTTCAAACGTGATGAACTCTGAGCTTATTTCAGTTTCTTCGTTAAAGGAGGAATGTCTAGTGTAAGACTTCGAGAACACTGACTGAAAGAAAAGATCAAACCCCGTAGATATTTGTTGTTTGTCGTGAACCAACATTTCCCCAATTTTGACGTAATCGACAGTTTTTTGTTGATTTGAGCTGAGGTGTCGCCAGAACTTCGCTGGATCTGTCTTAAGGAATCGTGTGAGTGTATTGAAATGATAGAACTGTTTACTTGTGCGAATTTTAGCTGCTAGTGCTCGCTTTAGGCAGGGGAGGGAAAAACTGTGAACTCGACTTCTACGGTTTCTTTTTACTTTCCGTACTGGATGAATTATTTCGCGTGTCATCCAGGGTTTTTTGCGGCGCACATACTCGTATTTACTTTTATTAGGAATAAAGTTTCGAAGACAAAAATGACAGATAGATTTAAATTTATTCCACAAATAATTAACGTCGTTCCCAGAAAATGTATCTAAGGATAACTCAAGTTAATCTAGAACAGATTCGTCATTCTCCCTAGAAAGTCTTTAATAGTTCTGCGCTTCTGGGCCACAAAATCATCCGAGCTGCCCATGAGGCAGGAGAAAGAAACAAGCTTATGGTCGGACAAACCATCCTCCACTGATACCTGTACTTCAGACGGAGACCTACTATAAAGGACAAGATCTAAAATGGACGATGAATCCCTCTGGACGCGTGTGGGTACATTAACTGCTTGAGAAAGGTCACAGGCAAACGCAATGTCGAAGATAGTTTGGTCAGAGGGGTGAGGAGGATGATGAATTATGCTAATCAACGTTAGGTAAATTAAAATCACCAACCAATAGCATGCAGCTCTTGGAATACTTGAGTATATAATCATAAAGCCTAGGCAGGTATTCATTGCTTGATGAGGGTGAGCGATATACAGCGATCAAGATGAATGAATCCTTCCCGTAAGTAACGCGAAGACACAGGCTTTCATGATCAGTCATTTGATCTAGTACTAGAGCAGATAGGCTGTATTTTTAAAATGACGGCTACACCGCCACCACGGGAAGGCCTATCTCTTCGGTATACACTGTATGAACCAGCAACTATGTCACGGTCATTGATTTCATCGCTTAGCCACGTCTCAGTTAATACTGTCACGTGAGGATCGTGACAAAGCATTACTCTTTCAAGCTCCGCAGTTTTGTTTATTATGCTTCTGGCATTAATGTTTAGAAGGCGCAATTGGTGGAGAGTGCCGGTGATGTCACGTGCTTGCAGGTTGGTGGTGCGTAGATAAAATTTGAACCCGTGCGTGAAACAACAGTTCAAACTGTTGTTTCAGATAGCGTGCGACTCCCACGCTATATATGTGTATCTCAAACATACCAATGTAAAAGTCCTCGTGGCAGTTAGTTGAGTTGAGCAAGTACTCCGTGAACTGACGAGCATTTATAACCAGACACAATCCATATAGTCTACATTGAAACCCCACACCAGGTTCAAGTTGGGCAGGGTGGCGAAAGGAGAAGATGCGTTGACCCCGTTGACTGACACCCCACTTTGCAGGGCCAGCTTCATGTCTCTGAGCTCTCCTTCCGGTGCCCTCTCTTCACCTGGTACACCGCCTCGATAACGCAGGATTTCTAAAAGTGTAAAACAAAAGCAGCAGAGTTCGACTCGGCAGATATAAATAGAGTCCAAAAGCAATGAGCGCAACCAACAGGAAGTTAAGATAAGCAAACAGTGTACAGAACGCGACAACAAGAGACTTACCCCCCGTGTACTCTCCACTAGCCAAGCACCAGGGTCACCCAAAGTACCCAGTGAAGTGGGTGTTGTTGCGAACTCCAGCCCGAGCTGGCGCATCCCCGCAAAAGCAGAGGGTGTAGACCTTGGAAGTCATGACAGTGGAGTCGTGCTCCCAGGTTGACAGTGTCGAGAGCCATCACCTCTTCAACAAACGGTCTCGTAAAGAGGCCCATATTTGGGTGGCTGGAGCCAAACGAAAGTCCTGTCAGGGCACAGTGACCGAACCGCACACTTAGTGGCAGCTCATTGATAACAAGCTGGATTGGGTAGACCGAGGGTCCTACAGAATTATGCAATGGGCTGCCGTCCGTAATAGATGTGTTAGATCAATCCACTCAAGTACACCTCTCTGCTGAAGGTACTTGTAGTCGGCTCCGCTTGTGATGTCCCGAATTATATCACAGGGCGCCTGGGCTTCCACCCTGATGCCGCACCGAGTTTTCGTAAAGCACATGATTTGTTTCACTTATTATCTGCTGCACTTGATGTTGCAGACTCACTGTGATGAAAAGGCAACCATCGCTTTTTACCTTTGCGAGATCGCATGTCATTGCACACTTGGCGTAGACTTGAGTGGTTTTATGCTCGCTTGAATCAAGCAACGATCCACAGCCTTGACAGTAGTAATGGTACTTTACCACACGTTAAGTTTTGGGCGCCCAAAGCTTGCGGAGCAGGTATTTGCTCCGCGGAAACACGTCACTTCCAACATCCAGCATTGCGTTCACCATGCGCAGTAGTTTGTCCAGCGCTGACCAAGTCAGTTTTCCGACGTCAGGAAGGACATGAGTGCTACAGCCTCTGCTTTGGTTGTCGTTGAGGGGGAGAGTGTGGAATTCCCGTATTCCGCAAAGCTGTCGGCGAGACATGTGCTTCATCGTAAGCGGGAGGCGACACACTGCCGGGAACGTCATGTTCTTCACTGATGATGTCGTCCTGCTGGCAGGGATGGCCAAGATCAAGTTCAGTCTCCATGCTGCTGCATTCATACAACGACTCATCGAAGCAAGCATCCGTTTCGAGTTGGTCACTCGGAACTTCAGCAGGGTCGTCAGAAGTGTACAATGTTGGCTGTCCGTATCCACACGTAGAAGGAGAAGGTGAAGCCTCGCCGCCGGGCACAATGTTTCAATCCAGGCAACAACCGCGCTCGGTCCGGCTCTGGCATTTCGTTGAACTCGGGATTATGAACAGCTCACCCTTTTCTAAACAGTTCTTCCTGCGCTTTTCCTTGGGTGCTGATTCCATTGTCGTGGCCTCGAATCACCAGCATCGCTGGTGATTCGAGGCCACGAAAATGGAATCAATTAGAGGCCACGACGAATATCACCAGCAACGCTGGCAATATCCTAACGAAAAACTACGTAGCACTCGTCACACCTTGCGCACGGAGCGCACGCACATAAGACTTTTTTTTTTCCCAAAAGTGCCAAATCCGTGCAAAGCAAAACCAGAATAAAGGGGATTTGTTTTTCTTTTTTTTTATCGGTATGGTTTTGAGTTATGTAGCGCGGCGGCCTGTACAATTTGTTTCTCACGTAATGTGACCGATATCAATTTCATACCTACTGCAAATGATACCCACTCGGATATTCTTCGAATTTCAGCAAACAATAACTTAGTTTCTGTTTATTTTAAATCGGATTGGTTTGGCTTTCATAGCTGCAAGCCAGACTGCAGTATAACAATCATAGAATTTTTATAATGTACGCTAGAGCTTCAACTGGCGCTAGTGTCTATGCAACTTCCGTGACGCAAGTTGAAACAGACAGCAGCCAGTCTACTTTTGCGGTGCTCCTGTGCATTCCTATGGAAAACGCGCGTGCATTTTGTCTCTTCTAAGGAAAACAACATCGAAACCTTTTGTTATTTGGGTCGTACCGAATAGTATGAACCTTTATTAATAATTCAAAAGTGTAATTGCTTTAGTTGTATTTTTCTGACCAGTGACGGATGTTTAACTTGACTAATATTTTGGAATTCATTTGCAACCTGATCTGTCATGGCACTACCATATAAAGCTCACCCTGGCGGCTGCTAACCGCTCTTTCGGATTTCTCAAGCGTAACCTTAAACAGGCTCCTCCTAACATACGCAAGCTTGCCTTTTCCACACTAATACGTTCGAAATTAGAATATGCATCAGCCATTTGGTATACCGAACATGCTTACATCATAAACGACATTGAATCACTGCAAAATCGTGCCGCTCGCTTCATATTTTCAGATTATTCACGTCATTCCAGCGTCACAGCACTAAAATGCCCAGCAGAGCTACCCGAACTACTCCATCGTCGCAAACTTTCACGCCTATCTCTTTTCATAAACTTTATCACCACGCGTCACTTCACGGTGATTTCTTCGAGCCACCTGCCGTTATTTTTCCACGCCGCGATCACCCCTACAAAGTTAAACGCGTAACCTGTAAGTCACCTGCTTTTTCCCGGTCATTCATTCCACGTACCACAATCGATTGGAATAATCTACCATCGCACATTGCCTCAGAAAAAGACACCACGAAGTTTCAAGAACAAATTCAAAATACTGATGCCATCTAACTTTTGCTGTTCTACATTGTTGTTTCCTCTTTTCCGAAACGTGCAGAGCAAATGTGTACTATTTTCTTTTTACCTTGACTCAGCTTTATTGCAGTGTGATGAGTGAGTGTATGTTTTTTATTCGTTTTTGAGTGTATCCTTTATTTTCTTTTTATTATTAAGTGTATTGATTGTTTGCTAGTATTCTCATATGTTGTTCACTGTGCACTAGTTCCTATTGGAACGATTTATGTACCCTTCCTATGTAATACCCTCTCACGAGGGCCTTTAGGGGTAATATGAATAAATAAATAAATAAATATTTCAGGACCCTGCCTATGCCCAACGGCGTTTGTTCAAAGACATTGGCGCATCAAAAAAAAAAAAAAAAAAATTGCCAAATAGAATGTAGAGTGTGTTCAAAATTCGCTAACATGTAGAGTCACCAAAACCCTAACCGGGATTCAGTCGTGTGGAATTGATATTGTTTTTAGCGACGAAGTAAACAGCCAAGACTGGACATCGAGCGTGGAAGCGTGTGCCGAGGAACTTTGAAGACAAACACGGCCGGAGGCGACGAGGGTGGATCCATTAGCGAAAGAAGGATTGGCGACTCATATTTGCATCTCCATTTAAAATCTTGGGCGTCGTCCTAATTAAGAACGTAATCTTCAATGCGAGCGGTTTACTGCCTTCATCTGCGTATACGACACTTGGAAATAAACGGCGTACATGGGCTAGTAAACGCCGTTTCGTTCGTTTTAGTTGAGAACGAATTTTCAAGTGAAATGACCTGTACTTAGGCGAAACACCGTGTGTGATTTATGATAAAGTTTAATGACATTCGTCGTAAAAAATAAAGAGTAACGCACAATAACACCCCGGCGAAAGACAACAGGAGAGACGAACTCCCGCATTTATGCGCCTTTTGGCATATCACATACGTTAAACATATACCATAAATAACGATCGATGAAAGAAATAAGACTTGCGAGATACACAGCTCATAAATATTGCAGAGAAATTGTGGTTACAAACATATTTACATCCACCAGCAAGTTCTAATACTAAATGAATCAAACATCATATCAAGAAACAAATGCAAAAATCTGAAAAAAAGAAAGAAAAAAGAAGGCATGGTTTCAGGATTACTGGTGGCAAAAGAGGACTCGTTTGGTCAAGGTTTGACGCACATCGGCCCCACGGGATCTTTCCTTAATGGTGCGGGCCAGGTGTCGCAACCGCAGTGCGACATATTTCTTAACGACTGCCTTGGCAAGTCACACTGCGCGCTTTGGCTTATCATTGGCATGCACCTGGTTCTTAAAACTCTTTGCGTGTTTGTCGTAAAATGCCCTTATGCTAGAACAGTCAGGAGAGTTGCATTCATTTTTGCGGCTTCATCTTCAGTGGGCATCTTGTTTTTGTTTTTCGGTTTCCTGCAGGACCAGGCAAACGAGCCCAGAGGGGTACACAAGCAAACAAACAAACAAATAATCAATCAATCAATCAATCAACCTTATTTTTTCAAGTAAAATACAAATTAGACTTGAACGGTCCGCTGGCACAAAAGGCAAACATGTTTTCGACGAGGTATCAGCGGCCCGTAAGGACGACAAAATCCAGAGGCAAATACAGAAACAAAAAAATAAAGAAATAAAAAATCCGCGCATGCAGAAACCTACAGCAACAAAATATCGTAATAACACTCAGACATCATACAAGGTAAAATAAAAATTACATATGCGTACAAACAACACCAGGAAGCACAATAAATCACACCGCCCGTCATTAGACTTTGTCAGGGAGTTAAAGAGAAGAAACATGATCTTGAAAAAACTGAAATAATACCTGAAAAACAAGCGAGCTGGTGAAGATTCATGGTAATAAAACCCGAGACTCAGGAACACAGAAGGGGACGAACACAACACAATGTCTCAAACACAGCTGAACGTTTATTTTTCAGACCCTCGTTTAAAAAGGAGAGCCCCCCCCCCCCCCCCCCCCGGTGCCCCCACCCGACATTTACAGTCCCGAAGGTCAAGGGGCTTCCTCCCGTCTAGTCCACGTCAGCAGCCCTTCTCGCACACACAGCCATCGACATGCCCTAGGCGCCACAGAGTCGATGAGAACGTCCACGCAGTTGAATGATCACCCTCCACTGCCACCACTGCTAATCCCCCATTCCCTCGCAACGCTTCCTTGCCCCCCGCCGACGAATCGTACACAAGCACACCACACAGATATACCCCCTTCCCCCCCCCCCCCCCCACGCTTTACAGTTGCCGGCGTAAACACAAACCTCGAAAACACATGGGGAGGGCCACCCAGTGAGCTCAAATGCGCCGCAAAGTAATCTCAAAGCCTTACAGTTTGTGCCGCTAACCGTCGATCCCCCCTTTCTTTCTTTCATTTTTTTTATATGTACTTTCTCATGTTTAATTACTGTTACCAACACGCTCGTTTTGTACTTACTTATCCCCGACCTTCCCAAACCCCCCCCCCCCCTCTTTCCCCTTATTTCCGTCTCCTTCCAATGTCCTAAAAAAAAATATTAATTTTTACTGAGCTTTTGGGTTGGAACTCACCCGTCATGGAGGCGAAATTCCGTTTCTGATATAGGACCAGGTAAGGTTGTCTAACGAAAAGGAAGGATTGCTTATGCAGTTCCCAATACTCCCTATTCTAATGGTTTCCCTCAGCAGACTAACCCCATTCACGGGAGGGGTGAGCGGGTGCCGAAAAAAACACAGAAATAGAGAAGTCGAGTGTCGGGACGGGGTAGTTTATGGTATACCATTGACATGTGGTTTTACTTACGTTGCCCAAACAGGAAGATGTGTAAACGACCGGTTATTAGAGCACAAAAAAGCAGTAGAAATGAGGGCTCAAAATTCAGAAGTAGCCAGACATGTTGAAGAGTGCAATGGGTGCAACCCGGAGTGGGCCAGAACAGAAATTATCTACAGTGAAAAAGATGCGACTAAAAGAATATTGAGGGAAACCATTAGAATAGGGAGTATTGGGAACTGCATAAGCAATCCTTCCGTTTCGTTAGACAACCTAACCTGGTCCTATATCAGAAACGGAATTTCGCCTCCATGGCGGGTGAGTTCCAACCCAAAGACTCAGTAAAAATTAATCTTTTTTTCTTTTCTTTTTCTTTTTTTTAGGGCATTGGAAGGAGACGGAAATAAAGGAAAAGAGGGGGGGGGGGTTGGGAAGGTCGGGGATAAGTAAGTACAAAACGAGCGAGCTGGTAACAGTAATTAAACATGAGGAAGTACATATAAAAGAAAAAAAAAAGAAAAAAAGGGGGGGATCGACGGTTAGCGGCACAAACTGTAAGGCTTTGAGATTACTTTGCGGCGGATTTGAGCTCACTGGGTGGGCCTCCCCATGTGTTTTCGAGGTTTGTGTTTATGCCGGCAACTGTAAAGGGGGGACGGGAAGGGGGTATATCTGTGTGCTGTGCTTGTGTACGATTCGTCGGCGGGGGGCAAGGAAGCGTTGCGAGGGAGTGGGGGATTAGCAGTGGTGACAGTGGACGGTGATAAGTCAACTGCGTGGACGTTCTCATCGACCCTGTGGCGCCTAGGGCATGTCGATGGCTGTGTGTGCGAGAAGGGCTGCTGACGTGGACTGGACGGGAGGAAGCGGCTTGACCTTCGGGACTGTGGATGTCGGGTGGGGGCACCGGGGGGGCTCGTTTTTTTAAACGAGGGTCTGAAAAATAAACGTTCAGCTGTATTTGAGACATTGTGTTGTGTTCGTCCCCTTCTGTGTTCCTGAGTCTCGGGTTTTATTACCATGAATCTTGAAATAAGACAGCAAAAAATGGCCTATAAAGTACACTATGTAAAATTATTATAAGCATCAAGTACATAATATAAAATACATAGTGTAAAAATTAGTATAATGCTTGTGTATGGAAAGCATCCCTATTGAAAATTCCGGCAAAAACTTCCAGTGACATTTGGTGGAAACGGGCTAATTTCCCCTCACTTTCACCAGAAACCAGCGTAGTTGACCAGTTTTTTGGTGGAAACATTACCGGCCGCCACTTCCAGTGACCAGATTTCGCTGGACCTTTTGCCGGAGCCGCTGACGGTTAAAATCCGGCAAAAACTTCCAGTAACATTCGGCGGGAACGGGTTAATTGCCACTCATTTTCATCAGAAACCAGTGTAGCCACTTTCGCTGGAAGCTTACCAGAACCACTTTCGATTACCCGCCGCTGGAATCCTACCGGAAGCCACTCTCGTTTGCCGGACACCAAACATCACTGGAAACCGACGCAAGGGGAACCGCTTAAGTCAAGGAGGCCAAGACGAGCAAGGGGACAGAGTTTGTAATGGCGGCCGCCAATACAGCGGCATTCTCGTGAGTGCGTGTTTTAGCTCGAAACGACGTTGCAATTCTGCAAGAAGTGCGTGCAGCGAACTGTTTTGACGACCCAAAACGGTGGGCAGCGATCACCGGCAACTTGATATTTGCGACAGGCAAAAGTCTGGGCCGGAGCAGGTACGAGACCACTTGAGCGGCATTCTCGTGAGTGCGAGTTTTAGCTCGGGACGACGTTGCAATCCTCAAAAAGTACGTGCAGTGAACTGATTTGACGATCCAAAAAAGTGGGCACTTTCACCCGTTTTCATCCGAAACCAATTTACCATGTCTTTGGTCGATTATTTGCCGGCAAACAGATTTCGCTGGGATGTCCCCGGCAGCCACTTTCATACACCAGACGACCCGGATTTCCTAGAAACTTACCCTACACAGGAGGCTGCGTCGCCTCCGAAACGGAGAGAACGGCGAGAGAAGGACCGGCGCGGAGGCGGCCAGAAGGCAGCGGCGGCTGCCTCCTCTCCGTGCTACGTGCACGTGACGTCCGAGACTCCTTGCGTGCGCCGACCCGCCGATAAAAAAAAAAAAAAAAAAAAAAAAAAAAACTTTCCGGTGCGCACACGCAATTGGCCCTCTCCTCCCCTCCCCTCCCCCCCCCCCCCCCTCTTTTAGAACACCTACACACACACACACACACGCACGTCTGTCTCGGCAGTCTCCGTCGGACGTGTTTGTTTTCAGCTTTGGGAGTAGCGGCCGTCGCCGCCGTCGCGATTCCTTGTGGTGTTGTTAAGCCTCGGCTAAAGTTTGTTTCGGCGGACATCGGTGGTGTGGCGCCGGACCCAGAGCTGCGACTTGACGATGGCGTGTGCCCGCGGCAAATACCGTGCCAAAACAAGAGTGACATCCTGCGGGAAGCGGACGCCGGAATCTTGTCCAAGCAAGAAATTGCGAAGAAGCGTGCAATACCGAAAAACACGCTATGGCGGCAGAAGTTGCCAACGAAAGGAAGAGGATGCGGCCCGGAAAGTATCCCGACCTCGAGAAAACGCTTCTGCTTTGAATTAAGGACATGCGTGCACACGATATTCCACTGAGCGGCCCTGTCATGCTGGCGAGGCAGCGGACTTCGCCCAGCAGCTGGTTTACGACGACTTTGCTGCTTCAGATGGGTGGCTGCACCGATTCCACGAGCGTTACGACTTTGTTTTCCGTGCTGTGTCGGGAGAAGGAAAGGCCGTTACTTCACTTTCGTTTGTTCCAACTTCTGTTAATTCGAATTGAGGCGGCTTCTTCTTGCGGTTCGCATTAACGAGCTTTTACTGTATGTGGGGGGCCTATATCTTCCAAAGCAGCTGGGTGTGCAGATGGAAAGAATATATTTTTCAGTGACCTGCTTCTTACGCCTCTGTCCGTCCGCCTTCAGAAGCATCCAGCGAGCGAAAAAGACTGCACAAGATTTCTCAACGTCGGCGGATGTTCGTTTCGCGAATTCGTGGTTTTCGCGAAGCGCGCTACTGACGCCTGGTGCACCCGCGGCGACGGCATCAGGGACGACATCGTGAGTGTGCCCAGGATTTTTCACGGGAGGCGGATGTTCGCTCCGCGCGGTCGTGGTTTTCGCTAAGCGTGCTACTGACGCCTGGTGCACCAGCGGCGACGGCAGCAGGGACGACATCGTGAGTGTGCCCGGGATCTTTCTACGGCGGCGGGTGTTCGCTCCGCGCGGTCGTGGTTTTCGCTAAGCGTGCAACTGACGCCTGCTGCACCCGTGGCGACGGCATCAGGGACGACATCGTGAGTGTTGTGCCCGGGATTTCTCTACGGCAGCGGATGTTCGTTCCGCGCGGTCGTGGTTTTCGCTAAGCGTGCTACTGACGCCTGCTGCACCCGTGGCGACGGCATCAGGGACGACATCGTGAGTGTTGTGCCCGGGATTTCTCTACGGCAGCGGATGTTCGTTCCGCGCGGTCGTGGTTTTCGCTAAGCGTGCTACTGACGCCTGCTGCACCCGTGGCGACGGCATCAGGGACGACATCGTGAGTGTTGTGCCCGGGATTTCTCTACGGCAGCGGATGTTCGTTCCGCGCGGTCGTAGTTTTCGCTAAGCGTGCTACTGACGCCTGGCGCACCCGTGGCGACGGCATCAGGGACGACATCGTGAGTGTTGTGCCCGGGATTTCTCTACGGCAGCGGATGTTCGCTCCGCGCGGTCGTGGTTTTCGCTAAGCGTGCTACTGACGCCTGCTGCACCCGTGGCGACGGCATCAGGGACGACATCGTGAGTGTTGTGCCCGGCATTTCTCTACGGCAGCGGATGTTCGCTCCGCGCGGTCGTGGTTTTCGCTAAGCGTGCTACTGACGCCTGCTGCACCCGTGGCGACGGCATCAGGGACGACATCGTGAGTGTTGTGCCCGGGATTTCTCTACGGCAGCGGATGTTCGCTCCGCGCGGTCGTGGTTTTCGCTAAGCGTGCTACTGACGCCTGCAGCACCCGTGGCGACGGCATCAGGGACGACATCGTGAGTGTTGTGCCCGGCATTTCTCTACGGCAGCGGATGTTCGCTCCGCGCGGTCGTGGTTTTCGCTAAGCGTGCTACTGACGCCTGCTGCACCCGTGGCGACGGCATCAGGGACGACATCGTGAGTGTTGTGCTCGGGATTTCTCTACGGCAGCGGATGTTCGCTCCGCGCGGTCGTGGTTTTCGCTAAGCGTGCTACTGACGCCTGCTGCAACCGTGGCGACGGCATCAGGGACGACATCGTGAGTGTTGTGCCCGGGATTTCTCTACGGCAGCGGATGTTCGCTCCGCGCGGTCGTGGTTTTCGCTAAGCGTGCTACTGACGCCTGCTGCACCCGTGGCGACGGCATCAGGGACGACATCGTGAGTGTTGTGCCCGGGATTTCTCTACGGCAGCGGATGTTCGCTCCGCGCGGTCGTGGTTTTCGCTAAGCGTGCTACTGACGCCTGCTGCACCCGTGGCGACGGCATCAGGGACGACATCGTGAGTGTTGTGCCCGGGATTTCTCTACGGCAGCGGATGTTCGCTCCGCGCGGTCGTGGTTTTCGCTAAGCGTGCTACTGACGCCTGCTGCACCCGTGGCGACGGCATCAGGGACGACATCGTGAGTGTTGTGCCCGGGATTTCTCTACGGCAGCGGATGTTCGCTCCGCGCGGTCGTGGTTTTCGCTAAGCGTGCTACTGACGCCTGCTGCACCCGTGGCGACGGCATCAGGGACGACATCGTGAGTGTTGTGCCCGGCATTTCTCTACGGCAGCGGATGTTCGCTCCGCGCGGTCGTGGTTTTCGCTAAGCGTGCTACTGACGCCTGCTGCACCCGTGGCGACGGCATCAGGGACGACATCGTGAGTGTTGTGCCCGGGATTTCTCTACGGCAGCGGATGTTCGCTCCGCGCGGTCGTGGTTTTCGCTAAGCGTGCTACTGACGCCTGCTGCACCCGTGGAGACGGCATCAGGGACGACATCGTGAGTGTTGTGCCCGGGATTTCTCTACGGCAGCGGATGTTCGCTCCGCGCGGTCGTGGTTTTCGCTAAGCGTGCTACTGACGCCTGCTGCACCCGTGGCGACGGCATCAGGGACGACATCGTGAGTGTTGTGCCCGGGATTTCTCTACGGCAGCGGATGTTCGCTCCGCGCGGTCGTGGTTTTCGCTAAGCGTGCTACTGACGCCTGCTGCACCCGTGGCGACGGCATCAGGGACGACATCGTGAGTGTTGTGCCCGGGATTTCTCTACGGCAGCGGATGTTCGCTCCGCGCGGTCGTGGTTTTCGCTAAGCGTGCTACTGACGCCTGCTGCACCCGTGGCGACGGCATCAGGGACGACATCGTGAGTGTTGTGCCCGGCATTTCTCTACGGCAGCGGATGTTCGCTCCGCGCGGTCGTGGTTTTCGCTAAGCGTGCTACTGACGCCTGCTGCACCCGTGGCGACGGCATCAGGGACGACATCGTGAGTGTTGTGCCCGGGATTTCTCTACGGCAGCGGATGTTCGCTCCGCGCGGTCGTGGTTTTCGCTAAGCGTGCTACTGACGCCTGCTGCACCCGTGGCGACGGCATCAGGGACGACATCGTGAGTGTTGTGCCCGGCATTTCTCTACGGCAGCGGATGTTCGCTCCGCGCGGTCGTGGTTTTCGCTAAGCGTGCTACTGACGCCTGCTGCACCCGTGGCGACGGCATCAGGGACGACATCGTGAGTGTTGTGCTCGGGATTTCTCTACGGCAGCGGATGTTCGCTCCGCGCGGTCGTGGTTTTCGCTAAGCGTGCTACTGACGCCTGCTGCACCCGTGGCGACGGCATCAGGGACGACATCGTGAGTGTTGTGCCCGGGATTTCTCTACGGCAGCGGATGTTCGCTCCGCGCGGTCGTGGTTTTCGCTAAGCGTGCTACTGACGCCTGCTGCACCCGTGGCGACGGCATCAGGGACGACATCGTGGGTGTTGTGCCCGGGATTTCTCTACGGCAGCGGATGTTCGCTCCGCGCGGTCGTGGTTTTCGCTAAGCGTGCTTCTGACGCCTGCTGCACCCGTGGCGACGGCATCAGGGACGACATCGTGAGTGTTGTGCCCGGGATTTCTCTACGGCAGCGGATGTTCGCTCCGCGCGGTCGTGGTTTTCGCTAAGCGTGCTACTGACGCCTGCTGCACCCGTGGCGACGGCATCAGGGACGACATCGTGAGTGTTGTGCCCGGGATTTCTCTACGGCAGCGGATGTTCGCTCCGCGCGGTCGTGGTTTTCGCTAAGCGTGCTACTGACGCCTGCTGCACCCGTGGCGACGGCATCAGGGACGACATCGTGAGTGTTGTGCCCGGGATTTCTCTACGGCAGCGGATGTTCGCTCCGCGCGGTCGTGGTTTTCGCTAAGCGTGCTACTGACGCCTGCTGCACCCGTGGCGACGGCATCAGGGACGACATCGTGAGTGTTGTGCCCGGGATTTCTCTACGGCAGCGGATGTTCGCTCCGCGCGGTCGTGGTTTTTGCTAAGCGTGCTACTGACGCCTGGCGCACCCGTGGCGACGGCATCAGGGACGACATCGTGAGTGTTGTGCCCGGGATTTCTCTACGGCAGCGGATGTTCGCTCCGCGCGGTCGTGGTTTTCGCTAAGCGTGCTACTGACGCCTGCTGCACCCGTGGCGACGGCATCAGGGACGACATCGTGAGTGTTGTGCCCGGGATTTCTCTACGGCAGCGGATGTTCGCTCCGCGCGGTCGTGGTTTTCGCTAAGCGTGCTACTGACGCCTGCTGCACCCGTGGCGACGGCATCAGGGACGACATCGTGAGTGTTGTGCCCGGGATTTCTCTACGGCAGCGGATGTTCGCTCCGCGCGGTCGTGGTTTTCGCTAAGCGTGCTACTGACGCCTGCTGCACCCGTGGCGACGGCATCAGGGACGACATCGTGAGTGTTGTTCCCGGGATTTCTCTACGGCAGCGGATGTTCGCTCCGCGCGGTCGTGGTTTTCGCTAAGCGTGCTACTGACGCCTGGCGCACCCGTGGCGACGGAATCAGGGACGACATCGTGAGTGTTGTGCCCGGGATTTCTCTACGGCAGCGGATGTTCGTTCCGCGCGGTCGTGGTTTTCGCTAAGCGTGCTACTGACGCCTGCTGCACCCGTGGCGACGGCATCAGGGACGACATCGTGAGTGTTGTGCCCGGGATTTCTCTACGGCAGCGGATGTTCGCTCCGCGCGGTCGTGGTTTTCGCTAAGCATGCTACTGACGCCTGGCGCACCCGTGGCGACGGCATCAGGGACGACATCGTGAGTGTTGTGCCCGGGATTTCTCTACGGCAGCGGATGTTCGCTCCGCGCGGTCGTGGTTTTCGCTAAGCGTGCTACTGACGCCTGCTGCACTCGTGGCGACGGCATCAGGGACGACATCGTGAGTGTTGTGCCCGGGATTTCTCTACGGCAGCGGATGTTCGTTCCGCGCGGTCGTGGTTTTCGCTAAGCGTGCTACTGACGCCTGCTGCACTCGTGGCGACGGCATCAGGGACGACATCGTGAGTGTTGTGCCCGGGATTTCTCTACGGCAGCGGATGTTCGCTCCGCGCGGTCGTGGTTTTCACTAAGCGTGCTACTGACGCCTGCTGCACCCGTGGCGACGGCATCAGGGACGACATCGTGAGTGTTGTGCCCGGGATTTCTCTACGGCAGCGGATGTTCGCTCCGCGCGGTCGTGGTTTTCGCTAAGCGTGCTACTGACGCCTGCTGCACCCGTGGCGACGGCATCAAGGACGACATCGTGAGTGTTGTGCCCGGGATTTCTCTACGGCAGCGGATGTTCGCTCCGCGCGGTCGTGGTTTTCGCTAAGGGTGCTACTGACGCCTGGCGCACCCGTGGCGACGGCATCAGGGACGACATCGTGAGTGTTGTGCCCGGGATTTCTCTACGGCAGCGGATGTTCGCTCCGCGCGGTCGTGGTTTTCGCTAAGCGTGCTACTGACGCCTGCTGCACCCGTGGCGACGGCATCAGGGACGACATCGTGAGTGTTGTGCCCGGGATTTCTCTACGGCAGCGGATGTTCGCTCCGCGCGGTCGTGGTTTTCGCTAAGCGTGCTACTGACGCCTGCTGCACCCGTGGCGACGGCATCAGGGACGACATCGTGAGTGTTGTGCCCGGGATTTCTCTACGGCAGCGGATGTTCGCTCCGCGCGGTCGTGGTTTTCGCTAAGCGTGCTACTGACGCCTGCTGCACCCGTGGCGACGGCATCAAGGACGACATCGCGAGTGTTGTGCCCGGGATTTCTCTACGGCAGCGGATGTTCGCTCCGCGCGGTCGTGGTTTTCGCTAAGCGTGCTACTGACGCCTGCTGCACCCGTGGCGACGGCATCAGGGACGACATCGTGAGTGTTGTGCCCGGGATTTCTCTACGGCAGCGGATGTTCGCTCCGCGCGGTCGTGGTTTTCGCTAAGCGTGCTACTGACGCCTGCTGCACCCGTGGCGACGGCATCAAGGACGACATCGTGAGTGTTGTGCCCGGGATTTCTCTACGGCAGCGGATGTTCGCTCCGCGCGGTCGTGGTTTTCGCTAAGGGTGCTACTGACGCCTGGCGCACCCGTGGCGACGGCATCAGGGACGACATCGTGAGTGTTGTGCCCGGGATTTCTCTACGGCAGCGGATGTTCGCTCCGCGCGGTCGTGGTTTTCGCTAAGCGTGCTACTGACGCCTGCTGCACCCGTGGCGACGGCATCAGGGACGACATCGTGAGTGTTGTGCCCGGGATTTCTCTACGGCAGCGGATGTTCGCTCCGCGCGGTCGTGGTTTTCGCTAAGCGTGCTACTGACGCCTGCTGCACCCGTGGCGACGGCATCAGGGACGACATCGTGAGTGTTGTGCCCGGGATTTCTCTACGGCAGCGGATGTTCGCTCCGCGCGGTCGTGGTTTTCGCTAAGCGTGCTACTGACGCCTGCTGCACCCGTGGCGACGGCATCAAGGACGACATCGCGAGTGTTGTGCCCGGGATTTCTCTACGGCAGCGGATGTTCGCTCCGCGCGGTCGTGGTTTTCGCTAAGCGTGCTACTGACGCCTGGCGCACCCGTGGCGACGGCATCAGGGACGACATCGTGAGTGTTGTGCCCGGGATTTCTCTACGGCAGCGGATGTTCGCTCCGCGCGGTCGTGGTTTTCGCTAAGCGTGCTACTGACGCCTGCTGCACCCGTGGCGACGGCATCAGGGACGACATCGTGAGTGTTGTGCCCGGGATTTCTCTACGGCAGCGGATGTTCGTTCCGCGCGGTCGTGGTTTTCGCTAAGCGTGCTACTGACGCCTGCTGCACCCGTGGCGACGGCATCAGGGACGACATCGTGAGTGTTGTGCCCGGGATTTCTCTACGGCAGCGGATGTTCGCTCCGCGCGGTCGTGGTTTTCGCTAAGCGTGCTACTGACGCCTGCTGCACCCGTGGCGACGGCATCAGGGACGACATCGTGAGTGTTGTTCCCGGGATTTCTCTACGGCAGCGGATGTTCGCTCCGCGCGGTCGTGGTTTTCGCTAAGCGTGCTACTGACGCCTGGCGCACCCGTGGCGACGGAATCAGGGACGACATCGTGAGTGTTGTGCCCGGGATTTCTCTACGGCAGCGGATGTTCGCTCCGCGCGGTCGTGGTTTTCGCTAAGCGTGCTACTGACGCCTGCTGCACCCGTGGCGACGGCATCAGGGACGACATCGTGAGTGTTGTGCCCGGGATTTCTCTACGGCAGCGGATGTTCGCTCCGCGCGGTCGTGGTTTTCGCTAAGCGTGCTACTGACGCCTGCTGCACCCGTGGCGACGGCATCAGGGACGACATCGTGAGTGTTGTGCCCGGGATTTCTCTACGGCAGCGGATGTTCGCTCCGCGCGGTCGTGGTTTTCGCTAAGCGTGCTACTGACGCCTGCTGCACCCGTGGCGACGGCATCAGGGACGAAATCGTGAGTGTTGTGCCCGGGATTTCTCTACGGCAGCGGATGTTCGCTCCGCGCGGTCGTGGTTTTCGCTAAGCGTGCTACTGACGCCTGCTGCACCCGTGGCGACGGCATCAAGGACGACATCGTGAGTGTTGTGCCCGGGATTTCTCTACGGCAGCGGATGTTCGCTCCGCGCGGTCGTGGTTTTCGCTAAGCGTGCTACTGACGCCTGGCGCACCCGTGGCGACGGCATCAGGGACGACATCGTGAGTGTTGTGCCCGGGATTTCTCTACGGCAGCGGATGTTCGCTCCGCGCGGTCGTGGTTTTCGCTAAGCGTGCTACTGACGCCTGCTGCACCCGTGGCGACGGCATCAGGGACGACATCGTGAGTGTTGTGCCCGGGATTTCTCTACGGCAGCGGATGTTCGTTCCGCGCGGTCGTGGTTTTCGCTAAGCGTGCTACTGACGCCTGCTGCACCCGTGGCGACGGCATCAGGGACGACATCGTGAGTGTTGTGCCCGGGATTTCTCTACGGCAGCGGATGTTCGCTCCGCGCGGTCGTGGTTTTCGCTAAGCGTGCTACTGACGCCTGGCGCACCCGTGGCGACGGCATCAGGGACGACATCGTGAGTGTTGTGCCCGGGATTTCTCTACGGCAGCGGATGTTCGCTCCGCGCGGTCGTGGTTTTCGCTAAGCGTGCTACTGACGCCTGCTGCACTCGTGGCGACGGCATCAGGGACGACATCGTGAGTGTTGTGCCCGGGATTTCTCTACGGCAGCGGATGTTCGTTCCGCGCGGTCGTGGTTTTCGCTAAGCGTGCTACTGACGCCTGCTGCACTCGTGGCGACGGCATCAGGGACGACATCGTGAGTGTTGTGCCCGGGATTTCTCTACGGCAGCGGATGTTCGCTCCGCGCGGTCGTGGTTTTCACTAAGCGTGCTACTGACGCCTGCTGCACCCGTGGCGACGGCATCAGGGACGACATCGTGAGTGTTGTGCCCGGGATTTCTCTACGGCAGCGGATGTTCGTTCCGCGCGGTCGTGGTTTTCGCTAAGCGTGCTACTGACGCCTGCTGCACCCGTGGCGACGGCATCAGGGACGACATCGTGAGTGTTGTGCCCGGGATTTCTCTACGGCAGCGGATGTTCGCTCCGCGCGGTCGTGGTTTTCGCTAAGCGTGCTACTGACGCCTGCTGCACCCGTGGCGACGGCATCAAGGACGACATCGTGAGTGTTGTGCCCGGGATTTCTCTACGGCAGCGGATGTTCGCTCCGCGCGGTCGTGGTTTTCGCTAAGGGTGCTACTGACGCCTGGCGCACCCGTGGCGACGGCATCAGGGACGACATCGTGAGTGTTGTGCCCGGGATTTCTCTACGGCAGCGGATGTTCGCTCCGCGCGGTCGTGGTTTTCGCTAAGCGTGCTACTGACGCCTGCTGCACCCGTGGCGACGGCATCAGGGACGACATCGTGAGTGTTGTGCCCGGGATTTCTCTACGGCAGCGGATGTTCGCTCCGCGCGGTCGTGGTTTTCGCTAAGCGTGCTACTGACGCCTGCTGCACCCGTGGCGACGGCATCAGGGACGACATCGTGAGTGTTGTGCCCGGGATTTCTCTACGGCAGCGGATGTTCGCTCCGCGCGATCGTGGTTTTCGCTAAGCGTGCTACTGACGCCTGCTGCACCCGTGGCGACGGCATCAAGGACGACATCGCGAGTGTTGTGCCCGGGATTTCTCTACGGCAGCGGATGTTCGCTCCGCGCGGTCGTGGTTTTCGCTAAGCGTGCTACTGACGCCTGGCGCACCCATGGCGACGGCATCAGGGACGACATCGTGAGTGTTGTGCCCGGGATTTCTCTACGGCAGCGGATGTTCGCTCCGCGCGGTCGTGGTTTTCGCTAAGCGTGCTACTGACGCCTGCTGCACCCGTGGCGACGGCATCAGGGACGACATCGTGAGTGTTGTGCCCGGGATTTCTCTACGGCAGCGGATGTTCGCTCCGCGCGGTCGTGGTTTTCGCTAAGCGTGCTACTGACGCCTGCTGCACCCGTGGCGACGGCATCAGGGACGACATCGTGAGTGTTGTGCCCGGGATTTCTCTACGGCAGCGGATGTTCGTTCCGCGCGGTCGTGGTTTTCGCTAAGCGTGCTACTGACGCCTGCTGCACCCGTGGCGACGGCATCAGGGACGACATCGTGAGTGTTGTGCCCGGGATTTCTCTACGGCAGCGGATGTTCGCTCCGCGCGGTCGTGGTTTTCGCTAAGCGTGCTACTGACGCCTGGCGCACCCGTGGCGACGGCATCAGGGACGACATCGTGAGTGTTGTGCCCGGGATTTCTCTACGGCAGCGGATGTTCGTTCCGCGCGGTCGTGGTTTTCGCTAAGCGTGCTACTGACGCCTGCTGCACCCGTGGCGACGGCATCAGGGACGACATCGTGAGTGTTGTGCCCGGGATTTCTCTACGGCAGCGGATGTTCGTTCCGCGCGGTCGTGGTTTTCGCTAAGCGTGCTACTGACGCCTGCTGCACCCGTGGCGACGGCATCAGGGACGACATCGTGAGTGTTGTGCCCGGGATTTCTCTACGGCAGCGGATGTTCGCTCCGCGCGGTCGTGGTTTTCGCTAAGCGTGCTACTGACGCCTGCTGCACCCGTGGCGACGGCATCAAGGACGACATCGTGAGTGTTGTGCCCGGGATTTCTCTACGGCAGCGGATGTTCGCTCCGCGCGGTCGTGGTTTTCGCTAAGGGTGCTACTGACGCCTGGCGCACCCGTGGCGACGGCATCAGGGACGACATCGTGAGTGTTGTGCCCGGGATTTCTCTACGGCAGCGGATGTTCGCTCCGCGCGGTCGTGGTTTTCGCTAAGCGTGCTACTGACGCCTGCTGCACCCGTGGCGACGGCATCAGGGACGACATCGTGAGTGTTGTGCCCGGGATTTCTCTACGGCAGCGGATGTTCGCTCCGCGCGGTCGTGGTTTTCGCTAAGCGTGCTACTGACGCCTGCTGCACCCGTGGCGACGGCATCAGGGACGACATCGTGAGTGTTGTGCCCGGGATTTCTCTACGGCAGCGGATGTTCGCTCCGCGCGGTCGTGGTTTTCGCTAAGCGTGCTACTGACGCCTGCTGCACCCGTGGCGACGGCATCAAGGACGACATCGCGAGTGTTGTGCCCGGGATTTCTCTACGGCAGCGGATGTTCGCTCCGCGCGGTCGTGGTTTTCGCTAAGCGTGCTACTGACGCCTGGCGCACCCATGGCGACGGCATCAGGGACGACATCGTGAGTGTTGTGCCCGGGATTTCTCTACGGCAGCGGATGTTCGCTCCGCGCGGTCGTGGTTTTCGCTAAGCGTGCTACTGACGCCTGCTGCACCCGTGGCGACGGCATCAGGGACGACATCGTGAGTGTTGTGCCCGGGATTTCTCTACGGCAGCGGATGTTCGCTCCGCGCGGTCGTGGTTTTCGCTAAGCGTGCTACTGACGCCTGCTGCACCCGTGGCGACGGCATCAGGGACGACATCGTGAGTGTTGTGCCCGGGATTTCTCTACGGCAGCGGATGTTCGTTCCGCGCGGTCGTGGTTTTCGCTAAGCGTGCTACTGACGCCTGCTGCACCCGTGGCGACGGCATCAGGGACGACATCGTGAGTGTTGTGCCCGGGATTTCTCTACGGCAGCGGATGTTCGCTCCGCGCGGTCGTGGTTTTCGCTAAGCGTGCTACTGACGCCTGGCGCACCCGTGGCGACGGCATCAGGGACGACATCGTGAGTGTTGTGCCCGGGATTTCTCTACGGCAGCGGATGTTCGTTCCGCGCGGTCGTGGTTTTCGCTAAGCGTGCTACTGACGCCTGCTGCACCCGTGGCGACGGCATCAGGGACGACATCGTGAGTGTTGTGCCCGGGATTTCTCTACGGCAGCGGATGTTCGTTCCGCGCGGTCGTGGTTTTCGCTAAGCGTGCTACTGACGCCTGCTGCACCCGTGGCGACGGCATCAGGGACGACCTCGTGAGTGTTGTGCCCGGGATTTCTCTACGGCAGCGGATGTTCGCTCCGCGCGGTCGTGGTTTTCGCTAAGCGTGCTACTGACGCCTGCTGCACCCGTGGCGACGGCATCAGGGACGACATCGTGAGTGTTGTGCCCGGGATTTCTCTACGGCAGCGGATGTTCGTTCCGCGCGGTCGTGGTTTTCGCTAAGCGTGCTACTGACGCCTGCTGCACCCGTGGCGACGGCATCAGGGACGACATCGTGAGTGTTGTGCCCGGGATTTCTCTACGGCAGCGGATGTTCGCTCCGCGCGGTCGTGGTTTTCGCTAAGCGTGCTACTGACGCCTGGCGCACCCGTGGCGACGGCATCAGGGACGACATCGTGAGTGTTGTGCCCGGGATTTCTCTACGGCAGCGGATGTTCGCTCCGCGCGGTCGTGGTTTTCGCTAAGCGTGCTACTGACGCCTGCTGCACTCGTGGCGACGGCATCAGGGACGACATCGTGAGTGTTGTGCCCGGGATTTCTCTACGGCAGCGGATGTTCGTTCCGCGCGGTCGTGGTTTTCGCTAAGCGTGCTACTGACGCCTGCTGCACCCGTGGCGACGGCATCAGGGACGACATCGTGAGTGTTGTGCCCGGGATTTCTCTACGGCAGCGGATGTTCGCTCCGCGCGGTCGTGGTTTTCGCTAAGCGTGCTACTGACGCCTGCTGCACCCGTGGCGACGGCATCAAGGACGACATCGCGAGTGTTGTGCCCGGGATTTCTCTACGGCAGCGGATGTTCGCTCCGCGCGGTCGTGGTTTTCGCTAAGCGTGCTACTGACGCCTGGCGCACCCGTGGCGACGGCATCAGGGACGACATCGTGAGTGTTGTGCCCGGGATTTCTCTACGGCAGCGGATGTTCGCTCCGCGCGGTCATGGTTTTCGCTAAGCGTGCTACTGACGCCTGCTGCACCCGTGGCGACGGCATCAGGGACGACATCGTGAGTGTTGTGCCCGGGATTTCTCTACGGCAGCGGATGTTCGCTCCGCGCGGTCGTGGTTTTCGCTAAGCGTGCTACTGACGCCTGCTGCACCCGTGGCGACGGCATCAGGGACGACATCGTGAGTGTTGTGCCCGGGATTTCTCTACGGCAGCGGATGTTCGTTCCGCGCGGTCGTGGTTTTCGCTAAGCGTGCTACTGACGCCTGCTGCACCCGTGGCAACGGCATCAGGGACGACATCGTGAGTGTTGTGCCCGGGATTTCTCTACGGCAGCGGATGTTCGCTCCGCGCGGTCGTGGTTTTCGCTAAGCGTGCTACTGACGCCTGGCGCACCCGTGGCGACGGCATCAGGGACGACATCGTGAGTGTTGTGCCCGGGATTTCTCTACGGCAGCGGATTTTCGTTCCGCGCGGTCGTGGTTTTCGCTAAGCGTGCTACTGACGCCTGCTGCACCCGTGGCGACGGCATCAGGGACGACATCGTGAGTGTTGTGCCCGGGATTTCTCTACGGCAGCGGATGTTCGTTCCGCGCGGTCGTGGTTTTCGCTAAGCGTGCTACTGACGCCTGCTGCACCCGTGGCGACGGCATCAGGGACGACATCGTGAGTGTTGTGCCCGGGATTTCTCTACGGCAGCGGATGTTCGCTCCGCGCGGTCGTGGTTTTCGCTAAGCGTGCTACTGACGCCTGCTGCACCCGTGGCGACGGCATCAGGGACGACATCGTGAGTGTTGTGCCCGGGATTTCTCTACGGCAGCGGATGTTCGCTCCGCGCGGTCGTGGTTTTCGCTAAGCGTGCTACTGACGCCTGCTGCACCCGTGGCGACGGGATCAGGGACGACATCGTGAGTGTTGTGCCCGGGATTTCTCTACGGCAGCGGATGTTCGTTCCGCGCGGTCGTGGTTTTCGCTAAGCGTGCTACTGACGCCTGCTGCACCCGTGGCGACGGCATCAGGGACGACATCGTGAGTGTTGTGCCCGGGATTTCTCTACGGCAGCGGATGTTCGCTCCGCGCGGTCGTGGTTTTCGCTAAGCGTGCTACTGACGCCTGGCGCACCCGTGGCGACGGCATCAGGGACGACATCGTGAGTGTTGTGCCCGGGATTTCTCTACGGCAGTGGATGTTCGCTCCGCGCGGTCGTGGTTTTCGCTAAGCGTGCTACTGACGCCTGCTGCACCCTTGGCGACGGCATCAGGGACGACATCGTGAGTGTTGTGCCCGGGATTTCTCTACGGCAGCGGATGTTCGCTCCGCGCGGTCGTGGTTTTCGCTAAGCGTGCTACTGACGCCTGCTGCACCCGTGGCGACGGCCTCAGGGACGACATCGTGAGTGTTGTGCCCGGGATTTCTCTACGGCAGCGGATGTTCGTTCCGCGCGGTCGTGGTTTTCGCTAAGCGTGCTACTGACGCCTGCTGCACCCGTGGCGACGGCATCAGGGACGACATCGTGAGTGTTGTGCCCGGGATTTCTCTACGGCAGCGGATGTTCGCTCCGCGCGGTCGTGGTTTTCGCTAAGCGTGCTACTGACGCCTGGCGCACCCGTGGCGACGGCATCAGGGACGACATCGTGAGTGTTGTGCCCGGGATTTCTCTACGGCAGCGGATGTTCGTTCCGCGCGGTCGTGGTTTTCGCTAAGCGTGCTACTGACGCCTGCTGCACCCGTGGCGACGGCATCAGGGACGACATCGTGAGTGTTGTGCCCGGGATTTCTCTACGGCAGCGGATGTTCGCTCCGCGCGGTCGTGGTTTTCGCTAAGCGTGCTACTGACGCCTGCTGCACCCGTGGCGACGGCATCAGGGACGACATCGTGAGTGTTGTGCCCGGGATTTCTCTACGGCAGCGGATGTTCGCTCCGCGCGGTCGTGGTTTTCGCTAAGCGTGCTACTGACGCCTGCTGCACCCGTGGCGACGGCATCAGGGACGACATCGTGAGTGTTGTGCCCGGGATTTCTCTACGGCAGCGGATGTTCGTTCCGCGCGGTCGTGGTTTTCGCTAAGCGTGCTACTGACGCCTGCTGCACCCGTGGCGACGGCATCAGGGACGACATCGTGAGTGTTGTGCCCGGGATTTCTCTACGGCAGCGGATGTTCGCTCCGCGCGGTCGTGGTTTTCGCTAAGCGTGCTACTGACGCCTGCTGCACCCGTGGCGACGGCATCAGGGACGACATCGTGAGTGTTGTGCCCGGGATTTCTCTACGGCAGCGGATGTTCGTTCCGCGCGGTCGTGGTTTTCGCTAAGCGTGCTACTGACGCCTGCTGCACCCGTGGCGACGGCATCAGGGACGACATCGTGAGTGTTGTGCCCGGGATTTCTCTACGGCAGCGGATGTTCGTTCCGCGCGGTCGTGGTTTTCGCTAAGCGTGCTACTGACGCCTGCTGCACCCGTGGCGACGGCATCAGGGACGACATCGTGAGTGTTGTGCCCGGGATTTCTCTACGGCAGCGGATGTTCGTTCCGCGCGGTCGTGGTTTTCGCTAAGCGTGCTACTGACGCCTGCTGCACCCGTGGCGACGGCATCAGGGACGACATCGTGAGTGTTGTGCCCGGGATTTCTCTACGGCAGCGGATGTCCGTTCCGCGCGGTCGTGGTTTTCGCTAAGCGTGCTACTGACGCCTGGCGCACCCGTGGCGACGGCATCAGGGACGACATCGTGAGTGTTGTGCCCGGGATTTCTCTACGGCAGCGGATGTTCGTTCCGCGCGGTCGTGGTTTTCGCTAAGCGTGCTACTGACGCCTGGCGCACCCGTGGCGACGGCATCAGGGACGACATCGTGAGTGTTGTGCCCGGGATTTCTCTACGGCAGCGGATGTTCGTTCCACGCGGTCGTGGTTTTCGCTAAGCGTGCTACTGACGCCTGCTGCACCCGTGGCGACGGCATCAGGGACGACATCGTGAGTGTTGTGCCCGGGATTTCTCTACGGCAGCGGATGTTCGTTCCGCGCGGTCGTGGTTTTCGCTAAGCGTGCTACTGACGCCTGCTGCACCCGTGGCGACGGCATCAGGGACGACATCGTGAGTGTTGTGCCCGGGATTTCTCTACGGCAGCGGATGTTCGCTCCGCGCGGTCGTGGTTTTCGCTAAGCGTGCTACTGACGCCTGGCGCACCCGTGGCGACGGCATCAGGGACGACATCGTGAGTGTTGTGCCCGGGATTTCTCTACGGCAGCGGATGTTCGTTCCGCGCGGTCGTGGTTTTCGCTAAGCGTGCTACTGACGCCTGCTGCACCCGTGGCGACGGCATCAGGGACGACATCGTGAGTGTTGTGCCCGGGATTTCTCTACGGCAGCGGATGTTCGCTCCGCGCGGTCGTGGTTTTCGCTAAGCGTGCTACTGACGCCTGCTGCACCCGTGGCGACGGCATCAGGGACGACATCGTGAGTGTTGTGCCCGGGATTTCTCTACGGCAGCGGATGTTCGCTCCGCGCGGTCGTGGTTTTCGCTAAGCGTGCTACTGACGCCTGCTGCACCCGTGGCGACGGCATCAGGGACGACATCGTGAGTGTTGTGCCCGGGATTTCTCTACGGCAGCGGATGTTCGTTCCGCGCGGTCGTGGTTTTCGCTAAGCGTGCTACTGACGCCTGCTGCACCCGTGGCGACGGCATCAGGGACGACATCGTGAGTGTTGTGCCCGGGATTTCTCTACGGCAGCGGATGTTCGCTCCGCGCGGTCGTGGTTTTCGCTAAGCGTGCTACTGACGCCTGCTGCACCCGTGGCGACGGCATCAGGGACGACATCGTGAGTGTTGTGCCCGGGATTTCTCTACGGCAGCGGATGTTCGTTCCGCGCGGTCGTGGTTTTCGCTAAGCGTGCTACTGACGCCTGCTGCACCCGTGGCGACGGCATCAGGGACGACATCGTGAGTGTTGTGCCCGGGATTTCTCTACGGCAGCGGATGTTCGTTCCGCGCGGTCGTGGTTTTCGCTAAGCGTGCTACTGACGCCTGCTGCACCCGTGGCGACGGCATCAGGGACGACATCGTGAGTGTTGTGCCCGGGATTTCTCTACGGCAGCGGATGTTCGTTCCGCGCGGTCGTGGTTTTCGCTAAGCGTGCTACTGACGCCTGCTGCACCCGTGGCGACGGCATCAGGGACGACATCGTGAGTGTTGTGCCCGGGATTTCTCTACGGCAGCGGATGTTCGTTCCGCGCGGTCGTGGTTTTCGCTAAGCGTGCTACTGACGCCTGGCGCACCCGTGGCGACGGCATCAGGGACGACATCGTGAGTGTTGTGCCCGGGATTTCTCTACGGCAGCGGATGTTCGTTCCGCGCGGTCGTGGTTTTCGCTAAGCGTGCTACTGACGCCTGGCGCACCCGTGGCGACGGCATCAGGGACGACATCGTGAGTGTTGTGCCCGGGATTTCTCTACGGCAGCGGATGTTCGTTCCGCGCGGTCGTGGTTTTCGCTAAGCGTGCTACTGACGCCTGCTGCACCCGTGGCGACGGCATCAGGGACGACATCGTGAGTGTTGTGCCCGGGATTTCTCTACGGCAGCGGATGTTCGCTCCGCGCGGTCGTGGTTTTCGCTAAGCGTGCTACTGACGCCTGGCGCACCCGTGGCGACGGCATCAGGGACGACATCGTGAGTGTTGTGCCCGGGATTTCTCTACGGCAGCGGATGTTCGTTCCGCGCGGTCGTGGTTTTCGCTAAGCGTGCTACTGACGCCTGCTGCACCCGTGGCGACGGCATCAGGGACGACATCGTGAGTGTTGTGCCCGGGATTTCTCTACGGCAGCGGATGTTCGTTCCGCGCGGTCATGGTTTTCGCTAAGCGTGCTACTGACGCCTGCTGCACCCGTGGCGACGGCATCAGGGACGACATCGTGAGTGTTGTGCCCGGGATTTCTCTACGGCAGCGGATGTTCGTTCCGCGCGGTCGTGGTTTTCGCTAAGCGTGCTACTGACGCCTGCTGCACCCGTGGCGACGGCACCAGGGACGACATCGTGAGTGTTGTGCCCGGGATTTCTCTACGGCAGCGGATGTTCGCTCCGCGCGGTCATGGTTTTCGCTAAGCGTGCTACTGACGCCTGCTGCACCCGTGGCGACGGCATCAGGGACGACATCGTGAGTGTTGTGCCCGGGATTTCTCTACGGCAGCGGATGTTCGCTCCGCGCGGTCGTGGTTTTCGCTAAGCGTGCTACTGACGCCTGGCGCACCCGTGGCGACGGCATCAGGGACGACATCGTGAGTGTTGTGCCCGGGATTTCTCTACGGCAGCGGATGTTCGTTCCGCGCGGTCGTGGTTTTCGCTAAGCGTGCTACTGACGCCTGCTGCACCCGTGGCGACGGCATCAGGGACGACATCGTGAGTGTTGTGCCCGGGATTTCTCTACGGCAGCGGATGTTCGCTCCGCGCGGTCGTGGTTTTCGCTAAGCGTGCTACTGACGCCTGGCGCACCCGTGGCGACGGCATCAGGGACGACATCGTGAGTGTTGTGCCCGGGATTTCTCTACGGCAGCGGATGTTCGTTCCGCGCGGTCGTGGTTTTCGCTAAGCGTGCTACTGACGCCTGCTGCACCCGTGGCGACGGCATCAGGGACGACATCGTGAGTGTTGTGCCCGGGATTTCTCTACGGCAGCGGATGTTCGTTCCGCGCGGTCGTGGTTTTCGCTAAGCGTGCTACTGACGCCTGCTGCACCCGTGGCGACGGCATCAGGGACGACATCGTGAGTGTTGTGCCCGGGATTTCTCTACGGCAGCGGATGTTCGCTCCGCGCGGTCGTGGTTTTCGCTAAGCGTGCTACTGACGCCTGCTGCACCCGTGGCGACGGCATCAGGGACGACATCGTGAGTGTTGTGCCCGGGATTTCTCTACGGCAGCGGATGTTCGCTCCGCGCGGTCGTGGTTTTCGCTAAGCGTGCTACTGACGCCTGCTGCACCCGTGGCGACGGCATCAGGGACGACATCGTGAGTGTTGTGCCCGGGATGTCTCTACGGCAGCGGATGTTCGTTCCGCGCGGTCGTGGTTTTCGCTAAGCGTGCTACTGACGCCTGCTGCACCCGTGGCGACGGCATCAGGGACGACATCGTGAGTGTTGTGGCCGGGATTTCTCTACGGCAGCGGATGTTCGCTCCGCGCGGTCGTGGTTTTCGCTAAGCGTGCTACTGACGCCTGGCGCACCCGTGGCGACGGCATCAGGGACGACATCGTGAGTGTTGTGCCCGGGATTTCTCTACGGCAGCGGATGTTCGCTCCGCGCGGTCGTGGTTTTCGCTAAGCGTGCTACTGACGCCTGCTGCACCCTTGGCGACGGCATCAGGGACGACATCGTGAGTGTTGTGCCCGGGATTTCTCTACGGCAGCGGATGTTCGCTCCGCGCGGTCGTGGTTTTCGCTAAGCGTGCTACTGACGCCTGCTGCACCCGTGGCGACGGCATCAGGGACGACATCGTGAGTGTTGTGCCCGGGATTTCTCTACGGCAGCGGATGTTCGTTCCGCGCGGTCGTGGTTTTCGCTAAGCGTGCTACTGACGCCTGCTGCACCCGTGGCGACGGCATCAGGGACGACATCGTGAGTGTTGTGCCCGGGATTTCTCTACGGCAGCGGATGTTCGTTCCGCGCGGTCGTGGTTTTCGCTAAGCGTGCTACTGACGCCTGGCGCACCCGTGGCGACGGCATCAGGGACGACATCGTGAGTGTTGTGCCCGGGATTTCTCTACGGCAGCGGATGTTCGTTCCGCGCGGTCGTGGTTTTCGCTAAGCGTGCTACTGACGCCTGGCGCACCCGTGGCGACGGCATCAGGGACGACATCGTGAGTGTTGTGCCCGGGATTTCTCTACGGCAGCGGATGTTCGTTCCGCGCGGTCGTGGTTTTCGCTAAGCGTGCTACTGACGCCTGCTGCACCCGTGGCGACGGCATCAGGGACGACATCGTGAGTGTTGTGCCCGGGATTTCTCTACGGCAGCGGATGTTCGCTCCGCGCGGTCGTGGTTTTCGCTAAGCGTGCTACTGACGCCTGGCGCACCCGTGGCGACGGCATCAGGGACGACATCGTGAGTGTTGTGCCCGGGATTTCTCTACGGCAGCGGATGTTCGTTCCGCGCGGTCGTGGTTTTCGCTAAGCGTGCTACTGACGCCTGCTGCACCCGTGGCGACGGCATCAGGGACGACATCGTGAGTGTTGTGCCCGGGATTTCTCTACGGCAGCGGATGTTCGTTCCGCGCGGTCATGGTTTTCGCTAAGCGTGCTACTGACGCCTGCTGCACCCGTGGCGACGGCATCAGGGACGACATCGTGAGTGTTGTGCCCGGGATTTCTCTACGGCAGCGGATGTTCGTTCCGCGCGGTCGTGGTTTTCGCTAAGCGTGCTACTGACGCCTGCTGCACCCGTGGCGACGGCACCAGGGACGACATCGTGAGTGTTGTGCCCGGGATTTCTCTACGGCAGCGGATGTTCGCTCCGCGCGGTCATGGTTTTCGCTAAGCGTGCTACTGACGCCTGCTGCACCCGTGGCGACGGCATCAGGGACGACATCGTGAGTGTTGTGCCCGGGATTTCTCTACGGCAGCGGATGTTCGCTCCGCGCGGTCGTGGTTTTCGCTAAGCGTGCTACTGACGCCTGGCGCACCCGTGGCGACGGCATCAGGGACGACATCGTGAGTGTTGTGCCCGGAATTTCTCTACGGCAGCGGATGTTCGTTCCGCGCGGTCGTGGTTTTCGCTAAGCGTGCTACTGACGCCTGCTGCACCCGTGGCGACGGCATCAGGGACGACATCGTGAGTGTTGTGCCCGGGATTTCTCTACGGCAGCGGATGTTCGCTCCGCGCGGTCGTGGTTTTCGCTAAGCGTGCTACTGACGCCTGGCGCACCCGTGGCGACGGCATCAGGGACGACATCGTGAGTGTTGTGCCCGGGATTTCTCTACGGCAGCGGATGTTCGTTCCGCGCGGTCGTGGTTTTCGCTAAGCGTGCTACTGACGCCTGCTGCACCCGTGGCGACGGCATCAGGGACGACATCGTGAGTGTTGTGCCCGGGATTTCTCTACGGCAGCGGATGTTCGCTCCGCGCGGTCGTGGTTTTCGCTAAGCGTGCTACTGACGCCTGGCGCACCCGTGGCGACGGCATCAGGGACGACATCGTGAGTGTTGTGCCCGGGATTTCTCTACGGCAGCGGATGTTCGTTCCGCGCGGTCGTGGTTTTCGCTAAGCGTGCTACTGACGCCTGCTGCACCCGTGGCGACGGCATCAGGGACGACATCGTGAGTGTTGTGCCCGGGATTTCTCTACGGCAGCGGATGTTCGCTCCGCGCGGTCGTGGTTTTCGCTAAGCGTGCTACTGACGCCTGGCGCACCCGTGGCGACGGCATCAGGGACGACATCGTGAGTGTTGTGCCCGGGATTTCTCTACGGCAGCGGATGTTCGTTCCGCGCGGTCGTGGTTTTCGCTAAGCGTGCTACTGACGCCTGCTGCACCCGTGGCGACGGCATCAGGGACGACATCGTGAGTGTTGTGCCCGGGATTTCTCTACGGCAGCGGATGTTCGCTCCGCGCGGTCGTGGTTTTCGCTAAGCGTGCTACTGACGCCTGGCGCACCCGTGGCGACGGCATCAGGGACGACATCGTGAGTGTTGTGCCCGGGATTTCTCTACGGCAGCGGATGTTCGTTCCGCGCGGTCGTGGTTTTCGCTAAGCGTGCTACTGACGCCTGCTGCACCCGTGGCGACGGCATCAGGGACGACATCGTGAGTGTTGTGCCCGGGATTTCTCTACGGCAGCGGATGTTCGCTCCGCGCGGTCGTGGTTTTCGCTAAGCGTGCTACTGACGCCTGGCGCACCCGTGGCGACGGCATCAGGGACGACATCGTGAGTGTTGTGCCCGGGATTTCTCTACGGCAGCGGATGTTCGTTCCGCGCGGTCGTGGTTTTCGCTAAGCGTGCTACTGACGCCTGCTGCACCCGTGGCGACGGCATCAGGGACGACATCGTGAGTGTTGTGCCCGGGATTTCTCTACGGCAGCGGATGTTCGTTCCGCGCGGTCGTGGTTTTCGCTAAGCGTGCTACTGACGCCTGCTGCACCCGTGGCGACGGCATCAGGGACGACATCGTGAGTGTTGTGCCCGGGATTTCTCTACGGCAGCGGATGTTCGCTCCGCGCGGTCGTGGTTTTCGCTAAGCGTGCTACTGACGCCTGCTGCACCCGTGGCGACGGCATCAGGGACGACATCGTGAGTGTTGTGCCCGGGATTTCTCTACGGCAGCGGATGTTCGCTCCGCGCGGTCGTGGTTTTCGCTAAGCGTGCTACTGACGCCTGCTGCACCCGTGGCGACGGCATCAGGGACGACATCGTGAGTGTTGTGCCCGGGATTTCTCTACGGCAGCGGATGTTCGTTCCGCGCGGTCGTGGTTTTCGCTAAGCGTGCTACTGACGCCTGCTGCACCCGTGGCGACGGCATCAGGGACGACATCGTGAGTGTTGTGCCCGGGATTTCTCTACGGCAGCGGATGTTCGCTCCGCGCGGTCGTGGTTTTCGCTAAGCGTGCTACTGACGCCTGGCGCACCCGTGGCGACGGCATCAGGGACGACATCGTGAGTGTTGTGCCCGGGATTTCTCTACGGCAGCGGATGTTGGCTCCGCGCGGTCGTGGTTTTCGCTAAGCGTGCTACTGACGCCTGCTGCACCCTTGGCGACGGCATCAGGGACGACATCGTGAGTGTTGTGCCCGGGATTTCTCTACGGCAGCGGATGTTCGCTCCGCGCGGTCGTGGTTTTCGCTAAGCGTGCTACTGACGCCTGCTGCACCCGTGGCGACGGCATCAGGGACGACATCGTGAGTGTTGTGCCCGGGATTTCTCTACGGCAGCGGATGTTCGTTCCGCGCGGTCGTGGTTTTCGCTAAGCGTGCTACTGACGCCTGCTGCACCCGTGGCGACGGCATCAGGGACGACATCGTGAGTGTTGTGCCCGGGATTTCTCTACGGCAGCGGATGTTCGCTCCGCGCGGTCGTGGTTTTCGCTAAGCGTGCTACTGACGCCTGGCGCACCCGTGGCGACGGTATCAGGGACGACATCGTGAGTGTTGTGCCCGGGATTTCTCTACGGCAGCGGATGTTCGTTCCGCGCGGTCGTGGTTTTCGCTAAGCGTGCTACTGACGCCTGCTGCACCCGTGGCGACGGCATCAGGGACGACATCGTGAGTGTTGTGCCCGGGATTTCTCTACGGCAGCGGATGTTCGCTCCGCGCGGTCGTGGTTTTCGCTAAGCGTGCTACTGACGCCTGCTGCACCCGTGGCGTCGGCATCAGGGACGACATCGTGAGTGTTGTGCCCGGGATTTCTCTACGGCAGCGGATGTTCGCTCCGCGCGGTCGTGGTTTTCGCTAAGCGTGCTACTGACGCCTGCTGCACCCGTGGCGACGGCATCAGGGACGACATCGTGAGTGTTGTGCCCGGGATTTCTCTACGGCAGCGGATGTTCGTTCCGCGCGGTCGTGGTTTTCGCTAAGCGTGCTACTGACGCCTGCTGCACCCGTGGCGACGGCATCAGGGACGACATCGTGAGTGTTGTGCCCGGGATTTCTCTACGGCAGCGGATGTTCGCTCCGCGCGGTCGTGGTTTTCGCTAAGCGTGCTACTGACGCCTGCTGCACCCGTGGCGACGGCATCAGGGACGACATCGTGAGTGTTGTGCCCGGGATTTCTCTACGGCAGCGGATGTTCGTTCCGCGCGGTCGTGGTTTTCGCTAAGCGTGCTACTGACGCCTGCTGCACCCGTGGCGACGGCATCAGGGACGACATCGTGAGTGTTGTGCCCGGGATTTCTCTACGGCAGCGGATGTTCGCTCCGCGCGGTCGTGGTTTTCGCTAAGCGTGCTACTGACGCCTGGCGCACCCGTGGCGACGGCATCAGGGACGACATCGTGAGTGTTGTGCCCGGGATTTCTCTACGGCAGCGGATGTTCGTTCCGCGCGGTCGTGGTTTTCGCTAAGCGTGCTACTGACGCCTGCTGCACCCGTGGCGACGGCATCAGGGACGACATCGTGAGTGTTGTGCCCGGGATTTCTCTACGGCAGCGGATGTTCGTTCCGCGCGGTCGTGGTTTTCGCTAAGCGTGCTACTGACGCCTGCTGCACCCGTGGCGACGGCATCAGGGACGACATCGTGAGTGTTGTGCCCGGGATTTCTCTACGGCAGCGGATGTTCGCTCCGCGCGGTCATGGTTTTCGCTAAGCGTGCTACTGACGCCTGCTGCACCCGTGGCGACGGCATCAGGGACGACATCGTGAGTGTTGTGCCCGGGATTTCTCTACGGCAGCGGATGTTCGCTCCGCGCGGTCGTGGTTTTCGCTAAGCGTGCTACTGACGCCTGGCGCACCCGTGGCGACGGCATCAGGGACGACATCGTGAGTGTTGTGCCCGGGATTTCTCTACGGCAGCGGATGTTCGTTCCGCGCGGTCGTGGTTTTCGCTAAGCGTGCTACTGACGCCTGCTGCACCCGTGGCGACGGCATCAGGGACGACATCGTGAGTGTTGTGCCCGGGATTTCTCTACGGCAGCGGATGTTCGTTCCGCGCGGTCGTGGTTTTCGCTAAGCGTGCTACTGACGCCTGCTGCACCCGTGGCGACGGCATCAGGGACGACATCGTGAGTGTTGTGCCCGGGATTTCTCTACGGCAGCGGATGTTCGCTCCGCGCGGTCGTGGTTTTCGCTAAGCGTGCTACTGACGCCTGCTGCACCCGTGGCGACGGCATCAGGGACGACATCGTGAGTGTTGTGCCCGGGATTTCTCTACGGCAGCGGATGTTCGCTCCGCGCGGTCGTGGTTTTCGCTAAGCGTGCTACTGACGCCTGCTGCACCCGTGGCGACGGCATCAGGGACGACATCGTGAGTGTTGTGCCCGGGATTTCTCTACGGCAGCGGATGTTCGTTCCGCGCGGTCGTGGTTTTCGCTAAGCGTGCTACTGACGCCTGCTGCACCCGTGGCGACGGCATCAGGGACGACATCGTGAGTGTTGTGCCCGGGATTTCTCTACGGCAGCGGATGTTCGCTCCGCGCGGTCGTGGTTTTCGCTAAGCGTGCTACTGACGCCTGGCGCACCCGTGGCGACGGCATCAGGGACGACATCGTGAGTGTTGTGCCCGGGATTTCTCTACGGCAGCGGATGTTCGCTCCGCGCGGTCGTGGTTTTCGCTAAGCGTGCTACTGACGCCTGCTGCACCCGTGGCGACGGCCTCAGGGACGACATCGTGAGTGTTGTGCCCGGGATTTCTCTACGGCAGCGGATTTTCGTTCCGCGCGGTCGTGGTTTTCGCTAAGCGTGCTACTGACGCCTGCTGCACCCGTGGCGACGGCATCAGGGACGACATCGTGAGTGTTGTGCCCGGGATTTCTCTACGGCAGCGGGTGTTCGCTCCGCGCGGTCGTGGTTTTCGCTAAGCGTGCTACTGACGCCTGGCGCACCCGTGGCGACGGCATCAGGGACGACATCGTGAGTGTTGTGCCCGGGATTTCTCTACGGCAGCGGATGTTCGTTCCGCGCGGTCGTGGTTTTCGCTAAGCGTGCTACTGACGCCTGCTGCACCCGTGGCGACGGCATCAGGGACGACATCGTGAGTGTTGTGCCCGGGATTTCTCTACGGCAGCGGATGTTCGCTCCGCGCGGTCGTGGTTTTCGCTAAGCGTGCTACTGACGCCTGCTGCACCCGTGGCGACGGCATCAGGGACGACATCGTGAGTGTTGTGCCCGGGATTTCTCTACGGCAGCGGATGTTCGTTCCGCGCGGTCGTGGTTTTCGCTAAGCGTGCTACTGACGCCTGCTGCACCCGTGGCGACGGCATCAGGGACGACATCGTGAGTGTTGTGCCCGGGATTTCTCTACGGCAGCGGATGTTCGCTCCGCGCGGTCGTGGTTTTCGCTAAGCGTGCTACTGACGCCTGGCGCACCCGTGGCGACGGCATCAGGGACGACATCGTGAGTGTTGTGCCCGGGATTTCTCTACGGCAGCGGATGTTCGCTCCGCGCGGTCGTGGTTTTCGCTAAGCGTGCTACTGACGCCTGCTGCACCCGTGGCGACGGCCTCAGGGACGACATCGTGAGTGTTGTGCCCGGGATTTCTCTACGGCAGCGGATGTTCGTTCCGCGCGGTCGTGGTTTTCGCTAAGCGTGCTACTGACGCCTGCTGCACCCGTGGCGACGGCATCAGGGACGACATCGTGAGTGTTGTGCCCGGGATTTCTCTACGGCAGCGGATGTTCGCTCCGCGCGGTCGTGGTTTTCGCTAAGCGTGCTACTGACGCCTGGCGCACCCGTGGCGACGGCATCAGGGACGACATCGTGAGTGTTGTGCCCGGGATTTCTCTACGGCAGCGGATGTTCGTTCCGCGCGGTCGTGGTTTTCGCTAAGCGTGCTACTGACGCCTGCTGCACCCGTGGCGACGGCATCAGGGACGACATCGTGAGTGTTGTGCCCGGGATTTCTCTACGGCAGCGGATGTTCGCTCCGCGCGGTCGTGGTTTTCGCTAAGCGTGCTACTGACGCCTGCTGCACCCGTGGCGACGGCATCAGGGACGACATCGTGAGTGTTGTGCCCGGGATTTCTCTACGGCAGCGGATGTTCGCTCCGCGCGGTCGTGGTTTTCGCTAAGCGTGCTACTGACGCCTGCTGCACCCGTGGCGACGGCATCAGGGACGACATCGTGAGTGTTGTGCCCGGGATTTCTCTACGGCAGCGGATGTTCGTTCCGCGCGGTCGTGGTTTTCGCTAAGCGTGCTACTGACGCCTGCTGCACCCGTGGCGACGGCATCAGGGACGACATCGTGAGTGTTGTGCCCGGGATTTCTCTACGGCAGCGGATGTTCGCTCCGCGCGGTCGTGGTTTTCGCTAAGCGTGCTACTGACGCCTGCTGCACCCGTGGCGACGGCATCAGGGACGACATCGTGAGTGTTGTGCCCGGGATTTCTCTACGGCAGCGGATGTTCGTTCCGCGCGGTCGTGGTTTTCGCTAAGCGTGCTACTGACGCCTGCTGCACCCGTGGCGACGGCATCAGGGACGACATCGTGAGTGTTGTGCCCGGGATTTCTCTACGGCAGCGGATGTTCGTTCCGCGCGGTCGTGGTTTTCGCTAAGCGTGCTACTGACGCCTGCTGCACCCGTGGCGACGGCATCAGGGACGACATCGTGAGTGTTGTGCCCGGGATTTCTCTACGGCAGCGGATGTTCGTTCCGCGCGGTCGTGGTTTTCGCTAAGCGTGCTACTGACGCCTGCTGCACCCGTGGCGACGGCATCAGGGACGACATCGTGAGTGTTGTGCCCGGGATTTCTCTACGGCAGCGGATGTCCGTTCCGCGCGGTCGTGGTTTTCGCTAAGCGTGCTACTGACGCCTGGCGCACCCGTGGCGACGGCATCAGGGACGACATCGTGAGTGTTGTGCCCGGGATTTCTCTACGGCAGCGGATGTTCGTTCCGCGCGGTCGTGGTTTTCGCTAAGCGTGCTACTGACGCCTGGCGCACCCGTGGCGACGGCATCAGGGACGACATCGTGAGTGTTGTGCCCGGGATTTCTCTACGGCAGCGGATGTTCGTTCCACGCGGTCGTGGTTTTCGCTAAGCGTGCTACTGACGCCTGCTGCACCCGTGGCGACGGCATCAGGGACGACATCGTGAGTGTTGTGCCCGGGATTTCTCTACGGCAGCGGATGTTCGTTCCGCGCGGTCGTGGTTTTCGCTAAGCGTGCTACTGACGCCTGCTGCACCCGTGGCGACGGCATCAGGGACGACATCGTGAGTGTTGTGCCCGGGATTTCTCTACGGCAGCGGATGTTCGCTCCGCGCGGTCGTGGTTTTCGCTAAGCGTGCTACTGACGCCTGGCGCACCCGTGGCGACGGCATCAGGGACGACATCGTGAGTGTTGTGCCCGGGATTTCTCTACGGCAGCGGATGTTCGTTCCGCGCGGTCGTGGTTTTCGCTAAGCGTGCTACTGACGCCTGCTGCACCCGTGGCGACGGCATCAGGGACGACATCGTGAGTGTTGTGCCCGGGATTTCTCTACGGCAGCGGATGTTCGCTCCGCGCGGTCGTGGTTTTCGCTAAGCGTGCTACTGACGCCTGCTGCACCCGTGGCGACGGCATCAGGGACGACATCGTGAGTGTTGTGCCCGGGATTTCTCTACGGCAGCGGATGTTCGCTCCGCGCGGTCGTGGTTTTCGCTAAGCGTGCTACTGACGCCTGCTGCACCCGTGGCGACGGCATCAGGGACGACATCGTGAGTGTTGTGCCCGGGATTTCTCTACGGCAGCGGATGTTCGTTCCGCGCGGTCGTGGTTTTCGCTAAGCGTGCTACTGACGCCTGCTGCACCCGTGGCGACGGCATCAGGGACGACATCGTGAGTGTTGTGCCCGGGATTTCTCTACGGCAGCGGATGTTCGCTCCGCGCGGTCGTGGTTTTCGCTAAGCGTGCTACTGACGCCTGCTGCACCCGTGGCGACGGCATCAGGGACGACATCGTGAGTGTTGTGCCCGGGATTTCTCTACGGCAGCGGATGTTCGTTCCGCGCGGTCGTGGTTTTCGCTAAGCGTGCTACTGACGCCTGCTGCACCCGTGGCGACGGCATCAGGGACGACATCGTGAGTGTTGTGCCCGGGATTTCTCTACGGCAGCGGATGTTCGTTCCGCGCGGTCGTGGTTTTCGCTAAGCGTGCTACTGACGCCTGCTGCACCCGTGGCGACGGCATCAGGGACGACATCGTGAGTGTTGTGCCCGGGATTTCTCTACGGCAGCGGATGTTCGTTCCGCGCGGTCGTGGTTTTCGCTAAGCGTGCTACTGACGCCTGCTGCACCCGTGGCGACGGCATCAGGGACGACATCGTGAGTGTTGTGCCCGGGATTTCTCTACGGCAGCGGATGTTCGTTCCGCGCGGTCGTGGTTTTCGCTAAGCGTGCTACTGACGCCTGGCGCACCCGTGGCGACGGCATCAGGGACGACATCGTGAGTGTTGTGCCCGGGATTTCTCTACGGCAGCGGATGTTCGTTCCGCGCGGTCGTGGTTTTCGCTAAGCGTGCTACTGACGCCTGGCGCACCCGTGGCGACGGCATCAGGGACGACATCGTGAGTGTTGTGCCCGGGATTTCTCTACGGCAGCGGATGTTCGTTCCGCGCGGTCGTGGTTTTCGCTAAGCGTGCTACTGACGCCTGCTGCACCCGTGGCGACGGCATCAGGGACGACATCGTGAGTGTTGTGCCCGGGATTTCTCTACGGCAGCGGATGTTCGCTCCGCGCGGTCGTGGTTTTCGCTAAGCGTGCTACTGACGCCTGGCGCACCCGTGGCGACGGCATCAGGGACGACATCGTGAGTGTTGTGCCCGGGATTTCTCTACGGCAGCGGATGTTCGTTCCGCGCGGTCGTGGTTTTCGCTAAGCGTGCTACTGACGCCTGCTGCACCCGTGGCGACGGCATCAGGGACGACATCGTGAGTGTTGTGCCCGGGATTTCTCTACGGCAGCGGATGTTCGCTCCGCGCGGTCGTGGTTTTCGCTAAGCGTGCTACTGACGCCTGCTGCACCCGTGGCGACGGCATCAGGGACGACATCGTGAGTGTTGTGCCCGGGATTTCTCTACGGCAGCGGATGTTCGCTCCGCGCGGTCGTGGTTTTCGCTAAGCGTGCTACTGACGCCTGCTGCACCCGTGGCGACGGCATCAGGGACGACATCGTGAGTGTTGTGCCCGGGATTTCTCTACGGCAGCGGATGTTCGTTCCGCGCGGTCGTGGTTTTCGCTAAGCGTGCTACTGACGCCTGCTGCACCCGTGGCGACGGCATCAGGGACGACATCGTGAGTGTTGTGCCCGGGATTTCTCTACGGCAGCGGATGTTCGCTCCGCGCGGTCGTGGTTTTCGCTAAGCGTGCTACTGACGCCTGCTGCACCCGTGGCGACGGCATCAGGGACGACATCGTGAGTGTTGTGCCCGGGATTTCTCTACGGCAGCGGATGTTCGTTCCGCGCGGTCGTGGTTTTCGCTAAGCGTGCTACTGACGCCTGCTGCACCCGTGGCGACGGCATCAGGGATGACATCGTGAGTGTTGTGCCCGGGATTTCTCTACGGCAGCGGATGTTCGTTCCGCGCGGTCGTGGTTTTCGCTAAGCGTGCTACTGACGCCTGCTGCACCCGTGGCGACGGCATCAGGGACGACATCGTGAGTGTTGTGCCCGGGATTTCTCTACGGCAGCGGATGTTCGTTCCGCGCGGTCGCGGTTTTCGCTAAGCGTGCTACTGACGCCTGCTGCACCCGTGGCGACGGCATCAGGGACGACATCGTGAGTGTTGTGCCCGGGATTTCTCTACGGCAGCGGATGTTCGTTCCGCGCGGTCGTGGTTTTCGCTAAGCGTGCTACTGACGCCTGGCGCACCCGTGGCGACGGCATCAGGGACGACATCGTGAGTGTTGTGCCCGGGATTTCTCTACGGCAGCGGATGTTCGTTCCGCGCGGTCGTGGTTTTCGCTAAGCGTGCTACTGACGCCTGGCGCACCCGTGGCGACGGCATCAGGGACGACATCGTGAGTGTTGTGCCCGGGATTTCTCTACGGCAGCGGATGTTCGTTCCGCGCGGTCGTGGTTTTCGCTAAGCGTGCTACTGACGCCTGCTGCACCCGTGGCGACGGCATCAGGGACGACATCGTGAGTGTTGTGCCCGGGATTTCTCTACGGCAGCGGATGTTCGCTCCGCGCGGTCGTGGTTTTCGCTAAGCGTGCTACTGACGCCTGGCGCACCCGTGGCGACGGCATCAGGGACGACATCGTGAGTGTTGTGCCCGGGATTTCTCTACGGCAGCGGATGTTCGTTCCGCGCGGTCGTGGTTTTCGCTAAGCGTGCTACTGACGCCTGCTGCACCCGTGGCGACGGCATCAGGGACGACATCGTGAGTGTTGTGCCCGGGATTTCTCTACGGCAGCGGATGTTCGTTCCGCGCGGTCATGGTTTTCGCTAAGCGTGCTACTGACGCCTGCTGCACCCGTGGCGACGGCATCAGGGACGACATCGTGAGTGTTGTGCCCGGGATTTCTCTACGGCAGCGGATGTTCGTTCCGCGCGGTCGTGGTTTTCGCTAAGCGTGCTACTGACGCCTGCTGCACCCGTGGCGACGGCACCAGGGACGACATCGTGAGTGTTGTGCCCGGGATTTCTCTACGGCAGCGGATGTTCGCTCCGCGCGGTCATGGTTTTCGCTAAGCGTGCTACTGACGCCTGCTGCACCCGTGGCGACGGCATCAGGGACGACATCGTGAGTGTTGTGCCCGGGATTTCTCTACGGCAGCGGATGTTCGCTCCGCGCGGTCGTGGTTTTCGCTAAGCGTGCTACTGACGCCTGGCGCACCCGTGGCGACGGCATCAGGGACGACATCGTGAGTGTTGTGCCCGGGATTTCTCTACGGCAGCGGATGTTCGTTCCGCGCGGTCGTGGTTTTCGCTAAGCGTGCTACTGACGCCTGCTGCACCCGTGGCGACGGCATCAGGGACGACATCGTGAGTGTTGTGCCCGGGATTTCTCTACGGCAGCGGATGTTCGCTCCGCGCGGTCGTGGTTTTCGCTAAGCGTGCTACTGACGCCTGGCGCACCCGTGGCGACGGCATCAGGGACGACATCGTGAGTGTTGTGCCCGGGATTTCTCTACGGCAGCGGATGTTCGTTCCGCGCGGTCGTGGTTTTCGCTAAGCGTGCTACTGACGCCTGCTGCACCCGTGGCGACGGCATCAGGGACGACATCGTGAGTGTTGTGCCCGGGATTTCTCTACGGCAGCGGATGTTCGTTCCGCGCGGTCGTGGTTTTCGCTAAGCGTGCTACTGACGCCTGCTGCACCCGTGGCGACGGCATCAGGGACGACATCGTGAGTGTTGTGCCCGGGATTTCTCTACGGCAGCGGATGTTCGCTCCGCGCGGTCGTGGTTTTCGCTAAGCGTGCTACTGACGCCTGCTGCACCCGTGGCGACGGCATCAGGGACGACATCGTGAGTGTTGTGCCCGGGATTTCTCTACGGCAGCGGATGTTCGCTCCGCGCGGTCGTGGTTTTCGCTAAGCGTGCTACTGACGCCTGCTGCACCCGTGGCGACGGCATCAGGGACGACATCGTGAGTGTTGTGCCCGGGATTTCTCTACGGCAGCGGATGTTCGTTCCGCGCGGTCGTGGTTTTCGCTAAGCGTGCTACTGACGCCTGCTGCACCCGTGGCGACGGCATCAGGGACGACATCGTGAGTGTTGTGCCCGGGATTTCTCTACGGCAGCGGATGTTCGCTCCGCGCGGTCGTGGTTTTCGCTAAGCGTGCTACTGACGCCTGGCGCACCCGTGGCGACGGCATCAGGGACGACATCGTGAGTGTTGTGCCCGGGATTTCTCTACGGCAGCGGATGTTCGCTCCGCGCGGTCGTGGTTTTCGCAAAGCGTGCTACTGACGCCTGCTGCACCCTTGGCGACGGCATCAGGGACGACATCGTGAGTGTTGTGCACGGGATTTCTCTACGGCAGCGGATGTTCGCTCCGCGCGGTCGTGGTTTTCGCTAAGCGTGCTACTGACGCCTGCTGCACCCGTGGCGACGGCATCAGGGACGACATCGTGAGTGTTGTGCCCGGGATTTCTCTACGGCAGCGGATGTTCGTTCCGCGCGGTCGTGGTTTTCGCTAAGCGTGCTACTGACGCCTGCTGCACCCGTGGCGACGGCATCAGGGACGACATCGTGAGTGTTGTGCCCGGGATTTCTCTACGGCAGCGGATGTTCGCTCCGCGCGGTCGTGGTTTTCGCTAAGCGTGCTACTGACGCCTGGCGCACCCGTGGCGACGGCATCAGGGACGACATCGTGAGTGTTGTGCCCGGGATTTCTCTACGGCAGCGGATGTTCGTTCCGCGCGGTCGTGGTTTTCGCTAAGCGTGCTACTGACGCCTGCTGCACCCGTGGCGACGGCATCAGGGACGACATCGTGAGTGTTGTGCCCGGGATTTCTCTACGGCAGCGGATGTTCGCTCCGCGCGGTCGTGGTTTTCGCTAAGCGTGCTACTGACGCCTGCTGCACCCGTGGCGTCGGCATCAGGGACGACATCGTGAGTGTTGTGCCCGGGATTTCTCTACGGCAGCGGATGTTCGCTCCGCGCGGTCGTGGTTTTCGCTAAGCGTGCTACTGACGCCTGCTGCACCCGTGGCGACGGCATCAGGGACGACATCGTGAGTGTTGTGCCCGGGATTTCTCTACGGCAGCGGATGTTCGCTCCGCGCGGTCGTGGTTTTCGCTAAGCGTGCTACTGACGCCTGCTGCACCCGTGGCGACGGCATCAGGGACGACATCGTGAGTGTTGTGCCCGGGATTTCTCTACGGCAGCGGATGTTCGTTCCGCGCGGTCGTGGTTTTCGCTAAGCGTGCTACTGACGCCTGCTGCACCCGTGGCGACGGCATCAGGGACGACATCGTGAGTGTTGTGCCCGGGATTTCTCTACGGCAGCGGATGTTCGCTCCGCGCGGTCGTGGTTTTCGCTAAGCGTGCTACTGACGCCTGGCGCACCCGTGGCGACGGCATCAGGGACGACATCGTGAGTGTTGTGCCCGGGATTTCTCTACGGCAGCGGATGTTCGCTCCGCGCGGTCGTGGTTTTCGCTAAGCGTGCTACTGACGCCTGCTGCACCCGTGGCGACGGCCTCAGGGACGACATCGTGAGTGTTGTGCCCGGGATTTCTCTACGGCAGCGGATGTTCGTTCCGCGCGGTCGTGGTTTTCGCTAAGCGTGCTACTGACGCCTGCTGCACCCGTGGCGACGGCATCAGGGACGACATCGTGAGTGTTGTGCCCGGGATTTCTCTACGGCAGCGGATGTTCGCTCCGCGCGGTCGTGGTTTTCGCTAAGCGTGCTACTGACGCCTGGCGCACCCGTGGCGACGGCATCAGGGACGACATCGTGAGTGTTGTGCCCGGGATTTCTCTACGGCAGCGGATGTTCGTTCCGCGCGGTCGTGGTTTTCGCTAAGCGTGCTACTGACGCCTGCTGCACCCGTGGCGACGGCATCAGGGACGACATCGTGAGTGTTGTGCCCGGGATTTCTCTACGGCAGCGGATGTTCGCTCCGCGCGGTCGTGGTTTTCGCTAAGCGTGCTACTGACGCCTGCTGCACCCGTGGCGACGGCATCAGGGACGACATCGTGAGTGTTGTGCCCGGGATTTCTCTACGGCAGCGGATGTTCGTTCCGCGCGGTCGTGGTTTTCGCTAAGCGTGCTACTGACGCCTGCTGCACCCGTGGCGACGGCATCAGGGACGACATCGTGAGTGTTGTGCCCGGGATTTCTCTACGGCAGCGGATGTTCGCTCCGCGCGGTCGTGGTTTTCGCTAAGCGTGCTACTGACGCCTGGCGCACCCGTGGCGACGGCATCAGGGACGACATCGTGAGTGTTGTGCCCGGGATTTCTCTACGGCAGCGGATGTTCGCTCCGCGCGGTCGTGGTTTTCGCTAAGCGTGCTACTGACGCCTGCTGCACCCGTGGCGACGGCCTCAGGGACGACATCGTGAGTGTTGTGCCCGGGATTTCTCTACGGCAGCGGATGTTCGTTCCGCGCGGTCGTGGTTTTCGCTAAGCGTGCTACTGACGCCTGCTGCACCCGTGGCGACGGCATCAGGGACGACATCGTGAGTGTTGTGCCCGGGATTTCTCTACGGCAGCGGATGTTCGCTCCGCGCGGTCGTGGTTTTCGCTAAGCGTGCTACTGACGCCTGGCGCACCCGTGGCGACGGCATCAGGGACGACATCGTGAGTGTTGTGCCCGGGATTTCTCTACGGCAGCGGATGTTCGTTCCGCGCGGTCGTGGTTTTCGCTAAGCGTGCTACTGACGCCTGCTGCACCCGTGGCGACGGCATCAGGGACGACATCGTGAGTGTTGTGCCCGGGATTTCTCTACGGCAGCGGATGTTCGCTCCGCGCGGTCGTGGTTTTCGCTAAGCGTGCTACTGACGCCTGCTGCACCCGTGGCGACGGCATCAGGGACGACATCGTGAGTGTTGTGCCCGGGATTTCTCTACGGCAGCGGATGTTCGCTCCGCGCGGTCGTGGTTTTCGCTAAGCGTGCTACTGACTCCTGCTGCACCCGTGGCGACGGCATCAGGGACGACATCGTGAGTGTTGTGCCCGGGATTTCTCTACGGCAGCGGATGTTCGTTCCGCGCGGTCGTGGTTTTCGCTAAGCGTGCTACTGACGCCTGCTGCACCCGTGGCGACGGCATCAGGGACGACATCGTGAGTGTTGTGCCCGGGATTTCTCTACGGCAGCGGATGTTCGCTCCGCGCGGTCGTGGTTTTCGCTAAGCGTGCTACTGACGCCTGCTGCACCCGTGGCGACGGCATCAGGGACGACATCGTGAGTGTTGTGCCCGGGATTTCTCTACGGCAGCGGATGTTCGTTCCGCGCGGTCGTGGTTTTCGCTAAGCGTGCTACTGACGCCTGCTGCACCCGTGGCGACGGCATCAGGGACGACATCGTGAGTGTTGTGCCCGGGATTTCTCTACGGCAGCGGATGTTCGTTCCGCGCGGTCGTGGTTTTCGCTAAGCGTGCTACTGACGCCTGCTGCACCCGTGGCGACGGCATCAGGGACGACATCGTGAGTGTTGTGCCCGGGATTTCTCTACGGCAGCGGATGTTCGTTCCGCGCGGTCGTGGTTTTCGCTAAGCGTGCTACTGACGCCTGCTGCACCCGTGGCGACGGCATCAGGGACGACATCGTGAGTGTTGTGCCCGGGATTTCTCTACGGCAGCGGATGTCCGTTCCGCGCGGTCGTGGTTTTCGCTAAGCGTGCTACTGACGCCTGGCGCACCCGTGGCGACGGCATCAGGGACGACATCGTGAGTGTTGTGCCCGGGATTTCTCTACGGCAGCGGATGTTCGTTCCGCGCGGTCGTGGTTTTCGCTAAGCGTGCTACTGACGCCTGGCGCACCCGTGGCGACGGCATCAGGGACGACATCGTGAGTGTTGTGCCCGGGATTTCTCTACGGCAGCGGATGTTCGTTCCACGCGGTCGTGGTTTTCGCTAAGCGTGCTACTGACGCCTGCTGCACCCGTGGCGACGGCATCAGGGACGACATCGTGAGTGTTGTGCCCGGGATTTCTCTACGGCAGCGGATGTTCGTTCCGCGCGGTCGTGGTTTTCGCTAAGCGTGCTACTGACGCCTGCTGCACCCGTGGCGACGGCATCAGGGACGACATCGTGAGTGTTGTGCCCGGGATTTCTCTACGGCAGCGGATGTTCGCTCCGCGCGGTCGTGGTTTTCGCTAAGCGTGCTACTGACGCCTGGCGCACCCGTGGCGACGGCATCAGGGACGACATCGTGAGTGTTGTGCCCGGGATTTCTCTACGGCAGCGGATGTTCGTTCCGCGCGGTCGTGGTTTTCGCTAAGCGTGCTACTGACGCCTGCTGCACCCGTGGCGACGGCATCAGGGACGACATCGTGAGTGTTGTGCCCGGGATTTCTCTACGGCAGCGGATGTTCGCTCCGCGCGGTCGTGGTTTTCGCTAAGCGTGCTACTGACGCCTGCTGCACCCGTGGCGACGGCATCAGGGACGACATCGTGAGTGTTGTGCCCGGGATTTCTCTACGGCAGCGGATGTTCGCTCCGCGCGGTCGTGGTTTTCGCTAAGCGTGCTACTGACGCCTGCTGCACCCGTGGCGACGGCATCAGGGACGACATCGTGAGTGTTGTGCCTGGGATTTCTCTACGGCAGCGGATGTTCGTTCCGCGCGGTCGTGGTTTTCGCTAAGCGTGCTACTGACGCCTGCTGCACCCGTGGCGACGGCATCAGGGACGACATCGTGAGTGTTGTGCCCGGGATTTCTCTACGGCAGCGGATGTTCGCTCCGCGCGGTCGTGGTTTTCGCTAAGCGTGCTACTGACGCCTGCTGCACCTGTGGCGACGGCATCAGGGACGACATCGTGAGTGTTGTGCCCGGGATTTCTCTACGGCAGCGGATGTTCGTTCCGCGCGGTCGTGGTTTTCGCTAAGCGTGCTACTGACGCCTGCTGCACCCGTGGCGACGGCATCAGGGACGACATCGTGAGTGTTGTGCCCGGGATTTCTCTACGGCAGCGGATGTTCGTTCCGCGCGGTCGTGGTTTTCGCTAAGCGTGCTACTGACGCCTGCTGCACCCGTGGCGACGGCATCAGGGACGACATCGTGAGTGTTGTGCCCGGGATTTCTCTACGGCAGCGGATGTTCGTTCCGCGCGGTCGTGGTTTTCGCTAAGCGTGCTACTGACGCCTGCTGCACCCGTGGCGACGGCATCAGGGACGACATCGTGAGTGTTGTGCCCGGGATTTCTCTACGGCAGCGGATGTTCGTTCCGCGCGGTCGTGGTTTTCGCTAAGCGTGCTACTGACGCCTGGCGCACCCGTGGCGACGGCATCAGGGACGACATCGTGAGTGTTGTGCCCGGGATTTCTCTACGGCAGCGGATGTTCGTTCCGCGCGGTCGTGGTTTTCGCTAAGCGTGCTACTGACGCCTGGCGCACCCGTGGCGACGGCATCAGGGACGACATCGTGAGTGTTGTGCCCGGGATTTCTCTACGGCAGCGGATGTTCGTTCCGCGCGGTCGTGGTTTTCGCTAAGCGTGCTACTGACGCCTGCTGCACCCGTGGCGACGGCATCAGGGACGACATCGTGAGTGTTGTGCCCGGGATTTCTCTACGGCAGCGGATGTTCGCTCCGCGCGGTCGTGGTTTTCGCTAAGCGTGCTACTGACGCCTGGCGCACCCGTGGCGACGGCATCAGGGACGACATCGTGAGTGTTGTGCCCGGGATTTCTCTACGGCAGCGGATGTTCGTTCCGCGCGGTCGTGGTTTTCGCTAAGCGTGCTACTGACGCCTGCTGCACCCGTGGCGACGGCATCAGGGACGACATCGTGAGTGTTGTGCCCGGGATTTCTCTACGGCAGCGGATGTTCGTTCCGCGCGGTCATGGTTTTCGCTAAGCGTGCTACTGACGCCTGCTGCACCCGTGGCGACGGCATCAGGGACGACATCGTGAGTGTTGTGCCCGGGATTTCTCTACGGCAGCGGATGTTCGTTCCGCGCGGTCGTGGTTTTCGCTAAGCGTGCTACTGACGCCTGCTGCACCCGTGGCGACGGCACCAGGGACGACATCGTGAGTGTTGTGCCCGGGATTTCTCTACGGCAGCGGATGTTCGCTCCGCGCGGTCATGGTTTTCGCTAAGCGTGCTACTGACGCCTGCTGCACCCGTGGCGACGGCATCAGGGACGACATCGTGAGTGTTGTGCCCGGGATTTCTCTACGGCAGCGGATGTTCGCTCCGCGCGGTCGTGGTTTTCGCTAAGCGTGCTACTGACGCCTGGCGCACCCGTGGCGACGGCATCAGGGACGACATCGTGAGTGTTGTGCCCGGGATTTCTCTACGGCAGCGGATGTTCGTTCCGCGCGGTCGTGGTTTTCGCTAAGCGTGCTACTGACGCCTGCTGCACCCGTGGCGACGGCATCAGGGACGACATCGTGAGTGTTGTGCCCGGGATTTCTCTACGGCAGCGGATGTTCGCTCCGCGCGGTCGTGGTTTTCGCTAAGCGTGCTACTGACGCCTGGCGCACCCGTGGCGACGGCATCAGGGACGACATCGTGAGTGTTGTGCCCGGGATTTCTCTACGGCAGCGGATGTTCGTTCCGCGCGGTCGTGGTTTTCGCTAAGCGTGCTACTGACGCCTGCTGCACCCGTGGCGACGGCATCAGGGACGACATCGTGAGTGTTGTGCCCGGGATTTCTCTACGGCAGCGGATGTTCGTTCCGCGCGGTCGTGGTTTTCGCTAAGCGTGCTACTGACGCCTGCTGCACCCGTGGCGACGGCATCAGGGACGACATCGTGAGTGTTGTGCCCGGGATTTCTCTACGGCAGCGGATGTTCGCTCCGCGCGGTCGTGGTTTTCGCTAAGCGTGCTACTGACGCCTGCTGCACCCGTGGCGACGGCATCAGGGACGACATCGTGAGTGTTGTGCCCGGGATTTCTCTACGGCAGCGGATGTTCGCTCCGCGCGGTCGTGGTTTTCGCTAAGCGTGCTACTGACGCCTGCTGCACCCGTGGCGACGGCATCAGGGACGACATCGTGAGTGTTGTGCCCGGGATTTCTCTACGGCAGCGGATGTTCGTTCCGCGCGGTCGTGGTTTTCGCTAAGCGTGCTACTGACGCCTGCTGCACCCGTGGCGACGGCATCAGGGACGACATCGTGAGTGTTGTGCCCGGGATTTCTCTACGGCAGCGGATGTTCGCTCCGCGCGGTCGTGGTTTTCGCTAAGCGTGCTACTGACGCCTGGCGCACCCGTGGCGACGGCATCAGGGACGACATCGTGAGTGTTGTGCCCGGGATTTCTCTACGGCAGCGGATGTTCGCTCCGCGCGGTCGTGGTTTTCGCAAAGCGTGCTACTGACGCCTGCTGCACCCTTGGCGACGGCATCAGGGACGACATCGTGAGTGTTGTGCCCGGGATTTCTCTACGGCAGCGGATGTTCGCTCCGCGCGGTCGTGGTTTTCGCTAAGCGTGCTACTGACGCCTGCTGCACCCGTGGCGACGGCATCAGGGACGACATCGTGAGTGTTGTGCCCGGGATTTCTCTACGGCAGCGGATGTTCGTTCCGCGCGGTCGTGGTTTTCGCTAAGCGTGCTACTGACGCCTGCTGCACCCGTGGCGACGGCATCAGGGACGACATCGTGAGTGTTGTGCCCGGGATTTCTCTACGGCAGCGGATGTTCGCTCCGCGCGGTCGTGGTTTTCGCTAAGCGTGCTACTGACGCCTGGCGCACCCGTGGCGACGGCATCAGGGACGACATCGTGAGTGTTGTGCCCGGGATTTCTCTACGGCAGCGGATGTTCGTTCCGCGCGGTCGTGGTTTTCGCTAAGCGTGCTACTGACGCCTGCTGCACCCGTGGCGACGGCATCAGGGACGACATCGTGAGTGTTGTGCCCGGGATTTCTCTACGGCAGCGGATGTTCGCTCCGCGCGGTCGTGGTTTTCGCTAAGCGTGCTACTGACGCCTGCTGCACCCGTGGCGTCGGCATCAGGGACGACATCGTGAGTGTTGTGCCCGGGATTTCTCTACGGCAGCGGATGTTCGCTCCGCGCGGTCGTGGTTTTCGCTAAGCGTGCTACTGACGCCTGCTGCACCCGTGGCGACGGCATCAGGGACGACATCGTGAGTGTTGTGCCCGGGATTTCTCTACGGCAGCGGATGTTCGTTCCGCGCGGTCGTGGTTTTCGCTAAGCGTGCTACTGACGCCTGCTGCACCCGTGGCGACGGCATCAGGGACGACATCGTGAGTGTTGTGCCCGGGATTTCTCTACGGCAGCGGATGTTCGCTCCGCGCGGTCGTGGTTTTCGCTAAGCGTGCTACTGACGCCTGCTGCACCCGTGGCGACGGCATCAGGGACGACATCGTGAGTGTTGTGCCCGGGATTTCTCTACGGCAGCGGATGTTCGTTCCGCGCGGTCGTGGTTTTCGCTAAGCGTGCTACTGACGCCTGCTGCACCCGTGGCGACGGCATCAGGGACGACATCGTGAGTGTTGTGCCCGGGATTTCTCTACGGCAGCGGATGTTCGCTCCGCGCGGTCGTGGTTTTCGCTAAGCGTGCTACTGACGCCTGGCGCACCCGTGGCGACGGCATCAGGGACGACATCGTGAGTGTTGTGCCCGGGATTTCTCTACGGCAGCGGATGTTCGTTCCGCGCGGTCGTGGTTTTCGCTAAGCGTGCTACTGACGCCTGCTGCACCCGTGGCGACGGCATCAGGGACGACATCGTGAGTGTTGTGCCCGGGATTTCTCTACGGCAGCGGATGTTCGTTCCGCGCGGTCGTGGTTTTCGCTAAGCGTGCTACTGACGCCTGCTGCACCCGTGGCGACGGCATCAGGGACGACATCGTGAGTGTTGTGCCCGGGATTTCTCTACGGCAGCGGATGTTCGCTCCGCGCGGTCATGGTTTTCGCTAAGCGTGCTACTGACGCCTGCTGCACCCGTGGCGACGGCATCAGGGACGACATCGTGAGTGTTGTGCCCGGGATTTCTCTACGGCAGCGGATGTTCGCTCCGCGCGGTCGTGGTTTTCGCTAAGCGTGCTACTGACGCCTGGCGCACCCGTGGCGACGGCATCAGGGACGACATCGTGAGTGTTGTGCCCGGGATTTCTCTACGGCAGCGGATGTTCGTTCCGCGCGGTCGTTGTTTTCGCTAAGCGTGCTATGACGCCTGCTGCACCTGTGGCGACGGCATCAGGGACGACATCGTGAGTGTTGTGCCCGGGATTTCTCTACGGCAGCGGATGTTCGTTCCGCGCGGTCGTGGTTTTCGCTAAGCGTGCTACTGACGCCTGCTGCACCCGTGGCGACGGCATCAGGGACGACATCGTGAGTGTTGTGCCCGGGATTTCTCTACGGCAGCGGATGTTCGCTCCGCGCGGTCGTGGTTTTCGCTAAGCGTGCTACTGACGCCTGCTGCACCCGTGGCGACGGCATCAGGGACGACATCGTGAGTGTTGTGCCCGGGATTTCTCTACGGCAGCGGATGTTCGCTCCGCGCGGTCGTGGTTTTCGCTAAGCGTGCTACTGACGCCTGCTGCACCCGTGGCGACGGCATCAGGGACGACATCGTGAGTGTTGTGCCCGGGATTTCTCTACGGCAGCGGATGTTCGTTCCGCGCGGTCGTGGTTTTCGCTAAGCGTGCTACTGACGCCTGCTGCACCCGTGGCGACGGCATCAGGGACGACATCGTGAGTGTTGTGCCCGGGATTTCACTACGGCAGCGGATGTTCGCTCCGCGCGGTCGTGGTTTTCGCTAAGCGTGCTACTGACGCCTGCTGCACCCGTGGCGACGGCATCAGGGACGACATCGTGAGTGTTGTGCCCGGGATTTCTCTACGGCAGCGGATGTTCGCTCCGCGCGGTCGTGGTTTTCGCTAAGCGTGCTACTGACGCCTGGCGCACCCGTGGCGACGGCATCAGGGACGACATCGTGAGTGTTGTGCCCGGGATTTCTCTACGGCAGCGGATGTTCGCTCCGCGCGGTCGTGGTTTTCGCAAAGCGTGCTACTGACGCCTGCTGCACCCTTGGCGACGGCATCAGGGACGACATCGTGAGTGTTGTGCACGGGATTTCTCTACGGCAGCGGATGTTCGCTCCGCGCGGTCGTGGTTTTCGCTAAGCGTGCTACTGACGCCTGCTGCACCCGTGGCGACGGCATCAGGGACGACATCGTGAGTGTTGTGCCCGGGATTTCTCTACGGCAGCGGATGTTCGTTCCGCGCGGTCGTGGTTTTCGCTAAGCGTGCTACTGACGCCTGCTGCACCCGTGGCGACGGCATCAGGGACGACATCGTGAGTGTTGTGCCCGGGATTTCTCTACGGCAGCGGATGTTCGCTCCGCGCGGTCGTGGTTTTCGCTAAGCGTGCTACTGACGCCTGGCGCACCCGTGGCGACGGCATCAGGGACGACATCGTGAGTGTTGTGCCCGGGATTTCTCTACGGCAGCGGATGTTCGTTCCGCGCGGTCGTGGTTTTCGCTAAGCGTGCTACTGACGCCTGCTGCACCCGTGGCGACGGCATCAGGGACGACATCGTGAGTGTTGTGCCCGGGATTTCTCTACGGCAGCGGATGTTCGCTCCGCGCGGTCGTGGTTTTCGCTAAGCGTGCTACTGACGCCTGCTGCACCCGTGGCGTCGGCATCAGGGACGACATCGTGAGTGTTGTGCCCGGGATTTCTCTACGGCAGCGGATGTTCGCTCCGCGCGGTCGTGGTTTTCGCTAAGCGTGCTACTGACGCCTGCTGCACCCGTGGCGACGGCATCAGGGACGACATCGTGAGTGTTGTGCCCGGGATTTCTCTACGGCAGCGGATGTTCGCTCCGCGCGGTCGTGGTTTTCGCTAAGCGTGCTACTGACGCCTGCTGCACCCGTGGCGACGGCATCAGGGACGACATCGTGAGTGTTGTGCCCGGGATTTCTCTACGGCAGCGGATGTTCGTTCCGCGCGGTCGTGGTTTTCGCTAAGCGTGCTACTGACGCCTGCTGCACCCGTGGCGACGGCATCAGGGACGACATCGTGAGTGTTGTGCCCGGGATTTCTCTACGGCAGCGGATGTTCGCTCCGCGCGGTCGTGGTTTTCGCTAAGCGTGCTACTGACGCCTGGCGCACCCGTGGCGACGGCATCAGGGACGACATCGTGAGTGTTGTGCCCGGGATTTCTCTACGGCAGCGGATGTTCGCTCCGCGCGGTCGTGGTTTTCGCTAAGCGTGCTACTGACGCCTGCTGCACCCGTGGCGACGGCCTCAGGGACGACATCGTGAGTGTTGTGCCCGGGATTTCTCTACGGCAGCGGATGTTCGTTCCGCGCGGTCGTGGTTTTCGCTAAGCGTGCTACTGACGCCTGCTGCACCCGTGGCGACGGCATCAGGGACGACATCGTGAGTGTTGTGCCCGGGATTTCTCTACGGCAGCGGATGTTCGCTCCGCGCGGTCGTGGTTTTCGCTAAGCGTGCTACTGACGCCTGGCGCACCCGTGGCGACGGCATCAGGGACGACATCGTGAGTGTTGTGCCCGGGATTTCTCTACGGCAGCGGATGTTCGTTCCGCGCGGTCGTGGTTTTCGCTAAGCGTGCTACTGACGCCTGCTGCACCCGTGGCGACGGCATCAGGGACGACATCGTGAGTGTTGTGCCCGGGATTTCTCTACGGCAGCGGATGTTCGCTCCGCGCGGTCGTGGTTTTCGCTAAGCGTGCTACTGACGCCTGCTGCACCCGTGGCGACGGCATCAGGGACGACATCGTGAGTGTTGTGCCCGGGATTTCTCTACGGCAGCGGATGTTCGTTCCGCGCGGTCGTGGTTTTCGCTAAGCGTGCTACTGACGCCTGCTGCACCCGTGGCGACGGCATCAGGGACGACATCGTGAGTGTTGTGCCCGGGATTTCTCTACGGCAGCGGATGTTCGCTCCGCGCGGTCGTGGTTTTCGCTAAGCGTGCTACTGACGCCTGGCGCACCCGTGGCGACGGTATCAGGGACGACATCGTGAGTGTTGTGCCCGGGATTTCTCTACGGCAGCGGATGTTCGCTCCGCGCGGTCGTGGTTTTCGCTAAGCGTGCTACTGACGCCTGCTGCACCCGTGGCGACGGCCTCAGGGACGACATCGTGAGTGTTGTGCCCGGGATTTCTCTACGGCAGCGGATGTTCGTTCCGCGCGGTCGTGGTTTTCGCTAAGCGTGCTACTGACGCCTGCTGCACCCGTGGCGACGGCATCAGGGACGACATCGTGAGTGTTGTGCCCGGGATTTCTCTACGGCAGCGGATGTTCGCTCCGCGCGGTCGTGGTTTTCGCTAAGCGTGCTACTGACGCCTGGCGCACCCGTGGCGACGGCATCAGGGACGACATCGTGAGTGTTGTGCCCGGGATTTCTCTACGGCAGCGGATGTTCGTTCCGCGCGGTCGTGGTTTTCGCTAAGCGTGCTACTGACGCCTGCTGCACCCGTGGCGACGGCATCAGGGACGACATCGTGAGTGTTGTGCCCGGGATTTCTCTACGGCAGCGGATGTTCGCTCCGCGCGGTCGTGGTTTTCGCTAAGCGTGCTACTGACGCCTGCTGCACCCGTGGCGACGGCATCAGGGACGACATCGTGAGTGTTGTGCCCGGGATTTCTCTACGGCAGCGGATGTTCGCTCCGCGCGGTCGTGGTTTTCGCTAAGCGTGCTACTGACGCCTGCTGCACCCGTGGCGACGGCATCAGGGACGACATCGTGAGTGTTGTGCCCGGGATTTCTCTACGGCAGCGGATGTTCGTTCCGCGCGGTCGTGGTTTTCGCTAAGCGTGCTACTGACGCCTGCTGCACCCGTGGCGACGGCATCAGGGACGACATCGTGAGTGTTGTGCCCGGGATTTCTCTACGGCAGCGGATGTTCGCTCCGCGCGGTCGTGGTTTTCGCTAAGCGTGCTACTGACGCCTGCTGCACCCGTGGCGACGGCATCAGGGACGACATCGTGAGTGTTGTGCCCGGGATTTCTCTACGGCAGCGGATGTTCGTTCCGCGCGGTCGTGGTTTTCGCTAAGCGTGCTACTGACGCCTGCTGCACCCGTGGCGACGGCATCAGGGACGACATCGTGAGTGTTGTGCCCGGGATTTCTCTACGGCAGCGGATGTTCGTTCCGCGCGGTCGTGGTTTTCGCTAAGCGTGCTACTGACGCCTGCTGCACCCGTGGCGACGGCATCAGGGACGACATCGTGAGTGTTGTGCCCGGGATTTCTCTACGGCAGCGGATGTTCGTTCCGCGCGGTCGTGGTTTTCGCTAAGCGTGCTACTGACGCCTGCTGCACCCGTGGCGACGGCATCAGGGACGACATCGTGAGTGTTGTGCCCGGGATTTCTCTACGGCAGCGGATGTCCGTTCCGCGCGGTCGTGGTTTTCGCTAAGCGTGCTACTGACGCCTGGCGCACCCGTGGCGACGGCATCAGGGACGACATCGTGAGTGTTGTGCCCGGGATTTCTCTACGGCAGCGGATGTTCGTTCCGCGCGGTCGTGGTTTTCGCTAAGCGTGCTACTGACGCCTGGCGCACCCGTGGCGACGGCATCAGGGACGACATCGTGAGTGTTGTGCCCGGGATTTCTCTACGGCAGCGGATGTTCGTTCCACGCGGTCGTGGTTTTCGCTAAGCGTGCTACTGACGCCTGCTGCACCCGTGGCGACGGCATCAGGGACGACATCGTGAGTGTTGTGCCCGGGATTTCTCTACGGCAGCGGATGTTCGTTCCGCGCGGTCGTGGTTTTCGCTAAGCGTGCTACTGACGCCTGCTGCACCCGTGGCGACGGCATCAGGGACGACATCGTGAGTGTTGTGCCCGGGATTTCTCTACGGCAGCGGATGTTCGCTCCGCGCGGTCGTGGTTTTCGCTAAGCGTGCTACTGACGCCTGGCGCACCCGTGGCGACGGCATCAGGGACGACATCGTGAGTGTTGTGCCCGGGATTTCTCTACGGCAGCGGATGTTCGTTCCGCGCGGTCGTGGTTTTCGCTAAGCGTGCTACTGACGCCTGCTGCACCCGTGGCGACGGCATCAGGGACGACATCGTGAGTGTTGTGCCCGGGATTTCTCTACGGCAGCGGATGTTCGCTCCGCGCGGTCGTGGTTTTCGCTAAGCGTGCTACTGACGCCTGCTGCACCCGTGGCGACGGCATCAGGGACGACATCGTGAGTGTTGTGCCCGGGATTTCTCTACGGCAGCGGATGTTCGCTCCGCGCGGTCGTGGTTTTCGCTAAGCGTGCTACTGACGCCTGCTGCACCCGTGGCGACGGCATCAGGGACGACATCGTGAGTGTTGTGCCTGGGATTTCTCTACGGCAGCGGATGTTCGTTCCGCGCGGTCGTGGTTTTCGCTAAGCGTGCTACTGACGCCTGCTGCACCCGTGGCGACGGCATCAGGGACGACATCGTGAGTGTTGTGCCCGGGATTTCTCTACGGCAGCGGATGTTCGCTCCGCGCGGTCGTGGTTTTCGCTAAGCGTGCTACTGACGCCTGCTGCACCTGTGGCGACGGCATCAGGGACGACATCGTGAGTGTTGTGCCCGGGATTTCTCTACGGCAGCGGATGTTCGTTCCGCGCGGTCGTGGTTTTCGCTAAGCGTGCTACTGACGCCTGCTGCACCCGTGGCGACGGCATCAGGGACGACATCGTGAGTGTTGTGCCCGGGATTTCTCTACGGCAGCGGATGTTCGTTCCGCGCGGTCGTGGTTTTCGCTAAGCGTGCTACTGACGCCTGCTGCACCCGTGGCGACGGCATCAGGGACGACATCGTGAGTGTTGTGCCCGGGATTTCTCTACGGCAGCGGATGTTCGTTCCGCGCGGTCGTGGTTTTCGCTAAGCGTGCTACTGACGCCTGCTGCACCCGTGGCGACGGCATCAGGGACGACATCGTGAGTGTTGTGCCCGGGATTTCTCTACGGCAGCGGATGTTCGTTCCGCGCGGTCGTGGTTTTCGCTAAGCGTGCTACTGACGCCTGGCGCACCCGTGGCGACGGCATCAGGGACGACATCGTGAGTGTTGTGCCCGGGATTTCTCTACGGCAGCGGATGTTCGTTCCGCGCGGTCGTGGTTTTCGCTAAGCGTGCTACTGACGCCTGGCGCACCCGTGGCGACGGCATCAGGGACGACATCGTGAGTGTTGTGCCCGGGATTTCTCTACGGCAGCGGATGTTCGTTCCGCGCGGTCGTGGTTTTCGCTAAGCGTGCTACTGACGCCTGCTGCACCCGTGGCGACGGCATCAGGGACGACATCGTGAGTGTTGTGCCCGGGATTTCTCTACGGCAGCGGATGTTCGCTCCGCGCGGTCGTGGTTTTCGCTAAGCGTGCTACTGACGCCTGGCGCACCCGTGGCGACGGCATCAGGGACGACATCGTGAGTGTTGTGCCCGGGATTTCTCTACGGCAGCGGATGTTCGTTCCGCGCGGTCGTGGTTTTCGCTAAGCGTGCTACTGACGCCTGCTGCACCCGTGGCGACGGCATCAGGGACGACATCGTGAGTGTTGTGCCCGGGATTTCTCTACGGCAGCGGATGTTCGTTCCGCGCGGTCATGGTTTTCGCTAAGCGTGCTACTGACGCCTGCTGCACCCGTGGCGACGGCATCAGGGACGACATCGTGAGTGTTGTGCCCGGGATTTCTCTACGGCAGCGGATGTTCGTTCCGCGCGGTCGTGGTTTTCGCTAAGCGTGCTACTGACGCCTGCTGCACCCGTGGCGACGGCACCAGGGACGACATCGTGAGTGTTGTGCCCGGGATTTCTCTACGGCAGCGGATGTTCGCTCCGCGCGGTCATGGTTTTCGCTAAGCGTGCTACTGACGCCTGCTGCACCCGTGGCGACGGCATCAGGGACGACATCGTGAGTGTTGTGCCCGGGATTTCTCTACGGCAGCGGATGTTCGCTCCGCGCGGTCGTGGTTTTCGCTAAGCGTGCTACTGACGCCTGGCGCACCCGTGGCGACGGCATCAGGGACGACATCGTGAGTGTTGTGCCCGGGATTTCTCTACGGCAGCGGATGTTCGTTCCGCGCGGTCGTGGTTTTCGCTAAGCGTGCTACTGACGCCTGCTGCACCCGTGGCGACGGCATCAGGGACGACATCGTGAGTGTTGTGCCCGGGATTTCTCTACGGCAGCGGATGTTCGCTCCGCGCGGTCGTGGTTTTCGCTAAGCGTGCTACTGACGCCTGGCGCACCCGTGGCGACGGCATCAGGGACGACATCGTGAGTGTTGTGCCCGGGATTTCTCTACGGCAGCGGATGTTCGTTCCGCGCGGTCGTGGTTTTCGCTAAGCGTGCTACTGACGCCTGCTGCACCCGTGGCGACGGCATCAGGGACGACATCGTGAGTGTTGTGCCCGGGATTTCTCTACGGCAGCGGATGTTCGTTCCGCGCGGTCGTGGTTTTCGCTAAGCGTGCTACTGACGCCTGCTGCACCCGTGGCGACGGCATCAGGGACGACATCGTGAGTGTTGTGCCCGGGATTTCTCTACGGCAGCGGATGTTCGCTCCGCGCGGTCGTGGTTTTCGCTAAGCGTGCTACTGACGCCTGCTGCACCCGTGGCGACGGCATCAGGGACGACATCGTGAGTGTTGTGCCCGGGATTTCTCTACGGCAGCGGATGTTCGCTCCGCGCGGTCGTGGTTTTCGCTAAGCGTGCTACTGACGCCTGCTGCACCCGTGGCGACGGCATCAGGGACGACATCGTGAGTGTTGTGCCCGGGATTTCTCTACGGCAGCGGATGTTCGTTCCGCGCGGTCGTGGTTTTCGCTAAGCGTGCTACTGACGCCTGCTGCACCCGTGGCGACGGCATCAGGGACGACATCGTGAGTGTTGTGCCCGGGATTTCTCTACGGCAGCGGATGTTCGCTCCGCGCGGTCGTGGTTTTCGCTAAGCGTGCTACTGACGCCTGGCGCACCCGTGGCGACGGCATCAGGGACGACATCGTGAGTGTTGTGCCCGGGATTTCTCTACGGCAGCGGATGTTCGCTCCGCGCGGTCGTGGTTTTCGCAAAGCGTGCTACTGACGCCTGCTGCACCCTTGGCGACGGCATCAGGGACGACATCGTGAGTGTTGTGCCCGGGATTTCTCTACGGCAGCGGATGTTCGCTCCGCGCGGTCGTGGTTTTCGCTAAGCGTGCTACTGACGCCTGCTGCACCCGTGGCGACGGCATCAGGGACGACATCGTGAGTGTTGTGCCCGGGATTTCTCTACGGCAGCGGATGTTCGTTCCGCGCGGTCGTGGTTTTCGCTAAGCGTGCTACTGACGCCTGCTGCACCCGTGGCGACGGCATCAGGGACGACATCGTGAGTGTTGTGCCCGGGATTTCTCTACGGCAGCGGATGTTCGCTCCGCGCGGTCGTGGTTTTCGCTAAGCGTGCTACTGACGCCTGGCGCACCCGTGGCGACGGCATCAGGGACGACATCGTGAGTGTTGTGCCCGGGATTTCTCTACGGCAGCGGATGTTCGTTCCGCGCGGTCGTGGTTTTCGCTAAGCGTGCTACTGACGCCTGCTGCACCCGTGGCGACGGCATCAGGGACGACATCGTGAGTGTTGTGCCCGGGATTTCTCTACGGCAGCGGATGTTCGCTCCGCGCGGTCGTGGTTTTCGCTAAGCGTGCTACTGACGCCTGCTGCACCCGTGGCGTCGGCATCAGGGACGACATCGTGAGTGTTGTGCCCGGGATTTCTCTACGGCAGCGGATGTTCGCTCCGCGCGGTCGTGGTTTTCGCTAAGCGTGCTACTGACGCCTGCTGCACCCGTGGCGACGGCATCAGGGACGACATCGTGAGTGTTGTGCCCGGGATTTCTCTACGGCAGCGGATGTTCGTTCCGCGCGGTCGTGGTTTTCGCTAAGCGTGCTACTGACGCCTGCTGCACCCGTGGCGACGGCATCAGGGACGACATCGTGAGTGTTGTGCCCGGGATTTCTCTACGGCAGCGGATGTTCGCTCCGCGCGGTCGTGGTTTTCGCTAAGCGTGCTACTGACGCCTGCTGCACCCGTGGCGACGGCATCAGGGACGACATCGTGAGTGTTGTGCCCGGGATTTCTCTACGGCAGCGGATGTTCGTTCCGCGCGGTCGTGGTTTTCGCTAAGCGTGCTACTGACGCCTGCTGCACCCGTGGCGACGGCATCAGGGACGACATCGTGAGTGTTGTGCCCGGGATTTCTCTACGGCAGCGGATGTTCGCTCCGCGCGGTCGTGGTTTTCGCTAAGCGTGCTACTGACGCCTGGCGCACCCGTGGCGACGGCATCAGGGACGACATCGTGAGTGTTGTGCCCGGGATTTCTCTACGGCAGCGGATGTTCGTTCCGCGCGGTCGTGGTTTTCGCTAAGCGTGCTACTGACGCCTGCTGCACCCGTGGCGACGGCATCAGGGACGACATCGTGAGTGTTGTGCCCGGGATTTCTCTACGGCAGCGGATGTTCGTTCCGCGCGGTCGTGGTTTTCGCTAAGCGTGCTACTGACGCCTGCTGCACCCGTGGCGACGGCATCAGGGACGACATCGTGAGTGTTGTGCCCGGGATTTCTCTACGGCAGCGGATGTTCGCTCCGCGCGGTCATGGTTTTCGCTAAGCGTGCTACTGACGCCTGCTGCACCCGTGGCGACGGCATCAGGGACGACATCGTGAGTGTTGTGCCCGGGATTTCTCTACGGCAGCGGATGTTCGCTCCGCGCGGTCGTGGTTTTCGCTAAGCGTGCTACTGACGCCTGGCGCACCCGTGGCGACGGCATCAGGGACGACATCGTGAGTGTTGTGCCCGGGATTTCTCTACGGCAGCGGATGTTCGTTCCGCGCGGTCGTTGTTTTCGCTAAGCGTGCTATGACGCCTGCTGCACCTGTGGCGACGGCATCAGGGACGACATCGTGAGTGTTGTGCCCGGGATTTCTCTACGGCAGCGGATGTTCGTTCCGCGCGGTCGTGGTTTTCGCTAAGCGTGCTACTGACGCCTGCTGCACCCGTGGCGACGGCATCAGGGACGACATCGTGAGTGTTGTGCCCGGGATTTCTCTACGGCAGCGGATGTTCGCTCCGCGCGGTCGTGGTTTTCGCTAAGCGTGCTACTGACGCCTGCTGCACCCGTGGCGACGGCATCAGGGACGACATCGTGAGTGTTGTGCCCGGGATTTCTCTACGGCAGCGGATGTTCGCTCCGCGCGGTCGTGGTTTTCGCTAAGCGTGCTACTGACGCCTGCTGCACCCGTGGCGACGGCATCAGGGACGACATCGTGAGTGTTGTGCCCGGGATTTCTCTACGGCAGCGGATGTTCGTTCCGCGCGGTCGTGGTTTTCGCTAAGCGTGCTACTGACGCCTGCTGCACCCGTGGCGACGGCATCAGGGACGACATCGTGAGTGTTGTGCCCGGGATTTCACTACGGCAGCGGATGTTCGCTCCGCGCGGTCGTGGTTTTCGCTAAGCGTGCTACTGACGCCTGGCGCACCCGTGGCGACGGCATCAGGGACGACATCGTGAGTGTTGTGCCCGGGATTTCTCTACGGCAGCGGATGTTCGCTCCGCGCGGTCGTGGTTTTCGCTAAGCGTGCTACTGACGCCTGCTGCACCCTTGGCGACGGCATCAGGGACGACATCGTGAGTGTTGTGCCCGGGATTTCTCTACGGCAGCGGATGTTCGCTCCGCGCGGTCGTGGTTTTCGCTAAGCGTGCTACTGACGCCTGCTGCACCCGTGGCGACGGCATCAGGGACGACATCGTGAGTGTTGTGCCCGGGATTTCTCTACGGCAGCGGATGTTCGTTCCGCGCGGTCGTGGTTTTCGCTAAGCGTGCTACTGACGCCTGCTGCACCCGTGGCGACGGCATCAGGGACGACATCGTGAGTGTTGTGCCCGGGATTTCTCTACGGCAGCGGATGTTCGCTCCGCGCGGTCGTGGTTTTCGCTAAGCGTGCTACTGACGCCTGGCGCACCCGTGGCGACGGCATCAGGGACGACATCGTGAGTGTTCTGCCCGGGATTTCTCTACGGCAGCGGATGTTCGTTCCGCGCGGTCGTGGTTTTCGCTAAGCGTGCTACTGACGCCTGCTGCACCCGTGGCGACGGCATCAGGGACGACATCGTGAGTGTTGTGCCCGGGATTTCTCTACGGCAGCGGATGTTCGCTCCGCGCGGTCGTGGTTTTCGCTAAGCGTGCTACTGACGCCTGCTGCACCCGTGGCATCGGCATCAGGGACGACATCGTGAGTGTTGTGCCCGGGATTTCTCTACGGCAGCGGATGTTCGCTCCGCGCGGTCGTGGTTTTCGCTAAGCGTGCTACTGACGCCTGCTGCACCCGTGGCGACGGCATCAGGGACGACATCGTGAGTGTTGTGCCCGGGATTTCTCTACGGCAGCGGATGTTCGTTCCGCGCGGTCGTGGTTTTGGCTAAGCGTGCTACTGACGCCTGCTGCACCCGTGGCGACGGCATCAGGGACGACATCGTGAGTGTTGTGCCCGGGATTTCTCTACGGCAGCGGATGTTCGCTCCGCGCGGTCGTGGTTTTCGCTAAGCGTGCTACTGACGCCTGCTGCACCCGTGGCGACGGCATCAGGGACGACATCGTGAGTGTTGTGCCCGGGATTTCTCTACGGCAGCGGATGTTCGTTCCGCGCGGTCGTGGTTTTCGCTAAGCGTGCTACTGACGCCTGCTGCACCCGTGGCGACGGCATCAGGGACGACATCGTGAGTGTTGTGCCCGGGATTTCTCTACGGCAGCGGATGTTCTTTCCGCGCGGTCGTGGTTTTCGCTAAGCGTGCTACTGACGCCTGCTGCACCCGTGGCGACGGCATCAGGGACGACATCGTGAGTGTTGTGCCCGGGATTTCTCTACGGCAGCGGATGTTCGCTCCGCGCGGTCGTGGTTTTCGCTAAGCGTGCTACTGACGCCTGGCGCACCCGTGGCGACGGCATCAGGGACGACATCGTGAGTGTTGTGCCCGGGATTTCTCTACGGCAGCGGATGTTCGTTCCGCGCGGTCGTGGTTTTCGCTAAGCGTGCTACTGACGCCTGCTGCACCCGTGGCGACGGCATCAGGGACGACATCGTGAGTGTTGTGCCCGGGATTTCTCTACGGCAGCGGATGTTCGTTCCGCGCGGTCGTGGTTTTCGCTAAGCGTGCTACTGACGCCTGCTGCACCCGTGGCGACGGCATCAGGGACGACATCGTGAGTGTTGTGCCCGGGATTTCTCTACGGCAGCGGATGTTCGCTCCGCGCGGTCATGGTTTTCGCTAAGCGTGCTACTGACGCCTGCTGCATCCGTGGCGACGGCATCAGGGACGACATCGTGAGTGTTGTGCCCGGGATTTCTCTACGGCAGCGGATGTTCGCTCCGCGCGGTCGTGGTTTTCGCTAAGCGTGCTACTGACGCCTGGCGCACCCGTGGCGACGGCATCAGGGACGACATCGTGAGTGTTGTGCCCGGGATTTCTCTACGGCAGCGGATGTTCGTTCCGCGCGGTCGTGGTTTTCGCTAAGCGTGCTACTGACGCCTGCTGCACCCGTGGCGACGGCATCAGGGACGACATCGTGAGTGTTGTGCCCGGGATTTCTCTACGGCAGCGGATGTTCGTTCCGCGCGGTCGTGGTTTTCGCTAAGCGTGCTACTGACGCCTGCTGCACCCGTGGCGACGGCATCAGGGACGACATCGTGAGTGTTGTGCCCGGGATTTCTCTACGGCAGCGGATGTTCGTTCCGCGCGGTCGTGGTTTTCGCTAAGCGTGCTACTGACGCCTGGCGCACCCGTGGCGACGGCATCAGGGACGACATCGTGAGTGTTGTGCCCGGGATTTCTCTACGGCAGCGGATGTTCGTTCCGCGCGGTCGTGGTTTTCGCTAAGCGTGCTACTGACGCCTGCTGCACCCGTGGCGACGGCATCAGGGACGACATCGTGAGTGTTGTGCCCGGGATTTCTCTACGGCAGCGGATGTTCGCTCCGCGCGGTCGTGGTTTTCGCTAAGCGTGCTACTGACGCCTGCTGCACCCGTGGCGACGGCATCAGGGACGACATCGTGAGTGTTGTGCCCGGGATTTCTCTACGGCAGCGGATGTTCGTTCCGCGCGGTCGTGGTTTTCGCTAAGCGTGCTACTGACGCCTGGCGCACCCGTGGCGACGGCATCAGGGACGACATCGTGAGTGTTGTGCCCGGGATTTCTCTACGGCAGCGGATGTTCGTTCCGCGCGGTCGTGGTTTTCGCTAAGCGTGCTACTGACGCCTGCTGCACCCGTGGCGACGGCATCAGGGACGACATCGTGAGTGTTGTGCCCGGGATTTCTCTACGGCAGCGGATGTTCGTTCCGCGCGGTCGTGGTTTTCGCTAAGCGTGCTACTGACGCCTGGCGCACCCGTGGCGACGGCATCAGGGACGACATCGTGAGTGTTGTGCCCGGGATTTCTCTACGGCAGCGGATGTTCGTTCCGCGCGGTCGTGGTTTTCGCTAAGCGTGCTACTGACGCCTGCTGCACCCGTGGCGACGGCATCAGGGACGACATCGTGAGTGTTGTGCCCGGGATTTCTCTACGGCAGCGGATGTTCGTTCCGCGCGGTCGTGGTTTTCGCTAAGCGTGCTACTGACGCCTGGCGCACCCGTGGCGACGGCATCAGGGACGACATCGTGAGTGTTGTGCCCGGGATTTCTCTACGGCAGCGGATGTTCGTTCCGCGCGGTCGTGGTTTTCGCTAAGCGTGCTACTGACGCCTGCTGCACCCGTGGCGACGGCATCAGGGACGACATCGTGAGTGTTGTGCCCGGGATTTCTCTACGGCAGCGGATGTTCGTTCCGCGCGGTCGTGGTTTTCGCTAAGCGTGCTACTGACGCCTGCTGCACCCGTGGCGACGGCATCAGGGACGACATCGTGAGTGTTGTGCCCGGGATTTCTCTACGGCAGCGGATGTTCGTTCCACGCGGTCGTGGTTTTCGCTAAGCGTGCTACTGACGCCTGGCGCACCCGTGGCGACGGCATCAGGGACGACATCGTGAGTGTTGTGCCCGGGATTTCTCTACGGCAGCGGATGTTCGTTCCGCGCGGTCGTGGTTTTCGCTAAGCGTCCTACTGACGCCTGGCGCACCCGTGGCGACGGCATCAGGGACGACATCGTGAGTGTTGTGCCCGGGATTTCTCTACGGCAGCGGATGTTCGTTCCGCGCGGTCGTGGTTTTCGCTAAGCGTGCTACTGACGCCTGCTGCACCCGTGGCGACGGCATCAGGGACGACATCGTGAGTGTTGTGCCCGGGATTTCTCTACGGCAGCGGATGTTCGTTCCGCGCAGTCGTGGTTTTCGCTAAGCGTGCTACTGACGCCTGCTGCACCCGTGGCGACGGCATCAGGGACGACATCGTGAGTGTTGTGCCCGGGATTTCTCTACGGCAGCGGATGTTCGTTCCGCGCGGTCGTGGTTTTCGCTAAGCGTGCTACTGACGCCTGGCGCACCCGTGGCGACGGCATCAGGGACGACATCGTGAGTGTTGTGCCCGGGATTTCTCTACGGCAGCGGATGTTCGTTCCGCGCGGTCGTGGTTTTCGCTAAGCGTGCTACTGACGCCTGGCGCACCCGTGGCGACGGCATCAGGGACGACATCGTGAGTGTTGTGCCCGGGATTTCTCTACGGCAGCGGATGTTCGTTCCGCGCGGTCGTGGTTTTCGCTAAGCGTGCTACTGACGCCTGCTGCACCCGTGGCGACGGCATCAGGGACGACATCGTGAGTGTTGTGCCCGGGATTTCTCTACGGCAGCGGATGTTCGTTCCGCGCGGTCGTGGTTTTCGCTAAGCGTGCTACTGACGCCTGCTGCACCCGTGGCGACGGCATCAGGGACGACATCGTGAGTGTTGTGCCCGGGATTTCTCTACGGCAGCGGATGTTCGTTCCGCGCGGTCGTGGTTTTCGCTAAGCGTGCTACTGACGCCTGCTGCACCCGTGGCGACGGCATCAGGGACGACATCGTGAGTGTTGTGCCCGGGATTTCTCTACGGCAGCGGATGTTCGTTCCGCGCGGTCGTGGTTTTCGCTAAGCGTGCTACTGACGCCTGGCGCACCCGTGGCGACGGCATCAGGGACGACATCGTGAGTGTTGTGCCCGGGATTTCTCTACGGCAGCGGATGTTCGTTCCGCGCGGTCGTGGTTTTCGCTAAGCGTGCTACTGACGCCTGCTGCACCCGTGGCGACGGCATCAGGGACGACATCGTGAGTGTTGTGCCCGGGATTTCTCTACGGCAGCGGATGTTCGTTCCGCGCGGTCGTGGTTTTCGCTAAGCGTGCTACTGACGCCTGCTGCACCCGTGGCGACGGCATCAGGGACGACATCGTGAGTGTTGTGCCCGGGATTTCTCTACGGCAGCGGATGTTCGTTCCGCGCGGTCGTGGTTTTCGCTAAGCGTGCTACTGACGCCTGGCGCACCCGTGGCGACGGCATCAGGGACGACATCGTGAGTGTTGTGCCCGGGATTTCTCTACGGCAGCGGATGTTCGTTCCGCGCGGTCGTGGTTTTCGCTAAGCGTGCTACTGACGCCTGCTGCACCCGTGGCGACGGCATCAGGGACGACATCGTGAGTGTTGTGCCCGGGATTTCTCTACGGCAGCGGATGTTCGTTCCGCGCGGTCGTGGTTTTCGCTAAGCGTGCTACTGACGCCTGGCGCACCCGTGGCGACGGCATCAGGGACGACATCGTGAGTGTTGTGCCCGGGATTTCTCTACGGCAGCGGATGTTCGTTCCGCGCGGTCGTGGTTTTCGCTAAGCGTGCTACTGACGCCTGGCGCACCCGTGGCGACGGCATCAGGGACGACATCGTGAGTGTTGTGCCCGGGATTTCTCTATGGCAGCGGATGTTCGTTCCGCGCGGTCGTGGTTTTCGCTAAGCGTGCTACTGACGCCTGCTGCACCCGTGGCGACGGCATCAGGGACGACATCGTGAGTGTTGTGCCCGGGATTTCTCTACGGCAGCGGATGTTCGTTCCGCGCGGTCGTGGTTTTCGCTAAGCGTGCTACTGACGCCTGGCGCACCCGTGGCGACGGCATCAGGGACGACATCGTGAGTGTTGTGCCCGGGATTTCTCTACGGCAGCGGATGTTCGTTCCGCGCGGTCGTGGTTTTCGCTAAGCGTGCTACTGACGCCTGCTGCACCCGTGGCGACGGCATCAGGGACGACATCGTGAGTGTTGTGCCCGGGATTTCTCTACGGCAGCGGATGTTCGTTCCGCGCGGTCGTGGTTTTCGCTAAGCGTGCTACTGACGCCTGGCGCACCCGTGGCGACGGCATCAGGGACGACATCGTGAGTGTTGTGCCCGGGATTTCTCTACGGCAGCGGATGTTCGCTCCGCGCGGTCGTGGTTTTCGCTAAGCGTGCTACTGACGCCTGGCGCACCCGTGGCGACGGCATCAGGGACGACATCGTGAGTGTTGTGCCCGGGATTTCTCTACGGCAGCGGATGTTCGTTCCGCGCGGTCGTGGTTTTCGCTAAGCGTGCTACTGACGCCTGCTGCACCCGTGGCGACGGCATCAGGGACGACATCGTGAGTGTTGTGCCCGGGATTTCTCTACGGCAGCGGATGTTCGTTCCGCGCGGTCGTGGTTTTCGCTAAGCGTGCTACTGACGCCTGCTGCACCCGTGGCGACGGCATCAGGGACGACATCGTGAGTGTTGTGTCCGGGATTTCTCTACGGCAGCGGATGTTCGTTCCGCGCGGTCGTGGTTTTCGCTAAGCGTGCTACTGACGCCTGCTGCACCCGTGGCGACGGCATCAGGGACGACATCGTGAGTGTTGTGCCCGGGATTTCTCTACGGCAGCGGATGTTCGTTCCGCGCGGTCGTGGTTTTCGCTAAGCGTGCTACTGACGCCTGGCGCACCCGTGGCGACGGCATCAGGGACGACATCGTGAGTGTTGTGCCCGGGATTTCTCTACGGCAGCGGATGTTCGTTCCGCGCGGTCGTGGTTTTCGCTAAGCGTGCTACTGACGCCTGCTGCACCCGTGGCGACGGCATCAGGGACGACATCGTGAGTGTTGTGCCCGGGATTTCTCTACGGCAGCGGATGTTCGCTCCGCGCGGTCGTGGTTTTCGCTAAGCGTGCTACTGACGCCTGCTGCACCCGTGGCGACGGCATCAGGGACGACATCGTGAGTGTTGTGCCCGGGATTTCTCTACGGCAGCGGATGTTCGTTCCGTGCGGTCGTGGTTTACGCTAAGCGTGCTACTGACGCCTGGCGCACCCGTGGCGACGGCATCAGGGACGACATCGTGAGTGTTGTGCCCGGGATTTCTCTACGGCAGCGGATGTTCGTTCCGCGCGGTCGTGGTTTTCGCTAAGCGTGCTACTGACGCCTGCTGCACCCGTGGCGACGGCATCAGGGACGACGTCGTGAGTGTTGTGCCCGGGACTTCTCTACGGCAGCGGATGTTCGTTCCGCGCGGTCGTGGTTTTCGCTAAGCGTGCTACTGACGCCTGCTGCACCCGTGGCGACGGCATCAGGGACGACATCGTGAGTGTTGTGCCCGGGATTTCTCTACGGCAGCGGATGTTCGCTCCGCGCGGTCGTGGTTTTCGCTAAGCGTGCTACTGACGCCTGCTGCACCCGTGGCGACGGCATCAGGGACGACATCGTGAGTGTTGTGCCCGGGATTTCTCTACGGCAGCGGATGTTCGTTCCGCGCGGTCGTGGTTTTCGCTAAGCGTGCTACTGACGCCTGGCGCACCCGTGGCGACGGCATCAGGGACGACATCGTGAGTGTTGTGCCCGGGATTTCTCTACGGCAGCGGATGTTCGCTCCGCGCGGTCGTGGTTTTCGCTAAGCGTGCTACTGACGCCTGCTGCACCCGTGGCGACGGCATCAGGGACGACATCGTGAGTGTTGTGCCCGGGATTTCTCTACGGCAGCGGATGTTCGCTCCGCGCGGTCGTGGTTTTCGCTAAGCGTGCTACTGACGCCTGGTGCACCCGTGGCGACGGCATCAGAGACGACATCGTGAGTGTTGTGCCCGGGATTTCTCTACGGCAGCGGATGTTCGTTCCGCGCGGTCGTGGTTTTCGCTAAGCGTGCTACTGACGCCTGGCGCACCCGTGGCGACGGCATCAGGGACGACATCGTGAGTGTTGTGCCCGGGATTTCTCTACGGCAGCGGATGTTCGCTCCGCGCGGTCGTGGTTTTCGCCAAGCGTGCTACTGACGCCTGCTGCACCCGTGGCGACGGCATCAGGGACGACATCGTGAGTGTTGTGCCCGGGATTTCTCTACGGCAGCGGATGTTCCCTCCGCGCGGTCGTGGTTTTCGCTAAGCGTGCTACTGACGCCTGCTGCACCCGTGGCGACGGCATCAGGGACGACATCGTGAGTGTTGTGCCCGGGATTTCTCTACGGCAGCGGATGTTCGTTCCGCGCGGTCGTGGTTTTCGCTAAGCGTGCTACTGACGCCTGCTGCACCCGTGGCGACGGCATCAGGGACGACATCGTGAGTGTTGTGCCCGGGATTTCTCTACGGCAGCGGATGTTCGCTCCGCGCGGTCGTGGTTTTCGCTAAGCGTGCTACTGACGCCTGGCGCACCCGTGGCGACGGCATCAGGGACGACATCGTGAGTGTTGTGCCCGGGATTTCTCTACGGCAGCGGATGTTCGTTCCGCGCGGTCGTGGTTTTCGCTAAGCGTGCTACTGACGCCTGCTGCACCCGTGGCGACGGCATCAGGGACGACATCGTGAGTGTTGTGCCCGGGATTTCTCTACGGCAGCGGATGTTCGCTCCGCGCGGTCGTGGTTTTCGCTAAGCGTGCTACTGACGCCTGCTGCACCCGTGGCGACGGCATCAGGGACGACATCGTGAGTGTTGTGCCCGGGATTTCTCTACGGCAGCGGATGTTCGCTCCGCGCGGTCGTGGTTTTCGCTAAGCGTGCTACTGACGCCTGCTGCACCCGTGGCGACGGCATCAGGGACGACATCGTGAGTGTTGTGCCCGGGATTTCTCTACGGCAGCGGATGTTCGTTCCGCGCGGTCGTGGTTTTCGCTAAGCGTGGTACTGACGCCTGGCGCACCCGTGGCGAAGGCATCAGGGACGACATCGTGAGTGTTGTGCCCGGGATTTCTCTACGGCAGCGGATGTTCGTTCCGCGCGGTCGTGGTTTTCGCTAAGCGTGCTACTGACGCCTGGTGCACCCGTGGCGACGGCATCAGGGACGACATCGTGAGTGTTGTGCCCGGGATTTCTCTACGGCAGCGGATGTTCGTTCCGCGCGGTCGTGGTTTTCGCTAAGCGTGCTACTGACGCCTGGTGCACCCGTGGCGACGGCATCAGGGACGACATCGTGAGTGTTGTGCCCGGGATTTCTCTACGGCAGCGGATGTTCGTTCCGCGCGGTCGTGGTTTTCGCTAAGCGTGCTACTGACGCCTGCTGCACCCGTGGCGACGGCATCAGGGACGACATCGTGAGTGTTGTGCCCGGGATTTCTCTACGGCAGCGGATGTTCGCTCCGCGCGGTCGTGGTTTTCGCTAAGCGTGCTACTGACGCCTGCTGCACCCGTGGCGACGGCATCAGGGACGACATCGTGAGTGTTGTGCCCGGGATTTCTCTACGGCAGCGGATGTTCGCTCCGCGCGGTCGTGGTTTTCGCTAAGCGTGCTACTGACGCCTGCTGCACCCGTGGCGACGGCATCAGGGACGACATCGTGAGTGTTGTGCCCGGGATTTCTCTACGGCAGCGGATGTTCGTTCCGCGCGGTCGTGGTTTTCGCTAAGCGTGCTACTGACGCCTGGCGCACCCGTGGCGACGGCATCAGGGACGACATCGTGAGTGTTGTGCCCGGGATTTCTCTACGGCAGCGGATGTTCGTTCCGCGCGGTCGTGGTTTTCGCTAAGCGTGCTACTGACGCCTGGCGCACCCGTGGCGACGGCATCAGGGACGACATCGTGAGTGTTGTGCCCGGGATTTCTCTACGGCAGCGGATGTTCGCTCCGCGCGGTCGTGGTTTTCGCTAAGCGTGCTACTGACGCCTGGTGCACCCGTGGCGACGGCATCAGGGACGACATCGTGAGTGTTGTGCCCGGGATTTCTCTACGGCAGCGGATGTTCGCTCCGCGCGGTCGTGGTTTTCGCTAAGCGTGCTACTGACGCCTGCTGCAACCGTGGCGACGGCATCAGGGACGACATCGTGAGTGTTGTGCCCGGGATTTCTCTACGGCAGCGGATGTTCGTTCCGCGCGGTCGTGGTTTTCGCTAAGCGTGCTACTGACGCCTGGCGCACCCGTGGCGACGGCATCAGGGACGACATCGTGAGTGTTGTGCCCGGGATTTCTCTACGGCAGCGGATGTTCGTTCCGCGCGGTCGTGGTTTTCGCTAAGCGTGCTACTGACGCCTGGCGCACCCGTGGCGACGGCATCAGGGACGACATCGTGAGTGTTGTGCCCGGGATTTCTCTACGGCAGCGGATGTTCGTTCCGCGCGGTCGTGGTTTTCGCTAAGCGTGCTACTGACGCCTGCTGCACCCGTGGCGACGGCATCAGGGACGACATCGTGAGTGTTGTGCCCGGGATTTCTCTACGGCAGCGGATGTTCGTTCCGCGCGGTCGTGGTTTTCGCTAAGCGTGCTACTGACGCCTGGCGCACCCGTGGCGACGGCATCAGGGACGACATCGTGAGTGTTGTGCCCGGGATTTCTCTACGGCAGCGGATGTTCGTTCCGCGCGGTCGTGGTTTTCGCTAAGCGTGCTACTGACGCCTGCTGCACCCGTGGCGACGGCATCAGGGACGACATCGTGAGTGTTGTGCCCGGGATTTCTCTACGGCAGCGGATGTTCGCTCCGCGCGGTCGTGGATTTCGCTAAGCGTGCTACTGACGCCTGCTGCACCCGTGGCGACGGCATCAGGGACGACATCGTGAGTGTTGTGCCCGGGATTTCTCTACGGCAGCGGATGTTCGCTCCGCGCGGTCGTGGTTTTCGCTAAGCGTGCTACTGACGCCTGGCGCACCCGTGGCGACGGCATCAGGGACGACATCGTGAGTGTTGTGCCCGGGATTTCTCTACGGCAGCGGATGTTCGTTCCGCGCGGTCGTGGTTTTCGCTAAGCGTGCTACTGACGCCTGCTGCACCCGTGGCGACGGCATCAGGGACGACATCGTGAGTGTTGTGCCCGGGATTTCTCTACGGCAGCGGATGTTCGCTCCGCGCGGTCGTGGTTTTCGCTAAGCGTGCTACTGACGCCTGCTGCACCCGTGGCGACGGCATCAGGGACGACATCGTGAGTGTTGTGCCCGGGATTTCTCTACGGCAGCGGATGTTCGCTCCGCGCGGTCGTGGTTTTCGCTAAGCGTGCTACTGACGCCTGGCGCACCCGTGGCGACGGCATCAGGGACGACATCGTGAGTGTTGTGCCCGGGATTTCTCTACGGCAGCGGATGTTCGCTCCGCGCGGTCGTGGATTTCGCTAAGCGTGCTACTGACGCCTGGCGCACCCGTGGCGACGGCATCAGGGACGACATCGTGAGTGTTGTGCCCGGGATTTCTCTACGGCAGCGGATGTTCGCTCCGCGCGGTCGTGGATTTCGCTAAGCGTGCTACTGACGCCTAACGCACCCGTGGCGACGGCATCAGGGACGACATCGTGAGTGTTGTGCCCGGGATTTCTCTACGGCAGCGGATGTTCGCTCCGCGCGGTCGTGGTTTTCGCTAAGCGTGCTACTGACGCCTGGCGCACCCGTGGCGACGGCATCAGGGACGACATCGTGAGTGTTGTGCCCGGGATTTCTCTACGGCAGCGGATGTTCGCTCCGCGCGGTCGTGGTTTTCGCTAAGCGTGCTACTGACGCCTGGCGCACCCGTGGCGACGGCATCAGGGACGACATCGTGAGTGTTGTGCCCGGGATTTCTCTACGGCAGCGGATGTTCGCTCCGCGCGGTCGTGGTTTTCGCTAAGCGTGCTACTGACGCCTGGCGCACCCGTGGCGACGGCATCAGGGACGACATCGTGAGTGTTGTGCCCGGGATTTCTCTACGGCAGCGGATGTTCGCTCCGCGCGGTCGTGGATTTCGCTAAGCGTGCTACTGACGCCTGGCGCACCCGTGGCGACGGCATCAGGGACGACATCGTGAGTGTTGTGCCCGGGATTTCTCTACGGCAGCGGATGTTCGCTCCGCGCGGTCGTGGATTTCGCTAAGCGTGCTACTGACGCCTGGCGCACCCGTGGCGACGGCATCAGGGACGACATCGTGAGTGTTGTGCCCGGGATTTCTCTACGGCAGCGGATGTTCGCTCCGCGCGGTCGTGGATTTCGCTAAGCGTGCTACTGACGCCTGGCGCACCCGTGGCGACGGCATCAGGGACGACATCGTGAGTGTTGTGCCCTGGATTTCTCTACGGCAGCGGATGTTCGCTCCGCGCGGTCGTGGTTTTCGCTAAGCGTGCTACTGACGCCTGGCGCACCCGTGGCGACGGCATCAGGGACGACATCGTGAGTGTTGTGCCCGGGATTTCTCTACGGCAGCGGATGTTCGCTCCGCGCGGTCGTGGTTTTCGCTAAGCGTGCTACTGACGCCTGGCGCACCCGTGGCGACGGCATCAGGGACGACATCGTGAGTGTTGTGCCCGGGATTTCTCTACGGCAGCGGATGTTCGCTCCGCGCGGTCGTGGTTTTCGCTAAGCGTGCTACTGACGCCTGGCGCACCCGTGGCGACGGCATCAGGGACGACATCGTGAGTGTTGTGCCCGGGATTTCTCTACGGCAGCGGATGTTCGCTCCGCGCGGTCGTGGATTTCGCTAAGCGTGCTACTGACGCCTGGCGCACCCGTGGCGACGGCATCAGGGACGACATCGTGAGTCTTGTGCCCGGGATTTCTCTACGGCAGCGGATGTTCGCTCCGCGCGGTCGTGGATTTCGCTAAGCGTGCTACTGACGCCTGGCGCACCCGTGGCGACGGCATCAGGGACGACATCGTGAGTGTTGTGCCCGGGATTTCTCTACGGCAGCGGATGTTCGCTCCGCGCGGTCGTGGATTTCGCTAAGCGTGCTACTGACGCCTGGCGCACCCGTGGCGACGGCATCAGGGACGACATCGTGAGTGTTGTGCCCGGGATTTCTCTACGGCAGCGGATGTTCGCTCCGCGCGGTCGTGGTTTTCGCTAAGCGTGCTACTGACGCCTGGCGCACCCGTGGCGACGGCATCAGGGACGACATCGTGAGTGTTGTGCCCGGGATTTCTCTACGGCAGCGGATGTTCGCTCCGCGCGGTCGTGGTTTTCGCTAAGCGTGCTACTGACGCCTGGCGCACCCGTGGCGACGGCATCAGGGACGACATCGTGAGTGTTGTGCCCGGGATTTCTCTACGGCAGCGGATGTTCGCTCCGCGCGGTCGTGGTTTTCGCTAAGCGTGCTACTGACGCCTGGCGCACCCGTGGCGACGGCATCAGGGACGACATCGTGAGTGTTGTGCCCGGCATTTCTCTACGGCAGCGGATGTTCGCTCCGCGCGGTCGTGGATTTCGCTAAGCGTGCTACTGACGCCTGGCGCACCCGTGGCGACGGCATCAGGGACGACATCGTGAGTGTTGTGCCCGGGATTTCTCTACGGCAGCGGATGTTCGCTCCGCGCGGTCGTGGTTTTCGCTAAGCGTGCTACTGACGCCTGGCGCACCCGTGGCGACGGCATCAGGGACGACATCGTGAGTGTTGTGCCCGGGATTTCTCTACGGCAGCGGATGTTCGCTCCGCGCGGTCGTGGTTTTCGCTAAGCGTGCTACTGACGCCTGGCGCACCCGTGGCGACGGCATCAGGGACGACATCGTGAGTGTTGTGCCCGGGATTTCTCTACGGCAGCGGATGTTCGTTCCGCGCGGTCGTGGTTTTCGCTAAGCGTGCTACTGACGCCTGCTGCACCCGTGGCGACGGCATCAGGGACGACATCGTGAGTGTTGTGCCCGGGATTTCTCTACGGCAGCGGATGTTCGCTCCGCGCGGTCGTGGTTTTCGCTAAGCGTGCTACTGACGCCTGCTGCACCCGTGGCGACGGCATCAGGGACGACATCGTGAGTGTTGTGCCCGGGATTTCTCTACGGCAGCGGATGTTCGCTCCGCGCGGTCGTGGTTTTCGCTAAGCGTGCTACTGACGCCTGCTGCACCCGTGGCGACGGCATCAGGGACGACATCGTGAGTGTTGTGCCCGGGATTTCTCTACGGCAGCGGATGTTCGTTCCGCGCGGTCGTGGTTTTCGCTAAGCGTGCTACTGACGCCTGGCGCACCCGTGGCGACGGCATCAGGGACGACATCGTGAGTGTTGTGCCCGGGATTTCTCTACGGCAGCGGATGTTCGTTCCGCGCGGTCGTGGTTTTCGCTAAGCGTGCTACTGACGCCTGGCGCACCCGTGGCGACGGCATCAGGGACGACATCGTGAGTGTTGTGCCCGGGATTTCTCTACGGCAGCGGATGTTCGCTCCGCGCGGTCGTGGTTTTCGCTAAGCGTGCTACTGACGCCTGGTGCACCCGTGGCGACGGCATCAGGGACGACATCGTGAGTGTTGTGCCCGGGATTTCTCTACGGCAGCGGATGTTCGCTCCGCGCGGTCGTGGTTTTCGCTAAGCGTGCTACTGACGCCTGCTGCAACCGTGGCGACGGCATCAGGGACGACATCGTGAGTGTTGTGCCCGGGATTTCTCTACGGCAGCGGATGTTCGTTCCGCGCGGTCGTGGTTTTCGCTAAGCGTGCTACTGACGCCTGGCGCACCCGTGGCGACGGCATCAGGGACGACATCGTGAGTGTTGTGCCCGGGATTTCTCTACGGCAGCGGATGTTCGTTCCGCGCGGTCGTGGTTTTCGCTAAGCGTGCTACTGACGCCTGGCGCACCCGTGGCGACGGCATCAGGGACGACATCGTGAGTGTTGTGCCCGGGATTTCTCTACGGCAGCGGATGTTCGTTCCGCGCGGTCGTGGTTTTCGCTAAGCGTGCTACTGACGCCTGCTGCACCCGTGGCGACGGCATCAGGGACGACATCGTGAGTGTTGTGCCCGGGATTTCTCTACGGCAGCGGATGTTCGTTCCGCGCGGTCGTGGTTTTCGCTAAGCGTGCTACTGACGCCTGGCGCACCCGTGGCGACGGCATCAGGGACGACATCGTGAGTGTTGTGCCCGGGATTTCTCTACGGCAGCGGATGTTCGTTCCGCGCGGTCGTGGTTTTCGCTAAGCGTGCTACTGACGCCTGCTGCACCCGTGGCGACGGCATCAGGGACGACATCGTGAGTGTTGTGCCCGGGATTTCTCTACGGCAGCGGATGTTCGCTCCGCGCGGTCGTGGATTTCGCTAAGCGTGCTACTGACGCCTGCTGCACCCGTGGCGACGGCATCAGGGACGACATCGTGAGTGTTGTGCCCGGGATTTCTCTACGGCAGCGGATGTTCGTTCCGCGCGGTCGTGGTTTTCGCTAAGCGTGCTACTGACGCCTGGCGCACCCGTGGCGACGGCATCAGGGACGACATCGTGAGTGTTGTGCCCGGGATTTCTCTACGGCAGCGGATGTTCGTTCCGCGCGGTCGTGGTTTTCGCTAAGCGTACTACTGACGCCTGCTGCACCCGTGGCGACGGCATCAGGGACGACATCGTGAGTGTTGTGCCCGGGATTTCTCTACGGCAGCGGATGTTCGCTCCGCGCGGTCGTGGTTTTCGCTAAGCGTGCTACTGACGCCTGCTGCACCCGTGGCGACGGCATCAGGGACGACATCGTGAGTGTTGTGCCCGGGATTTCTCTACGGCAGCGGATGTTCGCTCCGCGCGGTCGTGGTTTTCGCTAAGCGTGCTACTGACGCCTGGCGCACCCGTGGCGACGGCATCAGGGACGACATCGTGAGTGTTGTGCCCGGGATTTCTCTACGGCAGCGGATGTTCGTTCCGCGCGGTCGTGGTTTTCGCTAAGCGTGCTACTGACGCCTGGCGCACCCGTGGCGACGGCATCAGGGACGACATCGTGAGTGTTGTGCCCGGGATTTCTCTACGGCAGCGGATGTTCGTTCCGCGCGGTCGTGGTTTTCGCTAAGCGTGCTACTGACGCCTGCTGCACCCGTGGCGACGGCATCAGGGACGACATCGTGAGTGTTGTGCCCGGGATTTCTCTACGGCAGCGGATGTTCGCTCCGCGCGGTCGTGGTTTTCGCTAAGCGTGCTACTGACGCCTGCTGCACCCGTGGCGACGGCATCAGGGACGACATCGTGAGTGTTGTGCCCGGGATTTCTCTACGGCAGCGGATGTTCGCTCCGCGCGGTCGTGGTTTTCGCTAAGCGTGCTACTGACGCCTGCTGCACCCGTGGCGACGGCATCAGGGACGACATCGTGAGTGTTGTGCCCGGGATTTCTCTACGGCAGCGGATGTTCGTTCCGCGCGGTCGTGGTTTTCGCTAAGCGTGCTACTGACGCCTGGCGCACCCGTGGCGACGGCATCAGGGACGACATCGTGAGTGTTGTGCCCGGGATTTCTCTACGGCAGCGGATGTTCGTTCCGCGCGGTCGTGGTTTTCGCTAAGCGTGCTACTGACGCCTGGCGCACCCGTGGCGACGGCATCAGGGACGACATCGTGAGTGTTGTGCCCGGGATTTCTCTACGGCAGCGGATGTTCGTTCCGCGCGGTCGTGGTTTTCGCTAAGCGTGCTACTGACGCCTGGTGCACCCGTGGCGACGACATCAGGGACGACATCGTGAGTGTTGTGCCCGGGATTTCTCTACGGCAGCGGATGTTCGCTCCGCGCGGTCGTGGTTTTCGCTAAGCGTGCTACTGACGCCTGCTGCACCCGTGGCGACGGCATCAGGGACGACATCGTGAGTGTTGTGCCCGGGATTTCTCTACGGCAGCGGATGTTCGTTCCGCGCGGTCGTGGTTTTCGCTAAGCGTGCTACTGACGCCTGGCGCACCCGTGGCGACGGCATCAGGGACGACATCGTGAGTGTTGTGCCCGGGATTTCTCTACGGCAGCGGATGTTCGTTCCGCGCGGTCGTGGTTTTCGCTAAGCGTGCTACTGACGCCTGGCGCACCCGTGGCGACGGCATCAGGGACGACATCGTGAGTGTTGTGCCCGGGATTTCTCTACGGCAGCGGATGTTCGTTCCGCGCGGTCGTGGTTTTCGCTAAGCGTGCTACTGACGCCTGCTGCACCCGTGGCGACGGCATCAGGGACGACATCGTGAGTGTTGTGCCCGGGATTTCTCTACGGCAGCGGATGTTCGCTCCGCGCGGTCGTGGTTTTCGCTAAGCGTGCTACTGACGCCTGCTGCACCCGTGGCGACGGCATCAGGGACGACATCGTGAGTGTTGTGCCCGGGATTTCTCTACGGCAGCGGATGTTCGTTCCGCGCGGTCGTGGTTTTCGCTAAGCGTGCTACTGACGCCTGGCGCACCCGTGGCGACGGCATCAGGGACGACATCGTGAGTGTTGTGCCCGGGATTTCTCTACGGCAGCGGATGTTCGTTCCGCGCGGTCGTGGTTTTCGCTAAGCGTGCTACTGACGCCTGCTGCACCCGTGGCGACGGCATCAGGGACGACATCGTGAGTGTTGTGCCCGGGATTTCTCTACGGCAGCGGATGTTCGCTCCGCGCGGTCGTAGTTTTCGCTAAGCGTGCTACTGACGCCTGCTGCACCCGTGGCGACGGCATCAGGGACGACATCGTGAGTGTTGTGCCCGGGATTTCTCTACGGCAGCGGATGTTCGTTCCGCGCGGTCGTGGTTTTCGCTAAGCGTGCTACTGACGCCTGGCGCACCCGTGGCGACGGCATCAGGGACGACATCGTGAGTGTTGTGCCCGGGATTTCTCTACGGCAGCGGATGTTCGTTCCGCGCGGTCGTGGTTTTCGCTAAGCGTGCTACTGACGCCTGGCGCACCCGTGGCGACGGCATCAGGGACGACATCGTGAGTGTTGTGCCCGGGATTTCTCTACGGCAGCGGATGTTCGTTCCGCGCGGTCGTGGTTTTCGCTAAGCGTGCTACTGACGCCTGCTGCACCCGTGGCGACGGCATCAGGGACGACATCGTGAGTGTTGTGCCCGGGATTTCTCTACGGCAGCGGATGTTCGCTCCGCGCGGTCGTGGTTTTCGCTAAGCGTGCTACTGACGCCTGCTGCACCCGTGGCGACGGCATCAGGGACGACATCGTGAGTGTTGTGCCCGGGATTTCTCTACGGCAGCGGATGTTCGTTCCGCGCGGTCGTGGTTTTCGCTAAGCGTGCTACTGACGCCTGCTGCACCCGTGGCGACGGCATCAGGGACGACATCGTGAGTGTTGTGCCCGGGATTTCTCTACGGCAGCGGATGTTCGTTCCGCGCGGTCGTGGTTTTCGCTAAGCGTGCTACTGACGCCTGCTGCACCCGTGGCGACGGCATCAGGGACGACATCGTGAGTGTTGTGCCCGGGATTTCTCTACGGCAGCGGATGTTCGCTCCGCGCGGTCGTGGTTTTCGCTAAGCGTGCTACTGACGCCTGCTGCACCCGTGGCGACGGCATCAGGGACGACATCGTGAGTGTTGTGCCCGGGATTTCTCTACGGCAGCGGATGTTCGCTCCGCGCGGTCGTGGTTTTCGCTAAGCGTGCTACTGACGCCTGCTGCACCCGTGGCGACGGCATCAGGGACGACATCGTGAGTGTTGTGCCCGGGATTTCTCTACGGCAGCGGATGTTCGCTCCGCGCGGTCGTGGTTTTCGCTAAGCGTGCTACTGACGCCTGCTGCACCCGTGGCGACGGCATCAGGGACGACATCGTGAGTGTTGTGCCCGGGATTTCTCTACGGCAGCGGATGTTCGCTCCGCGCGGTCGTGGTTTTCGCTAAGCGTGCTACTGACGCCTGCTGCACCCGTGGCGACGGCATCAGGGACGACATCGTGAGTGTTGTGCCCGGGATTTCTCTACGGCAGCGGATGTTCGCTCCGCGCGGTCGTGGTTTTCGCTAAGCGTGCTACTGACGCCTGCTGCACCCGTGGCGACGGCATCAGGGACGACATCGTGAGTGTTGTGCCCGGGATTTCTCTACGGCAGCGGATGTTCGCTCCGCGCGGTCGTGGTTTTCGCTAAGCGTGCTACTGACGCCTGCTGCACCCGTGGCGACGGCATCAGGGACGACATCGTGAGTGTTGTGCCCGGGATTTCTCTACGGCAGCGGATGTTCGCTCCGCGCGGTCGTGGTTTTCGCTAAGCGTGCTACTGACGCCTGCTGCACCCGTGGCGACGGCATCAGGGACGACATCGTGAGTGTTGTGCCCGGGATTTCTCTACGGCAGCGGATGTTCGCTCCGCGCGGTCGTGGTTTTCGCTAAGCGTGCTACTGACGCCTGCTGCACCCGTGGCGACGGTATCAGGGACGACATCGTGAGTGTTGTGCCCGGGATTTCTCTACGGCAGCGGATGTTCGCTCCGCGCGGTCGTGGTTTTCGCTAAGCGTGCTACTGACGCCTGCTGCACCCGTGGCGACGGCATCAGGGACGACATCGTGAGTGTTGTGCCCGGGATTTCTCTACGGCAGCGGATGTTCGCTCCGCGCGGTCGTGGTTTTCGCTAAGCGTGCTACTGACGCCTGCTGCACCCGTGGCGACGGCATCAGGGACGACATCGTGAGTGTTGTGCCCGGAATTTCTCTACGGCAGCGGATGTTCGCTCCGCGCGGTCGTGGTTTTCGCTAAGCGTGCTACTGACGCCTGCCGCACCCGTGGCGACGGCATCGGGGACGACATCGTGAGTGTTGTGCCCGGGATTTCTCTACGGTAGCGGATGTTCGCTCCGCGCGGTCGTGGTTTTCGCTAAGCGTGCTACTGACGCCTGCTGCACCCCTGGCGACGGCATCAGGGACGACATCGTGAGTGTTGTGCCCGGGATTTCTCTACGGCAGCGGATGTTCGCTCCGCGCGGTCGTGGTTTTCGCTAAGCGTGCTACTGACGCCTGCTGCACCCGTGGCGACGGCATCAGGGACGACATCGTGAGTGTTGTGCCCGGGATTTCTCTACGGCAGCGGATGTTCGCTCCGCGCGGTCGTGGTTTTCGCTAAGCGTGCTACTGACGCCTGCTGCACCCGTGGCGACGGCATCAGGGACGACATCGTGAGTGTTGTGCCCGGGATTTCTCTACGGCAGCGGATGTTCGCTCCGCGCGGTCGTGGTTTTCGCTAAGCGTGCTACTGACGCCTGCTGCACCCGTGGCGACGGCATCAGGGACGACATCGTGAGTGTTGTGCCCGGGATTTCTCTACGGCAGCGGATGTTCGCTCCGCGCGGTCGTGGTTTTCGCTAAGCGTGCTACTGACGCCTGCTGCACCCGTGGCGACGGCATCAGGGACGACATCGTGAGTGTTGTGCCCGGGATTTCTCTACGGCAGCGGATGTTCGCTCCGCGCGGTCGTGGTTTTCGCTAAGCGTGCTACTGACGCCTGCTGCACCCGTGGCGACGGCATCAGGGACGACATCGTGAGTGTTGTGCCCGGGATTTCTCTACGGCAGCGGATGTTCGTTCCGCGCGGTCGTGGTTTTCGCTAAGCGTGCTACTGACGCCTGCTGCACCCGTGGCGACGGCATCAGGGACGACATCGTGAGTGTTGTGCCCGGGATTTCTCTACGGCAGCGGATGTTCGCTCCGCGCGGTCGTGGTTTTCGCTAAGCGTGCTACTGACGCCTGCTGCACCCGTGGCGACGGCATCAGGGACGACATCGTGAGTGTTGTGCCCGGGATTTCTCTACGGCAGCGGATGTTCGCTCCGCGCGGTCGTGGTTTTCGCTAAGCGTGCTACTGACGCCTGCTGCACCCGTGGCGACGGCATCAGGGACGACATCGTGAGTGTTGTGCCCGGGATTTCTCTACGGCAGCGGATGTTCGTTCCGCGCGGTCGTGGTTTTCGCTAAGCGTGCTACTGACGCCTGGCGCACCCGTGGCGACGGCATCAGGGACGACATCGTGAGTGTTGTGCCCGGGATTTCTCTACGGCAGCGGATGTTCGTTCCGCGCGGTCGTGGTTTTCGCTAAGCGTGCTACTGACGCCTGGCGCACCCGTGGCGACGGCATCAGGGACGACATCGTGAGTGTTGTGCCCGGGATTTCTCCACGGCAGCGGATGTTCGTTCCGCGCGGTCGTGGTTTTCGCTAAGCGTGCTACTGACGCCTGGTGCACCCGTGGCGACGGCATCAGGGACGACATCGTGAGTGTTGTGCCCGGGATTTCTCTACGGCAGCGGATGTTCGCTCCGCGCGGTCGTGGTTTTCGCTAAGCGTGCTACTGACGCCTGGTGCACCCGTGGCGACGGCATCAGGGACGACATCGTGAGTGTTGTGCCCGGGATTTCTCTACGGCAGCGGATGTTCGCTCCGCGCGGTCGTGGTTTTCGCTAAGCGTGCTACTGACGCCTGCTGCACCCGTGGCGACGGCATCAGGGACGACATCGTGAGTGTTGTGCCCGGGATTTCTCTACGGCAGCGGATGTTCGCTCCGCGCGGTCGTGGTTTTCGCTAAGCGTGCTACTGACGCCTGCTGCACCCGTGGCGACGGCATCAGGGACGACATCGTGAGTGTTGTGCCCGGGATTTCTCTACGGCAGCGGATGTTCGCTCCGCGCGGTCGTGGTTTTCGCTAAGCGTGCTACTGACGCCTGCTGCACCCGTGGCGACGGCATCAGGGACGACATCGTGAGTGTTGTGCCCGGGATTTCTCTACGGCAGCGGATGTTCGTTCCGCGCGGTCGTGGTTTTCGCTAAGCGTGCTACTGACGCCTGGCGCACCCGTGGCGACGGCATCAGGGACGACATCGTGAGTGTTGTGCCCGGGATTTCTCTACGGCAGCGGATGTTGGTTCCGCGCGGTCGTGGTTTTCGCTAAGCGTGCAACTGACGCCTGCTGCACCCGTGGCGACGGCATCAGGGACGACATCGTGAGTGTTGTGCCCGGGATTTCTCTACGGCAGCGGATGTTCGTTCCGCGCGGTCGTGGTTTTCGCTAAGCGTGCTACTGACGCCTGGCGCACCCGCGGCGACGGCATCAGGGACGACATCGTGAGTGTGCCCGGGATTTCTCTACGGCGGCGGATGTTCGTTCCGCGCGGTTTTTCGCTAAGCGTGCTACTGACAGTATACGTGTGTGTGTCCGTGTGGTGCACCTGCGCGGTTTTATTAGTTGAACTACCGTGCGTCTAGGAATTTACCCAGCGGCATTGTGAGTACCTTGAAAGATATCTTTTGCGGCAAAGGACTTGGTTGTTCCTATTTGGTCTGATTGGTTTTGCCTACAGCTCTGCAAATTGTTTCACTGGTATCGACCCTGTTAAATAAATGCATAGAACCCTCAGGTCTATATGGACTAACCACTTTAATTGTTAGCGAATCGTCCAGCATCTGGCAAACATACCCTACCGAAAAATCCGGTATAACTTTTCCCTATCCGGATTATGGAACCGGAAATTTGTTTCTGGATACCCAAAATCCAGATTGTAGACAAAGGAATAATTTCTGAAAACCTAAACTCCAGATAGAATCCGGATAGAGTCCAGATAGCTTTCCGGTTCCATAATCCGGATAGCGAAAAGTTATACCGGATTTTTAGGTAGGGTACACCAACCACAGTTCACCAGCTTCCTCCTAAGTGCCTTCCGTTGACGTCCGAAAAAAGACAAAAAAACACGGTAAATCCCGGCCAATCTGGTGATCTTCTGCTAAATTGTGGCTTTACTGGAAGTGAAAAGAGTCCCATAATCCAGTAAAATAGATTTTTACTGGAAATATACTTCCGGTAAAATCCGGTGACATTTTGGTAAAAAATCTGGTGCCATCATCATAAAAATCCTGTAACATTCCTGTAAATCAACCGGTAACATTCCAGTAAAGAACCCGGTGACGTTCCGGTAAACTACGGCTTTACTGGAAGTGAAAACAGTCCCATAATCCAGTAAAATAGACTTTTACTGGAAATGACATTCCGGTAAAAAATATTTTTCAATAGGGATTACACGATTAAAAAAATACCATATATTCTACGGTCGTCAGTCAAAAGGACAATCTAAAACAGTGACAAATAAAAAACGGTCAGGAAAAACCTCCTTGCCCATAATTCATCTTGAACACAATAAGGGCAACATATGCAGTCAAGATTAAAAACCAATAATACAATTATATAATACGTATCTCATGTTTGACCAAGAAGGAGCGAAGCTTTTGATTAAAAGCCCCTGTGGGGCCGGCAAGCGATACGTTGTAGCCTAGAGCGTTTAAGAGCTGGGGTACTTGGAAGCTGATCTTTTGGTTGCCATAATTCGTTCTAGTTCGTAGTAGAGTTTATTAGCTGACATTGCCCTTAGGTTATAGCCCGTTAGATTTGAGGGAGTTAAACCAAAGCTATTTATTCCTTTTGCATGAACTAGCGGTCCAAGTTTATTGAGGTATAGCCTGTTGAGCGGTATGTTAAGCTTTTCAAGTAATTCATTGGCATTACTATCGTATTTTGCCATTGTCCCTGATGCTAAAGAGGACTCCTGTCACGATATCAATCAGGAGCATACTCACACAGGATGCGCAGCTCAGCGTCTTTGATCTGGTGTCTGCCAAAGCCCCCAATGTACTTCACAACTTCAGAGGTGAACTCTGACAGGGTATCCTCGCCCAACCCATACACCGCGGCCAGATCGTCACCCTGGCTGACCGTTAGGATTTCCCTTTCAAGGTCAGCAGCCACGTTGTCGGAGTTGGGGGCTTGAACACCAGCGTGTACCAGCTGCTTCCTGTAGGCCTGCTGAAACTGGGTAGCTGACTGGTTATTGTTCCAGCCGCCCCTTTGCCGCGCACATCTGAAGAACATCTCCAGGTGGTCCTGGCTTGCCCGGTAGGAACACAGATAGCTAAAAAAGAAAGACACCAGAGAAGACATTTTGTTTAGAAAGAGAAGTCGTGTAGTCAATAGTCTGCTGCAGATTAAGGAATGCAGAACAAGCTTTTTCCAGGGAAAGCCCGCCACATTTTTCAAATTAGCAAAATAATGTTGGAGGAGAGGGTGAGTGGAGAAGAGAAAACCGGCAATCGCGGTGAGCGCAGAGCTTCTCGAAGGGAATTTTCCTGCTTTCCTTAACCTACAGCAGACAATAAATGCGATCGGGTATAGTTCCGTTCTGCACTTGCACTAACCTAACTTCACCACTGGTGAGCAGTTGAGTTGCGAGGCTTGCCACGCTCTTCAGGGCGAAAGCAAACGCAATGACAGGCATGCGCCTGCCGTCCGTCACTGCAGGTTGGCGCTGGATAGCTCCAGCTGCATGAGGTTCTGGCCGACCCCCTTGATCATCTGGCTACTCCCCTGGATGTTCGCCTGGTTGAAGGGACGCTTGTAGGTGCGGGCCACAGGACTCCGTGAGCTCGGCAGTTCAAAACACCTACATGACATGCAAAACCATTGTTTTCTGCAGTTAACACATGGAACATTAAGTGCTGCCTCACTATACCATAAACACCAATAATGAGCTTCAAAACTTACCTATCAGTGTCCTGAATGAACTTGCATGTTACCTCGCAGTTGCTGAACTCTGGGAGCCCAAGCTGTTTGGCAAACAGAAGGGCCTTGGCGACGGAACTGCTGAGGGTTTGAGCAGCCAGCTTGACCTTCATCCTCTGTCGACAGAATTCGATGTGGGCCTGTGTGAGCTTGTTGGCAGCGCGGAGGCCTTCAAACATTTGCAGCTGGTGCAACTGCTTAATGAAGTGCCACTGGATCTGCCGCAAATTGGAACCATTGGAAGGAACATAATTGTATCAATTGAAGTACTTTATCTGGTAACATTAGCTTGAAGGTGTATAGGCACATTTGGAGTAGGTGCCCACATGTGAAGTGCTCTGGGCTCTTCTAATCTTCAGGAATATATATTCTATATCACTTTGTAACTGATGCAATGCTTGCAAAAAGCTTTTATTTATTTTTTTTGCAGATTCCTTCTTTAAAGGTTTACTACGTCTCAAGTGGCTAGCACACAGAGCAGGTGGATCCTGACTCCCAGCATGCCTCTAAGCATTTCAAGATTTTAAAAATGGCCTACTGCACAACTACTGAACTATTTGTGTGGTAGTATTGATACCGATGATCTGTTCTGATGTGCCACAAGTTATTTTTGAACTAGTTCAGCTTGTCATCTAGGAACACGACACTGGTACTTCTTAGTTGCTGCTTGGTTGTTTCAGATTGCTCTTTTTATGACTGTACATTAAGTTTTGTTTTTTTACATTATGATGTTCGGCTCAAAGAGTCTGCGCGGTTGACATTACGGTGCTGCTTAGCATCCCATTAAGAACTGCATGGAATAGACACAAGCAATGAAAAATTGTCAATTGGTTCTTGTTTTACCTCGTGTTTTACGATAGTTACTTTACAACTGAATTTGGAACCTCAAGACTGGGACATAAGGAATGAGGTCCCAAACTACACTCAGTTTAGTGGCTGTGTGTGCTTTTTCACAGTTCACGGGGTTCATAGTCCGTCTTTTTTTTTTTCTGATTTAGTGGTACTTCTATGTTTTAAAAAGCCATTAGCTACTATTTACCGCATAGGCAGCTGAGTGCAGCACCTTCTTGTCTCCAAGCAGGTTATGGAGAAGCTTGAGGGCGTGCGAGGCATCGAAAATGAAATGCACCTTCTCGGTGGGTCGAGTCGGGTGCTCGAACGTCGTCTTTGTGTCTTCATAGCTGATTTCGTGAACATGGCAGCCCAGCAGCTCTGCCATGGTGACGTTTGCACCCAGTCCATCGCACATTACGGCCTTAACGTGGAGACCGCACTATTGAAAGGCGACGATGCTGTTTTCAAAAAGGCTCTTAAGGAACAACCCTGACACTTCATTTGTCAGGAAATAGCCAAACGGTATCTTCCAGGGTGAAGCAAGATCTCTGTTGCCATGGGCACTTCGTCAGTCCCGACCGAGCCAAGTCATTAGCCGAAATCGACGTACCCGATGAACCTACCCTTTGGGACATCCAAGCTTACTTCTTTTTTATGCACATCCCGTCCAGCATCACGACACACAGCCTCTTTCGTTCAGAAGAGTTTGCATGTCGTCACTCCAGCTCTCCTAGTGCTTCCTTGGTGAATCCAGGCGATGCTCCAAAAACTTTCAACCAACACCTGAGGCAGCTCACAGAAGGAAGGGGGAAGAGCGTGCTAATGCAGACATAGGCTAGGGGCTAGTAGTGCAGGGTGGGTGCGAATTTTTTTGTTATTTTGCTGTACCTTCTGCCAATCATATTCCTGCTGGCGATTTTTTTAAGCCTTTTAGTAGTTGTTGCGGGATTTCCCCAAGTGCTTCCATCCTTAGTTGGAGCTCATCTTTCAGTGCATGCTTCTCATTTAGTCATTTTAAAAGTGATTGGAGATTTCTAGCTTTTTGTTTGTTTCTTTGCAGGGTCCGTTGCACTGAGTGAATTGTCTTTTTGGCCAAATCTATTCTCTTGTTCATACGACGTCGTTTACCTTTTGGGGACTCTCCATCGAAATAGGTGTGGTTGCTGGAGCATGGTCTTGGTGCTGCGTCATCGGCGATCCGTGGTGCTGGACGCTTCCTCGGTGCCTATAAGAAAGAGACCAGTTGGTATGGATTAACGCATACATTTTGTTCTAATGTATATGATCTAAGGACTGGAAATAAAAGTGACATTACAAACTTTTTTGCTGCTATAGACGCTTTGCAGCAGCTGTGCATGGACGCCGCCATAACTGACCTTCAGTTTTGGTTTCCTTTTATTTCGTTCATTTCACTTCATCATTACCATAGCTGGCCAGGATATTGCCATATTAGGTTCAACTGTGTCCTTTTCTAAGGCATCGGCCTTTTTAGAGGATCGTCAACTACCGTTTCAGTTGCTCGGCATCTCGGTAAGACAAGAGAAGGTCAGCAATGGCGGCTGTAATTTGGCGCGTGTGTAAAGCGTCTATATATTATCTTTGCACTTAGCACAATGACGGATGAACTCAAAGTTTACAAGGAAATCATGCATAACAGTTGCTACTGAATTCAACCTATTTTCACTTCAGTATATATGTACATACCTTGACAGAGCAAACGGTGGGTGCTGCATCTTCCTTCAGTCTTGCTTTCACATACAACTCATCCTTAAAGCACTGGAGCTCGAAGTGCCGTGAGCAAAGGACACGATGGGGAGCAGGAGTAAAGTTGTCGGGACAAACTTTCAACCACTTCTGCAGAAGATTGTCATTTTTTAGGGAACCTGGAATATCAAACGAAATGCTCCAATGCTGGCCATATACGTACGAGGGGTCGCGCTCTATAATTTGATTCTTAGTGATATGTAGTAATCACGTGTGATTGCTACTTACGTGTGACATGATAATCCTGAGGTTCTTCCCTCACGGTTCTTGCAATTCAGCGCTGCGCACAACCTCGGCATTCCTGTATTTTAGCGACGTAAAGCGTTTGCGCCTCGATTAAATTTAGAGTAAAGCTATACGCACTCCGGAGTGCGCTTCGGACGGAAATGGCTATACGCACTCCGCTTTTCTCGTATAAAAAGAGTGCACACAACGAGTTTCCTAAGCGGTGCCATGGCGTAGTGGTTAGGGTGTCCGCTTCATACGCAAGTGGACGCGGGTTCGATCCGCGGTTGGCCTACTTTTTTTTTTTTCTTTTTCTCAAACATTTTGTTTTGTTGAGGCACTTGGCGATATTTACGACATTTCCTTTTTTGCAATCAACAGTAAAAAAAAAAAAAAATCGAATGTTGTCGAGAAATTTTGCAGAACTAAATGGTATCGGGCTCCCTTTCCGGAGGTGCGATCGGGGACAGCGGGGCTTGGATTGCCGGCTGGTTCGCGGCGTGTACTGGTTACTCTTAGTAATTAGCAGCCGATACTGTCGCCGCGAAGCGGCGTGAACGCAGGCGGGGGGCTGTGTTAACGAGCGCCCCAGTGATTCACGCGCCGTTCAAAAAGGGTGGCCCGAGCGGCATGATCTCTCGGAGGAGTGCGTATAGGCATTTCCGCGCGAAGCGCACTCCGGAGTGCGTATAGCTTTACTCTTAAATTTAACCGCGCGAGCGGGAAAGCAGAAAGCAGGCGACATATCAGACCTCATGTAATTTTTATTTGATCTGTTCTCCTTGGACAAATCTGCAATCAGTGAAAGAAAAAAAGGCAAAACAAAAAACGTATGCGTACTAACAGACGGTATTAATATTATTCTTATTTCATAAGCTGCGGCCGCCATTGACCACCCCCGCCGTACCGCGCACCGGTAGCCACCGGGCAAGGAGCACAGTGCAGGTGCCTCCCGGTATTTTTGAATGTTTTGGAATATATGAAGATATATTGAACGATACCACAAGACTATGCTTGCATTCGTGCATCCGATAAAGAAAAAAACATACTTATTTGCAGAGTTGATACGTTGAGCCATTGGAGCTGTTTTCGTTTTTGCCATCTGAGTCTACCGACATGACACATTAGCGTCGCTTTCGCCTGGGGATTATCAGCAGTTTATTTAACTATATACGATTTTTGGTTCCGTTTTCATAGGTAAATACCACGGTAAATCTGGAGGCTGCGGCAAAAATCTCGAAAATAATGGTCTAGTATACACGTATACTTAGCTTCTTTAGCACTCTGCTTTATGCCATGAAATCAACAGAAAAAACATCTGTAAATGACATTTATTTGTGTATGTGATTGAGATATGCTTATAAACTATTTATCAGGTTTGATTTCTTTTTAATATTTTCTCATATAACCGAGCGGAGAGACAAAATGAGTGCGCTTTATTCCCTAGAATGACATTACCGGAAGCCAGTTTTAGACGGGTTGCTGTCTGCTTCAATTTGCAGCAGCACACTAGTGCTGCTGCAAATTGAACGTAGCAAGATCCCTCACAGAGCACCTGTGGAAGGTTTGTTTTCTCCCAGTTTGGAAACACCATCTCGCCCGAGGGGTTACGACAGAACCCAAAAGCACGCCACTCCAGATCATCGGAGATGTGTCCCTTTCAGCATCAGCCCGGAGGGTGCTTGAGCAGCGTCCGAAGTTCGCCCTTCCACCAAGGCTAAGTGATGTCAATAAGGTCCTAATGGTACGAGAAATCGCATCTAAGGCGTTTCAGTAAGCAACCTCACAAATCATCAACGAGCGTCTTGAGTGTTCGGCAGGCATAAAGAGCCCGGGACCTCCACAGTTGAGTTTTGCCTCAACGGTGGAGGGATTGCGTCGCAAGGACCTTCGATTATGTCTCTCGGACAAGGAGGGAGGGTTTGTAGTTCTGGACTCTGGGTCGTATGGAGACAGAGCAACACAAACTTTAGCGAAGAACTTCAAACAACTGAATCCAGTTCAAGTCAAACCAGCCAAACGAGCCACACTCAAGATAGTCAAAAAAGAACAAAGCCGTGGGCTAGTCACAAAAATCAGAGGAGCCCAACGAGGGGACCTAAGTGTCTTCTTCTCGGCAAACACACATAAAGATGGGGTCCCTTTTCGTGCCATTGTCTCAGAGCAACACACCTGGCAAGGGCAGGTTTCACTTTGGTTGGCGAAATACCTATCACAAGTTTAAGTAAAAGATCCTTTCCGGATACCAAACTCCGAAGCAGTGATTCGGCTTCTTCAGAAGAAAGGTTCTGATATTGTATCAGGCTTTTCCTTAAACATCCAAGACCTCTACTATTCCATTCCCCACGCGGCTCTCCTCAAAGTACTCCGAGAAACCATTGAGGAGCAGGGTCTTCAAGGGTTTCAAAATTCACCAGGGATGAGCCTCGACAGCTTATTGGAACTCCTGACGGCATATCTTTCTGCGACGGTGGTGTCGCACCAGGATCAGCAATTCTTACAGAAAACCGGGGTGTGCATAGCTTCTCGAGTGGCCCCCTACTTGAGCGATTTGTTCCTAGCAGAGTGCGGGAAGGACATTCAAGACCAGTTAAAGGATCGAGGCCATCTTTCGGTATGTTGACGACTTCCTCATACTCAGCAACTCTGATGCAAATGAGGAGAGTAACGGGTGCTTAGACGTGGTCATGCGCAGCTTCAAACACAGCTGCCACGGATTGGCTTTTACCCATGAACTTCCCGTCAACAATTCCATACGGTTTTTAGACCTCTCATTGGAGTTTCAACTTTCCCACGTGTGCTGGAGTTATGAACCCCGTACATGTAAGCGGTTCCTTCCGTTTACCTCGGAGCATTCCAAAACGTGAAACGGGGGCTGGTCACCAAAGCTTTAGTCTCGGCGCTACAGAAGTCCTGCCCCCATAAGGTGGGGCGCTGCTTTCAAGGACAGCTGGGTCGACTCCAGGATTCTGGGTACTCGAGTACCCTCCTCATACCGGTATGTGAAAAGCTTTGTAAGCAAGTGCGACAAAATCTTGAGCAGAATCAAACAACGCAAAAGAAGCCCCCAAAGCCTTTCGCAGTGGTCCCGTATGTTCACGGCATTACTCATCGGTTAAAAAAGATCGCCGGCCGACAAGGCATCAACGTTGTGTGCTCCGCCCCCCACAAGGCGTACGCCATGTGCCGTAGGGTGAACCGGAAAACCGCCCAGAACGGGACGACGACCTGCAGCACTGCGCATCGAACACCCTACGCCCCATGCGAAAAAGGAGTTGTTTACAAGATCCCTATGTCATGTGGCAAAAGCTATATAGGACAAACAGGGAGGTGCATCAACGACCGCACCATAGAACATGCAGCCTCTGTGACCGCACTAACGTCGGCGGGCCTCCTTTCGTCGCACTGTCTGGCCTCCAAATGTGCTCCTGATTTCACAAGCCTTACCGTCTTAGCAAAACACCGAAAGCAGCTTGGAAGGGAGCTCCTTGAGGCGTTGGCCATTGAGAAGGGGGAGAGAGAATGCGTGAGTGTTGCCTCCATTGCGCTCTTGCCCAAAGAAAAAATGTATCTGAGGAAAGCGGCACCTCGGATGAACCAAGGTCGGACCTTGTGACTCCAAGATCCGACCGAGTAAAACGAGGGTGACACCACCGGAAGTATAAAAGACAAAAAGAAGGAAGTTTTTCAAGATCCGAAAGTCGAAGAAGAGAACTCCACGGTTCTTGAGGAGAAAAAGGAAGTTTATGTCTAAGCTCTGACTGAAGAAGAAGAAGCTACCCTTTTAGGATTGGGTTGAGGAAAAGGAAGTTTATTAAAAGGCTTGATAGTCAAGAAGTGTGTTTCTTTCTCTGTTCATAGCTTTTCCTAACGTTCAGGTGGTAATCAGTAAGGAGTTGACCCTCTAGCGTACATTATAATAACTCTATGACAGAGCCATATATTAGGAGAGTTTGACCCGTGGCTGTGGCGAAGAAGGCGCCGGAGAGGAGAAAGGTGAAGGAAAGGGAGGAGAGCGCCGAAGGAGCGAGAGAGAAAGAAGGGAACAACGAGGAGACGACCGCCATTTTGTCGCAACTCTGTCGGCGCGGAGCACTGTTGAGGCCACGCGTCGTCTGCTACGGGCTTATTCCTTTTTCGCTTGAATTAAAATTTGAGTTTAAAAGTGAAGAAACTTAATTCATTAGCTTTTTGAGCCACCGAGGAATACCACTATATGATTTTCTACCCAGAGCCTGCCAAATAAAAGTAAAGAATCGAAATTTGGATGTCGATCCCATGCATTCCGCCGGGCGAATGAAGGAAAATGGTGGCCCTCTACACTCGGCTAGGAGCAGCCGAGTTCAGGAGCATGCGCTCACGCCTCTCGCTCTGCGCCGCGAGCTGATTGGCTCACTGGGGAGAAGGGCGTTACGGCGGCGAGATCTTAGACTGGCAAAACTCTCTCCATATGCATGCCTTGCATCTACGTCACATGATGACGTCGAACACCGGTATCCACCATGCTGGTGGTTGACTCAACGGCCTTTCGCAGCGAGAGCAATGGTAAACTACGCCGCGCTCGGCAGTAGCAATTACTACTTATCCAGACGATCGTCCCATTGAATAGTCGGCTTGTCCCGCGAAACAGAGTTGCTGTGAAGTTGGCGAAAGTACGAGCGGCAGGAAGGGGATGCGGCCGCGGATTACCGAATTTTCGGGATGCAGTTCATAACGGCGGGCGACGGCACTTTTCTATCGTTGTTTACGTTCACGCACGCCGTTGCATCGGCTGTTGCCCGCTCGTGGTGTAGATGGCCTTTGGCTTTCGTTATATAACATCGTTTCCACGCTTCAAGCGCACCTTCGGGGATCCCGGCTGGGTACGGGCGATTCTCGCAAAGCGAGCCCGGCCAGACGGCGATCGGTCGGCGGCGGCCCCCGTGTGCAAGCTCGCCGAGACACCGCCATCGGGACATCGGTTCGTGCCGTCCGCGAGACGGTAACAACTGCACGGAGCGAAAGTATCCAGGCGAGTCGGTTAGGAAACATCATATTGTAAACTCTTCCTTATTTGATTGGTCCTTGCCTCAGGGTTTGGATTATGACGGTAGCCTTGCGTTGTTTACCAGTATTTCGCCAAATCGTAACAATTTTTCTACAAGCGACTCCTAGGGTTGCTCGTCAAATGTTGAAGCACGCAATTCAGCTTTGCTTTTTTTTCTTTTTGCGACACGACAGTTGTTTTTTTGGTTTTTTTTTTGGTTTTAAAACTTTCCGCTCGTAGCGCGATCGCACCAATGCTGAAGATTTCTGCACGTACTGGCTAAACGTCATCATCGCAAGCTCGGCAAGTTTTTTCAAGTTCACACAGAACACAACGGGTACCTTTGTTGAAAATATGGTGCATGTCAGCGCATGTCCGGGCAGTTAGCGGCATCCTACGCCTTGGTAAGCGCATCCGCGCGGTGTGAAGTAAACCACCAATATGGTGCGGGGCCCCGTTCTTCCCTAGCGTGACGTCACTTGCAAGGCATGTATACGAATCGGCTCTACGATAACAACTAGGGGTGTCGCGAACTTTTGTAGAACCGGATTTCTTGGCCGAACTTTCGGGGTTCGACTGGGTCGCACCGGTTCGACGAACCTTCGACTTTTCACCAGATTCGACCGGTTTGACTTTGTGGACAGTGTGGCCAGACATTGACAGCAGCATATCTAGGTTTGGAGAATTTTTTTTTTTATGCAAAGGGTTATTTTAATTTTGTGAACAGCTGCAATTAAAAGAAACTAATTTTAATCATTGAAGAAGTTAATAGCTTAATTTTTGTAGTGTATTAACTCACATAACCAATCAGCGCTGTCCTTAATTGATCCCTTGGCCATCACCATCCAATCCGAAGCCAACTGGTCAGCCTGTCACGCATGCGCACAGAATTCGAACCCCGATACAAAGCTAGAACGTTCAGATGTTGAACACTTCGTCGGACCTAATGTGAAACAAAAGTTAAAATTCTATCTTCATGTACACTACACACTTCTTGTGGCGTATGGATCGTTACTGGTGGAGTCCAAGATAGTGAAGTTCTTTTGGTGAAAGGGTCACCGAAGGGGCACTGATGCAGGAGTTCCCGCGCGTGATGACGGCTTGCGCCTCGAAAATGTCTCAAGCTCTTTTTTCGCCGTAACGTCTCAGCACTTTGGTGTTGTTCAGCAAAGGCGAGCAGTGACAGTCTCGTACATGCACGGCTAGGTGTCCTGCTGGTGTAGACTTTAGTGCAAGAGCATGTTCTCGAAGACGGTCATTAACACATCTCCCTGTCTGGCCCACATACACATTTCCGCATGTTAACGGTATCTCGTAGATTACGCCACAGCTGCAGTCCACGTATTTGTGTCGATGGTTTACTCCACATTGTGCATGTAGTATCTGCGTGTTGTTGATCTTCGGACAGAGCTTCTTCAACTTATCCGGTGCAGATAGCACTTCTTACCACACAAGGTTCGAAAAACTTTCCAGCGAAAATTAAAAAAAAAGTCGAACATGGTCGAATTCGTACGTCGGCCGGTTCGCAACACCCCTAAAAACAAGAAACGCCGGACAAACAATGCTCTTTTTAATAAGAAATAAACTAAACATGGCGAATTCCTTTTATCATTTTGAATGTAAAAAATATTTGAGTATTAATAGTACTAATATAAACTAGGGGAGAATGTTAACTTAATCCAATTCAACCTTTACGTACCCACGCCGTCCACGCCAGCTGACCAGTGCTCTGGACCAAAGCTGCCAAAGCCGCCTGGGCGTTAGGACTATCTCGACCGGTGTGTATTGGTTTCGATATGTACTACGCGTACGTGATTTATGTTGATGGCGCGAAGGCAATCGTCAGCGTGAACTGTATTAAGAAGCCCAAGCCCGCGAGTGTTGACTATGTTGACCCCGACGTGCCAAAAAGCGTCCCTGGAAGGCTACTGGAGCGTGCGCTGGGGAAGGCTACAACAAAGCCAAGATCCAGATGCTTTGTGGTAAGAAGTTGTTTCCTATGCATCACGGGCTCGAAGCACAACGTTCACTGCAAACCGTTAATGTTCGCAAGCCCTTAATTTTTTGGCGAATTTCAAGCGTCCGAAAATCAGCGAAATTAAAGGACAGATGGATAGCGGAAATTCGGTGGGCCCCCGTTCCGACGTCCCCCGTTCCGGCGACTAGAATTCGCGAAATTCGGTGGGCACGAAGTGTCCTTGCGCCCTATTTGCAAAGGAATGGGTGGCGAAAGCAAAGGGTTTTACATCGTTGAACTACAGGGTGGTCCAGATGGCAGCCGCGACACATAAAATAAATCTTAACACATCGGGTTTGTAAGCTACGACAAATTTACCACATAAGTTCGACTAGGTGGCGCATTTAATTTGAAAAAGTATATAAAAAAGACTTGTTGAGATAAGGGTTATAGCGCAGGCTAGCTGGTGGACGGTCATAGTTATAAACCCCGATACAGGGGGGTGAGAAGAGGGACAAACACAAGGACTTTGAGACGTAACTCAATGTGCATGTTTTGTTTTACAGAAATACGAGAGATGGCTGCAGCCTTGAAGAAGCAGCACGTGGCCGTACCCCTGATATTGAACTCAAGGTCCGAGGTATATGTGCGCCTTGTACTGTCTTTCTTACCTCATCCTTGGACTCTGTTCAAAACCAGGGGCATTATGTTTGTCTTTTGTGTCCCTTTTTCAAATCGGCAGCATACTGCACTTCCATTATCTTTAGAAAAGGGGACACAAAAGCCCAACATAGGGCGCCACTGAGCAGTAATTGTGGGTAAAATTCCTCGGTTGTGCTCAAGAATACCTTGCATTTTGCTTGCTTCATGACTAACTGTGTCCATTCATGATGGCTGGTCAGAACTATTTGTATAGACATTTTTTTTAATTGCTTGCTATTCTGGTGCACACGTGCGGAGGGTAGATACGCTCTATAAAAGGATCAAAGCGAACCGCAAGCGGCACTTTAATACACAAAGAGCCGCAGCTTGGCCACTCCTGATCTCGATTGTGCTGTAGCTGAAGTTGTCCCTCTTCAGTTTCAAGAGACATTCTCTTCTGCTTAGTGTCTCAATCACATCATATGTGAAGGTGACCCTCTTTAGTCTTACAAGACGTCCTTACCTGCTTTTCAGTCTCGCTGTACTCGAACTTGCATCTCTTTTCCAGTATCGCAAACGTCCTCATCTGTTTGGCGTTCTGCTTACGTTGCAGCCGAAGTTTCCTCTCTTGAATCTTTTCATTCGCTTCGATGGTCCTCGTGTTGCTACTTGCCTCTCTAGCTTTCAACAAACCTATTTCATATTGTTCCGAAGTGTCCTAGGCACTTTTCTGAATTATAATGTGCCAGCCCATGCTCATCTCAAAAGCAGTTACAAATCCACCAACCAACGGACGCCTAAAGTGCATAGAGTTTGCTAAAAAATTGCATCGTATTTAGAAGTACTTCGTTGCAAGTACTTTTAAACTTGTTCTAAAAGAACAAAACAACATTTGTGTATTTACGAATATTACCGTCTTCGTCTGTCGATTTTTGAATGATTTGTTTTTTCGCAATATTGTTACAAAATCAACTCAACATCATCACATATCAAGTAAACCATACGCGCAACAAAAAGTGCGAAAACACGATGTCAGGGGATGCAAAATTGCACTTACAGCGCACGATGTCGAACAGACGGGCGATCTCCTCCGAGACGTTGTCCCGTTTCGGGTTGTCTTTGTCGTCGCGCCGAAGCTTCCCGTACAGCCAAGGGTAGTTCTGGACGAGCTCGAGCAACTGAAAGCACTTGCTTTGGTCATCAAAGACGGCAGTGTCTACGGCCTTCTGCGCAGCTTCTTCTTGCCTCTGCGCGTCCGTAGCAGCCTTCTTTTCGGTCACCTTCATCGCGTCGGAAAAGGAGGAAGTTCATAGATGCAGCAATACGGGCCATACCGCCATACTCGCAGATCTGCTTCGGCTACGGCGGCTCCGCCGCTGCGCTGGCTTCGCCAGGACGGTGGAGATACGCGGAGCATGCCCTCCACCGATTGGCCGGGAGACAGGAGCGCCCTACTACGTCACCGCGCGTTTTTGTGCGCGTTGAGAAAGAAGTTGAAATCAACCAACTTTTTTATGCGCGCCCGGAAGGAGCGAAGAACCGGCGCGACGTCACGAAATACGTCACATCCGGGGCGCGCACGACCTACAGCCGCAAAGAGAAACGTTGGTTTGGCACGCTGAGCGTTGTGCGACGCCGCTTAAACGCATTTCTCCACTCCGCCGTCGCCGCCGCCGCACAAGTTCGTCTGCTTCGGGGCGCACAAGTCCATCACGTCTGCTTGCGCTTTTTCAGGAGTTTCCTTTTGGCTTTTAAGGTTGCTTATTAATCTTAATATTTTGTTATATTTCAAAGATGAATAAGTTACTTTTGGAGGCCATAGGAAGCTTGTGAAAGAGCTCAAGCACGGCGTGATAAATAAAGACCAGTCACATGATAAATATGGACCACTTTTCCGCGGCACCCGCGGGCGCCAACTACAAATTCGTATAGCGCCGGAAATATAGCTCTAAATTTTTTTTCTTCGTTGTAAAATTATTTTATGACATCCTTTTTCCATCTAAGATGTTTAAAAAAAAATTCTTTGGATCTGACCTTTAAGCCCTCATGCCGTCAACGCGCGAGGAAAGTGTTGAAGTCCGAATAACCAAGCATATCTGAATTTTCGGCGCCCGAAAAATCAGTCGACTACTGTTCCGTGTTTAGTCCATTTGCGGAGCTTTGGCTTGCAGGAGAAATGGTCTTGTTTTTAAGCAGTTTTATTATGTTGCAAAGGACAATGTCCCGCCTGGCGATCTTGGGCCAGCTTTTCCGGCTTGCCCAGCAGCAGTTCCTGCAGCTGGTGCTCCTGCTCCAGTTCACGTTGTGCGAGCTGGTGTGGCTCACGCTCGACCCGTACCGGCCGCTGATGCTGCTGCTCCAGCAGCGGATCTTGCAGCAGGCCCACCGGGGGCACCTCCTGTGTTTGTGCCAGTGCTTGCAGAGGTCGATGGCGAGGTAAGTTAAGAATTTAATGGAATATTCAGTCCAGATATTGGGCAAGTGACTGAATTTTGTGGTTTCCCCATGTCCTTGAATTTGGTTATTTGTATGCTTCATTAAATTGAACAATCATTCTGCTTCAAAATGCCGATGAATGTAAAAAGCCATCGATAAGATATTTCTTCTTAATTAATTGGCGCTTTTCTGTGACGTTTTCGATTTGGTGTTTTCGTTTTATTTTTAGCTTTTTCATAAATCATGTACCCAATAGCCAATTGTTAAATTATGGTATAATTAGTACCTTTCAGTCAATTGCTGAATCCTTGAATTGCTTTCAATGATTGTTCAGGTATACAATTTGAGAAACAACAAAACTATGCACTTAACAATGTACAGTTGCAATGGAAGTTAATAGCTCCACACGACTGCATTTATTTTTTCGTAGTGATACTTCACCGGCAGCTTGCAATAAAACTGTGGTCATTAATAGGTCAAGAACGCTGGACTGAAATGACTGAGAAAATGTGCCCCGCCCAAAACTCTTCCTACTTTTAGCACATGCAAAGTTGGTGAGAAGAGCAGTAAACCTGGAAGTTTCTCATCTGTTTTATTTCACCAGGGAGGTGTGTGAGGGAGGGGGGGAGAGGGGAGAGGGGCGGGGGTCAGAGTGATGTGGCACCAGCTACGTTCCCTGAGTACCACAACTCCGAAGCTTCGTTTCAGAACCGCGTTGTGGCACAGTAATCACGCATAAACATTAGCGTAAACCTGGCACCTTGTGCTTTCAGAGCAAAGCTTGTACCATGGGGCATCCGTATTTGAGCGAGCTTTTCAATGCGCTATCTGGGGCACTGGTTTCTTTTTATTAATGTTCTCTTTTTTTTTCTTTCGCTCGCCCTCTTTACTTTGAACTCGCTTAAAAGGAAGACACAGTGGTTCTGTACCCAACAGAAGAAACACACACGTCATCTATGTGTATTTAACCTCCAAAAAAACAAAAATAAAAAAAAAAATTTATGTTGGTGCAGGGAGTGTCTAGAAAATTGTTTTCAAAATAGCGTTGAAGCCCTCTTTCCCCCGAGCGTGACGTCATACCCAGAGATCTCAGAATCCCCACTCTCGCACCCCGTTTGCACCCATCAAAGCTATGCAAACACACTCTCTATATTTTCAAAAAGGTCGGGAAAACATGTCACAACTGGTCTCACATGCAGGGGAATATACCTGGCAAGCTTGCAATTGCATATGCTGCCCATATGAATGCCCCTTAAAAAAAAAACAAGCGCACGCGTGGATCTATGGACTCCCGCTGGGACTTCCAATTTTTAACTGAGGTAAACTTTGATATGGAGTTAAAGATTATAAAAAAATTATCTCACCCGAAAGAAAGAAAAGAAGGCTTTTTCTTACGGAAGAACGAACATCTAAGCTTATTTTTAGTAAAACCATTAAATAGCATTTTGGCATTTATTGTGACTGAAAATTGCATGGGATGCAAATGAAATGCAATTGGACAGGACGAGCCTGTGGATATCGAGAATCAAACATGAGGAGGAGAATTAAAAAAGACTGACAATCACAAAGCCACAAAAAGTTGTTTGTCGGCCCTTTTTGTTGTTCTTCCAATGTTTGAAATTCAATTGACTGACAGTTTCTCCCCTTTGTCTACGTCAGTGGTGTCAAAATCCTTTAAGTTAAGGTGCCGGATTAGCAATCTGTCGCAGTCTGGAGGGCTCGAAGAAAATACTACTTACAATCGAAGAAAATTTAGGTAAATAAACCTAGATAGAAATTTAAACACACAATTTACTGTTAGAGTAAATGTTAAAAAAACTTTAAGGTTGATGGTGAGTAAGCATACATCAAATTACCATTTAATATTTAGCTAATTATTATATTACACAGCAGTTGTGACCATGAAAGCTCATCAGGCATACATCAAAGTGCACGGGAACGTTGGCACATTCACGCAGTGCTGGAGACTAAGAAGAACGATAGAACTAATGTTGAGAATATGCAATAGTTCTGGCAGAGGAAGCTAACCACAATATATATGAGAGTGCAATGGAGTTTCAACAAAGTGGCACAAAGTGGCAAGCGGGGGCTAAAAACGGTAATGCTAGTGATGACAATGTTAAATTATCATATGGTGAGAGGACCCTTGTTGCAATGCAGTTTCTTTCGTTCTTTCTGGTATCTTAGTTTGTGCATTAAGAGTGCGTCGCGCCGTCATTTCTTAACGCCCACTGTTTTCTGTGCCGCTAGCAGCGGGTCTGCCGGAAGCGGGCCGCAAGCCGGGCTTTAATTGAAATACCGAGTCCATTTTCGGGCCAGTCGAAAGACTTTCGGGGGCGGTATTGGTTTGGAGACCTTTGACCTATGTCGTAAGGTGTTTGCATCCAAACTATAAGGAAAAAGTGCACTAGAATTAATCACAATCAATCTGTTAGGAAATTGATTCATCCAGTTCCTCCATCCAAATGTCCATCACAGCAACAGATTGATGTGGTACACTCTTAGAAAAAAAGGTCAGTATAGCCCACCCTAAAGGGAGGAACGCTCTTGACACATATGTTCCTTCAGAAAAGGGAGAAACTTTCGTCCCTTAAGCAGGGGAGCAAAAGTTCCTCCGTCGACTGCATATCATTACGGCGGCCACGAATCGAGCAAATCGAGCTCAATAAGGCTTAACGAGAAGACTAAGTCTATTGTACGGAGCGAGAGTAGCAGCAAATAAAAACGTAACACGAGCTTTCCGCGAACTGTATTTATTTCCGAAGTTTCTTTACCCCTGCAGGCAAAGAAACTTACGTTTCGAAAGCATGCAGTCACTCAGTCTTCTCATCGTCAGCGCTGCGATGTTCAACGGAGACAACCGGCACCCAGTTCGCGCACTTTATGCCTTACCTTTGCTATTCCTTGAGAAACAATTCCTTCGTCAACCGTTGCGTCAAGCGCACATCACGCAGGAGTGAAAATCATTCGCCCGCAAAACCAAAAGCCGCTCTAAAAAAAAAAAAGCAAATCCGAAGCAACCTCTTGGCTTACCTCAGCACGGTAACACGAAATTATGGCGTAGCCATAGAGTAATATAGTAAACGTAAAGAGAGGACACAGGAGCCGATTCACGGCCCAGATAGTGCGTTTCATAGCCTCCGCTACGTGGCGCTTTTCTACAATTTGGTTAAAATTAATTAAAACTCTTTCTGTGAAAAGTATTTATTTTTTAAATGGCAATGCTTTAAAATTGTTTAAAGTACCTAAAACGACTAAATAGATTAAATCAAATACGTCGCAAAAACCACGTGAATTCATCACGTGGTTTTTGCGACGTATTTGATTTAATCTATTTAGTCGTTTTAAGTACTTTAAACAATTTTAAAGCAATTTTAAGCAATTTTAAAGGCGCCTGCCATGGCCTGCCTGCCTGCACGCCGTCGCCTCTGCATCATTCTGCATGGCCTCTGCTCGTCCCTGCGTCGTTCGTCTGTGCCGTGCGTGCCGTCCATCTGTGCTTTCTGCTGCATCATGTTCGGTCGACTTTGCATCAATCAAGGTGACGCATGAGCGCCCGCGTGCTCGCATGCTCGGCGTGAATTCGTGAAGCCGATCGGTTCGAGCTTCTCGCGCTGTTGTTTCTGCCGGGCTGTCTGGCTGCACTTGAACGTGTGTGCATGTTAATTTTCGATGAGGTTGTTTAAAAAAAAAGAATTTAACTTACGACCTTGCACACGACATTGTCCATGGGCTAACAGATGACGGTGTTGAACGAACCTCTAACATTGCAGATAGAGCCTTAATTGGTTGTTATGCTGTCTGAAATTTCCAGGAGGTGCGTTTGCACACACTGTTGTGCACACTCCAACAACGTCTTCTGTTTAACGCAGTCTCCTCATTTCTCTCATTCGGGAGCTTAAAGGGGCGGTGCAATGATATTTAATTGGAATGTTTTTCACTTTACACGAGCTTACTGGCACAAGTGGGACTCAAGGGTACTCGCACGCAACGCCACTGACCAAGAAACTCCTCTGTTGCGCTGTAATTTCGAGGACAAAACCCAGTGTTTTTATTCAATCTCTCCTTCGGAAAACCTGATGACATAGTTGGACGGTATCAGTACCGCCCAGTGACGATATTTGAATACGGCTCATAGATTGGACCCGAGCATGGCAGGGACACTCGATTTGGGCTCGTGATAATCGATAGCTCGAGAAACATTCGGGTAGTGTCCTGCGTCAAATCGCTGCAATGACGACAACAGCCGAACCATAACAATGTCTGGAACTCAGCGCATGTCCTGTGCCTTGCCAACCCCAGCGCATGACTATGATCAACATTGGCGGCATATAATCGGCTCCAGATCACGGGGCTGCTTGTTCTGGCTGCGAGTTGAGGGAGTGAACTCTGCTCGTTTTTCTTTATTTTTTTCTGCGACTTCGATTGCGTGTGGTGAAAACGAACGGGTATATTTTACAGATCATTAACGTCAGGGATTCGTTCTAAGCGGTATTTGCGCAAAATACAAACATCAGTGCATCGCCCCTTTAAGACTGTTGGCTTCACAGTAAAGGCTGTGGTCTGTGGTTTGGGGGCTTCAAACGTAAGCTTGGCGTGTGTGGTGATAAGCCATTTTTTTGAAGTTGACAACGAACAGGTTTACTTTGTCTTTGATGTTCCGCACCTTCCCAAAACAACCAAGAGCAATCTCCAAGCCCACAAACTTTGCATTGGAAATGAGGTCATTGAGCGGCCTTCTATTGTTGAACTTCATTGTTCTATCCATGAGATGAGCTTGCAATTGACTCCGAAACTTACTGAGAGACACATTTATTCAAAAACCTTTCTGTAACATGGAAGAAAATTGTGCCCCACAGGTACTGAGTGCCTCAATCTTTCTTGTAATCCTATCTCTTGTTTATGAAAAGGAACTTCCTGAGGCAGCCATGGCAACAGCCTATTTCTGTGATAGGATGTGCATACTTTTTGATTGTCTAAATAGCTAAAAAATTCAAGTAGACAGGGCAGAAGTTGCGTCATGCCATTCTGAAGGGAGAATCTCAAATACTTGATTTTCTCCACCAGTAACTCGGATGGATTTCAGCATGGCAGTTCCAAAGTAGGAGGCAGCCATAAGGCATCATTGGGTGGCAAGTTACTATAAAAAGTGTCCTCATGCTCTAGGATGAGCTTTCAAGCAGCCATGACTTTTAAGTTCTTACTTACACAACGCCTGCAGCAAGACACACTTGAGAACGTTTTTGGAGCTATATACGACAAATGCTGGGCTGCAACACAAACCCAAATGTGCATCAGTTCACCTCAGGACTAAAACACCTCTGGATAAAGAAACTGTTCAAACTGTCGGACAATGAAAACGTAGAACATGAAAAAGGCTGACCTTCTAAAGGAGTTGCAAATATCTTCGCACCATGAAAGTTTAATTTCAGACATTGTGGAATGTCTTCCAATTGATAACTTCCCGCCACTAGAGGATATTTCTGAGCTGGCATCAGACATCAGGTCTAACATAATTGATTACTCGTCCACGTTTTTATTACGTTTGGGGCTATTTGATCAAGCCTTTGCTTGAACAGACAACTTACAGCTGTGGCTGTTCTCAGCTGCTATCGGATGAGTCTAATAACTTGACCAGGCCTCACCAGTACTGTCTTGTTCCTAAAGCATACCACGTGCCTGGAAAATTCTTCGGGAACTTAGTAGTACCATCACAGGCTGCCTTTCATTTCATTCAGCAACTAAAAAATCACTTTCTTCCCATAATAGAGAGTGTGACACATGTTCGAGGAGTGTGTGCCGCCTTGTATAGCGCACTTTGAGGTCTGGGTGGTTTTCACCTTTGCCCAGAGGAGTACCACAAAGGGTTTTTAAAATTGTTTTGCACAATACGCTTGTGTTGACATGTTTGATTTCTTAACCGGAATTCGTACAAAGTTCGGTTGCACTCTTCAGTGGCTAGTAAGAACGAGACAGGTTTAATTGTTAATAGCGTATTAACAAAGGCGGTTGCGCCTTTGTTAATAAAAAAATTTGTTAATAAAATAAATGTTAACCAAAAACAAAAAATGATTAAGCGGGTGGTGCAGCTTGCTTTCCAAATATTTGTTTCCCCTTTTTCCAGCGAATGTGTATCACGGCTCCCTAGCAAAAATATTTGTCCACTTTCTAAAAAAATTCGATAGAAAATAGTGTATAGAGGCTAACAATATCTGAAAGGAAATGTATCCACTTTTGTATCCACTGTCCATAGTTTTTTAGCCGCTTTTTTCTGAAGCCATATTTCTTTTCTGAACAATTTCGGGGAATATTTAGGGACGTTGAATCTTGTCAGAGTTCGAATAGAGTTCTAATTTTTTGGTAATGGCTCGCCCGCAGTGAGGTTGAGGCTAAGCAAATTGGTGTTTTTTTATATTTGCCGGAAATCGGGACTTTGTACTATCCGGCATGTGCTTCGCACTGTTATAATACTCTTATGACTGGTAATGATAGCGATGTCTTATTTATTTTTGCACTTACTTTCCGTACCCGAGTCGGCGTGAAAGTGAATGTATCATACAGCATGTTCTCCGTGGAAGGGTTTTGTTAACTTGGTTCTGCTAAGAATCTATTACGAAGTGTACGAACGCCGAAGTCCTTCATATTCATTTATTTTTGTGAGTATCGATCTTTTTCGTATAAAACATACAGAGCTTCTGAAGTAAATCATGTGTACATGAATGTGGTCCAATAAAATGTGTTCGAACCACTTACTGTTGTTGACCCCAAAATGCTCCACCACCCAGGAGTCAATGCGGTGATTGTGTAACTTCAATGCTTTACAATATAAAAAGAACAAGAAATATATATACTTCTGCTTCTTTGTGAAGTAAGTTGAAATATTGTTTGACACATTTTGCACGGACTCTATCGTAAAAAATAAAGCAAAAATGCGTCAGTATTGAAAACGAAAAAAAAAAAAAAAAACAGCGGTTTCGAGAGTCAATGTGCTCCCGAGAGATGAGCGAGGCGGGGAGGAAAGAGAGAGAGAAGGGTATTGGAGAACCGGAGCAAAAACGCCCAAATCGAAACCGAAACTAACTTGACCGGAAACGGAATCAGATTATACTTAATACCGCCCGCTAGGAGCGCTACCTGTCACTGGTCTATCTGGGCCGCTGGGGCCTATGGCAGTGTCCGCTCTTTACCTTGTGTATATTACTCTATGGCGTAGCCGCGTAGCGTAAAAGGATGTTAAATCGCTTGCCACCAGATGGCAGGGTCAATCAGAGTAATCGCAAGTAGCTAGGCTAGGTGGCGCTAGGTACCGCCCAATTCATGTTTTACAAAAAAATATTTTTTATTTTCTTACGCCACAATTACGTTTCCTTTACTGCGGGAATCTCTGACACATGTAGACACGTTAGGCACACTACAAGCATCAGGTGAACATACATTGAAGCGCATATACAGGCATCGCACATACAAACATCAATACAACAACATACTAACCCGATCGCTACTCCCAAGCCCTGCGTTTCCGTCTTTTATACTGGTCGTTTTGAACTTGCGGAATTTTTCGGTGACTCCCTAAGCAATAAAAAATATTCCGAACATGTTCATTTTTTCCCAGCAATGTCATACATCTGAGACTATTTTTAATGGCTCTGGGGATGAATCTCTTATTAAAAAGAAAACGCTCGATCATGCTGTAATTATTTGAAAGCCAATAAATCGAGCCGCTCCAATGTGGTTCCAAGCCATGAGTTTATTTTCCCGCACGGCCCTTCGTAGCCAGTGTTTATATTGTAGGCTTTGTTTTTCTATTTGTACTGTTCGCGCACGGCTGCAATTGCCGTCTTGAATTAATCTCTGTAGAGCGGATATTCACTCAGCTGGAAGTGATGCTTCACGGGCAGAGAAATCGCTTTTCGATCAACTTGAATGCAGTCAAAGCCGCGACTTGCGGCAACTGTTAAGTGTACGGAGCTACGCCGTTGCGAGCTCGAAAACTTCTAGCGCTCATCCCAGCGCGCCACTTGGAGAGCAGTTTCTACAGGAACCGTAATGTATTTAAACAGTAAAATAAACCATAGCGTTTTTTTTCTCGATTTTACCTGTCTTTTTTTTTTTCTATGCTAAACTTCCACTGTAAATATACGTACTTTCCGTCATACTTTAGTACTGCTCAGTCTTTTTCCCAGAGCGCAATCGCTCTCGGGGACCGACAGTCACATTGGCCACTGTACGATAGGAGCTTACCGTTCAGATCAGCGTTCCAACATGACTATCCACACGTCGATCGACTGCACCTAATCCCTCGAGTGGTATTAAACTCTTTAATGTAAAGCGGAATGTCATCCCGCGACACCCCGCCCCTCCGATAACGGCCCGACCAGCGGCATCAATGCCCGACAGTTTACGTCATCTCATTTTGTTGTTACACCATTGATACGCGAACACACGGTCACATCGGCGATAATTTCAGTCTTCTGTTCACAACCCACAACACTGCCATCACGATGTCGCTGACACGCAGAAATACAGAACCACGTTGACGATGTTGCTGACACGCATAAATACAAAATCACGTTGAACGCCGGTTGGCACTCAGCACGGGACAACAGAACCAAACTCAGCACGAAAGGCACCCAGGCAGCCGGCAGGAAAACCTGCCTGCCTTGGACGCAGTTCCCGCGATTTCCATAACGTCGAAAACGTCGACACAGTTCCTCGTGGTTTCGCTGCTGTAGTTCCGCGTGTGTCCAGCAAATCGGAGACGGCCGTCTTACCAGTGTATGTAGCGCTGCTGGCATTGCTCCGGAACTTCGCTGTTTCTAGCGGCTTCGCTATCTCGTTTGATAAATTTAGTGATAAAAACGTCAATACAACCGAAATGTTCTGCACGTTTGGACTAGAAGACGGCATTACAGGCGGCCTTCGCTGCCGCTGAAGCTCAATCAACTCAACATTAATTTACTAAACAACGTGCGCGATGTGCTCGAAAAACGAAACCGAAAGAAGATGAGTCGGGAGGGCGAAAGCTTTCTCCGGTCTGCCTGGAGAAGGAGTAAAACGTCTCGGTGAATAATAAGGACTTTAATTTTCCTTTCATCGGTCTGGGTTTGTTTATGTGTGTTTTGGTAAATAAAAATAAAAAAGCACTTTACGAAAAAGAAAAAAAAAACGCTTTTCTGGGGATTGAACCTTTGACCACTTGGGTCAGTAGCGCGATGTTTTACCCCTGCGCCAACTGAACAAGGAGGAACTCGCCCTCCTCCTTTCATCTGAACTGCCGTTCCTCCCTTCTCTGGGCAACTTGTCCGCAACAAGGAGGAACGGTCGCTGTTGCTACCTTTCTCCTCCTTTTTTTCTTAGAGTGTATATGCTATTTAACCTATTCATGAATCTATTTCTAGGTCCATCTTGGTCATGGTATCTTGGTGCAAAAGGACAAGCTGTCTTAAGTCATGGGAGCCCGGAAAGACTCTATGTTCGTTAAAAAGGCCAAAAAGGTGGTCTTCGCCCGGGAGAACCTGCATGGTCGAAGTATGACTGGGGTGCCATGCCGGCGCTTCTAGGGCGCCGTGGCCAAGAGGGCCCTGAATGCACCTATAGTCCGTTGCAACCTAAGAACGAAGGCCGAGGGTAAGACGGGCCAGGGAGGAGGAAGCGGACGGAACGCTGGAGAAGAGAGGGGGAAACCTCCTTCTCTCTTTAGCGTTCCGTCTGCTTCCTCCTCCCAGGCCCGTCTTACCCTCGCCCTTCATTCTTAGGTTGCAACGGACTATAAGTTGGCAGCAGTCAGCGCTAAGAGCCCACTTCTCACAGATACCTCATGCTTGGCGATACATTCGAGCCTGATGGCTTCCGAAGTTGCAATCTGCTAAGACAAAATTAATAGAATAAAATATTCCAAGGCTTTCGAAATTTTCAGTGCTATAGGCTGTTGAGGGGTCACAGTTCGACTAGCTCGAGCTTTAAGAATGTGAAGCTCCGAGCGCAAAACTGAAATGAAGAGGCCCTATCTCCCTCATTGTTTTTAATATATGAAAAAATAAAAAGTGATCTTGTTACGGTCACCTAGCGCCCTTGGTGGTTTCTGATATATTCACACTATGGAGGTTCTACAGTAACATGCTCCCCGTCAAAAATGTCTGCTAATCCCCGCAAGTTTTGGGGGAGGCTCCACTCGCAGGCCCGCTCGCAGGACCGCCCGCAGGACCTTCTGCGTGCTTCCAGACTAACTGTGGGCTCCTCTTCCCTACTGAAAAAACCATTTGGCGCCCATATGAAAATAAACGGTTCCATACCGGTAACCGTTTAACCATACTGGTCACCAGTTTGTCAAAGGGGTCGCCCGTATGAGCCATAACGGTCAGCTATTTGGCAAACGGGTCGCTCGTCTGGGCAAATGGGCGACTCGTTTGGGCAAAGTTGTCGCACGTTTGCTCAAACCTGCGACCATGTTGCAAACTGCACCGGTTTAATCAAACGGCTCTCCGGAGCCCGTTTGATATTGAAAGTACAGATCGGCGGCGTGGGCACGCCTAGCGTTTCAGCCGTGGCAGCCAATGTTTTCCGGAAGGCTAGGAGCGCCGGTTCATCGATTTCAGATCGTCCGCGTAATGCAAGTAATTATATTTATATTTCAATTGCGCTGATTTTCGATTATACTGCAACTAAAACTAACACCTTTTTTTTTTGTTTTACGTAAACGCGCGACGTTGGTGAGCCGATATTTTCGACAGACCTTTAATACTTTGTCCATCTTTGTTGCCTCTATTTACTTATTCAGCTCGAATCTCTCTCGCATAAGACGCGACCGCGTGAAAGAATGTACGTCTAGACTCCGTTTCATTTTAATTCAAGACGCAGCGAAGGTAGCACGCGTACACGCGGCTGCAAGAACATCGAGCATTGCGACAGCACGCCCGCCGTTGCAGCACTCAAACTACGAGCTTGCGCTGCGTACTTTCTTCGCTCGGGCGCAAGCCGAGCTTCTGGCCGCCCCGCCGCCATTTCCACAGTTCGAGCGCGCGCGCGCGCGCGCGCGTTTGTTCTTCGGGACTACAAAAACGCATCTCCCTGGAGTGCCTGGGGAGAGGGAGAGGGGCTGTGCCGGTGGTCCCAGCGCCTTGACCTCGCCCCCTCCCTCCTCTCTTGTCACCGCTGTCACGTGACCCACAGCAGCGCGTGAGCCACACGCTGATAAGCATCGAGATCCGGAAGGGCGCGCCTTGCAGCCGCTTTTTTCTTTGTCTGCTTGTTGTCAGTTGCTGATCGAAGTTCGCTCGTCCTACCTGCTTCAATCTGTCGCCTAACCCTGCGGTCTTATTGGGATGTCTCTCGACAACGTATTGGATGTGCACCAAAGCTATCAGTGTTCGAAAAGACCCACGTGTATGTCGGCAACGAGCGATTCTTCAAAGAAGTCGCAAATTCTCGCGGTTTGGTTGGGTTCGGCAAATGACAGCTTGTGCGCCGCATCGTGTTAAAACTTCCAAGGAGCCGTTCCCTCTCGTTTGTGTTTGTGTCGTTGTCCTGCTTTGACCGTGTCGACAAATATCACGGATTACATCTTTCAAGTCCGCTATTGTTATGGTAAGTGCACTGCAACCTACGTGTTGGCAACGATTGACCGTTCTTCTACGCGTACTCTTCTAGATTATCTAAAGAATTATGCAGCGCCTATTCGCGCGGCAGCCAGGAGAATAATTTCCCCGAAAGTCTACCTGTATAGTGTTCACAGATCGCTTGCACGTTTGTACTTGTCTACAGAAGAGGTAATAAACTTCGAGGAGAATTGAAAACAATCTTTTGTGTCGGTTTTCCTGTCCACTTACAAACACCTACGCGAGTGCATTTGTTCTACGTGTTTTCTCCATGTTATAAATACGTTTATGAGTTTCGGGACGTCTTAAATATGTTTAAGATAACCAACCTCCCAGACGATACCCATTTAGGGCTAGCGCATAATTTGCCAATTCGAATGGCACGTTCAAACGTGTGGTCACGTGCCATGTCGAACGGGTACTCGTACCATACGGCACCCGTATCAAACGGGCACCTGTATCAAACGGGTACCGTTTCGAACGGGTACCGTTTCCAAACGGGTACCCGTATCCCATAATCACGTTTGATCCAAACGGATCGACAAGTTTGATTCAAACGGGCGACCAGTTTTCCACCCGTTTGAATTTCAAATGGTTTTTTTCAGTAGGGTTATCTTTTTTTAGAAAAACATTAGACTGCGACCCTATTGAAAAAAAGTATGATCCTGAACCCGGTATACCCGAATTTGAGCTGGGCAATATGTAAATCGAACTGGTTAAACTGGCGATATAGGAAACAAACTGGCCGCATTGGAACATTAACAAGGCAAACTGGCACCTTAGCCTGCCAAACAGGCAGCCAAACTTGCCAAACATGCAGACAATGTGCCAAACAGGCAGCCAAACATGCAAAACAGGTCCCCGAACAGGCCAAACAGGAAACAAAACTGGCAAAACAGGCTGCCGAATTTGCCAAAGAGGAAGCAAACTTGCGAAACAGGTAGCCGAACTTGCCAAATAGGAAGCAAAACTTGCCAAACAGGCAGCCAAACTGGGGAAACAGACAGCTGAAGTTGCCAAACAGGCTAAACTGAGTGCTAGACAGGTGGTGATAGCAGAACTGGTATTCAAACTGTTAAAAATGGTGACTGAACTGGTTACAACTGATAATCAAATCAACTGTTCAAACTTGTAGCTAACTGCTCAAACTGGTAGTCAAACTGTTCAAATTGGAAATTGAGCTACTCTAACATGCAGTGGAACTGTTCAAAATCGTGTATGTATACCGAAGAAAGGTTTTTTTTATAATCTGCCTAGCAGCACACTTTGGTAAATTACTTCGTAAATGTAATTGAATTATAGTTACAACGTTTGCCGCCATTTGCTCCAGCTTCCCAGAGCTGTGGTCTAAACAAACAAAACTATACCTTTGTCCGAAATAAGGTTGTTGCAATTAGAACAACTGGACAAAAAGTAATTCATTGCAATTTAGATTACATTTAGAAAGTAATGCAATTTCACAATTGCATTACTTTCTTTGAACTTTGAACCCCGCCGACGTGGTTCAAAAGGCTCTGTCCGCTAATGCTGCCGATCACCTGCCAGATTCTGCAAGGTCTGTTCGACAGTGGTGCTGTGCCAGGAACGTGGCAACGAGCTTTGGTCACTCCGCTACACAAGGGAAAAGGGAAGCCGACGAATGAACCAAAACATTACCGTCCTGTGTCAATCACCTCGATTGTCTGTCGAACATTTGAAAGGATAGTTAACAGTCAGTTTGTCAACCACGTTGAAGAATCCGGCTATATCTCCGACAGTCAGCACGGCTTTCGAACAGGTTGCAGCTGCGAATCAGCACTGGCAACTATGACCCATGTTATCAGTGATTACATGGATAAGCGAACGATGACAGATCTAATCCAACTTGACCTAAGCAATGCGTTCGATATGCTCGACATTAACCTCCTACATGAGAAGCTCACACACGCAGGCATACACGGCTTCCTATTCACCAGGATATCAAGCTTTCTGCGGAATAGCAGCCAACAAGTTGTGTAGTGTGGGGCACGCTCTACAGAGAGGGTCATTTCATCAGGAGTGCCACAGGGCTCTGTCCTCGCTCCGACGCTCTTTCTCATTAACGTGAACGACATGCCACGCAACGACAAGTGCATCCTAGTGCAATACGCAGACGATACATCGATCGCGACGACAATTTCGTCCCAGTCAGCCGCACGTCACTTGCAAAACTATCTAGAAGACACAGAGAGATGGATTTTGAGACAACACCTAAGCCTGAGCGCTTCCAAGAGTTCCGTGATACGTTTCTCAAACTGCAAAAAACAGACAATTGCCCTGTATATACTTTAGAAGGCACTCCATTACACACATCAGACCACCTGTCTATCTTGGGTGTCACGTTTTTCCAAAACTTGTATTTTTCCGCACATATTGCCGGTGTTATTGCGAAGTCCCGCAGGACGCTTGGCTTCATCACCCGCGTCGCAAGGCCAGGTGGGCCGGCGGTTCTGCAGGCACTATATACATCCTTAGTCCTGCCTTCATTGGAATATGGTCCCCTGGCACGACCGACTTGCCGTACCACGCACGGCTCATAACCCTTGGCTGGCGGCCCCTCGCGATCAGAGACGAATGATTTCTCGAGTTCGCGTGCTGTGCCGATTGCTCGACGGATCTCTTTCGGGGACTCGCCTATCGGCCGCCGTGCGTCTCGGTAGAAGATCGGTCAGCCCGAACTTCTTCGAGGCAGGACCGTTCGTCACAGCGAATCTCTACTGCCCGCCGCCATTAGAGACTTTTTGACCATCCCATTAGCTTCTCGTAGCCCTCTGCCCACAACACACAATGAATCCCGGGAACTTTGCAAGGTATTAGCGAGACGAATGCCTTCGCGTCTGCTGCCATCATGATCTTCACTCCCTCACCCCCTCTTCCTCTTGAATCATCACCATTGGCACCGCCATCAGCTACATCATCGTCATCACCACCACCTCCATCATCGCTGCCATCATAATTTTAATGCTTCTAAAGCTGGGTAGTACTATAACTCCCAACGCATACAGCGGCAGCAGACGCACACGCCTAAGGGTTTTTGCATATCTGCTTTACCTGGCACGCCGCCGTGTACGCACCAATTTAAGTGAAAATAAATCACTCACTTAATTACCATACTTTGAGCTACCCAACATCAATACTTTCATATAACAGCATATGTCGATCCGAGACCTTTAGCAAAAATCGGACCTGTAAACTATGGCACTGTACTTATCTGCATACGTTTGGCAAGGTCGTGGATTTCATTAGTGATATGATAAAAAATACTTGGCTCAATCAAAAGTTACGAAGGAATACACAAGAATACTCTTAAGCATTCCGAAACCAAAAAAGCATCATCGTGGGCCATTGTGACGTTTTATTTAAAAAAAAGTGCAAGGGAAAGAAAAAGCTCTCCTCTTACTGCTGTTCCCCGTTTTTGTTCATCAAGCGTTCCAGTGGACCAGAACGTTTTCTAGCTTTGAGAGAAAAAGGCTTAACCACATGTCAGCCCGTGCAACTTTTTATGTTTTTATTTGTAACTTTTGACTCGAGCAAGTTTCATCACTATTATCAGATATGAAATTTCCACCACCTAGCTCAACTTGTGTGGTAAATTACAGTGTTGTACCTCAAAAATCAAACTTTTTAGGTCTATTTAAGTCTGGGCCCGACACACAGACCACCCGGTAGTGGTCTTTATCCCTTGTGCAATCAGGCAGTAGTGCTTTATTTTTCTTTCCACTTTAGTGCATTTGATAATATGCAGTGCTTTACATAATAAAACCATTTTGACAGAATATAGCATCGAAAACAAGCAGCAAAGGACATAAATAGAACATGGTTGATGACAGTGAAGTTCAACAATGACCAAGCATGAAATGCAACGAGTCTGCATCATTACCCAAAAGAAGGTATTACCCTCTTCAGAAGTCTGCTCAAGCACAACACAGCAAGCTCAAGCCAAAAAGTTCACAAATATGCACCACCAAATGCATTTTAAGTTTGAAGGAGAAAAGTATTGAAGTTTGTGCGTCCACATGCAAGCGGTAATATTCTTGGGTTCTATCCACAACCCCTACCCATTTCGATCTGGATGAGCAACGTGCTGGCACATGTTCGTGTATTATTACTGCATGATGCACATTAAAGACCCGAGTCTAGCGGTTGTACTGCACTGGCTAAATTGCTCATCTACAGCGTAGAGACCTGTCGCATCACTTAAATGGCAGATAGACATTGCGCTCTTTAAAACTGATAGTGTATGTGGCCTATTAAGCTGTTAATTAAAACATTAATCAACACATTTTGATTAATTAGTTAAAATATTGTGACGTTTATCCACTCATCTAATGTCTGCCGAGCCCCAGAAGTATACAGAGAAGACGGAATCTATGTACCCAACACTTGCTTTTTTAAATTCTGTAAAAAATGAGGGAAAAAAAAAGCCGTGTATACATGTTAAAGAACTTTAGTCCCTCTCAATTTTGTTCGGCATGTCGCATACAAAGCACTTGCTGTCAGCCGGAAACACCATGAAAAGGCAATTGGCCTTAATGCCCTCGGGTTTCAGCACCTTACAGATGTCTACCTGCGAAGCAAAACATTCCTTTATATGCTCAGGAAAGAGTGGTGTCTCCCGTAATACCAGCCCCCTTGAAAGGAGCGTGCACCCGAGACCAGCGACATGAAGAATTCTCTTAATTCTGAAATACTCCCCATCAGCAGTTGACACTACAGTGGTGTCACTCTTTGAAGCTCTTGTGTAGGCAGTGCTATGGAACACCTGCCCCTTGTACACAAAACGCTGGTATTCCAAAGCGCTGCCAACTGTGCCTGTCCCACCGTAGACCTCTAGCGCACGTTCCTCGATAGCTGTTAGAACGGCAGCTTTTTCACGTCCCAGCAAGCATGCTTCATCAACATAGCAGGCATTCTGGAAGCTGTGAATAATCAAGAAATCTTTCACACACAGACCGCTCATTGGCAGTGATTGCCACGTTGCTATCTGCCAGAAGGCATTCAAGCTGCTGCGTCATTACGGCTCGCTCTACGATTTGATCCGGAAGTCCTCTAGCTACAGAGACCACCTTCACCAACTTTCCGTATCTGCCCTCGAAAACAAATGCGGATTGCGCCCAAAGTGGTCCCAACTGGCGCACGGAGTTTGGCAGGGGGAGGAGCTGGTGCACGTTGAACGTAAGCGAAGTCACTCCATACAAGGCCTCACAGTGACCAACGCAGTCGATCAGCAGATTTTCTGAAAACAAAAAAATAAGCATGCACAGGATACAATCTCAGACTATAAAATTAATGCATAACATTAACTGAAATTTCAAATGCCGTGCAGCTCATCGGGTGATTTTGGGTGTGATTTCCTACCACAGTTACCTAATTTGCATGCTCCGAGAATTTACACAGAACATTCTGTCTAATCAGTGCCGGGAGATCTTGACACTCCCATGAGACTGTCATACGGTATAAAAAAGACCTTTATGAGGCAAATAGGAAAAAGAAAGTATGAAGCTTACCTGCACGCTTGATCTCGTCGGCAGTGATGGTCTCACGTAGAAAGATGTGTATTGCTTGCGAGAGCTTGGAGAGGTGTTTCCAATACTCCAGAGGCAGAACGTCCATGAGGCAAGGAACAGCGTAGAACAGAAGCCGGAGTCTCCACTCTGACGCTTTGCAGAAACTGCGTTCCCTGAGTGAACGAGGCAGCATTGTCACACAGTGTGGTGGGTTGATCTGGAGGAGGCGGCCGTTGACCCGTGCCACGCAGATGGTGCTCCCGTAAGCAACATAAGTGACTGGGCACATGATTAATTTATCTTGCTTTAACAACCATATATGAGGCTGTGTACAAAAAGTACAACCACTCAAAAATGCATTCATGAAAGTTCGCTTCCCCAGAATGTTGAGGCTGAAACCCGAGGTTCAAAAGTGAAAAGTCAAACCCCGAGGTTTAAAGGGGTCTGAGAAATTTAAGAATCAAAAACGCTAAAAAATTTGACAATTTTCAAACTTTTGAATTTAAAAAGCTCAATGAACCTTGAAGGTCAGTCGAATTTCTCCCACGCCAGGCTGTAATGAAATCAGTTTTACCCGTTTCGATTGGGCAAAGCTTTCGCAAAGAATTGTACCTGTATGTTCATGCATGCAGACTATACGAACATAGGAACAAGCACATCAGACGACAGGTCAGCTCGATGTTTGATCTGATTTCGCCATGGCCAAAGCGACGTGGTATAGGAAGTCCATTTCACAGCGGAGTAGAAGCTTACGCTACAGGTTAACAAGTCGCGACAGCACTGTATGTTTGTCAGCTTCTGCGAGTGTGGTTGTGGGTGGTTTCAAAAGCCACAGATCAAGCATCTGCAGTGCGCCGTGCAAGTACAAATAGTGACAAATGCGAAAACACATTTCCGCTAAACGTTTTCTTATTAAAAACAGCAAAATACAGTGGACATAAAGTATATATTGCATGCTCTCTGGCCATCAAAGATGGGCACCCATGTTACGATTTTGCAATCCGCAAACTAAAATTGAATGCCGTGACCATTTTAAAGAAAATCACCGTCGTTTTGTAAATAAACACGCTAAAATGACACTGTTACCATTACTATACGTAATGTTTTTCTTAGCTGCAACAAAATTTTAAAAAAAAGAAGAAAATTGGAGGTAGGGTAAATTGGGCACGGGGCATGGTGGCCACTAGAAAAAAGGCAAAGTTGGGTAATTAGTTAGCTAATGAACTAAAACTTTTCAATTATCCTTTTATTTTTTCACTTCAGGGCACATAATGTATTTGGAGAACTCAAGCTTGACCTTGTAATGGTTTAGCCGTGCCGTCAAATTCTCGTTAAAAATTTGTGAACGCTACAGGGTCGAGAAATGTCACACTGGTACACGGTGCCAAATTGAAACTAAGCGAGCAAAAGCGCCGCCAACTTCATTACTTTGTGTCACACTGCTGATGTCAGCTGCAGTGTGGGTACGTGGGTTGGAGCTATCGCGGCCGGCTTGGCTTGTTAAAGTGAAGCCGGCTGCAATAACGTCGATTCACGTGCCCCGTCACAGGTGACGTCAGCAGTGTCATGCAAATCGATGACACCACCGGTGCGATTGTCCACTTAGTTTCAGTCCGATGCTCAATACCGTGACATTTCTCGACCCCATAGTGCCTACCACAAATTCTTTAATCAAAATTTAATGGCACATTAAATGTTGATTAAAGAATTTGTGCTCAGTACCGTGACGTTTCTCGACCCCATAGTGCCTACCACAAATTCTTTAATCAAAATTTAATGGCACCGTTAGACCATATTGAGGTCAAGCCTCCATCATCTAGACATATTAGGTGCACTCAAGTGAAAAACTGAAAAGTTAATAGAAAGATTTGAGTTAATCAGCTAACCTGTTATTTAATTTCGCCTTTTTTCTAGTAGCCACTACGGCTATTAACACTGCCTTAGGGCTCATATTGCCCTATTGCTCGTTCTATTTTTTTTTTAAAATTGGAGCAGCTAACAAAGACACCCGTATGGGTAACATTTTGCTTAGGGATTGTTATGTTAATATGTATCTGTAAATATACTTAGTTTTATATACACATTAAAAAATGTGACAATCAGCTGTAGAGCTAATCAAAATCGGTCAACCAGCCTGGGAATTCTATTTTGCCAAATCTATGCCTAATATTCTTGAAGGTTAAGCTAAAATTCTGATTTTCTGGATCTGGAGATTTCGCAAAACCTTGGCCAATCACTAATGGCTATCGTGTCAGCGTTAAAGTGGACGAAAATGCTGATATATATATAGGGTTACGCCTAGAAGATGTTCTGATAAAAAGTATTATTAACGTGAAGATGAATTTGAGACTGCGAAACTCAGAACCCATAAAATTTGTACCTTGCGAGCTCGGACTGGAAGTTCGAGGTCGCAAGGTTCAAAGTATTCAATATCTTCAAACTTTCGCACTCGAACCTTGGGAGGTTTGCAACACCTCTAGGTTTGCCCTTACTGTGGAGCTAGTAACCAGGGGGGACCCTCACTGGAGAACTCCCTGCTTCTGCTGAGTGGGCAAGTAACGAGCAGGAAACGCGAATAGTACTAGCATGTGAAGATTTAAGTCATGAATTGGCCTGGTAAACACCATTAAGGTAAAAAGAGGTCGAAGAGATGCCACAAATTATGAAAAGAGCAACTTATGCGCCAACTTGTAACTGGAAATGAGACATTTTGGTACTGTACGACATACTTATGTAGAACCGTTTTTTAGAGTATGATGAAGAAAGCAGCCTTTCTGTAAACCGCTTTGCTGCTCCTTGAAGAACGGCGTGCATATACTCGACGCTCACTCCACCCAGAAGATCAAATCCTGAAGGTAAATGTTATATGTCTCTGAGTTTCTAACTCTAGGGACTACAAAAAAGCATGCAACTGATGAATCATAAGTTCAATAATTCCAAGAGTATAGCTGGCAACAGTGCATGACATTGAATCTGTTAGTGTACCGCCTGCTTTTTTGATGAAAGAAAAAACATTAGTATTTTAACTCCGCAAGTACGCTGGTCAGTATACTCCATGAATTGGAAAGTCAAACATCAATTAGTGTTCCGAAAGGTTTCTCTAAACCGAAATAGAGTACAATTTTATCGAACGGTAGATTGCCGATCAGAGAATATTGACAGGTTTTACCATAGAAAACAATTAGAAAATGCTCTTCTGAGCGCTTCGTACAAATGAACTTGGACGTGAATTCCAGAAGAAATTCGCGTGTATGTACTGCCTCTACTGCCTGTTTCAACAGCAGCTTTCTTAAATACCGCCGTTGCGCTAAGCTTATGTAAAAAAAATAGGGGGGAGTTGATGATGATGATGATTATGAGTTTATTGGCGCAGCAGCAACGAGGGCCATAATGCGCTAAACTTAACGTATTTCGAGCATATTATAACAAAAGTTTACTTTGAGGCTACATATTTATAAATGGTATAAGTATCCAGTTGGTTTTAAAAAGTCTAAGACACGGCTGAATGGAACCAAAGATTTATCACCAAGCAAAAAAGAGGGATGAAACGGGAGATGATCCCTAAAAAGTTCGAGAAAATATAATTGACGGAGTGGTTGATGGGACGTACAATGCCACAAAATATGCAACACGGTCCGAAGCTCTCCACAATGTTCACATAGTGTAACATCCTCACCACGAAGCAGATACTGATGTGTCACGCGGGAGTGACCTATTCTTAGACGGCACAGAAGAACCTCCACACGACGTTCCCTGTTGTAAGAGCTCTCCCAAACGCCCAGAACGGGCTTGATAATGTGAAGTTTGTTGTTGCTCTATCTATCCCATTCCAGCTGCCATTTAAGAAAAATAGATTTCCTCAGAAGGGCTTTCAAATCTTGGTAAGGTAAGCAATTGAATATTATAGACGAGCCTCCGGCAGACACGGCACATTTATCCGCCTCTTCATTACCCAAAATCCTAACGTGGCTTGGCACCCAGCAGAACTTAATGTCCCGACCGCGTCGCAGGGCGCTATTGATCTTACTATGTAGATGTTGTGCAAGGCGGTTCATTGTGGGCATCAGGGAGGACACAGCCAATAAGGCACTTTGTGAGACGACAAAAATTACAGCTTTCATTATACTATTGTGGAGTATATGTTTGACCGCTAGTAAAAGAGCATAAAGCTCTGCGGTGAAGATGCTTTTCCTACAGTCAACTTGTGTGGCTTCGCTGTAGGAGGCGGAATAGAAAGCAAACCCTACAAAAGACGACGATTTGGACAAATCTGTATAAAACTCCAGGTACTCTGCATATTTTTGTTGCAAGGAGAGGAACTCCTGCCGGAGGATTTGTGGTGAAATGACCCTCTTACTGTATTTTGCGAGTGACCAGTCACAGAAAATCGGCAGAACATCCCATGGAGCTACCCCATGAGTTTTTTTAACCAAGGGAATCTCATGGAGGGGTATATTAAGGGACTGACAAGTACCTAGCAAACGGAGGCTTAATGGTCTAACAATGTTCGGCTTGTTTTCGAAAAGGTGTGAACTTCTGCAAGTATAGAGGGCACTGTAGGAGGGATGTTTTGGATTTGAAAATCGAAAACATCCCTCCGTTTCTCAAAGGACATTTCATGCGTGTCAGCATACAGACTTTTCACAGGAGATGTGCGAAATGCACCTGTAGAAAGTCGTAGTCCAAGGTGATGTATTGGGTCAAGCATGTTAAGAACGGATGGCTTCGCTGACCCATATACTACTGCACCATAGTCGAGGCGAGATCAAACTAAGGAGTTATACAGTCGTAGGAGACAGCGCCTATCAGCACCCCACGACATATGCGATAGCACCTTTACGATGCTTGATGACATCAAGCATTTCCGTTTCAAATTCTTCAGATGGGGCACAAAGGTACGCTTCTTGTCAAAAATAACACCCAAAAATTTGTGTTGTTGTTGGACTGATATCTCAATGCTATTAAGATGCAAGGAAGGATCAAGAGACAATCCCCGGCGTAATGAAAAAGGAACGCAGACTTTTTTTTCAGGGGAAAATTTCAAGCCACTTCCGTCTGCCCACTTACACATTCTATTGATTGTAAGTTGCAACTGTCGTTCACAACTGAAGAGGTTACAGGAAGAAAGAGATTTACACATCATCCACATATAGAGAGTAAGTAACTGATGATGGCATAACCTTAGCTTGACTGTTAATCTTTACAGCAAAGAGTGCAACGCTCAACATTCCTCCTTGAGGAACACCATTTTCTTGAGAGAAAACATCTGACAGTGTGGAGCCCAATCGGACTTGAAAGGTTCTTTCGCTGAGAAAGCTCTGTATGCACTGAAGCATGCGGCCCCGCACACCACAGTTGTATAAGTCACGAGGTATTGCATACCTCCATGTGGTATTATATGCTTTGTGCAAATAAAAAAACACAGACACAATGCTGCCGATGGTCGCTCGTCCCTCCCGAAAGCCGGACTGGTTTACATAAAAAAAATGATCAGCCTCTAAGAAATGAACAAGACAACGGTTCACAAGCCGCTCATAAGTCTTCCCTAAGCAACTTGTGAGTGCGATGGGACGAAGTTCGTAGGAATGGAAGGGTCTTTCCCAGGTTTCAAAAAGTGAAAGCCGTTCACAACTCCTTGTAACGCCGAATTGGAGCGCAGCTCTTGAGCAGGAGGAGGGAAGGGTACTGAGGGGAGGGTAGACCCCTCCTCCTCCTCCTACCCTTATTCCTTAATATGCTCCGGGGGGATAACCTGACCTCGGGGGGAGGGGGCACGTGACCTCGGGTAGGGTGTGTGTCACGTGACTTCGGGGGGGGGGGGGAGGGGGTCACGTGACCTCGGGGAGGGGGCCACGTGACCTCGGGGGATCACGTGAACTTGGGGGGATCACGTGACCTGGGGGTCACGTGACCTTGAAGTGACATTGGGGGTCACGTGGGGGTCACCTTGGGGGTCACGTGACCTTGAGGTGACCCTGGAAGGGATCACGTGACCTGGGGGTCGCGTGACCTTGGGGTGACCTTGGCTACGCCGACGGCGATGTCGACGCCGCTCAAGCCGGAAACGGGCGCCTAAGAGCTGCGCTCTAAAAAAGGGATTATGTGGGCGTGTTTCCAGCAACGAGGAAAGGCAGCGGCTTGCCATAGATGATTAAAAAAAGTTAACAGACCGTTCATAGATTCAGGGGACAGTTTCCTCAACATTTTATAGTGGAGTCTGTCTGGCCCAGGTGCAGACTGCTTCTTTGAACTAAGAGCGACCTTGAGTTCACACATTCTGAATGGTCTATTGCAAAAATATGAACCACCCTCCGACATCGAGATCGGCTGCTTTTAAACTGTCGACTGGAACTTCTTGAATTTTTCGCTAAGATTAGAGGAACTACTAATAAGATGGAAATGCTCCCCGAGAACATTTGCATGATGTTTTAGCGATACAGAGGGGGAAGAAAACAGAGGAGTTCGGAAAGATTGGTAATCTCCTCGAACTTTCCGCAGGCGATCCCAAACTTCTTTACCTGGGACAAAGCTATTTAGAGAAGATATATATTTTTTCCATGATGTCCTCTTCGCCTGTTTCCGTGTCCAACGTGCCTTGGCACTACATTTTTTGTTTTAAATTCAATCAGGTTAAAAGCAGTGTGATAACGGCGAAATATACCCCATGCTTGGTTCTGTTTCCTGCGAGTGACTGTGCAGTCCTCATTCCACCAGGATTTGCATCTCCGGGGTAGGACGTCGGATGTTTTCGGAATAGAAGATGCCGCAGCATTAATTAGACAATCAGTGACAAACACCGTCTCCTCCTCGGGGGACATACTGCGAAAGAGCGATGGATCCAGTACGACATTTAAACCAAAAAAAAGCCCAGTCAGCCTTCTCTAATTTCCACTTTGGAAGGCGGGTCGAAAGCGCAGGAAGAGGTATTAAGCTTTCTAAACTTATGGGGAAATAATCGCTGCCAAATGGATTATCTAAAACCCTCCATGAAAAGCACGGAAGTGAGGCTGGTGATGATATGGAAAGGTATATTGATGTAAAGCTGTTATGAGCAGCACTAAAAAACGTTGGCTCCTTTTTATTCAGAAGACAGAGCCCGGAGGAAAATAAGTTGTTCTATAACTCCACTACGGGAATCTTGACGAACACTACCCCACAGAGGGTGGTGGGCGTTAAAATCACCTAGAATTAAAAAAGGCTAAGGCAGCTGATCTATGAGTCCTTGTAGCTTGTGGAGCTGCAGTGGAAAGTTGGGTGGCAAATAGAGAGAGACGAGGGTGATGAGTCGGCCAAGAAGAACGCGCACTGCTACTGCCTCGAGTGGTGTTTGTAGAGGAACTTGAGCACACAGAACCCCGCTCTGCACGACTACTGCGACACCACCAGACGGGTTAGGAGCAAGGCGGTCCTTCTTAAAAACCTGGTGACGGCGTAAGACCTGTGTGTGTTTGTCATTCAGATAGGTTTCCTGTGAACAGAGCTCATCGAGAAAACAATTAACGTCATCAATATTACGAAGAAGGCCGCGACAGTTCCACTGCATGATACCTAATTGTTTACTCATAGCAGTGCTAAAATTAAAAAAAAAAACAAAAACTTTAACTTATACACTACAACAATGGGTAAAACGGGTTACTAAGGTTTAAAATCAATTTTTATACGCGGAGCGATTTTTCTTTTTCGCGCAATCATTCTGCTTCCCACTAGAGGTAGTGGGAGCAGCGAGGGAGGGCTCCGATCCCGAGAGAATAGCCTCGCCGTCGGATTCAGCCCATTCTTTTCCATGGGCTCATCCGGTGGTTTCGTCAGTTGACCCTTAGGGGCCAACAGCTTCGACGTCTCACCGGGCTTCCCCGGGCCAGTGGTTCGGGGTGGCTGGCCCCGGCCCCGGGGGAACACAGAGACAGGGGGGCCATCCCCTGCTCGGGGGAGGATGCTGGCGGGCCAGCACTCTCCCTGGGCTTGGGACATCGTGCCGCTGGCACCGTCCCTGCAGGTTTCGGTGGGGACTCCGAAGAGACCCGCAGATCGTCCGGAGATGTCTGTGTTCCCGCCGATGCCTTTACTGGCCGTGCAAGTCCCCTATGCACGACCTCGGCATATCCGCCTTCTGCCAAGAAAGAAAAACGTTTTTTGGCCTCATGGTAGCGAATATTTTCTTCTGTCTTTAGAGTGAGAACTTCTTTCTCTTGCTTCCATAATGGACAGGAGCGAGAGTATGCCGGGTGAGGACCGTCACACTTGGCACATTTCGGATTGTTATCGCAGGTGTCAGCAGCATGCTCTTTCTGGAGCACTCTGCGCAAGTGTCGGCTCCCCGACAGCTCCGTGACCCATGGCCAAACCGTTGGCACTTGAAGCACCTCTGAGGGTTCGGCACATAGGGCCGTACACGGCAGCGTAGATATCCTGCCTTCAGAGTTTCAAGTAGTGTGGTCGAGGCATAGGTCAGGATGACGTGTTTGGTTTTCCTTTCAACACCATCTCGGCGGATGGTAATGCGGCGCGCAGCTACAACCCCTTGACCAGAAAGGCCCTCAACGATTTCTACCTCGAATGTTCCAAGCAAGTCATTCTCAGAGATGATTTCCTGCACGGTGTTTAGCTTGCGATGTGGTGTTACGCTAACTTTGTAGTCTGCGACGGCGTTCAAAGCTAGGAGAGCTTCACTTTGTTGTTTTGTATTAATTTCAACAAGAAGGTCACCCGATCCCTGCTGAAAAAAACCGTATACTTTTAGTACGGGTCCTACCCGTTTGGGTCATATGGTGTTATGGACATACAGGTCCCGTATTCAGTCGGGTCGGGTCGACCCGACTGAACCATGCTGTTTGTGGTTGGGTTGACCCGACCGTAGACACGGGTCGACCCGACCGTAGACACGGGTCGACCCGACCGTAGACACGGGTCGACCCGACCGTAGACACGGGTTGACCTGACCGTAGACACTGGTCGACCTGACTGTAGACATGGGTTGACCCGACTGTAGACACGGGTCAACCCGACCTACGACACGGGTCGACCTGACTGTAGACACAGGTCAACCCGACTATAGACACAGGTCGACCTACGTAAACCAGCAGATACGGGTGCCATGCAATTCCTGTTCACAAAAGGTTAGCATCCCGAGACAGTACCACCTAGATAGGCAAGGCCCCCAGATCACTTTCATACCATCCTCACAGCGAGATTGGGTATGAGTGCTGTGACAGTGTTTGGGTTACACTTGTTTGGGTTACACAGCCCTAAACATATGGCCCCAACTTGTCTCCGAGCATCGAGCTAATGACGAACACAACGCCGTTTCTCCCGCAGCGGCCACTCGAGAAACTGCGCGTGACTTCTATTTTTGGCTTAGACAGGGGTCACCCCCGACCCCCCGGCGGACGCGCCGCGTCGAACTACTGAAGTTAAAATGCACCTAGGTCGGGACGCGCTACCTGAAAGGCCGGCTGAGGCATGGTTTTATAAAAACAATATTAATTGTTCCGCAAAACCTTGCGAACTAAAGATGATAAAAATATCACGCGCCCATCATTTGGTACTAAACTCCAATAAATTTCATACAAAAAGAGTCTTTTTCGTTTGTTTTTACGCAAAAACAGGCTTTCAAAAACCTCAGAGTGACCACAGTACAGACAAATGATAATGGGTGGCGCTGTTGTCGCATTTAGCTTGGTCTCGGTGGACGCCAGCGGCCCAGGTTTCGACTGCGAGTTTACCAACTGAGTGTTTTAGTAACGTTGCTCTGAGGCAAACAAAACAGAGACCTGTGATGTCGTAGTGCTGCTGCAGTCAAGATTGTCGTGACTATACTCACTCAAAGTTTCTTGAAATCAGTACCGTCTTTTCTGTGTCCAGATTGGTCATGAAAGTCGCATTGCAAAGATTAATTCTATTACGAATATGTGCTTCAGATGCTCTACGACAGGGGTGGCCAATCTTCGGCTCGCCGCATGCGGCTCTTCATTGGCCAAGTGATCTCGTAATCTGAGGACTCCCAAATTAAAATAGTTGGGACGAAACACTAAGCTTGTTGATGAAAACATTACAATAAGAAACAGGCGGCAAACATGACATGAAATACAATGTTGATCAGCTTTTCTAAGTAAGATCTGTTCAGAAGGGAACAAATTAGATGAAAACATCATCTCGATTTTAAAATTCGCTACTTTGCTGCCTTCCCACCTGCTAGGTTGAGGCAGCATCAATTTTGTGTGGCAACTTGTGTGAAATTCCCCTCTACTTAACAGAAAATGAAGGTAGACATTGATCAGATAGGAAACCAAAGCTCCCTGAAACATAGTTCCTGTATGTTTTCTAAACAATCAGTTATTGCAAAGGCCAAGAGAACAATATTCCCTCCTGTCACCCCCCCCCCCCCCCCCCCCCTTCCCAGTGCTGCTCTCGAAAAATTGACAATTTTGATTGCGGCTCTTGGACAGTGTAAGTTTGGCGACACCTGCTCTACAACCTTAAAACAACCTCGTGCGTAACGACATGACTGGAAAGCTGGCAGCAAACCTGAGTATCTTATTCTTGAGCAGCATTAAAAATAAAGGAGATTTGATGCTACAAATATCTTGTGGGGGCAGATTGAACAATAGATGGGTGAGTAAAAATTTCGACAATAAATACCTTTTCTGTGTCTCTTTATAAAGATCGGTGAAATTCCCTTTTTTGTACTTCTGATATATATCTTTTTGTTTTATACAGACTACAATTGCAGACATCCTTAATGCGTGCTCCACTTTTATGTAGATATTTTTATTTCATTGTCCCTAATTTGCTTTAAATTTGTAGAAACCAGGTGTATTAAAACATTTCCGTTTTTCGCGAGTCGCCGGCCTTTTCGCTTCAGTTCTTCGCCGCGGTATCACGAACTGATAAACGGCCACAGCTTTCCCGCTTATCAGTAGAGTTACCGGGTGACCGCCATGACTATCCGGTTCACCGGCTTAGCGCACCGGGCGACCGCTTTGCTTTCCTGGAGTTCCGGTAATGCCCGGTATGACCGGAGCCACAGTCCAATACACCAGTTAGGGCAACCGCTATGAAGCTACCGGGCTCCAGACTAAGTAAACCGGTCCCGGTAAAACACTCCGGGCCGTCGCTATGGCGTCACCGGGACTCTGGACAACGTACACCGGTCCCGGTAAAGCTACTCCGGGCCGCCGCTATGACCGGAGCCACAGTCCGGTACACCAGTTAAGGCAACCGCTATGAGGCTACCGGGGCTCCGGGCTAAGTAAACCGGTCCCGGTAAAGCGCTCCGGGCCGCCGCTATGGCGTCACCGGGACTCCGGAGAACGGACACCGGTCCCGGTAAAGCTACTCCGGGCCGCCGCTATAATGCTATCGGGCCTCCGGTCTAAATATACCGGACCGGTATGATCCGGTATAACTTCATATGGGTTTTTTCAGTAGGGATGCCATCTTTTTGGTATTAAAATTCATTCCAATAATACCTTCAAGAGCTTTTGGTACAAGAAAAGGGGATAACTTTGCAAGTGGCTTTTCGTCTTCTGAGTGTAGTACAAGGAACTTCGGGAATTTTAGAAATTCAACTCGTTCTGCGGGATGGTCGTTTGCTTCGGTGCGGACCCGTTTCAGGGTCCGATCAGTAGATTTTTGCCTGGAACCCATAAAGATAGGAGGAAAGTTAAGTGCCCGAGTGCACCGCCCACCACCGAGCCGAACAAGGGGGTAGGTAATGTTCCATAGCAAGAAGGGCTTGGCTGACACAATTACGCTACCAGTGCTGCCCGGGCACCATACCCTAGTGTGGTTGCAGGGACAGGACCTGTTTCCACTCAAGGTTGGCCCTTGCCGCCTAAGTAGATAAAAAAGGAAGGAAGAGAGTGGAGAAAAAAAAGAGAAAAAGGCGGCAGAAAAAGTGAAAGAAGGAAGAAGAGGGTAGAAGAAGCGACTGACTGAATCATCCTGGTCGGGCTAAGCCAGGACACCCGTGTACGAGAAGCAGGGGTCGAAGCAGTGTATTGCCTCGCCCAGGGGGCCCCGAAGGATCCAAACATATCCCGGGCAAAGCTCAACCACGAGGGTCCCCTTTTCCCTGGACACGGGTACTCTACGCACAGCCAGACGTGGGTGGGCGAACTTACATGGCTCGGGGTTCGTAGTGACGCCACTCACCAAGCACCTACTAAAGTAGGTGCCTCCTGCGTGCGGGTATGGTGGCCCACGTGGCTGGGGTCCGTGGTGACGCTACTCACCAAGCACCTAGCACCTAAGGTGTAGGCGCACCCTGCGGGGCTCGGGGTCCGTGGAGACGCCACTCTCTAAACACCTGCTTTCACAGGTGCCCCCTGCGGGGTAGGGGGGAGGTGGCACTCTTACAAGCATAGGAAGCCAGAATGCTAGCCCTGCCTCTGCCGTGGCCCAATGACTATGTCACCAAGCTTTGCAAATGAGGGAAGGAAGAGAACAGTATTGTCTTACTCTCGAGATTACACAGCAACCACAAAACTTGTGGCTCAGCAGTGTTACGTGTGAGTATGCTTGTGTCACGCTTGTGTCAGTATGCGTGTGCAAAGTACATCGCATCTTTCAGTTGGGCGCCACTGATCAGCGATTTTTCCACTGTTGCAGCCTGAAATAAGTATTGGCTTGCAAACTTAAAATATAAAATTAATTCACAGCCCATCCGAGTAGCCCGTCGTAACATCAGCCAACAGACCTGGAAAGAAATTGAGGTCACGGCTGTGGTCATCTTCGCTGAGCATATGCTACTGAACATTTGCAAATCAACAGTGCATCGAGTATACAAAAGTATGTATTTCATAATCTCAGAAAGTAATACCATATCAGAACCCAAAGAGATTAGCACAAGTGATCGACGTGCGGAACGTTGTGCTATCCGAAAACAGAATCAAAATCACATAAAGATTTTGTCTGACTAATACTTTCTGTTCTCAGTGTGAAACAGTTTGCTTCGATCGCTTTAACTTTGGATAATCTGACCCCGTTTTTTAGACATTCAGGGAAAAAGCCACACCTGGTAGATTCATTAGTGAAAAAGGACCCTTGATTCCGTTTATGGTGATCCCCATCTCAAGGAAAGCTGCATATCTCGGACCACAAGCTCAGATGTTCTTGGAGCCGGTGGTTCCTTAGGCACGTTGTTGTTGTTGTTTACGGTTTTAATGGCGGAAGAGCAACAATGGCCATACTGCGCCAAACAAGGTGAATCAATAAAAAAGGGTCAGTTGAACTAAACTATGGGAGAATAGTTCCATAATTTGTTTAAAAATCCAGTATTTTTAAGAAAATCAAAAAGACATTTGACTGAAATCAGTGGTCGCTTACGAAGTAACAAGGCAGGGTCAAATGAAATGCGATATTTGAAAAGATCAGGAAAAAATAATTTGTGCTGCTGCCGAAAACCAGGACAAAGAAATAAAATATGAAGAACAGACAAAGGTTCACCGCAGCACTCACAGGACGATGGTTCTCTACCAGTTAAGTAGGTGGCTATGAGTGAGGTAGGTGTGGCCGATCCTCAGGCGGCATAAGAGGACCTCGTGGAATCTATTTTTGTCAAAAGATGTTTCCCAAATACCAAGGTCTGGCTTGATGGTGTGAAGCTTATTGTTCACCTCTGAATCCCGCTCAGAATGCCACGATCGCAAGACTGCAAGTCTTGTAGGCATTTTTAAGTCTTGGTGGGAGATACGTACACGTGACACTGGGAGATTTTGCGAAGATACGGCCAGTTCATCTGCAGCCTCGTTGCCAGCAATGCCCAGATGACTAGGAATCCAGCAAAACCTAATATCGTGCCCATCCTGTTAGGCCCTGCTGCACCTTAACACGCACAGTTAGGGTCAGCCGATTCTTTGTTGATAGAACAGAACACACAGCCCTAACAACACTCTGGGAATCTACAAAGATGATGGCTTTCTTTGTTTTATTCTAAATAATATAGTCAAGCGCCATCATGACCCCGTATAGCTCGGCAGTAAAAATACTGGCAAGAGTGTTTAGACGAGTGACTTTGGAAAAATGAGAAGAGTATACAGCTGCACCAACAAACGTTGACGACTTTGCACCATCAGTGTAAAAATGATTATAATTTTTGTATTTTTCCTCCAATGCAAAAAAATTCCTGCTGCAAAATTAACGGAGAGACTCTTTGCTTCCTGAATTTTGTGAAGCACCATTCACAAAAAATGGATTTGACATTCCATGGGGCAGTATGGTGTGAACTATCCAAAAGGTTAAAATCACTGGTCAGATTGAGGGAGGAGCGGAACCTCTCCACACAAAGACTCAAAGGCCGCACAACAGTTGGCTCATTGTTAAAGAGGCGAGAAAACCTAGAGTTTTGAATACAACTATAAGTGGGAGAGCTGAGGTCCCGTACCTATAAGTGGGAGGAAGCCAAGGAGCCGTTGCGATTGAGACCGTTTTTAATATCGGCCGAATGATGGTAACAGAAATCAAGTACAAAAAAAACCGTCGATCCCGTACCTCTTCTTTTCTTCTAGCTCTCTTCTTTTGCACCGTCGTCGTCTTCTTCTAGTGGTAATCCTTGATATCTTGCAAGATATTTTATATCTTCCCCCGCCCTTTCAGATATCGTTTAATGAAAACAATCCTCAAGTGGGTACAGGAGTTGAATCGGCCTTCTCAGAATCTTGTTTCCTGGTCCTCGGAGAAGGCATGTGCGCACAAGCCCGTCTCGACCGGGGTACGTTTTTTCAACCTTACACATTTTCCAGAACGCTCGATGCTTCTTGTCTCCAATCAAAACCAACTGTCCCTCCTTTATCTGGCTGCCCCTAACGTCCATTTTCAGAAGAGCGCCTCTTATTTCCTTCAGGTACTCCTGATGCCATCTGCGCCACCAGTCTTTCGATAAGCTTTGCTTGGCTCTCCAGGCCTCTCCAATATCAGCGCTCCAATTTGTGCCAGAACTGGGGAGGCGCTGTTTTCCGCCAACTATATCAGCAGGTGTGATTGCGATCGGTTCCTCAGCTTCGTTGTATGTGTATGTCAGTGGGCGGTTGTTCATTGCACCCTCTACTTCCGCGGTGAGTGTGAGCAATTCCTCACTGCTGAGCAACTTCCGTCCAATCACCTTCCTCATTGACGCCTTCATGCTCCTTATCATCCGCTCGTAGAATCCACCCCACCACGGTGCTTGCTCGGCGATGTATTTCCACTTGATCTGGTGCGTCGCTATAAAATCTTTAATCTGGGGGCCCTGTATGACTTTTATCACCTCAGTGATATCATTGTCCGCTCTCTTGAATGTTCTAGCGTTATCGCTGTACACCACAGAGCACACTCCTCTTCGTGCAACAAATCTTCTAAACGCTTGCATGAAGCTGCTTGTCGATATGCTGGGCACAACTTCCAGGTGTACCGCTCTGGTTACCGCGCAAGTGAATATTGCGATGTACATCTTTGTTACTCCTCCGGACGATTTTGCGTAAAGTGGTCCAGTGAAGTCTATACCCACAACACTGAATGGAGGGCTTTGCGTGACTCTGTCTGCTGGTAAGGGAGCCATCTCTTGATCGAGCGGTCTGGTGTTGTACCTTTTGCACTCAATGCATATGCTTAAAATCTTTTTGATTAACTGTCGTCCTTGCAACACCCAGAACTTCGTCCTCAGGCGCGCCAGCGTGTCTCTTACTCCTCCGTGCAAGGTGAGATGGTGCACATGCCGCACCAGAATCTCTGTGAAGTGACTGTTCTTCGGCAATATCGCTGGATGTCGTTCTTCAAAACCAAGCTGGCTCTCCTGAAGACGACCTTCTAGCCTGAGCACCCCATCTTTACTCCTGAAGACTTTCGCTCCATGTAGCAGCTCTGCATCTTTTCCTCCTCTCACCTTCGTTGTGACTTCCTGGTTTAGGAGTGATATATTTTGCTCTTGTTTGATGAGATAGCGCTCAGCTTCCTCCAGTTCTTCAGCTGTTATAGGGCCCGTGGTATTGCTTCCTCTGGTCCTTTTTGTGTACCTGAACACCCAAGCTGTCACTCTCAAGAGCCTTACGTCCGAGCTGAACCTTCGAGTGTCGATTATATTGGTGAGTGTTAGGTTTACCACGCACAGTTCTGTCTTCACTGGCTCACTTCTTTCTTCTCTTATTTTATACTCATATGGTGGTCGTGTTTGGCTCTCGACTAGCCATTCTGGTCCTTTCCACCATAAACGTGAGGTCACAAGTTGGCAAGCCTTTACTCCTCTTGTTAGGAGATCGGCAGGATTTTCTGCACTTCGTACGTAGTTCCACGCTTCTGGTTCTGATCTTTGAATTATTTCCTTCAACCTGTTTTCGACAAACGATTCCCTTCTTTTACTTTCTTTGATCCAGTGTAGCACAATAGTGGAATCTGTCCAAAAGCAAGATTGGCTGATCTTCCGAACTAAATTTTTAGTGACATACTCATTCAGCCTTGCTGCCATGGTAGCGGCTAAAAGTTCTAACCGTGCTAGTGAAATTGCTTTTAGCGGAGCAATTCGACCTTTTGCTAGAAGCAGTTGCGCTTCCTTGTTTCCTTCTTCGTAGGTGCTAACTATATACGCCGCTGCGCCGTACGCAAATGGACTTGCATCTGAAAAGATATGTAGGTCGGCTTTCTGCACCGATTGTCGTTGATTAGCGTCATAACATCGGTGTACGCTGACTTGCTTTAGGTCCTCCAGCTCATTTATCCATGTCGTCCATTCCCTGGTTTCCTTCTCTGGCAGTGGATCGTCCCATGTGATGCCTTTCTTCCAAAGTTCTTGGAATTCTCTCTTAGCTCTCACTGAAAATGGTGTGAGCATTCCCAAGGGATCAAACAGTCTTGCTGTTATTTGCAGCACTTGCCGCTTGGTAAGAGTTGCTCCATTGAGCCTAACCATCCACTTTTCGATTGGAAAACTGAGCTCGTCCGATGTAGTGTTCCATATTAGGCCCAATACTCCGTTCTCTTCGGCTTTGGCCACCTCCGTGTTGCCCTCATCGTAATGCGCAAATTCATTTTGCACCTCCTGATTATTCGACACCCATTTTCGCAAGTTCATTTTCGCTCTAGCGAAGATACATCGGGCTTCACGGTAGGTCTTTGTAGCCTCCTCTGCAGTGTCTGCTCCAAGTAACACGTCGTCGACATAAATATTCTTCTTTAATTGGGCAACTGTTTCCGGAAACTCGTCCTCCACCGTTTTCATGTGATATCGAAGAGTCGCCGCGAGGAGAAAGGTGCTTGGTGCAGTGCCAAACGTCACTCTCTTCATCCTCCATACTTCCATTTTAGGGTGCTGTTCCGAAAGGCTCGGCTTTTCTTTCCACCAGTACAAGCGGAGCGAATCTCTGTCTTCCTCGTGTATGCCAATCTGCAAAAAGGCCTTTTCCACGTCCGCCACCATTGCGATACGATGATGTCGGAAGTTGATCAGTAAAGCCACAATATCTTTGTTTAAGTTTACGCCAACTTCCAGATTGTCGTTTAACGAAGATCCGGGCGAACCGCTCGATGATGCATCGAATACTATGCGGATTTTCGTGGTGGCCTTGTCATCTCGCATTACGGCCTGATGTGGCATGTAGTAGCATAGTCGCCCGTTTGTGTCCTCATCTTTCACTTTTTCTGCAACGCCGGTGTTTAAATAATCTCGTATCGCTCTGTCATACTTCTCAAGTAGTTCCGGATTCTTCTGTAGCCTTCTGGTCAGTTGGTTCAGCCTTTTTAAAGCCAGTCCTCTGTTGTCATCTAAGCTAACTGTTGACTTCCATGGCAGTCGGACGTGGTACCTGCCCTCCTGGAAAGTTACTGTATCTTCAAACTTGGCGAGTATGTCTTCGTCGTGGCCGTTTTCTATTGGACTATCTTTGATGCCTGCTGCTTCCAGTTCCCAAAATTGTTTCAAGGCGTCGTTGACCTCCTCGACTGTTGCAGTTACGTTCAAGACCATGACTGTGGAAGAAGTCGTCAATTCTGAATGAACTGTCATCGGTCCTTGAATTGTCCATCCTAGCACTGTTTCCATGGCAGTGATTCTTTTGTCTAGCTTCTTAATTCGTCCAGTACACATCTCCCAGTAATGATCCGAACCAATCAGAATTCTCGTAGCTTCGTTACTGATTACTTTTTCTGGGTCGTCTGCTAGTGGTATGTTCATCCTTTTCAGGTTCCTTTGAATATTGATGTCTGGCCTTGGCAGCGTCTCTCTTGAGATGACTTCCACCTCTAAGGCCTCTATCAAAAATTCTTCTGTCATTGGCTCTTTTTTCAGCTTCACCTCCACTACATTGAGTATTCGCTCCACCTCTTTTCCCCCAAATGATCCAATAATGAGTCTTTCTTTTCTGAGAACTTTGCATCCCAATTTCTTGGACAAGCTTGCGGTTATAAACGACCGCTGGCTTCCGCTATCCAGCATCACTCGACAATAATCTGATGCTAATCTTCCTTCTGTCCAAGCGACCGCTGTTTGTAGTAACACGCACGTGCTGCTACGGCAGATCTGTTGTGAGGCATGGAAATTGCATGCCCTCTCCGTAGACACCTCTTGATTGCGGTACAATGTTGCACTACTTGCGTGTGCGCTTTGATCAGGTGTGTTTACTGTTATGCGTTGAGTGGATGTGCTTTGGTTGATTCCTTCACCCTGCTCGTTACGGCGGCACATTGATGTTGCATGCCTTTGCTTGCAGGCCTTGCAGGTTATCCTGGCTTGGCAGAACCTAGCTGTGTGGTTTGGTCTTGTACAGCGAAAACACCTTCTGTCGACTCGGAGTTTTGACTTCCTGTCCTCATATGATTGCGTTTTCGTGCAGTCTTCAGCGTAGTGACCAATTTGATCACAGAAGAAGCATTTACGCGCTGCTGTGCTCTGGAACGTTGACGCCCATGCAGAATACTTTGCAGGTGGGGATGGCGCTGTCGCGTTACTGTTTCTCGTTTCTTCTTCTGTCACCTCTTCCCTGCATCTCACTTGATGTTTGATGTAGTCAATTAGACTCTTCAACATTTCCTGATTTGTTCTTCCTGAGGTCTCGTCCGCTTGTTGTGACGTGGACGCTACTGGATCACGTGATCTTGATTGTTCCTTCACTTTGAAGTCTACAAGCATGTCTGTTGGTACTGCTTTCTTCAATATTGGAAACAGCATTGCAGCATATGACCCGATAAGTACCCCCATTGATTCAAGCCCACTTGTGTGCACCTGTATCTTCTGGTACAGCCGAGCTAGACCATTATGGTCTCTGCAGGATTTCACTTTATCCAGGTTGATGAGAGCATTCATATGTGCCTCGATCAAGTTGTCTTCACTCCCAAAGTTGTCTTTTAATAGTTTTATCGCCTGTTCATAGTTTCGTTCCGAAAACTGCAGCCCCTCAATGGCCAAGGCGGCTTTTCCCGTAAGCACCGTCATAAGGTAGTTGCACTTATGTCCGTTTGACATCCCCGGTCTTAAATGAATTGATGTTTCGAACTGATGCCAGAATCTTTGCCACATCAATTTGTTTCCATCGAACTTCACGAGTTCGAGCTTTGGCAGCTTCACCAGTTCATTCATCTCACGCGGTGCGGTTTCTCTTAACGCGGGAACTTGGCCACCATGTTCTCCTCTCTGCATACCCTGCGTTGTGTTTTGAATACTGACTTCTAACTTGGAGATTGCAGTTATTACCTTGAGATCGTATTCGATCACCCTCTCATATTCTGCATCCGCGCTTTCGGCCGTCAGAAATTGTTCCATTTGAGTGTTCGTCTCTCTGAGCGTTTCTGCGACTCCTTTAATCAGATTAGCCGATAGCAAGAGATCGTTCTTGTCAGCATTTTCTTCAATTTTTTTGTCGGCGTCCGTTATTAGGTGAGTTATTTGCGTCCTTAGAGCCTTTCTCTTTCTGGTTACAACGTCCCTGCTCATTGTCAAATGTTCAAAGGGCTTACGACTGCTGAGCACTGGATAGCTAGGTTCGACATTGTACATGTTCCTTTTTTTAGTACACGGAAGTGACGTCATCACGTCTGATTGGTTGGAAGCAAAAGTGACGTAATTTCCCTAGAAAAATGTGGGCGGAGTCGGCAAAACTGGGAGGAGTCGGCTACCGGACGTGACAACAAAATGACGTTTCGTTTTGTACCGAGTACGTTTCAAAAGGTACTTGCTCGGAACTAGGTGTCATTGGCATCTTGTTTTCGGCGGCGAGGCGTCGCCGTCTCGTAAATTCGTCTTTTTCTTTAATGGAGCTTTTTTTTTCGCTTGAAGGCTGTATCGGGAACACCGCGATGCATTCGTGCTTCCGGAGGAGATCTTTCGGAAGCAATACCGCCTGCCCAAGATCGTGGTGCGGTGGTTGTGCGACGAACTTCGCGAGGAACCGGAGGTGAGGAGAGTGCGTACCTCGTGGACGGTCATGACTGTGGAGCTTCAAGTGTTGTGTGCACTGCCCTTCTACGGCACGGGGAGCTTCCAAGGCATGGTGGCGAGCGACAAACACGTAGCGCGGGACCAAAAGACAGTCAGCGTTGCGGTCCGCGCCGTGTCCGTCGCTATCGTGCGTCGTCTCGGGGTCCAGCGACGCCGAGCGAGAGGTTCGACGCGGAGAAGGGCTTCAGGCTGCTCGGCAGGATACCCGGCGTCATCGGTTGCGTGGACGGGACCATGGTCTCCATCGTCGGCCCGTCCAAGAACGACCCCACCGTCACGAAGGCGGCGTACTGGTGCCGCAAGTACTTCTACGCCCTCAACGTGATGGTGGTAAGTACACTCATGTTACGTTGTCAAAACACGCCCCAAATCTCTAGAAAAAAAAAAAACGTATTGCCGATACGGTTTAAGTATGCCGTTTTATGAGTGCGGGCTGTGGGGTCTCACGACTGCGCGAGCCTGTGCTCTACGTAGCATGTGAGCCGTGAGACGCTTCTCCCAAAAATAATGCTTGTCTGTTAAAACGTGCAAGCTTCCGTAAAAACAAAACAAAAAAACAACATTATTTTTGTTTTAAGGTAGTTAGTTGTACCTTGCATCCAGGAAGGTGTGTTGACATGCATGTGTCAGACAAAATAACTTAAAAGGTTCTGAAATTGCGACTGTTTTGTGAACCATAAGTACAATCTACTACTTGTGGATTCAGGTAAATTACATGTCAATATCTCTCTCACTTTCAGGTGTGTGATTCCGACTGCCGGATAATGTGCATCGACCCACGGTATCCCGGGTCGGTGCACGACTCCTTCGTGTGGCAATTTTCCTGGCTCCGAAGCCAACTCGAGCAAGGGCAGGTGCCACGCGACGGCCGGTTCCTGCTTGGTGAGCATACTAAATTCATTCCTTACGCACACGGTGGCTCCCACTGCTTGAAAGCCACAGTACCACACGTACTGTGCTTGTTGTGAGGCACACAGACACAGTTGCTGGAACTCCTTGAAGTGAGACAACGCCCAAAGTTTGGCCATTAATCTCTGTTTATGTCCACATAACTCTCACACACTGCAGGCTACGAAAGCCACACTAGACCAATCTCACGACAGTGATGGACTATGCAAGGCATGCAACCGCAGTGCGAGTCGTTGTCCGGTTCGGCCCACTCACTGTTACTGTCTGCCTGTACCCTCTTGCTGGTTGGTTTTTGCATGAAGTTGGAGCTCTTTCGCTGATCCCCGAGGGCTCGCCTGGTCGCTTTGACGGTCGTCAGTTTGTACGGAATGGGATAAATTCCTCCTTGGCCACTTGGGGCTCGCCAAATCTGTCCTCGGGTCGTCTCTGTCCCACACACTGGATTCTTTTCCCTGACCCTTCTTCTTCGGTCTGCCTATATAGCTCCTCCTATTAGACCCTCCGTGTCCCAACAGGACCTGACTCCTTTCCAATCTAACCACCCCCTCTCTTTTCCCCATCTCCAACTCCACCGAGGATTAGGAAAGAGGTTCGTCGAACTGGCGCCTCATCCCCTTGCTTGCCAAAGACAAGGCCAGCGAGTTCTGCTCTGCCCGTGCCTAAGGTCACGGCCACACTCCCAAAAGCAACAGAGCTTTTATCTGTCGGATGCAAGGGCCTAATAATGCACTTGCAGACAACGCAGCACCCCTAAGGAATCGTGCACACATCCCATACAACCCACCAGGAAAACACATAGTTACATGAAATAACAGGGAGTTTGCAGGCAAGCTGGTGCTAATTAATCATAATGTAAACTGATACTGTAGTGCAGAAATATTAACACACTTTTAAGTCACACTTAAGTTACATTATAATTAGGGTGTGTATTTTCCGGTTTTAACCGAAAAACACCGATAAACATCCGTCGGTGACGAAAACACAAAATCGGTTAAAACCGAAAAACACCGGTGGTTGGGTATTTTCGCCCTGGTTAAAACCGAAACACACCGGTCGTTGCACGTTTCCGACCTAGCGAAACCCTTCCCCTGTAGAGGTTTGTCAAACGTGTTATCTCGTGGATCCTGCATTGGCGTCAGTCCGCCCTCCTTTCTGGGGGTCAAAAGCGTCTAGTTAACGCAGTGGAAGCTAAGCTCTCACACGCCTTTCCCCCACTGTGTCGCCCATGGCCCCCTTATGTGGAAAAATTAACGCAGTGGAGGGTACGCTCCCACGTGCCCTTTCCTAATTGTGTCTGGCCAAGTAATGTCGGTGCAAGCGACGTATTCAGAGGTTGCTGTGGTTCCTGGAAGACACTGCCAACATCCGTGTCGTACAGGGCTACTGACCTTTCAGAACTGAGCTGCGTTCCTTGTTATCTGTTTAGTTTCCATGGGCTTTTGGGGAAACGGAAAAAGGGTTTTGTTGGCGGGGGAGTTGCAGACGTGTTTGAGAAGGCACGTCCGTCCCGCGTTTGCGGGTTTTCTCAACGTGAGACTTGCTTCCCTTCGTCGTCCCGCAGAGTAGAAGGCCATCAGGGTAGGAAGTAAGCGGAAAGCTCAGGATGACAACGCTACAGATTTCATAGATGAATCGTCGTTCTGGTTCCGCGTGCCAATTGTTAATACGTGCATAAACGTAGAGCTGCCAGAGGGATTTGTGCCTTATGAAAGTATATATCGGCTGGTCCTCCGAGACGAGAGCTAGCTGAGTGACCCAGAATCAGAGTTTCTTTGTTACCGCCAGTATACTGTGACTAGCACCGTTGATCCAGTGTTATTTTGGAAACTTCATTTACCTGACTGGCCACTACTGTCCCAAGCCTCGCTGGACATTTTGGGATTTCCTGTGCCCAGCGCAAATGTGGAGCGTGCGTTTTCAAAATTGCGGGTGGTGAACCGCAAGGAACGTGCTGCCATGACGGATGCAAGCTTCTCGAAGTATGCTTGCATCTACTATAATAACCAAGTGTGAGAAATATCTGCTTCCTCGAGAAGTGTATGAAATATGTGAATAAAATTTGAACTTTCTGTCTGTGATCAATCGCATTTTTTCCACCGATAATCACCGATTTTAGCCTCGTCGTGAGACGTTCCACCGAAATACACCGGTGTTTTGAAAATAAATAAACACCGAAAAACATTCGCCGATTTTTCTCACAAATAAACACCGGAAAGTACACACCCTAATTATAATTGACATAGTTGCACACAGCTGTTTTCTTGCCTTTTATTTTAAAAAGTAAAGAATGTAATATGTTCCATCCTCTACATGTGCAGGTGACAGCGGCTACCCCTTGGAGCCTTGGCTCATTACCCCTGTCCCCGGGAACCACGCGACCTCCACCGCTTGCGGCCGGTTTAATAAGGCGCATTCCTCGATCAGGTCTGTTGTGGAGCGCTGCATCGGGCTGTTGAAAAACAGATTCCGATGTCTGCAAAGGCACCGGGCTCTGTATTACCAACCTTCAACAGCCATTGCCATTATTCCGGCATGTGCAGTGCTCCACTACATGTGCCTTGCATCGAGCGAGCCAGAACCGGAGTCAGACTCCGACCCTGAAGACTCAGAGTTGGAGTCTGAGCCGAGCTCGGACGGTTCTGAGCCGAGCTCGGAGAGGTCAGCGTCGGCTCCCGAGAGGCTGGCTCCTGCCGGCCCTCCGGTCGGCCTTCCGGTCGGCCTCTCGGACAGGGGGAAGGCTCTGAGGCAGCGCCTTGTCGCCCGGTTCAGAACTCGCCGCAGACGTGCCCGTGCGGAGCGCCACACGCAAGGGGTCCGCCGCCACGACGGTAGTCCCGACCACCAGGGAGTCCGTCGGGAAGCCCCTCAGCGCCCTCGCTGCGGTGGTGCCCAGCACGGACGCCGCCAGCGACAGGGAACCTCTCGCCACCACGACTGAGGTCCTGACCACCAAGGACCCCGTCACATTCTTGCCCTCAGTGAAGCCCTCCCCGTGGAAGCCGTAAAGTGCACACTTCGCTTCTGCTCCACAGTCATGGCCGTCCACAAGCTACATACTCTCTTCAGCTCCTACACCTTGTGACGTTCGTCGTACAGCCAGCGTGCTGCCTCCGGATACGTGTCGAGTGCATCGCGGTGAAATCGATACAGCCTTTTTTTTTATTTTTATGAGCAGAAGGCACGAGACGCAGTCGACAGTGACAGAAAAGGTTCGGAGGTTTAGTTGCCAGACCAACAGGTCATCTGGATTGCCCCTGCAAAGAACTCAGAAGTAATTTAGACTACCCCTAGAAAGAAATGCTTGCTTTTGCAGAGATTGCTTTCTTAGCTGCTGATTGAACCAGGGATATTGTTGTCATGGACATTGTTTCATTTTACAAATGCTTCAAAGCATCTTGCCTTCTGCTCCATTTTATTATCTCTTTTATGGTACTTCATCAAAGTTTGGTGATTGTGTTATCTCAAGACAGTGCACATGTAGTTTGTTTTGAAAATTGCTTTATTTCTTAAAGAAAAACCTGTGACTTCATGAATAAAAGTGTGATAACATGGAATGTAATATTTCATTCTTGGAAGTAAAACTGAGCATCGACTGGAACCATGTAAGCAATTGGGCAATCTTAAGTATATATCACAGATATCTTGTTGAACACTCTGGTCTTATTTGAGCACAATAGTTAAATTTCGAAAGGAAAAAAAATATATATATATATTCTCTGACTAGCATACCACCATATAAACACTGGACCACTTTGAAAGAATTATCACAGATGTTGCGTCAAACATTCTTATTTGAGCACAGCAATAGCAAGTTCTCGAAAGATAAAAAAATTGTTTCTGACTAAAGCAGCCGTCACTCGCGCGCTCCCCGTTGGTTTCGCCGACCCCTCCGCTGCCCCCGGCACACCCGACTCCTCGTGATTCGACATTTTGTTTTGAAGAAGGCGCGTAGCGCACATCCCGCATAATATTGGAACAACTTTCTCTCCAATTAATTCTTAAATGTATTGCAAAAGGGTACAAAAAAGCGGTTTGTTTTAACAACGCCCAAAAGGTTTTGATTGTTTTTCAATACTTTTACCTGTACTAGAACAGATGCGACGACCAGCGACGCACAGGATTGGTTGCCGTTCCTTCGCTAAACGCAGGAACTGCTCCCCGCGTCGTAGTAAATCCTACCCCGTATCCCGCGCGTAGGGACGCCTCAGGGAATGCGTAGCTACTTCCGCTCGTCGGTGGTTGGCTCCGGACGTCGCTGAAACGGGTGACGGGTGTCAAGTTTGCGATGACGTAGCGGCGTCAAAGTGGGCAGAGCCACCACGTGAGTGTTGCTAGGATACGCTCCTCCTTTGCATTACGTCACTTCCATGTACCTTTTCTTAAATGTCCAACCTAGCGATCCTGGTGTCCGGTCTCCGCCTGCTGTTCCTTGGCTGTTCCTCCTGTTCTGTCCAGGTCCTCGTCAGCCGCTCCTTCGCCGACTTCTTCTGTCCACGTTTCTTCGTTGGCGAAGCAGAGATCCTGGTCACGGCACCATGTTTCGGCGAGGAAGCCAAGGAGCCGTTGCGATTGAGACCGTTTTTAATATCGGCCGAATGATGGTAACAGAAATCAAGTACAAAAAAAACCGTCGATCCCGTACCTCTTCTTTTCTTCTAGCTCTCTTCTTTTGCACCGTCGTCTTCTTCTAGTGGTAATCCTTGATATCTTGCAAGATATTTTATAGCTACAGCCTGAAGGGGTGTAGAAAGAGGAATCTGAGAACAAGCAACTCCACTTTGGACGATTACTGCTACTCCACGAGATGAGTTTGATGTGGAACGATCTTTTCTAAAAACTTGGTGACGACGTAAAATAGACACATGATGATCATTAAGGTGCGTCTCTTGTAAAGAGAGAGCTATAGGATGGAGGTCGTCCATAAAAAAGTTAACACCGTCAATATTCCGTAAAAGGCCGCGGCAATTCCACTGCATAAAAGTAAATTTAGCCATTATTCTAAAACTAAGTTAAAAATTAGTGAATCAGTAAAAGTAGTAAGGTACAAGTAAAAGTAAAAACGTAAACTCCGCTGCGCAGGGCAATAAAGAATGTACAACATCATGTTGGTGGGGTCACCGGTATTTTGCTTTTGTGTTTACTCTTAGCAGTCTGCCACTCCATGTCGTCTTGGTCAGACGCAGGAGTGGAGACTTCACACTCATCTATGGCCTCAGTTTCCTGAGGCGAGGCTTTTCCTGCAGGTTTCTTTGGGTCTGGGGAACGGGGCGCCATGCGCCGTCCGCGACCAGACCCAGCCAAAGGGGCAGAGGAGGTGCTGGGCGAAGCGTCGCCCAAGTCCATCCGTTCCTGTCCCTTAGGCGCTCCAGATGCGGCACGAGAGCCATGCCGCTCCTTCAATGATGCTCTCTCCAGGGAGTGTGGGCGAGAGCGTCGACCCTTCTCCCTGGAAGGAGATCGCGGAGGAGGGAAGGTTGCGGCAGCCACCGGCCCCTCCCGGGTTTGGGAAAGAGCCTGAGAAGACCCGGGCTGTTGCCCTGTTGGAGCGCGAGGGTTCGCACTCTGGCTTGGAGGGTCCGTAGACCGCCCAGCCGAGATAACATGCCCAGGGAGCTGAATCTTCAGCTGGGGCGTGGGGGACTGCCGTGGCTTCCCATAGTCCAGAAAGGACGTTTGGGTCGCCACTGCTACCATCAGTGGTGCAGGTCCCCGCTGCACCACCTGCGAATAGCTGCCCTTGCGCAAGAATGCGAAGCGACGGCGTGCCTCTGGGTACGAGAGATTTTCTTTCACTTTAAGATTAGGTGCTTCCTTTTCTTCTTTCCACGTTCTGCAGGATCTAGAGTATGCAGGGTGGGGATCACCGCAGTTTACACAGTGTGGGTCGTTGGTACAGGACTCTGCGGGGTGGTCAGATCTGGCACATTTCGCACACGTGGCTTTTCCACGGCAATGCTGGGAGCCATGGCCAAATCTCTGGTATTTGAAACATCTTCGAGGATTAGGCACATAGGGCCTAACCCTGCAGTCAAGATAGCCAGCCCTAACAGCATCGGGGAGTGTGGTGGAGTCAAAAGTTAGAACTATGTGTTTCGTTTTCCGCTCTTGACCATTCCGACGCAGGGAGATGCGCCTTGCAGCTACAACTCCTTGGTCAGAGAGCCCTTCAAGTATTTCAGTGTCGGAACTATCGATCAGGTCCTCCTCAGAAATAAAGCCCTGAATCGTATTGAGTGTACGATGGGGTGAAACGGTCACTTTGTGATCAGGCACGGAGTTCAACGCCAGAAGTGCTGTACTCTGCTGTCTGGATTCAATTTCCACAAGTAGGTCACCTGAGAGCATCTTTTTGGCTTTAAAGTTCTTACCGACCGCACTTTCTAGCACTTTCGCAACAAGAAAGGGGGACATCTTGGAGAGTGGGGTGTCACCTTCGGAGTGCATAATCAAAAATTTGGGGAACGCAGGAGGAGATGGGGTCGTGTCTTTTCTATGAACTTCGGTGTGGACCCTTTCCAGGCCCGATCAGAAAGAGGTTTAGCTTGAGAACCCATAAAGATGGGAGAAAGATTCAGTGCCCGGATGCACCGCCCACCACGGAGCCCAACAAGGGGGTAGGTAATGTGCCATAGCAAGATGGGCTTGGCTGACACAATTACTCTACCAGTGCTGCCCGGGCACTATACCCTAGTGTGGTTGCAGGGACAAGACCTGTTTCCACTCAAGGTTGGCCCTTGCCGCCTAAGAAGGTGAAAAAGGAAGGAAGAGAGTGTAGAAGAAAAGAGAAAGAGGTGGGAGGAAAAGTAAAAGAAGGAAGAATAGGGTAGAAGAGGCGACTGGCTGAATCATCCTGGTCGGGCCAAGCCAGGACACCCGTGTACGAGAAGCAGGGGCCGAAGCGGTGTATTGCCTCGCCCGGGGGGCCCCGAAGGGTTTAAACATACCCCGGGCTCAGCTCAACCACCAGGGTCCTCTTTTCCCCGGACACGGGTACGCCACGCACAGCCAGACGTGTGTGGGCGAACCCAAATGGCTCGGGGTTCGTAGTGACGCCACTCACCAAGCACCTACTAAAGTAGGTGCCCCCTGCGTGCGGGTATGGTGGCCCACGTGGCTGGTGTCCGTGGTGACGCTACTCACCAAGCACCTAGCACCTAAGGTGCAGACGCCCCCAGCGGGGCTCGGGGTACGTGGAGACGCCACTCCCCAAACACCAGCTTTCACAGGTGCCTCCTGCGGGAATTCCTTAGGCACGTAGCGCATGCTTCCTGTGAATAAAAATAAACGAAAGTATATTATGAGGTTGCACCCAGTAGGCTCAGAGAAACATAATGTTCAGTTTGAACTGCAATGTGCATGTGCAAGAAGACTGATACATACCTTCGAGATGTTCCCCACTTATGAGGTACCAGGGACTTCCAAACGAGCCGTTGAAAAGTGCCATGTTCTAAACTGCTGCCCTCGCAGGTGCGTCGACACAGCAGCAAAGCACATAAGCTCTGGACCTGTGCATCTCTGAGCTATGCTTCCACATCGCGTGCCTCATGCTTTTGACTTGATCAACAAATTTTGCGAGGAAGCAGTCATGTTCAGGTGGTTTTTTCGGAACCAAAGTTCGGCTAGTGTGGTGTGCTTGAAGCGGATGCTTGGAGGGAGCTCATTCACGGTGAATTGAATAGGCCAAACAGACGTTTCGGATGACACGAAGAGACGCCTGCCGTCTGTGTTAAAAGTCAAAGAAAGATCACTGTCCCCCTTCCCAGCCTTTCTGCGCAGAGCACCATAGGCTACACCTGTTGTTATATCAGTGACATCACTTCCGCTTGATGAGGTACTACGTTCCATGGCAAGCTTCAGGAGGTTGTTGTGAAGAAGCTCCTTGGTCCTCTCAATAACGAAGGTCAGTTGCGTCGTCATGTCAAGCATTACGAAGTATGATCCACTCTCTTTTAGCACCTTCAGATCTATCCCTTGCTGACACACTGAGCAGCTGGCAGCAGTCTCTGTGTCTTCCAGAACCCCTCCACAGCCCTCACAAAGGTAGTAGTGGTGAACCAAATTTTCCGTCACTGCTGACCAAAGCTTGCAGAAAGCATATTTGCTTTGCGGCACGACTTGCCTTCCAAACAGGGCATTGATGAGCACGAGCAAAGAATCGAGGCCCGACCACGTCATGCCCTGCGACACGACGTGGGCCATTATCAGGGCGATGGCGCCGGCTTTTGTCGTCGTAGAATGGGGAAGTGTGTGCGTCCCGAACTAATTGAAACAGGACGACAGAAGGTGTTCGAGCAAGGACTGTAGTACAGGGTCATTCCCCTTCATCTCGTCAGCATCATCTCCATAGTCCTCACCAGAGTTCACGACGTCGTCTTGAACATCGTAGTTCTCGTCGCTAGCATTTAACGATTCCGAACGCTCGCGTTCGGCATCTGCGCTGAATTCGGATTCTTCGGAATGGAAGTCCTCGTCATCAGAATTATTCCCAGCGGATTTTAGTGCTTGGGGAACTCGAGTTAACCGGCTGAGCACGTCATGAGGGGGGTCTCTAGGTTCCCGAGCATCACTTGTACTGCGAGAATATTGCGTTGATCTAGGCGTCACAAAAGGCTCACTGTCTGCCAAGTCACATTTACGACGCTTGGCACCCGATGAGCTTTCCATTGCAGCTGAAACTTAACAGACAAAGAACTTGGCGCCACCTGTCGAAAGGATAATGGAGACCATAGTCAATGAGACTTGAAATGACTACGTTCTAGGTGTTAGTGAGCAATCAGAACCCGGTTTTTTGCACTGCGAAAATAAAATATAACTATACTCCGTTTAACCTTCAGTCCGAGCGCAGCAGACGCTAGGAGCCATCCAAGCCAATCCAGCGTGGAGAGAGTGTCATGTGACCTTGAGCTCTCTGCGCCGCTCTGCCCAACCGGCAGGTCACGCGATTTTCTCCAGGCGCTGGATCGGCTGGAATAGCTCGTGGCGTCCACTGCGCTCGGACTGAAGCTGGAACGGAGTATAGTAAAACGTAGTTCCAGCTGTTCGAGCAAGATGCCAAAATGTCAAGATATACCAAAACCAAAATAAAAAGTTATAGGCAAAAAAAAAAGCTGCTTTCGTCTCTTAAAAGCTAGGTGGCGCGAGCTACCACCCAATATAAAAAGAATAGTCGATATTTGTTTATTTGTCTATTCATACAGACGCAGCCAAGTTAAGCCTAGTCCATAGAGTAATGAAGTAAACTTAAAGTGAGGACACAGGCGCGGTTTCCCGGCCCAGATACGTGCGTCTACTACCCTCCGCCAGGTGGCGCTTTTGAGTAATGTAGTTTACATTATTTTCTTTAAAAGTATTTCTTTTTAAAATTGTCACACCCTAGTTATATTTAACATATTTAAAATCATTAAATAGTTTTCATATACTATGTCGCAATCACGTGATGTATGGCGCTTGGTATGGTCTTTGGTATGGTTGGCATGGTCTGCCGTCTGCCCTTCTCCCCACCGTGCTTCCTCAACGCTCTTCGGTCGCCTCGCAAGCAACGAGGCGTTGCATAACTTATGCCACTCGAGTTCTCGAAACGTTCACCTTGAGTTTATTTATTTATATATTTATTCAAAATACCTCAAAGGCCCGGTGGGCATTACATGAGGAGGGGGGGGGGGGGGGGGTATTTTCCAACAAAGGCATATAGTTCAACGCAAAAACATTGAAACAAAAGAATAACTGAAATTAGAACATACTGATGTGCGACAAATGACGACAATAAGCACAGGACAATAACTAAAAGTAGTTAAATCAGTCATGGGAAACCACTTTGGAACAAAATAACATAATACAATGCTAATAATAATGGAGCACCGAAGAATGTCAGCTTGCATACTAGCCTGGGATGAGAAAGAAGTTAGTAAGTGCGCGGCGAAACATTTTTGCATCAGATATGGTGACAATGTCGTCGGGAAGACCGTTCCAGTGTTTGATGGCTTGAGGAAGTGCTGAGTTATTAAATGCTAACGTTGAACCAAAAAGACGCTTAAAGCTTTCGCTGTTATTTTGACGATGTGACACTCTATTCGGTGGTTCTAAAAGTGATGAGCTGGAAAGACCGGGGTTATAATGCAACCGATGATGTAAGCAAAGAAGTGCGATTAGTCGACGAGTCTCGAGGGGATGAATAGAGTTATTTTGCTTAAGAAGGGAGACGCTGGCAAATCGGGCATAAGATGATGATATGAATCGCGCGGCACGGCTTTGGACAGATTGTAACTGGTTAATTAAGTACTTCTGATGAGGATTCCAGATAGGTGAAGCGTATTCTAGTTTTGGGCGTACGTAGGTATTATAGGCTAGACGGCGTAGATGCGCGGGTGGGGCTTTTAGGTTTCGCTTTAGGTACCCGAGAGTACGTGACGATTCAGCAGTTGTAATGTTAATGTGGGTAAGCCAAGACAGATTCGAGGTCAGATGCACGCCGAGGTACTTGTAAGATGAGACAGCAGCTAGAGAAGCGTTATTTAGGGCATAACAGAAAGATGAGACTGAGCGTTTCCTAGTGAATGAAACCAGATCACATTTATTTACGTTTAGTTGCATTTCCCATTTTACACACCAGTCGAGGACCTTGTTAATATCACTTTGTAGGATGTCATGGTCAGTTTGGTTGCTAATTTTTCTATACAACACATGTAGCCGAGCAGCTTCAGTTCTTCGTTTTTGCGCAGTAATTGGCGTCAGTTCGTCAGGCCCCACTTTGAACAGAAGGTAAGTTTTTGCAACTTTATATTTTGCGTATGTTAGCAAACAGAGCGTAAACGGCACGACACTTCTTTCACTCACTTGTGCTGATCCGTCACGCGTGCGATACGTTTTTGCTGTATTGTAACGCCGATCGAGCTATACCATCTTGTGACATGTCGGATTCACTTTTCGCTTATTTTTTGTCAGCCGATAGTTTCCTGCTTTTGATATAAACTGCATGAACGTGTCGTTGAGCTTGGATATAATAGATGACGGACCTTACGCTCTTCGTCGCTTTTTCCCCCGCTGAATCAGGTGATGCCCTACGGAAGTTACTGCTGCGTGCTCTGGTACGCTAACAATGGAAAGACAAATAAAAAGCCAGTGTTAAGTTTTTACGTATTCCACGTGACTCAAGGTACGTATTTATTTTTATTCAGTCCTTACTGAGACCGTTTTCTGGAATCAAACACTCAGTATAGCTGAGAAAAGATATTTGCAGTGACAACATACTTTTTTAAAATATTCTTCTTTACAGTACGCATGGCAAGTCAAGAAAACATCCAAATATTTCGGGGCTAGATAGGTGGTGTTTGAGTTACACACCACGTTTAACAAAAACAAAAGGGTAAAAAATATTCTCAGCAAAGAGCACACTTTCACAAATGGTTTGAAAATGACACCCATAAAGTGGTGAAATGACAACCAGCCAAAAATTTCTTTGATATGGTTTTAGCATGAATACAAAGACACCAATCTCTTTTATGTTGATAGACGTGCTGCGCTGACACCACAGAATGTCAGAAGGCCTACAAAGGCAAATCACCCGACTACAAGCAAGCGGCTACCCAGAGTCCCTGCTAGTATCTGTGGCAGAAAAATGCATAGCAACACTCAGAGGCAATCACAAAACCAAGGAAAAGGATCAGGTCAAAAAACCTCTGGTTGTGATGCCATACATTCATAAATTTTCGCACCAACTGAAAAAGATCGCCGAAACGCACGAGGTCAAAGTAGCCCTATCCGCCCCATTCAAGCTTAAAGGACTGTGCAAAAAGGTTAACGAAGAGGAAGGCGACACATCGGGTCAATCGTCGTGTCGGGTAAAGCACAAAAACAAGTTCGTCGAATGCGTAGAAGCGGTCGTCTACAAGATACCATTGACGTGCGGAAACTCATACATCGGGCAGACGGGGAGGTGCTTGAATGACAGACTCAGAGAACATAAATATTCATGCGGGCAATTGCAAGCACCTGGCAACTTAGCAGCGCATTGCGCGAGATGCAGCTGCGAACCGCTATTCGAAAACACATCAGTAATGGACAGATCAAAAAATAGAAACAAACGAGAAATCATAGAAGCCTTCCACATGGCATCAGGGAAGCACGGCAAGTGTGTCAGTGATCCTTCCATTGCTCTGAACAAAAAGGAAATTGAACTGCTGAGACAATACATAACATAACGAGACGGACACCAGCACCAGCTTCAAGGTCCCCTCTCACACCACAAAAACCGAACGTTTATCAGAAAACGGGAAAAACACCACAAAAATCGAAAGTCCACACATCTTCATGAAGACATTTATCATTATTTCATAGCGTTCGCTCCTTTTCAAACTCACGCATTGGGAAACTCATGCATTGAAAAGGAGGAAAAAGAAAACAATAAACAGATGTTAGTCTGCGCCCATTTGTGTTCGTTGTGTTTCTCCTCATCTCAATGTAAACTCATCCTTTTTATTTTCAATTTTTTAGTCACGCGTTTGTTCTGTAGAACTTCGCAGCGCAGCACGTCTATCAATGTACAACCAACTAGCCCAAACCCAAGTCCAAGCTTTATTAATCTTTTATGTTGCTTGACCGGGTGGATTTCGAATACGTGACCATTGTATGTTTGTCCCATATAGTACTGCACTGTAAAAGAGAAAAAAAACTATCGGATAGGATATACAACCGTGAACTTTGCGAAACACGAAGGTTTCACTTAGCAGTGGCATTCAAAACTTCCGATATGCAAAAGAGCAGTGCTCACACATTTCCAGTTTATATCACCCGTTCAATGAATGCAACATAGGTAGTAAGTACAACGATTTTTTCAGGTCAAAGACATAGGTACGATATGCTAAACGCCCTGAGCTCATAGGAAAGACCGCCACACAGCTTAATGTGGGCTACCGTATGTGTAGTGAACACTTCACTACAAAGGACTTTAGGGATCCTGGACAGACAAGACTCACCAAAACTGCCGTCCCTACTGTTCGACCGTAAATAAGTAGGCTCTCTGTAATAACAGAAGGTAATAACTTATCTTTGCTGGCAGATTGTAACAGGTTTCAATTTTATATTTTTGTTGTAACCAATGCCAGCTCTACTTTAATGCTGCCACCTGCCAGCATGATGTTAATGCTGCTCCCTGGCACAGTCTTGATTGTAGATTCGTCTTTATTCTTCTTCTATTGGTTGCCACACAACAGTTGCGTTTATAGCATCATTTTTCAGTGGCAATGACAGCCCAAATTAGTTGAAATAATGTTACTACAGCCGGAGGTCACTCTGCATTAAAACATGACAATTTGTGTCCTCCAATTGAGGGTTCTGCCAGTGCTGTATGACTTCTGATATGGCATTTTTGGAGTGTATCAGTCGGTGGTGATGCACATCAAATACAATATACAGCCCCTGTTTATATTGAATTTGGCAAGAATAGAGGATCGGACTTTCGCCATTCAAAGTAGACTTTTGAAGTCCATGTTTAGTGTGAGCGTTTGCTCCACATGCTGCTTCGTTTTTGTGCACAACAAGAATCTGACGTGGAGGGCCGCAGAACGTCAGCTTCCACTGGTGCTCATGGTAATCCATTTATTTTAAAACTGATGTCCATATCTAAGATGCGAACTTTGTTCAACTGTACCGGTAGCCACAACAAGCCTTTGCGACGCGGAGGGCAGCATCACGTCGCCTTCCACTGCTGCTAATGGTGAGATCAGTTCGTGTAAAACCGCTGTTCATATTTAAGATGCAAACCTCGTTCAACAGTACCGGTAGCCACAAGGAGCCTTTGCGACGCGGAGGGCAGCATCACGTTGCCTTCCACTGCTGTTCATGGTGAGATCAGTTCGTGTAAAACTGCTTTTCATATCTAAGATGCAAACCTCGTTCAACAGTACCGGTAGCCACAAGAACCCCTTGCGATGTGGAGGGCAGCATCACGTCGCCTTTCACTGCTGCTAAAGGTGAGATCAGTCCGAGTAAAACTACTGTTCATATCTAAGATTGTCACGGGTGGTGACTACAAAACAATAAATAAACAGGAAAAAATAAACGTTTAATGTGGCGAACTTGTGCCAAAAATAAAAGAGTACAAAAGATAATAATAAAGCGTCGCGGGCGTCGAAGTCGGCGTGGCAGCAGAGTCGAACGCTGGGGCGAGACTGGCGGTGGCTTGCCCGCAGAGCCGCTTTTGTACACACGTTGGCTTCTGGAGCATTCGACGCAGAAGGTTCGACGCGTAGAACATTCCGACCTCGAATCAGTTAGACGGTTCTCGATTTCACCAGAACATCACATTACAGTGTTAACAAAAATGCATAGCCGCGGCCAGAAATCGAACCCTGGCCCTTCGCGTGGGAGGCAAGCGCGATAACCGTTAGGCTACGGCCGCGCTGCCTACTTGGCGCGCGGCATTACTCCCCCCTTAAAAAGTGCATTGCCCGATGCATCCCAAAACAAAACAAAGCACATAAAAAGAACGGCAAACTAAAGAGTCACTTGAAACACATAAGATCCACAGTCCTATCGAGCGTAGTACGGCTTCAGGCGCACGACGTGGACGACTTCAGGTCGTGGTGGGCGGCGTGATGATGTTCTTGTTCCGTCGGGCATCACCTCGTAGTTCAGCTCGCCGAGGCAACGAAGTACCTTGTATGGTCCAAAGTACCGTTTCAGCAGTTTCTCACTGAGGTCGCGGCGACGGATGGGCGTCCACACCCACACCCTGTCTCCGGGCTGGAAGTGAACGTCCCTGCGACGAAGGTTGTAGCGGCCCGCGTCGACGCGTTGCTGGTCTTGAATCATGAGTCGGGCGAGCTGGCGGACTTCTTCGGCGCGTTGAGCAACCGCCTGGGCGTCGTCGCTCTCATTGTCAGATGGCTCATGGGGCAGCATTGCGTCCAGCATGGTCGTTACCTTCCGACCATGTACCAGCTGGAAAGGGGTGAATCCAGTGGTCTCCTGAACCGCCGTATTGTAGGCAAACGTGACGTAGGGCAACACCTTGTCCCACGACTTGTGCTCTACGTCGATGTACATAGAGATCATATCGGCGATTGTCTTGTTGAGTCGCTCGGTCAGCCCGTTGGTCTGCGGGTGGTATGCAGTGGTTCGACGATGGCCGGTGCCACTGAGACGAAGGATCTCTTGTGTCAGCTGGGCCATAAACGAAGATCCGCGATCTGTAATCAGAACTTCGGGAGCGCCGTGCCGGAGGACGATGGACTCGATGAAAAACTTGGCGACTGCCACAGCAGTCCCTGAAGGAAGAGCTTTCGTTTCGGCGTACCGCGTGAGATAATCTGTGGCGACGATGATCCAGCGGTTCCCCGACTTCGAAGGCGGAAAAGGACCAAGTAGATCCATTCCGATCTGCTGGAAGGGTGTAGTTGGAGGAGAAATGGGCTGTAGAAGTCCGGCCGGCCTCGTCGGCGGTTTCTTGCGTCGCTGGCACTCGTGGCATGATCGTGTGTATAGGTGGACGGTCTTGGGGAGCTTCGGCCAGTAATACTTTTCACGAATCCGGGCCAGTGTCCGGCTGTAACCAAGGTGTCCGGACGTCGGGTCGTCATGGCAGGCTTGGAAGATCTCCTCTCGAAGGTCACTCGGGATTACCAACAACCACGGTGTGTTGTTGTCGCCGAAGTTCTCTTTGTAGAGTACACCTTGTCGGATGGCGAAGGTCGGCAGTAATCGTGAGAAGACACGTGGCACGGTACTCCTGCCCCCTTCCAGGTGCTCGATTAATGCGCGCAGCTCAGGATCGTCCCGTTGACGTCGTGCCATACCGTTGGTGTTCACTGCTCCTAGGAAGTACTCGTCGTCATTGTCGTCGCTGCAGCCGGAAGGGGTTTCCACGGGGGCTCTGGACAGGCAGTCGGCGTCGCTGTGCTTGCGGCCTGACTTATTATAGACCACTGTCATGTTGAACTCTTGTAGTCGAAGACTCCATCGAGCGAGGCGTCCTGACGGGTCCTTCAGGTTCGCAAGCCAGCAGAGCGAGTGGTGGTCCGTGACTACACGGAACGGGCTCCGGTACAAGTACGTACGAAACTTCGTTATTGCCCAGACGACCGCAAGGCATTCTTTCTCAGTCGTGGAGTAATTTTTCTCCGCCTTGGAAAATGTTCGACTTGCGTAGGCGATGACTCGCTCGATGCCTTCTTGCACTTGGACTAGTACTACGCCCAGTCCCACGTTACTTGCGTCCGTGTGAATTTCTGTTTCCGCATCCTGGTCGAAATGTCCAATCACAGGAGGAGTCTGGAGTCGTCGTTTCAGTTCGTCGAATGCTTGCTGTTGCTCATTGGCCCATTCGAACTTCTCGGCGTCTTTCGTGAGATTCGTAAGCGGTGCGGAAATCCTTGCGAAATCCCGAACGAAGCGTCGATAATAGGCACAAAGTCCAAGGAATCTTCGCACGGCCTTCTTATCTGTCGGCGCTGGAAATGCCGCGACTGCGCGAGTCTTCTCGGGGTCTGGTCGGACGCCTTCGTTACTAACCACGTGGCCAAGGAACTTGAGTTCGTCATAGGCGAACCGGCACTTCGACGGCTTCAGTGTGAGTCCGGCGGTCTGAATGGCTTGAAGAACAGCTCGGAGTCGTCTCAAGTGCTCGTCGAAGTCAGCTGAAAATACTACGACGTCGTCAAGGTAGACGAGACAACTCTGCCACTTCAGCCCTGCCAGTACGGTGTCCATGACACGCTGGAAAGTTGCTGGCGCCGTGCATAGTCCGAAGGGCATCACCTTGAACTCGTACAGTCCATCCGGCGTGACGAGGCTGTCTTCTCTCGGTCCCGTTCGTCGACCTCAATTTGCCAGTAGCCGCTCGCTCTTCAGGTCCATCGATGAAAAGTATCGAGAGTGGCGCAGCCGGTCTAGAGTGTCGTCGATGCGGGGGAGTGGGTAGACGTCTTTCTTCGTAACCGTGTTGAGCTGCCGGTAGTCCACGCAGAACCGAAGAGTTCCGTCCTTTTTCTTAACCAGCACGACTGGAGAGGCCCATGGACTGCTTGAAGGTTGAATTGTGTGGTCATTCAGCATCTCTTGAACTTGCTGATGGATCACCTCCCTTTCCTTAGCGGAGACTCTTTACGGCGATCGATGCACAGAGCGCGCGTCGTCGTCGGTAACGATGCGCTGCTTGGCAACCGCGGTCTGGCGCACCTTCGACGACGCCGCAAAGCAGTCGCGGTATTCGGCGAGGAGGTTAACCAGCTGACGCCGTTTAGGGTCCGGAAGCTTAGGGTCAATGTCGAGCTGCGCAGGCGACGTACTGTCTTGCTGGGGCGGCGAGGATTCGTCAGTAATCGCGGTGATTTCGGCGGGGTTTCGGAGTTTCTCGACGTGGCCCACGGCTGCACCTTTCGTGAGGTGTTGCGTTTCGTTTCGGAAGTTCGTCACGAGGGTCACAGTCCGCCCATCCTGAAGTTCAGCTACTCCCCTTGCGACGCCTATGCCTCTTCCCAGGAGCAATTGGAGGCTTCCCTCGAGAACTTCGCCACAGGAAGCTTCATCGATCCCGACAAGTACGTTTCGTTTCGGAAGTTCGTCACGAGGGTCACAGTCCGCCCATCCTGAAGTTCAGCTACTCCCCTTGCGACGCCTATGCCTCTTCCCAGGAGCAATTGGAGGCTTCCCTCGAGAAGAACTTCGCCACAGGAAGCTTCATCGATCCCGACAAGTACGAAAACACTCGACCGCGGTGGTAGGTTTGCGTGGTTTGCGAGGACTCGGACCGTGGGTGACGTCGCTTGGGGTTCCTTTGCTGGTGGAGCAGGTTTTCGTAGCGTCAGCCGGTTTGTTCCGAGGTCGATGACGGCGCCATACTCGCAGAGAAAGTCATTCCGAGGATAACGTCCCTCGAACAGTCTTGCAGAACGACGAACTTGACAGGGCACGCTTCACCGTGGATCTCGACGCGAGCAGTGCATCTCCCGACTGATGTGATGAGATGTCCTCCGGCGGTTCGTATTTGGGGTCTTTCCCATGGCGTCATGACTTTTCGAAGGCGGCGGGAGAGCCTCCCACTCAAGACTGAGTAGTCTGCTCCGGTGTCCACGAGTGCCGATGCGTCGTGGCCGTCGATGACGACGTTTAGGTTGTTGGACACCGTTGCAGGCGCGTCGTAGCGATGCGTGGCGTCGGGAGAGTGGGAGCGCTCCGGCGTTCTTGGAGGCTCTTTACTCGGGTCGTCTTCGGCAACGGCACCTCCAGGCGTTGCCGCACTTAGTTTTCCCGACGAGATAGGGGGACAGGCTGTCACGGCGCGACCGACGGAAAGGCGACGCGGAACGTCGGGGGGATGGAGAACGAGAACCTCGAGGTGCGGTGGGCGCTGGTGACGGAGGGCGACGGAGGTATTCCTCGATGTCCCTTGGTCGTTCTCCAAAACGAGGTCGACGGTCGTTTGGAGCGAATCCTCGCAGGCCGAGCTGGCGGTAGGGGCACCTCCGGTAAACGTGGTCAGCCTCCCCGCAGTGGAAGCACACCGGGCGTCCGTCATCCGTGCACCACACGTCGGTCTTTCGAAGTCCACGCTGCTCTTGGCGCGGCGCGTACTGCGGCGAAGAGACTTCTCGTTGGGGTGCAGATGGGTACTGCCGAGCAATAGGAGGCTGCGGACGACGAACAACGGTGGCATAGGTCACAGCTGGTGGTTCCGGTGCGGCGTCGGCGAGAACGTCTGGCTGGAGCGCTTGCTGGACCTCTTCTCGAACACTCTCGGGGATCGAGAGTGAAGCTTCTTCAGTTTCTTCAGTTCTTCACGGACGATGTCCCGGACTATTTCTCGGATCCCCGGAATATTGGGGCTGAGGGTGCAGCTTGACGGCGTGGGTGCAGCGACGGCAGGAGCTCGATGTAAGTGAGCGGCTCGTGCTTGCAGGGCCCGTTCAATGTTGGTCGCCTCTGTTACAAACGTTTCGACGGTGGTCGGCGGGTTGCGGACGAGGCCTCCGAAGATGTCATCTCGTACGCCTCGCCTCAGGATCCGGAACTTCTTTTCGTCGGTGGCTTGAAGGTCGGCGCGAGTGACCAGGCGCAGGACATCCTCGACGAAACTGGTAATGGTCTCGTTTGCGCCCTGGGTCCTCATTCGAAGAAGGTCCTCGGCCCTCTCCCGTCGATACTGGTTAGTGAAAGTTCGCCTCAACTCATTCTTGCAGGCGGTCCACGAGATCAACGAAGTCTCCCCATTCTCGAACCAGTGCCTGGCCGTTCCTTCGAGCGCGAAGTAAAGGTTCTGCAGGCGCTGGTCGTCCGTCCATCGGTTGTGCTGGGCCACCCGCTCGTACTGTTGAAGCCAGTCCTCGACGTCTTCGTGCTGCTCGCCGTGGAATGGAGCCGCTGTCCGAGAAGCGACGGGTAGGTAGACGACGCTAGGAGCGGCGGGGGTCTGCGACTGGTTGGCCATCGTCGGCTGCCTGGTCCTGGGTGGTAAAAGTCCGTATTCCGGGTGTAGCCCTTGGGTGCGGCGACTTGATCGAGTCTCGATCTGGTCTTCGTTGGGTCCTCGGGAGCTTGGGTTTGGACTTCTACTGCGGGAACTCGGAGGGCTGCGCTGCACGGACATGCGGTACCCAGCACCTCCACCAAAATGTCACGGGTGGTGACTAAAAAACAATAGATAAACAGGAAGAAATAAACGTTTAATGTGGCGAACTTGTGCCAAAAATAAAAGAGTACAAAAGATAATAATAGAGCGTCGCGGGCGTCGAAGTCGGCGTGGCAGCAGAGTCGAACACTGGGGCGAGACTGGCGGTGGCTTGCCCGCGGAGCCGCTTTTGTATACATGTTGGCTTCTGGAGCATTCGACGTAGAAGGTTCGACGCGTAGAACATTCTGACCTCGAATCAGTTAGACGGTTCTCGATTTCACCAGAACATCACATTACAGTGTTAACAAAAATGCATAGCCGCGGCCAGAAATCGAACCCTGGCCCTTCGCGCGGGAGGCAAGCGCGATAACCGTTAGGCTACGGCCGCGCTGCCTACTTGGCGCGCGGCAAGATCCAAACCTCGTTCAACAGTACCGGGTGCCACAAGAAGCCTTTGCGACGTGGAGGGCAGCATCACGTCGCATTCCACTGCTGCTTGGCCTTTCTTGACACGAATTCAAAACGTGGGCTCTGTTTGCGTAGAATTTCGATATTCTTGTGGAGATAGGCCAAAATTTGTCTATGAATATCTCCAAGCCGGTTGGATCTTTTTCAGTTCTGTAAATTAATCTTGCTTTTCCTGTGAATGTCTTGAAGCTTGCAACTACATCATGGGTAATAAAACTAGTAATTCGAAAGAATTAGTAAATTTGTGCTACTTATAGCTAATCAGTTTGTTTTATGCATTCCCCGACGTCCGCCAAGGCTGCTAGTTTGTGCCCGAAAATAGTTTTTTTATCTCGAAAAGCATAATTCTAGGGTTTTTTGAGCTCCTTCACTGAAACACAATACGCACTAAGTGAGACAAACATTTGAAGAACAAGCTTTGCTACCCAAATAATAAGCACTACTTGCAGTTAATTAGCAATTCACTTCTGTCCAAAAATATTTAGAATCAGCCGTTGAACTTGTTCAGTTGCCTACCCGCCACCGAAGAGTGCAACCGAACTTTGTAACCAAACTTTGTCCAAGTTGTGGTTAATAAAACGGACGTGTCAAGACAAGCGTATCCTACAAAACATATTCAGAAACCTGTTGTGGCATTCCTCGGAGCAAAGGCGAAAATCACCCACACGTGAAACTGTGTGAAACAAGGCAGCACACACTCCCCGAAGATGAGCCATACGCTCTATTATGACAAGAAAGTAATGCTCTAGCAGCTGAATGAAATTAAAGGCAGCATCTGATGGTACAACTAGGTTTCCAGAGTTTACCAGGCACATGATATGCTTCAAGCATCAAAAAATATTGATGGGACCTGGTCAGGTTATCGGGCTCGACCTTGAGTAGCCGATAACAAACACAGCTCTGTGTCGTGTCTTCATGCAAAAGTTTAATGAGATAGCCTCGAACGGTAATAAGTGGCAGAATCGTCAATAATGCTTGACTTTATATCTAATGCCAGCTCAGAATTGTCTTCTAGTGAAGGGAAGTTCTCAACTTGAGGACATTCTACGTGGTCGGCAATTGAACTTTCATGGAGTGAAAATATCGACATTTCGTGGAGGAGGCCAGCCTTGTCATCCTCAAAGTTTCTACTGTTCGAGAGTTTAAAGAGTTTTTTTTTTATCTCTATATGCTTCAGATCTGAGGTGAACTGGTATACATTGGCATTTGTGTTGCATCCCTCTTTTAGAGTGCAGCTCTTAGAGGCCCGTTCCCGGCTTGAGCGCCGTCAGCGTCGGCGTAACCAAGGTCACCCCAAGGTCACGTGACCCCCAAGGTCATCCCAAGGTCACGTGACCCCCACGGTCACCACAAGGTCAGGTGACCCCTCCCCTAGGGTCACGTGGCCCACAAGGTCACGTGACACCCAAGGTCACGTGACTCCACAAGTCACGTGACTCCCGAGGTCACGTGACCACCCCGAGGTCACGTGACCCCCTCAGGGTCACGTGAACCCCTCCCCTGAGGTCACGTGACCCCCCCCCCCCCCCCCCGAAGTCACGTGACACCCCACGAGGTCACGTGACCACCCCCCCCGCCGAGGTCCCGTGACCTCCCCGATGACGTCATCGTCACTGATGACGTCACCGGCATTCGCATCGTCATCATCACGGATGACGTCATCAGTGACGCCACTGATGACGACACAGACATCCGCATCGTCATCATCATCATCGCTGATGATGTCATCGGAGTCCGCATCGTCATCGTCACTGATGACGTCATCAGTGACGTCACTGATGACATCATCGGCATCGTCACGTGACCCCCCAGGTCACTTCACCCCCCCCCCCCAGTACCCTTCCCTTCTCCTCCTCAAGAGCTGCGCTCTAATTCGGTGTTACAGGGAGTTGTAAACGGCTTTCACTTTTTTGTCTGATTGTTCCGAACATGTACTCCAGTGGATCTTGCTGCAGTCATCGTGTAAGCGAAAATTGAAAGTCGTGGTTGGTTGAAAGGTCATCCCAGAGCATGAGCATGAGGATACTATTTGCCACCCTGCCACGGTTTGGGGTTGCCTCCTACCCTGAAACTTCCATGTTGCAATCCACGAAAGCTGCTGGTGAAGGAAATCAACCAGCACCGATTCTACTTTCAGAATGCCATAGCGCAACTTCTGCGCCGTATTTTTGAGTTTTGAGCTCTTTAGGCAATCAAACAGTTTGTCCATACGATCGCAGATGTATGCTGTAGCCATGGCTGCGGCAGGAAGCTCCTTGAAACACACAAGGGATAGAATTGCTAAACAAACTGAGGCGCTCAGGACTTGTGTGGCGCGCGTAAATTTCATATTGCTGAAAGGTTTCTGAAATATATGTCGCTCAGTCAGTTTTAGAGCCAAACGCAGTGGCATCTCGTGGTTTAAACGATAAAGTTGAACAATATCCGTCCAGTCAAAGACCTCACTTCCAATGCAAAGCTTGTGCGCTTGAAGGTTATTCCTAGTTGTCTTGATGAGGTGTGGAACATCAAAGATAAAATAAACGTGTTCATTTTCAACTTCAAAAAATGGCTTTTGAACAGACACACCTAGCTGGTTGGCCAAGCATACGTTGGACGCTCCCTGATCGCACACGACAGCCTTTACTGTGATTCCAGCAGTTTTAAGTTCTGAATAAGTGAAATGAGGAGATTGCGGATGACAGAGGACGGTGTTGATGTGTGCCCAATAGTGTATGCAAGAGGCTGCACCCACTTTTTAGAAATTCCAGAAAGCAGAACAACCAGGGCTCTGTCTGCAATGGTGGAAGTTCGTTCTTCACCGTCATCGGTAAATCTATGAACAATTTCGTGTGTGACATCATAAGATAAGTTCTTTTTTAGCACTATCTCGTCAAAAATCAAAGTACACACACGATCCCGAGCGTTCCAAGACCCCGTTTGGGATTCGATAGAGGCCATGACACCAGGTATCATACCTGGAGTCATTTTTACGTTTCACAGCCACCTTCGCAAAGAACGCTCTGTGGGAAGCGTTATATGTGACGACAAGAAACGGTACGCTTGGAGACCATGAAAATTTAGGTGCAAGGCAAACTTCTTGAGCCACAGTGGGAACCGTTTTTGCTGTCCTTTGCACCTTAATTTTGCCTGCGACGCGATCAGTTCAAACACCTGTTCACTCACAAAAGGACGCACCATTTCAAAAGCTTCTAAAACTGACCGAGGCTTCTGCTTCTGTTCCTTCCGCAGCCTTGCAATTGTGTCCCGTAACTGGAAACCTTGGCTTGAAGGCGTTTTATGACGTTTCTGGGTCGTCTTGTGCACTTGGTGGAACTAGGTATTGAACGGCCCGAGCCTGTCAAAGACAATACCGAGGGCAAACTAAATCAGGCTACATGAAATTCATACTGAGTACAACGCGCCATAAATGGCATTACTCTAAAATACAGAGCTTGCAGCCACATGACACAACAAGCCTCGCCCGCCACTTTTGAAGAGACTAAAAATATGGAAATGACGTACCATCTAAGACATTTAACCCCGGACATCACTGCAAAGCGGTCAAGCAGCACGCACTGGCGCCGGTGAAAGGATCTCAGAACCAATCACAATATTCACTGGGTGATTTCATTTGAATTCGACCAAACTTGTCGGGGGGGGGGGGGGGTCTTTAGATTTAATCGTAAAAAATATACATGATACCCGAATCCTTGTGATGAAAGAAACTGCCTTTGAAAAAAATTAGAATTGTATAGTTTGAGAGAAAAAAATTCTGAGGCGCTGCAGGGTAGATCACGTCAAATTCCCAATTTGATTTTATCTCGAATTTAGCCGCCATTTACAAAATATCGAATTCTTGCAGAATTATTATATTTATTACGCAATATTTACGCGGACTTGGCTATTTTTAGAGGTAAATTTCTGTCTTCTGTTATTTTAAATTAATTTTCTAAAAAATCTCAAACATGCAACCTAGAGCAAGTGTGACGCAACTTCGGACAGCTATATAAAACGAACGGTAGGGCGCAATGACGTGAGACAGATCTCTGTGCGTAGCTATCAATGTAAGCTATCGATTGACATGTATTTTCTGGTTATTGTGTTTACCGTGTTGTTTTTATTCGGCCACAAATATAGACAAAAATGAAAAATATGCAAATTTTGAAGTCGATTTTCTAAAAAAAAAACATTTTTTATTTCGTTCATACTTTTTTTAATTTATTGCCCAGATTCTGCTTAATAACCGGGTATAAATATTGCTTGACCTTTTTTTGTTGTAGTTTTAGGACAACCAGTTGAATAAGTCATTTTTATCGCGTAATACCAACCTCCGGCTCCGGTATGCGGGCTTCACCGCAACATTGATAATTGGCTCAGCAATATCAGATTTCACTGACAACCACTTTACCTCGTTGCATTCCAAGTAATATACTTTTTACAAAAAAAGAAATGTCACAAAAAAATGACAGAAGGCAAGTGGCGTAGGCAAATTTTTGTTTTCTCTTTCAAACGTTTTTAATTGATTTCCCGTGTGTTGCTTACCAGCTGGGTATGCACGTTTTCTGGCGCTTTCCTTTATGTTTGTTTTTACATCAAAAGAAAGAGCCATGTTCGTTACATCAGTTGCAACTGGTCCAGTTGTTAGGTGAAGTATAGGTTCAGTAACCTCTTCGCGAGCGCCAGCAAAAGGCTGCGATTCTTACCATGAAGATTACCATGCGACTCTTAGTTGACCTCGGCGTGCGCCGTTGCAAGAGGGTTATACTAATCTTGTTAGAGTGGAACTCGCGTCGTCACAGGCTGTCGCAATGCATCACAGCGAAGTGGAACTGTGTGAAGCAGTCCTTGTCCTCCCAATAAATTTATGGGCGGAAGCTTGAGACTCTTTGGTGCCCGAAGTTTCTGTAGCTCGGCTGGGTCAAGTTTGTCAAAAGGAGAAAACAAATGCAGTAAACACTAGACATTATCACGCCGGTCGATGGAGTCGTAACTGTATACATACAGATTTTGCGGATACTTATTTGTTTCAAGGGTGGCAAGTTATCACCAGTACAAACATGGCCACAGTGTCGGCAAGAGCATCAGAACAAAAAGGAAGGTTTGGTTGGCTTATCATTTTGTGTCTTCGTTGCAGCGCTTTTCTCCGGAACTAATGTTTGTAGTCCTCTTTGAGCCCCTGGTGCTATGGTCTGTCTGTTTCTCTTATCCATTATTTATTTTTACTTGTAAGCGAATAACACGCACCATGACATTTCTGGCGTCCTTAGGTTGATTCGCTAATCAGTGTCTATATTTGACAAACTCATCTAGTATAAGAGAATAAAAAAAATATAAGAAGAGGGCTTGCAGCAATGAATTTCTATAAGAGAACTGCGGAACTGCGTCGAAAGCAGAAAGCCGGAACCTCCCGAGGAATGAACGCGTTATTTTGAACTCAGTCATGGCTGCAGTTTTCAGCTTTAAAAGAAAGAGTTGCGCGGACTACTTCGAGAGACATAAGCGAAGGGTATACCGCAACCGACGTTTTCGTTATGTCACCGATCTCAACGTAGACGCCTTGAAGATGATCCTGCCTCCATTGAAAGCCGCGGCTCTTGCGTTGGATGACGTGCTCTGCCAGAACTGCTTCCAGTACACCGGTGAGAAGCTTTCATCATCTGTCAGTGATCCATGCTCGAGCTCTCCAGCAAGCTGCATCGAAGAGCACGAAGTAGTGGAAGGTCTTAACGAAGAGATTTCTGCTGCTGGGCTTGAAACAACTCCTTTGCGCATGCCTTCTACAGTAAACCCGAAAAGCCGTCAGGCATATGCTGAAAAAAACAGCGGGAGATTGAAGGATCACACAGCCGACAGGTACGAAAAAAGTTGGCGACTGCATATACCTTGGAGCCAAGTGGGTCAAGTTCTCGCAGTGATCAACCATGCCTCGGCTGCGACGGGTGGTGGGCAAACATCAGAGAGGCCTTTGTGAAGGCGGCATCTTACCAGGAGAGATGTCAGCTCCTCACGCTTGTGCCCAAGGGCGTAGCCACTAGAGAGGTAGAACGGCTAATTCCTGAGGCATCGAAGTACCTTCTGAAGAAATCAAAGCAGCTTCGTGAACGGTTCGGCGTATGGGAGCGTCCCGAGCCTTATCACGGTGGAAGCATAAGCGAGGACACCATACGGGCAGCCACGCAATATTACACCGACGACGATCTCGACTGTTCTCGGCAGAGCCCAAACAAAAAAGATGCTGTTAAGCTTCTGAAGGATGGCGAAGAACATGTGGTCGTAAAGCGGTATAGGACAAGGTCTGTCCGAGAGACGTACAGGCTGTTTAAGGAAGCAAACCCGGACTCAAAATTAGGTCTGACTAAATTTTACTCGCTGCGGCCAAAGTGGGTCAAGCTAAACCCTGAACAGACTGTCTGTCCATGTGTGTGCTGTACGAATTTCGATTTGTGCTTTTCCACCCTGAACAGCATGCGAGAAGAAAAAATAACAAAAGAGGAGATTCTCGCTTTGTGCCTCTGCCCTGAACCCTCGTCCGAATGCTTCAGAGGCGAATGCAAAGACTGCCCCTCGACTGACAGACTCTCCCTAGAATCATTGGAAATGGTGCCTGAAGAGGAAATTACATTTTTCGCATGGGAGAATGGTAATTTGATAAGCAAGACTGCCGACTCCAGCGCCTTTTTGAAAGAGCTACAGAAATGGGCCACAAGGTTTTCCACGCACGATTTTATTCGTAGGACACAACGGGAAGCCATACGGATTGAGAAGTCTAGTGTGACCTCAAGACACATCGTCATGCACTTCGATTTTGCGGAGAACTGGACGGTAATTTTGCCACACGAGATATAGGAGTACCACTGGCACAAGCGTCAGCTCTCTGTTTTCACGTGTGTGGCATCCACGTCGCAAGGCTCAAAATGCTTCGGCGTTGTCTGTGAGGACTTGTGTCATGACACTTCCCATGCGCTGCTGGCTCTGAGACTTATAGAAGACTGGCTGGAGGAGCACATCATAGTTTATGCTTCACTAACGTACATATCCGACGGGCACCTGCTCAGTTTAAAAATAGATTTCAGCTGCATGAGTTCGAACGAGTGGGCCATACCCAATTGAAGTGGATATTTTCTGCCTCTGGGCATGGTAAAAACTCTTGTGACGGGGTTGGAGGTCTTCTCAAACACCACGCAACGGTGTACAACCTTCGTTCACCGGAGGAGCAGCTCGTCCGAACATCAGTAGATTTTGTGGACAAGGTTGGAAGGCGTGTCAAAAACGTAACTCTCATGAACTTAACCGAGAAGGATTTGATTGATTGATTGGGGTTTATTGGCACAAAGGCACCTTAGGCCATAGAGCGCCAAACATTGTACTATTGCAGGAAAAGGTTTAGAAGGAGGAAAAGAGCTTTAGTAGCTGATGAACAAATAAAACGATGAGCATGACACGGTGAGTATAATTATGTAAATGATAATATAAAAATTAAGGCTTAAACTACAGTCGGTGTAAAAGGCCGAGGTCTTTTAGGAAATTAAAAACGTGAGTATGGTTCATGAAAGGTTTGTCTCCAAGCAACAAAGCAATGTGTAAAGGGAGGTGGGCTCTATAAAAATGGGAGAAGTGAAATCGGCGATTACTGTCATATGCAGGACATTCAAGGAGAATGTGCACCACGCTTAGGGGTTCTGTACAGTGCTCACACATGGGTGGATCTTCTTGACGAAGCAAATACCCATGCGTGAGATGCGTGTGGCCAATTCTTAACCGGCACAGGATTACCTCGAAGAAGCGTTCCCGGTGCCGGGCACTCGCCCATTCCTGTAAAATAGGCTTTACAGAATAGAGTTTGTTGTTGACTGCACTGTTCCATTCTAGTTGCCATTTATATTTGATGTGCTTCTTTAGGGCTGCACGGTAGTCTCTGTACGGTAGGTTTTCAATATCCACATTCCTTTCACTACATTTCTTTGCTGCACGGTCAGCCTCTTCATTTCCAGGAATTCCTACGTGGCTTGGAACCCAACAGAAGACTATTTGAATATTGTTTTCCAATGCAGTACAGACTTTGAACTGTAAATCAGTAACAAGAGGATTTTTCGTTGCTTCAAGTGATGCGAGTGCTCTTAGGGCACTGAGAGAGTCAGTGTAAACTATGGAGCATGGCAGTTTATTTTTTGTGATGTGATTTGTGGCGAGAAGTAAACCATAAAGCTCTGCCGTTAAAATTGTCGCGTTGCTATTAATTCTCCGCACACATTCATATGAAGGCCCGATTCCGGAGCAACCGACCGAGGAGTCACTTTTTGTGCCATCAGTGTAAAAGCTGATGTAGTTGTTATACTTCTCTTGCAGTTGAAAGAATTCTTGCCTTACACTTCATGGGGGGTGTCTTTCTTATTGTATTGGGTCAAAGACAGGTCTACAACAGGCAAACATTGCCATGGAGCTATTGTTCTTAAAACCGAAGCAACAGGTAGGTTGATGTCAAGACCTGCTGAGACGGCTTCTGATTTATTTCTCATTGAAAAAGGAGGAACGATTGAGGGTTTATTTAGGAAAGTTATTTCGAAACGTGATTGTTCTAAAACTCCCCGACATGGATGTTGCGGTACCGAACGGACTCTAAGTGCGTACATGAAGCCTAAAGAAAATCGCCTTTTCTCAAGAGATAGCTCATTGGCTTCAGCATAAAGGCTCAACACCGGGGATGTGCGAAAAGCACCAGTGGCGAGACGTAGTCCTTTATGGTGAACAGGATCTAACATCTTTAATGTTGATGCTCTTGCCGATCCATACACTATACTTCCATAATCAAGTCGGGATCGTACAAGTGAGCGGTAGATTCTCAATAGACATACGCGATCAGAACCCCATGACTTGTGAGAAAGGACCTTGAGGACGTTCAGTACTTTATGGCATTTTCTCTTTAGATAAATTATATGGAAGCTGAAGGACAATTTGCTATCAAAGGTAAGGCCAAGAAATTTCTGCATTGCTTTGTTCTGGATGGAAACGTCATACATGGTCAAGGCGGGCTCAGGGGCAGGTCCACGCTTTCGAGAAAAGAGGACACAAGATGTTTTCTCGGTAGAAAACGTAAACCCATTATTATTTGCCCACTTTACCATATTGTTAATTGTTAACTGAACTCTGCGTTCACAAATAGAAAAATTGCAAGATGACACAGAAATTTGAAGGTCGTCGACATATAAGGAATATTGGACTGAAGGGGGAATTACTTGCGAAATAGAATTTATTTTTATTAGAAAAAGAGTAGCACTGAGGACACCACCTTGGGGTACGCCATTTTCTTGCACGAATTCTCTAGAAAGAGTAGTTCCCAACTTGACATGAAATGTGCGTCTTTCTAAATAGTCCTGAATAGCACCCAGCATTCGACCACGAATGCCAAAGTTATATAGATCATTTATAATGCCATATCTCCAAGTTGTGTCATATGCTTTTTCTAAATAAAAAAACACTGACAAACAAAACTGTCTATTTACAAAGGCCTCACGTACAGTCGTTTCAAGCCTAACAAGATGGTCAAGGGTAGACCTAGAGGAACGGCCACCACATTGATACTTTGCAAGCAAGTTTTTTCTTTCAAGGACATATGTTAGCCTTCGGTTGATCATGCGTTCCAGGGTTTTTCCCAAACAACTTGTTAAGGCTATAGGTCTGTAGCTGGTTACCTTAGAGGGGTCCTTTCCAGGTTTTAATAAAGGAATTATGTTGGCTACCTTCCACTGAAGTGGAAACATCCTTCCCTCCAGATTCGGTTAAAAAGGTATAGAATTAATTCTAGTGTAGAAAGGTGAAGATGTTTTAGCATTTCATAATGGATGCATTCAGGACCAGCAGCTGAAAGTTTAGTATGTTTCAATACCAGCTGGAGTTCATGCAATGTGAAAAGGAAATTGTAATGTTCCCTCTCACCTCCAGACGTTTTTACAATTTGTCGTTCCGCTTGGAGCTTATGTCGTTGGAATACAGCTGGGTAATGTTGAGAGCTGGAGATCAATTGAAAGTGCTCCCCTAGAATATCAGCCTGCTCCTCCAAATTTGCAGGGCAGTACCCATTTCTAGTCAAAAGAGGGACAGAGAAAGCACGATAGGTGCCATTCACTTTATGGATTCTGTCCCACATTTCTTTGGATGTTCTGGTACTGTTAATTGAGGAGGCATACTTCTGAAAACTCTGACGTTTGGATCGTCTGTGGATAAATCTAGCTTGGGCTTTCATCTTCTTAAATTCAATTACATTACTTGGAGTAGGATAACGTCTAAGTTTACCCCACGCTCGGTTTTGGTTCGTCTTTGCCTCGCGGCAATCCTGATTCCACCAGTGTTTCGGGCGCCTGGGGAGGCGCGTAGATGTTATAGGTATGTTGCGCATGGCCGCGGCAAGGATATGTTGTGTGAGCAGTTCGTTTAGCTCGTCAACTGAGAGCTGGTCAAATGATGAGCAAGCTAGGAGTGAGGACTGGGTAAAACCTTCCCAATTAGCTTTGTCGAACTTCTACCGTGGTTCTCTTAATGACAGTGTTGGAGGCGGGAGGCAACGCTCAAGGACAACTGGAAAGTGATCGCTTCCATACGGGTTCTGTATAACCCACCATGTAAAGAGAGGGAATAAGCTGGGATCAGCTATCGCAAGATCAATACATGTAAAAGTGTTTCACGAAAAGCTGTAGTGAGTGGGTTCTTTTTTATTCATCAAGCATAAATCTGATGAGAGCAGGAATCGTTCTATTATTACTCCCCGCGTGTCCCGTCTGTTACTTCCCCACAAGGAATTGTGGGCATTTAGGTCACCAAGGATAAGAAATGGATGTGGAAGTTGTCTAACAAGGGCTTCAAGTTCTTCATATTTCAATGAATAATTAGGAAGTATATATAATGAACATATAGTTATTGCACGATCAGTTAAAACTTTTTCAGCAACTGCTTCCAGTTTGGTGTCCAGGCACACCTCAACACAAGGAGTTGATCTTTGGACTATTATAGCAACGCCACCAGAAGCGTGTGAACCATATAGCCTATCCTTCCGGAATAGCTGGAAGCGCTTTAGTAGGTTTGAGTGGCTTTCTTTTAGATACGTCTCCTGAAGGCAAAGAGCTATAGGGTTGTGTTCCTCCAACAAATTGTAGACATCATCATAGTTACAAAGTAGTCCTCGACAATTCCACTGTATGATGCTCATAAGATTAGCCAAGCTAATAATGGCTCTTGGCTATCTTAGCTGCATGAAGGAGTCACACATAATTTGTTCTGGTTGTGTAGGAATATGAAAAGCCTTGCTCTAATAGGGTATTATCAAGGTGGAGTGACCGGCTTTTTAGCTTTTTGCTTTGGGGTCTGAACCTCCATCTCCTCGAGGTCTGTGTCAGGGGCAGAAAGTTCTTCACTGTCTGCCATTGCTTCTGTATTCAATGTTTTCTTGCTAGCAAGCCTGTCAGCAGACCCCGAAAAGTCGGTGCTTTTGGGGGGCAGACCCCGGCCTTTGCCTAACACTTTAGGGCGAGTGGTCGACGTGCTAGGCCGAACCACTGATCCGTCCATCTGGTCGGGTTCTACAGATACTGCAGGTGCTGCACGTGGAATGTGCTGTTTCCGTGGTGAGGAAGTCCTCCTCTGAGAGGAGGAGCGGGGGGCTCGCCCCTCTTGGGAGGACGACCTGCAAGGAGTGGGCGATGGAGTTACATCCATCGCCTCTGATGCACCCGAGTCTTTGGCATGACTGGGTGCTTTAGCTGCTGTCGCAGCCGAGAGGGAATGCCCAGGAAGAGAAAGCTTCAACCTGGGCGTCGAGGACTGGAGTGGTTTTCCAGGGTTCCCAAGGGACACCTGGGTCGCCACTGATACCTTAGGCGGTGCAGGTCCCCTGCTGGACACCGCCTCGGCATAAGAGCCTCTCTGAAAAGCGGAGAGGCGATGCTTTGCATCATGATAGGATATGTTTTCTTTGACCTTAAGTGCGAGAATTTCTTTTTCTTTTTTAAATTGGTCGCATGCTCTCGAATAGGCTGGGTGGTTGCCATTGCAATTTGCACATTTGTAATCTGCGTTGCAGTCGTCGGCGGTGTGCTCGGTGCCGCTACACCCGGCGCATGTCTCGCGACCGCGGCAAGTGCGCGAACCATGTCCGTACCGCTGGCAACGAAAGCAGCGAAGAGGATTTGGGACATAGGGCCGCACCTTACAGTTGATGTAACGGCCTTAACAGAAGGTGGCAAAATGTTCCTTTCGAAAGTCAATACAACGTGCTTGGTGGGCTGTTCCTTGCCGTCCCTTCGGATATTAATGCGTTTTGCAGCCACATCCCCTTGGGATTGAAGGCCCTCCAGAATTTCATTGTCAGGACTGTCCATTAGGTCATCCTCTGAGATCACACCGCGTACAGTGTTCAGTGTACGATGGGCGGACACGGTGACCTTGATATCTTGGATGGTTTCAAGGTTGACTAAGGCCGTAGCTTGGTGTTTTTCATTCACTTGTACGAGGAGATCGCCTGAAAAGAGCTTTTTTGCTTCAAATTTCACTCCCAAGATGCCTTGAAGCACCTTTGCAACAATGAATGAAGAAAGCTTAGAGAGTGGTTGGGAGTTTTCTTCAGAGTGCAACACGAAGAATTTTGTAAAGTGGTCACTTGAGTCATTTATACTAAGGAAATTGGACAGAGCTTCGGTGCGGACCCATTTCAGGGACCGATCGGAGGTTTTGTTGTGCTTGGAACCCATAGAAATTGGAAAACAAGTTCAGTGCCCGGGTGCACCGCCCACCACGGAGCCGAACAAGGGGGTAGGTAATGTGCCATAGCTAAGAAAGGCTTGGCTGACACAATTACTCTACCAGTGCTGCCCGGGCACTATACCCTAGTGTGGTTGCAGGGATAGGTCCTGTTTCCACTCAAGGTTGGCCCTTGCCGCCTAAGGTGGTAAAAAAGGAAGGAAGAGAGTGCAGAAGAAAAGAGAAAGAGGTGGGAGGAAAAGTGAAAGAAGGAAGAATAGGGTAGAAGAGGCGACTGACTGAATCATCCTGGTCGGGCCAAGCCAGGACACCCGTCTACGAGAAGCAGGGGTCGAAGCGGTGTATTGCCTCGCCCGGGGGGCCCCGAAGGGTCCAAACATACCCCGGGCTCAGCTCAACCACGAGGGTCCCCTTTTCCCCGCACACGGGTTAAGCCACGCACAGCCAGGTGTGGGTGGGTAAACCCACATAGCTCGGGGTTCGCGGTGGCGCTACTCACCAAGCACCTACCAAGGCAGGTGCCCCCTGCGTGCGGGTATGGTGGCCCACGTGGCTGGGGTCCGTGGTGACGCTACTCACCAAGCACCTAGCACCTAAGGTGCAGGCGCCCCCTGCGGGGCTCGGGGTCCGTGGAGACGCCACTCTCCAAACACCTGCTTTCACAGGTGCCCCCTGCGGGGTAACCGAGAAGGAGGTGAGTGACTTCCGCAGAATCAAGAAAACAGAGTGGAGTTGCGTACCGACTCGAAAGGCATCCGCGCTTCGCACCTGTGGCGACGCGAAAGGGGCGAAGTGCAGCTTGAGCGAACTGTTCTATCTTCGTCTTAATGCATGAACCTCTGTGGTGCACGTGCGGAACTCTCAGATGATGTACGGCTTTGTTTTGTTTTGTTGTTAAAGCCTCTTCTTGTACATTTGCGCTTCTGTGAAAAATTATGTGTTTCTATAGGTGTGCCTTGTTAACCCAAATAAATTACTCAAGAAATAGAGTGATTTTGTTAAACTGTTACCTATGAATGTTTTATTGCATACTGCCAACAAAAGAGTATGATTACTGTAAGCTGAAAAGCAACTTCCGATATGCTGTGCGTAACCCAAAAAATTTAAACGTATGCAACAAGTAGTCCAAAAGCCGAAGGATGGACAAAATGTACTCATTTTTTTTTTCACGTACCTCGGAATACTAAGGGCCAATGAAGGATAGGCGAAAGAATGCCTTGCGGTAAATTTAAAAAAATCGAGCCGATTTTCCGATAATGTTTGTATAAAATAAAGATTGTCCGAAACGCATAAACGGGGATATTGTTTTGCTGGACTGGATAGTGCCATAGAATGCAACCCGACATGATCGAAACGGATGAAACGTCTTGGATCTCTCCACTCGCTTAGGCTAGTTAACATTGATGTTAACTAAATTTACTTTTGTTGTTGTTTTTCACGGCACAATGTTCAAACAAATAATTTAAATATATAAGTTTCGTGCAACCTCAGTAGTAAAACGTTGTCGTGGCGACGTTCGAAAATGCAAGCTGTGACTTCGCAGACATCACTTCGTCAATTCAGCCATCTCTCATTTCTTTATGACGTTACTGATTTTTTCAAAAATATATTAGTAAACATTCAACGGGGTAAAGTAGTTTTCAGTGAAATCCGATATTGCTGAGCCAATTATCAATGTTGCGGTGAAGCCCGCATACCGGAGCCGGAGGTTGGTATTACGCGATAAAAATGACTTATTCAACTGGTTGTCCTAAAACTACAACAAAAAAAGGTCAAGCAATATTTATACCCGGTTTTAAGCAGAATCTGGGCAATAAATTAAAAAAGTATGAACGAAATAAAAAATGGCTTTTTTGAGAAAATTGACTTCAAAATTTGCATATTTTTCATTTTTGTCTATATTTGTGGCAGAATAAAAACAACACGGTAAACACAATAACCAGCAAATACATGTCAATCGATAGCTTACATTGATAGCTACGCACAGATATCTGTCTCACGTCATTGCGCCCTACCGTTCGTTTTATATAGCTGTCCGAAGTTGCGTCACAGTTGCTCTAGGTTGCATGTTTGAGATATTTTTTAGAAAATTAATTTAAAATAACAGAAGACAGAAATTTACCTCTAAAAATAGCCAAGTCTGCGTACATATTGCGTAATAAATATAATAATTCTGCAAGAATTGGATATTTTGTAAATGGCAGCTAAAGTCGAGATAAAATCAAATTGGGAATTTGACGTTTTCTACCCTGCAGCGCCTCAGAATTTGTTCCTCTCAAACTATACAATTCTAATTTTTTTTCAAAGGCAGTTTCTTTCATCACAAGGATTCGGGTATCATATATATTTTTTACGATTAAATCTAAAGACCCCCCCCCCCGACAAGTTTGGTCGAATTCAAATGAAATCACCCCACTGAGGTCATGCAAAACTTGAACCATATATAACAGGATGGCCAAATTATTGCAGTAAGGAGCGAAAATTGGGAACCACCCTTTTTGAAAGCATTTTACCATGGCACACATTGAGTCTTGCATCAGCCACCATCTGGAACCCCACAGTGATGGTACAAATGCCTCAGGCCAACATAGAAATGAGCCATTAATTAATGGTCCCTGAATTGCAACAATGTGCATTCTGACTACACAGGTACTGAACAGATTTTCGCAGTGCTTAATGATGTGGAGAGGCCAAGCCACAGACTCACAGGCCCCAGGTAACTCAGAACGGCTACCAGACGAAGATGGAGCTCTGTGGTCAAAGAGCGGATCAGGAGAGGTGGACACCGGCATTTGTTCTGAAAGGTTTTTGATTGTAAAACGCGAATGTTTGCAAAAAGAGAATTTGTGTTGGACATTGATTTACCATGAGCAGCAGTGGAATGCGAAGTGATGCTGCCCTCCACATCGCAAAGGCTTGTTGTGGCTACCGGTACTGTAGAACGAGGTTTGCATCTTAGATATGAACAGCAGTTTTACACAAATTGAGCTCACCATTAGCAGCAGTGGAAGGCGACGTGATGCTGTCCTCCGCGTGGCAAAGGCTTGTTGTGGCTACCGGTACTCTTGAACGAGGTTTGCATCTTAGATATAAACAGAAGTTTTACACGAACAGATCTCACCATTAGCAGCAGCGGAAGGCGACGTGATGCTGCCCTCCGCGTCGCAAAGGCTTGTTGTGGCTACCGGTACTGTTGAACAAGGTTTGCATCTTAGATATGAACAGCGGTTTTACACGAACTGATCTCACCGTGAGCGGCAGTGGAAGGGGACGGGATGTTGCCCTCCACGTCGCAAAGGCTTCTTGCGGCTACCGGTACTGTTGAACGAGGTTTGCATCTTAGATATGAACAGCGGTTTTACACGAACTGATATCACCATGTATTAGTGAAAATCTCCAAGCCGGTTACACCTTTTTAAATTCTGTAAATTGATTTCTCTCTTTCCGGTGGGTGTCCTCAAAATTGGTAGTGCAACATGGGTCAAAAAACCAGTATTTAGAAAGTTGATTAGTTGGGTAATTAGTATTTTGTTCTGCAATCCCAGCCTTGGCGGACGGCTGGGTATTTGTTCCCGTAAAAAAGTTTTAGAAATTTTCGTCAGTATTCGCTAAAACAACCGGTATGAGATCAAGATCTTGACGTGTCAAGCAGCCTTTTACATTTCCATGTGTGAACTTTGTGTCGAATATTTACTGATATCTTTATTCACATATCTGAGGCATTTTGCACAGCACCAGTCAGATATTTGGGTGTGTGCCTTATCTGAAAAGGCATGGCACATGCAGCATATACCTTCCTGTGATTTTGTCTGTTTTGATTTTCATGATCAAGGTTATGGTGTTAAGCAATGGTATCCTGGCTTTCGGTTTTTGTTGTGCCTGCTCGTAGATGCCGCACTTTTAAAGGCAACATTTTTCCTAGATCCTGAGATCCATTTTGCAGTATGTCAGTTTTCATTCATCTCACATTCCGAAAGACGTGCTCATTTTTCGGCCATGTCTCGCCCGGTGCAAGTTTTAGGTTATGTGAATTGGTGTTTTGAATTGCGTACAAATGTGTTTCTTGCTGTATGTAGTGTGCGTGGCGTTCTGTTCTTATTGGTAATGATAGACATACTCCATTTATTGATACACTTGCTTTTCATCTGTAAGCCGTCGTGATAGGAAAAGTAGTTGCTCACTCTGTTCGCTTCCGAAACTGTTTGGTGCAGTTCAGTTAGAAATCACTATGTAAATTTTTCTACTTGCAAGAATACCTTATATTTCTTTTATATTTGATTGCAACAAGGAGAGTATTAGTTTCTTGCAGAACATAATTCGCTACATATCTTATTTGCTTGTTCATGTGTGTTCACGACTGTGGTCCACATAAAGAGATATTGAACCAGATGCTCTCTTTGCTTCCAAATAGGGCAGACGCCATGGACACCGTGGGTGCTGTAAAACTAAAAAAAGGTTTTACAGTAACAAGCAAATATAATATTGTAAAGACAGTTAATAAAAATATAGAGTAGGCGAGCTGCTGGATATAATGAATCCGAGACTGGGCATCTTGAGGGCACAGGAATGGGGAGGGGGGGGGGGGGGTAGGGTTCGACGAGGCCTAAGCGCGCCCAATTCGAAACCGAAACTTTCTATACCGGAACCCGACGCGTAAACGGAGTAACGTCACCTAATATCCGCAAGGAGCGGTAGCTGTGAGGCGGGCTAAGTGGGCCGCTGGGCCCTATGGTCGTGTCCGCTCTTTAGATTTACTAAATTACTCTATGCCCAGTCCCCGTCTTGCGCGCGCTTTCTTTTGTCTCTGCGTGCCTGCGTCTGACCGTCTGCGTCGCCATCATTGCTTTGTCAATGCTCGTCTGCGTCCCCATAATTGCTCGACTGTTGGAGGTGGACGGCTGGACCTCGACCGCCCGTACGCTCAGTTTTTTTGCGTCGCGGGTGTTGTGGACGTTTGTTGCGCGATGTACGCATTTGTAAAGTTTACCGACGGTGGCCGAATGGTTATGCCGGACTCCATGATAAATTAGTTTAGACCTAGGGATGACCAAGACTGCAACCCAAAACAGAAACTGGAAGCGTTCTGGATTTCTGAGAAAGGAGGGGAGGAAGGCTACTACGAAGCGACGGTGGAGATGCTTGGAGGTATGTGTATTCGTGTGATACCTTTTTTAGGATACCATGCACGGGAATCGTCGGTTCTGGAGATTTTTGTGTGAGCTAATACGCACGTGGAGCAGGGCGGCCGGGCACGAGCAAGTGCGCCTTACTTCTAACAAATGCCCCCAATGTTGAATACCCGCGCAGTGAAGGCATATGGTTTCACAAAAAACTGTAATTCGGGCTGTTTGAAAACAGGTGTGACGAATGCACGTACTGTACTTTTTTAGTGGGAAGGCTGCATTCGAGGAACAAAAACAAAGATCAAGCGCCACCCATGAAATGTTTTTAGACACCTATGCTAGTCGAGTAAAGGCTCCGTAAGCTGGTGTGCAAAAAATGGAGTCAGTCCGTCTTAAGACGTTTTGAAATTAGGACATAGGAAGCTTTCATGTTATGCACTAGTGCGAGGCGATGTGATGTGCGTGATTGCTTGTTCTAATTTTCATAAGTATTGCTATGGTCCGGCACGTTACCCACAACCTTCGCAGGGACAGTTGTACTTCTCATCCAAGAAATGCAGAAGGCAAGAGTAGCAGTGCCAAGGATTCTCAACAACCTCCCTGAAGGTGGAGTTGGAGAACCCATGCAGAAGGCAAGTTCATGTTTCAGTTAGCTTAATTTCCATGAATGTGCCACTACTGGCAAAAGCTTGCTGATACAGCAACCCTTTGCCAGTAGGAATGTATAGAGCTACCTGCTGTTAGAGGGAACTCGCTGATGCATGGACAGTGCTCCGCGTTTTGACAGTTGCTGGGGCAACGGGAAGCCCTGTGCAGACGCAGTAAGCTTCAGTAGCAGAAAACGCGCTGCTTACGCCACCAATGCTGCTCACTGCATCGGTTGTGAGCCAGCCGAGTAGACGCAGTAGTCAGGGGTGGAAGCGCTGCCCTAATTGCGCCACCCTGCGCCAATTCACATCCCTGCACCAGCCTGCTCCAAAACGCCAATTTCAGCTTTTTTGTGTGTGTTTTCTCTAAATTTAGCGGAAAACGGTCGGCCACTGGCCACCATGTGGTGTTTACTTCTTTTTTAGGCCTCAGTGCGGGCGACTCGTACCAACTCGACTGGGGCTCCGAACCACGTGTAACCGCAAGGCGAGTCGTCGATTTTAGTTCATCGAGAGTGAGATGTCGATTTTGACTACAAAGAGCTTGATATACGAACACATCGGTTTGGTTTCTGGCATAGTTGGTTGGCGCGGTTGAAGCGCGTATGCAGTTGCCCGTGGTCCCGACCTGCCGTGATCGTGGGAGTTGGTGCCTCGGCACCGGTGGGCCCCCGCAGGGGACACCTGTGAAAGCAGGTGTTTGGAGAGTGGCGTCTCCACGGACCCCGAGCCATGCGGGTTCGCCCGCCCACGTATGGCTGTGCGTGGCTTTCCCGTGTCTAGGGAAAAGGGAATCTTGGTGGTTGAGCCAAGCCCGGGGCAGGTTTGGACCCTTCGGGGCCCCCCGGGTGAGGCAATACACCACTTCGGCCCCCGCTTCTCATAGACGGGAGTCCTGGTAAGGCCCGGCCAGGATGATTCAGTTTAGTCGCCATTTCTTCTACTATCCCCTCCGATCTTTCACTTTTACCTTTCCTGCTTCCTTTACTTCTCTCTCACTTATCTTACTCCTCTTTCAACCCTCTTTGGCGGCCAGGGCTAACCTTGGGTGGCAATGGACCTCTGTCTTGACCCACACTTGGGTATAGTTTCCCGGCAGCACTGTACGCGTAACGTCTCCAGCCAAGCCCTTCTTGTTATGGTGCGTTACCTAACCCCTTGTTGGGCTCGGTGGTGGGCGGTGCACCGCGGATACCGAACACTCTTTGCCCTCCTATGGCGCCCCACCCCTCCAAACCCCGTTCAGGGCAAGCCTTTAAAAGGCGCTGCCTTGAACACAAAACCATTGAAAAAGAATCGAAGGAAGAAACCTTTACAAAGTTTTTTGTCGTTCATTCACTGGATGAACAGAAACCAGTTGCAAAGCTCTCACCCTTTGTTGTAGCTAAAGTTCTTGAGCACCTTGTAGGGTTCTCCTATAAGGCTAAGAAGCTCCACTCTGGAGACCTCCTTGTGGAGGTAGAAACAAAAAAACAAAGTGAAGCACTCTCTAAGATGACCAACATTGTTGACTTGAAAGTGTCGGTGAGCCCTCACCGTACAATTAACACCATTCGTGGTGTCCTCTCTGAGGATGACTTCCTTCATACCAGTGAGGATGAACTTCTCGAGGGCCTCGAAGGCTCTGGTGTCATCGCCGTCAAACGAATAATGTTTAAAAAGAATGGTGAAGAAATTCCCTCTAAGCATGTTATTTTGACTTTCGAGAGACACACTCTACCAGAGACAATCAAAGCAGGGTACCTTAATTGCCGGATCCGCCCTTATGTCCCCAACCCACAGCGGTGCTTCCGTTGTCAGCGTTTTGGCCACGGGTCACGCAGCTGTCGCGGAAGGAAGACATGTGCAAAGTGTGGAAGTCAAGCCCACGTCTCCGAGATTTGCGAGGCCGTGGCCCATTGCGCTAACTGCGGTGGACCACACCCCGCTTACTACCGCAGCTGTCCTTTCTTTCAGCAAGAAAAAGATATTCTTGCCCTGAAAGTCAAAGAAAATATTACATACGTGGAAGCAAAAAAGCGTTTTTCCTTTTCGTCAAAATGGTAGTTATGCTGAGGCGGTGCGCAGGGGCCCTGCACTGCGCTCGGAGTCAAGGGCCACCCAGGTCTCTCCCGAGATCTTGGCGGCCGACCTCAGGGCCCCAGCTCCCCGACAGGGGCAGCGGCAGCTTCCCCCAGTCCCTGGTGGTAGCACGCGTGCTGCCCCTCCATCCGAGGACAGGCCAGCAGCTGCCGCGCCTGTCCCCTCTCCTAGGTCCCCTCCTAGGGAGGAGCGAGCTTCTCGCTCCTGCTCGCTGGAGAGGGTCCCCCTACCGAAGGAGCAGCATGGTACCCATGCAGCTCCTGTAAAAGGAGGTGTGAAGACAAGCTTGGGTGACCCCTCGCCCAGTTCGTCCGCCACTCCTCCATCCGGTCGTGGCCGGGGTTTTCCCCCACGCGTGCCAGGCCGGACTAGCTCTGTCATGCTCCATCCACCAGACACTTCCCAGGACATGGAGATACCAACTGATGCTTACAGTCAGTCTACTCCTGGGTCTGACCAGGATGGTATGGAATGGGAGACAGCTTCTCGTAAATCTAAAAAGAAGCAACCTGTAGTAGCGCCCAAGTAATAGCCCCGATAGCTGTTGCATTGTGATCACATCTTCCACCTAGGTCGAGTTGGCTCTCCATAGTTATATTTATTTTGCTAGGTTTTATCTCCTTATATTTACATATTTACACACTTTTAGAGCGCAGCTCTTAGGCGCCCGTTTCCGGCTTGAGCGGCGTCGGCGTCGGCGTCGGCGGAACCGCGCGGTGCATTATGGGAAATGTCCCATAATGCACCGCGCGAGCCCCCACCCGGGGTCACGTGACCTCGTGAGGGGAGGGGGGCACGTGACCCCCCGAAGTCACGTGACCCCCGAAGTCACGTGACTCCCCTGAAGTCACGTGACCCCCCGAGGTCACGTGACCCCCGCCGATGACGTCATCGTCACTGATGACGTCACCGGCATCCGCATCGACGTCACTGATGACGTCACTGGTGACGTCACCGGCATCATCACTGATGACGTCACTGGCATCCGCATCGTCATCATCACTGATGACATCATCAGTGACATCACTGATGACTTTACCGACATCCGCGTCGTCATCGTCATCATCCCTGATGACGTCATCAGTGACGTCACCGATGTCGTCACCGGCATCCGCATCGTCCTCATCACTGATGACGTCATCAGTGACGTCACTGATGACGTCGCCGACATTCGCATCGTCATCGTCATCATCACTGGTGTAGTCATCAGTGACGTCACTAATGACGTCATCGGTATCCGCATCGTCATCGTCACTGATGACGTCATCAGTGACGTCAGTGATGACATGTCGGCATTGTCATCGTCACGTGACCCCCAGGTCACGTGACCCCCCCTGGTCAGTTGAACCCCCCCAGTACCCTTTCCCCCTCCTCCTCAAGAGCTGCGCTCTAATTCGGCGTTACAGGGAGTTGTAAACGGCTTTCACTTTTTTAATAGATGACAAAGTTACATTTAATGCAATGGAACGTCGCGGTATTTTAAGAAATATTGATGATGTCAATCATTTTATGGATGCGCTTCGACCCATCGCTCTTGCCTTGCAAGAAACCCATCTTCACTCTAATTCTTTTAACATTTTAAGACGTCATCAGGTTTTTAGGAAAGACCGTCCCGCTTCCAGTCCTTCTGGTGGCGTTGCAGTAGTTGTGCAGAGTGGAGTCGCTTGCTCTCAAGTTCCACTCCGCACACCTCTGGAAGCTGTTGCAGTGCGTCTCCTCGTGGACCGCCTTGTAACGCTTGTTTCTTTATACTTACCACCAAATATTCCTTTCAATCTTCAAGAGCTACAGGGACTTGTAGGACAGCTTCCTCAACCGTTTTCAATTTTGGGTGATTTTAACGCTCATCATCCCATGTGAGCAGTACCCGTCAAGACTCCCGGGGTGGTGTTATTGAACGTCTTTTATTGTCTTCTGGGCTGTGTCTTCTTAACGGGAAAGAACCAACTTTTTTTAGTGCAGCACACAACTCATTCACATCTATTGATCTTTCTATCGCTTCACCTTCAATACTTCCTGGCTTTTCATGGAAGGTTCTCCATAACCCTTTTGGAAGTGATCACTATCCTATTGTTTTAGAAAGTACTGTTCCATTGCCTAATCTTTTAAAGCGTCCCCCTAGGTGGAAATTAGAAAAGGCTGACTGGACACTTTTTAATCTTCACTCCACTTTAGATCCTTCGATCCTTTCTTCTTTGTCACCCGAGAACGCTACACTTCATGTTACTGAGCAGATACTAAGGGCTGCTCAGCGCTCTGTTCCACAAACTTCTGGTAATGTGCGAAAAAAATGTAAACCTTCGTGGAACAAGGAGTGTGCCACAACCCTGGCAGATCAAGACAAGGCTTGGGAAAGATTTCGTAGATATCCCACTTCGCACAACCTTGTGGAGTTTAAACGCCGAAAAGCCAAGGCTCGTTGGACTAGGAAGCGGGCAAAACGGAAGTCTTGGATGAAGTACCTGTCTTCTCTAACTAGTTTTGTCCCTGCCAAAGAGGCCTGGGACAGATATAGGAAAGTAAATGGGGATTATAGGTGCTTTGCCATCCCAACGTTTATTGCTCCTTGTTCGTCATTAAAAGACATAGCTTACGTCCTCGGAGAACATTTTTATAATTCATCCAGCTCAGCCAACTACAGTGCTAACTTCGCACAGTTTAAAGCCCGTGCGGAGCAACAAAAGCTAGTCGTAACTGGAGGAAAGGCAGCCTCTTATAATCGGCCATTTACGCGATATGAACTTGAGATGGCCCTTAATGTAAAAAAGCTATCTGCTCCTGGGCCCGATGGGCTTCACTATGAAATGCTTCGTAACCTGTCCACGGAATCCCTTGAAAACCTTCTTTTTTTTAAATTTCTTATGGGAAAAGGCTTGTTTTCCTCAGACTTGGAGGTATGCATATATTATTCCCTTTCTAAAACCTAATAAAGATCCTTCACAGCCATCAAGTTACCGCCCAATGGCACTAACGAGCTGCCTCAGAAAAACATTTGAAAGGCTGATAAACAGGCGACTGGTTTATGTATTGGAACAACAGAGGGCCTTTGATAACAACCAGTGTGGATTCCGCCGAGGTCGTTCTACTCTCGATCACTTGGTACGTTTGGAAACTGTTATACGTGAGGCATTTGTAAACCGGCAGCACTGTGTCGCAGTTTTTTTCGATTTGGAAAAGGCATATGATACAGCGTGGAGACATGGGATTCTTCAAGATCTGTATGCATGTAATATCCGTGGCCGTATGCTGCAATGCATAAGGGAATATCTAACAAACAGGACTTTTCAAGTTCGTCTTGGCTCCAACCTATCTGATTCCTACGTGCAAGAAAATGGAGTCCCTCAAGGAGGAGTCTTGAGCGTAAATTTATTTGTGCTAAAAATGAATTCAATTGCGCGACTGCTACTTCCTTCTGTTTCATATTCTATTTACGCTGATGATATACAGATCTCGTCTTCCTCTTGTAACCTTTCTAGCTGTGAGCGCCAGTTGCAGATAGCCATAAACAAACTTTCCAAGTGGGCTGACGAGAACGGGTTTCGGTTCTCTGCATCCAAAACAGTCTGTGTGCCCTTTTCTTTGCGTCGTGGGCTGTCATTGGACCCATCACTAAAACTAAATGGAAACCCTGTACCTGTCAGGAAAGAGCATAGATTTCTTGGTGTGATATTTGATAAAAAGCTTAATTTTATTTCACACCTGAAAGCTTTAAAAACTAAAATGGGTTCTGACAGAAAATGTATTCTACGGTTGTACAATGCTCTTGTAAGATATCGTCTTGACTATGGTGCGGCAGTGTATGGATCGGCCCGGCCATCTGCCCTCAGAATGTTGGACCCAGTTCACCACCTAAGGTTGAGACTAGCAACTGGTGCTTTCCGAACATCCCCTGTCTCCAGTTTATATGCAGAAGCTAATGAGCTATCACTGAACAAACGACATACCTATCTTAGCCTAACGTATGCTTTTAAGATTCTGGCTGACCCTCAACACCCTACTTATTCTTCCCTTACAAGGTGGAGGTTTTCCCGTCTCTTTAACAACAAGCCAAGCATTGTGGCACTATTAAGCTCCCGCATTGAAGAACTTCGCACTTCACTGCATCTTTCATTGGACCAGGTCGGCCTCATTCGAAATGTCGACGACTGTATTCCACCCTGGAAGACACTGCCAGTTGTCTGTGACTGGTCGCTCACAAAATTTAACAAACATGGCATTTCCCATGCTGTAATACTGCAAGAGTTTTGTGAAGTACAAATCAAGTATGATGGTTATCTTCATGTTTACACAGATGGCGCCAAGACTTCTTTTGTTGGCTGCGCTGTGTATTCAGAACACTTCTCTAAAGTTCAGCGACTTAATTCATTTGCCAGCATTTTTACTGCAGTACTCTATGCAGTATCAATGGCAATAGACCACATTCTACATAAGAAAATAACTAGGACTGTTCTGTTCGTTGATTCTCAGAGTGTGATTGTTGCAGTTTGCTCTGTTAAAGACACTAAAAACATGCCTGTACAACAAATTCAGAGTAAACTCAACGCTGCTCTACATGACTGTCAAAGCATAATATTTTGTTGGGTACCTAGTCACGTTGGCATAGAGGGCAACGAGAAGGCCGACAGGCTTGCAGGGTCTGTGGGAAACCTTGTCCAATCGTCTTTCTGTTTACCATATCAGGATATAAAGCCTTTAGTAAAGTCATCACTTTTTCGTTGTTGGCAGTTGGAATGGGACAGGGAGTGTGAAAACAAGCTCCACATTATAAAGCCTGTTCTTGGAGCCTGGGAAAGCTCTTCATGCAAGAGTCGTCTTTATGAAACCTTGCTGTGCCGTCTGAGAATTGGGCATTCTTTTATCACTTATAAGTACCTACTTTGGGGGGAAGATCCTCCTATTTGTGATCAGTGTGGTGATACTCTTACAATCTTACATATCCTGTGGTCCTGTCCCGCTCTGGAGCCCAACCATCGTGTTTATTTTCCTGAGTTGTTTCAACAACAAATCCCATTTCATCCGGCCTTCCTGCTGGGGGAGAATCCCATGGTCCCTTTTAGCAGGGTAGTAGACTTTCTTACTAGCATTGGCATTTGATACCAAATATAGCTTTACCAAATCCTAGGTTGCACTTTGGTAAAACTCTCACCAAAGCATGCTGATTGTTATTATCGTTTGGCGCAGATGGCCTCGTAGCTCTTGCGCCATTAAACCCCCAAAATCATAATCATCATCATCATCATCATCGGTCCCGGTGGGCTACCTCGGCGATCAACATGAGCAGAAGTAAGTGGTCTTTACTAGTTTTACCTGTTATTTGGTAGCGTACCGTATTTGGACGCGTAGCCGTGAAGAATCGCGAGCACAGGCACATGCGTTCTCGAACTCAATTTGTCTTCTCAAAACGAAACCAAAACCATCATTGTGTGCGCGAATGTGCACGCTGTCGTGTGTTGTCTCCCGCCGTCAGGCCACTGGCGAAAACAATACCCACGATCTTAAACGAGTTGGTTAATTGGCAGTGCTACACACTTTTTTGTTTCTTTCCTTTAGCGTGGAGGAGTGGGGGTTACATCAGAAATGCCGTACAACACTCCCGCGCTGCCGATTCCTGTCGTGAACGCACCTTAACTTGCTATAGCCACACTACTCGTGCAAGTTTCAGGTATAGGTGTATCTGGTTGGGGGAGGGGGGGTGGGTAGAGAGTAGCTGGTAGGCTTTTTGTCACGTAAGAAAGCAGCCCGCCCAGCAGGGATGAGCGCCTGATCAGCTATATCTCATTTTGTCTCGTTCAAACTGAGCTGGCACCGATACCCGAAAGGCTATTGCCATCCTGCACCTCAATGTAACTCAGCATCACTCCCCAAGTCATCATAATCAGTTGGGCACCATTCACCTTCCACGAAAAGAAATAAAAAAAATATTTTCTTTATATACATTGTAGTATGGTATGCAAGTGTGCAACAGTAAATACTTGATAGTTTTATTTGCAATCATGTTTTGATATTTGCGCTTTCCACTTGTTTCAGAACGGTGCACCAAATTTAATGTGGACGTGCTGACCAAGAAGGACGGCAATTGGGATTAAATTTCTGTTTGGTGTCGACCAAGCTCGACAAACAGTGATGGCTTCTGTGTACTCTGCAATGCGACTGTGCACTGTTCGCAAAATGGTACCTCAGCAATAATGCGCCATGCTGGTTCTCATAAACACATCCAAAATGCTAAGAAAAAGCGAAAGGCAGAAGGAGTCCTTACCAAGGACTTCATGGTCCAGGGCACCCTGGATTTTCACAAGAATGCGGCATCACTGTCATTGCGAGAGAATGTCACAAGAGCAGAAACACATTTTGCTCTCTCCATGGTTGCAAATTCTCTTCCACACACTTGAGCGGATGTGGCAACCTTAACGTACCCTTACATGTTCCCTGATTCGCAAATCGCAAAAGGCTTCCAATGTGGTCGCAAGAAGGTTTCATGCATCATTTCTGATGGCCTTGGACCGTACTTCAAGGAAAAGGTGGTTCAAGAGCTTGTTCAACCAGAGGTGTTCTATAGCATCATGATCGACGAGACCCCAGTGCCTGAGGCCAAGGTGCAGCAGTTGGATGTACTTGCTCGCTACTACTCTGTCAACACGCAGAATGTAGTTGTGGAGCACCTACAGTCACTTCATTTGGGACATGCTACTGCAGATGAACTGTTTTGCTGTGTTGAAGATACTCTTAATGAGCTTCCAAAGCAGAACATGGTATGTTTCTTCAGTGACAGCCCCTACGTGATGAAGAGCTTAAAACGCAAACTGAAAGCGGAGCTCAGCCTTGACATAATTGACACTGGAGAATGTAGTCTTCATAAGGTCCATAATGCTTTCTCTGCTGGCTTAAATTCTTTCTGTAGCGAGTTGGAATCGATTGTAACTGATGTCCACTACTACTTCAAGTATGCAACAAGGCATGCAGACATGAAGGAACTGCAGTGTAAACTCGGATTGCCACAGCTTGAGTTCTTGCGTCATGTGAATACCAGGTGGCTGACGCTATTTCCCAGCATTGAGCGTGTGCTTAAATTATATGACCGCCTGAAGACCTTTTTTTCGAAGTCGGGGGTGCCGAGAACACCATCATCGGCAAGGCACAGTCGTCTGGCATCTGCGTTCACCGACAGCACACTGCGAGCAAAGTTGGTCTTTGTACAAAATGCCGCACAGATCTTCGAGAAGTTCCATATGCTTTTCCAAAGCAAGGAGCCTCTCCTGCTTATCTTTTAAGATGAGACGGTGGCATTCATCAAGCAGGAGCCTGGAAGTTTTCTTCGCCAGGAGTCCCAGGAGTCATTTGTTGACTTGACTGGCTTGCAGTTGACAGACCTTGATGTGGAATCGTCTGTCCATTGGAAGGCAAAGCCGGAGGTTGGTGTGGACACCGAAATAGAAATGGAGGTCTGGACGCCAACTCAAAAGAATGCATTTTACACCAGGGCAAGGGCTTTCTACATAGCATGTACCAAGTTCCTAATATCTAGGTTGCCGCTGCACAACAAGGTGTTGTTTTATTTAAGGTTTTTAAAGCCTAATGCAGAAGGAGAGTTTGCCACAAGGTCGCTGCGATATATCGCGAATGCTCTGCCACAAGTTTTCCCCCCAACAAAGTGTCGGCACTCACTGATGAGTGGAACTCTCTCGTTTGTGAAACTTGTGACTGGGAGCTGTCTCCCAATGTGGTCACTCATTGGAGTGACGTGTTTGCACTAAAGACACCAACTTGTGATTCAAAGTATCCAATGCTCGGAAAGCTTGTGAAGGCTTTTTTTGCACTAACTCACGGAAACGCTTATTGCAAAAGTGGGTTCAGTGAGAACAAACATGCAGTCGAAAATCGAAGCTCAGTGTCCATAACGAGCATCTCAAGCCTTCGTCAAACAAAGTCGTACATGAAGAGATACAGCGAAGATCCCACCAAGGTGCCACTTACTAAAGAGCTTTTGAGAGGTGTGGAAAATTCGTACAAGAGATACCGGCAACGAATAGACAAAAAAGAAGCATCACGATCCCTCAAACGGAGACATGACGAAGCCTCAGGTGAAGTCTCTGAGACGAAGAAACTCACAGATTAGAAGTCCGGGCTCCAGTGCCGCCTGTCTTCTCTTAAAGCACTTCTACAGAGTGCACAAGAACTTATAAGCTAGGTTGTGGCAGATAAGGACATGGACAAGGTGGGGAGTGGACACCTCTGCTAAGTGATGTAAACTCTTAACTGCCCAAAGGACTCGAGCGCATAAAAGAAATTGACTCTGCTCTTCAAACTGTGAATAAAGGTGAACTTCAGTTGTTTCTAATGTACACAGATTCAGCTTAGTCACAACCTTTTTTTTTTGAACATGGAAGCCTGTGGGCTCGTCTAGTCAGTGCTTATGCTGCATATGTATTAGTGGCTGTGATATTTTTCAGACAATGTATTTTTCCATCTAAAGTAATATAGATATAGCTTTGTATGTTAACTTGGGTGTAGGGATTACTTTATTTTATGAACAGGGATTAAGAACATTTGTATTTAATGAAAACAGGTCAGCAATGACTGCTTTATTTTGAAACATGCTGTAGTACCTTAATTTTTTTTTATGAAGACACGCCATGCACAACATTTTATGGAGTACATAAGGTTGCGTTGCTCTTCAAGTCGATGCTTAAAGCTGCATATGTACGAGTGACTGTGGTATTCTAAAGATATAAAATACACATTTTATTTTGCATCTGAATTTTTGTCAAATGTCAGTAACCTTGTATTTTGTTACTAAACTTGATATGGGGCTTTTTAAGCAGTGATTTAACATGTGTATTCTTTAATAAACAAAAACTGTAGTCAGCGAAGGTAGTTTATCTGACACCTTGCAGTTGTTTAGTTCTCTGGATAGATGTTTACAATTGGTCTATTAAATAGACGGTTTTGTACTGGCGGGGCTCAAGTTGTGCTTTTATTGTCGGGGCCTCCCATATAAAGTCTATCATGACCCTACCTGCTGCCGGAATGGTTCTCAAAGCCTTACCTTTGCATAAATTGCCAATATTACATATTTCAATGCAATAGAAATGTATGTATGTATGTTGCTTGAAAATTATTCTAGGATGTGCATGCATATATTTTTGCTACATTTTTCATTTAGCAACAACAAATCCCTTTTAGACACCTGTTTGACCTCCGTGACCTGCTCCAAAACCGACTTCTACGGCTACAAAACTTTTGCTGCTCCTGAGCTGCTCTAAAGCGAGCCTTTTACTGCTCCCAAACTGTGCCAAAGTGGGACTTTTGCTGCTCCCAGCCCTGCTACAAAAGGCTCTAGCCCGCTTGCACCCCTGAGTAGCTGGCTGATATGTAAAATTATAAGTTTCCAGATATGTCTTTTTTTAAGTGAATTTTTTTTTATTATTATTACGTATTGACTAATTGCACTTTTTTTCAAGCATCTTGTCCAAAATGCAGTACATTAGGCTCGTGTCTGAAATAATCGTCCCGCAGCAGCACTTGCAGACGGATGGCTGTAATTTGGACAAAGAGCGGCACAATTCTCACAGAACAGCTTAGAATGAGAAGCGGCCTCACTTTTCTCCTCGCTTCGGTTCACTTTCTCAAGGCAACTTAGCGAAGAGGAGAGGGAATGAAGAATTGTGACGCGAGTATGTCCCGTCAGCCTCGTTGAATTGCTCCCTTTTTTCCATAAATACGGCCATCCGTTTAAATATTGCTGTATGAATGATGTCGGGGTGTTTGTAGCGTACCGCCTGTCACTCCTGCCTTGATTAGTGATAGCTTACAAATCCAATTTTTTGCAATTTGTTTAGGTCTCGGCCCAACATCAGAACTGTGCGGTAGAACTCGCCTACTGCCTCCTAGATTTTCACTATACAACGTTTCATACATAGCGTACAAAGCTGGGAAAGGTACTAAAGTAGTGCACATGAAAAAATATTTAAAAAAATGTTTTACTCTACGCGTTTCGGGGACGAACTGTGAAAGACGCTGACCTGGCGATACCGACGTATCGGTGGCGGAACTTCAAATCCACTTAACGCGTGAAGATTTTTTTTTAGGTATGATTTTTGTGTATAAATGTGTGCATTGCGAAAGTGCATAGTTCAGTTCCTCGTTTCTTGTTTCTTTTTATTTATAAGGGGTAGACTAGGGGCTGGTGTTCCGCTTGAACCTAGTGCCGGCCCATTAAAACGTTAACAACGGTTGAGATTCAGGGCGTCTACTTGAAACCGTTCATTTACATGATATCGTGAAAATCGGAGAGTACCTTGAGAGTGCGGTGGGCGGGCCTTTATATCCCGAATACTGGGATGCGACTTCATCCAAGTTTTCTTAAGAGTCGGAATGCTGGCGCTGGAGTATGGAAGTCATCCAGACGGCAGTTTCTCGCCGCTCTGGTACCGGCGCCCCCATGAACCTAGAGTGATTCACAGTAGACGCGTACACAACACATGGCGCTGGAGGTCAGGGTCGAGTATTGTTTTCTTTTCAAGGAAAGCAGGGGCCTCGGAATGCAGCCACGGGCTCATGCGTCGTCCACTTAGCGGACCAAGGTTACGGTCCCTTAGGCAGAAGAAACCAGACGCGACGGAATGCAGCCACGGGCATTGTCCGTCTAGCCGATTAAGGCTAAAGGCCCGTCCACACTCTTGTGGCCTCTTAAAATCGGGTGTCTTAGAACCTCTTAATATCTACTACAACGAGAGGACACACTGGTGCCATCCATTCGGTACAAGTGTGAACTTGGCGGTCCGGCATGTTTTCTATTTCTGTCTCGCATTATTTTTTCTTTCTTGGCTCGAAAAACTTTGTCGACGTTATAAACGAGCCGTTCTTATAGGTCTTACGCACATTTGACCTTGGAAATCCCGCAAAGCCTTTGCTCTTGTAAACGCAGTTCCAGGATCACCGCATAGATGGCGCCAGAATGCCAGTGTGTTCCCTCGTCCTAAAAAATTTTAAGTTTTAACTAGGGATGCCGCGAACTTTTTTCGAATCGAAGTTTCGATGATCGAATCAAGCGGTTCGAAAGGTTCGAAAGATTTCGATTTTTCGAATTGTCTATATCGTAAAATTCGACGGAGGTCGAATTTTCGAACTTGTTAGGCTAAGAAGTTCGACGCTTTTCGAACCGTCAAACTTATTACGCTAAAAAATTCGATATTTTTCGAACTTTCGACTTATTGCGCTGCAAGGTTCGATGCTTGTCGAACTTTCGAACTTGACTGACCAAAAAATCGATGAATTTCGAACTTTCGAACTTATTTATCAAGAGAATTCGAAAAGTTTCGAACTTTCGAATTCTGAAGAGTCAGAAGTTCGACGAACTTCGAACTTTTAGGGTAAAAGTTCGACGTTCGTCGAACTTCGAAAGACCGGCGGACGGTTTCATTTGATTTCAAGTAGTGGGGTACATTCGTAATTTTTTTTTCTCGAACTTTTACACGCGGTGCTGCGTTCCTTACGAAAAACAATGTCGTTTATTTCAATGTTCTGGCATGCTTAGGTTTAAAGAAATAAATCCCCGAAGGGGCGAGGAAGGACGACGGGTTTTTGACGATTATCGTTTGTGCCAGATTTGAAGCACGCTGCAGCCGGAGCTATTTATGGTAGATATGTTACACTTTTTTTAAGAATGATCTATGTATAGCCTAAGTAAGTGCCGTCTTAAGATATGATTATTGTTATTCAACGTGAGTTTCGAAGAAATGTCCAAACATGTATCTGCATGCAATTATGACCTAAACTTGATATTTATTTTCGTCTAAGTTGTTTGAGGTATCGCATTTAAATTAACACCACAGACAGTACATATCATTGCTATCTGCACAATACAAAAGAATATATTTATTGTTTTTTCACGTTAAGGAATAAATTAACTCATGGGAGAAGATTTCTAATAGTGTTCAAGTTCAGCACGTCATTAAAAGAAAGCTTTTTTTTTTTCACTTCACGTTCCTGGGACGTGTTTCTTTTAGCCTGTACGCATTTTGGTAAAAGAAACTTGTTTCGAAGTTCTGAATCTCTGAATATGCAAGAATAGAACACTTCTGACGAATTCTTGATAGTTTTTTTTCCTCCTGCTTTTTATTTCCGCATTTATTCTTTTTTTTTTTCTTACTATCGGCACAGGTATTTAGGTCGAAAAGACAGCTTTGAACTTCCGAACCACTGAGCATGTGACGAGTAGTGCCTTCTGACAACGAGTTTCTAATAATGACCATCTACGCAACCTTTTATGCAGTGAAGAGCGACAGTAGCTATAAATATGCATAAATAATTTCAGATTAAAATAAGCTCGACCACGCCGTCTTTCCCCGTATTGTTTTCTTTAACAGTCCGAAATACCTGCAAGGGGGAGAAAGAGGCTGAAGCCCCCCTTCCCCCCGCTACTCTCTTTCCCCCCGTTTTTCCTCTTCCGACGCCACTTGTATGGTAGAACGCTCCTCGACCTCGAGTTGTGCCGGCTTTTGTGCTTTTTGCGAGGCGATTCCTCCGTTTCAGAAAATAAACCTCCAGGACAGTTACAAACTTCACCGGATCGGATTACTACCAGCGTGCAAGGGGTGGCGAGGTAGTTTGCCAGGTCGCTTCAAGGTTTTTCTGAGCCTCAACCTCCTGCTCACCCCTGGCCGTTTCGAACTGGATGAGTCTCGTGAAACAGTGTGTTCGTGTGATCACTACTGCGTGATGCAGGTTAAAGACCCCCCCCCCCCCCCCCCCCCCCCCGGGGCTGGCGGTCACAATTCTGCACTGGCAAATATTCTAGCACGTCCGGGACACTCGTCGTCTCATTCAATTGCCTGAGCAACTTCGTAGAATCTAGATATCACACCCTAAATTTTCTAAACTTGATTTTGTGAAAACCAGTGAGTCGTGAAAACGTTATTTGAAACTGAAACTGTGGAAAAACTTGAAAATCAGACTTCGAAATTTGAAAACTTGGATTAGAAAGAAATTCAAAATCTTCAAAGTTTTTTTTTTTTTTTTTTTTAATTTAGCGTTAAAAGAGAATCGAAACCTTCGAACTGTTCGAACTTTATGCAGAAAGAAATTCGAAATCTTCGAATTGTTCGAACTTCATGTCTATAAAAATTCGAAGTGTTCGAAGTTTGCGAATTTTGTTTCCAAAGAATTTCGAAATCTTCGAATTTATCGAACCTGAAGGAAAGAAATATTCGAAATATTCGAATTCGAAAGTTGAGAAACCGTGAAAGCTTCGAAATTTTCGAATTCGAAACTCCGCTGTGGTCAAAAGTTGCGAATTTTTCGAATTCGAACCTCGGTCGGTACGAAAATATCGAAATTTTTCGAAATCGAACCTCAGTTCACTTCGCAAATATCGAAACCTTTCGAAATCGAACCTAGGGTGGTTCGCGACATCCCTAGTTTTAACAGATCTCATCTCTCTCGGTCATACTCGGTTGCAAGAATGTCAACGGGCCTTAAGGTCCCGCAAGCAAACTGAGCCGTAGGCACTATTCATCACCGGCACGGTTCCTTCTTGAGGCTTGATTGATTGATTGGGTTTTAGTGGCGCAAAAGCATCTAAGGCTATAATGCGCCAAGTACATAAACTATTGCCGGGAGAGGGTTAAGGAGAAGAAAGAGCTTTAGTAGCAGATGATAGGATAAAACAATGGACATGACCTATGTATAAGTGTAAAAGGAATGGACATGAGTTCAGAACAGTAAAATCACAGTCGGTGTAGAAAGCCGATTGCTTTGAAAAAGTTAAAAACACAAGAGTGTGGTATGAGGGGTTGATCGCCAAGTAAAATCATCAGATGTAGGGGAGTATGCTCTTTGTAAAGCTGTGAAAAGTGGTTACGGCGTTCTAGGCCATACGCATTGCATTCAATTAAAATATGAAGTATAGTCAAAGGACAATGGCAATGTTCGCACTGTGGGGCATCTTCACCCCGCAAAAGATGCCCATGCGTGAGCCGTGTATGGCCAATCCTTAGACGGCACAGTACCACCTCGTAGAATCGTTCACGGTGCCGAGCACTCTCCCATTCCTTCAAGAGTTGTTTCACCATATGCAACTTATTGTTTATCTCAGTATCCCACTCATGTTGCCATCTCTGTAGTATGCAATGTCTAACCACCTTGTGATAATCCTTGTGGGGAATTTCTTTAAGGTGCACAATTTGTGTGGCCGCAGAGTGCGCAGCTTGATCTGCCTCCTCATTACCCGGGATGCCAACATGACTTGGCACCCAGCAGAACACAATATCACATTTGTTTTTGATCGCACAGATTATTTTACTCTGCAGGTGTGAAACCAACGGGTTTGTGGCGATATTCAGGGAAACAAGGGCTTTCAATGAGCTTAAAGAGTCTGAGTATACTACGGAGCGACGTAGCCTCTTCTCAACGATATGTTCAACAGCAAGAAGTAGACCATGCAACTCTGCCGTTAAAATTGTGGCAAAGGGGTTCAGTCTTTTTACCTTGGAAACAGATGGTCCAATCATTGCACAGCCTACAAACGATTCAGTTTTAGTACCATCAGTATAAAAGCTTGTGTAGTGCTGATAGTGGCTCTGTAGTTCGAAGAACTCTTGCCTCAGCACTTCGTCCGGAGTGTCTTTCTTGCTGTGTTTTGTCAGTGTAAAGTCACAATGGACGAGGGAGTAATCCCAAGGAGCTACAGTGTTTCTGTGCTGTGTCACGCAGGGTTTGGGCTCGAGACCAAAGAGTTCTGCTGCTGTAGTATTTCTCAAGGCAAAAGGAGGAACAAAACTTGGCTTATTTTGGAAAGTCCTTTGAAACCTAATTTTTACAACAGAATCATGAGCAGGTTGGAGAGGAACAGACCTTACTCGTAGTGAATACATAAATCCTAGAGCAAAGCGTCTTTTCTCAAGAGAGACTTCATTAGCCTCCGCATAAAGGCTGGGAACCGGGGAGGTGCGGAATGCTCCGATAGACAGCTGTAGCCCCTGATTATGAATAGGGTCTAACATGTTCAATACTGATGCTTTAGCTGAGCCATACACAAAGCTGCCATAATCTAGACGGGAGCGAACCACTGAACGATAAATGCGTAAAAGGCACAGTCTATCAGAACCCCAAGATTGATGAGACAATACTTTTAGGATATTAAGTGATTTTGTGCATTTCAACTTCAACTGCTTAATGTGAGAAACAAAAGATAATTTTGAATCAAACAGAAGACCTAAAAACTTATGTTCACTCTTCACAGCTATAGGCAGTCCATAAATGGTTAATGAAGGATCTTGAAAAATTCCTCGCCGGCGAGAAAAGCATACACACACAGTTTTTTCTGTGGAAAACCTGAAACCGTTGGTATCAGCCCAGTTCGTCAATTTGTTGATTGCCAGTTGAACTCTCCTTTCACATATGGAGCGGTTACATGATGATACTGAAACTTGGATGTCATCAACATAAATAGAGTATTGAACTGAAGGAGGTATTACTCGGGCAATGGAGTTTATTTTTATAATGAAAAGAGTGACACTAAGTACACCACCCTGGGGCACACCATTTTCCTGTACAAAATCCCGAGAGAAAGTTGTTCCAAATTTCACACGAAATGAGCGGCACTCTAAATAGCTTTTAATGATGCCGAACATGCTCCCGCAAATACCGATGTTGCTGAGGTCTTGCAGGATTCCAAAACGCCAGGCAGTATCATAACCCTTCTCCAGATCAAAGAACACAGAAAGGCAGTGCTGCTTGTTCACAAATGCCTCTCTCACGGCTGTCTCGAAGCGAACCAGGTGGTCCACTGTGGATCGTGCCGACCCAAAGCCGCATTGATACCCGTCTAGAATTTTGTGAGTTTCAAGATAATGCATAAGCCTTCCGTTAATTATTCGTTCCAGAGTTTTTGATAGACAGCTAGTCAATGCAATAGGCCTATAACTAGAAGTACTAGAAGGATCCTTTCCTGGTTTAAGCAAGGGTACTACAAAGGCCACCCTCCAAGAAGTTGGAAAGTGGCCTTCAGACCAAATTCTATTGAAAAGATATAAAATGAGTTGAACAGTTGATGGATGAAGATGTTGAAGCATAATGTAATGAATTCCATCTGGGCCAGGTGCAGTCTGCTTAGGGGAATGAAGAACCATTTCAAGTTCATGCAACGTAAGTGGAGCATTATATGGGTCTTGATAGCCACTCGAACTATTTACTGACCTTTTTTCTACCTGTACTTTGTGTCGAAGGAAAGTAGGCGTGTAGTTCCTTGAGCTGGAAATGAACTCGAAGTGTTCGCCAAGAATGTCTGCCTGTTCTTCGAGGCTTTCAGGGCATATTCCATTTTTTGTCAAAAGAGGAATGGAAAAAGCATGGTAAGAGCCATTTATTTTGTGGACTCGATCCCATACCTCCTTTGGTGTCGCCTGACTATTTATAGATGACGAATACTTCATCCAACAATATCTTTTAGACAGCCTGCGAACAAATCGCGCAGAAGCCTTCATTTTCTTGAAAGTAACAAGGTTGCTCGGTGTAGGGTACCGCCTAAAAATGCCCCATGCTTTGTATTGTTTCTTTTTAGCCTTTTGGCAATCTTCATTCCACCATGGCTTCGGTCGTTTGGGAAGGTGAGTGGATGTCATGGGTATTGCTATCATAGCAGCTTCCAATATGTGCTTTTTAATATGGTCTACTGCCTCTTCAATAGAAAGTTGATGGAGAGATGTAATAGCTAAAACAGAGGATTGTTTGAAAAGTGTCCAATTGGCTTTGTCAATCTTCCACCTAGGTGTCCGAGTTGGAAGTGTAATAGGGTGATTGTGAAAGTCTAAAATAATTGGAAAATGATCACTGCCATATTGATTAGGAATGACTTTCCATGTTAGAAAAGGAAATAATGTGGGATGCACAATTGAAAGATCAATTGATGTGAATGTACGTGTTCCTGATGAAAAATGTGTAGATTCTTTCGAGTTGAGCAAACATAATCCTTATGACAGTAAAAAACGTTCAACAAGTGCTCCTCGTGTATCTTTTCGTCCACTTCCCCAGAGAGGATTATGAGCATTAAAATCACCCACAAGCACAAAAGGAGAAGGAAGCTGATCACAAAGTAATTCAAGTTCCTCATACTTAAGCTGGTAGTTTGGAGGTATATATACTGAACAAATAGTAATCAATCGGTTAGTCAGTATACGGGTAGCAACGGCCTCTAGTTCAGTGTTTAAGGATACTTCCAAACATGGTACAGAGCGTTGCAAAACGACAGCAGAACCTCCAGATGGATGGCTTGAATGCTGCCGATCTTTCCGAAACACTTGGAAATGCCTGAGGACATTTGTGTGACTCTCTTTTAGGTGAGTCTCTTGCAAACAGAAGGCAATGGGACTGTGTTCCTCTAGTATATCAGTAATATCATCATAGTTTGCAAGAAGACCTCGACAGTTCCATTGTAGAACAAGTGGAGGCATTATTATGTAAAAGAGATGCAAGTATAAAAATACAATCAACTACTCTGGTCTTGGGATGACGCTCCCAGAGGAAAGTACTTTGGAGGTATTACTGGTTTTTTCGTTTTTTTTTTCTTTGTTTTAGAAATCTCCCATTCCATATCGTCCTGATCGGACGAAAGAGCGGAAGGCTCGGTGGCCTCGTCCCTCGCCTCCACCTCTTCAGACGAGGCTTGTTGTGTAGGTTTGGGCAAAGTCGAGGTACGGGGCCGGACTCCCCGGCCACGACCGCCCTCACTCAAAGGGGCAGCAGTGGAGGTGCTGGGCTGAACGTCGCCCAACTCCATCCGTCCCCGCCCCTCAGCTGTTGAAGGAGCGGCGTGATGCCGCTCCTTAGACGAGGCCCTCTCCCGTGAGTTGGGGCGAGACTCTCGCTCCTTCTCCCTGGGGGGACACCTTGGAGTGGAGACAGCTAGGGGGGCTCCCTGCCTGTCCCGTGGTCGAGAGGCAGCTGGTGCGCTTCCTCCAGAAACCAGGGGAAGCTGCTGCCGCTGCTGGGGGGTTGGGGACTGAAGAGCCACTGCCAGGACCTCAGGAGAGACCTGAGTGGCCTTCGATTCTGTTCGCGGTGCTTGTCCCCTTTGCACCGCCTGCGCAAACGTTCCTTTTGCGAAAAAAGAATACTGCTGTTTTGCCTCTTGGTAGGTAATATTCTTTTGTGCTTTAAGGGTTAGGATTTCTTTTTCCCGCTTCCATTGTGGGCATGTTCTAGCATAAGCAGCATGGTTGCCTTGGCAGTTAACACAGTTGAGAGTATTCTCACAAATGTCAGCAACATGGTCATTGCTGCCACACTTTGCACAAGTTTCACGGCCCCGACAGTTTCGCGAGCCATGCCCGAAGCGCTGACACCGGAAACACCTTTGTGGGTTGGGGATAAAAGGCCGGACTTTGCAGTGTAGGTAACCAGCTTTAACGGTCGTAGGAAGCGTATGCAGTTCAAAAGTCAGGATCAAATGCTTGGTTGGCTGCTCCTGCCCGTCTTTACGGATGGTGATCCGCTTGACGGCCACCGCTGCCTGTTTCTGGAGTCCAGCCAGAATTTCATCCTCAGTGCAATCTATCAGATCAGGCTCAGAGATAACACCTCGAACACTATTCAGTGTCCGATGTGGGCTTACTTTTATCTGGTGTTCGCCTAGACATGTCTGTTTTAGAAGCGTCCTGCTTTGAACTTCTGTTTCAACCTCGACAAAAAGGTTACCAGAAAGCTTTTTCGCCTTGAAAGCTTTGCCAATAATGGCATCAAGACATTTTGAAACAAGAAAAGGCGAGAGCTTAGCCAGTGGCTTTTCTTCATCTAGAGCTTGAATGACAAAAAATCTTGGAAACTTTAGCGGTTCGGATGCTTTTTCGAAAGTAAGTACGGAGCAACCCCTTTTAGGGGCACGCGCCGTGTTCGGTTTGGAGGAGGGGGGAGCCATAAGAGGCGGAGAGTCTTCAGAACCTGTGGTGTGCCGCCCACCACGGAGCCCAACACGGGAATAGGTAACGCACCATAACAAACAGGGCTTTGCTGGAGACGTTACGCTACAAGCACTGCCCAGGTACTATACCCAAGTGTGGTTCTGGACAAGGAGTCTGTCGCCACCCAAGGTTAGCCCTTGCCGCCAAAGGAAATGAAAAAAGGAAAGAAGAGAAAATGAGAAGAGTGAAAAGAAGGAGAAGACAAAGGTAAAAGAAGGGAGGGGATAGTAGAAGTGGCGACTAGGCTGAATCATCCTGGCCGGGCCTTACCAGGACTCCCGTCTATGAGAAGCGGGGGCCGAAGCGGTGTATTGCCTCGCCCGGGGGGCCCCGAAGGGTCCAAACCTACCCCGGGCTCGGCTCAACCACCAGGATGCCCTTTTCCCCAGACACGGGAAAGCCACGCACAGCCATACGTGGGCGGGCGAACCCGCATGGCTCGGGGTCCGTGGAGACGCCACTCTCCAAACACCTGCTTTCACAGGTGCCCCCTGCGGGGTTCTTGAGGCTTGTTTCACTTTGAAGCCATTAGGCCGATTTTAACACCAGACATAACTGAAGGCAGTTCACCAACACGGTCCACGTGCTAGAGACTTTCACGTTGCGAGGTCTTTGCTTCGGGGACGCCACCTTGCCAGGTAGCCTTGCACTTCGCAACAGTATGGCCGCACACTCCGGTGTCGTTACTGACCGTCTCCAGGGCTTCACGGACTGAGGTCTCCGGGAAACTCGTTCTTGTACTCGTGTACACATTGGCGATAACCAGCTCGCACTCTTTCGAGATCTTCGCAGAACGAATCTTTGAAAATAACCAAGCAGGAGAGGTACTTGAGCTTCCTGCGTAAGACTATGTTCTCAAAACCGGCGACGCAGGGGTCAGCCGCACAACCCGAAAGCCCGAAGTGGCTGCCGCACCGATGAAATCGGAAAGCAATTTAAAGTAGTTAAGATTACCTTTTCCTTTTTATTGAAAAAAAAATATTGGTGTTCCGTCGAAATCGTAACGCCACTACCAGTTACTAGCTCCGAAGATGCACATTTTTTTACTTTTCTTTTTTTTGCTCGGGCAGCACTTTTTTATGGGGCGAACGTACGAACGGTAGGCAGTGCAAACTGGTGCACTAGCTTTGACTGCGTTGCATGCTATGTATGAAACGGAGCATAGAGCTAAAATATTTCATACACTCTCTTGCCTACAGATGTTGTGAATAAATCGAGGCATAAGTTTGAAGACCCCTTTTATAGAATTACACGAAAGAATAGAAATTTCGGAGCCTGTGCATCGGCTCATCGCACTGTTTTAGGCTATACTGTGCAAGTAGATGAGAGAGAAGGACATTGGAGAAGGGTGTTCTGCATGGCACAAAGTGCTAGATGTTTGTCAACTTTTAGGAAACAATAATGCATATGGCGTAATATTTTCCGTTGGGTGCACAGACGTTTTAAAAAAACCCAAAGAACGGAAAACAAGCACAGCTTATTGCTCAAAAGAAATTGTGCGAAGACTACAACTCTAACAGGACATCAACCTCCAAGCTGAAAAAGCCTGGGAATAATTAAATTTCTTTATAAATAGAAAAGTAAATAAAAAATTTTTATGTGCTCATAGAACCCACTTGTTGCTATTCTCATTTCAGGGAACGAAGAGAAAGAGGTCAGAGAGCAGCCAGAGAGATGAAGAGACTAATTCACTTCGTCAAAAAAATGCAGTCATTGTCCAACTTCGAAAGTGCTTGAGAGAGAAGGAATACAGCAGGCGGCTAGGCCTTGCCCTACTGGACAAGATTGGTATGCTTCTTTGAAACGGTCTTATCAGGGGTGTGACAGCTTTGCCAGTAGACAGTGCCAAATTCCCCAGCGCCAGGGAAGATGCGGCGAGTGAGCACTCGGGGACCGCCTTTCTTGGCAATGCAGTCAAAAGCTATGCGACCATGGGCACGAGCGTCAGTCAAAGTCGTGAGCATGTCCTCATCGCTTGTGATATGCCAAGAAATGTTGTCCCTAACTATAGAAACATGCCTGCCTTTTGGTAGGAGACATTTGAAATAAATAACGAAAATCAGGTGGCAGCAAATGCTAGTGAAACATTTCACTTGAATTAGTTTTTTTCTTTGCTGCAGACATTTTACATCTGCGCATGTGCCTAAACTCGTCGCACGCATCTGGAGGCTCGGCACAGTATATTGCACCATTGAGAGATTTGCGACAACCGAATAGACAATTTGTCATTTTCCCAAATGCCACGGCGTGCGTCCTAGGATTTGTGGAAACGCTGTTTGTTGACCTTGTCTTTTTTGTGATTATAAGTGTACTTATTTCGTTCTGTTTACTGTATTCGACGTGGGCATTGATGGACGAAAAGCCGCCTCTTTCGCTGCTCCCGAGGTGTGTTTTGCTGAAGATACGACTGTTTACGAAAATCGCAGTCCAGACATGGCCATCAGATCGCAACTGCGGCAAGCCAGGAAAGGCTCGTGCAAATGCACTATTCGCGATGGCAAAGCAGCCTCTTCCATATTGGGCACGCAAACAATACTCTGATGTCATACGCTCACATTTCACAGAGCGAGCGCGAACGGCCAAATACAAGCAGTGTTGCCTTCGCTTTGCAATTACTGTTTTGCTTTTCAGTGGTGACATATTCACTGGTTTTTGAAACTGCTGTCTGGTAATTGCATGCAGGTAGATAAGTGAGCTAATGGCGGGATAGTGCATGGTAATGCACTATCCCGCCGTAACAGTAATACCTGCTTCAGAAGCAGCTTCGCGTCCCTCAACACCCGTTTTAAAAGCGACAAAATGTACACACAAGAGCGAATCTTCATATAAAAGAAAATAATAAAGTAGAATATGTGAAAAGAAAAAATCAACCCTAAACAACGAAGATAAAGAGGACGTGCACGGTGTCGCAAGGCAACCTGATCGGAGAGCAGCCGGGGGACTGGGCACACGAAACGCTGTTCCCACAAAGACCTTTTGCGAAATCCCCCAAGCGCCCCGGCCCGCGCGCGAGGAATTGTAGGAGAGATTGTCCCTCGCCTGGCCGCTCCGCCTTGAGATCGCATTGCCTTGTCGCTTGCCTCCTGTTAATCCTTTGCGTTTCGATTCCATTACTTAATTTTATCTATTCCAGTGTATTTTTTTGTTGTTTCTAAGTAGTTCTATTCTCTTCTGCGCGCGATATTTCTTGTATATGTATAGTATTGGTGCCTTTATTTTTTTATTTTTTTGACGGGAATGCCGACAGAACAACGCGCCGCTTCGCGCGTCGTTCCCCGGGTGAGTACTACCGTTGCTACCGATTCCTATCGCGCAGTTAGCTGTTTATTTTGGTTTAATTTGACCCGCGCGCAGTCGAGGGGAGCCGTTTATTAATACCCGCGCACATGTCATTGGGGTAGGCAGAGCTCTTAATCAATAATCGCGACGCGAGAGCCGAGTGCGCTGTGATTTGACCGCCCGCGCTCGCTCCGTTGGCTCGCATTGTAAAGGCTCTGTTATACTCCGACGTAATGCGTGCGCGCGTGCGAGCGCGTCACAGCGACGTCACGTCAGCGAAAACCCGACGCTCTATAGCCCGGCGTCGTGGCGTAACCGACGCGACCGGCGGCGTTCGACGCAGCCTGACCGCCTCGACGCCAAAATGGAGCATGCCGTATTCCGCGCCGGCCGCGCCCGCGACGCCGGACCTAGATGCATCACGCGCTGGCTCCCGGGAGCTCTCGCGCGAGAAGCGCGCCGAATACGAACCATAGCAGACGACGGGAGCACCACTCCGTGTGGAGTCGTGTTTCAAGATTCGGACTCGGTCGGTCGAAAAGCTGATCGAGGGAATTCGTCCTCAACTGTGTTTCTACAACACGAGGAAGCTTGAGTACCGTAGACCGTGCGCTTGTCAAAGATGTAGCGTATGTACATTGACCGCCTACGCCTGCGGCGCGGGCGGTGCACCAACAGTGCAAGCGCGAGTTTTCGTCGTGCAAGGTACGTCCACGCCATCGCTCGAACTTGGCGCTCAAGAAGCGCGAGGATTTTCGTCTGCTATTCGAAACGAAAAGGAACCGGAAGTGGCGCACTCTCGAAGAAAACGTGCCCTCGTAGTCAGAGTCTGCGCATGCGCCGCGCCGGCGGCCCACCGCCGCGCGCCGCAGGAGCCGCGAGGGCCGCCGGAGTATAAAGAGAGCGATTTTTCGTCGCGCGCGGCGTGACGGACGTAACGTAGCCGACTTCGGCCAGCGTTCGCTTGCGCGCGCGTTACGTTGGAGTACAACAGAGCCTTAACGTATGCCTTCCAGTGCCGCTTACCTGACCGACATACAGCACGCCGCTTTGTCGCCGCGAATAATTTGTCCGAATGTTCGCGAAGCTGAGGCATACGCAACGCTGCGGCACCTGACAACTGCAGCAGTTGTCAGGCGCTTATGGTATGCCTTCTTATTCTATATGCTACGGCATAAACGGTTTTCAGTTGCAAACACCCTTTTTCAAGTGCTGACAACTGCTCGCTGCTGCGTGCAGTTGTCAGGCGCCGCAGCGTTGGATATGCCGAACGGTGTTACGGTTTCGCAGGCATTCGGGCAAATGATTCTCGGCGACAAAGCGGCGTGCTGTATCTTGGGTCAAGCAAGCGGCACTCGAAGGCACACGCTACAGTGCGAGTAAACGGAGCGAGTGCGGGCGGCCAAATCACAGCGGACTGAGCTCTCGCGTCGCGATTGTTGATTCAGACCTCTGCCTATCCCTATGACATAGGCGTGGGTGTTCCTAAACGGCTCCTCTCGACTGCACGCGGGACAAAGTGAATTATAATGAACAGCTAGCAACGCGATAGGAATCAGTAGCAACGGTAGTACTCACCCGGGGAACGACGCGCGAAGCGGCGTGTTGTCCGTCGGCACTCTCGTCGAAAAAAGAAAAATACAGACACAAATACTATGAGAATAGAAACACTTAGAAGCAGTAAGAAATATGTTTGAATAGATAAAAGTAAGCAATGGAATCGAAAAACAGAGGATTAAGAGGAGGCAAACGACAAGGCAATGCGATTTAAGGCAGAGCGGCCAGGCGAGGGAGTCTCCCCACCATTCCTCGCGCGCGGGCCGGGGCGCTTGGGAAAATAGCAAATCGTCTATTGCTCGGATATGCGCCAGGGCACTTGGGGCAAATAACAAATCGTTTCTTGCATATCTCTTAATCACGGTGTACACTGTCACGGCCTCCATGCTTGGTGGGCTTTGCTGCCTTGCATTGCCGTGTTAGGAGCAGCAAGTTGGGGGCAGTATTCGGGTTAGCCCAATCGGCTCTGAACTATTTGCTCCCTTAGACACTCTTTCGTCCTAATTATATGTCAAATGCTTATTTAAAAAAATGCAGAACTATAATTTAAAATAATGAATTAGTATGGCCATCAAATTCAGTCCGATATAAAATTCATCTGAAATTCCTCAACATCATTTAAGGGATAGTGAACCGAAATTTGGATTTAAAAAAAAAAAAAAAAAAAATGCAGGAGATGTAGGCCTGGACGTTACAATCCCTACAACATTACTCGTTAGGCGATATCTCGAATGTACGGCCGTATTTTTGGAAAAAGAGACCGAGATTGAACCAGGCCGACGAGGCGCGTGACGTGAAGATATCTTGTTTCCTCCTCTCTTAGCTTCGCCCCCTCAAGGTGGCGAGGTGGAGAAGACGCGAGGCCGTTGCCTCTACTTCCCAGAGGAACGAGACGTAAACATTTCTGTCAAGTACGCCTCCAAGGATCTGCTGACTCACCTTGCAATACGAAGCACCGCAACAGGTACACGGAATGTGCCACGGGCGTCATATACGAAATCCCCATGTCATGCGGATCATCGTACATTGGCCAAACGGGCAGATGCTTTAATGATCGCGCCCGCGAACATGCTGCGGCTACACGGGCTACCCCTTCGGGACACCTCGCCACGCACTGCAGCCGTTGCTCCTGCACACCGTCATTTAGTGACACAAGGTTTTTGGCCAGATACGCCGATCGGATATCGAGGGAGCTGCACGAGGCCTTCGAAATAAAAGAAAAGGGCAAGGACTGCATTAGTGACACGTCTGTGTCACTATCGGCAAAAGAGCACACTTTTCTACGAAGGGGGCTACACCGGACGTAGTATGACTGTGTAGTATGACTGTGTTGTTTTCCATGAGTATATAAGAGAGTGGTTTTTCATAAACGCTAGTTGCGAGTGCGCCTTGTTCACGTCTCCTTTCTTGTATCTTGTCCTTGTGTATTTTCGGCGCCCTAAAGTTATCATGAACCAACTAGCCCAGATTGCCATTCTATTACCGTTATGGTCAGTGTTTCCAGTGCAGTGATCAAGCTCAGTTATTTGCGGCGCATTGGCCTTAATCAAAGCTGCGTTTTCAATGCTTTCTGTTCTGAAATGTGGTATATTTTGGTCCTAAGCTGCTGCAAAACTCAAATTTTCCTCGTACAAAAATTACTCCAAAATAATATTTTTTTTGCTGTTCTACCCCTGTTTTATGGATTTTGTTAGTGTAACAGTGTTTCTATAGCTTCTACTTCCATTTTTTGCAGAAGTGGCCCGTAAGAAGGCTTCAGAGAACGGAGGTACAGTGTCCTTTGGTAAATTGCTCTTCAGAGCATGCCTTTTCATGCGCTAATCAATATTTGTATTTACTTTTTAGGTCGTCAAGCTTCGAACAGCCGCGATGGCTTTGATCTTGTTTCTACATCACACTCGGGTAAGTTTAAATTACTGACATTCTTGATGTCATGGGCAAGATTAAAGGCCACGCTTTTGGATGTAGGAAGCAAAATCAGTAAAGGCCATAGAGCATCTTTCAGCTAGAAAGACTTCAGGCATTTTAAAGATATTGAGGTTCTGCAAAGCCAGGAGCCAATAATTGTATTAACTCCTTAGGTCATCAAGCTTCAAGCAGTCGTGATGGGTCTGATCTTGCTTCTTCGTCCCACTCGAGTAAGTCTGGATTACTAACATTCTAATGCCGCGGGGAAGATTAAAGGCCACGCTTTTGGATGTTGGGGGCTAAATCAGTAAAGGCCATAAAGCATCTTTCAGCTAGACAGTTTTCAGACATTCTAAAAATATTGAGGTTCTTCAAAGCCAGGAGCTTGTTTAAATGATCGAAATTAATGAATAGGTCTCCACATTTTCCCCGTGCTCTAGCATCAGCTGCCTCCCTTGGTCTCGTGTCAATGGCAGCTCCACTCCTTGCTTCTCCCATCCCTGCAGCGGCACCCTCTCTGCCTCAGCACCCTGCTCCCGCAGCCGTAGCTGTCCCCCCGATGGATCAACACGATGCCCCCACCCCTGCAGGAGCCCCCCTATGGATCAACACAACGTTCCAGCCCCTCCTTTGGATCAAGAACCCTTTCCTGCCCCTGCAGCTGTCTCCCTTTTGAATCGCCCCGCTCCCATCCCTGCGGCAGCAGCTCCTCTGGACCAACACCCTGCCCAACCAGCGGCCCTTCCTAAACGTCCTGTTCATGGCGAAGCTGGAAATCTTGGTAAACCGAGCCATCAAAGTCGGATGAATTGGATTGATATCAGTGTTTGTTTTAGAGCGCAGCTCTTAGGGGCCCGTTTCTGGCTTGAGCGGCGTCGGCGTCGCCGGCGCCGTAACCGCGAGGTCACGTGACCCCCTGAGGTCACGTGACCCCATGAGGTCACGTGACCCCCTGAAGTCACGTGACCCCCTTGAGGTCACGTGACCTTAAGGAGTCACCTATCCCTCAGTACGCTTCCATCTTCCTCCTCAAGAGCTGCGCTCTAACCGGCGTTACAGGGAATTGTAAACGGCTTTCATTTTTTTCATAGAAAGCAGTTGGGTACAAAGCGCGATATTGTTAGCGCCGGCGAGCGATGACGAGTTTTTGCTGCTTTTTTGTTAGTCGGAATGCTGTCATTCAAATTTCTGGTGCCGTAGGAAGTGCTAATTTGGGACACTAGCATACACGGTAAATACATGTGAGAAGCCAGCAGTAGTGACTAGCTGTTGAGCACCGTGCGTCGTTCGGTCAGGTTGCGCATGATAATGCTTTTGTAATATTTTGGCTGTCTAGAGCTCTAAAGTGAGTTATCACTAAAACAACCTCAGAAACCTCCTTTAGTGCCCCCTAACGTCATAGCTGCAGAAAGTTGTCCCCACATACAGTATAGTCCTTTCCAATGTGGGTTCGTCGTAATCCCAAAATTTTAAGTTAAATTGAGTTCGCCTTGAACAGGCTGTAATTTTACTTTTCAAGTACTTGTCAATTTTTGGGGAGTTTCTGTAAATTCTGCCTAAAATCAAGCTGTCCATTTCATCTCATCAATGCACACACTTCTATATTTCACGGACAGCACACCAGCTGAATGCAGCTGTTTACGGTCCACTGCGACCACTCTATGAAGTCAGGCGAGGAAATGTAAGTGACTGGTTTACTTTTTTTTATTGTCCTCGTCAGGGGAGAGTATGGGTTCTTTTTTGGGTCACCCTGTGCCATCCGGGTTGTCAGGTACGAATGGGCTGACGTACTTCGTTGGCGGAAGCTGGGGGGGTCTTGTCGGAGACGAAGTAGCTTCCCTTGGCTGTCGACGAGTAATTCAGTTGAACTTGTAGTTACTTCTTGATAAATAATTTAATACTTTAGTAGCGAATGAAAACACACAAACGAAACAATACTGCAAAATTGTAACTTTCCCTGTACTGGGTTGGGAAGGAGGTGGTCGGGGGTTAGCCTATCCAAGCTCGGGAGTTCGCTGGCTCATGGGATTAGGTCCCGATTACGGGCTGAAAAGTCAGTAGGGATCACACAGCCTGACTCAATTCCAGAGAGTTAGCTCTCGAGTTCCACCATAAACTAAACTCATTTGCTGCTTTTCCCCTCAAAATCACTCGTTGGTTCATTCCCTTTTAATGGTCCGGCCGGTCCTTGACTCGTCGTCAGACAGGCTACAACCAATCGCCTAACTTTCTCACCATGGGGTAATTGCTTATATTTCCGCGTGAGAACCAGCGGTCGGCGTATACCTCACGGGCAAAGCTTGGGCGGGTTCCAATGCAAGCAAACTATTTCTAGAATTCGCAGAGCAAGTCAGACAGCCGACCCAGGTGTGGATAGCACCGTCTCAGTGAGCCATTTCGTCACTCATTCTGTCAGACGCGATGCGACGTTGCCGTTCTGCTGTGACCCCCTCGCACGCGGGTGAGAAAGATTACACGGATGTAAACTGTGCCAGCCAGAGCCACTGCATTCTCCTAGCCCGAAATGCCCGCTCAGATTCTCTCGGCAGAAAACGCGCGTCCCGAACCTCGCATCGTAAAGTATGCCTCTCTCTCGAGGTCACCCACCACGGTAAGTGTTTACGCCAACACTCTCCTACCAGGCAAGTTCCTCTGGTGCTACTGGCCCACAACTGATTTTAGGGGCGAAGCTCCTTAGAATCTAGCCTTGTCCGTGCCGCCACACGCCACACTCCGCTTCCTTGAATAGAAGCCGTTGTGGCAGACTGAAATGGTCAGTGTATCACCGCCTTTCTTCCTGCAATGTCTTTTTCTGTGGTGTCTGCAGTTTTGTAGGTATCTAGTTTTAAAGTTCGGTTTCACTACTTACGGCAAAGCCAAATCCATCGGCTCCAGGACAATGGAAACATTGATGGCATCGTTGCTTTCGTGCCGCTGCAGGGGCTGGGATACTTATTAGTCTGGCAAGTGCCAGCACTCCGTGCATCTGCTGAGGAAATGCCTTGCAACGATCAGCACAGGTCCTGCTCGCTCTTACGAGAAGTGCGGTGTGTTAACATTCTCGGCGTTCTCTTTGCGGCAGGTGCCGAATGCATCCGTCATGACTCGAGATTTCTCCTCTCCGCAGCGCTTGGCGCACTAATCAGTATTCCAACACCTCTCTACACATCGATGACTAATATATAAGCACTAAAGTTCAAAGAGGACTGAACTGACATCATGTGTGTTGGTGACTTGAGGCCCGTTCCCACACTTGCAACAAAGTACGACCAAGAGAGATGAGACCTGTTGAAACCTCTTAAAATTACTTAAGACAAGAGAACACACTGGCACGCTGGTGACACCTATGCGGTGACTCTGGAACTGCATTTCACAAGAGCGAAGGTTTTGGATTTCCGAGGTCAAATGTTTGTAATACCAGGCTGGTTTATAACGTTGACAAAAGTTTTACGAGCCAAAAAAGAAAGGATAGTGCACAAGAGAAGTAGAAAATATGCCGGACTGCCTCTCGTCGTAAGAGAGATTAAGAGGTTCCAAGGCACTCGGCTCTAAGAGGTCGCAAGCGTGTGAACGGACCTTAACATTAGAGTGACTAAAGCATTGCATGTCCTGAAACCGACAAATATTACGAAATGATTTCTGCAAAATCCTGCTTTCTTCATAGAATCCTTCCTTATTATTGCGTGCCTTCTGTAACAGATTCATCTGGGAGATGATGTCTACCTCTCCGAAACAAAGATGACGCACCTTTTGAAACTGCCAAGTGACCAGAGATTCACTAAAGTTCTCATGCGGTGCATCTGGTCCATCGAAGAGCTGCAGCAAAGAACCGTGACAGGCCAAGCCAGCCCTCGCCTGGCCAAACTTGGAGCCGCAGCAAAGCAAGCACTCACGCCAAGGAAGGTGGCCGCAGTAAAAAGTAAGCTATGTGTTTTGGTGTATCTTCAGAATTTGGATATCTGATGTAGAGGTGGCTTTTGAATAGTGTTTATCATGTGCACTCTCCAATGCTTGAACAAAACTTTGTTGTTCTGTCTTTATTCTGCCACCAGCATCAAGAACTTGTATGATGGGGAGGCTACCTCGGTTTTCTGATGAGAGGAAGAAGACACCTTTCCGCGACATTTACGAACAAAAGTTTGAATAAAAATAGAAGGGAAAAACACAACTTGCCCGAGGATTCCAGGAAAATCTGTGTTACTCTGCACAGCAGAGTAACAGACTCCAATCTAGGGCTGCACCGCTTGCCAAAGGTGATAACGCGACAGTGTGAGCGAACAAAGCTGCTGTCCGAGAAACGCCGAAGCCTCTGGCTTGCTCGCATACATCGGAAGTGTCCGTGTCTGCGGTCGTCACTTCATTACCGGTAAGAAATACGTTGCTCAGTATGTGGATTGCTGGATGCTTCTGTTCGCACGCTGTACGCATTGCCATAGCGGCCGAGGCAGTGTTTGGTGTCAGCAGAGATGCGCTTTTACCTTTCTCTTAGCGTTTCTGTAATTGTGTAGCGTTTGTAGCACACTTGTGTCGATGGTGTTGCGGCGGCGGCGCCGTTTACCCAGCTAAGATGCTGCGAATTCTAATGCGGCAAGGACGGTCACATCTCTTCGTTTGCAGGCAAACCGTCGACTCTTCGGCTCTCCTAAAAAGGCTTGTTTTTTTTTGCCTGTCGACTCGCCTTGCTCAGCACGACGATACAATTCGGTTGGAGACGCATCGCTGTCAGGCTCTTCACCCATCCACTTGTGACAGTTGTGGGCATCCAGGGACTTGAAGGCCTTCATCTGTTACAGCGACATGTAGTTCGTCGACAAAACCAGGTTGTTAATTTTGTCCATGTGCGTCGTGGCTGGCTGCACATGTGCATCTGTAGTGGTGTCCGCGCCGACGCGTAGCGTGTATGAATCGACGCCGTCGTACATCTCCACTTTAGACTCGTACCGATTCCGTGTGGGGCCCACAAGCTCTTCAAAATAGGAAGGGCAGAACCCATGGCGAATGGCTTTTGCCATCTGGCTGCACGGGCGAAACAAATTCCGCAGCAGTAGCGGCGGCGACAGCGTCCGCGTCTGCTTCTCAGTACCTGGCAATGCCGGCTGGCGGGCGGGAGTAGAGGAAGTGACGTCACGTGGAAACTATGTATCGGTATGCATGGATCAGGAAAACACAAGTGTTGCATTTATTTTGTTGCCTTCATTCATAGACTCATTAAAGAAAATAGTTTCAACCCCTAACCTAAATTGTGTTGGTACAAAATAATGCAAATAACTAGGTTTTTTTTATCTTGCAGATGCACAATAAACGGTTCAACTGCTTTGTTGATCTTGACGACAACACCAGAGTGCCTGACGAAGCACTGATCAACGTGATCACTTTAACATCTCCTGACGAGACTGCTGAACACCCGTAAGAACCTTTACGAAACTTTTTTCATTGAAGTGCCCACTACCTGTAGTTTCGTTTTGTGTTCTAAATGTAATCAGAATGCATTCTGCTGCTACCAGCGAAGCCTTAAAGGTGCACTGCACCCCTAATCTCAATGGCACCTATTGAGAACTGTCCTGGTAGCGGGTTGGTTCCTCTTATGGATTTACAACAGAGAAGGCATAATCAACAAAAGAAGCACAACTTAAGCCTTATGAAAACCAAACATTGTGCCTATTAGACAATCCAAATTACAACTTCCATAACTTGGAAACAAAACCATTTCAAGATGAAATAGCATGGTATGAAATAACGCCCAATACTAACTGATTACAGTTTTCATTATTAGGAAATACAAATATTCCAAGTTCCCTGTTTAGCAAACACGAAAGTATTCCAATATCTAAGTTAAGAGTGTTCAAATCTACTTTATCTGAAAAAAAGTAAAAATGCAAAATATTGAAAACTTTATATTTCTGATCATGCAGACGCGCTTAATTAACCCTTACTAAAAGGACATGACTGACTAGAATAAAAAAAAAAGCTTGTGTAGGGGTTTAAAAAAAGACTGACAAAACTAGCAAGTAAGAACATAAAACCGAAGGTTTTCTTCACAAATCAATTGTTTGGATGTCAATAATAATCCCTGGAGAAGGGGAATTGGGGACAAAGGACAAACACAAATGAAACTTCTGATCTAGCACAACGTTTTAGCGATTGCGTCGCTCAGCAGAACATTCCAACTGTTCTCCTTGTATTCCCACCGGCTTGCTGTTTGTGTACCAGCACATGTATTCGCCGCGTACATCATTTACAAGGAAGTTTATAGATGAGGCAACCAACTATCGCGTTTATTCTTATGTTTAAGACACAACTCAGGAGCGCAGAAAGGGTCTCAGCAAAAACGCACACCCCAAACACGCAAAACAAAATATTATGCCCAACGTTTAATTTTCTAGAGCAGCTATCGCTATCCCCAGAGGTTAGATGATAGGTGAACACATGGCTCTTAGTTACGTTTATATATCACAAAGCCCTAAAAGAAAGCCTACCCAGAGTCAAAAGATAAATAGTGCGTGGTGGAGCGGCACTGCAAGTTACGGGAATTGAAAACTCAGATTTCAAAATTTCCTATTTGTTCCCTCACCACAGTGTCTGGTTTTAAATATCAAGATTAACTATCAGCAGCTCACCTGCAAACTCTCTGTATTTTCATTAATGAAATCACAGATCGCAGACACAGCGAATTTGCGTTCCAAAGGGCTGTAAGTACGCAAGAATTTGCTATAAACTCCCCTGTCACAGGTACGGCGGCAGGACGCGGATACATGCGCATTCGCGCTTCACAGTGCGATGTACATGCAATAACCCGCTACAAACTTAGATGTCACGGGAACGAGTTAGCGAACAAACGCGGGAACAAGTTAGGATTATGCATGTCAGGGGACAGATAACCTGCAGATTGCGGACGCTGCAGATTCGCATGTCACAGTGCGATAAGCACGAGGGAACCCGCTATGAACATGCTTTTTACACTTACCGATAACGCCGATCACGTGGTTGATCTGATTAGGAAAACGGGCTGGGCTTTCATACGAGACTTTACGGTATACGCGATTTAATGCGAGCGGGATTTCAAAGACACGCAGGGGGGCGCTGCGAGCGGTGGTCGGAGGCGGACGTGTGTCGCGTCGGCTCCGCGTTACTGTGCTCATTTGTGCGGTGTTTCTGGCTCTATTTTCTTGAAAGTGGTGTCAAAGTGTCCGGCTCGTCGAGAGGAACTCATCGATATCGGTGGTGAGTCATTCCATCGATTTATTGGGACTTTACGGACTTGGAAAGGTGGTGACGGCGAGGCGGGGGCAGTTAGGCCTAACCGAGTACGGGAAGGTAGGCCTAACACCGGCGTGGTGGCGACGGAGGTGCAAGGGGACGGCATGGAGGCTGATGTCGGCCGGAATGCTGGGAATATGGTCGTGGAAGTGCCCGGAGAAGAATTGGATCCGGAGGATTGTGCGGGTTGGATGAAAGTGCGCACGAATGGAAGATCGGACGGCTCTGCGGAGGCTAGACCTAATTCCCATGTGGCCAGGCGGGTGATAGAGAGAATAGAGAGGGGAGCCAAGATGCCGAGGGTATTGCCCCGGGAGGCCATTAAGGTGATCATGAGGCCAAGAGGAGGTCTGGATCTGTCCAGGGTGTCTATCGTGAAAGTGATGTGTGCGATTGGCAAGGCGGCGCGTGTGGAGATGGAGGATATGGGCAAGGATACGTTATGCCCGAATGTTCAACAGAACATTGTGGTGGTGTGCACTGAGGATGAACAGCGGGCTAGGAGATATGCGAACGTGGAGGTGTTGGTGGTGGAAGGGAAGAGCTTCGAGACGAAGGCGTACAGTCGGCCGCAAAATTTTGCGGGACATGGGAGCGCCAGCCAAACTGCATTGCCGCGCCGTCTCGTGGCCCGCTGCCTGGTGTCAAGACCCGCGCATTGCGCATGCGCGGTCTTTCATACTAGGAGGCTTGTCCTGTTCCCTGGCTTCCGTCCGACGCGCTCCCGATTACTGCGACCGGCGCAAGGTGCCGCTTCGCAACCGCTATGCATAGAGTTCCTGTATATGCTACCTTCGGTAGCGTTCCAGCGAAATGTTATCTGGGCTTCTAAACTCGTCATGCACAAAGTTGGGGCGGAAGTTGACGGAGCGCACCGATGGGCTCATCACGACGATGACTTCGCGCTTTTTGCGCCGACGTCCAATGGGCGCGCTCCGCGAACTTTCGGCTCATACTTTGTGTTTGACGAGTTTAGGGCCCTTAGAAAGTGCACCGCGACGCGAAGAGGGTTCAAGCGAGCTTGGCTGCCCGTCGCGCCGGCTGAAGCAGACTCGCTGCACAGCGGTTGCGAAGCGGCATCTTGCGCCGGTCGCAGTAATCGGGAGCGTGTCGGACGGAAGCCAGTGAACAGGACAATCCTCCTAGTATGAAAGGCCGCGCATGCGCAATGCGCTGGTCTTGACACCAGGCAGCAGGCCACGAGACGGCGCGGCAAGGCAGTTTGGCTGGCGCTCTCATGTCCCGCAAAATTTTGCGGCCGACTGTACGTGGCGGCTCCGTATGGGACGACGAAGGGAGTCATCAGAGGTGTGCCGTTGGAGCATTCGGCGGAGGACATTGACAGGAACGTGGTGGGCCCGAGGAATCCGACTGCGAGGGCGACACAGCGCATTGGATCGTCGGCTACGGTCATTGTGGTCTTTGAAGGTGAAGTGGTGCCAAGACAAGTGTATTATGGTGGAGGAGTTTTGAGATGTTCTTTGTATAGGAAGCATTTTGAGGTCTGTTTTGTGTGTGGGAGGGTAGGACATCGCTCGGATGTCTGCCCTACCCCGGAGATGAAGCGGTGTATGGGGTGTGGGGTTAGTGGGCAACAGGAGCACGAGTGCACCCCTAGGTGCAAGCTATGTGGGGGACAACACGTGACCGGGGATAGGGTGTGTAGGAATAGGTTCCGCACACCGTATATTGTACGGAAAAGGTTGTGGGAACGTAAAGAGTTGGATCATGAGTCGAGAGGGGGCTCCCTTTCCGGTGCAGGGGCTCTGAGGGGAGAAGATTTTCCGGACTTGGGAGGGTCCAGGTCGGTTTCGAGGGAAAGGGGGGATAGTAGGTCGAGGAGTAGGAGCAGAGGGGAGGAAAGACAGGTGTCATGGGCACAGGCGGTGAAGACGCATGATGAGGAGATGGAAAAGCTCAGGGAGGATAATAGGCGGCAGGCCGGGGAGATCATGGAGCTGAGGAAGGAGAACAAAGGGCTGATGGAGAAGGTTGAGGAGCTCACCGGGGTTATTAAGCAATTGGCGGCTAAGGTGGAGAAGATTGCGGCGGAGGGGGAGCCTTCTCATCTGGGGGCGCCACCGGCTAAGAGAAAGAGTGCGGGGGGTGGAGGTGGTAGTGATGTGTCGGGAATGGAGAAGCAGATAATAGATTTGAATGAGAGGGTGGTGCGGCAGGAGGGAGGGTTGAGGAAGGTGAATGAGAAGTTGGATGAGGTGGCAAGGGTTGTCATGGGGATTGAGTCGTTCTTAACACAATGGAAGAAGTAGTTAAGGTTTGGGTTTGGAATTGCAATGGATACAAGGGCAGGAAGGCGGTGCTTCAGCAATATGTGCAGGCGGCAGAGGAGAAGCCGGATGTCATTATGTTACAGGAGGTGGGGCCGAATGATGTGGGGCTTTCGGGATACGTGGCCTATGGGGTGAAGGTAGTGTCAAAGGGGGGTAGGAGGGGTGTTTGTACGTTGGTTAGACGGGGGTTGCCGGTGGTGGAAGGAAAGTTGGAGGGGGAGAAGAATGTGGAGTTTCTGGCCTTGGAGGTGGTGTTTGGCAAGAGTGGTGTTTGTTTGTGTAATGTGTACAACAGCCCAAAGTATGGGAGGCAGAGGTTTGGGAAACTTTTCAGGGAATGTGTGAGATGGGCTGGGGATGGGGGCCTGGTGGTGGCTGGGGTTTCAATGCGAGACATGAGGAGTTTGGGTATGTGGACAACACGGCTAAGGGGAGGAATTTGTTGAGGGACTCAGAGGATGTAGGCTTGATTTTGGTGTCGGATTCTCGGCATCCCACGTTGATGGCTAAGACGGCGGTGCAGAGAGAGACGATGCCGGATTTGGCTTTTGTTAAGGGGGTAGATGTGGAGTGGAGAAATACGGGCATGGATTTGGGCAGTGATCACAGGGTAGTAGAGGTTTTGGTACATTTGGAGGGCAGAAGAAAGGGGAAGAGGAGGCACAAGATGGTGGATTGGGGCGCCTTTAGGAGGGGTGGTGATATGGGGGGGGGGGGGGTTGTCGATGTGAAGGGGTGGTCTGAGGCAGTTGTAAAAGCGGCGAGGGAAGCGAGTAGAGAGGTGGAGGTGGATGCAGAGTTGGAGGGGGAATTGGATAGCAGGTTGGTAGGTTTGATGGAGGCGAAGGAGGCGTTGTATCGCAGGTGGAGGGAACATAGGGGTAATAGGAGGTTGCGGAAGAGGGTAGCGGAGATGAATAGAGAAATTGCAAGGTACAGTGGAGAACTGGCGAGGCAGCAGTGGGACGATGTGTGCGTAAGGCCGGGAGGTAGGTTGCAGATGGGGGAAACATGGAGGTTGTTAAGGCATTTATTGGATGGGACGCGGACTCGTAGTTATCAAAGGGGAAGGTTAGGTGAGGCTCTGTATGGAGCTAGGAAGGAATTTGGGGAGGAGGGGTTTAGGAGGGCTCTGATGGACAAGTATCTTCCTAGGGTGGGGGGAGTGAATTTTCCGGGCTATAAGGGGGAGGTGAATGAGGATCTGGATAGGGCTGTGGAGACGTGGGAAGTGAGGGCGGCGTTGCAGAGGGTGAAAACGAGGTCTGCGTCAGGGCCGGATGGGGTTAGTAACAATATGCTGCGTAACTTGGGGGAAGAAGCTGTTGAGGTGCTCACGGGGCTGTTTAATAGGTGTTGGGAGAGCGGGGAGGTGCCTGAAGAATGGAAAACGGCTAGGATGGTGTTGTTGGCTAAGCCGAATAAACCGGTGGGGGTGCAGAATTTGAGACCGATTTCGCTTACGTCGTGTGTTGGTAAGGTTTTGGAGCACGTGGTATTGCGAAGGTGGAATAATTTTCTGGAAGGGAGGGGGGTGTTTAGTGATACTATGTTCGGATTTAGGGAGGGGTTGTGTGCACAGGATGCAATGTTGTTACTTAAGCATGAGGTTGTGCAGTCGAGGAAAGTGGGGGTTGTGTTGGGATTGGATCTCAAGAGTGCCTTTGATAGGGTGCAGCATTCGACCATATTAGAAAGAATGTCGGAGTTGGGGTTGGGGAAGAGGAGCTATGAGTATGTGAGGAGCTTCTTGACTGGGAGGAGCGCGGAATTGGTTGCTGGGGAGTACGAGGTTGGGAAGAGGGGGTTGGGATGTATAGGTACGCCGCAAGGCGCGGTTATCTCGCCGATGTTGTTTAATTTGGTCATGGCAAAGGTGGGGAAGAGGTTAACGAGAGAAGGGATCGGTCACTCCATTTATGCGGATGACTTGACGTTGTGGTGTGTTGGTAAGGGCGTGGAGGAGACTAGAGATACGTTGCAACGAGGGATTGATGCTATTGAGGAAGAGTTGGCGGGTACAGGGTTGGAGTGCAGTCATGAGAAGTCGGCGTATGTTGTGGTGGGGCCGAGGAGTAGGAGATGGCAGGATGTGGAGTTGAGGGCGAATGGGGGAATGATACCTAGAGTTAAGGAGCTGAGAGTGTTGGGACTGTGGTTACAGGAGGCTAGGGGTAATGGCGTGATGTTGGATAAGTTGCAAAGGAAGGTCGGGGCAGCGATGCAGATGGTTAGGAGGGTGGCTAGTAGGAGGAGGGGTATGAAGGAGGAGAGTGTTTTGAGGCTGGTGCAGGCTTCTGGGATGAGCCACATCGCGTATGTGGCTGGGTATCTGAAGTGGGGGGTGACGGAGAAAGGGAAGATTAATGCTCTGATACGTAGGATATATAAGGCGGCGATTGGGTTGCTGGCATGTACTAGCACGGAGACGATGGAGCGATTGGGTGTGCCTAATACATTGGAAGAGGTGATAGAAGCGCAGAGGATCTCGCAGACGGAGAGGTTGAGGGGGTCTGCGGTGGGGCGTAGGGTGTTGAGCAGGGTGGGGGTGGGTGCTGAGGCTGGCAGGGGGGGATTGGAAAGGATTAAGGATGAGGACATGAGGAGGTTGAGGGTTAGGCCGGTGCCGAGGCACATGCATCCGGAACGGGATAAGGGGCGTAGGCAGGCAAGGGCGCAGGCGCTGTATAGGCTGTATGGGAAGGAGGAGGGTAGTGTTTATGTGGACGGAGCTTTTGATGGGGACCGGGGGGTGGCTGTGGTTGTGGCGGGTAAAGATGGTAGGGTGGTTACAGCGTCGGGATTGAGATGTGACAGTGCGGAAGAAGTTGAGGAGGTGGCGGTTGCAATGGCAATTTCTATCGAGGGTGTAAGGAAGGTATTTAGAGATGCAATGGGGGTTGTCAGGCGCTTCATGAATGGAACGGTGAGTGAGAGGGCTAAGAGGTTGATCAGTGAGAAGGGACAAGTGGAACTAATATGGAGCCCTGCACATGAGGTGGGGAATGATATGGCCGACTGCTGCGCCCGAGGACTCTTAGGCCGGGCTTCGCAGGAGGGGTCGTATGTGCCGGTGGGTTATGGAGAGTATCTTGAATGTTGCAGACGGGATAGGAGGATGTTCCCGGAACCTCACAAGGATTTGTGTCGGGAGGATGCGGTGCTTTTTAGGCAGTTGCAGGTGATGTGTGTGTATACCCCGGTGTTGGGGAGACATGTGGACCCAGGGAATTTTGAGAGTGACTTGTGCCGGGTATATAAGGACAGTCGGGCAACGCTGCAGCATATTGTGTGGGACTGTGAACAACGGGGGCATGAGGCATCGGGGACCCAGGACTGGCCGGAGGACTTCAAGGATGGTGTGATGTGTGTGGACTTGGAGGGACAAAGGGGTTTCGTCCAGCGAACCCGGCGCTTGCTTCACCGGCAGACTGTGCGTAGGTGTGTTGGTGAAGGGGTGACGGAGGGGTAGGGGTTTTCGCAGGACCAATAAAGAGGTTTTCCACCACCACCATCAAAGACACGCAGCCATGTTCAACGCCACTGCCAAAAAAAAAAAAAAAAGAAAATTAAAGAAAGAATTAGACGACGAACTGATGCGTCAGCACTTCTGACAAAGCCACCTATGCATGTCCTTCGGGGATCAGGCAAATAAACGCTGCTGACACGACCACATCGGTATGGTGGTTCCATAACATTGCTTTCGAATTATCTAAACGAACACAACACGGTGAACCACTCTCACAAATCTTTCCAGGCTAGTTTTGGTGCAACATTTACTCTTGGGAGCAGGATGGCACAGTGAAAGTGGATTGGCGCATATGGCGCAGTACTTCCACCCCTGCAAAGGTCGTATTTTACTTTTCGTCTAGAACGATGCAAGTTGTAATCATAGACACAAAAAAAACACAATGAAAAAAAAAATTCTTACGTGCGCGCATTGTTTTTTTTTATTTTTGGCTTTTTCTTTCCCTCTTACCTGGTCGCTTTTTTTTTTTTAATTTGTGACGTCAAAAATTATGAAATTTACAAACTTTGTAAGCGACATCTCTACAATATTTAATAACGACTTTCGTAAGACACGTTTTTTAACAGAATTGCTAGCGCACTATGGCCCTTTTTGAAATACCGAAAATCGAAGTCCAGAGTGATGTCACCTCCAAATTTGTTATCTTCCCTCGGAAAACGTGGCGGAGCTCGGCACATGTAGCATTGAGGATGATCAGTGAGTCGGGGAATCAGAGGACGAAGTTCTCTTTTTTAGCGACGACCTCTCAGACTTTGAGAATAAAATCCTCAACTAGGTTTATTGTCCGTGTTCCGTAGTTTCGGTTGTTACTCCGCCGGGGCAGCCTTTCACACAAAACCGGCGCAGCGTAGCCCCTCACGTCGCTCACAAAAGTCCACTGCGCGTCCTCTTCAACCTCACACCGTTTCAAAGAATTTTATGTCGCTGAAAGGGCCCCCAAGAGAACTTCTAAAACTCGAAAGCGAAGCGTCGTCTGTTCACAGCAATAGCCGGCAGGCACGGAGAAGAGCACGATCGCGGGACTCGGGTGAACACGACACATTGTATCTGTACTGTTCTGAGGCGTGAGATAAACTCGAGTTACAGGCGGACTCAATCTTTGACATCACTGCACTGGTGCGGATTGCACGGGAACTTCGAATTCGGCTTCGGGAAATTGTTCTTTTTACTTCACAAATACTGAGTTCCAGAGCTTAGAGTTTTGAGAGTAATGTCCACGCATCGTTTTCAATCGTTGCGGAGTACAGAAAAAATATTGGATTTTGACCTGTCACTGCCCCTTTCATGCAAGCCTTCCCTGACTTCCTTATTACGGCAACCTTCAGTTTTTATCTTTATCAATACATGGCAGATAGGCATGAAATACAAAGCTGGGAGGGGGGTAAAAAAAAAAGTGAAAGCCGCTTACAACTCCCTGTAACGCCGAATTGGAGCGCAGCTCTTGAGGAGGAGGAGGGAAGGGCGCTGGGGGGGGGGTTAGACTAACCAGGGGGGGTTACGTGACCTTGGGGGGTCACCTGACCCCCAATGCCGATGATGTCATCACTGACGTCACTGATGACGTCATTAGTGACGTCACTGATGACTTCACCAGTGATGATGACGATGACGATGCGAATGTCGGTGACGTCATCAGTGACGTCGCTGACGACGTCATCAGTGATGATGACGATGCGGATGCCGGTGACGACATCAATGACGTCACTGATTTCGTCATCATCACCGATGACGTCACCGGCATCCACATCGTCATCGTCATCATCACTGATGACGTCACCGGCATCCACATCGTCATCATCACTGATGACGTCACCGGCATCCGCATCGTCATCGTCACTGATGACGTCATCACTGATGACGTCACCGGCATCCACATCGTCATCATCACTGATGACGTCACCGGCATCCACATCGTCATCGTCACTGATGACGTCATCATCACTGATGACGTCACCGGCATCCACATCGTCATCGTCATCATCACTGATGACGTCACCAGCATCCACATCGTCATCATCACTTATGACGTCACCGGCATCCACATCGTCATCGTCATCATCACTTATGACGTCACCGGCATCCGCATCGTCATCGTCATCACTGATTATGACGATGACGATGTGGATGCCGGTGACGTCATCAGTGTCGATGACGTCATCGGGGGGTCACGCGACATCGGCGGGGGTCACGTGACCTCGGGGGGTCACGTGACCTCGAGGAGGGGGTCACGTGACCTCAGGGGAGTCACGTGGCCTCGAGGAGAGGGTCACGTGACCTCAGGGGAGTCACGTGACTTCGGGGGGTCACGTGACCTCGCGGGGGGTCACGTGCCTCCCCACGAAGTCACGTGACCCCGGTGGGGGGCTCGCGCGGTGCATTATGGGATATTTCCCATGATGCACCGCGCGGTTACGCCGACGGCGACGGCGACGCCGCTCAAGCCGGAAACGGGCCCCTAAGAGCTGCGCTCTAAAATGAAAACCGTTTACAACTCTTTGAAACGCCGAATTAGAGCGCAGCTCTTGAGGAGGAGGAGGGAAGGGTACTGAGGTTCACGTGTTATCGGGGGGGGGGGGGAGGGGTGGTCACGTGACCTTGGAGGGGTTACATGACCCCCTCGCCAAGGTCACGTGACCTGGGGTTGTCACGTGACCTCGGGGGGTCGCCTGACCTCAAGAAAAATTTTTCCGCTAGATTTAGCGGGGAAATTTTTCCGCTAGAATTAGCGGGGAAATTTTTCCGCTAGATTTAGCGGGGAAATTTTTCCACTAGATTTAGCGGGGAAATTTTTCAGCTAGATTTAGCGGGGAAATTTTTCCGCTAGATATAGCGCGGAAATTATTCCACTAGATTTAGCGGGAAAATTTTCCGCTAGATTTAGCGGGGAAATTATTCCGCTAGATTTAGCGGGCAAACTTTTTGCTAAATTTAGCGGGGAAATTTTTCCGCTAGATTTAGCGGGGAAATTTTTCAGCTAGATTTAGCGGGAAAATTTTCCGCTAGATTCAGCGGGGACGTTTCTCCGCTAGATTTAGCGGGAAAATTTTTCCGCTAGTTTTAGCGGGAAATTTTTCCGCTAAATTTAGCGGGGAAATTTTTCCGCTAGATTTAGCGGGGAAATTTTTCCGCTAGATTTAGCGGGGAAATTTCCCCATAATACACCGCGCGGTTACGCCGACGGCGACGGCGACGCCGACGCCACTCAAGCCGGAAACGAGCGCCTAAGAGCTGCGCTCTAAAACAGAAGCCTGTGCACAGGCATGATGATAAGAAAAGCTTCAGAGGGAGAAGAAAACTAGGAGCATAACTGAAACTAAATTGAAGTGCGTCGGGCAGCCTGTTGCAGTGGCGTAACTAGGAATATTTTTGGGAGTGACAGGTGGCTGAGTCCATGACTTGGGGTGCGGAGATGGGGAAGGGGGGGTCAAATTGCATGTGTATATTATAGGGTAGGCTGGATTCTGGGGGTGGGGGGGGGTGCGGAGAGGGAGGGAGGGAGGGAGGGCGGCTGAAGCTCGATTGGAGCCCTCCCTGGCTATGGCCCGTTCTGGTGGTAGGGTCAGAGTCAAGGTTCCTTTGTTATCATCCTATAGGCATATGTTACCGTCAAAAATTAAAAAAGGCTAGTGTTTCAGTTTACTACTGCATACAGCTTGCACTTGCTTTTAAGAACAGCTTGTACACTAGGCTCCCTCTTGTTTCCACAGACAGTATGCAAACAGAAAATTTGCTTGATTGTAGCATGTGGGAATGGGCTGAGTTTAGTACAGCTGAATGGTAAAAAGCAGCAGCTGCTTTTTCGCTCTAGTGTTTGCTACTGGGTACTCTGAATCAATGGAGGCTTCACTGTAGAAGAAACTGCTATTTTGCAATTACCATAATTGTGGTCTTGTAAGGGAAATTGACAGCAGTTATAATTTTGAGTCTTGCTTTGTATTTTTAAATGTGGAGCATTTCTACACGGACTTCAGCGGTTTTCTTCGTCCTTAGTGTATATGACCTTTATTGTAGAGCACTACTACTAATGTTACTGATACAGCTGGTATCACTACTGCTGTAACTATTACCATTACTACTATAGCTACTGCCACTAATACCACTAACCTGCTACTACTACTACTGCTACTTTTTAAGACTTCTTTCTTTTCAAAGTGGATGACACAGTGTTACAGTTTTATATAGTTCATACACCGCTAATAGACCAACTCTACACTTGTCACAGCTAATGTGCTGCCAGTAAAAGTGGTTGTTTAAATTTCCACGCACCAGCTTACTTTAAGATCTCCCACTTTGTGCTTCATAACATCTTTACACAACTCTTTATTCTAATATGCTCCACCCCAGGACAGCCACGGGAAGAGATTCGTCCCCCCCCCCCCCCCAAGAAGTGGCGCTTGTGGAAGTAGCGCCAGTGGAATGGACAGTAGTGGAAGTGGCGCTAGGGGAGTGCTTCTACAAAGGAATGAATACATGTTGCCGAAAATGCCTCTTAACATAACAGCCTGCCAGAGCAAAGTGAAACAAGGTGATGTGCATGACGATCTGAGGAGAAGGATCATTGACTAGATCTTTTACGGGATATCCTCAGGAACACTTTAAGTAATAGCTGCTAAGTTGTACAATTGAGTACACAAATTTTCTGAGTAGGCAGAGCCTGTTTTTGATTCAATAACGCCATTAACTCAGTCTTAGAATCCGGAAAATAAAGCGGCAGCCAATGGCAGTCTCATATTTGCCTCAAATGATAGTAAAAGTGCTCAAAAACATGGCAAAAAAGATTTTCCAATTAATTTTAGTACTCTAACATAGAACTTGTCTTGGCTTCTGTTGAGAGAAAGAAGCTTCGGCTGCCTACCACAAGCATATGCAGGAATGGCCTGCAAGATGACCAAAATTAGGGTGAATTGACGATTTCTCAAGTTGCGTCGTCTCATTTGTACACATTTTTGCCAAGTTCTTTTTCGAATATAGCATTCAAACTTGTCTATATGAAAGAAAAATGTTCAAACATGCTAATGCAAGCAAAAACAAGAAAAAAACTGGACAAAAAAACAGTTTTCTACCTGCACCCTTTGTTTGGATGCTGTTTTCGTTGTGTTTTTGGTACGACCTGTGTCAGCTGTGCGCACCACTAGCACGAGAAGACTTTTTGTCGATGTCGGCGGCATCAGTGATGACAACGAACACCAAAGTATGATCTCCGAAGGCAGTTTACAGCATTGGGTCAGCCCAAGTTACGGTGCAAGCAATGTGCTCCCCTGAGAAGCGGAGTCTGTGAACGAGAGGGGAAAGAGGGAAAACTCGTTGGAGGTTGTTTATTAGAAACGTTTAGCACATACTACAGCCAATATATGCACATTTTTTATGAGGAAAGTCTCCTTCACAGCACCCTTGCACTGTTGTTTTTTTTCACCGATTTCCTGACATCGGCTATGATGGCAAGTCAGTAGGGTAGAATTTAACAGATTGCATGCAAGTTTTAACCGTGTAAACTGTCCATGAACAAACAAAAAGTCGACATTAACCATGAGACACATAAACCTACATCTGGAAAGCTGAAATTGCAACAAACTGCATTGCAAACCAGTTGGATGTCATTGCGATAGTGCAGCGACCGCATGGTGTGCTTTCTCTTCCGAGCTTTACAAATAAACCAAGGCTCTAGATAACTAAAACATTACATGAGTTCAACAACATGCTGCAGCCACAAATAAAGGAGTTCGACAAATTTACTTTAGTGTACCTTTAAAGTCGCTTGATGCGTCTCATAACTGAATACAACCAAAACGAATTACGAAATGGGTAGTGGTGACAAAGAGGTCCGTCGGCCGCTGGGGGTTGGTTGGTTGGTTGATTGGGGGTTTATGGCACATCAGCATCTAAGGCTATAATGCGCCAAGAGTCTGAACTATTGCAGTAGAGGGTTAGAGAGAAGAAAGAGTTATAGTAGCCGGTGATGTGATAAAAATATGGACATGCATTTGTATAGGTGTAAAAGGTATGGTTATGAGTTTGGGGTGGAAAATAAAATCACAGTCGGTGTATAAGGCCGATATCAGTGAGAAACTTAAATAAGCAATCATGCGAAATAAGTGGTTCATCACCTAGAAGCAGGACTAGGTGCAGTGGGACACGTTCTCTATATAGTTGTGAGAAGTGTTTCTGACGGTATTGATCATATGTGTGACATTCAACTAAAATGTGTAAACCGCTCAAGGTTATGTTACAGTATTCACATAATGGAGCATCCTCCCCACTCACAAGGTGTCCATGTGTGAGACATGTATGACCAATTCGTAACCGACACAAAATTACTTCGTAGAAGCGCTCCCGATGCCGGGCACTCTCCCATTCACTTATGTAAGGTTTTACTGCATGTAATTTGTTGTACATTTCAGTATTCCACTGAAGTTGCCACTTTGACCGAATGCACCGTTTTAGAGGCGTGTGATAGTCTTTATAAGGTATTTCACGCAAGTCTACTTGTTTCTTGCTAGCAGAACGTGCTGCAGAATCAGCTGCTTCATTTCCCGGGATGCCAACATGGCTAGGCACCCAGCATAAAGTTATGCGAATGTTGCTGTATGCGGCTAGAATAATCTTACTCTGCAATTCAGAAACAAGCGGGTTTGTGACCCGTTCCAGCGATAAAACTACTTTTAAAGAACTCAAACAGTCAGTAAATACTACTGAGCGTGGAAACCTTTTCTTGGTTATGTAGTCGACCGCCAATGGCAGACCATAGAGCTCTGCCGTGAGTATGGTGGCGTTTGAGTTTATTCTCCTTACTCGCTTAACGGATGGTCCAATCATAGCGCATCCCACAGTGGAGTCGTCTTTTGTCCCGTTCGTATAGAAACTTGTATACTCTTGATATTTACATTGAAGTTCCGAAAATTCCTGCTTCATGAGTTCCTTTGGAACATCCTTTTTACCATGTTTTGTTAGTGTGAAGTCGCAGTGGATGTTGCTGTAGTCCCATGGGGCAATATGTGGACGGTATTGGACTATGGGGCCTTTGCATCCATCCCAACAGACTCCGCTGAACTACAATTCCTGATTGAAAAAGGAGGAACTATGGAGGGCTTGTTTTGAAATGTCCTCAGGAACCGAATGTTTTCTATGTTATCTCGGGCAGGGTGCTCAGGGATCGAGCGGACCCTAATGGAGTACATGAAACCCAGTGCAAACCTTCTATACTCCAAGGATGGTTCATTAGCTTCTACGTAGAGACTAGGTACTGGGGAGGTGCGGAACGCACCAGTAGCTAAATGCAACCTCTGATGGTGAATGGGGTCCAACATCTTCAAAGCTGATGCCCGGGCAGAACCATACACTATAGAACCATAGTGAAGCCGGGAACGAACGACAGAGCGATAGATGCGTAATAGACACAGTCGGTCTGAGCCCCATGCCACATGCGATAAAACCTTAAGAACGTTGAGAGATTTCAGACATTTCAGTTTAACACTCTTAATATGTGGAATAAACGTGAGTTTTGAATCAAATATGAGACCCAGAAACTTGTGTTCACTTTTTATGGAAATTGGAGTACCATACATATTTAAAGATGGATCATGGCAAATTCTACGCCGACGAGAAAAACAAACACAGGCTGTTTTCTCGGGCGAAAATCTAAAACCATTCGTATCAGCCCATTTGATCAAGTTATTAACCGTAAGTTGAACCCGACGTTCACAAATCGACAAGTTACAGGACGAGACGGAGATCTGCAGGTCATCAACATACATAGAATATTGTACTGAAGGTGGTATTACACGGGTAATTGAATTTAACTTAACGATAAAAAGAGTGACGCTGAGCACGCCTCCTTGGGGGACTCCATTTTCCTGAATGAACTCTCTTGAAAGTGTTGTCCCCAGCTTCACACGAAAAGTACGGTGCTCCAAGTAACTTTGGATGGCAGCTAACATGCGACCTCGAACGCCGAAACTGAACAAGTCTTGCAGTATGCCAAAACGCCAAACCGTGTCGTAAGCCTTCTCTAAATCAAAGAAAATAGAAAGGCATTGTTGCCTGTTCACAAATGCCTCCCGCACAGCGGTCTCAAAACGAACTAGATGATCAATTGTGGACCGGGCTGAACGAAAACCGCACTGGTACTTATCAAGTAGGTTGTTTCTCTCCAAGTAAAACATAAGTCTCTTATTAATCATTCGCTCCATAGTCTTTGAAATACAGCTAGTTAAGGCTATGGGCCTAAAGCTAGATCAACATGAGGGATCCTTGCCTGGGTTTAGCACTGGTACGATGATAGCAGCCTTCTAAGAGGATGGAAAGTGACCCTCGAGCCAAACTCTATTAAAAGGTACAAAATAAGTTCCAGGGTGGACGGGTGGAGATGTTCGAGCATTTTATAATGAATCCCATCAGGTCCAGGTGCAGACTGCTTAGATGAAAGAGCTGACTGAAGTTTGTGTAGTGTGAATGGAGCATTATATGGTTCTCTCATAGCCCTCAGGGTGGTCACGGTCTTTTTTTCAGCCTGCGATTTGTGTCGCTGGAAATTTCGAGTATAATGCTCGGAACTCGATACAAATTCAAAGTGTTCCCCTAGGATGCCTGCCTGATCTTTCAGAATCACTATACTTGGCTTGTTCACAAAAAGACGTAAAAAAGGAGATACTTGCGAACAACGGAAGGATGGGTGTTCAGGGTCAGATTTGACTTTATAACTATAGCATAGGCTGAGGAACTGTCTTCGCTTTTCTAGTGGCATTTGGTACGTCTCTGCATACAAACTCGGGACAGGCGACGTTCGGAAGGCCCCCGTGGCAAGTCGAAGTCCAAGGTGATGCACAGGATCTAGCATTTTTAAAGATGACGGTCGTGTCGAGGCATATACAACCGCACATAGTCGAGACGGGAACGAACCAGCGAGTTGTAGAGTCGCAGGAGGCACCTCCTGTTAGAACCCCAGGACATGTGTGCCTTGAGAATATTTGCAGATTTGAGACACTTTTGACATATTTGAGACATCCAGGACATGCGCACCTTGAGAATATTGGCAGATTTAAGACACTTTCGCTTCAGTTCTTTTAGATGGGTCTGAAAAGTGAGCTTCTTATCAAAAATAACACCCAAGAATTTGTGTTCATGCCTAACGGTTACGTCAGTGCCATTCATCTGCAAGCTGGGATCTAGCGACAACCCTCAACGTAATGAAAAAGGCACGCACACTGTTTTCTCTGGTGCAAACCGGAAGCCATTTTCATCGGCCCACTTGCTTATCCTATTTATTGCTATCTGCAATTGGCGCTCACAAATTGACAAGTTGCATGAGGGGAAAACGATCTGGACATAGTCTACGTACAATGAATAAAAAACTTATGGTGGTATAACTGCAGCGAGGCTGTCGATCTTAATTGCGAACAAGGTAACACTCAAGACACCTCCCTGTGGGACGCCGTTTCCCTGTGTAAAAACATCCGAGAGCGTGGATCCCAGGCGGACCTGAAAACAACGGTCTGTCAAGAAGTCTTTTATGCAACGCAGCATGCGACCACGAACACCGCACTTATACAGGTCCTGAAGTATTCCGTACCGCCATGCCGTATCATAAGCTTTCTGTAAATCAAAAAAGACAGAAACGCAATGCTGCCGGTTCACAAAAGCCTCACGCACGAAAGTCTCCAACCGGACAAGGTGATCTAAAGTTGAGCGACCTCTTCTAAAACCACACTGTTTTTTATCGAAAATTTTCTTTTGTTCTAGAATGTATACTAGCCTTCTGTTTATAAGCCGTTCATTATGTTTTTATTAGACAACTAGTCAGTGCTATAGGCCGATAACTTGCTTTTAGGGAAGGGACTTTGCCAGGCTTCAAGATGGGTATGATGTGTGCTCGCTTCCAGCACTGTGGAAAACAAGAAGCTTCCCATAATTGATTAAAGAAAGACAACAAATTCACTAAGGATTCAGCCGACAAGTGCCTCAGCAGTTCATAATGAATCATATCTGGACCAAGTGCAGACTGCTTCCTTAATGCAAAGGCTAATTCAAACTCACACATTGTGAACGGGCGGTTGTAACCAGTATCACTTCCAGAGAAATCAATATGCTATTTTTCTGCCAAGGACCTGAACTTTTTAAATTTAGTAGTGTAAATTGAAGAACTGGAGACTTCTCGAAAATGATCAGCAAGAATGTCAGCCTGATCTTTTAGTGATGGGGATGATGAAGGAAAAGGCGAATGCTGAAGGAGTGGTAAGTACCCCGAATTTTTCGAACACGATCCCATACCTTTTTGCAGGAACAAAACTGTTTAGAGAGGATACATATTTCACCCACGAGGTCTTCTTGGCTTGTTTTCGTGTCCAACGAGCTTTTGCTTTACACTGTTTGAATTTGATTTTGTTCTGAACAGTCGGGTACCGCCGAAACGTTCCCCAAGCCTTATCCTGAGCTTTTATGGTGGTTGTACAGTCCTTGTTCCACCAAGGCTTGCATTTCTTGGAAATATTTCCAGAAGTTCGGGGAACTGACAGAGAAGCAGCACTTATAATTTTTTCAGTAAGGTAGAGAGTCGCTTCCTCAGGAGACATAGCTAAAAAAACAGTGGGATCGACGACTGACTCCAGAGAAAATAAAGCCCAGTCGGCTTTATCTAACTTCCATTTGGAAGCACAAGCTCGAAGAGAAGGAAGGGATACTGAACTTTCTAAAATTACAGAAAAATGGTCACTACCAAAAGGATTTTCTAAAACCTTCCAAGAAAAACAAGGAAGTAAAGTAGGTGATGATATGGAAAGATCAATGGAAGTAAAAGTATTATGAGGTGCACTAAAAAAAGTTGGTTGTCTCTCGTTTAAAAGGCAAAGGCCAGATGACACTAAGAAACGTTCTATGACTCCGCCACGGGAGTCTTGACGAGCACTGCCCCACATGGGGTTGTGTGCATTAAAATCTCCTAGGATTAAAAAAGGCTGTAAGAGTTGGCCCACAGGTCCTTGCAGGTCATGCAAATGCACTGGAAAGTTTGGTGAAAAGTAAAGCGAAACAATAGTAATTAGGCGGTCAAGCAGAACACGAACTGCTACTGCCTCTAAGGGGGTTGCGAGAGGGACAGGCGCACAGGCAATACCAATCTGCACAACCACAGCTACTCCACCAGAAGAGGTGTTGCAAGAAACACGGTCTTTTCTAAAAACCTGATGTCGCCGTAGTGCCTGTGTATAAGTTTCATTAATTGATTGATAGATTGGGGGTTTATGGCGCATCAGCAACTATTGCGCCAAGTTTAGACTATTGCAATTCGGGTTTAAGAAGAGGAAAGAGCTATACACCAACTCATGTTTACAAACAAACCGGAGCGCCCCTAGCCGACGCCACCGGTGACGCGCATGTGCGGTGGATGGTGGGCAAGAAGCCCGCCGTCGCCCATAAACAAACCATTGAATTGCGTTGTTGTCGGCGTCGGTGGGGGTCCCTGTGCTCTTTTTCGCGTCGGAATTGTTGATGCTACGTCCTCCTAACAATGTCTGACTACTTGAGCGGCTTCAGCAAAACTAACGAGGCAAAACTTTGCGTGAATGATGTGACGTGCGGCGATTAATTTCACGTGGACGCCGCACAATGGGCGCTAAAGCCCGACTCCCACGACGAGATTCTGCTCGCTGTTTTTAGACACGACGTTGCTCGGACTGCAAAAGCGTGGACCGTAGCTGAGATGGTGGACGTCGATACTGAGAACCGCAAGTAGAATCGGGCATTACAAGTCGGTGGTGGCCACCGGTAACAATAATGATAAATATTCTCTTGTATCTGTTTACACTTAGCCTACTTACCCCAACCAACCTTCAAAAGTGTTTTGAGGCCTGCACTTAGTTCTTATCGCAATTACCGGGTCAACGTTTGGTTTACGGGCCGCTGTCGTTTGAACGAGCTGACGACAAAAAGCAGCCAAGTTTGAAAGAGCAGACGACAGTTCGAACGCATGCGTAATGAAGTACGGGCAAAAAGCACCGCGTCCCGCGTCAACAAACCACTCGAATGTCACGCTGCCGGCGTCTTGGTGAGTCTGCATACTCTTTTTCGCGTTGGAATTGTCAATTCTACGTCCTCATCGCAATGTCTTACCAATTTAAATCGCCTAAGCGAAATTATCAAGGCTCGTTACGCCGCTAAACTTTCCGTAAATAATTTGACGTGCGGCGATCCATTCGCATGAACGCCGCAGAATGGACGCCAAAACCATGATGAGATTCTTCCAGCTATTTTCGGTAGCGACGTCACTCGTGTTGCAAAAGTGTAGAAGGTAGCGGCGATGATCGATGTTGATACTGAAAATCGGAAGCGGGAAGAGACCAAGCGTAACAAGTCGGTGATGGCCACCGGTACCAATGATCAACATCTTGTATCTACTGTTTACACCCAGCCTACTTAAGTCTTTTGAGGCCTGCAATTACTCCTTATTGCAATCACCGGGTCAAAGTTTAGTCTACGGGCCGCGTTTGTTTGAACGAGCAGACGACAAAAAGCAGACGTTTGAAAGAGCAGACGGAAGTTTGAACGATCAGGCGGCCGTGTGAATTTGAAGACGCATTGAACCCGTGGGTGGTTCGGACAACTTGGCGGTTTCCTCTCGTTTATATTGGAACAAAGCAAATACATCTGGCGACCACAAAGTGTTGCCCGCGCACGCAATCGTAGTTCGACAGCATCTGGTTTGCCCTTTTCACGGCTACTATCCACGTTCTCGGACGAACGGAGGGGGCAAAAACACATGAAAACTGATCTTCAAACCTTCCCAGACTCTCTTGGTACAACCCCCGTCGCAGCATTTTGACGAGAAGGCAGGTTTTTTTGTCTCGTATCTTCCAAGGAAACACAGGAATGCATGTCTGGCACGGCGACTTCTGCCCACCGCCCCAGACCGGAAGTGCGTCCGGCGCGCCACCACCTCGGCGTGACGTAGGAGAGTTGAGTTCGTGTATAGTAGCGAAATAGATGATAAAACCATGAACATGAATGTGTATAAGTATAAACAATATGACAATGAGTTTAGGATAGAAAGTAAAATCACAGTCGGTGTAGAAGGCCGATTTCTGTGAGGAAATTAAAAACACAACTATATGGAATGAGCGGTTCGTCACCTAGTAGTAGGGCAAGGTGTAGTGGAATGTGTTCTTTATAAAGCAGTGAGTAGTGTTTATACCGGCATTGGTCATACATAGGGCATTCAATGAGTATGTGCATAATACTTAGAGGTAGGTTGCAGTGCACACATTCAGGGGCATCCTCCCCGCTCAAGAGGTGTCCATGTGTAAGACGAGTATGACCGATTCGTAACCTACACAGTACGACTTCATAAAAGCGCTCCCGATGTCGGGCGCTCTCCTACTCGCCTAGAAGAGGTTTGATTGCATGTAGTTTGTTGCCGGTTTCGCCGGTCCACTGCAGCTGCCACTTTACTTTGATCCAACGTTTCAGAGAATTGTAGTAATCTTTGTAGGGTATTTGGCCATAAAGCTCTGCTGTTAGTATAGAGGCTTTTGAATTTATTCTCTTCACCTGATTTACTGATCGTCCCACCACAGCACAGCCTACTACGGAGTCTTTTTTTGTCTCGTCTGTATAAAAACTGGCATACTCGTGATATTTCGTCTGAAGCTCAAAGAAGTTCTGCCTGATAACTTCCTGTGGAACATTCTTTTTGTTATACTTGGTCAGTGTAAGGTCGCAATGTATCTGGCAGTTGTTCCAAGGAGCTACATCCGGAAGGTATTGGACCAACTGAGGCTTGGCATCCATCCCAACGGATTGTGCTGCAGTATTATTCCTCGTAGAAAAAGGGGGGACTGTGGAAGGTTTGTTTTCAAATGTGCGTTGGAACTTGATCGTCTCAATATTATCTCGAACGGGATGCTCCGCGACCGAGCGAACCCTGACAGAGAACATAAAACCCAGGGAAAACCTCCTATACTCAAGGGACAATTCGTTTGCTTCCGCGTAAAGGCTAAGCACTGGAGAGGTACGAAATGCACCAGTAGCCAGTCGCAGTCCTTGATGATGAATAGGATCTAACATCTTTAGAACTGATGCCCGAGCAGAGTTATAGACAATACAACCATAATCAAGCTGGGAGCGAATGACTGAGTGATAGATACACAGCAGACACAGTCGGTCAGAGCCCCATGATGCATGTGACAAGACCTTAAGGATGTTTAGAGATTTAAGGCACTTGAGTTTTAATCTCTTAATGTGTGGAACGAAAGTCAACTTGGAATCGAACACAAGGCCCAAAAACTTGTGCTCATTTTTTACAACAATAGGAGAACCATACATGTTCAAAGACGGTTCCTGAAGAGCACCACGTCGACGAGAAAAGTTGACACAAGCTGTTTTTTCGGGAGAAAATTTAAACCCATTCGTATCGGCCCATCTCACCAAATTATTGACCGCAAGTTGAACCCGACGTTCACAAATTGAGGGATTACAGGATGAAACGGAGATCTGGAGATCATCAACATATAAGGAACATTGCACCGAAGGAGGAATTACACGGCCAATGGAATTAAGTTTGACGACAAAAAGAGTGACACTTAGTACACCCCCATGAGGGACTCCATTCTCCTGTAAAAACTCCCTCGAGAGAGTTTTCCCCACCCTCACGCGGAACGTACGGTGCTGCAGGTAACTCTGTATGGCACACAACATTCGGCCACGGAAACCAAGATGGAATAAATCTTGCAGAATGCCGTAACGCCAGGCTGTGTCGTATGCTGTTTCGAAATCAAAGAAGATGGAGAGACACCGTTGTCTGTTGACAAACGCCTCACGTACGAAGGTCTCAAAGCGGACGAGATCGTCGACAGTGGGCCGTGCTGACCGAAAGCCACATTGGAACTTATCAAGGCAGCTGTTTCGTTCTAGAAAAATCATGAGTCTCTTGTTAATCATCCTTTCTAATGTCTTGGAAAGACAGCTAGTTAGAGCTATTGGTCTGTAGCTAGATGCACAAGAGGGGTCTTTTCCGGGCTTCAGCACTGGTACAACCACAGCGGTCTTCCAGGAAGATGGACAGTGGCCCTCGAGCCAAACTCTATTAAAAAGGTACAAAATTAGCTCAATAGTGGATGGATGAAGATGTTCGAGCATTTTATAATGAATACCATCTGGTCCAGGGGCAGTTTGTTTGGAACAAAGAAGTGTCATTTGAAGTTCGCATAATGTAAATAGAGTGTTGTAGGGTTCGTGCGTGCCACCTGATATGATAACAGCTTTTTTTTTCTGCATTGATCTTGTATCACTGGAACGTTAGGGTGTAATGTTCCGAACTGGAGACATACTCGAAGTGTTCACCGAGGATGTTGGCCTGTTCCTCAAGGCTTGCAGGACACACTCCATTCCGACTCAAGAGTGGGACAGTGAATGCCCGGTAAGAGCCGTCAATTTTATGTACGCGATCCAGACTTCCTTCGCAGATACAGTGCTGTTAATTGAAGAAGCGTACCCTATGAACTTTTTTTTTTCTTAGCTTGCCTTCTAATCCACCTCGCCTGGGACCTTTTTCTCTTAAATTCAATAAGATTGTGTGTTGTACCCTACTGAAAAAAAGTATATGAATCTATATAAGAACTTATATGAAATATCCAAAAACTGATATGCGATATAAGAACTGATTTGAAATACCCAAAAACTGATATGCGACATATAAGAACTCATATGCAACATATGCCAACTGATATGAATGTGTCCGATAAACACATAAGAAATAAATTCATATAATTTTTTTTCAGTATACGACGTGCCGCGCGGGAAAGCAAACACGTGGCTTGGAACCGCAGTGGAGCAGCTTGATTTACCGGCATTCAAATAATTACGGCATGAGCGTTTACGTTTTATAAAGAGATTCGTCCCCTGAGCCGTTCTAAATACTCTCAGAGGTACGACATTACTGAAAAAAAAATCCAACACGCTGAAAATATTATTTATTGCGTAGGTGGTCACCGAAAAACTCCGTACTTACAAAACGACCCGTATAAAAGGCGGAAACGCAGAGCTACGTAGTAGTAGGGAGGAAGTGGCCGAGTGGGCTAACGCGTCTCAGCTCGGAGCGTGGAGCGAAAGCTTGCGCTGGAAACCTCCTGGGTTCGATCCCCGCCGCCCCCGCCCGTTTCGATCTGGATGAGTTTCGTACCGGCACGCGTTCGTGTGATCACTACTGCGTGATGCACGTTAAAAATCCCAGGTTAGCGGTTGTACCGCACTGGCTAAATTTCTCATCTACAGCTAAGAGACCGATTACCAGTTGAGGCGCATCTCCATCAAGGCTGTATAAACATAATGAGCAAGCCAATTTTTTTTTGCTCCGTAGTAGTTATTGGGCGTGCTGCTGTATTCATGTTTGTTGTGCCGTGTATGTGTATGAATGTCTTTGTTCAACTGATGCTAGTGGTATGCCTAATGTATCTACATGGTGCCGTGAGTAAATAAATATATTTTTGCAGCACATGAATTGGGCGGTACCTAGCGTTACCTAGTGTGACTCATATGCGGCATATGAAACTGATATGAAATATTAAGTTCTGATATGAAAAAGGTGCCTAATAAACATATCAGAAAAAATTCATATAACTTTTCTCAGTAGGGTAGGGTAGCGCCTAAATATACCTCACGCTCGATTTTGTTCTTTTTTGGCCAAACGGCAATCTTTGTTCCACCATGGCTTTGGTCTCCTGGGCAGATGCGAGGACGTCATGGGGATGGAGAGAATGGCAGCTTGTAAGATGTGCTGAGTGATATGTTGAGTGGCTTTATTGATATCGAGATCGTCAAGTGATGTGCATGCAAAAAGAGATGATTCTTTAAAGGTAGGCCAGTTGGCATTTTCGAATTTCCAACGAGGACAGCGTGTTGGGACTGTCATGGGAAGATGGTTAAATTCTAAGATGATGGGAAAGTGGTCACTTCCGTGAGGATTCGGTATGACATTCCATGAAAGCAATGGAAATAATGATGGGTGACAAATAGATAGGTCAATGGAAGTGAAAGTGTGAGTTGCTGAGCTAAAATATGTAGATTCATTTGTGTGCAGCAAGCACAACCCCGCAGAAAGCAAAAAACGTTCAACAAGGGCCCCTCTAGAATCCCGTCTGTCACTACCCCACAGGGGATTGTGTGCATTAAAATCTCCTAAAAGTAAAAAAGGTGAAGGAAGTTGATTAACAAGGTCTTCTAGCTCCTCCATTTGTAACTGATAATTGGGAGGTACATACAATAAGCAGACTGTAATTATTCGATCTAACAAAATACGTGTAGTCACCGCCTCAAGTGAAGTCTGCAGGGCTACCTCGTTAGAAGGAATTGAACGTTGGACAACCACCGCAACACCTCCAGCTGCGTGAGCTGCATGTGTACGGTCCCTACAAAACACCTGGAAGTGTTTTAAAACATTGGTGTGGGTGGTTTTTAGGTGCGTTTCCTGTAAGCAACATGCAATGGGCCGGTGATCCTCTAAAAGATCGCTCACATCATCTTAGACAGGAGGCCTCTACAGTTCCACTGAAGGAAGCAAGACATTTATCTTCAATAAAGGAAACGCCTCAATAAGTGTTTTACGCAAAAATTGTGAAATGTAGTTTATGAGTCTTTTGGTGCCACAATCCGTGGGATGGTTTTCTTTTTTGCAGTGTCTTTAGGCCGTCCTCCAGCCTCGCAGGAGGCCGAGGAAACAGAGCATGTTTGAGAGAGAGGAAGGTCCTCATCGGAAAGTGGGACGCTCACGTCCATCTTCTCATCCAATGAGACCTTGGGTCCTTTGGGCGGTAGAGGTGAATCTGACCGCCCAGGCTTTGAAGAGCTGCCAGAGGCACGGGGAGGCAGCCCCCGACCCCGGCCAGAAGGGCCAGCTAGTGCCGGTGACGACACGTCTGGCTCCTTGGAGGGTGCAGCACCCTACTTAGAGGGCACAATACACTCATTAGAGCATGAAGGCAGTGGGTTGCCCACTGTCTTTGGACGTACGTAAAAGGACCCTTGTGGAGATGACAGGTCTTCCGGGGAAGTCTGCGTCTCCACGGATGCCATAGACAGTGGGGGTCCCCTTCGCACTGCCTCGGCATATTAACCCGTTGCCTTGAAGGCAAGCTGTTCTCTAGCGTCTTGGTAGCTGAGATTGTGTTTGACCTTAAATGTAATTATCTCCTTTTCTTCCTTCTATTTCGGACATGTGCGTGAAAATGCGGGGTGTGGTCCGCCACAGTTTATGCATTTATGGTCGTTTTCACCTATGTCAGCGACGTGGTCAGTGGCACTACGTTTAGCACAAGTTTCTCGGCCGCGGCAGTTTCGGGAGCCATGCCCAAAACGCTGGCAACGAAAACACCGCTGCGGGTTTGGAACGAAAGGACCAACTCTGCAGTTTAGATACCCTGCCTCCACGGTGGAAGGCAGAGAGTGGAGTTCAAAAGTCAGGACTAGGTGTCGGGTTGGTATCTCCTGTCCGTCTCGTCGTAGCGTGATTCGCCGCACGGTCACAACAGCACTCCGACGCAGCCCTTCAAGGATTTCTTCTTCAGTACACTGAAGGAGGTCATCCTCAGAGATGACGCCGCGGACAGTATTCAAAGTCCGGTGCGGGGTTACACAAACTTGGTGTTCGCCTAAGCTAGTCAACTTCAGTAATGCTGTGCTCTGAGTTTTGTTTTCTACCTCAACGAGGAGGTCTCCAGCAAGTTTTTTTTTTTTTTTTTTGCCTTGTAATTCTTTCCGATCGTCTGCTCTAGGACCTTAGCGACAAGGAAAGGTGACATCTTTGACAACGGTAGACTGTCGTTTGCAGCATGAAGTACAAGAAAACGTGAAAAGCTGTCGGGTTCTTTGGCTTTTTCAAAAGTAGGGGGAGCGGGGCGAACCCTTTTGGGGGGTCGCTCTGCTCGGGGTTTAGAAGAAAGGGGAGCCATAAAAAGGCAAAGGGTGTTCAGAATCTGTGGCGCGCCGCCCACCACGGAGCCCAACGAGGGAAAAGGTAACACCCCATAACAAATATGGCTTTGCTGGAAGCATTACTCTATTACCGCTACCCAGAAACTATAACCAAGTGTGGATCTGGACGAGAGTATCTGTCACCACCCAAGGTTAGCCCTTGCCGCCAAAGAAGTTGAAAAGGAAAGAAGAGAAATGAGAAGAGTGAAAAGGAGGAGACAAGGGTGAAAGAAGGGAGGGGATAGTAGAAGGAGTGGCGACTAGACTGAATCATCCTGGCCGGGCCTTACCAGGACTCCCGTCTATGAGAAGCAGGGGCCGAAGTGGTGTATTGCCTCGCCCGGGGGGCCCCGAAGGGTCCAAACCTACCCCGAGCTTGGCTCAACCACCAGGATGCCCTTTTCCCCAGACACGGGAAAGCCACGCACAGTCAGACGTGGGCGGGCGAACCCGCATGGCTCGGGGTCCGTGGAGACGCCACTCTACAAACACCTGCTTCAACAGGTGCCCCCTGCGGGGTAAGTTTGATTAAGATGAGTCACCTGTAAACAGATGGCAACAGGCTGGAGCTCATCGAGAAAAAAGTTGACATCATCAATATTGTCACGGGTGGTGACCAGAATAACAGTAAATAAACAGGAAGAACTAAACGTTTAATGTGGCGAACTTGTGCCAAAATAAAAAGAGAATAGAAAATAATAACAAAGCGTCGCGAGCGTCGAGGTCGGCGAGACAGCAGAGTCGAGCGCTGGGGCGAAAACTGACTCGACAAGGTCGCGGGCGGCCTCTTATCTAGAGTTAGTCACTATCTCGAAGATTCGGCGGAGAAGGTTCGAGCGTAGCGCGCTCGGGGCGAGAATGAACAAGCACTTTCTAGAACAACAAAAACAAGGATGAACGATAGTTATGTCCGCAGCAAGAATGAACGAGAACTTTCTACAAGTCCGTGACCCTGCGCGCGGCAATATTATGAAAAAGACCGCGGCACTTCCACTGCATTATACCTATACTTTTAACCATTTAAAACAAAATAAGTATCACATAAAAATTATATTAAAAAGCTATATTCCTTAAGGTTTAAAATCTATTTTCACACGCGGTGCAATTTGTATTTTGGGGGAATTATTCTGCCTCCGATTAAAGTCACCGGAGGCAGAGGGGGTGGACTCTGATCTTGAGAGGAGAGCCTACTCATCAGATCTCGACCCACCCTCGTCCATGGGCTTGTCTGCAGCCGCCGGCAGCTGGCCCTTGGAGGTCGACTGCCTTGGCACTTCCCCAGGCTTCCTCTGGGAAGCAGAGGTGTGGGGAGGTAGGCCCCGACCCCGAGAGGTCGAGGCAGCTGGTTGAGCAGGAGACGTCATCTCCTGTTCTGGGGTGGATGCTGGCAAAGCAGCCTTCACCTTGCGGTTCGGAGGCGGTGCTACTGGCGCCGCTCTGGGGGTTTAGAGGGGGACCGTGACGGGAGATGTAGGTCGTCCGGAGACGTCTGCGTTCCCATCGAAACCACTGGCCGCGCTGGTCCCCTGCGCACGGCCTCGGCATAAGACCCTTTCGATACAAAAGCAAAACGCTTCTTTGCCTCAGTGTAGGTAATGTTTTCAGTAACTTTTAATGTAAGAACTTCTTTCTCGTCTTTCCACACAGGGCAGGATCGAGAGTATGCCGGGTGGTTGCCACTACAGTTTGCAGAATGAGGCTCATCATCGCACACATCTGCGACGTGCTCCTTGCTGGAGCACTTTGCACAGGTGTCCCTTCCCCGACAGTTCCGTGACCCATGGCCGAACCTCTGGCACTTAAAGCATCGTTGAGGGTTCGGCACATAAGGTCGGACCCAGCATTGAAGGTAACCTGCCTTTACAATCTGCGGCAGAGTGGTTGAATCAAAAGTCAAAATGACATGTTTTGTCTTCCGTTCCCCACCATCACGACGCATAGTGATCCGTTGTGCATCTATAACTCCTTGACTAGAGAGGCCCTCAATTATATCTGGCTCACGTGAGTAAAGCAAGTCATCCTCAGAAATGACCCCTTAAACACTGTTCAGTTTGCGGTGAAGACTGACGCTTACTTTGTAGTCGAAGACAAGGTTGATTTTAAGAAGGGCATCACTTTGCTGCTTTGTGTTGACCTCGACAAGGAGATCATCAGATCCCATCTTCTTTGCATTGTAATTGGCGCCAATAGCCCTCTCAAGAACTTTGGAGACCAGAAAGGGCGAAAGTTTTCCAAATGGCTTGTCACCTTCCGAGTGCATGACAAGGAACTTCGAGAATTTCTGCAGTACAAAAGATTGTTTCGTGTTCAGTGCTTCGGTGCGGCCCCTTTTGGGGGGCCGATGAAAAGGTTTAAGTTTGGAACCGATATAAAGGGGGAGGGTTTTCGGAAACTGTGGTGCACCGCCCACCACCGAGCCCAACAAGGGAATAGGTAACGCTCCATAACAAGAATGGCTTGGCTGAAGACATTACGCTATTAGCGCTGCCCAGTCTCTATAACCAAGAGTGGTTCTGGACAAGGTGTCTGTCGCCACCCAAGGTTAGCCCTTGCCGCCAAAGGAGCTGAAAAGAAAATAAGAGAAATGAGAAGAGTGAAAAGGAGGAGAAGGCAAGGGCGAAAGTAGAGAGGGGATAGTAGAAGTGGCGACTAGACTGAATTATCCTGGCCGGGCCTTACCAGGACTCCCGTCTACAAGGGGGCCGAAGTGCTGTATTGCCTCACCCGGGGGGCCGCGAAGGGTCCAAACCTACCCCAACTCGGCTCAACCACCAGGATGCCTTTTTACCCGGACAGGGGAAAGCCAGGCACAACCATACGTGGGCGGGCGAACCCGCACGGCTCGGGGTCCGTAGAGACGCCACTCTCCAAACACCTGCTTTCACAGGTGCACCCTGCGGGGTGTCATCGGGAGGCTGGTTGGCTTGGCATTCACACAGTTGACTGCCTTGTGCCACACCGTGGTCGCACAACTTATGCCTACGGATTGAGTTGAAATAGACGGTTTGATATAGAGGTTCTCCGTATGCCTCTTTTCATAGCAATGGGTGAACGGAGTGGGCATGTAAACCCACGAGATGGTGAGGGTGTAACGGGGGAATACTCGTGCACCCTAGAATGAGGTATACTGGCATTCTTAATAATGGGTCATAGTGTACGAAAGGGAACAATAGTACAGCCAAGAATGGATTGTGCATGTGCTCCCGTAAGATGATGAGGGTGTAAGGAAGGGAATATATATGCACCATAAATGAAGGTGCATCAATATTACTGATAAGTGGTCATGGTGTAAAGGAAGAATAGTACACCCGTGAATCGAGTGTGCACGTACTCCCCCAAGCTGGTAAGGGTGTAAGGAGCAAAATATATGTGCACCCTAAATTGAGGTGCATCAATATCCCAGCTAAGCGGTCATGGTGTAATAAAGGAAGCAATAGTACACCCACGAATGAAGTGTGCATGTACTCCCGCAAGGTGGTGAGGGTGTAGGGAAGAGAATATATGTGCATCCTAGAATAGGCTGTGTCTGCATTCCCAGTAAGTGGAGATGGTGTAAGAAAGAGAACATTAGTACACCTAAGGATGGGGTGTGTCTGAACATTCGGGGGTATAGGAGAGGGAGCATATGTGCATCACTAAAAGTGGTGCATGCATACACCACTAGTACAGTTGTCATTCGGGGTGCATTATACAGGACAATCCCGTTACAGCCCCGTGGGTGTAAACACTGCACCCTTTTTTACAGTGCATCCCCACACCACAACCAAATAAATAGTGTCTTCCGCGACTCTATTTATTTTGGAAAGAATCTTCAAAAATGAATGATTCGTCTGGTGGCCGACGTGGAAGGCCTAACAAAAGCCCAAATAACGTTCGCGTAAATTATCCCACGGCTTCTGACCAAGACCGAGCGAGATTTCTTGACTGCTCAAGACGAGGTGGCGATCTGCCGCCTATCGCACAAATACTCGGAATCAACATCAAAACCGCCAGATCTGTCGTGCGAACAGACAGGGATCCTGCAAGGGCCCAGGTAGAGTCTAAATCAACATTTAATGTTGACGTTCTGACCTCTGACGCAATTCGAGGATGACCATCCAACCTATACCCTGAAGCAGCTCAAAAGTGAGCTTCAACGACAACGGCCCAGGCTGGCGCACGTCTTCAATTGAAAGCCTTCTGGACGCATATGAATACAGCTTGAAGCAAGTTTCCTTGTAGCCGGCCGACCGCAACAAAACAGACATAAAAAAGGCTTTTGCCATTTTGCTTAAAAAAGAGGGCCCTCAAAATTTGAGGTTTCCACGTGAATGAAACCAACTTCAACATATGATTCTCCCGCAAGTTTGGACGGTCAAAATGTGGTACGGAGGCCGCGCAAAAAAACAACAGCCTCAAGAGTTTCGAATGTTAGCATTATCGCCCGCAAGACGGCCGAGGGTTTGGTCTTGGGTGGCCAAAGGCATGGTAGCGCTTTTTTTTGACGAGGACAAAAGAAAGAAAGACAAGACGTGTCTGTCTTGTCTCTTTCTTTCTTTTGTCCTCGTCAAAAAAAAAAAGCGCTACCATGCCTTTGGCAACCCAAGACCAATACTAACTAGCCCAGCATACAGCTCCGAGGGTTTGTTTTTGTGGAATACGGTGGATCAAGTATCCTGGCTCACATTTAGTGAGTTTCTAGAAGATGCGTCGCGTGCTTTCATAGCCACTGAGCCAGGGTGCAAGGCGGTTATTATTATGGACAATACCCCAGCTCACGGAAGGGCGAAAGATTCCGCAGTGCCTGACCTGCACATTGTAATGCACTTGCCTCCCTACAGCCCCTTTTTAAATCCTATAGAAGAGTTGCTTTGTATAGTCAAGCTCAGGGTCAAGGCCTACGTGCGGGAGCAGAGCGAAAAGATAACACGGCCCGACGACGTCATGGTCAAGGAACTTCGTTGGCACCCACGTCAACCTGCCACGCAAGATGCGATGCAAAAAAATTCACCAAGACGACTGCAGGGCCTACGATCGCCACAGCTTGGACTTTGTCACTCCAGCTCTGAATGGAGCAGAGATGTAGAAGACTTCAGCATGGCCATGCCGTGCTTTTTTAGAAGTATTTCAGCAAAGATACTGCGTGTGTTTTTGTCTTGCAGTGCACCGAGAGATGGCGCCCATTGAACAACTCCCAGTGTGCTTCATACATATGTTAGCAATCAATACAAAATTGTTCGTTCGCAGATGTGTCGTTCTACTTTATTTTCCCAAGAAAATATTCCCCACTTAAACTTCCTATTGCGATATTTAAAAAGAAAAAAATACGTAAATATTACACTTGATTTTAGTGCAAAGAAAGTTAATAAAAATGAGGCATAGCTTACAAAAGCTTTAACGGTATTAATAAATATTCGACTTATCCCATAGGCGAAATATTAATGACATCATCTGCATTTCTTTCGCCGCATTAGGCTGAATATTGAATTGAGCTTTTAAGTTACCGCCCTCTGGCGTCCGCGTTACTTGAAGTGAAGTAAAACTTAAGTCAATAGTAACTACATGTAATCAAAAAAGTAATCAAATAGTGAATTTAACTAATAATTATTAAATTGACACTATAATGACCTAAAGTAATAAAAATAGTCGCCAAACTGTGGTGAGAATATCGCAATACTACTAGCCCTCAAAGACAGAAAACGAACGCTAAGGCCACTTCACATGGCAACGATGTACTTGAGGTTGATGACTGGGGTTTAATGGCGCAAGAGCGACTTTGGCTATATTGCGCCAGACAAAATTACTTAAAATGGCTATACTAGGAAAGAGATATTAAAGTTTTCATGGTAAAAGTTACAGCTGATGTATATATCCGGTCTTTTTAAGATAGTCAATAACACGGTTAAGTGGCACTAAAGGATGATCACCAAGCAAAAACATAAGATGAAATGGAAGGTGACCTCTAAAAAGTTCAGGAAAACTTTGTCGGCGATGTTGGTGATGAAATCTACAATGCCATAAAATGTGCAAAACTGTCAGTACTTCTCCACAATGAGCACAGAGCTTTTCGTCTTCGCCACAAAGAAGATGTAGATGAGTCAGACGTGAATGGCCAATCCTCAGGCGGCATAATAGAACCTCCAGTCGACGTTCCTTAAGGAATGAGCTCTCCCATAGAGCCAAGATGGGCTTAATGACATGAAGTTTATTGTTACTCTCCGCGTCCCACTCCGACTGCCATGCCTTTAAAAGTGATTTCTTCCAAAGGGGCCTAAGGTCCTGATAGGGTAACCCAAGAGATGTTGCCGAGTCCTTTGCACCTGCAGCCAGTTTATCTGCTTGCTCATTCCCTGGAATTCCAACATGACTGGGCACCCAGCAGAATATTATGGTGTGTCCGAGTTTGAGAGCCCGGTTTATTTTGGACCGTATATGTAGTACAAGAAGATTCTTTGTGGGAAGTCTAGAAGAGACAGCCTGTATCACGCTTTGTGAATCGACAAAAAGGATAGCCTTTAATATTTTGTTACTCATGATATGTTCAATGGCTAGAGAGACACCATAAAGCTCCGCAGAGAAAATGCTTGCCTTACCATCCATTCGTAAAGCTTTCTCAAAGGAACTAGAATATATGGCACAACCAACAAAAGATGAAGATTTCGACCCATCAGTATAGAATTCAGTATAATCTCTATATGTCTCCTGCATCGACTGAAACTCCTGCTGCAGGACTTGAGGGTAAATAGCCCGTTTATCATACTTTGTGAGCGACCAGTCGCAGAAAATCGGCAATTCGTCCCACGGAGAAACTTTTTCTTTGTGCTTTAGTATGACAGCATCATTCAGTGGAAACTGGAGGGAGGCACAAAGGCTTTGAATGCGGAAGTTAATAGGACGCACGATACGTGGCTTGTTTTCAAAAAGTTGAGAGAATCGACAGGTACGGATGCTAGTGTAGGATGGATGTTGCGGGTCAGAATAGACCCTGCAAGCATAAGAAAGGCTAAGGTACTGTCTACGCTTCTCGAGAGACATCTGAAAGGTTTCTGCATATAAACTCAACACAGGTGATGTGCGAAAAGCACCTGTAGCTAGTCGGAGCCAAAGGTGATGAACCGGATCCAGCATCTTTAGTGTAGATGGACGTGCAGATCCATACACAATTGCACCATAGTCGAGGCGAGACCGAACTAAGAATTGTAGAGTCGCAGGAGGCAGCGCCTGTCGGACCCCCACGAGTTGTGGGACAACACCTTGAGAATGTTTGATGATTTTAAGCATTTGCGCTTCAATTCTTTCAAATGAGGTACAAAAGTGAGCTTCTTGTCAAGGATTATGCCCAGAAATTTGTGTTCCTGGCGAACAGGTATGTCAATGTGGTTTAAATGCAAAGAAGGATCAAGGGACAATCCCCGGCGAAGCGAAAAGGGAACGCAGACAGTTTTTTCGGGAGAAAAAGTGAAACCGTTTTCATCTGCCCATTTGCTCATCCTATTGACTGTAAGTTGTAGTTGTCGTTCACAGCTAGAGTGGTTGCAAGAAGAAACGGAGATCTGCACATCATCCACATACAATGAGTAAAACACAGACGGTGGAATCACACTTGCAAGACTTAATTTTTACAGCAAACAGAGTAACACTTAAAACTCCTCCCTGAGGAACTCCATTTTCCTGGGGGAACACATCGGACAGTGTAGAACCCAAGCGGACCTGAAAAGTCCGGTCGCTTAAAAAATTCTGTACACACTGGAGCATGCGGCCTCGTACCCCATAGTTGTGTAGATCCCGAAGAATTCCATACCTCCATGTGGTATCATAGGCCTTTTGCAGGTCGAAGAATACCGAGACACAATGCTGCCGATGTACAAATGCCTCACGGATAAAAGTCTCCAAACGAACCAAACGGTCTGTGGCTGATCGTCCCTCCCGAAATCCACACTGATTAATGTCCAAAATATTTTCTTCCTCCAGAAAATACACCAGACGCCGGTTGATGAGCCTTTCATAAGTCTTCCCAAGACAACTAGTGAGCGCAATGGGACGGTAACTCGCTGGAAGAGAGGGGTCTTTACCAGGCTTCAGAAGAGGAATGATGTGGGCGCTTTTCCAGCATCGAGGGAAAGCAGCTACTTTCCATAGATGATTAAAAAACATAAGCAAATGACTTAATGATGTTGGGGACAAGTGCCTCAGCATTTCGTAATGAATCCTGTCTGGGCCTGGTGCAGACCGCTTTTTTACACCCAGCGCCTCTTCCAGTTCGCACATACTGAACGGTCTATTGTAAGCTGCCCGGTCATATCCAGACATCGAGATTGATTGCTTTTCAGCAGTAGACTGAAACTTCTGAAACTTTCCACTAAAGTGGGAAGAACTAGATATATGTTGGAAGTGCATACCAAGAACATTTGCCTGATCTTTGAGAGATACGGCAGGCAAGGGAAAAAGAGAGATTCGGAAAGGTTGATAGACGCCTCGGACTTTTCGCAGGCGGTCCCACACTTCCTTCGCTGGAACAAGGCTATTTATAGAAGAGGCATATTTGGTCCATGAGACCCTTTTAGCCTGTTTTCGTGTCCAATTCGCCTTAGCCCTACTTTTCTTGAATGCAATTTGGTTTTGATTGGTAAGGTACCGACGAAAAACTCCCCAGGCTTTATTCTGGTCCTTGCGAGTGGTTGTGCACTCCTTAGTCCACCACGGTTTGCATCTCTTAGGAAGATATCCAGATGTTTGAGGAATAGAATTCGAAGCTGCACTAATTATACATTCAGTGACATAAACTGTCGCATTGTCGGGGCTCATAGTATGAAGCAAAGATGGATCAATCACAGCCTCTAATTCAAAAATAGACCAATCGGCATTCTCTAACTTCCACCTGGGAAGGCGAGTAGGAATCGATGGAATTGGTTTAACGCTTTCTAAAATAATGGGAAAATGATCGCTGCCAAAAGGGTTGTTTAAAACCTTCCATGAAAAACATGGGAGTAACGATAGTGATGACAGGGACAAATCAATAGCTGTAAAAGTGTTATGGGCGGCACTAAAAAACGTTGCTTCTTTTTGGTTTAAAACACATAACCCGGATGATAATAAAAGTCGCTCAATGACTCCACCACGAGAGTCCTGGCGAGGACTACCCCACAAGGGGTGGTGGGAATTAAAATCGCCAAGAATTAAAAAGGGCTCGGGTAGCTGGCCGACGAGTCCCTGAAGTTCTTGCAAATGCAGCGGAGTGTTGGGAGGCAAGTAGAGTGATACAAGGGTAGTGAGGCGGTCCAGAAGAATTCGAACTGCAACTGCCTCAAGGCGAGTCTGTAGAGGGACTGGAGCACAGGCAACTCCACTCTGCACTACCACTGCTACACCACCCAAAGGGTTTGATGAAATGCGGTCCTTTCGGAAAACCTGATGACGACGTAACACTTTTGTGTGGGTGTCACTCAGATAAGTCTCCTGTAGGCATAAGGCCACACGACGGAGCTCATCAAGAAAACAATGTATGTCATCAATGTTACGAAAAAGGCCGCGACAATTCCACTGCATAATGCTAAAATTGTGGACCATTGTAACGTTTATAATAAAAAATAAAATTAAAATTAACTCAAGAGTAAGAAAATTTTTTTACGACTTAAAATCTCTTTACACGCGGAGCGTTTTTCTTTTTGGAGGTGTCATTCGGCCTGCCCGTGGTGCCACCGGAGGCCGGAAGTAGAGATTCGGAGCTCGAGTGGGGTCTGTCCTCATCGGACCTTGACCCACTCTCGTCCATTGGCTCAGCTGGAGCCAAAAGGGGCTCCTCCTTGGAGGCCTGTAACCTCGACGGCTCCCCCGGTTTCCGAGATCCACCAGGGGCAGAGGGACCAAGCCCCCGACCTCGTGGTGGCTGGAACGGAGAAGCAGGGCGTGCAGAACCCTGTGCAGGGAACGCAGACCCCTGTGCTCGGGTGGATCCCGACGGACCGGCATCCACCCTGTCATCTCGAGGTAGAACAGTGCGCACTGCTCCAGAGGTGCCTTTCTTCTGCGACGGGGTGGTCTCCGTCTGCTCGGATAATAAATCCGAACCTTTCGCACGGCTGGGGAGGGCACCTGCCCGGGCAGCTGAGATAGCGCGCCCTGGGAGTTGCACCTTTAGTTTGGGACCAGAGGACCTAAGTGGTTGAGCAAGGTCCCCATAAGACACTTGCGTTCCCACAGACGCCATAGGTGGTGCAGGTTCCCGGCGCACCACCTCGGCAAAAGAGCCTCTCTGAAAACCCAAGAGGCGACGCTTTGCTTCGGGATAAGGGATGTTTCCCTTCACCTTCAGCGTCAGAATTTCCTTTCCTCTTTTGAAATGTTCACATGACCTAGAATACGCAGGGTGCTTGCCTTTACAATTTACACATTTCATGTCTTCATGACAGTCGTCAGCGTTGTGCTCGGAGCTACCACACCTGGCACATGTCTCACGGCCACGGCATGACCGCGAGCCGTGCCCAAAGCGCTGACAACGGAAACAACGGACAGGGTTAGGTATGTAAGGCCGGACCCTACAATTCAAGTACCCCGCTTTCACGGAAGAACGCAGGCTGTTGAGCTCAAAGGTAAGGACCAAGTGTCGCGTAGGAAGTTCTTTGTCATCCCTACGGATGGTGATGCGCTTTACAGCAACAACACCCTGGCTGCGCATGCCTTCAAGAATCTCTTCCTCCTGACTCTCCATCAGGTCATCCTCATAACACCACGAATGGTGTTGAGCGTACGGTGTGCAGAGACGCTTACTTTCGTGTCAAGGATATGGTTGAGGGAGAGCAACGCTGCTGCCTCATTTTTCTCAAATACTTCTACCAAAAGGTCTCCTGAAAAAGTCTTTTTTGCATTAAACTTTTCCCCTACCAAGTCTTTTAAGACCTTAGCCACAAGGAAAGGGGAGAGTTTCGACATCGGTTTCGTCTCAACTTCGGAATGTATAATGACGTAGTCAGTGTTGTTCTTGTCCAAAGGCGGTAGATATGCACCGGTGCGGACCCTTTTGGGGGCCCGATCAGAAGGTTTAAGCTTGGAACCCATATGAAGGGGGAGGGTTTTCGGAAACTGTGGTGCACCGCCCACCACCGAGCCCAACAAGGGAATAGGTAACGCTCCATAACAAGAAGGGCTTGGCTGAAGACGTTACTCTATTAGTGCTGCCCAGTCTCTATAACCAAGTGTGGTTCAAGACAAGAGAATCTATTGCCACCCAAGGTTAGCCCTTGCCGCCAAAGGAGTTGAAGAGGAAAGAAGAGAAATGAGAAGAGTGAAAAGGAGAAGACAAAGGTGAAAGAAGGGAGGGGACAGTAGAAGGAGTGGCGACTAGACTGAATCATCCTGGCCGGGCCTTACCAGGACTCCCGTCTATGAGAAGCAGGGGCCAAAGTGGTGTATTGCCTCGCCCGGGAGGCCCCGAAGGGTCCAAACCTACCCCGGGCTCGGCTCAACCACCAGGATGCCCTTTTCCCCAGACACGAGAAAGCCACGCACAGCCAGACGTGGGCGGGCGAACCCGCATGGCTCGGGGTCCGTGGAGACGCCGCTCTCCAAACACCTGCTTTCACAGGTGCCCCCTGCGGGGATGTACTTGAGGAAAGCTATCGATTCGGTTACGGTGGGGGTGGTTCTCCGTGCAGCCAAGACTGTGGGTCTACCCCGAGCCTTCTATACTATACTCCGTTCCACCTTCAGTCCGAGCGCAGTGGACGCCACGAGGTATCCCAGCCGATCCAGCGCCGGGAGAAAATCACGTGGCCTGCCGGTTGGGCGGAGCCACACACGGAGCTCAAGGTCAAATGACACTCTCTCAACGCTGGATTGGCTGGGATGGCTCCTAGTGCCCGCTGCGCTCGGACTGAAGGTGAAACGGAGTATACTTGGAATTCTTCTACGAGGAGGTCGCACTTCCCTGGAGTTTGGGAGGGCTTTAACAGGAAGTGACTCTACTGAAAAAAATAATATGAATCTATATAAGAACTGATATGAAATATCTAAAAACTGATTGCGAGATATGAAACTGATATGAAATATCCAAAAACTGATATGCAGTATAAGAACTGATATGAGATACCCCAAAACTGGTATGCGACATATAAGAACTGATATGAAACATATGCCAACTAATATGAATGTCTCCAATAAACATCAGAAATAAATTCATAATTTTTTTCAGTATACGACGTGCCGCGCGAGAAAGCAAACACGTAGCTTGGGACCGCAGTGGAGCGGCTTGTTTTACTGGCTGTCAAATAATTACGGCATGAGCCTTTACTTTTTATTAAGAGATGCATCCCCTGAGCCGTTAAAAATACTCTCAGAGGTTTGACATTACTGAAAAAAATCCAAAGCGCTGAAAATATTATTCATTGCTTAGGTGGTCACCGAAAAACCCCGTATTTTCAAAACGACCTGTATAAAAGGCGGAAACGTAGACCTCCAAAGTAGTTATTGGGTGTGCTGTTGTATTCATGTTTGTTGTGCCGTGCGTGTGTATGCACTCAATGTATATGTTTAGCTGATGCTAGGTGTATGCGTAATGTATCTACATGGTGGCGTGAGTAAATAAAAATATTTTTGTAGCACATATGTTGAGCGGTACCTAGCGCCACCTAGCCTAGTGTAACAGATATGCGGCATATGAAACTGATATGAAATAATAAGTTCTGATATGCAAAGGTGTCCAATAACCATATCAGATATAAATTCATAATTTTTTTTCATCGCGAGCTCGAGGGAGCCAGAGGAGTGAAACAGGGAGACCTGCTGTCACCACTTCTCTTCAACCTTGTTGCTGACGAGCTCCTTCAATAGTTACCAAGCGTCGTTGGGTTCAGGTTGGGTGAAACCACGATAAACGCGCCATGGCGTTTGCGGATGATCTGACGCTGGTTGCCTCGACGAGAGCAAAACTGCAGGAGCTACTCGATCAGTTCAAAGCCTTCTTTGAGGGGGACGCGGGGATCGAATGGCGAAATATGTGAAAAAAAATCCGTTTTTTAGAAATTCGAAGTTTCGGTATCCTCGGGTCTTTATGTACGCGATCGCGAAGTTTCTTACCTAAAAACGAACTACATATATCCATCATGATCAATTATATCAGCGCGGGTAGCGAAAAAATTATCTCAAAAACGCGAGAAATGCGCATGTTTCAAGCCCTCGTATCTCCGAAATGCGGCGACTGGGCGCGTCCATTTTGTTATAGATGGAAAGTGCGTTTCGCAATCGTTCCGTTTCCAGCGACGGCGCTCTTCTTTGAAAGAAGCAAAGCCGTATATTGGGAGAGTTCGGCCAGTGGGTCTGGCGACGAAGGCGCCCGAGAGGAGAAAAGTAAATGAAATTGAGGAGGGCGCCGAAGGAGCGAGAGAGAAAGAAGGGAGCAGAGAGGAGACCAAATACTTTACTAGGCGGAATACATTTTACTCCTCTCAAATACAATAGCCTCTGCGCGGACAGGTTTTCTGGGCTTGGCGAGAGCCCTCTATCGTCGGGGAGGTCTCGGCTATCGGGCGGTAAATGATGACGATGATGATGTTTGCTCTACATACCAAATTTATTGTTGTGGAAATGCTCGAGACACGTGCCGCGCGCCACTTCAAGGAGGAACATGGCGTCTAAAATCTAGCTCAGTGCTGAGTCAAATACTTTGCTGCGCTGTGACGCCATGATCTTCCCAAGGGTTGCACGTTGCACGTGCATCGACGCACCTTGCGCTACTTTTGAAACATGAAGGGGATTTAGGGTGGAATCGGAGACGACACCGTTGCGGCCGCCGCGAACATCCACGTGCACATGCGCGTGGACTGATGTGGACCTCCACTCCGTCAGGGCTGGATTCGGCGCTGCAGGCGTTCTGTCTAATGCAAATGAGCGGAGTGGAATGTATTGCCCCTAGTAAAGTATTTGGAGGAGACGACCGCCATTCTTACCAACGCTGTCGGAGACTGGTCGGAGAAGAGCACTGCTGAGGCTACGCGTCGTCTGCTACGGGCCGACTTCTTTTTCGCCTGAATAAAAGTTTGTCGTCATACGCCGAAAAATCTTCATTTATTAGCTTTTTAACCCACCGAGGAATAACAGAATGTCATTTTCTTGTCAGAGCCAGCGATATAAAAGGCAATAATCGAGATTTAGATGCCAATCCCACGCATTCCGCTGGGAGAATGATAGAAGATTGCGGCCCTCCCCACTCAGGTGGGAGCAGCCGGGAGTTCGCACGCATGCGCTCATGCCTTTCGTTCTACGCCGCGTGCTGATTGGCTCACTTGGGAGGAGAGCGTTACGGCGGCGAGATCATAGACTGACCAAATCTCCCCATATAGGCTCCTTGCACATGACGTCATTTCCGATGCCCTCCAGAGAAAAGGGGAAGAAGGAGCTCTCCTCTTATCAGGATCCTCCTTTGTGCATCCCGGATTAGCACAGGCGTCGCTATTCTCCTCCCAGAAGATTATAGAAGATTAGCCTGTCACTCAAAATTCTTACAAAAGCAGTTTCCCTCTCCTCCTTTTACTTGGTGTTCAAAAGTATGTGATGTGACGTCAGTGCAAGGAGCCTATACGGCTCTGGAAAGAAGTAAACATACAAAAAAGAAAAGAGCGAAGCACGGGGAGACGTGAATGGCACGCTACAATTGGCTCCCTCTGGCTACGTGCTGTGTCGCGCTTCGTAATTGGCTCGTGCCACGGTTGCCCCTAGCAACCGCTCCCCTCGCGTTCGCTTTCTGGTTCCGGGCGGTGGTTTCGGAATCGCACGCGAATTTCGGGTTTGCTCGATCGCAGTATTTACTTGCGTTAGTTCCGACTTTGACTTGCGATCATGGACGGGCGCTCGTTTAAAAATAAGTATTGGACTACACATCGGTTCGGAAACCGCAAGCGGAAGTCTCCGATGGCGAAGAAACGCCGGAAAGTAGTTGCTCCTTCAACGCCCGTAAGTGAGCCCTTTGTTGGAGCACCGCTAGATGCTGCCTCCGAGATCACGTGTCCAGTGACTGGCACTGTGGACGCCACGGGTATGCTAAATGTAGCAGACTCAACGAACAGCGATCGCACTGTTCAAATTCACTTGCAACCACAGTTTTTTGTCGCCGGTTCGCGAGCCCCTCAGTTCAGTGACCGCAACCGAGCGAAAGATGCAGCTTACCGGCCAGAGCAAAAATGCTGTGGGACCAGAGCTATCCGCGAGACCAGAGTCAGCTGATGAAGAATTTATATTAGTTCAGATCTCGGCAATCAGTGCTCTGTTGAAAAACACGCCGTGCCAAAAGTGCTTGCGACCCGGGTTGACCATCAAGCAAGGCACAAGGCTCGGGTTAGCCTTCAAAATGATCCTCGCGTGCCCCACATGCGGTCCCGTTGAGAGCGAATGGTCATCGCCACGAAGAGAAGGCAGAACATTTGAAGTGAAATTGAGATCCATCCAAGCCATCAAAAGTATTGGGAAAGGTTCTACAGCTCTCACAGAGTTCTGGTCTATTATGAATGTGTCTCATAGAGGAATGCACCATGAGACATTCCAGGGCCACCTCAAGGCAAGCTTCAAGCCTGCTTCAGAGGCAGCTGCAGCAAGTGTACCCTATTTGTTGATGCTGTGGTAGCTGTACGCAAGGTCTACACAGGCATGGATCCCACATTCACAAAAAAAATGTGACCGTGGTCTACGACGGAATGTGGATGACCCGCGGTCACACCTCGCACGTCAGTGTAGGAACTGTCATCGAATGTTACACGGGTTTGGTCATAGACTCTGTCGTCCTCTGTAACTTGTGCCTTGGGTGCACGCTCGGCCAGAACGAGTGTATGTCTGCCAAAAGAACACTGATGTGAAGTCAGGAAGAATGGAGGTCGAAGCTGCACTGCTGTTGTTTCGCTGTTCCCCTGGCCAAGAACGAACTCCGATATACAAACATTGTTTGTGATGGGGACAGCCACACCTTCTCGGTCCTCAACGAAGATGCTACGTACGGATTCATCCCATTCACAAAAAAAGATTGTGTGAATCACGTTCAAAAGAGAATGGGTTCTGCTTTGCGAGCTCGCGTCACGAAAGCCAAGAAGGGAGAGCCGCACGGCGGAAGAGGGGGTCTCACTCAGGACCTCATCAAGCGACTCACAAGCTACTACGGGATGGCTCTGCGGAACAACTCGGACGTAAAAGAAATGGAAACGGCAGTGATGGCGACGTTCTACCACATCACGTCCACGGATGAAGAGCCGCATCACGACCTCTGTCCTCCCAGTGCCCTCAGCTGGTGCAGGCACCGAGCAGCAGAAGCTTAAGAGCGACCTCAACCAGTACACAAGTACAAGCTTGCGAGCCACGTTGCCGCCGCACTCCTACTCGTCCACCAGCGCCTTTCGGGACCTCAACTCCTCGAACGGTGCAAGGGAGGGAAGACCCAGAACGCAGCTGAGAGCCTTCATTCTGTCATTTGATCTACCCTACCCAAGGAAGAGCATGCCTCCTTGATAGCAGCAGAGACTGCTGTCAGCGAGGCAATCTGCCGCTTCAACTCTGGTAATCTGCGCGCCTACGAAGAGTTGTGCTACTCTCTCGGGATCCAACCAGGAGCACTGGCACTCCGCGGGGCCTTGGAGAAAGATGTCTCAAGGCAAAAGAAGGCTTCACGAGCTCTCCAAGCCAAAGGACAGAGGGCCAAGAAGAGCCGCGCTCAAAAGGACACCAAAGACTATAACCCTGGAGGCTTTTAGGGCGTACAATGGAACTTTGAACATTGAACCTTTTTTTTCTCAAAACTATAGATTTGGCTATCCATTCGGCTTGTGAGCGAATATCTTGGGAACCACTTGGACTATTTGGGTTCTGTGTGTTTTGTATTACTCTTCTGGCCATTGCATACATCATGACATTCTCAGTTTTCTCAAATAATGTTCAGAAACTTTGTCAAGCTATCTTCAGAAAGTGCCACGCATGCAGTCATCGGCCTAGTGGAAAAAAATGTTAGTTAAAAATAACAATGAAAAAAATTTAAAAGAGCAGGAATGTCATGATGTGTAGCAAGCATTTGGGCATGCACTCAATAAGCAACTTTGTATTATGTTTTGAAAAACCTGGAGGCCTTCCACTAACTTTCAAAAAGTAAAATATTGTAAATACAATATTAGCAGAGATATCCCAAAAAAAACTTGTCTGTTTTATAGCATAAGCATTGCCTTTTACGTGTGCAAAATTTGATATAAATTCACCCACAAACAAAAAAGTTATTGCCCATCCCCACCTCCTCCCTTAAGGAACGGGGACTTAGCTTCGACCTGGAAAATCCTCTACGCTCTCTCTCGTCCCTTCGAAGAGGCAGAGAAAGATCAAAGTTGAGGAAGTACCCATCAAAGTGGAAGGAACAAACATCCCAACTCTGTCATGTGTCGCATCGTGGAAGTACCTGGGAATCACGTTCAACACGAGGGGGGGGGGAGGTGCCGATGATGGGGGAGCTTGCTCTACTTCTTGAAAGACTCACGTCTGCGCCACTAAAGCCCCAGCAGAGGTTAATGTTGCTTAGGCACTACCTCTTGCCCCGGTTGTATCAGAAAGGGACATTTACTATGCAGAGTTCCAAGCAGCTACGTCGCCTTGACATGACAGTACGGACATCAGTCCGACGGTGCCTACGGCTGTCACATGACACGCCGGGAGGCTATTTTTATGCCCCGGTGGCAAATGGTGGGCTAGGGATCTCTGCCTTGCGGCATACGCTGCCGAGGCTAAAGCTCCAGAGGATAGCCATGCAGAGGCTAAGCAGCGTTCCAGATGCTTTGATGCACTGAAGTGCCCAGGAGAGTGGGCATGGAAGTACAGCGACAATGCAGCAACATCAAACACCCTTCCGTTTGATAGTGCAGATTTTGAGTATCTTCGCCTGGTGCTGCAGCCAATCTTCCGACACCATGATTCTGCAACTGCTACTGCCACAGCAATCACAAGAGAAGACCAACGGCTGCCTCCTGCAGCAGACCTACGTTGTCCAACGCCACTACCTTTCTTTAAGCAAAGCTTCTCTGTACTTGCCAAACTACAGGCACCAGCATCGACTGGCGCATCGCCAGAACGCTTTATAAGCAGTTGGCGGTCCATGCGTCCCTTCAGTGGGCATAGAAGTACAGCGACAATGCAGCAACATCAAACACCCTTCCGTTTTATTGTGCAGGTGAGTTCAGAAACGTCTCAGTTTTGCAAAAAATCTAAAGACGTTTACGTGCTGCTACTTCCATGTCCAAAAGTTGTGTTTTCGTTTGTTTGTGACTGTGTGCATGTTATGAAGCTGTTGTTTATGTCTGGAGATGTAGAACTAAACCCCGGGCCCCCCAAAGAAGACATTGGAGACCAATACAACGAGTTGGTATCCTTAATGAGATCACTTCACACCAAGGTGGATATACAAAGCACGAAGTCATTGCTTCCTTTGCCAAATAAAACAGGCCCAACTTTCACTAGAGCAAGAGATTGTTGAGATCTACAATAGGCTTTGCGCGGTCGAAAAGAGTCTCGGGTTGTCTGAAGGGCAGATGGGAGAGAGTCATAACCCACAAGTGACAGTCTTGAACCAACACCTCAACGATTTTGAAGATCGTTCGCGTCAAGATACTGTAAACGACGGGATTTTCGCGGGCTCAAATTTTCGCGAATTGGGCCAAAGTTGAAAAATTAAAATTATTCGCGGGTTCTAATTTTCGCGAATCCAGACTGACACCAGACCCCCCCCCCCCCCCCCCCTTTCGGCCCGGTTGTCTTTCCATCTTTCTGGGATTCTGGGGCTTCAGTCAATCAGTCAAAATCTAGGAAAGGGAAGACGGCGGTAGGTTGTGTGACTAATAGTACCGGAAGTCACTGCCGTTACCCGCAGCTTCTAGACGCCGACAAAGGCTGGGTTAGTGCTCACATCGGTTTTCTTCAATGTGAAGCATTCTCGAGTTCACTTTTCGAGGTCACACACTCTGCATGAAAGGACAACCGCCAAGGGCAATGGGGTCAAACCAGTGCGTGTAAATAAGTTAAGGGTCCAAACTAACTGGGTCACACATCCCTTAACCTTTCTTGGGTTGACTTTTCGAGGTCACACACTCTGCATGGAAGGCCAGCGACAAAGGGCGATGGGGTCCAACGATTGTACATAAACCGACTGAAAGTAGGTTTAGGGGCCAATCAAACTTGGCTGCGTACCGTGGTCGTCGACGCCAGCACGCTCTGTGTCAGTGCGGTATGTTTTCTTGTGCCCGTCAATCCTGTCCCGCGATGTCCTTACTACGTTGCAAGCCAGTGGTCGAGAATGCAGAAGATCATCACATGCCGGGACAGCCTGACCCATACAAGACCACACGTGATAAGCGTTCTTTTACGTCGGCCAATCAAAGTGTTATTGCCGCTTCTACCACTGTGAACTCCCGAAAGCGGAAACGAGGGCCCTACTCGGCTTACAATGACGAACTTGGATGTAAGATTGGAAAATATGCTGCAAAAAATGGGACAATTGCTGGCATTCGCTTAAAAGAGGTTTGATCATGTGCAACTTGTTGCCGATTTCTTGGTCCCATTCAGCCTGCCATTTGCACTTAATGTGACGCCTGAGAAGGCCTTTGTAGTCTGCACAAGGAATGTTCTGGAGGTCAACGGTTCGCTTTACGCAAGTACTTGCTGCACGATCTGCGGCCTCATTTCCTGGAATGCCCACATGGCTGGGAATCCAGCAAAAAATAATTTCGTATCCTTGTCTTGAGGCAGCAACAACCTTATTTTGCAGTTCAAGGAGCAAGAAGTGCTTGAGGGGTGTTAATGAAGACAGTGCATGCAATGCACTGAGGGAGTCAGTGTATACGATGGAGCGAGAGAGTTTTTTTTATCAAGTATGAAGACTATAGTAAGAAGCAGATCATAGAGCTCTGCAGTAAAAATAGAAGCAGAGGAATTGATTCGCCTAACAAGTTGAACTGTTGGGCCAATCATGAAACACCCAGCAGCAGATTCCTTCTTTGTACCATCTGTGTAGAAGCTCACATATTGGGAATACTGACTTTGCAGTGCTAAGAATTCCTGAAGAAACACACCATTAGGAGTATCAGCTTTCTTGTATCGCGTGAGTGAAAGGTCACACTTAATGACAGGGTGCTCCCAAGGTGCTCCCGCAACAGCAGACTGCACTACCGGGGGCCTCCAATCGAGTCCCATGTTCTCACTGGCACTTTTCAATCTCAAAGAGAAGGGAGGCACAATTGTGGCTTTGTTTTGAAACACCCTTTCAGAGCGCATGTCTTCCACGGCCATTCGCGCAGGGTGATCAGAGATGGACCTGACTCTCAGGGAATACATAAAGCCCAGTGAAAATCTTCTCTTCTCAAGAGACAGCTCGTTGGCCTCTGCATACAGACTTGGCACAGGAGACGTGCGAAAGGCACCCGTCGCCAACCGCAACCCAAGATGATGAATAGGGTCGAGCATTTTTAGAATGGAAGCCCTAGCTGAACCGTAAACAATACTGCCATAGTCCAGTTGTGATCGCACTATCGAGCGATATATCCTCAAAAGGCACGTCCGGTCAGAACCCCAGGATCGGTGGGACAGGACTTTAAGAATATTAAGTGATTTGTGAGCTTTTAATCTTAGATTCTTAATATGGGCACCAAAGGTTAGTTTGCTGTCAAATGTAAGACCCAGAAACTTGTGCTCAGGCTTCACAGAAACTGTGGAATTGTTTAGTGTAAGAACAGGTTCTGGAAGTTGTCCGCGTTTCCGAGAAAAGCGCACACAAACTGTTTTATCTGAGGAAAACTTAAACCCATTTTGATTGGCCCAGGTTGATAGCTTATTGATGGTTAGCTGTATTCGTCGCTCACACAGTGACAGATTGCAAGACGACACAGAGATCTGAAGGTCGTCTACGTAGAGTGAATATTGCACCGATGGGGGGATAGCCAATGCAAGGGAGTTAATTTTGACAATAAACAAAGTGACACTAAGAACGCCTCCCTGAGGGACGCCATTTTCCTGGACAAACACTTTAGATAAAGCTGTTCCTATCTGAACACGAAAGGTGCGCCTGCTGAGGTAGCTCTCAATGGTACGAAGCATTCGACCACGGATACCCATATCATACGAGTCTCTCAGTGTCCCAAAACGCCAGGCTGTATCGTAGGCTTTTTCGAGGTCAACAAATACAGATAGGCAATGTTGTCTATGAACGAAGGCCTCACGCACCACTGTCTCCAGCCTTACTAAATGGTCAAGAGTGGACCGAGACGAACGATAGCCGCATTGGTTCACATCTAGATGTCTATTTAATTCAAGGAAATACATCAATCTTCTATTAATTATTCGTTCAAGAGTCTTTCCAAAACAGCTAGTCAAAGCGATAGGCCTATAACTAGCTGCACAGGATGGATCCTTACTGGGCTTGAGTATGGGTATGATTGTTGCCATTCTCCAGTCCGATGGAAAGTAGCCCTCAAACCAAATACGATTAAAAAGGTATAAAACAATATTAAGTGTGGAAGGATGGAGATGTTGAAGCATATAATAATGAATACCATCTGGACCAGGAGCCGATGACTTCGAGTTTTGGAGCACTATGTTCAGTTCGTGTAAGGTAAAGGGGGCATTATAAGCTTCGCGTTCACCACCAGATGTTTTCAGTACCATACTTTCAGCTTTCCTTTTATGTTGCAGAAAAGCAGGCGAGTAATGCTGCGAGCTGGAAAAGAATTCAAAATGCTCGCCCAGGATGTTGCCCTGCTCTTCAAGATTGCTTGGGCATTTTTCATTTCTGGAAAGAAGTGGAATAGTGAAAGCATGATATGAGCCATTTACTTTATGAATCCTGTCCCATACTTCCTTGGAAGAAGTACTATTGATAGAGGACGCATATTTTTGCCAGCTCTCGCGTTTCGCATTCCGACGAATGTACCTAGCACGAGCTTTCATTTTTCGGAAAGATATCAGGTTATCCCGAGTTGGATAACGTCTTAAAACACTCCAAGCTTTGTTTTGCTGTTTGTGACTCTCTTTACAGTCTTCATTCCACCATGGCTTCGGTCGTCTAGGGAGCTGTCCAGATGACCGAGGGATTGAGAGTGACGCCGCAATGAGGATATGGGATGTTAAAAGATGGCTGAGCTCATCAATCGAAAGCTGATCGAGGCGAGAACAGGCAAGGAGTGACGACTGCTTAAAAAGGCTCCAGTCTGCTTTTTCAAACTTCCAGCGTGGATGGCGCGTAGGTGAGGACCGCGGAATGTCGTTAATTTTAAAATAACGGGGAAGCGGTCACTTCCATGGGGATTCTGATCAACAGTCCATGAAAAATCAGGTAGCAGATTTGCACAGCCAATAGAAAGATAGATGCATGTAGATGACAAGGATGAAGGACTAAAACATGTAGGATGGCCAGTATTAAAAATGCATAATGACTGTGAAGATAATATGGATTCGATTATATTTCCACGTGTATCTGTATGATGACTTCCCCAGAGGGTACTATGTGCGTTAAAATCACCGAGTAAAAGCAAGGGTTCTGGAAGCTGGCTTAAAAGAGAGTCGAGATCTTGTCGCTTCAAAGAAGGAGAATGTGGAAAATACACTGAACATACAGTTATAGCTTTATGCAACAAGAGACGAACAGCGATAGCTTCGAGTGGCGTCTGAAGCGGAACCACTGCACATGGAATATGTTTTGGAAGCACCACCGCAACGCCGCCACAAGAAATGGACGTGCTAGTGCGGTCTTTACGAAACACACTGTAGCGTCTCAGAAGGTTAGTGTGAGATGTATTTAAGTGTGTTTCCTGCAAGCATAAGGCAGATGCCTTATACTCTTCTAAAAGGAACTCAACATCTGCAAGGTTAGTGAATAAGCCACGGCAGTTCCACTGAAGAATTACAGAGCCCATTTTAAAGGATAAAATATTCCATAAATGAATTAAAGCAATTCTACATGTGCTACACACTAAGGAGGAACCACCGGCTTTTTTCCTTTTTGTTTTGATTTAGCAGTTTGCCATTCCATGTCCTCCTGATCCGAGGAAGGAGCTGAAGAGTCGGCTATGGCAACAGCTCCATCTGCATCCTGAACCTTGGACGCAGGTTTGCCAGTTCCGACATGGTCGGAGACCTGGACCGCGAGTTTCCGGCCATGGCCAGACCCCGCCGAAGAAGTCTTCGACGTACGAGGCCGAGACCCTCCTACATTCACGCTTTCAGCGTCTTTTGACATTGATGGAGCAGCAGGTGGACCCTAGCTGTTGCTCCGTAACAAGGCGGGCCGCCTCCGTGGGATTGGAACGACGGCCTCGCTCTCCTCCTTGAGAAGAGCTACTGGCACGAGGCTGCTGGTCAGCCGGAGGTCGTGCCTGAATCAACTGGGGAGTCTGTGTGCTCCCAGCGTTACCTGGGGCACCCTGCTTCCCCGCAGGTTGTTTCGGGGCCTGAGAGGGGTCTGCCAAGTCTTCAAAAGAGAACTGAGTGGCCCTGGACTCCGTACGTGGTGCAGGGCCCCTGCGCACCGCGTCGGAGTAGCTACCTTTAGAAATGAAGGAAAACCTTGGTTTTGCTTCAGGGTACGATAAGTTCTCTTTGGCTCGTAAGGTAAGGATCTCCTTTTCTTGTCGCCACAGCGGGCAGGACCGAGAGTAAGCAGGGTGAGGACCCTTGCAGTTCGAGCAGGCAACTGGATCTTCACAGACGTCGGCCACATGGTCGTGGCTCTCACACTTTGCACACGTCTCCCTCCCCCGACAGCTGCGCGACCCGTGACCAAAACACTGGCAACGGAAGCATCGCTGTGGGTTCGGGACGTACGGTCTGACACGACAATTCAAGTAGCCAGCTTTGACGAGTGCAGGAAGCGTGTGACGTTCGAACGTCAGGATACGGTGTTTAGTTTTCACCTCTGCACCGTCACGCCTCGTCATAATGCGTTTGACCGCCACTACTCTAGATGCCCGCAGGCCTTCCAAGATCTCATCTTCACTACTGGAAAGAAGATCATCTTCTGAAATCACCCGTCGAATGGTGTTGAGGGTTCTATGTGTGCTCACTGTTACCTGTATGCCAACCAAGGGATGTCAATTTTAGAAGCGTAATGCTCTGGGACTTTTTGGCAACTTCTACAAGAAGATCACCGGAATGCAGTTTCTTTGCCTTGTAATCAGCACTAATCTGACTGTCAACAACCTTCGCTACAAGAAACGGTGACATCTTAAAGAGAGGTTTGTCAGGGACCTCGGAGTGAATCACCATGAATCTGGAAAATGTTTCATCATCTTTATCTTTTACTATGACCGTTCGTTCGGGACGATGCCTCTTAGCGGCACGTCCAGAACTGGGGGTTTTGGTTTGGGGGTTGCCATAAGAGGCAAAGTTTGTTTGAAACCTGTGGTGTGCCGCCCACCACGGAGCCCAACATGGGAATAGATAACGCACCATAACAAAAAGGACTTTGCTGCAGACGTTATGCTATTAGCATTGCCCAGGAACTATAACCAGGTGTGGGTCTGGACAAGGGGTCTGTCGCCACCCAAGGTTAGCCCTTGCCGCCAAAAGAGTTGAAGAAGGAAAGAAGAGAAATGAGAAGAGTGAAAAGAAGAAGACGAGGGTGAAAGAAAGGAGGGGATAGTAGAAGTGGCGACTAGGCTGAATCATCCTGGTCGGGCCAAGCCAGGACTCCCGTCTACGGGAAGCGGGGGCCGAAGTGGTGTATTGCCTCGCTCGGGGGGCCCCGGAGGGTCCAAACCTACCCCGGGCTCGACTCAACAACCAGGATGCCCTTTTCCCCGGACACGGGAAAGCCACGCACAGCCAGACGTGGGTGGGCGAACCCGCATGGCTCGGGGTCCGTGGAGACGCCACTCTCCAAACACCTGCTTTCACAGGTGCCCCCTGCGGGGGACCCTGGTCAAAACGCCCGCAGAGCACCCACAGAAAATCTGTGTGGGGTCCTAGAGGTCCCTATGGGGCACCCATGGGGTTGTATGGGTGTCCTAAAATCTCTGTGGGGTCAGGCCTGTGGGACAAGTGGGTTACTGTGTGGGCTCCTTTAGGTAACCCAAACAGCCTGTGGGCGCTTCCTTAGGTAACCCACACAGCTTGTGGGGACTTCTTTAGGTACCCCACACAGTCTGTGGGGATAGAACTGTGGCTTTTATGGGACATGTAGGAGATTATGTGGGTTGCTGTAGGTACCCCGCAGCATGTGGGAATAGAGCCTAGGATCCCATAGGACAAATACGACATTGTGCAGGTTGCTGTAGGGATGCCACACACGCTAGGGGAGCACTGTGTTGCTACGTGGGACATGTGTGGGGTCTATGGAAAGCCTGTGGATATGCAGCCTCAAGATATATCCTACAGAAGTCATGCAAAATGCAACCTTTTTGTAAGTTTTTTTTTTTTTTGTTGACATATGATGGTGATGGTTGGGGGTTTAATGGCGCAAGAGCAACTTAGGCCATATTGCGCCAAAACAGAGGTTTTCATAAGGAGCTTAGAAATGCAATCTAAAATAACTGCAAGCTACAGCTGGTGTAAAAGGCCAGTTTTATGCAGAAATTTTATAACTCGATTGAACGGTACCAAGGGTTGATTACCAAGTAGAAAATATGAATGAAAAGGTAGATGATCCCGGAACAGTTCTGGGAAACATGATTGGCGCTGTTGATTTAAAGATTTACAATGCCACAGGATGTGCAGGACAGTCATAGCTTTACCACAGTTGTCGCAGAGCTTAACATCCTCATTACAAAGGTGCAGGTGAGTCAAACGGGTATGCCCAATTCTTAAACGGCAAAGAAGAACTTCAACGTGACGGTCATTATGAAAAGAGCTCTCCCATACCCCCAGAAGGGGCTTGATGACGTGGAGCTTGTTATCTTCTTCCATATCCCAATCCAGCTGCCATGACTTCATAATCAATTTCTGTATGAACGGTTTCAGGTCTTGGTGTGGCAGGCCAACGGGCGGTTTTGGGCACTCTTTCGCAGAGGCAGCAAGCAAGTCTGCTTTCTCATTGCCAGGAATACCCACGTGGCTTGGAACCCAGCAGAATTTGATCAGGTGTCCCTGCTGAAGAGCTCGATTTAACTGAACCCGAAGACGTTGCACAAGAGGGTTCTTGCTGTCTGTTAAGGACGAAATTGCTAGAAGAACGCTCTGGGAATCGACAAACAGAATTGCTTTCGTGATATTGTTCTCTAATAAATACTCCACAGCCATTAAAATGGCATACAATTCAGCTGTAAAAATACTTGCAAGAGTGTTGAGCTGTCAAACTTACCTGAAAGCATTGGAATAAACCGCACATCCCGCAAAAGTTGAGGTTTTAGACCCATCAGTGTATAAATGCAAATAGTCCTTGTATTTCTGTTGTAAATCGAAAAACTCCTGTTGAAGAACAAATGGTGAAACAGCTCTCTTTCTGTACTTGGACAGTAACCAGTCACAGGAGATTGGTAGAAGGTCCCAAGGTGCAACTCTCTCATTGCTCTTCAGCAAAGCAGCGTCACTAAAGGGAAGATGGAGCAATGTTGTCATCCTTTGAACTCTGAGACTCAGTGGCCGAACAATACTAGGCTTGTTTTCAAAGAGTCGGAAGGATCTAGAAAGTTGGAGGGCACCGAAAGTGGGATGTTGAGGATAGCTGAGTATTTTGTAAGCATAGCAAAGACTCAAATATTGCCTTCGTCTTTCCAGGGACATTTGATGTGTATCAGCATACAAGCTCAGCACAGGTGATGTTCGAAATGCCCCCGTGGCAAGTCGCAGCCCCAGATGATGAGCGGGGTCCAACATCCTTAGGGCAGACGGACGCGCCGACCCATAAACAATCGCGCCATAGTCCAGGCGGAACCGCACCAAGGAGTTATAGAGTCGTAAGAGGCACCGTCTGTCAGACCCCCAGGACGTATGCGACAGGACTTTGAGGATGTTTGATGAACGTAAGCATTTATGTTTCAACTCTTTCAAGTGGGGTATAAAAGTGAGCTTTTTATCAAATTTTATTCCTAAAAACTTGTGTTCCTCCTTTACAGATATAGCAACATTATTCAAGTGCAACACTGGATCTGGAAACAGACCACGGCGGAGAGAAAAGGAAACACAGATTGTCTTTTCGGGGGAGAACCTAAAGCCATTCTGATCAGCCCATCTGCTCATCTTATTGATTGTGAGCTGCAGTTGCCGTTCACAGCTGGACAAGTTACAAGAGGAAAACAATATTTGCACATCGTCCATATACATTGAATAGGATACAGATGGTGGTATAACCTTAGCCAGACTATTAATTTTCACGGCAAAGAGTGTAACGCTTAATACTCCACCGTGAGGGACGCCATTCTCCTGGGGAAAAACATCCGACAGGATGAAGCCCAAACGCACTTGGAAGGTCCAACCCGTCAAGAAACTTTGAATGCAGCGAAGCATGCGACCTCGGACACCATATGAGTACAAGTCTCGAAGGATCCCATATCTCCAAGTCGTGTCGTAAGCCTTTTTTAGGTCAAAGAAGACAGAAACACAATGCTGGCGATGGACAAATGCTTCCCGAATAGAAGTTTCCAGGCGGACAAGGTGGTCAACCGTGGAGCGGCCCGCTCGGAAGCCGCACTGATTTCTATCAAACACACCCTCTGCCTCTAAAAAGTGGACAAGACGGCGATTAAAAAGTCTCTCATAGGTTTTGCCCAGGCAGCTTGTCAATGCAATCGGGCCATAGCTCGTCGGTAAGGAGGGGTCTTTGCTGGGTTTCACTAGAAGAATTATGTGCGCCATTTTCCAGCAGTAAGGAAAACAAGCAGCATCCCACAATAAATTAAAAAATGTGAGCAAACTGTTTAAATATTCAGGCGATAGTCTCCTTAACATCTCGTATTGAATCCTATCTGGCCCAGCCACAGAGTCTTTTTTGACGCCGAGAGCCAGTTCAAGCTCACACCGTGTAAATGGCTTGTTATAAGGAGCACCCTGACCACCAGACAAAGGAATACAGTAAAACCTCGTTATAACAAAGTTGAAGGAGCGGTCATAATTGTTTTGTTATAACCATTAGTTTGTTATAGCCAATATCTATTTCTTCCCACTATAGCAAGCAAGGGGAATTATGATTACTTTGTTATATCCATTAGTTTGTTATACCCCATTTTGTTATAACGAGGTTTTACTGTAGCTTGTTTTTCTGCTACTGATCGAAACTTCTTAAAAGATTCACTATAATTGGCCGAGTTAGACACTTCCTGGAAGTGTTTACCAAGAACATTTGCTTGTTCTTTAAGCGATGTTGCTGATGGAAAAAGAGGTATCCTGAAAGACCGATAGTCTCCCCTGATCTTCCTAAGATGATCCCACACTTCCTTTGAGTAGTAGTAGTAGTAAACAATATTTATTTGCCCAAGCATGGGTTAATGACTGAACGGGAGACTCCTAGGGTCGCCCCGCTAGCCACCCCTCAGACGGCGGCCTGAACCCTCTGGGTTTTGGCGGCGTCTTCGGCCAGCTGGACTAGTTGGTTCTGCACCGAGGGGTCGGAGCAGAGGAGTAGGGTTTCCCAGCTCTCCTGGTTGTCGATCTTCTCCAGTAGGGGGTGAGACTTGCGGTCGATCCTGCTGCACTCCCACACCATGTGTCGGAGGTTGGCGTGGCCGCCACAGAGCTTGCAGTTTGGCTTGTACTTGTCGGGGTACCATTTATTGAGTAGGGAGGGGCTCGGGAAGGAGCCCGTCTGGAGGCGGCGCCATGCCACCGACGTCCTCTTGTCCAGCGAGGGGTGCGCGGGTGGATAGCGTAACCTCTCGCCAGTGTAGTGATCGAGAATGTCCCCGAATTTGACCAGCCTGTCACTCCCCGAAAAAAAGGCCAGAGAAGAGTCCAGCGGCTCCCCGGCCCGGTGAGCGAGTTCTCGGGCCGCGCCGTGTGCCTTCTCGTTGCCGGGGAGCGACGAGTGCGCCGGTGTCCAGATGAGCTGTACTCTCGTTAACGTCTTCTCGGGGTCGCCCAGGACCTTGAGCGCGGCTGTAGAAATTCTTCCTTTGGCGAACTGCCGGATGGCTTGCTGCGAGTCGCTGACGACGATGCGTGCCCCCCTGACTCGGATCGCGAGGGCGATGGCCACCTCCTCTGCGACTTCCGGTTCGGACGTTTTGATACTGCAGCTCGAGATCACTTCTCCCTGTTGGTTGACCGCTGTTGCGACCATGGCACCCCCGCCTGCTCTAGCAGCGTCCGTATAGTGGACGCCCTCCGCGATGCTTAGCCGTTTCTGGAGCGCCTTGACTCGCGCCGCTCTGCGTTCCGCATGATGCGTCGGGTGCATGCGCTTTGGGATGTTTGGTATGACGAGGGCTTCCCTGACCCGCCTAGGGACGTCGGCCTTCTCCCCCGTTTGCCTCTCGTAGCGGATTCCAAGGCTGGCCAAGATGTGGCGGCCCGTGGCACTCTTCGTCAGCCTCTCTAGCTGCGAAACACGCTGAGCTTCTGTGATCTCCTCTACCGTGTTGTGCAGACCTAAAGCCGCGAGCTTCTCGTTCGAGGTGGTGTCCGGGATGCCGAGTGCTCTCTTGTATGACTTTCTGATGAGACAGTTGAGCTTGTTCGTTTCCGTGAGGCCGAGTCTTAGGAAAGGGAGGACGTACGCCAGTCTACTGACGACGAAAGCGCGTACTAGGCGCACGAGGTTCTTCTCCTTCATGCCATAGTTTCTACCGGCGATTCGGGAGATGAGGCGCGTAATTTGGTACGCAGTTGCTTTTAGCGACGCTATCGTTTCGGAGTTGTTTCCGTCGGCTTGTGTCCTGAGGCCTAGGACTCGTATGCTCCTGACCGTGGGGATTCTGTTACCCTGGGCGTACAGCTCGATGTCCGACGGCAGCTGGCGGGCACGGACCGGCTTGAGGAGGAGGAGTTCGGACTTCTGCGGGGAGCAGGCAAGGCCCCTTTGCTCGACGTAACTTTCCACCGCCCGAATCGCTTCTTGCAGCGTGTCTTGTATGAAACCGTCGCTGCCGCCGGTCACCCAGAGCGTAATATCGTCGGCGTAAATGCTGTGGTGTAATCCGTCGATCGCTTCTAGCTTCTCTGGAAGTCCGATCATGGCGACGTTGAAGAGGTACGGTGAAAGGACCGAGCCCTGGGGCGTACCTCTTCCTCCTAGCATGATGTCGTCTGACGTGGCGCCTCCGATCGAGATTTGCGCCGTTCCGTCGTTGAGAAAATCCTGAATGTAATCGTGCGTGCGAGCGCCCACTCCGAGCATTTCCAGGTTCTCGAGAACGGCGTCGTGCTTGACGTTATCAAAGGCCTTGGTAATGTCAAGCCCTAGTATCGCTCTCGTGTCTAGGCGCGAGCTCTGCTCACCGTCTATGATCTGATGCTTGAGCCGGAGCATGATGTCTTGCGTTGATAGGTGTGGTCGAAATCCGATCATGGTGTGTGGGAAGAGTTGTTTTCGTTCCATGTAGTTGTTCAGTCTGTTTAGGATAACGTGCTCCATAAGTTTTCCCACACACGAGGTGAGGGAGATGGGGCGCAGCGCATCAAGCTGGGGCCTCTTCCCCGGCTTGGGAACCATGACCACTTTCGCCGCCTTCCACTGCCTGGGTATTTTTCCGTTCTGCCAGCACTTGTTCATTAATCGCGTTACTGCTGCGACCGCCTCCGTGTCCAGGTTTCGAAGCATCTTGTTTGTGACGCCATCGGGACCGGGGGCCGACTTGGTCTTGAGGCCGCGTATGACGTCCGCGACTTCGCATTCTGTGATGTCTTCGTCGAGGAGGGCGTTCGCCTCTCCACGATAGGTTGTTAGCTGTCTTCTCGGGTAGTCGCCGATGTATCGCTTCCGGACGTCTTCTATCAAGTCCGCCTCTCCCCCTTCGTGCCTCCTGATGATTTCGCACAACTTGTTTCTCTGCGCAGTCTTGTTACCCTCCGGGTCGAGCAGGTGGCGCAAGATGTTCCACGTCCTAGGCACGTTCGGCTGCCCGTCGAAGCCATCGCACGTGTCCTGCCACTGCTGCGACGTGACTTGGTTAGCATGCGCCTCTATGGTCCTGCTGAGTTGAGCTATTCTTCTGCGTAGGCTCCTGTTTCCCTTCTGGGTTCGCAGTCTCTGCTCCAGCTTCGCCTTTGCCTCCCAGAGGTGTAGCAGTCGGCTGTCCGCCACCGTCACGTTCGCCTCTTCGGGAACGACCTTGGTCGCCCGTTCGGCTGCCGCTCTAAGGCTTTCCGACCACTCTTCGATATTTACAATGTCTTCGGTTCCGTATTCCTTGAGTATTTCCCTGAACGCGTCCCATTCCGTGATCTTGCACCACTTGCCTTTCGGCTTTGCCGGTCCCGCTGCAGTCGTGATGCAGAGGACGAAATGGTCGCTCCCGAGATCTTCCCACGTGTTGGACCACAGAGGGTCTTCGGTGCCTTTTACAAAAGTAAGATCTGGGGTCGTGTCTTGATTTCTGTGGTTACCCCGCCGCGTCGGTTCGTCTGGATCGGTGATGAGAGTGAGGCCGTACTCGTGCGAGTCGTTCCACAGGTTCCTCCCTTTGATTCTTTCAACTTGATACCCCCAATTCGGGTGTGGGGCGTTGAAGTTCCCCGCGACAAGAAGTGTCTGCCCTTTTGCGATGCTCGTGGTCGCCTTGAAAAGGGAGGCTAATCTGTGCCTCTTCGAGTGGCTGCTGTAAACGTTCAAGAAGAAGATGCTGCGCCTGTCTTTCTTTTCGTGCGATATGATTTCGATCAGGACGTGATCAACCGTGGATACCCCGGTTTCGTGCTCTATGACCGGGATGTTCCTCTTCACCATCGTCGTGACCAGTGTCTTGTCTTGCGCGTCCTTCCCGTATGACTTGTAGCCAGATAATTTTGCTAGTCTTTTTGGTTCTTGTAGGGCCACGACGTCCGGGCGATCCCCCTCTTACTTGTGATTGATGTACTGCTGCAGATTGCCCCTCTTTTTTCCGTACCCGCGGCAGTTCCACTGCCAGATGACGTACTTCCTACGGCTCCGATCCATCTTCGTTGATCATAGCCTCAGTCTCTGGTCGTGTGATGTTCCCCGTGACTCTGGTGTAGTGCGCCCAGGCGTCGAACGGGTTCGGCGTGCCTTGTGCCAGTCTCGAGGCGCGGCTCTGCAACTCGGTCAGCATCCTCTCCATGCATCCTGTGATCGCGCTCTCCAACATGTTTTTCGTCACGAAGGTCTCTTGGTCCCCGCTAACGGGTTTTGCCTCGCGTTCCTCTCCTCTCGGTCGCGCCGTGACCCGCGCCCTCCACTTCAGTGGCGGTGACGCCAACTCACCACCGTCAGACTCCGCGGAGATCGTCTCCTGCGTTGCGTGCACAACCTCTACTCTTTCACGCGTCCCCTCTTTAAGCCTGTTTAGCTCCTCGCGGAGCGCCTTATTCTCTTCTAAGGCCTGCTTCAGCAAAGCCTTAATCTCTGCCACCTCGTTCGCCTGGCTCGTTTCTGCGAACGCGTTACCCCTCTTGTTCTGTGGAGCCTTACGGGAGACCATCTCCGCCCACCTCACGTGGCGTTCTCCGCCGCTTCTGGATACCGACTGCCGTCGTCCGCCCGTCCTCGATGTCGACCTGGATCTCCGTCCCTCGGCACGGCTCCTCGATCGCGAGCGGGAGGCGTCCCCTAGCAACTTGGGAAAGTTCTCCTCTCCCTGCTTCAGGAGGCCCTGCTTGTTCCGTTTCTTTTCCCAGCTTCTCTGCAGCACGATGTACGGCGTCTTGAACTTCTTTTTGCACTTTTGGTCGCCCGTGGGGTGCGCCTTGCCGCATACCCCGCACGCCGGCGTGCACGCATGTTCCGCCGGTGGGTTCAGCGTCCAGCAGCCTTTGCATCTTCTCTCCTCCGGCCTCGGACATACGTCAGTGCGGTGTCCGACGCGACCGCACTGCCCGCAGCACTCTATCTTTTTTTTATGCAGGAAGCATTTCTTCTCGGTGGCCCCATACCGGACAAAGTACGGGACCTTCTTCCCCTCGAACACGATGACCACGGAGCCGGAGTGTCCCATGCGCCGCGCCTGGAGGATCGAGGGATTTCTGGCTCCAGTCAGGTTGCCGTTGATGTGTTCTTCCGTGTCCTCCTCCGGTATTCCGTGGATGACCCCCTTGGCGGTGTTTTCTGGTGGCGTCGTGTACGCTGCCACCCCGAACCTCTTGCCGTCCAGCAAGATTTCCACAGTCCCCCTGTACCTCTGAGCGTTTTTGAGCACTGGTGTGCTCACCACCATGATGTTCTGGTCCTTGTTCACGCGGAAGACGTCCCCGCTCGCCTCCTCGGTGGAGATCTTCGCCGCCATCAATATTCCCCGTTGAATTTTGACTTCGTTCTGCCTCGAGGTGTCCAGGCCATCTCTTGGGCGGATAACGACCTTTATGTCGTCCTCCGGGAGCCTCGGCGCCCTCGGCCACTTGCTTCTGGAACGTTCTCGAAGCCCGTTCCCCGTTTTTCTATCAAAAGTGCGTTTTTGCGGGAAACTGGCAGTTAGGCCTAGCACGTCCGCCCGTCGCTGCTTCTTGACATGGATGTCTATCCAGTCTCGGCTGCTGGCGTGAAAGTCCTCCGGCGTAATAGGCTCACCTTCAACTTCGACGGCCCTCATGTCGCCGGTCCAACGGGGATGGACGTCCCTTTCGCCCAAGTGAATGGAATCCATCTGGCCGAGTCGGCGGCGGCCGGCGCTACGCTGGCTCTGGGTGGTGCGTTAGGCCCAGGGGGGCGGCCGCCCTGCTTCGCTTCGGGAAACGGTGATAACTCACGAAAAGCGGTCCGCACACCCGAAAAACGGGTATCTACTCGTTCCTCTCGGGTTCTGCCGCACGTTCGTGGTCGATTCCAAGATCCAAAAGTAAATGGTCAGCCAAAAATTTTGATGAATCCCGCTCATCGTTCTGGACAGCGGCCGAGCGGCCGAGCTCGCGGCGCGAGCTCTCACTTCCTTTGAAGAAACAAAACTACTCAAAGAGGTTACATACTTTCTCCACGAACTGCCTTTAGCTTGCCTTCGTGTTCAGCGAGCTTTGGCTCTTTTTTTCTTGAATTCAAGTAGATTCCTTTGAGTGGGATAACGTCTGAAGATGCACCATGCTTTGTTTTGCAACTTGCGTGTTGTGGAGTAGTCCTTGTTCCACCATGGCATGCACCTCTTGGGGAGTCGTCCAGAGGTCTGGGGGATATACTCTGTGATGCGGCATTTATAATCGCTTCAGTAACGTACAGCGTGGCATCTTCAGGGCTCATATTTACGAGAACAGATGAATCAATAAAAGCCTCCAAACGAAAAAGAGACCAATCAGCCTTTTCCAAATTCCACCTTGGAAGTCGTGTCGGAATGGAAGGAATTGGCATCGTGCTTTCTAAAACAATAGGAAAATGATCGCTCTCAAAAGGGTTATTTAAAACAGTCCATGAAAAGCATGGAAGTAAAATTGTTGATGCAATAGAAAGGTCAATAGATGTAAATGATTGATGTGCTGCACTAAAAAATGTAGGTTCCCTCCCATTAAAAAGACACAACCCAGATGATAATAAAAACCACTCTACGACACCTCCACTTGAATCCTGGCGAGCACTACCCCACAAAGGGTGGTGGGCATTAAAATCGCCTAAAATCAAAAAAGGTTGAGGTAGTTGTTTTACAAGTGACTCAAGTTCACTGATATGCAGTGGAGAGTTAGGTGGCAAATAGAGAGAAACTACAGTGATCAAGCGGTCAACAAGAAGGCGTACCACTACAGCCTCCAAGGGCGTAGAAAGGGGTACCTCCGACCAAGCAACACCACTCTGCACCACCAGTGCCACTCCTCCCGACGTATTTGGGGAAAGTCTATCTTTCCTAAAAACTTGGTGCCGACGTAAAATCTGTGTATGAGTGTCATTTAAATGTGTTTCTTGCAGGCTGAGGGCGATTGGTCTCAACTCGTCCATAAAATAATTTACATCATCTATATTTCTGATAAGGCCATGGCAGTTCCACTGCATAAAACGGAAATTGGTCATTGTTTAAAAAAGGAGATTAAAATATGAATAAATAAAAAACACTGGGCGAATAAATGAAAGTTCTAAAGCTGCTGCATGTGGCATAAATTAAATTACAATCTCACGTTGGAGGGATAACAGGTTTTTTGCTTTTGTGTTTACTTTTAGAAGTCTGCCACTCCATGTCGTCTTGGTCAGACGCATAAGTGGAGACTTCTTCACACTCATCCATGGCCTCAGTTTCCTGAGGTGAGGCTTTTCCTGCTGGTTTCTTTAGGGTCGGGGAACGGGGCGCCATGCGCCGCGCGCGACCAGACCCAGCCAAAGGGGCAGAGGAGGTGCTGGGCGGAGCGTCACCCGAGTCCACCCGTTCCTGTCCCTTAGGCGCTGCAGGTGCGGCACGAGAGCCATGCCGCTCCTTCGATGATGCTCTCTCCAGGGAGTGTGGGCGAGAGTATACATTTCTCTCCCTGGAAGGAGACTGCGGAGGAGGGACGGTTGCAGTAGCCATCGGCCCATCCTGGGTCTGGGAAACAGCCAGAGAGGACAAAGGCTGTTGTCCCGTTTGAGCGCGAGGGTTCGCACTCTGGCCGGAAGGGTCGGTAGACCGCCCGGCCGAGATCGCACGCCCCGGAAGCTGAATCTTCAGCTGGGGCGTGGGGGACTGCCGTGGCTTCCCATAGTCCAAAAAGGACGTCTGGGTTGCCACTGCAACCTTCAGTGGTGCAGGTTCCCGCTGCACCACTTGGGCGTAGCCGCCTTTTTGCACGAATGCAGAGCGACGGCGTGCTTCAGGATAAGAAAGGTTTTCTTTGACTTTCAAGGTGAGGACCTCTTTCTCGTCTTTCCATGTCTTGCATGATCTGGAGTATGCTGGGTGAGGTTCTGAGCAGTTTACGCAGTGTGGGTTGTTGGTACATGCATCGGCTTCGTGGTCGGTCTTGCTACACTTTGCACAGGTGGCCTTTCCACGGCAGCTTTGAGAGCCATGGCCAAATCTCTGTCACTTGAAGCATCTACGGGGGTTTGGCACATAAGGCCGAAACCTGCAGCGCAGGTACCCAGCCCTCACAGCTTCAAGAAGGACGGTCGATTGGAAAGTGAGTACCACATGTTTTGTCTTCAGCTCGTTCCCGTCACGACGCATGGTGATACGCCTTGCAGCTGTGACACCTTGGTCAGAGAGGCCTTCAACAATTTTACTTTCAGAGCTATCAAGAAGGTCATCCTCGGAGATAACTCCTTGAATGCTGTTTAACGTTCGGTGGGAAGAGACAGAGACGTCATAGCCAGAAACAGACGTTAAGCCTAATAGCGCACTACTCTGCTGATTTGTTTCCACCTCAACAAGTAAATCCCCAGAGCTCATTTTCTTTGCTTTGTAGTTTCTCCCAATTGCACCTTCAAGTACCTTTGCTACTAAGAATGGGGACATTTATGAGAGTCGTTAATCACCTTCAGAATGTATAACTAAAAACTTGGAGAATTTCGAAGGAAGGTCACGTGTTTTTGCAGTGGTGGCTTCAGTGCGGACCCTTTTCAGGGCCCGATCAGTGGTTTTTTGCCTAGAACCCATAAAGATGGGAGAAACGTTCAGTGCCCGGGTGCACCGCCCACCACGGAGCCCAACAAGGGGGTAGGTAATGTGCCATAACAACAAAGGCTTGGCTGACACAATTACACTATCAGTGCTGCCCGGGCACTATACCCTAGTGTGGTTGCAGGGACAGGACCTGTTTCCACTCAAGGTTAGCCCTTGCCGCCTAAGAAGGTGAAAAAAGAAGGAAGAGAGTGCAGAAGAAAAGAGAAAGAGGTGTAAGGAAAAGTGAAAGAAGGAAGAAGAGGGTAGAAGAGGCGACTGACTGAATCATCCTGGTCGGGCCAAGCCAGGACACCCGTCTACGAGAAGCAGGGGTCGAAGCGGTGTATTGCCTCGCCCGGGGGGCCCCGAAGGGTCCAAACATACCCCGGGCTCAGCTCAACCACCAGGGTCCCCTTTTCCCCGGACACGGGTACGCCACGCACAGCCAGACGTGGGTGGGCGAACCCACATGGCTCGGGGTTCGTAGTGACGCCACTCACCAAGCACCTACAAAAGTAGGTGCCCCTGCGTGCGGGTATGGTGGCCCACGTGGCTGGGGTCCGTGGTGACGCTACTCACCAAGCACCTAGCACCTAAGGTGCAGGTGCCCCCTGCGGGGCTCGGGGACCGTGGAGACGCCACTCTCCAAACACCTGCTTTCACAGGTGCCCCCTGCGGGGGTTGTTGACATAGCTTACCCCAGTGCGCAGAACACTACGCCGACGACAATGCAGGGTTTTCTTTGAAATGGGGCTTCAAATGCTCGCGCAATAATTATTAATGCGTGAGCATTAATAATTACTTATTAATTATTGAGCATTGAGCTCATGAACATTGCTCCAAAGTTGTTAGTTTCGTGTTCCGTGCTCTGACCTTATCAGTCTTGTGTGTTCAGCAATCTAGTGAAAGGGTATATTGCCAAAATGCAGAGCAATATATGTGTATGCTTATAGGCAGCAAACAAATTAGATGCAGGACAGGACTTATTTGGACTTTTATTAAGTTTATTTTACAGATATCTAAAGGACCACGAACAAAAGATTGATTGATTATTAGGTGTTTAATGGCGCAAAAAGCAACATAGGCCATGCTGTGCCAAAGAGATAATTAAAAGACTCTATAGTAGAAGGAAGGAATTACTATGCAGAGGATCTATAACTGATGCAGGTAGCCAGTTTTTTTAAGAAAATCTAAAATGTGACCAAAAGGAACTAAAGGTTCATCTCCCAGTAAGAAGGCTGGATGAAATGGAAGATATCCAGAAAGTGAAGGAAAACTCGTCCGACATTCCTGATCAAAGAATTTTCAGTGCCATAAAATATGCAGTATAGTTAGCGATTCACCGCAATGCTCACAGACTGGCGTGTCCTCACCACAAAGAAGATGTCCGTGGGTGATACGTGAATGTCCAATTCTCAAGCGACACATTAAGACTTCATGGCGATGGTCTCTATGGTGCGAACTCTCCCATAACTCCAAACGTGGTTTGATAACATGTAGCTTATTATTTATTTCTTTGTCCCAGTCTTGCTGCCAGGCATAATATACTGCTTTTTTGAGAACCGGCTTAAAATCTTCTTGAGGCAGCTGAACAGGTGTTTCCAGAGCATCCTTAACGGAGGCTGCTAGCCTATCCGCCTTTTCATTACCTGAAATTCCCACATGGCTTGGTACCCAGCATAGCTTGATATTGTATCCCATTTGGGAAGCCAGGTTTAACTCTACCTGTACTTGTTGCACGAGCACGAGTTAGCATCATCGAGGGAACAGAGAGAAAGGATAGCACTCTGAGAGTCCACAAACAAAATAGCTTTCCTGATGTTGTTGCCTAATATATATTCAATAACCATGAGCACACCATAAAGTTCTGCAGTAAAAATGCTGGCAACAGAGTGAAGCCGTCGAGCTTTTACGAAGTGTTCTGAATATACAGCCGAACCGACAAAGTGTGGAGTTTTTGCACCATCAGTGAAGGATTGTGCATGGTCCTTATACTTAGCTTGCAAGGTCATAAACTCTTCCTGAAGGACTAGTGGTGCAACAGTTCGCTTATTGTATTTCGCTAGTGACCAGTCACAGGTATAGTGCACCGCCTTCCAAGGAGCAATGCTTCGAACTTTTGTCATCAAGCTACGCTCAGGAAGTGCAAGCTGCAGGGATGCAGACATGCATTGAATGCGGAGGCTTAAAGGCCGTACTATACTTGGCCTATTCTCAAAAAGACGAAAAAAAGGGAGATACCTGCAAACAATGGAAGGATGGGTGTTCAGGGTCAGATTTGACTTTATAACTATAGCATAGGCTGAGGAACTGTCTTCGCTTTTCTAATGGCATTTGGTACGTCTCTGCATACAAACTCGGGACAGGCGACGTTCGGAAGGCCCCCGTGGCAAGTCGAAGTCCAAGGTGATGCACAGGATCTAGCATTTTTAAAGATGACGGTCGTGCCGAGCCATATACAACCCCACCATAGTCGAGGCGGGAACGAACCAGCGAGTTGTAGAGTCGAAGGAGGCATCTCCTGTCAGAACCCCAGGACATGTGTGCAAGCACCTTGAGAACATTGGCAGATTTAAGACACTTTCGCTTCAGTTCTTTTAGATGGGTCTGAAAAGTGAGCTTCTTATCAAAAATAACACCCAAGAATTTGTGTTCATGACTAACGGTTACGTCAATGCCATTCATCTGCAAGCTGGGGTCTAGCGACAACCCTAGACGTAATGAACAAGGCACGCACGCACGTAACAAGGCACGCACCTTTTAAACAAGGTGCAAGCACCTTGTTTAAAAGGCAAAGGCAAGATGACAGTAAAAAACATTCTATGACACCGCCACGAGAGTCTTGACGAGCACTGCCCCATATGGGGTGGTGTGCATTAAAATCTCCTAAGATTAAAAAAGGCTGTGGCAGTTGGCCCACAAGCCCTTGCAGGTCATGTAAATGCACTGGAAAGTTTGGTGGAAGGTAAAGCGAAACAATAGTAATTAGGCGGTCAAGCAGAGCACGCACTGCTACTGCCTCTAAGGGGGTTGCGAGAGGGACAGGCGCACAGGCAATACCACTCTGCACAACCACAGCTACTCCACCAGAAGAGATGTTACAAGAAACACGGTCTTTTCTAAAAACCTGATGTCGCCGTAGTACCTGTGTATGTGTTTCATTAAGATGAGTCTCCTATAAACAGATGGCAACAGGCTGGAGCTCATCGAGAAAAAAGTTGACATCATCAATATTACGAACAAGACCGCGGCAGTTCCACTGTATTATACCTATATTTTTAACCATTTAAAACAAAATAAGTATAACATACAAATTATATTAAGAAGCTATATTCCTTACGGTTTAAAATCTATTTTCACACACGGTGCACTTTGTTTTTTGGGGGGTGATTCTGCCTCCGATTAGAGTCACCGGAGGCAGAGGGGGGTGGACTCTCATCTTGAGAGGAGAGCCTCCTCATCAGATCTCGACCCACCCTCGTCCATGGGCTCGTCTGCAGTTGCTGGCAGCTGGCCCTTGGAGGTCGACTGCTTTGGCACTTCCCCAGGCTTCCTCTGAGGAGCAGAGGTGTGGGGAGGTAGGCCCCGACCCCGAGAGGTCGAAGCAGCCGGTTGAGCAGGAGACGTCGTCCCCTGTTCTGGGGTGGATGCTGGCAAAGCAGCATTCACCTTGCGGTTAGGAGGCGGTGCCACTGGCGCCGCTCTCGGGGGTTTAGAGGGGGACCGTGACGGGAGATGCAGGTCGTCCGGATTTTTGTTGTTGTTTGCGGGTTTTTTGGCGCAACAGCAACGGAGGCCATACTGCGCCAGACTAAATTAATTAATGAAACTCCTATGGTTACCTCATTACAAAAAGGCGATCCTGGAAACAACTGGGACTAGATCTGGTGTATAAGGCCAGTACTAGTAATATATGATAAAACTCGATCAAGAGGAACGAGAGGGTGCTTTCCCAGCAAAAGAGCGGGATGAATTGGAATACAAAATCTAAAAAACTCTGGAAAATGAGTGCGTCGTTCAGTGTCGAATTCCGGGCAGATCCACAAAATATGAAGAATAGTATGATTGTCTCCACAGTGCTCACAAACTGGTGGATCCTCCCCACAAAAGAGATATCTGTGTGTAAGCAAGGAGTGCCCGATTCGAAGCCGGCACAATACAACTTCGTGAAAGCGGTTCTTAAGTGAGGAGCTTTCCCAACACCCAAGGACTGGTTTGCTTACATGGAGCTTGTTATTAGTCTCCATGACCCACTCTGTCTGCCACAAACTAAAAAGTGACGACTTCATTAATGACTTGATATCCTGATAGGGCAAGCTAGCTTGATATTTAGAGCAGTTACCTGAAGATGCTGCGAGCCTGTCTGCCTCCTCATTACCCTTTATTCCCACATGACTCGGAACCCAGCACAATTTTATATTGTGACCTTTACGTAAAGTTCCGTTAAGTTTATTTCGCACCTGTTCCACAAGCGTATTCTTATTGGCTTTTAGAGAGCATATTGCAGTAATGGCACTTTGAGAGTCCACAAATATTACGGATTAGGATTAAGATTTTAATGGCGCAGCGGCAACGGTGGCCATAATGCGCCAAACAAAATGTTTTAAAGATCGAATGAAACAGATGCTAGGCTAGAGAAACTTTTTATAACTGGTGTAGATATCCAGTTTTGTTAATAAAATCAAAAACTCGTCCGAGTGGTACTAAGGCATTGTCTCCAAGTAAAAACATAGGATGAAAGGGAAGATGGTTTCTAAAGAGTTCAGGAAAACATGATATGCGCAGTTGATGATAAAACCTACATTCCCATAGAATGTGTAAAACTGTAAGTAATTCCCCACAATGGGCACAAACTGCAACATCTTCGCCACTTAGAAGGTATGTATGTGTCAAACGTGAATGGCCAATTCTCAAGCGGCAAAGCAGAACCTCAAGGTGGCGGTTCTTGTGGAATGAACTTTCCCAGATGCCTATCATGGGTTTAATCACGTGGAGCTTGTTGTTGGTTTCAGTGTCCCATTCCAGCTGCCAAGTCTTTAAGGGGGGACATGGGCCTAAATTTTTAATTTTTTTTGAAAAAATTCATTTTTTAATTTTGAGGTTTTCAGTTTTAGAAACTAATTATACACCCTTACACCAAATTTGATGACCATACGCCAAATAGTTACGTTGATATAAAATATTTTCAACACATTGTGAGGCAGTAACAAAGTAAAGGAGTTCAATGTTTGAATGCATTTTTCTCAGTTCCACTTTTTGCTGCAAATTTCATACGAAGGAATCTTGTTCGAAGGTGAAAGCATCCTGTTACCACAATCCAGATGTTTCTGAACTGAAATTTACTCAGGAATTGGGCTATCTACTTTATTTTGTTTTAAGTTGAAGTCCTCAGTGAGAAAAAATTCAAATATTGACAGATGACAGATATGCATCTCATAGTTTGAGGTAATAACTCTTCCTGAAATATTTACATTTAAGTTATTAAAACTAGATAGCCCGAGGTCCCATATCCCCCACTTTATATTCAAGCAGTCAAAATGGTGCTTAACAGTTTGATTTGCATATCATAGATTTCTTAATGAAAAGTGACACATCATCTTATGCAGGTATGTAAATTTGTCCTAGAGAGCTGAAAGTTTGCACAGTACACCTGCATCTGAAGCTAAATCTGCCCCGCAAATTTCATTCCGATCACTTGAGTAGTTCAAAAGTTTGACCTCTAGCCAGTGTCCCCCCTTAAAAGAGATTTCTTTAGAAGTGGTTTAAAATCCTGGTAGGGCAGGCCAAAAGATACTATTGAGTCTGTGGTGGATGCAGCCAGGCGATCTGCATTCTCATTTCCTGCGATTCCTACGTGACTCGGTACCCAGCAAAATTTGATAGTGCATCCAAGGCGAAGAGCTCTGTTTACTTTAATACGAACATGTTGTGTAAGTATATTCTTTGTAGAAACTCTGGAAGAAATAGCAGATAAGACACTTTGCGAATCGACAAAAATGACTGCGTTCAATACATTGTTGTCCAGAATATGCTCAATGGCTAATAAAATACCATAGAGCTCTGCGGTGAAGATGCTTGCCATTGAGTCAAGCTGTACAGCTCTTTCAAAGTTACTAGAATAAACTGCACAACCAACGTGACTTAAAGATTTCGACCCGTCGGTATAGTACTCGTTGCAACCTCTAGATATCCTTTCTTGTAAAGATATAAACTCTTTCTGAAGAAACTGTGGAGCAACGGTCTTCTTACTGTATTTGGTGAGAGACCAGTCACAACATACGGGTAGCTCGTTCCAAGGGGCAATTCTCTCTATAGAGTTTAGCAAGTTAACGCCACTTGTGGAAGGGACAGGGAGGTTGAGAGAGTTACGGACACTTTGAACTCGAAAGCCTAGGGGGCGCACAATTGTTGGCTTGTTTTCAAACAATTTACAGAACTGAGGGGTGTGTAAAATACTATAAGCAGGATTTTTGGGATCCGAGAGGACTTTGTAATAATAACACAGGCTCAAGTACTGTCGCCGTTTTCCAAGAGACATTTGATGTGTGTCCACATACAAGCTTAATACAGGTGATGTGCGAAATGCCCCAGTGGCAAGCCGGAGCCCAAGGTGATGTACCGGATCCAACATCCTTAGTGTGGAAGGTCGTGCTGAACCATAAACGATCGCTCCATAATCCAGGCGTGACCGAACTAAAGCATTGTACAACCGTAGGAGGCATCGCCTGTCAGACCCCCAAGATACATGTGACAGCACCTTAAGGATGTTAGAGGATTGCAAGCACTTCTGCTTTATTTCCTTTAAATGAGACTTTAATGTAAGCTTTTTATCAAAGATCATGCCTAAAAATTTATGTTCGTGCTTCACCGATATTTCTGTGTTATTCAATTGTAAGAATGGATCCAAAGATAGACCTCGTCGCAGGGAGAAGGGCACACACACAGTTTTTTCTGGGGAGAATTTAAAACCATTTTCATTTGCCCACCTGCTCATCCTATTTATCGTGAGCTGCAATTGCCGTTCACAACTAGAGAGGTTGCAAGACGAAAAAGATATTTGCACATCGTCCACGTAAAGAGAGTAAGAAACGGATGACGGTATAACTTGAGCTAGACTGTTTATCTTAACTGCAAATAAAGTGGCACTTAAAACTCCGCCCTGGGGGACACCATTTTCTTGTAAGAAGATACTGGATAAAGTCGAGCCTAATCGAACTTGAAATGTACGTTCACTTAAATAGTTCTGTAAGCAACGGAGCATACGGCCACGCACTCCACAGTTGTACAGATCTCGAAGGATACCATACCTCCATGTAGTGTCGTATGCCTTCTCTAAATCAAAAAACACGGACACACAATGCTGCCGGTGAACAAAGGCCTCGCGTATGACGGTCTCAAGTCGGACCAGATGGTCCATAGTCGACCGTCCAGCCCGAAAGCCACACTGGTTAGCATCGAAAAAGTTTTTCTCCTCCAAAAAAAAACATAAGGCGGCGATTTATAAGCCTTTCATAAGTTTTCCCCAAGCAGCTTGTAAGTGCTATGGGGCGGTAGCTTGTAGCTAGAGAGGGATCTTTTCCAGGCTTCAGCAAAGGTATAACGTGGGCACATCTCCAAGTATGCGGAAAAGCAGCAGCTTCCCAAAGGTAATTGAAAAAGGATAGCAGGTGGTACAAGGATCCATCAGAGAGGTGTTTGAGCATCTCGTAGTGAACTCTGTCTGGCCCAGGTGCAGACTGCTTTTTTAAGCTGAGAGCAACTTCGAGTTCACACATTGTGAATGGTTTGTTGTATGCAACAGAGTTAAAGCCTGACATAGTGAATTTCTGTTTTTCAGCGGTAGATCGGAACTTTACAAACTCCGTACTGTAATTGGAAGAGCTACAAACACGCTGAAAATGTTCTGCGAGGAAGTCTGCTTGCCCTGTTAGAGATGCCGAGATCGAAGGAAAAAGTGGAATCCTGAAAGCATGGTACTACACGCGAACTTTTTTAAGACGATCCCATACTTCTTTAGCCGTGACAAAACTATTTAAGGATGAAACATACTTTGTCCAAAAAGCCCACTTTGCCCGTTTTCGCGTCCATCGAGCTTGTGCTCTTTTTTTCCTAAACTCGATCAAGTTAAGGAAAGTTGGATATCGCCGAAAAGTTCCCCACGCCTTGTTCTGGCTTTTCCGAGTGGAAGTACATTCCTCATTCCACCAGGGCTTGCACCTCCGGGGAAGATTTCCTGAAGTCTGTGGAATTGAAGTGGAAGCAGCATTTATAATGCATTCTGTAACGTAAAGCGTCGCATCCTCGGGAGTCATATGAAGAAACAAGGAGGGATCAAGTGCTGCTTCTAAACCAAAAATAGCCCAGTCGGCCTTTTCCAACTTCCATCGCGGGAGTCGAGTTGGTATTGATGAAATTGGTAAAACTCTCTTTAAAATTATGGGTAGATGGTCGCTGCCAAAAGGGTTGTCTAAAACGTTCCATGAAAAGCATGGAAGTAGAGATGGTGATGATAGTGATAGGTCGATTGATGTAAAAGTGTTGTGGGCAGCACTAAAAAATGTAGGTTTTTTCTTATTCAGTAAGCAGATTCCAATTGATAATAAAAGTCGTTCAACAACTCCACCCCGGGAGTCCTGACGAGAGCTTCCCCACAAAGGATGGTGGGCATTAAAATCACCAAGGATTAAAAAAGGTTTGGGGAGTTGGTTGATGAGTGCTTGGAGTTCGTGAAGATGAAGCGGAACATTAGGTGGTAAGTAGAGTGACACTAGAGTGATGAGGCGGTCAAGAAGGATTCGAACTGCAACTGCCTCAAGTGAAGTTTGTAATGGAACTTTGGCACATGCCACTCCACTCTGAACCACCACTGCTACACCACCCGAAGGGCTTGAGGAATGGCAGTCCTTTCTAAAAACTTGATGATGACGCAAAACTTTTGTGTGCGAGTCAGTTAGGTAAGTCTCCTGTAGGCAAATAGCAACAGGGCGGAGCTCGTCAAAAAATAAATTGATGTCATCTATGTTACGTAGAAGGCCGCGACAGTTCCACTGCATAATCCCTATATTTTTAACCATTTAAAACACAATAAGTATAACATAAAAATTATATTAAAAAGCTATGTTCCTTAGGGTTAAAAATCTAATTTCACACGCGGTGCACTTTGAGCACTTTGTTTTTTAGAGGGGTTCTGCTTCCGATTAGAGTCACCGGAGGCAGAAGGGGTGGACTCTGATCTTGAGAGGAGAGCCTCCTCATCAGATCTCGACCCACCCTCGTCCATGGGCTCGTCTGCAGCTGCCGGCAGCTGGACCCTGGAGGTCGACTGCCTTGGCACCTCCCCAGGCTTCCTCTGGGGAGCAGAGGTGTGGGGAAGTAGGCCCCGGCCCCGAGAGGTCGAAGCGGCCAGTTGAGCAGGAGACGTCGTCCCCTGTTCTGGGGTGGATGCTGGCAAGGCAGCATTCACCTTGCGGTTCGGGGGCGGTGCCCCGGCACCGCTCCCGGGGGTTTGGAGGGGGACCGTGATGGGAGATGCAGGTCGTCCGGAGACGTCTGCGTTCCCATCGAAACCATTGGCCGCGCTGATCCCCTGCGCACGGCCTCGGCATAAGAGCCTTTTGAGACAAAGGCAAAACGCTTCTTTGCCTCCACGTAGCTGTTTTCAGTAACTTTTAGTTTAAGGACTTCTTTCTCATCTTTCCACATAGGACATGATCGGGAGTATGCCGGGTGGTTGCCATTGCAGTTTGCACAATGAGGCTCATTATCGCACGCATCTGTGGCGTGCTCCTTGCTGGAGCACTTCGCACAGGTGTCTCTTCCTCGACAGTTCCTCGAGCCATGGCCGAACCGCTGGCACTTAAAGCACCGCTGAGGGTTCGGCACATAGGGTCGGACTCGGCACTGGTGGTATCCTGCCTTTATGGTCTCTGGCAGTGTGGTGAAATCGAATGTCAAGATAATATGTCTTGTTTTTCGTTCGACACCATCTCGACGGAGGGTGATGCGGCGTGCACCTACAACCCCTTGGCTGGCGAGGCCCTCAACGAGCTCTTCCTCAGATGTTTCGAGCAAGTCATTCTCAGAGATGACTCCCTGAATGGTGTTCAGCTTGCGGTGTGGAGTCACGCTAACCTTGTAATCTGAAACGGAGTTCAAGGCGAGAAGAGCGTCACTTTGTTGTTTTGTGTTTATCTCGACCAGAAGGTCGCCCGACGCCATCTTTTTGGCATTGAAGTTCGTCGTACCAATGACACCTTCAAGGACTTTAGAAACAAGGAAGGGAGAAAGCTTGGCAAGTGGCTTCTCCGCCTCAGAATGGAGGACAAGAAACTTCGGAAATTTAAAAAGCTCAGGGGACTTTGCGGGATGGTAAAGGACTTCGGTGCGGGCCCTTTTCAGGGCCCGATCAGGTTTTTGGTTGTGTTTGGAACCCATAATAAATGGGGAGGCGTTCGGCGTCTGTAGCGCACCACCCACCACGGAGCCCAACATGGGGATAGGTAATGCGCCATAGCAATAAAGGTTTTGCTGACGACATTACGCTATCAGTGCTACCAAGACACTATAACCTAGTGCGGGTCTAGACAAGGGGTCTATCGCCACCCAAGGTTAGCCCTTGCCGCCAAAGATGGTGAATATGAAAGAAAGAAGAGCAGAGAAAAAAGAAAGATAAGAGGGGATATTAGAAGATGTGGCGACTGACTGAATCATCCTGGTCGGGCCAAGTCAGGACACCCGTCTACAGGAAGCAGGGGCCAAAGTGGTGTGTTGCCTCGCCCGGGGGGCCCCGAAGGGTCCAAACCTACCCCGGGCTCAGCTCAACCACCAGGATGCCCTTTTCCCTGGACACGGGCTCGCCACGCACAGCCAGACGAGGGTGGGTCTTAGCCACTTTTTACTCAGGGTCTGTGGTGTCGCCAAAGTGGCTGGGGTCCGTGGTGACGCTACTCACCAAGCACCTAGCACCTAAGGTGCAGGCGCCCCCTGCGGAGCTCGGGGTCCGTGGAGACGCCACTCTCCAAACACCTGCTTTCACAGGTGCCCCCTGCGGGGCAAATATTACGGCGCGTCTAGTTTTAGTCTTCAGAATATAATCCAATGCAAAAGACACAGCATAGACTTGAGCAGTAAATATACTCGCAAATTCTTCTAGACGTTTAACTTTTACAAAACGACTTGAATGCACGGCGGACCCGACGAATGATGAAGTCTTGGCACCGTCCGTGTAAAAGTGAGCATAATCTTTATATTTCTCTTCCAGGTCAAGGAATTCCTGCTGAATAACAAGAGCTGATATGCTATTCTTATTAAACTTAGTGAAAGTCCAGTCACAAAAAACACGCACCACATTCCAGGGCGCCACGCAGACTGTGTTCTGAATTAGGTTAGGTTCGTCCAGATGAAGTTGAAGTGAGGAACAAAATTGCTCTATACGAAAACTCAAGGGTCTGACGATGCTTGGCTTATTTTCAAAGAGACGGTGGAATTGAGATCTTTGTACGGAATGATACGTTGGGTGATCAGGGTTTGCTAGGATCCTAAACGCGTAGGTTAAGCTGAGGTATTGACGTCTTTTACACAGCGACATTTCATTTGATTCCGCAGACAAACTAAGTACAGGCGATGTCCGAAAAGCACCTGTTGCCAAACGCAAGCCAAGATGATGTACAGGATCCAACATCTTGAGAGCAGATGGGCGAGCTGATCCGTACACCACGGCACCATAATCAAGACGAGATCGCACAAGCGCGGTGTACAATGCAACAAACATTTCCGATCCGACCCCCATGATTTATGAGCCAAAACTTTCAGACGGTGTGTGGAACGAAGGCAAATTTCCTTGAGAAATTTCAGGCGGGGAATGAAGGTAAGTTTTTTGTCAAATATGACACCAAGAAACCTGTGCTCCTTCCTAACAGGGATCAGAGTACCGTTTAGTTCCAAAGCTGGGTCTAAGGAAAGCCCGCGACGTAAAGAAAAAGGCACACAGACTGGCTTTGCAACGGAGAACTTGAAACCATTTTCATCTGCCCACTTACAAAGTCTGTTTATAGCCAGTTGCAACTGCCGCTCACAACTAGAAAGATTGCAAGAAGATGAGGAGATCTGTACATCGTCAGCATAAAGAGAGTAGGAAATGGATCGAGGTAGCATTCGTGCGAGAGAATTCATTTTCAGTACAAACAAAGTGACGCTCAAAATGCCTCCCTGTGGGACTCCGTTTTCTTGAACAAAAGGTTTAGACAAGCTGCTGCCAAGCCGGACTTGAAAGGTTCTGTTTGTTAGAAAGTTCTTAATGCATTGCAACATCCTACCACGGATATTACAAGCATACAAGTCTTTCAGGATACCATATCTCCAAGTGGTATCATACGCCTTGTCTAAGTAAAAAAACACTGCAACACAGTGCTGCTTGTTCACAAATGCCTCGCGTATAACGGTTTCCAGGCGAACCAAATTATCGAGAGTAGATCGACCTTGGCGAAACCCGCACTGATTTTTGTCAAGGACCTTTTGGCTTTCTAATATGTATACTAACCGCCTGTTTATAAGTCTTTCAAATGTTTTCCCGACACAGCTCGTCAGAGCAATGGGACGGTAACTTGATGGTAGTGAGGGGTCTTTCTGCGGCTTTAGGAGCGGGATTACATGTGCATGCTTCCAGGCATGGGGAAAGCAGGCTTTTTCCCACAATAAATTGAAGAACAAGGGAAGACTTTTCAGGGACTCAGGAGAAAGGCGACGAAGCATTTCATAATGAAATGCGTCGGGCCCTGGAGCAGGAACCCTCGTTATGTCAAGTGCCATTTCAAGTTCACACAGTGTAAAAGGCTGGTTATAAGGCTCAGTCTCCTCCAGATATGGAGATGTTTTGTCGCTCTGCACGAGATTTAAATCTACTGAACGAATCACTGTAGTTTGCCGAGCTGGATGTGTTATAAAAATGTTCACCAAGGATGTTGCCGATGTCAACTGAAGATGAGGAAGGGGCATCAAAAGTAGGGATTGCAAAGCACCTATAATCTCCATTTATTTTCCTGTATCTATCCCAAACCTCCTTGCCAGGCACAAAACTATTTATAGAAGAAACATACTTCATCCAGGATTTCCATTTCGACTGCTTCCTGGTCCAACGAGCTTTAGCTTTCCGCTGCCTGAACTCTGCGAGATTACATGATGTGGGGTATCTGCGAAGTTTGCCCCAAGCCCTGTTTTGATCCACTAAGGTTGTGGCACACTCCTTGTTCCACCATGGTTTGCATTTTTTTGGCACATTACCAGAGGTTCATGGAATAGACACCTCAGCAGCATTTAGTATCTGCTCAGTAATATACAGTGTAGCATCTTCAGGTGACATAGAAGAAAGCAGAAAAGGGTCCAAGGTGGAATGTAACCCAAAAAGTGACCAGTCAGCTTTATCTAACTTTCACCTAGGGATACGTTTCAAAAGTAAGGGCAGCTGAACAACGCTCTCTAAAACAATCGGAAAGTGATCACTGCCAAAAGGGTTGTGAGAACATTCCATGTAAAGCAAGGAAACAATGAGGGGGATGAGATCGACAAATCTATGGACGTAAATGTGGTGTGAGCTGCACTGAAAAATGTTGGCTCTCTCCCATTAAGAAGGCACAGCCCAGATGCTAATAAAAAACGTTCAACTACACCTCCACGAGTGTCTTGACGAATACTACCCCATAGGGGGTGATGAACATTAAAATCGCCTAGAATCATAAAGGGTTGTGGGAGTTGACCTACAAGACCCTGCAATTCACTAAGATGTAATGGAGTGTTAGGTGGTAAATAAAGTGATACTACAGTTATGAGGCGGTCTAAAAGAAGGTGCACTGCCACAGCTTCAAGTGGTGTGCAGAGTGGGACCTCAGAGCAGGCAACCCCACCCTGTACAACCACTGCCACGCCACCAGAGGGAGTGTCACTAAGACGGTCTTTTCTGAAGACCCGGTGACGTCTTAAAATATGAGAGCGGTAATGAAGATGAGTTTCCTGAAGAGCAAAAGCTATCGGCCGAAGCTCATCCATGAAATGATTTACATCATCAATATTTCTTAAAAGTCCGCGACAGTTCCATTGCATAAAATTTACTTTTGTCATTTATAAAATTTGTATATATCGGAAAATATAAATTAATAAAATTCGGTAGTTCAAAGGTTAAAACTCAGGAGAGAGACCACTTGGATTACTTCGGCGCAGTAACCGGTTTTTTATTCTTCCCTGCAAGGGTCTGCGTCTGCCACTCCATACTATCCGGGTCAGAAGCAGGAGTAGCCGAATCGTCTAACTCCATGGAGACGTCTGCCTCTTGAGTTGTGTCGCTGGTGTTGGCCAGCGTTTTCTTTCGACTTGGATCACGGGGAGCCAGGCCCCGGCCGCGACCAGCCGAGGAGGCAGCGGAGGTGCTGGGCAGAGCGTCTTTCAACTCTGCCTGCTCCGACCCCTTGGGTACTAGGGGAGCAGCACGGGAGTTGTGCCGCTCTTTGGAGGAGGCCCTCTCCAGTGAGTTGGGCCGAGAGTGTTGCCCCTTCTCCCCGGGGGAAGGCGTCGAATTAAGGACTGGCAATGGCATTGCCTGCCTGTCCTTAGACTTGAGGGCAGCTAGCGTGCTCCCTCCTGAAGGTGGGGAGAGCTGCTGCCCCTGCGGGGGGGTGGGGGCCCGAAGGGCCACTGCCAGGGCTTCAGGCGAGACCTGGGTGGCCTTCGATTCCGTTCGCGGTGGAGGGCCCCTGCGCACCGCGTCGGAGTATGTGCCTTTAGAAAGAAAAGAGAATCTTTGTTTTGCCTCGGGATACAATATGTTTTCTTTGGCTCTCAGAGTAAGGATTTCTTTCTCTTGTCGCCACAAGGGGCAAGAGCGAGAGTAGGCAGGGTGAGGACCCTTGCAGTTGGCGCAGGAAATGGCATCTTCACAGATGTCGGATAGATGGTCGTGGCTGCCACACTTTGCGCAAGTCTCTCTCCCTCGACAGCTGCGCGATCCGTGGCCAAAGCGCTGGCAACGGAAGCACCGCTGGGGGTTGGGGACATAGGGGCGGATGTGGCAATTAAGGTATCCTGCCTTGATGGTTTCTGGCAGTGTGTGTCGTTCAAATGTAGGAATGACGTGTTTGGAAGGGATTTCCTCACCCTTTTTTCGGAATATAATGCGCTTAACAGCAACAACACCAACACCTTGGAATCCCTCGAGGAGTTCTTCCTCACTAGTGTGCAAGAAGTCGTCCTCGGAGAGGACCCCACGGATGGTGTTGAGCGTGCGGTGAGGGCTAACTGACACTTTGACATCAAGAAAACTAGTCAACTTCAGGATCGCTTCACTTTGTTTTTTGGTGGTTACCTCCACTAAGAGGTCTCCGGATTGCTGCTTTTTAGCCTTGTCGGAGGCTAAAAAGGTTTTCCAGTACCTTGGCAACAACAAAAGGCGACAGCTTTGCAACAGGTTTATGTTCATAGAGCGAATGAACAATGAAAAACTTTGTAAATATTTCGATTTCAGGATCTTTGTCAGTGGTCTTGGGTTCAAGACAACGCCTTTTAAAGGCTTGCCCTGAACGGGGTTTAGAGGGGTGGGGCGCCATAGGAGGGCAAAGAGCGTTCAGAATCCGCGGTGCACCGCCCACCACCGAGCCCAACAAGGGGTTAGGTAACCCACCATAACAAGAAGGGCTTGGCTGGAGACGTTACGCTAACAGTGCTGCCGGGAAACTATACCCGAGTGTGGGTCAAGACAGAGGTCCATTGCCACCCAAGGTTAGCCCTTGCCGCCAAAGAGGGGTGAAAAAGGAGTGAGATAAGTGAGAGAGAAGTAAAGAAAACAGGAAAGGTAAAAGTGAGAGATCGGAGGGGATAGTAGAAGAAATGGCGACTAGACTGAATCATCCTGGCTGGGCCTTACCAGGACTCCCGTCTATGAGAAGCGGGGGCCGAAGTAGCGTATTGCCTCACCCGGGGGGCCCCAAGGGGTCCAAACCTACCCCGGGCTCCGCTCAACCACCAGGATTCCCTTTTCCCCAGACACGGGAAAGCCACGCACAGCCAGAAGTGGGCGGGCGAACCCGCATGGCTCGGGGTCCGTGGAGACGCCACTCTCCAAACACCTGCGGTTCACAGGTGCCCCCTGCGGGCAGGTCGTCCGGAGACGTCTGCGTTCCCATCGACACTACTGGCCGCGCTTGTCCCCTGCGCACGGCCTCGGCATAAGACCCTTTCGATACAAAAGCAAAATGCTTGTTTGCCTCAGTGTAGGTAATGTTTTCGGTAACTTTTAATGGAAGAACTTCTTTCTCGTCTTTCCACACAGGGCAAGATCGAGAGTATGCCGGGTGGTTGCCACTACAGTTCGCACAATGAGGCTCATTATCGCAGACATCTGCGACGTGTTCCTTGCTGGAGCACTTTGCACAGGTGTCCCTTCCCCGACAGTTCCGTGACCCATGGCCGAACCTCTGGCACTTAAAGCACCGTTGAGGGTTCGGCACATAAGGTCGGACCCGGCATTGAAGGTAACCTGCCTTTACAGTCTGCGGCAGAGTGGTTGAATCGAAAGTCAAAATGATACGTTTTGTCTTCCGTTCCACACCATCACGGCGGATAGTGATTCGTCGTGCATCTAAAAAATCCTTGACTAGAGAGGCCCTCAATCATCTCTGGCTCAGGCGAGTCAAGCAAGTCATCCTCAGAAATGACCCCTTGAACACTGTTCAGTTTGCGGTGAGGACTGACGCTTACTTTGTAGTCGGAGACAAGGTTCAGTTTAAGGAGAGCATCACTTTGCTGCTTTGTGTTGACCTCGAAAAGGAGATCATCAGATCCCATCTTCTTTGCATTGTAATTGGCGCCAATAACGCCCTCAAGAACTTTGGAGACTAGAAAGGGAGAAAGTTTGCCAAGTGGCTTGTCACCTTTCGAGTGCATAACAAGGAACTTCGGGAATTTTTCCAGTACAAAAGATTGTTTCGTGTTCAGTGCTTCGGTGCGGCCCCTTTTGGGGGGCCGATCAAAAGGTTTAAGTTTGGAACCCATATGAAAGGGGAGGGTTTTCGGAAACTGTGGTGCACCGCCCACCACCGAGCCCAACAAGGGAATAGGTAACGCTCCATAACAAGAATGGCTTGGCTGAAGACGTTACGCTATTAGTGCTGCCCAGTCTCTATAACCAAGAGTTGTTTTGGACAAGGTGTCTGCCGCCACCCAAGGTTAACCCTTGCCGCCAAAGGAGTTGAAAAGGAAAGAAGAGAAATGAGAAGAGTGAAAAGGAGGAGAAGACAAGGGTGAAAGTAGAGAGGGGATAGTAGAAGTGGCGACTAGACTGAGTCATCCTGGCCGGGCCTTACCAGGACTCCCGTCTACGAGAAGCAGGGGCCGAAGTGGTGTATTGCCTCACCCGGGGGACCCCGAAGGGTCCAAACCTACCCCGGGCTCGGCTCAACCACCAGGATGCCCTTTTCCCCGGACACGGGAAAGCCACGCACAGCCATACATGGGTGCGGCGAACCCGCATGGCTCGGGGTCCGTGGAGACGCCACTCTCAAAACACCTGCTTTCACAGGTGCCCCCTGCGGGGGATTTACGCATAGAAAGGCGGAATGCAGACAGCAGAGCTTGATCACGAGATGTGCTATCCGTCCTTCCATGTGTAATTCTTTCGAAAGTTTTTACACCTGCCAACGCGCTCTCCTCAAAACAATTAAAACTCGCGTTAGGCATTTTTTTTTTCGTTTGTTGCACATAAAATAGCATCATTTGCATTTTTTTTTCTTTTTGTGTATTCATACAGATTCACAAGGCATGAAAATCATTCCAACAAGCCTCAGGGACAGGGAACCCCAATAGACAAAAGGTATGGCCGTGGTAACTTTTTTGTGAAGTGCACTTGATTGTTGGCCAACCTATCAAGCTTCCTGAATATGTAACCTTCAGCATGCTAGGTTCTGCCGTAGTGATCTATGCAGTCTAATCTACGATCAACTGTAATGTAAAACAAGAGTGGCTGGGGCAAAGAGAATTACAACAAAAACAAAAGGATAGTAGGACCAGCTCTCTGCAAAATTTCATAGCTCTCTTTCTCTTCTGCAAGTGTATGTGTTGTGACGAGACAAACTAATGTGTTCTTACATTGTCCTGTGCAGATCCTGGGAGGATAGAGAACACACATACAGCAAAAATTAGAAAGAGCAATGAAGTGGCTGGCCCATCACATGGGTATCATAGGATCTCGGTGGCCCACACCAAGAAAACCTGGTTCAACTCGTGGTTCAACTTGACGGTGCAAGCGACAGGTATCGGAAGCTCATCAAGAGGCCAAGAGAAATGAGAAATACCAAAGTGGTCTACAGAGAGCTAGGTCTACACATTATTAAGTCTCTAAAGATTTTGGTTCAAGTCTGTAAGTAAGCAATGAATAAGTTCGCCCGAATTGCAATTCATTGTGTTAACTGTTTATTTGCATGGACCAGTCAGAATGACACAAGCTTTCAACTAGGCATTAAATCTTTTGGCTGTGCTTCTTGAGACCCTCGAGAGACAATGTTGTCCACTGCGTCAGCAGGTTGCTCTTTGCACGATTTTTATGGAGCAAGATCATAGACTAACAGAAGCCTCTGAGCACCCCTTTTGTTTAGACACGTTGTTAGAATGCTGGTGGCCAACAACCTCTAGGCAGTTTTCTTTTTAGGGTGGGAGGGCGAGGGGGGAAATATCTGTTGCTTTGAACCAGTGATTCCAGGACCTTTGGCAGCTAGAATTCAAACTGCGTATTTGGAGAGTTTCACTCTTTAAGATCTCAAGTTTTGGACAATATCTGACCAACTAAAATTTTGCATTATTGCCTTATTACACAGGTTGAAGAATTGATGTTTCATCGTAATTTAAGTTCAAGTTGGTATTTGAGATTCCACAACCTATAACCATTTAAATATCTTCTTAGACATACCTCACCGCAGGCACGTAGTTAGGATTTTGTTTCGGGGGGGGGGGGGGGGGGCGCTTATGACTAAATGCTGTATGGGGGAGGGGGGGAGAGGTCCTAGCAAAATGGAAGATTTCGGGGGGGGGGGGAGGGCCAGGCACAATGGGCCTCCCCCCTGGCTACGTGCCTGCCTCACCAATAGGGCTAGGGCTGTTGCATACAATTCTCCGGCAAGGCTGCATATTTACTTCGTACTGGGTTTGCTTCCATGTAACACATATCAGAAATTATGATTATTGTGTTTTCATGTCTTGGAAACAGACATTTCTGTTTGCTGTTACAGTATTTTCTCTTTAATATGGACATCTCCAGTTTCCAAAACAATTCTCCATAATGTTGGTCATCCATAATCTTGAATCACTGCCAAGGTCACAAAGAATGAACAATGAAGGTGGTATGTTGTTTATTTTTGTCATCTGCAACTGGGAAAGGGAAAGAACTGCAAGTGATTCAGGCTGGAAGCCCCTGAAATTTGTAACCATTGAGTCACCATTGTCATATCTGGCAATTGTGCAGCTCTGGAAAAATTCCGTAACCGAAGAGCTTTACTAAAAAGCGCGACAGGACAACGGGCACAGGAGACACAGACACAGTGCTGTGTCTCCTTCTGTGTCCGTTGTCCTGTCGCGCTTTTTAATCAATCACCAACTCGCCCAACTTTCTACCCTCGTCATTCTTTTTTCGCCTCACTAATATATTTCCCGCCATTTTTTTTGCGTTTGTCTTTACAGAGGCCACAATAAAAATATAAAAAAAAACATGTACTTATCCATGTCGCTCCCAAGCTAGCTGTCCATAGTACATACTTTGGGTTTCTTTATTGAACGTGACGAGTTCGAATTGTATGGGGACACATATCAGTCCCCGAAAATATGACATTTATAGCGGCGTGACCGAAACGATAGACCCCGTTAGCGAGACATGACTATTGTTTTTCAATCGCGAAGACCGATATTCTCGCGCCATAGTTGCGTCTGAGGTTTACGAAACTATAAGCAGTCACTTGGCGAACTAAGGCAGTAATAGTTGGTGCGCGCCGATAGCCTTTCAAAATGAAAAAGCTATGTCATGTTCGCGCTAACAGTGTCGCACATTGTATCTTCACTGTAGCACCTCTTGCTAACGTAGATACTGCGCTCATTATTAATTTTTTTCCGCATAGCAACGCTTGTATAAAGTGACAGTGTAAATTGTTTTTCCTTGTCATGCAAATGACTGACTAAATGCGTCAACAAGTACGAAAAATGCTGCATCTGTTTCGATTCCCTGGAAGACGCTGACGACAAGTAACGGACTGTCAACTGCTGGACACAAGGTAGGCAAGCAGAACTTACAATTCTTTGCCATAACACGTGGTATGGTACGCGCGGACCGTAATTTCCAAACAAAACCTACCGCGGTACCGGCGGTACCGCGGTAGGGAGCAGCGGCAGGGCACGGCGGAAGGGCTGCGCCATGTTGGATTTTGAGATCGTATTCGCAAACGGCTAGGAAGCCGCTCCAGCTAGCTCGACGGCGTCAAAAGTAATTAATAAAACGTTAGCGCTTCATTTTATGAACATAATTATCGCTGCTTATTTTAGTTTCCCAATCTATTAGTAGAGCAATGAGGCTTCGGTTCGTTGCGGTAATAAGCGCCTCCGACCACGGAAGCGCTGCTGAGCGCCCAGTTTTCCCAGAAATCGACTCCATTGGGTCTATGGCAGTGTCCGGGTACTGGTCACACCACTGATCTCTATGAGAAATGCTGGATCGTGCTTCTCCGGTCCAGAGCCGTGAAGCCACTGGACGGCCATCTTGCTCTTAGACGATTTGGGGTTTCGCTAGCGTTGCAGAGGCTGGCGGCAGCGTGCTACAAACGCAATTTCTACTCGTTCGTCGTCATTCGCCAAAGAAGTTTTTTCATGACCCTGTGTACCCGTTAAGACTTGCCGTGTGAACACGCAGGAAATTTTACGAAAGCGAAGTGCCGCAGAAAAAAGGCACAACTCGTCGAAAGCAAGTTTCGCCGGTCTCGCGGCGGGATCAAAGCTTTCTTGGCATGCCCAAGTGCTGCGTCTCTGTGCCTTGGCAAGCTTGGATACCGATCAAAAATCAACGCCGTGTGGATATGTGTTGTGAGCGCAATGTGCGTGAAACCGTATGTAAAGGCACAACTCGTCGAAAGCAAGTGTCGCCAATCTCGCGACCTGATCAAAGCTTCCTTTACACGCCGAAGTGCTGCGTCTCTATACTTTCGCACACTTGGATACCGATCAAGATTCATTTCGGCGCCGTGTGGATGTCTTGTGCGAGTGCAATGCGCACAAAGCGATATGTACCTCTGGGCAGCGTTTTACT